>NC_141010.1:17708217-18908217 GCF_052327205.1 Somniosus microcephalus
TCCCGTCCGTGCCGGATACCAGAAAGTTTCCTGTACTGCCAGATCTCCACGGATGGGTCTTGTGCCTGCCGGATTTGCTAAGGCCTGCACAATGGGAGTCCCAATCAAAGAAGGAGTTTCCCCAGCCAACCGTCTTAGCGAATCGCGGCACACTTACCTTCAGGCTGTGCCCATGTGTCAAGAACCGGAGGCGGGTTTCGCCTAGTATAGAAACAGCCTACGGTCAAGAGCACGTAGGGTGAGGAGTCATGGGCACAACCGCACGCCTCAGCACTCAGTGGCACCGTGCTGTGTGCCAACATTTCTGTCACTTTAACATTTAAACTGGAGAAGAAAAAAACAATTGTTGGAAATAAAAACAGAAAATGCTGGCAATGTACATAAAACCTATGAAAGGAAGGATAGTTTAACAATTTGGTTGTGATCAATCATCAATGGTTACACTAAAAAAAATGCTAACCCTTTTTCTTTCAAATGCTTAATGACCTGCTTCACATCTCCAATATTTTCTGGTTTTATTTAAACTTCTTCTTATCAATACTGTTAAAGGCGAGGAGCTGGCTTGATTTTTTCGACGCTAAATTGTGGTTGATTATGGCCAATTGAGAGATGATTGTTAGGAACATTTTACCTCCCACTGTTAAAGGAAAATGTATTTCCAAACCTAGATTAATCATAGAATGATTACAGCACAGAAAGAGGCCATTTGGCCCCTCGAGCCCGTGCTGGCTCTCTGCAAGAGCACTTCAGCTAGTCCCACTCCCCCGCCCTTTCCCCGGAGCCCTGCAAATTTTTTCCTTCAGGTATTTAACCAATTCCTTTTGAAAGCCGCGATGGAATCTGCCTCCACCACCCTCTCAGGCAGTGTGTTCCAGATCCTGACCACTCGCTGCGTATACTTTGCATTAGGAGTTTCCATTGAAGTTTTCAGTATTCTAATTTCTAACAGATTTCTAACAAATATATTATATTTAATAAATCATATCTGAAGCATTCCAACATTTCTCTTATTATGATCGTAATTTCTATGAAAGCATTAGTTCAAAACATTACTTTAATCTTCTAATGGATTCATCTAATTTTTATTTTATATTTATTTTGAGGGGGATTTTTTGTGTTCAGTAAGCTAAGGGATGCAGAAAGGAACCTTTTGCATTTAGTGTCACAATTACACAGGTTAAATGAAGGGTAATGCTTAAAAACAGCCCCTGCTACACCACTGACATTTCAATCTTCCGCATCAGTCAACACTACAAAGCTGCCAATTAAGCTCCAACTTACATTTTCATTTTTTTTCTTTTTTTAGAAACTGTAGTCTTCTGTCCTCTAGAAACTGGGGTGAGAATTTCCAAACTAATTTCTCATTGGACCTTTACAGTCAGCAGAGAACTGAAACTTCCACCTGGTCAGTCTGAGCTGGATTCAAACTGAGATTCCAGAGGTGAAAGGTGCACTCTGCACCTTTGACCTTTTACTTAGATATCATGCATTTATAGAAACCAAATCTCACCGATCGCTCACATTTTACTACTCTGCTGCAGTTCAATGTCTTTAACACTTCCTGTTCCTGATGTGACAATGGCACCTTCTGTCCAAAAAGTTTTTCTCAAGAGCATAAGAAAGAATGAACATGAAAAGGCCATTCAGCCAATTAAGCCTGCTCCTTGCACAGACCGTGTCCAATCTCTGATAAGAGCATAAGAATTAGGAGCAGGAGTTGGCCATACGGCCCCTCGAGCCTGCTCTGCCATTCAATAAGATCATGGCTGATCTTCGACCTCAACTCCACTTTCCTGCCTGGTTCCCATAACCCTCGATTCCCCGAGAGTCCAAAATTCTATCCATCTCAGCCTTGAATATACTCAACGACTGAGCATCCACAGCCCTCTGGGGCAGAGAATTCCAGAGATTCACCACCCTCAGTGAAAAAATTCCTCCTCATTTCAATCTTAAAGGCCGACCCCTTATCCTGAGACTCTCCTATCCTGGACACTGCCCCTTCCAATTTAATTTACTGAGGGTAGGTCCTGCAGAATTATGCTTTTGCTCCCCAGAGGTATTCCAGCAGAACTCCAGCATATTAATTGGTTCTCACTGCCCTACAATTCAGTGTTGGGCTTCTGCTCTCTGACCAGCCAACCCCACCCACCCCGCCCCACCCACCCTACCCACTGCACCCTACCCACTCCACCCCGCCCACTCCACCCCGCCCCACCCACCCCGCCCCACCCACCCCACCCACTGCACCCCGCCCCACCCACCCCGCCCACTGCACCCCACCCCACCCACTGCACCCTACCCACTCCACCCCGCCCACTCCACCCCACCCACTGCACCCCACTCCACCCCGCCCCACCCACCCCGCCCACTGCACCCCACCCACTCCACCCCGCCCACTCCACCCCGCCCCACCCTACCCACTGCACCCCACCCGACCCACCCCGCCCACTCCACCCCGCCCACTGCAGCCCACTCCACCCCACCCACCCACTCCACCCTACCCACTGCACCCCACCCACTGCACCTCACCCCACCCACCCCGCCCACTCCACCCCGCCCACTCCACCCTGCCCGCCCACTCCACCCCGCCCCACCCACCCCCTCCACCCTACCCACTGCACCCCACCCCACCCACTCCACCCCGCCCGCCCACTCCACCCCGCCCCACCCACTCCGCCCCGCCCACTCCACCCCGCCCCACCCACTCCGCCCCGCCCACTCCACCCCGCCCCACCCACTCCGCCCCGCCCACTCCACCCCGCCCATCCACTCCACCCCGCCCACCCACTCCACCCCGCCCACTCCACCCCGCCCACTCCACCCCACCCCACCAGCACAGGATCCATGGTGTCTTGTGGAGTAGTGAATCATCTTGTGAGAAAAAAATTATGTTTAGCATAAACATTTCCACATCAGAAACATTTTTTTTAAATAAAGTAGTGGATCACTCATGGTGGTGCTCACATTCAGTTGGATGATGTGCTATTTTAGAAGGACAAGGTCATTATACCATGTAATGCAAAATGTATTATTCTGCTGCTAAGGCAGCGCATGAGTCCCTGCGTCATAAAGTCTAAGGGGGAAAAATTCGGTTGCGCCCCCTTTGGTCGAGCTCTTTCTCTCTTTGACTGTAAAGCGCTTTGAGACGTCCGGTGGTCGTCAAAGGTGCTATATAAACGCAAATCTTTCTTTTTTTCTTTCTTTTTGTTGAGGTTATTTTCTATCTGTAACATTATGTGACACTTTAAAGTGTGAAATGTGACAGATAAGTGCTAGATGCAAGATTATATTAAAAAAAAGAATTTGCATTTTATAAAGCTCCTTCACAGCTATTGAATTACTGTTAAAATGTAGTCACTGTTGTTATGTAGGGAAACACAGCAGCCAATTTGCATACTCCATGGTCCCACAAATAGGAATAAGATAACTGACCAGATAATCTGTTACATAGGAACATAGGTACAGGAGGAGGCCATTCAGCCCCTCGAGCCTGTTCCGCAATTCAATGAGATCATGGCAGACCTGCGACCTAACTCCATATACCCGTCTTTAGCCCATATCCCTTAATAGCTTTGGTTAACAAAAAGCTATCACTCTCCGATTTAAAATTAACAATTGATCTAGCATCAATTGCCATTTGCGGAAGAGAGTGCCAAACTTCTACCACCCTTTGTGTGTAGAAGTGTTTCCTAATTTCACTCCTGAAAGGTCTGGCTCTAATTTTTAGACTATGCCCCCTAGTCCTAGAATCCCCAACCAGCGGAAATAGTTTCTCTCTATCTACCCATCTGTTCCCCGTAATATCCTGAAAACTTCGATCAGATCACCCCTTAACCTTCTAAATTCTGGGGAATACAACCCTAATTTGTGTAATCTCTCCTCGTAACTTAACCCTTGAAGTCCGGGTATCATTCTGGTAAACCTACGCTGTACTCTCTCCAAGGCCAATATATCCTTCCTAAGGTGTGGTGCCCAGAACTGCTCACAGTGCTCCAGGTGTGGTCTAACTGGGATTTTGTACAGCTGCAGCATAACTTCTACCCCCTTGTACTCTAGTCCTCTCGATACAAAGGCCAGCATTCCATTAGCCTTTTTGATTATTTTCTGTGCCTGTTTATGACATTTTAATGATCTATGTACCTGGACCCCCAAGTCTCTTTGGACCTCCACTGTTTTTAGCTTTTCACCATTTAGAAAGTACCCTGTTCTATCCTTTTTAGGTTCAAAGTGGATGACCTCACATTTGCTTACATTGAAATCCATTTGCCACAGTTTTGCCCATTCACTTAATCTGTCGATATCATTTGTAATTTTATGCTTTCATCTACACTGCCTACAATGCCACCTATCTTTGTGCCAGCGGCAAATTTGGATATGTGGCTTTCTATGCCATCATCTAAGTCGTTAATAAATAGTGAATAGTTGAGGCTCCAACACAGATTCCTGCGGGTCACCACTAGTCACATCCTGCCAATTTGAGTACCTACCCATTATCCCTACTCTCTGTCTCCTGCTATTCAGCCAATTTCCTAACCAGCCAATGTTCTAGTGGTGTTGGTTGAGGAATGAATATTGTCCAGGACACCAGGAGAACACCCCTGCTTTTTGAATAATGGGATCTTTTACGGCCAACTGACAGGTCCACAGGTCCTCGGTTTAATGTTTCGCCCGGAAAGACGGCACCTCCAACAGTGCAGCACTCCTTCAGTGCTGCACTTAAATGCCAGCCTAGATTATATGCTCAAGATACTGGAGTGGGGCTTGAACCCACGACCTTCTGACTGGGAGGTGAAAGTGCCACCATTGAGTCAAGGTTGACTATAATCTTTTGTGACATTGCTCACAATAGCGAGACTGAAATGCTGTTTTAAAATGACTTTTAGATGTATGGTCAGATAGACAGAAAGATGCAATTTTAGATTTTTTTAACCTATATTTGTATCTCCGTCATAAATAGTGCAATATTGATTTTATTCCTGCAATCAGGTAAGTCCTCATAATCCTCTCAGATCCCTTAATTTGGAATAAGCTGCATATCCCACCACCTCCTTCCACCTGATGGAAGCCCATGCTTTAACATGGATTTCACTTTTAGAATAGGAGCAGGAGTAGGCCCTTCGAGCATGCTCCACCATTCAATATGATCATGGCTGATCTTCTATCTCAGTACCATATTCCTGCTCTCTCCCCATACCCCTTGATGCCTTTTGTGTCTAGAAAGCTATCTATCTCCTTCTTAAATATATTCAATGACTTGGCCTCCACAGCCTTCTGTGGTAGAGAATTCCACAGGTTCACCACCCTCTGAGTGAAGAAATGTCTCCTCATCTCAGTCCTAAATGTCCTACCCAGTATCCTGAGACTGTGACCCCTCATTCTAGACCCCCCCAGCCAGGGGAAACATCCTCCCTGCATCCAGTCTGTCTAGCCCTGTCAGAATTTTATACATTTTTGGAACTCCTCCCCCCCTCCTCCACCCGCAATATTGCCCTCTCCCAATGACACTGAGTTATGTAAGGATGCCAGAAGCCTCCAGTGCCTCATCCTGTAGGCTTAGACAATATTAGCAGCGTACTCCAACATGGGAGGCATCACAATCAGGCCTACACATGATCTCAACTGATGTTCACGTACATCAATCTTCAAACAGGGGGCCGTTGGACAGTGCTCAGGGGTGGCTGTTTCTTTTTAACATTTCCCTTCATCAGGTTATGGGCACTGAGGCCAACTCTACTGCCACAACAGCTGAGACCAGCTAACTCAGCACAGACCAGGGAGGCAACTTTCAAGCCCTGATGTAACCTAACACGCTCGGCGAGAACAGGGCGTGATCGCATCGGATGCCAAATTTACACCCTGTCCGGTTTTACATAGATACATAGTGATGTGCCATCAATAACTCAAAGACAAGAAGTTAAAGGATTCAACTGAAGGCTTTTAATCGCTAAGAACATTGCACGTCATTCCACATCGGATTCGTCTGGCAGAATGACTCATACAGCTCTTGAGACCTTTATATGACAAAAGACAGGGGCGGAGCCAATACACACAATAGGGGAAAAGGGGGGGGGGCGGTACACACAATACAATGCAGGTAAAACACAGGGGCTGATGAAGGCATATATTTCATCACACATAGAAACATAGAAGATAGGAGCAGGAGTAGGCCATTCGGCCCTTCGAGCCTGCCCCACCGTTTAATGAGATCATGGCTGATCATCCAAATTCAGTACCCTGTCCCTGCTTTCTCCCCATATCCCTTGATCCCTTTAGCCTTAAGAAATATATCCAACTCCTTCTTGAATATATTTAATGAATTTATGCTGCATTGATTTCAATGGAGTGTAAAATCAGGCAGAATGTAAATTGGGAATCTAGCCCGAACTTACACTGTCCTCGCTGGGTGTGCTAGCTTAAAATTGTGGCTTTCAGTTCTTTTTTTGAGGTGCAGTGTTTAACATTTCCAAAGTTTGCTAGTACAATAAAGGATAATTGGCACATGGGATAACTATTCATAACTCACAAATAGGCTGGCCTAACAGTTCATGAGCCAAGGAGTCACTGATCTACAAGGCACCTTTTTGGTTAAAACATTTATAAATAGCCCGGCCGCAGCAGTATTTAACGCAGCATATTAATAAAAGATGAAACAGACACGCACCTCTCAACAGAACAGATGTTAAGGATTCCCTGCTGCTTTCTTTATGCTATGAATTCAGTTGATTCCTCGGAAGAGTGAGTAGGATTTTCCCAAAGCTACAGCTCACATTACCACTATTAACATTTGCATTTAAAGGGGAGTGACTGATACTGTTTGTCTGGACAGGAAAGAGGAGGAGGACTCCAGAGCCATTCTCTCCGTCACAATGACATTACGTACAAGAAAGGTAATGGCTTTCACCACAAAGTAAGTTATCATATGGTACAGTCACCAACACCTTGGCTGCCCGTGCTTGCAAACATCGCACCACCACACCTACGCTGCGAATATGCAGTCTCCAGAGAATACAACCGCTACCCCAGCAAAGACATGCCAATCCAGGCCGACTTGAACAACCTACCACCAACCCGTCTCAAATCCAGAAGGCCATTTTGGACCAGCGCTGAAGCCCTTCAGCGATCTCCTCTCAGCCTTGATGACTGATGGAAGAACTGTGACATACGGAATAGATTCCTTATAGGAGGACCCCACAGTGCAACCTGAAGGATCAAACCTTCCTCGCAAACAGTGGACAACCATCAACCGCCTCAGAACCGGTCATGGTAGATGCTGCCACCTTCTCCATAGATGGAAGATTAAAGAATCCCCGTCATGCGACTGTGGAGCTCCTAATCAGACCCTGGAGCACGTCATTGAGCACTGCCCTCAGAGGAAATTCACAGGCAGCCTACAAGATATCCACACGGTTACACCAGAAGCTTTGCCCTGGATATCCGACTTAGATATTGACATTTGATTTGCTTTGCTACTACCATACGAAAGAAGAAGATATGGTACAGTAGCCTAATAGTTATGGTGCTGGGCTAGCAACCCAGATGGTTGTGAGTTCATAACCCACCATGGCAAGTTGAATTCAATAAATCTGGTGATTTGTGGGTTAGCACCAGAAAAATGATCACAGAAGCTCATTTTTATTGTCGTAAAAACCCAACTGGTTCACGAAAACGCCCTACAGGGAAGGGAACCAGTCAGCTCTAGACAGTCTGGCCCACATCGGATGTGGTTGATCCTTAATGCCCTCAGGACAATGAGGATGAGCAATAATTCCTGGTTTGCCAGTGCTGCCCACATCCCAAGGACAAACTAAAAAAAATGTTGCTGTTATAAACAGTGGAAAAAAGCTTCCCCAACTATTTTACAGGGATCCTTTGACTGGAGAGGCGAATCTTGTGAATGATAAGTCCTCACCTCAGAGCTATCTCAGGAAGTTGCATTTTAAAAATAATTTCCCATTTTGAGCCCAGGGGTGTTTCCGTTTCCCCTATAAACACTGCAGCAGACACTCTCCCGTGATGTCAGTCAAGTGGATTCTCGTGCATTGTGCCTGCTTGTTTGAGACCTGCTCGTGTGGTATCTTTCTGCTAGTTTCCCTCCTTCGTTCTATTTTTCTGTTCTAACAAGACATAGGGAAAGAACTGAAGGGGATTGAAAGATTCCCTGTGATTGACCTGAAAACTGACCAATTATATGGAAACTAGGGATAGGAGCGAGCATGTTCTCAGCCAATCAGCAGGGCGCATGCACTTCACAGAATCACAGAATCACAGAAACCCCACAGTGCAGATAGAGGCCATTTCGGCCCATCGAGCCTGCACCGACACATATCCCACCCAATCCCCGTAACCCCTACACCTAACACATATCCCCATTTAATCCCCCTAACACTAAGGGTCAATTTATCATAGCCAATCAACCTAACCCGCACATCTTTGGACTGTGGGAGGAAACCGGAGCACCCGGAGGAAACCCACGCAAACACGGGGAGAATGTGCAAACTCCACACAGACAGTCGCCCGAGGCCGGATTCGAACCCGGGTCCCTGGCGCTGTGAGGCAACAGTGCTAACCACTATGCCACCGTGCTGCACTCTGCAAATGGCGCCATATAAAGAAATCTATAGATTCGGTTTATTTTTTCAATTTTCTCCCCCTCTCTCCTAACAGTAATAAATCCTATACCCCTTGCCAGAGACATGGACCTTATATATCCACATGGATCCATCTTATTACAAATCCAAGTGTTTCTTTCACTTGCTGTCTCTCCTTTCTAAAGCCCAGTTAGCTCTGATAAACACCCTTTTTATGTGATATAGCTTTTTATTGCTGACTTTTTCTTTAAAGAAAACGCACTTTGTGGCTGAAATTGTGTTGTGTGATATCAGTAACCAATGGGTTAACCAGTTGGTATGAAATTCCGCTGTCTGCTGCTTGATAAAAGTGTTAACTGGCCTTTGTTAAAATAGAGAAATTTTATATGAATGCATTAATGCATCTGTTGCCAATATCCCACAGCATGACTTCATTCTAATCATCATCACACTCCTCGCACAGCCTCTCTTCATTAGGGAGTGTAATCAAGGGCACCACAAGATGTGGAGGAGGAGTCATTGTAAAAGCCATCTAACTTCCTGCAAAGTGATGCTCCTGCAGAGCAATTCCTCTTAACTGTTTCCAGAGGAAAACCACTTTGATATTGGAAAGAAGCCCTGAGAATGTTATTTCCTGCTTCTTGTTGCACATCTAGCTCAGAAACTGAAAGTGACAGCAGCAGGAATCCTCCGAAATTCCAAAAGTATCTCGTGCTGACTTCAGCTGTACTGTCTGCCCCAGCTGGCGTGAAATCCATACAGGGTCATCTTTCGCTGTCTTGATAACAGATTGCTGTCCAAAAAATCTGAACAAGGCTCCCCTGATGCCTCGGTTGGTAAGTGCAGCGTCTAGAGATGAACCATACAGACGAAGAAAGTTCTAGCTTTGATGCCAGATCTTGTCAAGATCCCAGCTAGGGCGACAGTGGGGTGCTACAATCAGTCCTCATGCCTTAGAAGGATATACTGGCCTTGGAAAGGGTGCAGCGCAGATTCACCTGAATGATACCGGAGCTTAATAGGGTTCGATTATTAAGACAGATTACTAGCCTTATATTCCCTTGAGTATAGAAGATTAAGGGGTGATCTAATTGAGGTGCTTAAGATGGTTAAAGGAGTTATTAGGGAAGATAGAAGAGAAACTTTCTTCTGGTTGGGGGAATCCAGAACAAGAGGGCATAACCATAAAATTAGAGCTAGGCTGCTTAGGGGTGAAGGTAGATCATTTCTTCACACAAAGGGCAGTGGAAATATTGGCATTTTAACAACCATATAACCAACTATTACTATCACACGTATAGACATGCAGGAGAGAGCCAGGAGATGAATAGGACTCACAAATGGGTTCAATAGCTGACTCATTATCTTATTGACCCAGCTGGCCACGCCATGATGGAATAGTGTATACGCACTTGAAGCACTCGTCCAGATCCTGTTCCACCAGAAGGCTGCTGGCATCACTGCAACAGCCAAACAAACAGGCAGATGTATTTTTAATCTTTTGTTTATTGGGTGGGCAACATGCAATTAGCTTAACGGAAGCATTTAATCCATGTGAGCGAAGGCTCATTTATGCGTGGTGTCCTGCAGATCCACTGCCTCGGCTCCGCGCAGCCAACTTAGCAACTCCAAGGGAATATTTAATCGCAAGAATAATCAGTTGGCACAATCCTTCAAAAATATCATTTTGAAATTTGCACTCCTCACATTCCATCACCTAAAATGCAATGATATACCCGGAGTGTGAGTACTGAACATTCCTATGCTACTCTGTAAAGTCCTTTGGAATAGACAACATCTTTCCAAACATGTTTTTAAAGGGCACTGAGTGGTGCAGTGTAATTAGATCACTTGCCTTTTCGCCTCTGGGACCCGAGTTTAATTCCACCCCAGAAGGATAAACAGTCTCCTCTTTCTGACAGCCATAAGGGTCCTGAGTAAAATGAGTTTGGGTCGTCTCACCCCAGGTCCTAGTGGGGGTCCACGTGAGCAATCTTAACAGATTCTCCTGGCATTTGAACAAAGGAGCATTCCAAATTTCCTGCTCAATCCAGTAACCTGGCAATAAAGAGAGTACAACGCTGCCAGGAGTAAACGGGAATGGACTCCAGACATCCCTTGGTCGATCTTCTCCTGTGCTGCAGAGAACCACGTGCAGTGAAATCACTGACCCATTTCCCCACTCTGATTTGGGCTACGGTCGTGCGAAGTTCCTTCAGTAAACAGCAGGGTCCGAAGACTGTGGGGGGAAAATTCAGTTGTTTGCGCCTCCCGTTAGCGCCTTAAGAGGGTGCTAATGGGGCGCAAAGCAACTAGCACCCGGGCGCGGCGATGTTTGCACCGCTCGCGAAATTAACTAGACATTTTGAGGCGGCGCTAAACACTACTGCCACGATCTCCTGCGCCGGCAGATCATGACGGCAGTCAAGTGCGCAACACCCCAGTAGCGCCCCGGACCGGATATTGAGTGGCGCCCCCTGCCTTACCGCCTGCCGCTAGCAACGACAGGTTGAGGGGAGCGTTATGCTGTCAGAAAGGGACTGGGGGAGCGCTATTTAAAGGCGACCGCTTCCTGCCTTTTTTTGTCGGTGACATTTTTGCACCACGCATTCTGAGAGAGAGAGAGAGAGACTTCTGGAGAGATTCAACGCTGTGTGAAGGAGTTTTGGGTACTGAGCAGCACTTTGCAGGTTCATTTTGATTTGCCCTTCCTTGCTTCGCCAGCGCTCTGAGGTAGCGCCTCGCTCCTCGGCCTTTGCGCCTTAAGACAGGTGTGAAGCGCCTGATTTAGTGCTCCAATCACCTCCAGGGGCGATAAAAGCCAAGTTTGCCGTCGGGGGCGATAATTAGCACCAGGCACTAAACTTTGCGCACAGCCGATAATGGCGCCCCAAACGGGGCGATACTGAATTTTCCCTGTGTGTGTGTGTGTGTGAGGAGTTTACAGCAGCCACCGGCCCCACAGGACTGTGCACTTGATGCACTCTGGTCCCTGGTAAAGATTCGAAGAACGGATGCCAATATCTTTGGTGCGAACTACTTATGTCGCTGCCGCGTTTGCCAGCCCCACATGCCCCCTCACAGTGAATATTCTGCGCAACCTCACATCCTGCACTGGGAAAACTGACCAGCTGATCCCGGGAACAATTGGATTGATCCAGGATCACCTGACTCGGAACCCGATATGAAAGGACGCATCTTCGGAGGCTGTCTTTGGGCCCAGTGATAGGCAGTGAGCTTAGCTTTACATCTGACCCGTGCTAAGCTTGACTTGGGAGTGCTTCACGTCGAATAATGCAAGTAGTGGAAACGCTTTCTATTCCACAATCACTGAAATCCTGGGGGGGTGGAAGCTGGGTTGCACTGAGAGGGTGCAAAGCAACTAGCGCCCAGGCACGGCGCCGCCCACAAAATTCAGCGGGAGGTTAGCGACAGCGCTAACCAGTAGCGTCCCGCGGCGCTGCGCCGCCTGCGATGACATCGTCGCCGTGCGCAGTGCCCTGCTCGCGCCCTGACCACGATCTTCGGGAGCGCCCCCTGACTTGCCACTGGACGCTATGTCCGATGGGGTCAGGGGGGCCTACCTGCAGCCAGGGGGGGGGTCGCTATTTAAAGGCGAGGTGCGCTCCCGTCCCCGGCCTCCTGAACGGCCAGCCACCCCGCGGGGTGCCGGCTGCGCCCCAAGAGCCCGGCACTTCTCTTGAGTGCCGGGCTCTTTTGCCGGCACTCCCGATCCCAGGGGACCCAGCTGGGCCCCGGGTTGCGCTGCGCAAGGCCCCTCCCCTTTAAGAAGTGGAGGAAGGCCTGCAGTATCACGGCACGTAGCGCCGCGATATTGACTCGCAGCGCCCTAAGAGGGATGCAGGGCACTTCCAGTAGTGTCCCACTTCCTTCTTGAGGCGCAACCATTCAATTTCCGGTGCGAGGGCGCTACCAAATGGGGAGCTACTCAATTTTTAGTCCTTAATCTTGACGGCACAAGAATTCACACAAAAAAGTTTTAAAAATAATACAAGGTACAGATAAAGCTGAAGTAAGCAAACTATTTAACTTGGACAATGATTGTAGTACTAGAGGGCACCAGCACATCATTCAGAACCCTTGGGCAAGACTACGATTAGAAAAACTTGTTTTACCACAAACTCCCAAAGCAGGTCGTTGATTTTGTGACAATTGGCATCTTTTAAAGGAAGTCGGATTAATATCTGTTGAGAAGCGGGCCTGAAGGTCATATAAATGTTAATAGTACTGCTGTATTTTTTTTTAAGGGAAGTAGTGGAAGAAAATTAGGGGGGGAAAAATTCAGTATCGCCCAATTTGGGGCGCCATTATCAGCCGTGCGCAAAGTTTAACGCCTGGCGCTAATTATCGCCTCCGACGGCAAACTTGGCTTTTATCGCCCCTGGAGGTGATTGGAGCACTAAATCAGGTGCTACACACCTCTCTTAAGGCGCAAAGGCCGAGGAGCGAGGCACTACCTCAGAGCGCTGGCGAAGCAAGGAAGGGCAAATCAAAATGAACCTGCAAAGTGCTGCTCCGTACTCAAAACTCCTTCACACAGCGTTGAATCTCTCCAGAAGTCTCTCTCTCTCTCAGAATGCATGGTGCAAAAAAGTCACCAACAAAAAAAGGCAGGAAGCGGTCGCCTTTAATTGGCGCTCCCCCAGTCCCTTCCCGGCTGCAAAACGCTCCCCTCAACCTGTCGTTGCTAGCAGCAGGCGGTAAGGCAGGGGACGCCACTCAATATCCGGTCCGGGGTGCTACCGGGGCGTTGCGCACTCAACTGACGTCACGATCTGCCGGCACAGGAGATCGTGGCGGTAGTGTTTAACGCCGCCGCAAAATGCCTAGTTAATTTCACGAGCGGCGCAAACATCGCCGCACCCGGGCGCTAGTTGCTTTGCGCCCCATTAGCGCCCTCTTAAGGCGCTAACAGGAGGTGCAAACAACTGAATTTTTCCCCCTAGGGGTCTAAATTTAAAATTGTTGCATTCATTTTAATGGGCCTAAAATGGCATAGCCAAATTGACAGGGCAGAGGCCTGCCCCCAATCTGCACGGGCATTCGGGCCACTGGTAAATTGGTTGGGCCTTTTTTTTTTTTTTTTTTAAGGAGGCCTTGGTGGCAACGTTCCCGCTCTCTGGCAGTCCCGCGCAGCCCGGGACCAGCTTTCCCAAAGGTAAATTTTGCACTTGCGCAAAACTGTCCAAAAATAACATTAGGGGGAACGTTGCTTGGCGATGGCCTGAAATGAGGCTCCTGCACTCTTTTCAGACCCGGATTAGTAAATTGCTTTGCCCTAGTCGGCTCTCGCAATGAGCGAGCTCCTGCTGGCAGTTCCAGGGCTTGAGCAGCCAAATCAGCGGTCTTTAAAGGGGGACCGCTGGAGGCCGCTCAGAAAAACAAAAGCCCCAAAAAATGTTAGTGTTTTATGGAGTCGGAAGGAGCGAGAGTGTTCCTCTTGGCTCCACAGTAAAACTGTGGGACGTTGCTGGCCCACCCTCTCCACCAGCCCCCCCCCCTCCCCCGCTGACCTCCACCCCTTCACCCAGACTTACCTCTGGGCCCCGGCGTGGGGCAAAACTCGTAAGGCGCCAACAGGCCAGCTGCATCAGGGTGCCTGATTAGCGCCTGCAGCTCAGCTGACTTATTCTGCTGAGGCCCAAAGACGTCCTCGGGCATCTCCATCCCAGCGCGTCGTCGGAAGCCCGGATTGGGGTGCTAATTTATTCAGGCCCCTTACAGTAGGGGGTGGCAGTGGTGGCGGCAGTGGAGAGGGGGGTAGGTCCATGACAGGAGAATCAGCCATGGACTATGGATGGAGTGGGGTTGATGAGCAAAATGGTCTTTTTTCCCTGCTCCGAACAGGTTCCTAAAATGATTACACCACAATAACTGGACTAAATCCACGTTCCTTCTGGTTAATGTTTTCCTATGTTTTTTTTCTAGAGTATTTTTCCTACAATTTTCACCCACAGAGTCTGCACATCACGGTACACTGACTCATGAGTGAGGCGACTGGACAAAATACAGATAACAAACTCTGAGTCAGGAATGATCAGCCGCTTGAGTGGAACAAAAAGGCAAATAACCTCGACTCCCACTAAATACTCCAGCTTGAAGTTTTTTTTGCACATTGCCCTTTCGCTCTCATGTCCTCTTAGCTTGTATCGCACACTGGCTGGCATATTCCAATTCCCTGCTCACCAGCGCACAATTTCCCAACTGTTGAAGGGAATGGGCGGAAGATCTTGAGCTGGCGAGGTCAGAAGCTGAAAATCCCAGCCACCATCACTGGGGTCAGACAAGGGCAAATGATCAGCTCCCGGGTCTCTGTCGACACCACTCTCCAATCTGTGGGTGGGACGTTTGTGTGAAGCACCCCGGTTGATCCTAGTTCTCCCTCTCCAAGGAGAAGTGCCCGGTTTGCCGCACAACATCCCTGTTGAACAGCTGCTATGATCAGGAGCTCACTGCGCGGGGAAATCGTGGGTACAATCCTGTGACCTTGCCCAATGACCTGATGTACGAACACTACTTCTCCTTGATAACAGAAAATGCTGGAAAAGCTCAGCAGGCCAGGCAACATCCGTGGAGAGAGAAACAGCGCCAACGTTTCAGGTCGAAACCCTTCGTCAGGACTGAAAAAACACAGGAAATGAAACAGATTAAAAGGCCAGTTTGGGGGCCGGGAGAGAACAATAGAGAAGTGAAGAGACATTAAGAGGTATTCAAAACCAGACGAGATGGTGATAGGACTAGTGGAGAGACAAAAGATGGCTCCAGATTAGGTGTGAAACGCGCTGGCAGAATGAGAGACAGCTGCCATGTGGGAGAGAAAAAAAGGGGGAAGGGCCAAAACAAAGGTGTGGATAAAAAATATATATAAAAATGTAATAGGGGCCGAGGTTATGATCTGAAATTGTTGAACTCGATATTGAGCCCGGAAGGCTGTAAAGTGCCTAATCGGAAGATGAGGTGCTGTTCCTCGAGCTTACACTGAGCTTCCGTGGAACAATGCAAGAGCCCGAGGGCGGTGAGGTCTGAGTGGGAATGGGGCCTTTTAATCGGTTTCATTTCCTGTGTTTTTTCAGTCCTGACGAAGGGTTTCGACCTGAAACATTGACTATTTCTCTCTCCACGGATGTTGCCTGGCCTACTGAGTTTTTCCAGCATTTTCTGTTGTTATTTCGGATTTCCAGCATCCGAAGTATTTTGCTATCGTACTTCTTCTTCTTCTTAGGCAGTCCCTCGGAACCGAGGATAACTTGCTTCCACATTAAAAATGAGTTCTCAGGTGACCAATGAGTCCAATGCGGGACCTACAGTCTCCGTCACAGGTGGGGCAGATGGTGGTTGAAGGGGCGGGTGGGTGGGGTGCTTGGGTTGACGTGCGCTCCTTCCGCTGTTTGCGCTTGGCTTCCGCTTGCTCCGGGCGAAGAGACTCGAGGTGTTCGGCGCCTTCCTGGATGCTTCTCCTCCACTAACACACTGAACCTCTGCATCACTTGCATGATTTTATTTCCAGTTTTATCCTCTTCTCCTGAATGTTTAGACTTATACCCGAGTGCAGCTCCACGGACACCAGCACTTACTGCGCCCAAGTAGCCAGTATTCATGTATAAATCTGCACAGTGAGGTTAGGTGAGCTATTCAACTGTAGGAAGGATTGCCAAAACCCGTACCTCCCTACTTTCCAGCACGAATCACTGGCTGGTTATCAGCAGCAGGAACCCTGGCAGATTTTTTTTCTCCTCTCTCCATCACCAGGACAAGTTAAAGGAGCCCCACCACTGCCCCAGCAAGCTCAGCGCAGACTAGGAACACGCCCTGGGGCCTTTCCGCCCTGCGTGACTCAGTTACCACACCGGCAGCGCAAATTTGCAGAACGTAATTTTTTTTTGTGGGAGTGAGGCGGGGAATGTGGAGTGCACCATTTCCACACTGATGTAACTGCTTCTTGACAAAGTAAAGGAGTGAAAAGTCCCTTTAAATGAAAAACAGGACAACAGCTGGGAAATTCCTCGCTAGCTTCCGCCACACTTCCGGTGCAGAACAGCGTCGGAGCAGGAGCAGCTCCGAGGAATTTCCCGGCCAATGTCTTTATTCCTCCACAACCCGTGACTCGCCAATTAAATCTCATTCTCATAAATCATTCAATTCGAAACCATGTATTCCTGCAATTTGATAAACAGTTTAATAATTATGAAGAAAAACATTCTCCTGTTTGTTAATAAAAGGGAAATTTCACCCATCAAGTATGCAGACTTGATATTTATTTCCATAAGTAACGTAGCAACTGATGAGTGTAAATTAAAATCTCGTTCCACTGAATTCCATCAAATAACAGCTTTAAACGCACCAGTGTTTCAATCCCAAGATTTCCTCCTTTACGACTTTTTCTGGCACAGGAGAGCTGTTTATGTACGGCTGTATTATGTTTTATTCTAATCCTGTCCTTTAGGTCTTATGCACTGTGTCAGCTGCACCATACCCGCCCGCACCGTACCCGCCCGCACCGTACCCTCCCGCACCGTACCCCCCTACACCGTACCCCCCTACACTGTACCCCCCGCACTGTACCCTCCTGCACTGTACCCCCCCCTACACTGTACCCCCCGCACTGTACCCTCCCGCACTGTACCCGCCCGCACTGTACCCGCCCGCACTGTACCCGCCCGCACTGTAACCCCCGCACTGTACCCGCCCGCACTGTACCCACCCGCACTGTACCCTCCCGCACTGTAACCCCCGCACTGTACCCGCCCGCCCTGTAATGCCCGCACTGTACCTGCCCGCACGGTAACCCCTGCACTGTAACCCTCGCACTGTAACCCCCACACTGTACCCGCCCACATTGTACCCGCCACACTGTACCCGCCCACACTGTAACCCCTGCACTGTACCCCTCGCTCTGTGCCCTCCTGCACTGTACCCACCCGCACTGTACCCGCCCGCCTGCACATGCCCGCACTGTACCCGCCCGCCTGCACTGTACCCGTCCGCACTGTACCCACCTGCACTGTACTCCACGACAGGACAGATACACAACCTACTCCTAGTTTTGCGCCAACGTGACTCTGAGTTCCTCCACTAGCAGGTGCCTCTGAGAGCCCAAATAAAGCATCCCTGCTGGAAAGCACCTGCCTCCACTCTGTGGCTCCCCTGCCACCCCCACCCCCACCCCCCCATCCGCCCCACCCCACATCATGGTTGAAATTGAGAACTCAATGTGTGGTCAATCACAGATGCAACAAAAAAAAAGACGCCAGCTTTTAAAATGCTAATAATGTAGATGTGAGCAGATTATTTAACTTGGACTGTGAGAATAGAACTGGAGGGCAGGAGTACAACATTTACCAGCCTCAAGTGAGATCAGTGAGTGGGAGGATTATTTTCCCTACAGGGTTGAGGAATTGACTGTTAGCTAAAGCAGTAAATGCTGTTTTAGCACCTTTGAAAAGCTGGATAAAATATATGGTTAGGAACAGGAGCGAGAGTCATATGGATCAATGCAGATCGAAGTGATCGGATGTTGTATGGAATATTATAGCTCCTGAATTGCCAGGGACCGTGGAAATGTTGGGTTGTGGGGTTGGGGATACTGTAGAGAGTTAAATGGGTGGGGCAAAGTCCGTGTGTGTAAATGGTCTGTGACAAGAATGGAGATATTGGGCAGGATGCCGTTTTCCTGTTGGACACTTCATTATATCCTTGTCCCACCGCTCAGCGCTACAGAACATTGGCAAGGCAGCCTGCTGCCTATGGTGTGACTCTACCGTTTAAATTAAAAGGTATTTTTCAAACTCACGTTGGCTGCTGCACAGAACGATGCCCCTTTCGCTGCTCTGGTCCCGTAAAGCGGGCTTGAAAACTTGTGCAACATGCAATGCAGCCGGAAGTTGCACATGTGTTTCAGCAACTGGACAAAGACGGTCAGTGTTAGGAAAGACTATTTGTGTTATTTCCACAGTTGCCAGACCACACAAGTGTCGAGAAGTCCCCACAGCTCTGGGAGTCAAGATTAGCAGCTTTCTGGTTGGGAGTCAAGAGCGCAACGCAAATTACTGAGCTACCTCAAGTGTTTGTCGTTCCATTTTCATTTCTTTCCCAGGGGGTGCAAGTTGTTTAAGGAAAACAAATGTCAGTATTTTCACCAGCATTGAACAAGATGTCCTTAAATTAAATATTACAATCAATTACAAGCACCGTGTCAGCTGTGGCTCAGTGGGTAGCACACTCGCCTCTGAGTCAGAAGGTTGTGGGTTTCAAGTCCCACTCCAGAGACTTGAACACAAAAATCTAACCTGACACTCCCAGTGTAGTACTGAGGGAGTACTACACTGTCGGAGGTGCCGTCGTTCCGATGAGGCATTAAACTGAGGCCCTGTCTGCTCTCTCAGGTGGGTGTAAAAGATCCCATGGCACTATTTTGAAAGAGCAATGGGAGTTATCCCCGGTGTCCTGGGGCCAATAGTTATCCCTTCAACCAACATAACAAAAACAGATTATCTGGTCATTATCACATTGCTATTTGTGGGACCTTGCTGTGCGCAAATTGGCTGCCGCCATTACAACAGTGACTCTACTTCATTGGCAGTAAAGTGCTTTGAGACGTCGTGAAAGGCGCTATATAAATGCAAGGTTTTTTTTCATTCTCCACAGCCTCTGACTTCATTGGAAGTTGGGAATCTCATTTACTGAAATTTCCCCGTTATATCCTCATCATTATCTGAATCCTCAAGGGCATATTTTACAGAGGGGACACTTAATAAATCGTAGGTAGACTAGACACAAGAGCTTTCAATCGGTTAAGGACCGCATAGACCTAAAAATGGGTGATCTGAACTTTATTGTGAGCCTGTGTAAAACCAACGTGCAAGGAAAGTTAAACATCACAGTGCAAATCTGCAGTTTTTTATATAAATTGAAATGGAGCACACTTTTTAAAATTTAATTTAGAGGCACGCCGTGTTTAAAGAATTGGGGAAGACATGGGGGCATTTATGGGATTTGGAGTTTGGGGGAGGGGGAGGGGGGAACATGAACCATTCCAAATAAAATGGGGGGGTACATCCTGTCACCCCCAAACCTCCCCCTCTCACCACCACTATGACTTAATGATACATTTTCAACCAGCTTATTCTATATATGTAGTAAAAAAAATGCTTTTAGCATGCGTTGGTACAACAACAACAACTCGCATTTACATAATGCCATTTTTGACTTATAAAAAAGCCCATGTCGCTTCACAGGAGCGTAATCAGAAATAACTGGATGCCAAGCCAAAGAAGGAGATATTAGGAGGGATGACCACGTGTTTGGTCGAAAAGGTGAGTTTTAAGGAGGAGGGGGAGGTGGAGAGGTTTAGGTAGAGAATACCAGAGCGCAGGGGCCAAGGCACTGAAGGAACGGGCACCAACGATGGGGCAATGCACAAATCGATAGGGTCGGAGGAACGGTGGGGTGTGGTGGAGGTTTATAGGGCTGAAGGACGTTATAGAGATAGGGAGGGGCCAGGCCATAAAGGGAGTTCAAGAGCATAATTACTTGTTATTTAGTTATTAACGTAGAGGTTGCACTATGTGCTACCAGTTCTCAAAGACGTAACACGCTCCTATGAAGTTACTTTGCTATTTTAACAGGACTATTTAAAAATAAACATGCCAATGTTTCCATTAATATGGAGAAAGTAATTTCACATAAATGTGTTAAGCATTAGTGCGCAAATATCGCAGCGTGGAATTTCTGGGCTGCTATTTATTATGATTATTATAATAAAGGAGGACCCAGTGGATAAGTAGCTGAAATAGGAAACATTAATGGTTAGTGTCTTCAACCCAATTTTGTCCACCCGCTTTGTAAACTTGAAACAATGTTTATGACAATCACTGACCCCTGAACAACCCCTTTCATCAGATCATTGTCAGCCTGGCTGGCTTAGATCGGGTCATTGCAGAGAGCCTGAATTACTGAGGCTTTCATCTGTAACAAATTAGGACTTTTCAGATTTCCTTCTAGAATCAGTTGAAGTTAATAAAGTAAAGCGTGAAATTTACAAGAGGTGGACTTCAGTTTCACACTGGGAATAAAAACATAAAGAAACTTAGACACGTTGAATAAAATAAAAAAGGAGAAAATATAGTGTCTGTATTTTGAAAAGGACCTTTTGTTCGAATCTGCTCCAAGAACCTTTGACAAATATTCTCATGCAATTACTGCCAGGCCAATTGGTCAATAATCTAATCGGGTTTTTTTTAGTTCCACACTCCAGGAAACTCACTCAACATTCATTAGTGAGTTTCCACAGTGAGCCCCTGTCACAACTCATTCCATCCCTTGCGCCTTAATTACTGGCCATCCAGGAACACCGCAAGCCTCGTACAACAAAGTGGGGGATTAAAAAAAAAACTCGTGTACTGTCAGGTTTACACTTTACAATATAGGAAATATTTAACTATCCGTTCAAGCAGCGGACGTCCTGTGCATTTCTCATTTTACTGATAGAAATTTCGATTGGAAAAAAAGGAAAAATATCAGAAAAAGTAAATTAAAATGAAAAGCCAAAAGTAAAAACAATAGAACTATTCGGAAACTTAAGTTTATAAAATACATTTATTCAACTTTAAAAGGTTAGAAAAGTTGTTTCCTCCCCTCCCAAACTTGTTCTATATGAAAAGATGAGATTATTTCAGTTGCTATTTGACTGTAACCCTACTTGCCTTTTGTAAACAGGATGGTAACGACACATAATTCCAACTGCAGCCAAACAGCCATCAACTTTGGATGTCGATCCATTGATTAAGTTGAGGTCACTTTGCCCCCAGTTCACCGCACTGTTATCCCGTAAGAGCAGCGCCGCAGTCCCCAGCAAGAAACCCATGTAAACACCAGCTCCACTTTTATTCTCAACTTTGCTTCTCCCTCCTCCAAAGCACTGAACTTTTTTCTCTCTCTCTCTATTATGTCTTTGTTTCTTCCGCCGAAAGTCTGGCTAATTGCCACGCCAAGTGCAGTCACAAGCAAGCTCTGGGTAGAGCAGATCCACGGGTGATGATAATGATGATGTCGAGAGAAGTTCACCTAGGCATAGCTCATCTTCTCGGTCCCTGTGACTGTGCAGCAGCATCAGCGAGTGGGCTCGCTCCGACAAAACTTCCTGGTTTCACACTGAAGCCCGGTGCTGCCCTCTGTCTTTAAGGTTCAGTGGTGCTGATAACTTGACACTGAGGAGCTCATGAGAGTGGTGAACCTGTGGAATTCTCTACCACACAAGGCAGTTGAGGCCAATTCATTAAATATATTCAAGAAGGAGTTAGATATATTTCTTAAGGCTAAAGGGATATGGGGAGAAAGCAGGGACAGGGTACTGAATTTAGATGATCAGCCATGATCTCATTAAATGGCGGAACAGGCTCGAGGGGCCGAATGGCCTACTCCTGCTCCTATCTTCTATGTTTCTATGACCCAACGCCAGCAGAAAGCACTGGCATCTCTTTCGAGCCTTATCACATCTCTCTCAGGAGGCCCCGAAGCCCTTCCAAGGACAATGAATTACTCTGAGGGGGCAGTTATTTTTGTGAACAGAACAACAATGAGGCAAATCTGTGTTTGATGCCGTTTAATTGGGAACATAGGAACAGGAGGAGGCCATTTAGCCCCTTGAGCCTGTTCCCCAATTCAACGAGATCATGGTTGATCTGCGATCTAACTCCATATACCCGCCTTTGGCCCATATCCCTTAATACCTCTGGTTAACAAAAAGCTATCAATCTCGGGTTTAAAATTAACAATTTATCTAGTGCCATTTGCGGAAGAGAGTTCCAAACTTCTACCTCCCTTTGTGTGTAGAAGTGTTTCCTAATTTCACTCCTGAAAGATTTTTGGATGATGCCCCCTAGTCCCAGGAAGTCCAGCGGAAATAGTTTCTCTCTATCTACCCTATCTGTTCCCCTTAATATTTTGAAAACTTCAATCAAATCGCCCCTTAACCGTCTAAATTCTAGGGAATACAACCCTAATTTGTGTAATTTCTCCTCGTAACTTAACCCCTGAGTCTGGTAAACCTACGCTGCACTCCCTCCAAGGCCAATATATCCTTCCTAAGGTGTGGTGCCCAGAACTGCTCACAGTGCTCCATTGAGGGATGTTAGCCAGTGTCCCCCTGCTTTTCCGTGAACAGGCAGATAACAACAGAGCCTCTGTCCAATCCAAAGGAAAACCACATTTCACCCAAGTATTTAAGTATATTTATGGAACAGGCTTTCAGGATAAAACTCAACAGGTTCGAAAATAAATAAATCAGCCAGGGCTCCCACTATGGATTATCCAGTGACCCCTGCTGGAAGGTCAATGCAAAGTGGATGTCAAGTATAAATAGAATGCAACTCAGATGTGATGGCCCCCATGGGTGAATAGGTTGTCAAAACTTACAAATAAAGAATGGAATTGGCTGATGCCTGTAGAATCGTACTCTAACACAAAACAGCACCTTTGGAGGGGATGGAGGGAAAAGAAAATTGGAAAAGGAAAAGTGATAGGCCCTGATCTGTTTCTGTAAAACTATAAAACTCTTCACTGTCTCATGGAGGTAGCTCCACTTCTACCTCCTACTACACCATCACAGTTCCCCCACATTGAAACCGCTGTGTGAAAATTATTGGCCCTGATATTGTGGTTGGCGGCGTAGCTAAGGAGTACGGCGCTGACCTCCGAAAGAAATCCGCACTTACCTGTTGCGAGGCCCCCTTCAAAAACTTGCGTTGTTTCTCTGCGGAGCTGTGCACAGTGTAGAGGCCCATGGATCCCATGGGTGCACCGCGTGCGTAAGTGTACCTGGGATGATGTGGGGCGGTGCGCCAATCAGGAAACAGAAATCTCCGATGCCCATTCATTTGTAGGGCATGGATTTGAGAAGACTTTCCTGCTGTTCTCCTGTTTCTGGTGCACCCTGGCATGTTAGGCAGTCGGTGCAGAATTCCATGTGGAAGTGTGGGCCAACTGCCAATATTTAGGCCATGCAAGAAAAAAATTAATCTCTAAATGGCAACACGCACTTAGAGCTTTGGAACCCGTCATTCCGTTTAAGCAATGTTGCATTTAGCCGTGAACTTATTACAGACATAATTTTTAATGCACAAAAAATGAAATTGCCCTAAAACTCTAAAACATTCCAAATATACCAATTTCATTAACCTGAAGATTTATGAGAACCTGTCTTTTGAAACAGTGCAATTAGCACTTGCTGTTCCCAGAAGGACAGTTATTTATATTTAATCTTACTTTATCTTAACTGCTTTTAAATTTGCTAAGTTGTACACTGAAAACCATATTTCAAGCTGCTGTTTTGATGCTTCCCCTAATATAGCATTTCCCCCTCCCCTTACGCTCTGCAAACAGGCTCCTGCGCCTGTTTGCACCAGCCGTAAATTTTCATGCATAATTGCTGGGAAGTTGGTGGGCAATTAGCCCAACTCTGCACCAGCAATGAGGATTTCACAGTCGCAGCGGATGATCTGTCTAGTCAGAACGTGACAGAGCGCAAGTTCGGGATTTAGCACATGTGCGAACTTGTAGTCAATTTCAAAGGCGGTACAGGAAACTCTCTTTTAACTGGCACCTAAATATCTGGAAATCTCTCTTAACTGGCAAAATTCATGCGTAGGTTCAGGTAAGTTTTACTATATATCAGTGGCTGTGTAACCGGGGTTCCTGGATCTGTGGCCGTGTAACCAGGGTTCCTGCACCTGTGGCCGTGCAACAGGGACTCCTGGATCTGTGGCCGTGTAACCGAGGCTCCTGCAGCTGTGGCCATGTACGGGGCTCTCGTACCTTGGTAAGTATACCTCTCTGTAATCCGGACTTTTTGATCAACCGGCTCCATGCCGGTCCCGTCGGTGCCGGATAAAAAAGAGTTTCCTGTATGATGGCAAACTCTGAGAGTACGCCATCATAACGACCGCAAGTTCTGCCTGGGGTCAATGGGTTTGCTCTTAACAGGTTGCCCTGTTTTGGAAACCCACCACACACAGGGGTAAAAATGTAGAGAGGAGAGAACTCCGAATAAATGTAGTTACCCTTGGATAATGCTTCTTGGATAAAACTGACAAATTTGGTACTTTTAAATGCAATTGTTATTTTTGAGAAACGTGGTCCTTTATGTACGTAACTGAAGATCGCTTGTAGAGTTTTTTAAGCAACTGTGTTGTTTCAGTTCAGAAATAGAACTTTTTTTCATTCAAGCCTCTGTAAAGTGCCTTGGGACGTTGCGTTTATATAGCTGTATTTGGTCACAACTAAAAAAAAAATGAAACTGGACAAAGCGTTTTCATCATAGTTAATGTAACCAAATTGAATACAAGGGTCAACTGTGCAAGGCCAATGTGTCGGCAGTCATCGACACTGAACTAAAGTAAAAGCCCTTTTTAATTACCTGTGGTATCAGCAACCATCTCTCCTGTGGCTGAGGTGCCCCTGTCCTCTCCTCTCCTCTCCTCTCCTCAATCCAGAGCACCACCTATAGGCCATGTTCACAAAACTCAGCAGCCAGTTTTTTCACAGCTATGTAAACAGAAAAGAGAAGCGACATTTTAGATCTCCGATCACACCAATTCATGTCATTGCGATGATTTTTTTTCTGTTTGTCAATCTGTTCCATCTTTTCAACATATTATTGACTTCTTGCACAGAAGTAGCATAGCATTGCAGACTTTGTGCAGAGATGTTTTACATATCATCTATTCATTTCAAGTTACTACCTCAGATAAAGACAAGTAATCCTATATTACGTTTTTATTCATAATAACATTTGATTTACCTGCAACATTGTTGAGGTGAAATGAATTGGTTTGTTGTCATGGCTGGATATACATTGGGAGCAATGCATGTTTAAGAGTTGTGGCAATTGCACAGATGCAGAAGAACATAAGAACTTAAGAATTCGGAGCAGGAGTCGGCCATACAGCCCCTGGAGCCTGCTCCGCCATACGGCCCCTGGAGCCTGCTCCGCCATACGGCCCCTGGAGCCTGCTCCGCCATACGGCCCCTGGAGCCTGCTCCGCCATACGGCCCCTGGAGCCTGCTCCGCCATACGGCCACTGGAGCCTGCTCCGCCATACGGCCCCTGGAGCCTGCTCCGCCATACGGCCCCTGGAGCCTGCTCCGCCATACGGCCCCTGGAGCCTGCTCCGCCATACGGCCCCTCGAGCCTGCTCTGCCATACGGCCCCTTGAGCCTGCTCCGCCATACCGCCCCTGGAGCCTGCTCCGCCATACAGCCCCTGGAGCCTGCTCCGCCATACAGCCCTTGGAGCCTGCGCCGCCATTCGGCCCCTCGAGCCTGCTCCGCCATACGGCCCCTGGAGCCTGCTCCGCCATACGGCCCCTCGAGCCTGCTCCGCCATACGGCCCCTCGAGCCTGCTTCGCCATACAGCCCTTCGAGCCTGCTCCGCCATACAGCCCCTGGAGCCTGCTCCGCCAAACGGCCCCTCGAGCCTACTCTGCCATACGGCCCCTCGAGCTTGCTCCACCATTCAATAAGGCCATGGCTGATCTTCAACCTCAACTCCTCTTTCCCGCCCGATTCCCATATCCCTTGATTCCCCTAGAGTCCAAAAATCTATCGATCTCAGCCTTGAATATACTCAACAACTCCGCATCCGCAGCCCCTTGAGGTGGAGAATTCCAAAGATTCACAACCCTCTGAGTGAAGAAATTTCTCCTCATCTCAGTCTTAAATGGCCGACCGCTTGTCCTGAGACTATGCTCCCCTAGTTCGAGATACTCCTCAACATGACTGAGCAGCAGTGCTTCAGAAGGTTCAGGCTATCACGCCAGGTCATCGCAGACATTTGCAGCTTCTAGAAACCAGACCTGCAGCCCAGAGGACCTGGTGGACATGCCTTACCAGTGGCTGTCAAAGTCACCAGTGCCCTCAACTTCTTTGCACCAGACATTTGCGGCATCTCGCAGTCAGCCGCCCACAGATGCAGCACACAGGTCACCGATGCCCTGTCTGACAAGTCAGCCAATTGTATCAACTTTGCCACAGATGACACCAGTGCTATTGAGCGGCCGCTGGGCTTTGCCGCTCTGGCGGGCTTCCCACGGGTGCAGGGCGTCATTGACTGCACACATGTGGCCATCAGGGCACCCCATCATCACCCAGGAGTGTTTGTCAACCGCGAGGGCTTCCACTCCCTCAGTGTGCAGCTGGTCTGCAACCATAGGAAGATCATCATGCATGTGTGTGCCAAATTCCCTGGCAGTTGTCATGACTCTTCCGTGCTGCGCCAGTCCACCCTCCCTCAGCTCTTCGCTCCTCCAAACAGACTTACCAGCTGGCTGCTTGGAGACAAGGGCTATCCACTGAAGACATGGCTCATGGCACCCTTGAGAAGGCCACGTGCTGAGGCCGAGGAGTGTTCTAACGAGAGCCACATCTCCACCGGGTGATTCACAGAGCAAATAATAAGGCATGCTGAAAAGGCGCTTCAGATGCCTTGACAGATCTGGAGGAGCCCTTCAGTATGCACCAGCAAGGGTCTCCAGAATCATGGTTGTCTGCTGCGCACTGCACAACCTAGCTCAGCAGCGAGGATTCGCATGAGGAGCAATGCACGGAGCGCACAGCCTCTTCAGAGGAGGAGGAGCATCAGCTGGAAGACGAGGAGGAGAAGCAGGAAGAACCTGAGGTCCAGATCCCGCCAGCACCTGAGCACATTGCTGCCCGGGAGGCCAGGGATGGCCTCGTCATGGCCAGACTTAACTTCCCGCATTACACCCATATGGCTACCACATGCTGTGACAGGTTCCCACCAACAACACCGTAAAGCATCCCTACAATGACCAGGCCATTCCTTTCACACTGACCCCCATTGCTGCAGGTAACGTTATGTCTCACCATTCACTACAACTCACTAAGCCACTTCCAAAGTAGCAGACAAAAATCAGCATAATCGGAAAGTGGTGAAAAAAAATAGTTTTATATGTGACATAAGAGTAACGGAACCTTAAAAAAACAATTTCTTTGAACACCCATGTGCTTTCCCTTGTGCTCTACTGCTGTGTACTTTTTCTTTTATGCAAGCTTCTACGAGGTGCTCCCCCTGTGGCTTCAGCAGAGGTAGAGGCAGCCTGCTAACTTCCCTGCTGCGACCGCTTAGACACTCTTGGTGGACGTCCTCTGGGTTTTGGAGCCTGTGATGGCCCCGCCAAAGTCTGCTCCTCCTGTGACTGTGCAGGGGCAGACTTGGCCATCACAATCACAGGATGTATCTGGGGCTCTGACTGAGGGGGAGGCAACAGGGGAGAAGTGTGAGCCCTTTGAGAGGAGCCCCCACTTCCATATCCCCTCTCAGCATCATCCTTTCATGGGCCAACCCCACATCCCTGCTAGCAAGGAGCTGGAGAGCACCTTGCTGCACCGTAGTGGGGCCACGAGGACCCAAGTTTACGTTGACATCCCTCCTGGAGAGGAGGTCTATGAGCCTCTGCCATCTGCTCTCCATAGATAGCATGTGTTCATGTGCGTGGCGCATTAGCTGCTCCAGGCAGGCAGCCATCCTTTTCCATGGAAGAGCCTACAGGCGTCATCGCCTGCGACATGGTGGTGCTCATGTTGGAGATGGACTCCTCCATTCTCTGCACATTTGCAGACATTGTGGTCGCAAAACCTGTCAGAGCCTCCTGCACTTCTTCCTGCACCTCCAGGATCGCCCTCTTTCTCGATGGCCCCTGAGGCTGAGCGCCTGCTTGCAGCTGAGCAGAGCTGGGAGCATCCCGCGCCCTCCGGCGAGGACTCTCCACTGCTGTCCCTGTCTCCACCATCTGCACTTGCTCACTTGTGACTTGTGAGACACCAGGTGACAACACTACTCAATGTCACAGCTGGGCAGGGCAGAATTTGGGGCATGGCCCAGTTACATTGGGTCTCCATCCTGATTTTTGTCCACATTTACCCCTCAACCAAAATCACTAAAACAGATAATCTGGTCCTGTATCTTATAGCTGTTTGTGGGATCTTTCTGTGCTGCATTTTCCTACATTGCAACAGTAACTGCACTTCAAAAAGTGCTTCATTGGCTGTAAAGCACTTTGGGATGTCCTGAGGTTGTGAAAGGGGCTATATAAATGCAAGTTCTTTCTTTTACTTCTACTGAAAGTTCCACTGGAAGCGAGGAGGGTGCTGGAGGCACTCCATATACCCACCCCCCTCTCCATGCAGACATCACTGAAAGAAGCAGGACTGAGGGGATGATGTCATCTGCCAAAATTCTGGCCAGTTTCACTTAATTTGCCCCTACTGTAATGCATTCCAGCATAAAGCAGGCATACTCTGTTACCAGAGCCTGATGCGGACAGCAGTGGTGCCTTTAGTAATTTAAATGGCTGATTTCCCTATAGCATTGATCGTGGGCTGATTGATTGTTGTAGGGAAAACTGCAAATTCAGAAATTGGCCTGTACAACATATTTTTGCACCAATTCTTTCGTCCTGCAATTTTCTGTATGGCTGCATTTCGCTTGCTTTGAAAATTTTGAGCTATAGCCTCATTAAAGTCCCAGAATTGGTGAAAACATTATTCAAATGAATATCTGGTGTAATTTTCCAGCTTTTAAGCAAAGGTGACACTTTTTTTCCATTTAAAATCCATTTTGAACAGGTGCAAGGGAAGTTTCACATGCCATGGAGCTCTTAAAGGGGAACAGACTTTGTATTTTTTCTGTTACAATGTTTGCTGTTCTTTTTTAGTATTTTTTTTTACCCGCAATCTTTTAATAATTCTGACATTTTTATTTATGAATCAATCTCCCATGGTGTTATGCAGATGGAGTCATGGCCAAGTGTAGTCTTCAGGTGAAGCAGGGACAGAGGGCAGGGAATATATGAACAGTAATATTATATATTACTTTGATTTATGGTTAAATATCAAAACGTACACAATTTGACAAGTAGAGAAGTAGAATTGGTTGGAACACAACAATAACATTTTGAGGAGCTGGGAGATGCAAAACTGAGGCACATAGCATCACCACTGGGAGGGGGGTGTAACTACAGAGTGACCTATTTACATAGGAAATTTGCATTATAAATGTGCATGGGAATTTAAAATGTAAAAATTGGCAGAGAGTGCTGCAGAGATTTTTTAATATATTATAGATAATGTCGAACTGATTTTACGAATGAGCACTATTTCAGGAAATCACGGGTGCACCGCCTACGATTTATTGTCCATTCATAAAATTGGCCCTTACCTATTTTTCCAATAATTGTTTGGAGGGCAATTTTAATTTACTCATGATGGTAAGTTTGTCTTTGAATGGCCTGAAAATACTAGTCCATTACTGTCCGCTTACTAAGAAAGTGGCCTCTTAATGAACCACTGACAGGACATGAACACAAAACAGATGAATAAGAAACAGGCACATGAAGCTTATTAACCAACAAATACAGATTGCTGATTCTGTCTAAAATAGCTTTTGTTCCTCTGTGTTTTATTTTCATGGTACATTGGTTTGTCGCAAGTGCTCTTGATCAGTTAGTGTCCATAAATTGGGAACGTTTCACAGTTTTGCAGTGCAGCGATAACAAAACACCCAGAAGTGATTCCGGAGATGAAGGGGTTGTCTTATGAAGAAAGGTTGAGCAGGTTGGGCCTACACTCATTGGAGTTTAGAAGAATGAGAGGGGATCTTGTAAGATACTGAGGGAGCTCGACAAGGTAGATGCGGAGAAGATGCTTCCCCTCATGGGGGGAATCTAGAACTAGGGGGCATAGATTCAGAATAAGGGGTCGCCCATTTAAAACTGAGATGAGGAGGAATTTCTTCTCTCAGAGGGTTGTAAATCTGTGGAATTCTCTGCCCCAGAGAGCCGTGGAGGCTGGGTCATTAAATATATGTAAGGTGGAGATAGACAGATTTTTGAACAATAAGGGAGTGAAGGGTTATGGGGAGCGGGCAGGGAAGTGGCTTTGAGCCCAAGATCAGCCATGATCTCATTAAATGGCGGAGCAGGCTCGAGGGGCCAAATGGCCTATTCCTGCTCCTATTTCTTATGTTTTTATGTAAGTGTTGTTTTCATCTCAAGTCATCAATGTGCAATTAAACTGGAAGATGGAAGCAAACACTTGGGGGGGGGGAAATTGAGCCCCGGAAAAATTAATGCCCCTGCGGCCGAAATTGAGTGGTAGCACCCTTAGAGGGAAGCGGAGTGCTACTGGAAGCGCCCCGCCTCCCTCTTGGGGTGCTGCAACGGAATATCGCGGCGCGATGTGCCGCAGTGCCACGCGCTGTGGCACGTCGCGCCACGGTATTGCAGGCCTTCCTCCCCTTCTTAAAGGGGAGGGGCCTTGCGCAGCGCAACCCGGGGCCCAGCTAGGCCATTGGGGATTGGAGTGCCGGCAATAGAGCCCGGCACTCAAGAGAAGTGCCAGGCTCATGGAGCGCAGCTGGCACTCCGCGGGGGGGGGGCGGGTCAGGAGGCTGGGGACGGCAGCGGAGGCAGGTGATGGCAGGCGGCCAACAACAAAAATGGCCGCCCGGCACCTCACCTTTAATTAGCGCTGCCCTGGCCGCAGGTAAGCCTCCCTGACCCCGTTAGACATAGCATCCGGCGGTAAGTCAGGCGGTGCTACCAAAGATCACGGCCGGGATGTGAGCGGGGCGCTGCGTACGGCGATGACATCATCGCCAGCGGCGCAGCACCACAGGGCGCTAACGGTTACCGCCGCCGCTAACCACCTGCTGAATTTCGCAGAAGGCGTTGGCGGCGCTAACGGGAGGCGCAAAGCAACCGAACTTTTCCCCCTTGGAGACTCAGTGGAACATTGATGCAGAATTTACTTATTTATTTCTGCTTCCATCGCCTGCTAATTCTCACCGGCTACTTCTCTCTGGCTTTCAAATCCGCTTATAGGTTTTAAGCCATTTACCTGAAGGTTTACCTGTTAGCTTTTGTGGGAACTCAGTGGACCACCCAGACGCAAGCCTCAGAGGCCGAGCACTGGGTCCAATATGGGTCTGGAACTTGATGTGAAGAAATAATGAGGACGGCTGTTGAGGCATCAGCCTGCTGAAGATCAGCGAGCATTGTACTCAGTGAATGGATTTGGCCCCCCCAAGAAGAACTGACCCTCATTCTATGTCAAGTTGGGATAAAAATCTTTATCATCTCATCTATTGCTGTAGGTTCTCTTCTCTTTTTCCACCCAGTCAGAAAACTTGTTGCCACGTAGCTCCCTGCTGGTGAGCAGTCAAGATGCATTGGCCCAGGGGCTGCTTCAGCATAAACCTGCCACTCTGCAATCGACTGGCAGGAGATGATACTCATAAGAACATAAGAATTAGGAGCAGGAGTCGACCATACAGCCTGTTGAGCCTGCTCCACCATTCAATAAGATCATGGCTGACCTTCGACCTCAATTCCTCTTTCCCGCACTATCACCATATTCCTTGATTCCCCTAGAGTCCAAAAATCAATCTATCTCAGCCTTGAATATACTCAACGATTCAGCATCCACAGCCCTCTGGGGCAGAGAATTCCAAAGATTCACAACCCTCTGAGTGAAGAAATTCCTCCTCATCTCGGCCTTAAATGGCCGACCCCTTATCCTGAGACTATGCCCCCTAGTCCTAGACTCTCCAGCCAGGGGAAACCTCTCAGCATCTACCCTGTCAATCCCCCTCAGAATCTTGTATGTTTCAATGAGATCTCCTCTCATTCTTCTAAACTCCAGAGAGTATCGGCCCAATCTACTCACTCTCTCCTCATAGGACAACCCTCTCATCCCAGGAACCAATCTAGTGAACCTTTGCTGCACTGCCTCCAAAGCGAGTATGTCCTTCCTCCGATAAGGAGACCAAAACTGCGCTCAGTACTCCAGGTGCGGTCTCACCAAAGCCTTGTACAGTTGTAGTAAGATTTCCTTACCCTTGTACTCCAACCCCCACTCATACTCAAGTGATCATTTTAGATCTTTGAGCGAATAAAAGACTAAGGCAGCTGAACCTGATCTCATCAAACAATAGAATAATGAGTTATCGCTGGAGTTAAAACAACACTGATCAGAAAATTTAGCCTTGTGAGTTCATGCAATGAAGATAGATGGAAATACACAGCAGGGCATCAGCGTCTGAAAAGAGTGAAGACAGTTTAATGTTTTGGGTGTAGAATCTTCATTAGAACGGGAAACTGGAAGACAAGCAACTCCCTTTAAAATGAAGAGGGAAAGAGAACAAAAGATAAGTCAAAAGTCAGGTCGGAGATGAGGAGAGTGTTTTTTACGCAGCAACTGGTTACAATCTGGAATGCACTGCCTGAAAGGGTGGTGGAAGCAGATTCAATAGTAACTTTCAAAAGGGAATTGGATAAACACTTGAAAAGGAAAACATTGTTGGACAATAGGAAAAGAGATGAGGGGGGTGATTTTGCCAGCCCTGGGGAGGCGGGTATGGAGGCGGGACAGCCGGGAAATGGCAGAATTTGGGGGCAGGTGTCCAACCCACCCCCAACCCGCCTCCATGCCATCTTGCTAGGAGGCAGGTCCCGTCTCTTGGAGGCGGGAAGGGGATTAGTGCAGGCAGTTAACAGGCAGATAAGAGGGTTATCCCCATTTTGAGCCCTGAAGTGCGGGCTTCCCGAAAGCTCCGAACCCCGCCAGGGTCACCGAGGCGAGCAGTGGGTCTGCGGGGGTCGGAGGGGTCCAAAAGTGCGTGGGTTGGCCAGAAGTTGATGGAGGCGGGACTGAAACCCGACAAGTGGGAGTCCCGCCTCCAAAAGCTCCCCATTGGCAAATTCGTCCCCGAGGAGTGGGACTAATTGGTTAGCTCGTTCAAAGAGCCGGCACAAGCAGGATGGGCCGAATAACCTCCTTCACTGCTATAATATTCTATGATTTTATGTATACCAAGTACAGTTACAAAGAAGTAATTAATGGGTTTAACAGCCTGTTAACAGGTTCATACTGAGTTCCTCTTATCAATGTGGAGAAAAAATTATTGTAATCCTAGATTTATAAATATTATTTTCTATCTATTTCTCCCTTGTGTGCATTTCCCTCATGGTACAATGCATTGCCCGACTTAGAGAACAGTCCTGTTGCTGGGCTTCTGTCAATACTGCTCCGGAGCCAACTACAAGGGGTGACTGAGTGCCCATTGAATCCTAAACATCTCAGCCTCTACCTGGCCTAACTCAAAGCTGGAGCTTGCCACGGGAGAGGACGAGCCACGCACCAGCACCCTGTGACACAGGACCTTGCTACACCAAGAACATTACACCAGGCAGCCTTGAAAAAATGCCCAATTTCACTGACGAGATACCGCAAAGTAAATGGCTCCAATGTAGCTGGAGCGGGGCTTCTCGCGACACGCCCCTTCAGCTCGAAAGAATTTTGTCCTGCAACTTGCTGGAAGTGCAAGCTGATAAGATAATGATGCCGCGAGGGCAACGGAGCATCCAGGACCTTGGTGAACGACGGAACCAACCGTCTGTCTCCGTAACCAATGAGATTTAAGGATGGAGAAGGTAACAGGGGAATGCAGAGTAGGAAATGTGGTGAATTAGTCAAATCAGGTACAGGAAGTTAAATAAAGAGAGGGAAAGAAAGATTGGATTAAATGAGAGAGAGAAAAGAGGCAGAAAGGAAAAGTAAGAAAAAAATTAAATTTTAAATTATAAATTTAAAAAATCTCTAAGAACAATTTACTACCTGTAGGATTGAGACTCCACATTTTAAATTGTTTCCTTTCTGTGTGAGAGAGCTTGAGTGACATGGCAGGAACATAAATCTCGTCATTAAAAAGGTACTTACGCTATTAATTACTGGCCCTAGCTTTCCGCGGCGCGTTTAATTGGCGATTAAGGTACAAATGCAGCAATTTCATGACACTTATGGGGGAGGTTGATGGCGTATCTCTTCCTCGCCACAAGTTGCTGGACGGTTTACACATTAATAAGGCCGAGCGCCATTAAACTCGCCATTACTTTGGCAGCAAAATCTGGGCCAATATTTCTGCTCAAATGAACAGAAATGGAAAATCTTTGTCCTTTTGTATTCGTTCCTGTTAACGGGGCCATCTTAGGTGTAGATTTCTGCTGTGAGAATTTTATTTGCCCAGTTTAGAGATAACGGGCTTGTCGTTCAAATCGTCCAGTCACCTTCACTATCACAAGTTGTGTAACTCCAGCTGTTGATAGAATCAGCCCACAATACTATCACCATCAAACAGTTTAAATCTCCCATCAAAGATAAAGGAAGCCAAGGCCATGTATAACTGCAAACACTCATACAAAATGCCACTGCACAATTGGAATCAGCAATGCCAGAAGTATGTCGGCCGTCAAGCTAGGGCTTGGTAAATGTTTCCTTTTAGTAGATTTGTATGTGTATCTTTTATTTTCGCTCCCTTTTTTCTAATTACCTAGAATTGAGCTGCATTCTCCAATCTGGTGTTGGCACCTGCCACTCCGTGATTGTTCCCTCTCAACTGTTGCTGCAGATGTCTGGGTTTTCCTCCTTGCTCCCCACGCGTTCACCTAAAGGGTAAAGGGCAAGACTTGTGAACGAGTGCCTCCTCTTAATAACGGTCTAGTAATCAGGCTGTAATATCAGCAGCAAAAACATGTCATTGTGGACGGACCTTAATTAATCCCCTTTATTGTCATAACTGTATAATTATGATTCCTGTTGGGTTTTTTTTAGATACAAAATGTAGTTCTTTGTCTTATCAGTTTGTAGAGGATCATACTGTCTACTCTAACCCTGAACATATGTATGTTTTATTTTCTTATCAAAAAATCTATTCGGGACAGTCTAGGCTAACTAATCATAATTTTCTGCTCCATCTCCCTCTTTCTTTCAGACATAACAAAAATATTATTGCAGCCCGAAAGTGTCCCATGTTTTTTTGGCCCACCTTAGTGGAGAATAAGCACCAAACCAGCCAACTCTATGGGAGTCACTGGAGAAACACTTCAGTCAGCTCTGACTTTGGTTGTCTTTCATTCTTCAGAGACACGCTGTACTGATGCTTTAAAATATTCACATTGTTATTTAAAGTTTGCTGGAATCAATTAATCTTCCTCATTTAGTTGTCATGTGTGAGCTCTTTGTTGTGAATATTCATAGGAATGATCTGCGTGATTTTAGCAGTGATAGTGGATGGAAAAGTATGGGTAACCTAAGGTCTAATTTTAAATTTTATATAGGGAGTTGGGGGGGGAGGAGGAGGGGGGGGAGGTGGGAGAAGGAGAACGTATTAAAACAGTGTTTGTATCATCAAACCTATCCTAATTTCACATATATTTAGCTCCTTGCTGCAGTACAGAATATGAACTGTGCTCGTAAGTGCTAACTGATGATGAATGCATTTTAACCGCGGTGTCGGTATGGACAAGTTAAGATCAGCATCTGTTAGTGCAGGGACCACCTCACTCCCCACTTCTTTTTGATAGAATCATAGAAATTTATGGCACAGAAGGAGGCCATTCGTCCCATCGTGTCTGTGCCGGCCGAAAAAGAGCTATCCAGCCTCATCCCACCTTCCAGCTCTTGGTCCATAGCCTTGTCGGTTATGGCACTTCAAGTGCATATACAGGAAACTTCGCGATATCCGGCACTGACGGGACCGAGCTGGTGCCGTTAGATCAAAACTTCCGGATAGACCAGTGCTAATGTTGAAGGATACGGAGGTTTTCATCTCCGTATCTGACAACAAACACTGTTGCTTAGCAACAGCTTGTAAACACTCGGCCCGTACCTTGGAAGCGTCTCTGAAGCTGTTGCTAAGCTACAGAGACGCTTTCCAGAGCCTGCCTGTTTAAAAAAATGCTAGGAGAAGAAAAAAAACCTAACAAAACGGCTGCTGATTTCTGCCGTTAGATCAAGGTTTCCGGGCATACAACCTCCGGATAGACCAAAGTTTCCTGTACAAGTACTTTTTAAATGTGATGAGGGTTTCTGCCTCTACCAGCATTTCAGGCAGTGAGGTCCAGATCACCACCACCCTCTGGGTGAAAAAAGTTCTCCTCAACTCCCCTCTAATCCTTCTACCAATTACTTTAAATCTATGTCCCCTGGTTATTGACCTCTCTGCTAAGGGAAACAGGTCCTTCCTATCCACTCTATCTAGGCCCCTCATAATGTTATACACCTGAATCAAGTCTCCCCTCAGCCTCCTCTGTTCCAAAGAAAACAACCCCAGCCTCTCCAATCTTTCCTCATCGCTAAAATTCTCCAACCCAGGCAACAACCTCGTAAATCTCCTCTGCACCCTCTCTAGTGCGATCACATCTTTCCTGTAATAATGTGGTGACCAGAACTGTACACAATACTCCAGCTTCTTTCTTGTTGTGTGGGATTTCTTCCAGCTGCTAATTTGGAACATCAAACACTTTTGAAGATTAGAATGACAAGAGCTGATTTTGGGTTGAGGAAGCCTTGAGCAAACCAACAATCAACACTCAATTCAGAACCTGCAGCCACTGTCACCAAGGGAGCCCATACAAAAGAACACTCATTACGTTACTCAGGAGCAATAATCTCAACATGTCTACAGGGAAAGTAAAGGTCAAGTGCATCAGAAGTTAATGGTTCACTGCTTAAGAGTCCCTATGCATAATGAGAACATTTTAAATGGAGATGCAAGTCCAATAATGTTATTGGTGCCTGATTGGAACCAGAGGAACAAATCCTGGCAGAATTTCCACACAGCAACGAAAATGACAATTTATAATGTATAACCAGCAGATATCCCGTAATGTCATGTATTGTCTTGCAGAGAATCCACTGTTTCATCTCAATAGGGGAGTTTTGCCCCGTAACACACAATGTCAGAGCCACTGATTCATGGTGACTGAATATGTCAAATTCTGTTCTGTCAAATCAACAAAATGTGTTGCAGGAACAGAACATAAGAACATAAGAATTAGGAGCAGGAGTCGGCCATACGGCCCCTCGAGCCTGCTCCGCCATTCAAAAAGATCATGGCTGCTCATCGACCTCAACTCCACTTTCCCGCCCGATCTCCATATCCCTTGATTCCCTTCGAGTCCAAAAAATCTATCGATCTCAGCCTTGAATATACCCAAAGACTCAGGATCCACAGCCCTCTGGGGCAGAGAATTCCAAAGATTCACAACACTCTGAGTGAAGAAATTCCTCCTCATCTCGGTCTTAAATGGCCAACCCCTTATCCTGAGACTATGCCCCCTAGTTCGAGACTCTCCAGCCAGGGGAAACATCCTCTTAGCATCTACCCGGTCAATCCCCTTCAGAATCTTGTATGTTTCAATGAGATCACCTCTCATTTTTCTAAACTCCAGAGATACTACACAATCTCTCATCATAGGAATCAATCTGGTGAACCTTCGTTGCACTGCCTCCAAGGCAAGTATATCCTTCCTTAGATAAGGAGACCAAAACTGTGCCCAGTACCCGAGGTGTGGTCTCACCAAAGCCCTGTACAATTGTAGTAAGGAAGTAAGTATGACATTTACAGGAAGTAAATGTGACACAGCAAATGAACTCTATACACAAGACCTTTTGTACATTATAGATAGCACAACAAGAGGCAGTGGCCTAGAAATTCGATTGGTTGCGCCAGGGATTAGCGCCTAAAGAGGGCAATAACTGGGGCGATAGCCAAATTCCGGTGGGGCGCAAGGCGTTTAGCGCCTCGCCCCATATTGAGTATGCATTTAGCGCCGGCGCTAACGCTTAGCGCCCACTCATGGGCGCAGGCTAATTATGATGTCATCTGAGTGTGCAACGCTTTTTCGGCACCCCAGACGGGAAATTCAGTGGCGCCCCCCTCCGTAGCGCCTGCCGCTATTAGTGACAGTTTTCCTGGGCCTTACCAAGTCGCTTTCGGGCTGGAGGAGCGTTATTTAAAGGGGACTGGTGTGGTTTAAAAACGGCACACATTTCTGGTGCACAACTTCCTCGAGAGCTACAAAGAGTTGCTGACCTGCACACTGAGAGCCATTTGACCACTGGGCCCACGCTGGCAGAGGAACAGCAGCCTTCTGACCATCGCCTTGCTGTTGGTGAGCCTTGACAACGGGGAACCTTCCTGTGGGCACTTATTATGGGGCCTGCATTGGAGGGGAACGTCCTGCTGCTGAATCATCTGGAAAGGGCACTGAGACGCTGGGAGAGGGGGGCGGGCATGGCCAGACGGAGGAGGGCCAACAGACATCGCCACAGCAGACCTTACGCTGGCAGGGTTTTCCGACAGCAGTTTTCCTACATGAACATGCCGGAGGAGCAGTGTGTCAGAAGGCTGCGATTTAGAAAGGAGGTGGTGACTGAGCTGTACCAGCTGCTTCAGCCAGATCTGCAGCCGGTCTGATACCCCCAAGCCTGTGAAGGGCAAGATGTATGTAAATAGCAGGCATGGCCATTGTAAATGAAGAAAGTGTTTCATTACACAAAATGTGGTTCCTTCAAACATGAGAAAGCTATGGCAACAGAAAGCAAAACTAATACATTGACACATAACTGCCTCTCACACCCGGGAGACTGTCCAAAACATAAATCACATTCCGACCATCTTCCTTGGCCTTGATTCCACTGCGCCAACCAAAGCATCCAATGCCCCATCAGTGAGGCGTTCCGCCCTCTGCCTCACCCTTTCCATTTCTTGCTAGGCTGGTGCGCCACAGATAGGCTCCCACCGCTTTGAAGGCATACAAGGCAGTGAGTGTGTCTGGTGATGCCAATTGACCTGCCCCTTTAAGAGCTGGCCGGCGCCAGTGTGTCTCAGGGAAAGTGATTATTGAAAGTACCTGCGCTGCGCCCCGCCGCAGCGATATTGGGTAGCGCCTCCGCGTTAGCGCCTTAAGAGTCGCGTGCAGCACCTGATTTACCGCCGCAAACACCATCAGGGGCGCAACGACCCAATATCGCGCCAGGTGGCGCTAAGTCGCAGCTGGCGGTACTCTTAGCGCTTCGCCAGATCTAACGCCTCAAACGGGGCTATACCGAATTTCTAGGCCAGTCTTTTAAAACAGACATGTCTTGCCATCTTTAACATGTAATATCAAACATCAAAAACAGCTATCCATCTTCAACACGTAATATCAAATGCCAATCATGATTATCCATCTTTAACACGTAATATCAAATGCCAATCATGATTATCCATCTTTAACACGTAATATCAAGCGGCAAACATGCCTGCAGGATAATGGATAATAAGGGCGCGATCTTGCCAGCCCTGGGGAGGTGGGTATGGAGGCGGGAATGCTGGGAAAATGGTATCCATTCCATCCCCAACCTGCCTCCATGCCATTTTCCCAGGAGGCGGGTAGCCGACCTGCGCCGGGTCCCGTCTCCTCGAGGCGGGAAGGGGATTACAACCACTTAACTGCCTGTTAACAGGTAGTTAAGAGGATTATCCCCATTTTTCCAACAGAGGCGTGGGCTTCCCGATGTTGGGAAACCCTGCCAGGGTCAGCAAGGCGAGCAGTGGGTCTGCGGGGGTCGGAGGGGTGCAAAAGTGCGCTGTGGAGCTAAGTGATGGGTGCAAGTGTGGAGAAGTAAGTATGTGAGGTGAGTGGAAAGTGATAGAAAATGTTTACTTACCTTTGTTTCTTCCTGCAGGCATCAACAATTGGGGAAGCGGAGGGCTCGATTTTGCCAGGCATCAGGAGGCGGGTTTGGAGGCGTGTGAGGTGGTAAAATCGCAAAAAATGGCGGGTGGGCCCAATCCCGCCTCCGATCAATTTTCCCAGATTCGGGGTTTCAGATCCCGTTTCCATCCCGCCTCCAATTTTGAGAGGCCTTTCTGATTTTTAGACATTTCCCCATCCTACCACCTCCTCTGGAACATGCCAGTGAATCCTGGCGGCCTCACAATTGGATTGCTTACGAACAGCTGCAGCTCCACCATTAAAAAGGAGTTTTCACCAATGATCATTTGCAGGTGGCAGAACTTTGTTGTCTCAGGTCTGGGGGAACTTTTAGCGGCCTACTCATTGTTGTGGAAGCTTGGAGCCTGAGACCCATCTCAGTGTGACCTCCTGGGAAACCCCTCTCCCCACCTTGACTGAGCGCTTCCTCAACTGAGGCATATACCAGAAGCATGGGAACCATTTATTTCCTTTCCTCCTGGACATCAGATCCAGAGGAAGACCAGCCGTGGCAGCAGCAGAACCATGAACAACAGCAGCACCAACTGCAGGAGCAATAACAGGAACGCCAAGCTGCTGCTCACCCACCTGAAGCTGCACAGACCAGAAGGCGACAGTTGCCCGGGATGCAAGGGACGCATTCATGTTGGCCAGATTTGCTTAGCCTGCACAATCAAACACTTTTGTCTCGCACCTTCTTACCAGAGCATCGACAAAGGACAAGAACCTACGGATTCCTATCACTCTGACCACCATACTGACAATTGCAAGTCACCCTAAGCCCTCAATGTGAAAGTCCCATTTGCGAAATGACACAGGCCACAACCTCAACAGTTTGCCATCAAATCTGTTTATGATACCATGACAAGGATGGCTGGTCCAAATACAATACATCGCAGCACCCAAGTGACTACCCTTGTGGCTACCTGTGCTTTATCTTCCTCTTATGCGTACTCCTACGTGGTGCTTCCCCTGTGGCTTCAGCAGATGTGGAGGCCCCTTGCTCACTTTCTTGCTGCTCCTGTTTCGATGCCTTTCGCGGGCATTCTCTACGGTTGCAAACCTGTAAGGGCTCGGCAACAGTCTGCTGCTCCTGCGGCTGTGCAGGGGATGAGACGCCCATCTCAGTTGGGTGAGGACTCTGGTGGGGCTCTGACCAAGGGCTTTGCCGTGGCATGGTCATGTGAGCGCTTGGAGAGGAGCCCCCACTTCCTTGTTGTCTGCCACCAACATTCCTCTCATGGGTCAGCCCCACTTCAGAGCTAGCAAGTGGCTTGACAGCACCTTGTTGCACTTCAGGGGGGCCATGAGGACCCGTTTCTACACTGGAAGTCCTACTCCAGAGGACTTCCATGAAGGTCTGGTTTGTATGCTCAATAGCTGACCATCGCTCCTCAAGAGATGTCATTCTATTCTGAACAATGACCATTGATGTAAGAAAACTACTAGGCACTTGGTCTAAGCGTTAAACAAAGCTTTAATCAACTGTTTTACAACATGGAGGTCTAGTTGTGTCCTTCACTAGTTCCTGTTAAGAATGTCCTGCGCAAGCTGGGCCCGTGCCCGAGTATTTATACTCTCCCTGGACAGCGCCACCCGCAGGCCGCTCAGTTGATTCATGTCAACCATGTTTTCAAGACCCTGGCGACTAAGCTCCTTCATGGCCGTAGCCATCCTCTCCTTTACCGTAGCCATCCTCTCCTCTACGGTAGCCAGCCTTACCATGGAGGTAGCCATCCTTTCCATGGAGGTTGCCATCCTTTCCGCGGTGATGCGTTCATGCGCCAATGCCTCCACAAAGGCTCTGCTCATGTTCGTGATGGACTCCTCAATTCGCTCCACACTCGCAGCGACCCTGGAGACAAAACCTGCCAGAGACTCCTGCACCTGTTCCTGGAGTTCCAGCACCGCTCTCCTTTTGGATGGACCCGGAGGCACAGGGTCGACATGCAGCTGAGCCAAGCTGGCAGAGTCCTGCGCCCTCCGACGAGGACTCTCCACTGCTGTCCCTGTCTCCACTATCTGCTGATGCTCACTTGTGAGCTGTGATACACCAGGTGACAACACTACTCTATCTCGCGAAGGTCCCACCGAGGTGTGAGTGTCTGCGCTGGTGCTGGGTGTGGTGAATTCTGCTGACGCTGCGCCCTCAGAGGTTGCAGCTTCCTCTGAGGAGTCTTGAAGCTCAGGCTGTTCCTCTTGGACAGTGGGGAGGGGGGATTAAAGGAAAGATTTAGAGATGCGAGGTCAAGGTTACATGCACATTGAATTGTGCAGATGATCATAGGTCCATCTGTTAGAGCATCAGAATCATTATCAGTGACTCATGCAATGTCAATGAGAGAGATGCCAAACTATTCTGTCACCAGCTTGCTGTGATGCGCCCGTCTGTCCGTCCCCGACTTGGGAATCGTCCTCGATCCGGGTGATTTTCAGGGCCGCCTCCTCCCAGGCAGTGAGCTGGGTTACTGAGGGTGGCCCCCCTCCTGTTATGGCTCTTTCCCTCTTATTGTGGCTCTCTTTTCCTGCAATGAGGGACACAAGTGGGGTTTGAGTGAGAATGAAGGAGTGAGTGTAGAGAATGCATAGCATAGATGCTTAGAAGGAGACAAAGGGCCCTCCCTGAGTGTTGTAAGTTGTTGTTGTTGTTGCCCCACAGTAATAGGGAGTGTGAGGGCTACATGGTCGAATATTTAAGTGAATGTGACCATAGAGAGAGAGGCAATGGGTAAGGGTGCAGGGATGTAAGGGTCAAGTGGGATGTGGAGGAAGAGGTTGGCAAAGCAGAGTGCTGGTGAGGAGAGGCGATGGGGATCAGATTGAGGGTGATGGAAAAGTCATACTCACTTTTCCTGTGCGGAGAAGATCATGAAACCTCTTCCTGCATTGCAGCCGGGTTCTGCGGTTCATCGAGATGGAGTTGACCTCCTGGGCCACTTGCAGCCACACAGCTTTAGTCTGCTGGGGTGGCTTTTTCCTCCCTGAGGAAGGAATGAGCACCTCCTTATTCAATCTTGCTCCCTCCAGCAGAGCTTGGAGGGAGGGCTCATCGAAGCGTGGAGAACTCTTTTGCCTGCTGGTGGACATAGTCGATCAATGAAGTCCTTACTACAATCACCATAAAGTTTGCAGTCTCCAGAAGAAGCAAGGCTGCTCGCAGGCCTTAAATCCAGCAGCATTGATGACGTCATTGGAGGCAACTTTCTATATGAAAAGACTCATTGGGCCAGGGGTTCCCACACGCTGGAAATCAATTGCCCAATTAGGGAAAAATCGCACTTTTTCCCCACTTCACTTCGGAGTCGGGGTCCTGACACGAATGCCACCTGACACACCCCAGCCCGCCCCCACTGACAAAATCGAGCCCAACATATATATCCACAGATAAAGGTGTATTACTATTCCCCACCCACCTGAAGAAGCTTCTCATGGATACCTCCATGGGGCCATCTATGTGAAATCCCGTGCTTCATTCTTAACATGACATTTGCATTTGTTTAATCCTCTACAGTACAGTGAGTGGAGTTTTCTGGGTCCTCTTTAATAATTCTGTGCAGTGCACATAGAAACATAGATGATAGGAGCAGGAGTAGGCCATTCGGCCCCTCGAGCCTGCTCTGCCATTTAATGAGATCATGGCTGATCATCCACATTCAGTACCCTGTCCCTGCCTTCTCCCCATATCCCTTGATCACTTTAGCCTTAAGAAAAATAGATGCCATAATTTGTTGAAACACTCCTGCTTCTTTACCATCAGTTGAGTTAGAGCTTCATCCCTCAGCGAGTAACCCTTCCTTATAATTGAATAGCCCTCTTGATCCGAATTGAGCCTCACCGTCATCCTGCACAGTCCCTAATATGGGCTTTAACATCAGATCAAATTGCTGAAGCACAGCCTGGCCTTTCCTGTTTGAACCTCCCAAGATCATCTGGTCGACTGGACTTGGTGAGGGAGCTGCTGCCCCCTGTGCGCTCCTCCAATGGACTCTGATCAACCGCAGCAAGGTACTGGTCACTGAGCGTCATTGCCCGTCCCGCCTTTTCAGGTTTGTAATGCAGTCAGCATCCAATGTAGGAGGGCAAGAAGGGCAGAAAGGACTCGCATTTTACATAAAGCCTTTCACGACTGCAGGATGTCCTGAAGCGCGATCCAGCCAATGAAGTACTTTTTGAAGTGTAGTCACTGTTGTAATGTAGGAAACGTGGCAGTAAGAAATTGCACACAGCAAGTTCCCACAAACAGTAATGTGATAAAGGCCACAAAATCTGTCTCAGTGATTTTGGTTGAAGGATAAATATTGATCAGGACACCGGGGAGAACTCCACTTCTCTTTTTTTTTAATAGTGCCGTGGGATCTTTTACGTCCACCTGAGAGGGCAAGACGGGGCCTCGGTTTAATGTCTCATTCAAAAGACGGCACCTCGGACAGTGCAGCACTCCCTCGGCACTGCATTGGAATGTCAGCTTAGATTTTCCGCTTAAGTCGCTGGGGTAGGACCTGAACCCACAACTTTTGTGACTCAGAGGCAAGAGTGCTGCCCACTGAACCACGGCTGAGAGAATGTAGCTTCGTCAGCTTAGCTGAGCTTTTCAGCCCTCACCTGACTCCGAGTTCAGGAGCAAGGATGTCTTGCTGCAGTTGTACAGGGCCTTGGTGAGACCACACCTTGAGTATTGTGTGCAGTTTTGGTCGCCTTATCTGAGGAAGGATGTTCTTGCCATGGAGGGAGTGCAGCGAAGATTCACCAGGCTGATACCTGGGATGGCAGGAATGACGTATGAGGAGAGATTGGGACGATTGGGCTTATACCCACTGGAGTTTAGAAGAATGAGAGGGGATCTCATTGAAACTTATAAAATTCTAACAGGACTAGACAGACTAGATGCAGGAAGGATGTTCCTGATGGCGGGGGAGTTCAGAACCAGGGGTCACAGTCTAAGGATAAGGGGTAAGCCATTTAGGACAGAAATTAGGAGGAATTTCTTCACCCAGAGAGTGGTGAACCTGTGGAATTCTCTACCACACAAGGCAGTTGAGGCCAATTCATTAAATATATTCAAGAAGGAGTTGGATATATTTCTTAAGGCTAAAGGGATCAAGGGATATGGGGAGAAAGCAGGGACAGGGTACTGAATTTGGATGATCAGCCATGATCTCATTAAATGGCGGAATGGCCTACTCCTGCTCCTATCTTCTGTGTTTCTATGTTTCTATGAGTAGCCAACATGCTGCCTCCACTTTTGGCAATATGTCACCTATTAATGATCATTAACAGTAACCCAATGTGAGGCCCACTCCAAGTCCTTCAACTTGTGATCTGCTCAGGTCTCACAGTAGCACTCGGTCTCCTGACTCCACACTAGAATCTCTCCTGGGCTAACATTCATTCGTTCTGTGTCCCACTTATTACAAGTGGAATACCTAATAGAGCTGGAACCAGCCAATGCCAACCTATTGGGTTGTACAGTCCCCAGCTCCGAGTGTTACAGCCAGTCACGCTGTGCCAAAATAGTGGTGTAGAGTTAAGTCCTTACCAGTTTGTTCTTTAAGTAAGAAATAGAAGCATGTGGTTGTTGTTTCTTTCATTCTCTCTGTCATCGCTGGGCAATGAGCTGCGGCAGAAATGTGGAAGCTTTACTTCGCACGTGCTAATGCAGCAATGGACCTGAGCACCATCTGTCACCAATAAAGTGCTATAGATCTTGATAGTGTGCCCGTCCTGGACCTTTAAGAAGTTAAGAAGTTTGCTGATCTGATTTGATGGAAGCAATGGATCATAGGAACAGGAGAAGGCCATTCAGCCCCTGTGGGTGCAGGAGACCATAACATCTAATAACATGCATTGAATAAATTGCACCTAGTTGTCCATTTCTCCCTACCTTCCTTCAGTTTCCACTGATGGAAACTTTTGCAATAGGCCTCCTCAGGGTGGCAGTCCAATGTTGTTTATTTTAAATTCAAGGGATGTAATGCCAATTATCTCCACTAAGTGTCACCAGCGCGCAACCTTTTCACACACACTGCAACCTTGCTCTGCAAGATTATTGCATTTTTATGCAAAGATTATTTAGTACTTTCAACCTTCTTAATTACTCTGCTTTAGTTATGATCTCCTCATATCCATAGCAACCTCTTCCACCTCCGCAGAAACATACCAAAACTGAACTTTATTTGAAAGGATATGATTATTAAAGAAGTGCTCTGTGTAACTTGTACTTCATGTCCTCTCTTGTAATACCTGACTCAATCAATTTTCTTTATTAATTCTTGGGATGTGGGCGTCGTTGGCAAGATTGGCATTTATTGCCCATCCCTAGTTGCCCTTGAGAAGGTGGTGGTGGTGGGCCTTTTTGAACTGCTACAGTCTGTGTGGTGAAGATACTCCCACAGCGCTGTTAGTAAGGAGTTTCAGGAATAACAACAGAAAATGCTGGAAATATTCAGCAGGCCAGGCAGCATCCGTGGAGAGAGAAACAGAGTTAACGTTTCAGGTCTGGGACCCTTCATCAGAACTGGAAAAAGCTGGAGATGTAACAGATGCAGGTGCAGAGACAGGGGGGGGAGTGCGGGGGGGGTTAGGAGGGGAGGAAGGAATTGAAAGAACATCCTGTACTTTTGTAAGAGGCAGGAAAGATAAAATGTTGCAAATGGGAATGGCAGAAATCATACTGCATGAAAAATGGGGCCAGGGATAATTATCTGAAATTGTTGAACTCAATGTTGAGTCCGGCAGGCTGTAAAGTGCCCAATCGGAAGATGAGGTGCTGTTCCTCGAGCTTACGTTGAGCTTCATTGGAACAATGCAATAGGCCGAGGACAGAGAGATCAGAGCGGGAGTGAAGCGGTGAATTAAAGTGACAGGCGACCGGAAGCTCAGGGTCACCCTTACGGACTGAACGGAGGTGTTCCGCAAAGCGGTCGCCCAATCTGCGTTTGGTCTCCCCAATGTAGAGGAGACCACATCGTGAGCAGCGAATACAGTATATTAAATTGCAAAAAGTACAAGTAAATCGCTGTTTCACCTGGAAGGGGTGTTTGGGGCCCTGGACAGTGGGAAGGGAGGAGGTAAAAGGGCATGTGTTGCATCTCCTGCGCTTGCACGGGAAGGTGCCAGGTGAAGGAGAAGGGCTGTTGGGGGTGATTGAGGAGTGGACCAGAGTGTCGCGGAGGGAGCGGTCCCCTCGGAATGCTGAAAGGGGAGGTGAGGGGAAGATGTGTTTGGTGGTGGGATCACGTTGGAGGTGGCGGAAATGGCGGAGGATGATCCGTTGAATGTGGGGTGAAAGGTGAGGACAAGGGGAACCTTATCATGGTTCTGGGAGGGAGGGGAAGGGGTGAGAGCAGAAATGCGGGAAATAGAACGGACACGGTCAAGGGCCGTGTCAACCACAGTAGAGGGGAATCCTCGGTTGAGGAAAAAGGAAGACATGTCGGAAGCACTGGTATGGAAAGTGGCATCGTCAGAACAGACGGGAGTTCCAGGAGTTTGACTCAGTGATGAGGAAGGAACAGTGATATGTGTCCAAAATATTCCGATCATTTCAAACATGAAGGCAGGAAATCACCCCCATTGAATCAATGAGATGAACAGAATTTTTTACAAAGTTTCCTTGGTATTTCGGCAATGTTCCTTTAAGCTGCGCGGCTGTGCAGCACTCTGCAGCTCCCGCACAGCCCCTTAAAGGGGCCGCGCACCCAAAAAAAAATTAAAGGCAACACCGAGGTATCTCGGTGGGTGAATGCACTTCCTGGTGTGGTACTGAGCCATACAGACCAAGAAGGTTCCAGATTCAGTTCCTGGTCCGTGCTGAGGCAGCCGATCTCCATCAGGGCACAGAATTGGATGCTACCTTTGGCTTCGGTGTTCCCAGGTTAAGGACAAAGTACGTCGGGGTTCCTGCTTCTGAGCACTGATCATTGACTTCTGCTGGAAAGTTCATGTGGGAAAATCAGACAGAGGCAGAACTGGGCTCAACTGCGATGCCCTTGCAATTGCATATCCTGCGAAACATCACTGTTCAAACTCTCAGCCAAAGAAAGGCTGAATAAGTTAATTACTCCAGGGCAGCTGGTGCTTGTTGAACTGTACCCCGGCAAAAGTCCCCAACTTCAGGAGAGGAGGGGGCGGGGGGGAAAATATCTGTGCAAAGTTGTTAAAATTCACGTAGAATCTATTTTTTTTTACTTAAGTGCAAGAAACTAGACATTAAGAACCACTTGCAGTGAGGCCCATGAGCTGCCTGTTCAAGAAGTGCAGAGTAGGCACCAGATAGATCCAGGAATGAGCATCACTTTGAACAGATTCAGTAGCACAATTCAGCTAAGTGGGTCAGAAAGTTCCCTTCACTGAGCCCTGTCAACAAGGCTCTCAAAAACAGTGGTCAGAAACTTTCTTTGGAGAAAAATATTCCTCTCTTCTCCCCTCCCCTCACGATAAACATGACTTATGCTGGCACAGACTGTAAATAGTCTTGGCATCTTACCCAAAAGATCAAGGTATCTCACCCAAATTAATTTTCTATTACTCATTGGATGTGGGTGTCGCTGGCAAGGCCAGCATTAATTGCCCTTGAGAAGGTGGTGGTGAGCATTTTCTTGAATAAGTGGCTTGCTAGGACATTTCAGAGGGCAGTTAAGAGTCAGACACATTTCTGTGGGTCTGGAGTCACATGTCAGCCAGACCAGGTAAGGATGGCAGATTTCTTTCCCTGAAGGACATTCGTGAACCATAGATTTTTACGACAATCCGGTAGTTTCATGGTCTCCATTACTGATACTAGCTTTTTTTAAATTCCAGATTCACTTAACTCATTGAATTTAAATCCCCCAGCTGTTGTGGTGGGACTTGATGTCTCACAGATCACTGATATTTAGTCTAGGCCTCTGGATTACTAGACTAGTAATATTACCGCTATGCTACCATACCGTTGGTCATAGTATCTCACTCAAATGGTCCTGCTAGCTCATCCAAATGGTCCTGCTACAGGAAACTTTCTGGTATCCGGCACTGACGGGACCGAGCTGGTGCTGTACCATCAAAACTGCTGTAGAAACCAGCGCTAATGTTAAAACATACGGAGCTTTTGAGCTCCATGTGAATCAACAAACCCTGTTGCAACAACTTCAAAACAGTCGGCCGCAGCTTACAAGCGTCTCTGTAGCTAAGCAACAGCTTCAGCTAGACCTTGCAGAGCCTGACTGGGAAACAAAAGCAACGAGAAGTAAAAAAACTTATAAGAAACGGCTCCTGAATTTTGCCGGTAGATAGAACTTTCCGGACATTTAACCTCCGGTTAAACGAAAGTTTCCTGTATCTCATCCAAATGGTCCTGCTATCTCACTCAAATGGTCATGCTATCTCATTCAAAAATAAAGTTTTTCATTGGCTGTAAAGTGCTTTGGGACGCCGGTGGTCATGACAGGCCCTATATAAAAACGCAAGTCTTTCTTCTTTCTTCAAATGATCATGCTTCACGAATCAGACTAAACAATGGCCCAGAAATTCGGGTCCCAACGCGTGTGTACGGACGGAGTACTCATGCGTGGACCCGATGGAAGTGCCGGAGTCTTGCATGCGCGGGAAACCGGCACTTCCAATCCTCTGAACCAAGGGGTTCAGAGGTCGAACGCGTGCGCGCGGGAGTCTGCGCGTGCGCGTTGAACTTCCTTTTTTTTTCAGGTTTTAACGTGCGGGTAAGTCTGTACATTTTAGAAATGTAACAAGCAGACTTCATTTTCAAAGGTAAGTGGTCAATTATTTAAAATTGAAACATTTTTTCCACAGGTTTTTTACTTTTAAATACTTTAAAGCAAGGTAAGTTTATTTTTAGCCCTGTTTTTTTATAAAATTATTTTTTTCAAAAATTTAAATTTTTGTTTAAAATAGTTATTTAATGTCATTTATAGTTTATTTACAAAGTGTGATTTAAAATTTTTTTTATTTGAAGGTAAAGTACAGTTTTACAGCCTCAACATTTATACGTTTTGACAGGTCTATCTGTCAAGACTTATGAATGGAGCATTCCCTGCTCCGATTGGCTGCCTGTTGCTCACGTGATCCCAGGGGACGCATCGCACTAACTACGCCCCTGGGACACGCCAGCATAGCGCGCTGGCCTCTGGGACAGGCCTCGGAGAGGAATTCCACGCAGGCCAAGAGGTCAACTGCCGGCGCGCTAGGTAAATGTAGGTCGGGGGCATGCACCCGCGGGAAGCCCCCGACCCAAATTTCTGGGCCAATGATTCAGTAGGCATTTCAATCTTGGGGGGGTGGGGGCAGTCCAGTCTGATGTACAAATGTAAAGAGTTAATACGCTATAAGCTTTTGCAGAACAAAGCTATCTTGTTAAACAAGCGTTATTGCAGAAGTAAACGTTCACCTGTGGCTGCATCCTGTTATCAATTAAAGTCATTGCGAAGCTTATGCCGTTACGAAGCCTAAGTCACACGCGCTGATCTTTGTCTTCACCCAATATCTACACACATGCACTTCTAATGGGTTCACTAGATTGCAATTCAGGAGCAGAACCCTAGCTGACCTTTTCATCCCTAGTGCAGAGACCTTGAGGCTAGGTGTAGCACCCACCAGGGGCCTGTCCACCATCTCAAACCCCTGCCTGCACGTGCTCGGTAAGGTTGACAATGATACAGACTGAGTCCGAGGACAATACCAGTCCAGTTTGGGATCTAGTTCAATACAGATCTACAATAATTTTACTACTTTTAAAGACATTACATTGAGCATTTTGAAATGCCTGCAAGCAAGATAATTGTATGTTGCAGGCCATTTCCAAGTGCACATCCCACAGCAACCAAGTGGGAATCTCAGTATAACATCAAAGTGTAGCTGAGAGAGACCCACTGAATCCCTGACTCTACTATGATATAAAATGTCAGTCTCTATCTACATTAAGATAATTAGACAGAACAATACATTATGAAGAGTTCCTGTGTACACTATGAAGGGCAAGTATAGTATAAATGTTCAGTCTATTTGTCGGCAATGAAGTGTTACCATGTACAGTATAGAAGAAAGAAAGAACTTGCCTTTCACGACCTCAGGAAATCCCAAAACATTTTACTGCCAATGAAATGTTGTAACGTAGAAAATGTGGCAGCCAATTTGCACACAGCAAGCTCCCACAAACAGCAATGAAACAAATGACCAGATCATCTGTTTCAGGTGTTGGTTGAGTGATAAATGTTGGCCAGGACACCGGGGAGAACTCCTCTGGACTTCTTCAAGTAGTGCCACAGGATCTTTTACGTCCACCTGCCCAAGTTACCATGCCCATTATGAAAGGTGTGATTAAACAAACTGCATCATCCAGGCACCCTGCCTTTAAATCTACTTCTGATCGATTGGTATCTGATCCAATGGTGACCATGGCGACCTTGGCTCGGTGACACATACAGTACATTCTAGGGACTCAAGTTATATATGCATAAAGGTTTTCATTAAAGATGGAAATATGATCATGTGTGCAAGCAGGACATTAGAAGTAAAAAACACTGTGGCCATAAGTGATAGAGCAAGAGTTTGATGCTGTGACTCCCCACACAGTGGAGTCCTGTTCTCAGCCGCAGAGCAGGGCGAAGACCAGGTCATTCCTCAAAGAATATTCGAGAACTTGCATTCATATAGCACCGTTCATGACCTCAGGAAGTCCCAAAGTGCATCACAGCCAATGAAGTTCTTTTTGAATCTTAGTCACTCCTGTAATGTAGGAGACACAGCAGCCAATTTTCGCACAGCAAGCTCCCACAAACAGCAACGTGATAATGACCAGATCATCTCTTTTTTAGGTGTTTGCTGAAGGATGACTATTGGCCAGGACACCAGGCAGAACTCCCCTGTTCTTCTCTTCGAATAGCGCCATGGGATCGTTTACGTCCACCTGAGAGGGGAGACAGGGTCTCGGATTAGCGTCTCATCCGAAAGATGCCACCTCCGACAGTGCGGCGCCCCCTCAGCACTGCACTGGGAGTGTCAGCCGAGATTATGTGCTCAAGTCCCTGGAGTGGGACTTGAACCCACAACCTTCTGACTCAGAGGCGAGTGTGCTACCCACTGAGCCACAGCTGACAGAAGCAGCCATTTTATATATTTTCCTCTGTGGTATAAAGTTAAAGAACCTTCTTTAGAAACCTCAGTTTAGTAAAAAGATGTTTTCTTTACACAGAGAGCTAAATATACCCTTCCATCTCACAGAAAATACTCAGCCGCCCTTTCCCCCTCCTCCTGCTGCCTCTTCCCACTGTTTCCGCTCTGAAGTCGGATTTGTTTTTCTCTACGATGAGATAAAAGAAGCCCGTCCCCTTCCCTTCACCTCCTCTCCCATGCGGAGGAAGAACATGTAAAATACGAATGCAGTTTAAGATAGGTTTGAATAAGAAGCTTTCTGGATGAAAACACTTTCTCTTTGAACTCTAATCCTCTTAGACAGGGCCCATCCATAAAATTCTACATCTCCTTAGTATTCTGTGAATGGAGGGCTCTCAAAGCTGGCAGCTTTCCTGAGAATGATTTTAGTTCATCAGTCAGCCAAGAGTCTTCTTTCAGTAGCCCGATTTTCAGGTGTAAAAACTGAGTGTTACCAATTGGGAAATGCAGATCACATTTTGCACATCACATGCATTTCCAGTGGGGACGTTCTAGGTGGCGGGAAGTCTTCGCCTGAAACTGACGGGAAATTCATTACAATATTCTAACAATAGGAACATTTGGAACATAGGAACAGGAGTCGGTCATTCAGCCCCTCGAGCCAGTTCTGCCATTCACTGCGATCATGGCCAATCTGTAACTTAACTCCATACACCCACCTTGGTTCTGTAACCCTTACTACCCTTGCCTAAAAATAAATGTAGGAAGTCACACAACACCAGGTTATAGTCCAACAGTTTTATTTGAAATCACAAGCTTTCGGAGCACTGCTCCTTCGTCAGGTCAAGACTTCACCTGATGAAGGAGCAGCGCTCCGAAAGCTTGTGATCGCAAATAAAACTGTTGGACTATAACCTGGTGTTGTGTGACTTCCTACATTTGTCCGCCCCAGTCCAACACCGGCATCTCCACATCATAAAAAAAAATGATCACTCTCAGTTCTGAAATTTTCAATTGACCCCCCCCCAGCCTCAACAGCTTTATGGGGGAGAGAGTTCCAGATTTCCGCCACCCTTTGTGTGAAGAAGTGCTTCCTGACATCACCCCTGAACGGCCTAGCTCTAATTTTAAGGTTATGCCCCCTTGTTCTGGCACTCCCACCAGAGGAAGTAGTTTCTTTCTAGGTTTTGATTACCTCACTTTGCTATACAAGCAATTTTCCAATGTTAAATTGCACTAACCCTGAACTAGGCACCCAAGGTTAGGATAGCAAAATACTGTGGATGCTGGAAATCCGAAATAACAACAGAAAACGTTGGAAAAACTCAGCAGGCCAGGCAACGTCCGTGGAGGGAGAAACGGAGTTAACGTTTCAGGTCGAAGACCCTTCGTCAGAACTGGAAAAAAAAAGCAGGAAAAGGGATAGATTTTAAAGCAAGTGGAGGCTGGGAAAAGGGGGAGGGGATGAAAGAACAAAAGGGAAGGTCAGAGATAGGATAGAAAGCAGGAGAGATTAAGAGACATTGAGAGACATTAAGGGATATTCAAGGAACTAAGGATGGCTCTAGATGAAGTGTGAATGGCGCTGGCAGAGTGAAGGACAGCTGCGGTGTGGGAGGGAAGAAAAAAGCCCAGACAAAAGTGTGAATTAAAAAAAGCTTATTTAAGGAAGCCAAAAGAAGATTTCTTTGAACAATTTCGAGGCCATTTGTGCATCCTTATTAGTTTTTCTGGCAGTAGTGACTTTTCTTTCTAACAGTGCTTTGTGGTAATTGTTGTGGTGCGGCTTTTGTTTAAATTCCCATCAGCTGCCTTCATTTCACACTGGGTTTCCCCATGGGAGGTAAAAGACGGCACTATTTCGAAGAAGAGCAGGGGAGTTCTCCCCGGTGTCCTGGCCAATATTTATCCCTCAATCAACATCGCTAAAACAAATTATCTGGTCATTTTCACTTTCCTGTTTGTGGGAGCTTGCTGTGCACAAATTGGCTGCCACGTTTCCCACATTACAACAGTGACTACTCTTCAAAAAGTACTTCATTGACTGTAAAGCGCTTTGGGACATCCTGTGTTCGTGAAAGGCGTGTCAGGGTCTCAGCTACACGTTCATCTGCTGGCCGCCAGAGGGCGGTTTAGGTTGCCTCAGTACACTGCTGCCATGTCTCTGTACCTCCCTCCTCACCTGTGTCTGGTTAGAGTAATTGTCTCATCAGAATAATCAGGCCTGTTATTTAAGCTGACTTTTTGCAGCCCCAGGCGCTCAGTCTTGAGTTCTCATGCCTGCAAGTCACAGGTTAGTTTATAGTCCTTGCCCTGCGTGTGGTATATTCGCTTTGGTTTCTTTGAATTGTTACTTTGATCGTTTGTTTGAAGAATTATCTTCACGTCCTGTATTTGAGGAGCCCTCTCATAAAGCATCTCTTGAGTTTTACCCCATCTCAAGTCCCTGTCCCTGGTTGTCTGTCTGCACTTGGGTCCACTACCGCACCCATAACAAGGCGCTATAGAAATGCAAGTCTTTCTTTCTTTCTTTGGGGGCGTAAGATGTGAGAGGTTGTGCCAGTGCTTTTCACACTGCATTGCCGACACTGCACCATGTTGGGGGCTCCGTGCACACTACAGGGATTCATTTCATTCGAGTTGGCAAACTATAAGCAATCGGACCGTGGCCCTTTCCTATGCCCAGCATTTCTTTTAGAACGTTTACGATTTTGCCAGAAAAACCAAACAAATCAAATCTTCACAACCACGTCTACGACACACTACGCACCGTGCCCAGAGGAAAGCTCCCTTGTGAACTGTGGACCTGTTCTAAAAGCTGGCAGTCAGTTCCTGCCATAAAATTGTTGTAATTGGAATTTGATGCTTTTGAACAATAGCAACAAAGCTCTTGCGGTTGCTGCAAAAATGGGGCAGACACGAGTCGTTTAAAACACTGGCATTGCAAAAATAAATTAATACAGAATACGTATTGCAATTTGAACAGGGTAAATGTGTCTTTGCCCTTTTGACTGGAATAAGCTTCCTCTGTTAACACAGTTGTTTCAGTTGATTCTGGATTTCAGTGCACATGAAATTGATGGAGTTCTGTGATGAGCGGAACACAATTATTTATTTCCAGCAAGCCTTGGAGGGATTTTTACTTAACGCAGAACTTCCCATATCAAAAGATGTTGAGCAGAACACAATGGGGTGGTGGTGCAGACGGTTATCTCCGGGGAAAGAAAACTAACAACATCCAGTCTCATTCCTGCAGGTCATTGGGATGAGCTTGGTTGCATTTGAATGTTCGGGATAAAATGTACAAAATCACTGAATATTTATGCACAGATAAATGGCCTTTGCACATGGTGAAAGGTGATAACAAAATTCATGCACAGCTTCTTTTTCAAATGTTTTATCATTTCTACACACCAATTTCAACTGGTGGCATCCCCTTGTATCTTAAAGACTTGACTCCGACCAACATGTGTAGCCTGCTCATCCTAGTTATCTGCATGTATCTGACGACTGACCCAAGATACTGGGAGTTACTGAATTCCTACTGAGAAGTCTTAACAAGGTGAATGGCCTGGAGAATGTTTTGGTATTAGGTGGAGTGCAGCTACTGAGTCAATCATTTTAAAGATATTGTTGTATTTTCTCTGCTTCCTTTCCTCGGGCCTCCAGTCATCCGTGAGGACACGAGGTGACCTGATCCCGATCCTCAGCTAATGTTGCCCTGAGCAATGTGTGAGACAATCACACAGTGCCTTACTATCCAATTGTGCTTTCCTCCCTGTGACACGCCTGGATGCATGTCACTGCACGGCTCAGATCTAGAAAGTAGCATGTGGGGAGTCAGAGAATGGAACCCAAGTCAAAATGTTGAAGCCACGATGCATTCTGTTATTCTGCCACCTAACAAGTTACATTTAGACATACTAGCTACCCAAGCACAATTGACCTGGTTCATTCTTATTGGGAAATAGTCCCTAATTCACTTGAAACTATCCTGAATGCTGCCTTTGACTCTTAGCTAGCCTTAGGTAAACCTACGAGCCCAGAGTTTCTGTTTGTGCAAAGTCCTGAGCAGACCAATGGTGGTGCACAACTCACACTTAGCTGCCGAGAAGTAGGCTAACATGCAGATGGTTCCTATTCTTGGCTGGAAGGAGGTGGAGGTATAACAGTTGAGTGAAGAAGTGACCATGGCTGTCACTGTTAACCCTACGGTGAAATATAGGAACATATAGCAGGAGGAGGCCATTTAGCCCCTCGAGCCTGTTCCGCCAATCAATGAGATCATGGCTGATCTGCGACCTAACTCCATATACAGGAAACTCTCGCTTTACCGGCACCTAAATAACCGGAAATCTCTGTTAACCGGCAAAATTCAGGAGTAGGTTCAGGTAAGTTTTACTTCATAATAGTGGCCGTTCCTGAATCTGTGGCTGCATAACCGGGGTTCCTGCACCTGTTGCTAAGCAACAGGGAAGCCTGGATATGTTGCTGTGTACGGGGCTCTCGTACCTTTTACTATACCTCTCTGTAATCCGGACTTTTTGATAAACCGGCACCACGCCGGTCCCGTCGGTGCCGGATAAAAAAGAGTTTCCTGTACCCGCCTTTGGCCCATATCCTTAATACTTTTGGTTAATGAAAATCTATCAATCTCAGATTTAAAATTAACAATTGATCTAACATCAATTGCTGTTTGCGGAACAGAATCCCAAACTCCTACCACCCTTTGTGTGTAGAAGTGTTTCCTAATTTCACTCCTGAAATTTCTGGCACTAATTTTTAGACAATGCCCCTTAGTCCTAGACTCCCCAACCAGCAGAAATAGTTTCTTTCTATCTACCCTATCTGTTCCCTTTGATTGAAGATGATTGCTGGTGACCTTATAGCAGACGGCAACTGACTCTCAGCTGAAATAGGGCCTATGGGGGCAGTTCCCGTCAGTCACTGTCAGGTAAGTGTGCCAGGACCTGCATTGTGGTGGGTATGAGCAACCGCCCTCTGGTGCCAGTTGATCTCCCTGGCATGCTTTCTATGAACTTGATCATCTTCTGAGGTTGGACACTTTGAAAGCAAACCCCATAGTGGCAGAAAAATATCGGCTTAAAAACTGGTGTTTACCTTCCTCACTTGCCATAATCTTCCTGGCCTTTAAATCCCACTTTCAATTGGTGAACACAGAAAATTGTGGGCTGCGTAACAATGCCCTGATCAACATAGAATATGCATCCGCAATGTAACTTCCCAACATTCTGAGAGCAAAGAATAGCAACGGCAATTCAAAATAGCGCAGTGTACATTCTGATTGGCGACTTAGCAAGATTGGTAAATCTTTAATTTCAAGGTCCCAGTAACCCACTGATACAGATATCACTGGTAGAACCATTTCCACTGGCAGTAAATCAACACTATAATTACAAGTACCGATTATGGTGAATTTTCATCCTGTTGGCTGTCCACATCTGTACGAATGCCTTTTAAAAATGACGGAAACCCAGTTCTGAAATGGTTTCCAAACACAAGTAGCATTATTACTTGAAGTGGCTACCTAAAGATGGCTTTCCTGTATCATAGGCGCAGAAATCTTTGAGCAAGAACTAGCCAAATTAAAGGCTATCAGCGTCCCAGACAGGAATTTTGCTTGCAACCGGTGTGCCGGATGAAACTAGTCTTCCAAAAGTGTAGCCTGATGTTTGATTGCCATGCGTCATGTGACAATTGAACTCATCAGTTGATTACGGCTTCATTTTAATGTGTGCGGATCTTTATACTTATGGATTGTGTATCACTAACGTTTTATAGGAAGGGTATCCCAGTATCTGTGAATTAGCAGCTAGAAGCATCTGGCCACTTGTTCTCAAACTTCCTGAACAAACTGTCCTTGTAACGGATGGTTTAAAATTGACATTGTTGTAACACTAAATGGCACCATTTTTGCTTCGATGCTTCATGGTCAAATTTCAAAAAAAATTACTTGAACTTAAAAAAAGGGGAAAATATATTTCCAAAACTAATGTTCATCAGTTTCTGTTCTGTAAGACGTTCAGACTGTCTGACAGTTTATAGAGTTCAGACCCATGGAACAGACAACTCGAGACAAAGATTTCAGTTACTTAAATCAGCAAGAGGTTACAAGCAAGTACCAAATACAGCCCGTACACAATTCATTTACTTATTACAAGTAAGCCCGCACGAATCTAAAATAACAACAGAAAACGCTGGAAAACTCAGCAGGCCAGGCAACATCCATGGAGAGAGAAACAGAGTTAACGTTTCGGGTCGAAACCCTTCTACAGAACTGAGAAAAAAAGGCAGGAAATTAAAAGATTAAAAGGCAGTTTGGGGGCTGGGAAATGGGGGAGGGGATGAAAGAAGAGACATTAAGAGATATTCAAGGCGAGACGAGATGGTAATAGGACAGGTAAAGAGACAGACAATGGCTCTAGATGAAGTGTGAAATGCGCTGGCAGAGTGAGAGACAGCTGCCATGTGGGAGAGAAAAAAAGGAAAAGGCACAAACCTAAAGTGTGGATAAAAAAATATAAAAATATAATAGGGGCCGAGGTTATGATCTGAAATTGTTGAACTCGATATTGAGTCCAGAAGTCTGTAAAGTGCCTAATCGGAAGATGAGGTGCTGTTCCTCGAGCTTACGCTCGAATCTAAATCATTCACTTTAAGTTCAGGTGATTATAAGCCCACATACGTACTAACACCAGTGAGAGTTCAGTTCAGCGATGACTAGACGTATGACTTTAACTGGCAACTGACCAAGTTGTCCCGACTGCAGTGGTCAATCTACAGCATCTTTTATAACCCTAAACTTGGCAACTCGCCCACAGCATTCATGTCCCAACCTGTGTGAATAAAGTTGTTTTCTCTCTCTCTCACTTTGCTATCTGTTTTGACGCTTATTTAACCAACGGCCAGACGTTCGGGGGGGTTGGAAAAAGTGCTTGTTTTTACATCTGAGGGTTGACTCTTAAAAAATTTTGAATATTAAGGGAATTGAGGGATATGGGGATAGTGCAGGCAAGTGGAGATGAGGTAGAAGATCAGCCATGAACTTATTGAATGGCTGAGCGGGCTCGAAGGGCCAAATGGCCGACTCCTGCTCCTATTTCTTATGTTCTTATGACTCCTTATTTGCACAGAACTTTTCAAGATCTTATCTTTTGGAGGAAAAAAACAGCTTGCAAGCACATCATTTATTTTACAAAATGTTTTAGCCAGGAAGTCTCTTGCCCTGAAAGCTTGTCGGTACATTTGGTCACTTTAGGTTCAGTCGAGTTTACTGTGAATGGTGTATTCTTACAGTTCCTCATTGTTGTTGTGGTTGCAGTGTCATGATGTTGAGAATGATGTACGAAGAGAGATTGCGTCGATTGGGCTTATATTCGCTAGAGTTTAGAAGAATGAGAGGGGATCTCATTGAAACTTATAAAATTCTAACAGGACTAGACAGACTAGATGCAGTAAGGATGTTCCCGATGGTGGGAGAGTCCAGAACCAGTCTAAGGATAAGGATAAGGGGTAAGCCATTTAGGACAGAGATGAGGAGGAATTTCTTCACCCAGAGAGTGGTGAACCTGTGGAATTCTCTACCACAGAAGGCAGTAGAGGCCAATTCATTAAATATATTCAAGAAGGAGTTAGATATATTTCTTAAGGCTAAAGGTATCAAGGGATATGGAGAGAAAGCAGGGACAGGGTACTGAATTTGGATGATCAGCCATGATCTCATTGAATGGCGGAGCAGGCTCGAGGGGCCAAATGGCCTACTCCTGCTCCTATCTTCTATGTTTCTAAAATAACAACAGAAAATGCTGGAAAAACTCAGCAGATCAGGCAACATCCGTGGAGAGAAATTTGAGTTGACGTTTCGGGTCGGACCCTTCTTCAAAACTGGAAAGAAAAGAAACTAGATCGAAGGCAGGGCTGCGATCGGACAAAAGAATAAAAGAAACAAAAGAAGTAAAAGAGATTAGAAGCTAGACGAGATGGTAAACTGAAAGTAATGAAGATGAACAAGGTTGAAGAGCCAAACGGAGATCCCGTCGAAGAGAAGAGCAGAACTTCTTCAAGGTAGGCATTCCTAGAAGAGGTGTGGCAGTGAACCAAACACTAGTACGATAGCAAAATACTGCAGATGTTGGAAATCCGAAATAACAACAGAAAATGCTGGATAAACTCAGCAGGTCAGGCAACATCCGTGGAGAGAAATTTGAGTTGACGTTTCGGGTCGGACCCTTCTTCAAAACTGGAAAGAAAAGAAACTAGATCGAAGGCAGGGCTGCGATCGGACAAAAGAATAAAAGAAACAAAAGAAGTAAAAGAGATTAGAAGCTAGACAAGATGGTAAACTGAAAGTAATGAAGATGAACAAGGTTGAAGAGCCAAACGGAGATCCCGTCGAAGAGAAGAGCAGGACTTCTTCAAGGTAGGCATTCCTAGAAGAGGTGTGGCAGTGAATGTTTCTATGTTTCTATAACGCTTACTTGTCCAGACACTGAGGGGTTAAATTTCCTCGTGGCTTCTCCCAATCTGCTGCCGAAGCTGCGGCAGACGATGTAGAGAACCCCTGCGGTGATTTAACCCCTTGTGTTCTTCCAAGAGTTTGTCAGAAGAGACTAGGTTAACAATGGACATTTTTAAAACAGTCAACACAGTGCGCTGTAAAAAATGAATTGCGCTGTGGAGTTTCTTGTGTGTTTTTTGCTTGTGTGAATCATTTCCTTTGCAAAAAATAATCTGGACAGTCGTTTCACCTGAACAAAGAGGTCTGGTAACGTGACTATTTTCTATCTTCTGAATTGACAGAAGAAGTAATGGGCAAACTCTGTATTTTCCCGTAAGCAATTTACTGTGATTGGGGTTAGATCTGGGCTACGCTAACTCAATACAGCCAAAAGAGGCAGGTTTCTATTTATAAGAAATGCAATCTGTTTACAGAAACTGTCTTCAAGCTATTTGCATGAAAAAAAGAAAGTCTGGACCATCACACTGATGATACCAAGCAATGTGAGAAATGGATAACCTATTGTACAGGACAATTGCTCAGTAGGAAAACGCGACTGCAATAATCTTTGTCCATTGTAAATAGTAGTTACAGGAGTCAACAGTAAAGGACTTTCTACAATTCTGAGGTGGTGAAAAAGTTATTAAAGAAAGAACTTGCATTTCTATAGCACCTTTCACAACCTCAGGATGTCCCAAAGCGCTTTACAGCCAATGAAGTACTTTTTTTGAATATTCTCACTTTGTATTATTTTAAAGTTTGTTCAGTTAATTACTTGGATATGCACTTGAAGTGCCCTAACCTGCAAGGCTACGGACCAAGAGATGGGAAGTGGGATTAGGCTGGAGAGCTCTTTTTAAACCGGCGCAGACACGATGGGCCGAATGGCCTCCCTCTGTGCTGTAAATTTCTATGGTTCTATGATTCGCTACGATTCTATGAATTCCCCCTCATCAATTTACTCCCTAAAATGGTGCGATTCTCTGAGACAGCTGAGGTTTCCGTTTTGTGCTGGTTGAAGCTATGGGTTTAAGCGGTCGATGTTGTGATAATACTCCACAGCTTCTCATTCATTATTGCCTAGCTATTCATTACGGCCACGCGCTCTACGCAACAATATCCATGCAATATCAATGGCTAAAGGTCACTGATCAGATCAGCTTCCCATTGCAACAGTTAACAATGTTCAGTGTAGGAAAGACCCAATGTGACACACAGAAAAATGTAATTTAATTCCATGACAGTTAATGAAAGTGCTCGGTGTGGTGTACAGATTCATTGTGACACACAAAATGTTTTCACTTTATTCCATGACAGGCAATAAAACCCTACATGCTGCAGACAAAATAGTACAAGAGACTTTTTGAATTAAGAAGACATAACTTTTTTTAAAAATGTAATGGAAATGTGTGTGAGCTCTGAAGTGTGCGATTAATTTTCAGAAGTCCACGCTTTGATGTAATCGCAAGCCGATTGGCACCAATTCTTCAGTGACAACATGACAGCAAAATGCTGTATGATCTCAATCGCCATTAAACTGTCAAGACCTCTGACATATCTGCATCACTTCCATACCCTGTTGCTACCACCACCACCACCGCCCCCCCCACCCCGCCAAAAACAATAGTAATGAGAATAACATAACCATGGTATATGATCAATATTATTGAAAATTATTTTATCCAAGCCTTAATTTTGTGCTCCTGGCAAATTGTAAATTGTGTACTGGGAATGCTGACTGCTGGCCCAAAACTAGCCCATAGCTGACCACGCACGATTGTGCAGGGCCAGGTCACTTAAATAATTAGCATAAGCTCCCAGCGCAGCTTTGACCTTACACTGACAGCTAGCCTAATGGAGCATATGGAAAATATGGCTCACAGCTCAAATAATACAGTTCAGAAGGAGGCCATTCAGCCCATCGAGTCTGTGCCGGCTCTTTCGAAGAGCAATCCAGTTAGTTGCACTCCTCCGCTCTTTCCCAATAACCCTGCAATTTTGTCTCCTTCAAGTATTTATCCAATTCAATTTTGAAGGCTACTATTGAATCTGTAACCACCACCCTCTCAGGCAGTGCATTCCAAATCCTAACCACTTGTTATGAAAAAGTTTTTCCTCATGTCGCCTCTGGCACTTTTACCAATCACCTTAAATCTGTGCACTCTATTTAAGTTGAGGCTTCTATTGAAAACTAGCCAACACCACACTGTTAGCTTAACAGGGGCACCGTAAAATCATGCTTTAGTTAAAGTTTAAATTGATGTGGCTACTTAAAAGTAGTGACCTTTACAGCCATGGGAAAATCCATCTCTGTGGTATGAGTTGTCTGCAGTGTATGGGGCATCCTTTTCGGGGTTTACGGTAATTTACCTTCCTTTACCTGGTTTACGGTAATTCACCTGGTCAGGCAGCCTTTTGCTGCTACACTCTGACCAATCCCAAACAGCGGTTTCGAATCACTAAACCCACCCTTCCAGTTCTGACTGGAGGACTTATAATTAATGATATATTAAAATGGACAACCGGTCTGGATGTGAGAAAATCAACTTTTATTAAACTAAAGAAAACTACACCACACGATTTTAGTAATCACTGTACAATTGCTTAAATGGGGGAAGACAGATGGCAAATGGCTACAATGTTAATTAAACAATCTTAGCAATTTCCCTTAAATTACCACCCCCCTTTAACTCCTTACTAGGTTCCCTTGTTGAGGAGTCAGATACCTGCTCACCTGTGGTCCAAGGAAATAAGAGAGAGAGATAGCTTCTCAGGAGCTATCTTTATATCCTGCGAGCTCCTGCTGTTTGGCGCTGAAAGGGTCTGTGTGCAAATTCACGCCGAAAAGTTCGAATACACAAGAGAAAGGCCATGATTGGCTGACTCAAATGGGCTTGGAGTGGTTTGAATGTGTCTTCGTTCTGGGGCCGAAATGTTCCCGCCCACATCCGGAGTTTCTGGGCTAACAAAAGGGAGTAATGGGTGATTCAAAAGCCCATTCATTCTAAACTGTTCCCTATCAAAGTCCTTTCCGTAGTTTCGGTGTGTCTCATTGTGTGTAGGGGGCTTTGAATGGGTTGGATTACTAGGTAAACAGAAGCCCTTTGTCCTGCGGTCAGTCTCAAGTGGTTTAATCCCTTATGTCAACATCCTGCAGTTTCTTGTAAACAAACATCGATTGTCAGCAGGGAAGGGAAACTCCCGTTTTTGATTGACAGAATCTGGCTGCCACTGCTTGACCCTTCCACTTTTCGCAGACATCCACGAGCTGCGAGCTGCTTTTCTAAGCCCCATTGTCCTGGCCATGCTTTTCTGATGGCCATTTTTAAACCCCTTTGAAATGACCAAACTCCAGGGAACCAATTTTATTAATAAAATGTACTGTCTTAAAGTGTGTGAATTTTTCCACGAAGTTCCTCGATTCCGGTGTTGTCCACGCGCCGCAACGCAGCCTTTTGCGGTTCTGGGCACGTTTTAAAACATTGTCCAACCCAGAGGCAATTTAAAGTCACACACAGTCTCCGTCCACGATGTAGATTAATGCCTCCAGTATCTTCGGGGCTGAGGGGATTTTTTGCGAACCCCTACAGCAGACAGGTCGCCAAGAGATGACATGCCTAGGCGATAGCTTCCTGTGAGAAGCAGAGGTCCTGAAGAGCAGTCTCCTCTGAGTTGCCTTGGAAGATTGTCTTAATTCAATATATTCACTGCATTGAATATCTATTTATGTTACGTATAAAAGTTTTGAATCCATTACACATCAGACGTCATCCTTCTAAGTGTCACATTATTGATACAGATGCAAAATAATCTTTGGGAATGAGGACGAAGCCAGCCATTTCTTGCTGGTTTTCCTGAATTTGGGGAGGAGGAGATAGTCTCTAATAGACCTCAGGATATCTCTTTTTACAGCAATATGATACTGTGGCCTTAAAATGACAGATCATCCTCAGCAACAGAATAATACTTAATGCGTTCCCTAATATAAAGCTCCTATCCTTACAAAATACTGTATCTCATGACTGATCATGTCACAGGGTATCCGTTAATATATATTATAAATAGGACCGCAGCTGGACACCATTGGTTTCTTTTGTAAAGAACACAGCTTATTGAAACATTCTGGATTTTATTCTTAGCCTTTTTTTTCTCCTTTTTACATGCACCTTCACGCAGATGTTATCGTCATTTCCCCGGTCCTGATCTCTGGGAGTGCAGATACACAACCAGCACTAGGGTGCAGGCACAGTCTGCACTAATTTCTTTCAGGGCTGCAGTTTCATGCACAAACCTCATTAAAGTCCCAAATTTGATGCAAAAATAGTTAAATGGACTTCATTCACAACTGCCTGGGATTTGTGCCAAGTTTGCTTTTTTCTCCATAGATTTAAGTGCTCTCAAATAGTGTTTTGGAAGGGCTATTTGTAACATATACAGTACCTTCTGTGCATGGGCTTGTGCACCTGATTTTCCAACCCAGGGTCAGCCCAGTGTGCCACCCACTTAGCCTCATATAGGTTGAAAGACTACATTTTGCAGCATGTGCCATCGACTTTGCAAAATGTGTCAACCTTGGCTCACTGGGTAGCACTTTTGCCTCTGAATGGGTTCAAGTCCCACTCCAGGGACTTGAGCACATAATCTAAGCTGACACACCCAGTGCAGTGCTGAGGGAATGCCGCACTGTCGCGATGCCGTCTTTCAGATAAGATGTTAAACTGAGGCCCCGTCTGCTTTTTCACATGGCTGTAAAAGATCCCATGGCACTATTTCGAAGAAGAGCTGGGGAGTTCTGCCTGGTGTCCTGGCCAATATTTATCCCTCAACTCACATCACTAAAAACAGATTATTTATCTCATTGGTGTTTGTGAGAGCTTGCTGCGTGCAGATTGGCTGCCGTATTTCCTACATTACAACAGTGACTACACTTCAAAACAAAATGCATTGAGTTGGTTGTAAAGCACTTTGGGAAGTCCTGAGAAAAGTGCAATAAAATTACAAGTCTTTCTTTCTTTCCAAGGTGCTGTTGGTTCCTTTTAACCTGCCAGAACCTTTAACATGTGTCATCTTTTCCCCCATCTGTTTCCAGCTACTGCTGGTAATGTAGATTGACTGCCACCTCCTGCCAGGTATTGTGCGCTGCTGTGCTCTAAGTAAGATACCCTAGAGTGCCAATCAGGGCAAGTCTCCTGTCACCAACATCATGCAGTAGCAGGTTAAATTCACAAGCCTTTAAACATCACATCGGGGGGGGGGGGGGGAATGTGCTGCTCCATCACTTGCCCATGCAATTTATTACGAGCACGGGTACGGTAGCATGGTGGTTATGTTACTGGACTAGTAATCCAGAAGCCTGGGCTAACAATCTGGTAGACTGTGAGTTCAAATCCCACCATACCAGCTGGGGAATTTAAATTCAGTTAATTAAATAAAATCTGGAATAAAAAGCTAGTATCAGTAATGGTGACCATGAAACTGCCAGATTGTTGTAAAAACCCATCTGGTTCACTAATGCCCTTTAGGGAAGGAAATCTGCCGTCCTGGCCCATATGTGACTCCAGACCCACAGTAATGTGGTTGACTTTTAACTGCCCTCTGAAATGGCCTAACAAGCCATTACAGTTGTGTAAGGTGGCTCACCACCACCTTCTCGAGGACAATTAGGGATGAGCAATAAATGCTGACCTTGCTGGCGACGCCCACATCCCAGGAACGAGTAAATAAAAAAAGAAATGAGCCTATAAATTGCATTGCTCCCCCCACCATCCTTTTTTGTCTCTCAACTCTAATCCGAATTAGCCTTTAAAATGGCTGACAAATGCTTTAATATTATTTTCAGCCTTTATAGAAGCGGCATAGATTTTTTTGCCCCCCCCCCCATGTGGCTACTTACCTTTATGGGGCTGCAGCCCTTTAATTTGCAGCAGTAACCCTTTAACAGCTGCGGGCTCCCAAATCCACGGGCTGTGCGTCCAAACCCTCCCTGGACCAGTTTCGAGCTGCACAGGGAGCGCATTAAAATAAATCAAGTTGTCTGACCCCACTACGTCAGGTGAGCTGGGAGAGCCACTCCAGCAATGTAGGTGCACGCGGCAGTTCAGAGAGCGGGCCTGGGTTGTCCCCTTGGCTCGGCCTGTTGACTCTTATTGGAAGGTAGTTTCCCATACGTCTCCAGGGGGGTTCAGCCATTTGTTAGTGATTCTGCCGATTTTCCATTGGAATCATGCCGGGAGATGAAGCCCGGCATAGAAATTCAGGGCCTAATTTCCATGTGTGAGCCTAGGTGTGTGTCAACAGGCTATTTGGGTGAGGGAGAGTGAATGAGAAAACACTTATTTTGTGCAGCATGTAACAAAAAGAAATGAACGAGAAACAACCTTTTTTAAATGCTGACTATAATCCTGATAAGATTGCTTTTTTCTTTAGCAGATTATAGGGTTATTTGCTGCACAGTATTATTATATATTTATCACTCCCAACTTTGACTGTGCTGTTGTAAACAAAGCAGCTGTGAAACAAACTGTAAAATGATCCCTTCTACATCGCAGCCTAGCTCCATGTGTGACAGCTACAGGAAAAAGACGGATCCACAGCCCATTTTTTACTGATTTTCTTCCCTTTTCTCCTGAAGATGCTGACTCCTGCTGGGATAAACAGAGTAGTTCCGCAGTCCCGCACCGTCAGTGGGGAGCTGCACTCTCAGGAGCGCAGATTGGGGAATCGGTGATACAATCTTATAGTCCTAGCTCTGACCCAAACTCTGCGCCAGTGAGGCTTTCTGTTGGGAACACAGGATTTTTGGATCACCCCTATAGCTCCATGGGCACTCGTACCTCATTCATTCTTCACGTGTGAGTCTAGACAAATTCAGCAGGCTATTTAGTAAGAAGGGCATCACACTGAGCCCAATCCTATTCTCACCCAACAGCCAGACATGCACACTTTTGGCAATTAAGAGCCAGAACCCTGAATTTTCTTTCCAAGTCAGGATCACCGAAGCCAATTGTAGCACCCCTATTGCTTCCCCAGCTCAACACAGATCACAACTAAACTCCAGGACCTTGTGGTCTGTACAGCTCAATGTTACAGCCGTACCCTTACCCAATGGGCTATCGGGAGAGCTCTGAGTAATATATTTAAGAATCTTTATAAGAAGAAAAATGGGGCACATTAAAGAATTGGTACACTCTCTTTACTTTACCGAAACTGCATTAAAACATTTTTTTTTTAAATAATGTACCTTTGAATATGTTGCTCCTCGAAAATTACTTTTAATCAATTTAGTGAAAGATTCTTTGGCGGCAACTTTAACCGAAGCCGCCCATCGGGAAACTGAGGAGATCGGGTGCAACGTCCGCCCCATTTTACTCCCTGTTCAAGTCAATGGAGGGTAATATTGGGCGGGGTGTAAAAACTGGTGTTCCACCTGATCCCGTGGGTTTCCCAAATGCCGAGCTAGGTTAAAATGACTCCCTTTGATTCCACTGGTCCTGCCTGCTTCGGTCCTGGCATCATACCTGGCTCAGTAACAGATGTGATTGTGAACTTAAAGGGCTGGATTTTGCCAGCCCTGGGGAGGCGGGTTTGGAGGTGGAACTGCCAGGAAAATGGTAGAATTTGGGGGCAGGTGCCCAACCCGCCTCCGTGCCATCTTGCCAGGAGGCGGGTAGCCGTCCCGCGCTGGGTCCCGTCTCATTGGAGGCGGGAAAGGATTACAGCCACTTAACTGTCTGTTAACAGGTAGAAAATAGGCTTATCACCATTTTGCCAAGTGCGGGCTTCCCGAAGGCTCCGAAACCCGCTAGGGTCACGGAGGCGAGTAGTGGGTCTGCGGGGATCGGAGAGGTCCAAAGGTGCGCTGTGAAGGTAAGTGATGGGTGCAAGTGTAGAGAGGTGAGTATCTGAGGTAAGTGGAAAATGTTAGAAAAGGTGTACTTACCTTTGTTTCTGCCTGCAGGCTTCAATCGGTGGGTATGCGGAGAGTCTCGCACCTCCGCGGCAGAGATGACAGATGGCCGTTGCATTCTCCAATGCAACAAACATCTCATTTCAGCAAAAGAAAGAGATTTTATGAGATCTTGAATTCAAGACCTCATCAAACTACAGAGAATGTCACTGTTTGACAGCTTCACAGAGCTGTCAAACGATGACAAATCATCTGTCAAAATCACAATATTAACACTCCGACTGTTGATATCATATTAAGGTGTAGCACTGCAGTCAGTGTCTAGAGTGTGGTAGAATTTCAAGGATGGTTCTATACAAATACTGGGATCTATCTCCCATGCTGTTGAACATGGGGGGGGGGGAGGTGGACCAACATAGCTGCAGGTGAAAGGGGGGTTAGAGGGTGGGGATAATTGTACCAGATATAAATTCTGTCCCCATTGTAAAGTCATACATTCTGTCCTTAATTTTATATATTTTGACAAAACATACGGTTACTGTATTTGGAAAGCAAGTGAGTCGAGCTAATTTCAGCACAGCTGTAAAGTTGGGAGATACAGAAATTAGGAACTTTAGCGCTGCCACTGGTAGGAGGGTGCAATTACAGCATGGTGACAAAGGCAAGTTTCCATTATGAATGTGGATGAATTTGTAACAGAGAATGTTGACACAGGCAGTGTGTACAGACGTAAAATATATAAATGTTGGTGTGTATTGGTGGATGCCTTTGGGTTCATTATTGTCATTAGATTCTGTTACCTATTCACTGATCTATAAATAAATATCAATGATTGTTTTAAAATTGTAGCCATCATAAATGATCTAATCCTCTATTTACAGAGCTGAATGGTATTCACGCAGCACTTAAACACACTATGAGAGAGAGTCACAGCTACAGCAACACAATCTTCACCTGACTCCAAAAGGTCTTCAGTGTGTTTGAATACACAATAACCACATGTCCTGTCATTCAATATTGCTCAAATATATTTTGATTAAGTCTGTGGTATTTTCGCCATTCAATCTCAAATAACTTCTCAAAATAATTCTAAATTGAAATAGCCACAAGTATAATTTACTTCGATGTGAAGCTTTTACTTAAATTACCTCCTGAAGAATCAAGCAGCCATGTGGATTGTATCATTGTTTCCTACATTATCACAGTGACTACACTCCAAAAGTACTTCATTGGCTGTAAAGTGCTTTGAGACATCCGCTGGTCGTGAAAGGCGCTATATAAATGCAAGTCTTTCTTTTTTCTTTATCAGCTATATGGATTGTACCAGCTATATGGATTATATGAGGCATATGGATTATAGCAGTTATATAGGTTGCACCAGTCATATGGATTGCACCAGTTATATGGATTGCACCAGTCATATGGATTGCACCAGTCATATGGATTGCACCAGTTATATAGGTTGCACCAGCCATATGGATTGCACCAGTTATATGGATTGCACCAGTTATATGGATTGCACCAGTCATATGGATTGCACCAGTTATATGGATTGCACCAGTTATATGGATTGCACCAGTTATATGGATTGCACCAGCCATGTGGATTGCACCAGTTATATAGGTTGCACCAGTTATATGGATTGCACCAGTCATATGCATTGCACCAGTTATATAGGTTGCACCAGTCATATGCATTGCACCAGTCATATGGATTGCACCAGTTATATAGGTTGCACCAGTTATATGGATTGCACCAGTCATATGGATTGCACCAGTCATATGGATTGCACCAGTCATATGGATTGCACCAGTTATATAGGTTGCACCAGTTATATGGATTGCACCAGTCATATGCATTGCACCAGTCATATAGGTTGCACCCGTCATATGGATTGCACCAGTCATATGGATTGCACCAGTCATATGGATTGCACCAGTCATATGGATTGCACCAGTTATATGGGTTGCACCAGTCATATAGGTTGCACCCGTCATATGGATTGCACCAGTTATATGGATTGCACCAGTCATATGGATTGCACCAGTTATATGGATTGCACCAGTCATATGGATTGCACCAGTCATATAGGTTGCACCCGTTATATGGATTGCACCAGTCATATGGATTGCACCAGTTATATGGATTGCACCAGTCATATGGATTGCACCAGTTATATGGATTGCACCAGTCATATGGATTGCACCAGTTATATGGATTGCACCAGTCATATGGATTGCACCAGTTATATGGATTGCACCAGTCATATGGATTGCACCAGTTATATAGGTTGCACCAGCCATGTGGATTGCACCAGTTATATAGGTTGCACCAGCCATATGGATTGCACCAGTTATATAGGTTGCACCAGTTATATGGATTGCACCAGTCATATGGATTGCACCAGTCATATAGGTTGCACCAGTCATATGGATTGCACCAGTCATATGGATTGCACCAGTTATATAGGTTGCACCAGCCATGTGGATTGCACCAGTTATATGGATTGCACCAGTCATATGGATTGCACCAGTTATATAGGTTGCACCAGCCATATGGATTGCACCAGTTATATAGGTTGCACCAGTTATATGGATTGCACCAGTTGTATGGATTGCACCAGTCATATGGATTGCACCAGTTATATAGGTTGCACCAGCCATATGAATTGCACCAGTTATATAGGTTGCACCAGTTATATGGATTGCACCAGTTATATAGGTTGCACCAGCCATATGGATTGCACCAGTTATATGGATTGCACCAGTTATATAGGTTGCACCAGTTATATAGGTTGCACCAGCCATGTGGATTGCACCAGTCATATGGATTGCACCAGTCATATGGATTGCCCCAGTTATATAGGTTGCACCAGTCATATGGATTGCCCCAGTTATATAGGTTGCACCAGCCACGTGGAACTGCAACCTGCCAAAGGATTGCAGCTATGTTGTCATGTGACAGTAAGGCCACTAATACAATAATGTTTTTGCTATTAAGATCCTGAGTAATGACATAGTTGCTGTATGTATAATTATAATTATGGAATTAAATTGCTTTTAGAAATAAAACATTTGCTTGTTCTGACACGATGTTGTTACAGCTGATGATCTAATATGACCTGAACTAATAGATTTACAGTTCACCCTCGTGCACTATCAGTTTTAGGATTTAAATGCGCCGTGTTTTATCATTCAATAGCTGCAGACATATCCTTTTGGAGATTTGTAACTTTGAGTATTATGGTACTGAGAAATCTGTATCAAAGACCACCTGTACATAAGGTCCACCAATTTATCATGAACATCTAATCACTGCCCAGCCACATTGATTGATAAGACTAGGGACACCTTACTCCGTCCCAGAGGTAATGGCTGGGAAGCAATTTTGTTGTGTTTTTACTAAAATGTAAGGATACCTTTTAAAAAATCTTCAGCTGATGTGTTTTGTGAACAAATCAAAAAATAAATATAAAAAAACCTTTCATTTTGTGAGGATTTTCATTTCACTGATTTTCTTTTGGGGGGGATAATAATCTGCAAGATTTAAAATGTAATTAATATTTTCCAGCCAATTTAGTTACCACTAGTTCTGTACAATTAAACAAAACCCAGGTGAGAATGGCAAGAGGTTCAAGCACAACTAAGGATTAAAAACCATTACATTAAAGTATGGCTCTGGTACAAAACAGTGCTGCTGCAAGGATCAAGACTGATAATAGGCTGATAATAGTGTTGAAGCTACCTCTGACGTCTAGCTTGTAATCATTATTTATGAGATGAATCCTACCATCCTTTCCTGCAGAGCTGTTATTGGCAATTATTCGGCAGCAATTAGTGATGATTCCATAGCCCAGTAAGGTGATAATTAGCTGCAGTAAAAATACAAATGATAACTAACTGAAGTCAATTATCACGTAACAGCCTGTTCCATGCGACAGTCTCCAGGATGCATTTGGGAGGTGAACCCATGTAATGAATGGAGCATGATAACACCACTGATGGCATGTTACTGTAACAGAATGTACACTTACCTTGCAGGACCACTTCTTGGAATGAGTTGTGCAATGTGTGAATTCAGCCCATTTACATTGCTTGCTAGATAGCGTACCCCACCTGCAATACTGAAAGAGCTATTACTCTCCATTTCTCCCCAGCATCTCATACATGGGGTAAATGACATAACAGCTCCATAGAAAATAAAAAGAAAGACTTGCATTTATACAGCGCCTTTCACAACCTCAGAATGGCCCAAAGCGCTTCACAGCCAATGAAGTTTAACTGGGGGAAGGCCAATTTCAGTGGGATGAGAATGAATCTGGCCTGGGTAAACTGGAATCAAAGGTTGGCAGGCAAAACTGTAATGGAACAATGGGCTGCCTTTAAAGAGGAAATAGTTCAGCTACAGCTGAGGTACATTCCCACTGGGGGGAAAGGCAGGGCAAGTAAAGTCAGGTCTCCCTGGGTGACAAAAGAGATAGAGAATATGATGAAGCAGAAAAAGAGCGTGTATGACAGATGTCAGGTTGCAAGTACATCTGAGAATCAGGCTATATATAGAAAGGTCAAAGGAGAAGTAAAAATGAAAATAAGAGGGGCAAAGAGAGGATATGAGAATAGAATGGCAGCTAACGTAACAGGTAATCCAAAAGTCTTCTATAGGCATATTAATAGTAAAAGGGTAGTAAGAGGAGGGGTGGGGCTGATTAGGGACTAAAAAGGAGACCTATGCATGGAGCAGAGGGTATGGCTGAGGTACTGAATGAGTACTTTGCATCTGTCTTCACCAAGGAAGAGGATGCTGCCATAGACATAGTGAAGGAGGGGGTAGAGGAGATACTGGATCGGATAAAATTTGATAAAGAGGAGGTATTAGAAAGGCTGGCTGTACTTAAAGTAGATAAATCACCAGGAGCGGATGGGATGCATCCTAGGATGCTGAGGGAATTGAGGGAGGATATCGTGGAGGTACTGGCCATAATATTCCAATCCTCCTTAGATACGGGGGTGGCGCCAGAGGACTGGAGAATTGAAAATGTTCCTTTTTTGAACAAAAGTGTGTGTAAAGATAAACCCAGCAACTACAGGCCAGTCAGTTTGACCTCGGTAGTGGGGAAGCTTTTAGAAACAGTAAACAGGGACAAAATTAACAGTCACTTGGACAAGTGTGGATTAATTAAGGAAAGCCAGCACGGATTTGTTAAAGGCAAATCATGTTTAACTAACTTGATCGAGTTCTTTGATGAGGTAACAGAGAGGGTTGATGAGAGCAATGCAGTTGACGTAGTGTACATGGATTTCCAAAAGACGTTCGACAAAGTGCCACATAATAGGCTTGCCAGCAAAGTTGAAGCCCATGGAATAAAATGGACAGTGGCAGCATGGATATGGAATTGGCTAAGTGACAGGAAACAGAGAGTAGTGGTGAACGGTTGATTTTCAGACTGGAGGAAGGTACACAGTGGTGTTCCCCAGTGGTCAGTTCTAGGACCACTGCTTTTCTTGATATATATTAATGACTTGGATGTGGGTATACAGGGCAAAATTTCAAAATTTGCCGATGACACAAAACTTGGAAGTATAGTGAACAATGAAGAGGAGAGTGATAGGCTTCAAGAGGACATAGAGAGGCTGGTGGAATGGGCAGACACGTGGCAGATTAAATTTAACACAGAAAAGTGTGAAGTGATACATTTTGGTAGAAAGAATGAGGAGAGGAAATATAAACTAAATGGGACAATCCTGAAGGGGGTGCACAAACAGAGAGACCTAGGGGTATGTGTGCACAAATCGTTGAAGGTGGCAGGGCAGGTTGAGAAAGCAGTTAAAAAGGCTTACAGGATCCTGGGCTTCATAAATAGAGGCATAGAGAACAAAAGTGTGGAAATTATGATGAACCTTTATAAAACATTGGTTCAGTCCCAACTGGAGTATTGTGTCCAGTTCTGGGCACCACACTTTAGGAAGGATGTGAAGGCCTTAGAGAAGGTGCAGAAAAGATTTACAAGAATGATTCCAGGAATGAGGTACTTCAGTTACGTTGATAGACTGGAGAAGCTGGGGTTGTTCTCCTTGGAGCAGAGAAGATTGAGAGGAGATTTGATAGAGGTGTTCAAAATCATGAGGGATCTGGACAGAGTAGATGGAGGGAAACTGTTCCCATTCACGGAAGGGTCGAGAACAAGAGGACACAGATTTAAGGTGATTGGCAAAAGAACCAAAGGCGACGTAAGAAAAACTTTTTTACGCAGCAAGTGGTTAAGATCTGGAATGCACTGCCTGAAAGAGTGGTGGAGGCAGACTCAATCGTGGCTTTCAAAAGGGAGCTGGCTAAGTATCTGAAGGAAAGAAATTTGCAGGGCTACGGGGAAAGGATGGGGGAGTGGGACTAGCTGAAGTGCTCTTGCGGAGAGCTGGCACGGGCTTGACGGGCTGAATGGCCTCCTTCCATGCTGTAACCATTCTATGATTCTATGATTCTATGCAGTACTTTTGAAATGTAGTCACTGTTGTAATGTAGGAAACACAGCAGCCAATTTGAGCACAGTAAGCGCCCACAAACAGCAATGTGATAATGACCAGATAATCTGTTTTTAACCACTAAATTAAAAAATCAGGTTACATGGGTTACCTACAAATGCTATTCTGTCTACTCCAAAAGGTGGAAAATATCAGACCAACAGACCATTATGCTTCCACTAAAATTAACAGTTCAATTTACTTACAAGTACGATAATTGAAAGTAAAATTATTTACAAGTAAGTTGAGTTTCACCCCCATATCTTGTGTCTTACTGTGAGCAACACCATTAGAGATCCATGCAACTTAAAAAAGAGAGAACGTCTATCATTGACCTAGAGCCTGAAATTTACAAGCATTTTATTGATTTATTCAATTTAGACATTTATAGTTATAATTACTCAGATTCCCACAGGGAGTAGTTGAGTAATGACCTTAAGGGCAGTTAAACATCATAGCTCTTCTCCACATTCCAGACTACCTTTGAGAAATTCTATGGGTGATCTGCTAATATAGCTAGTTATGAATGAGCAAAAGGCTGGGATTGAACCTAGGGGGTTCAGACCATAGAATCATAGAACGGTTACAGCACGGAAGAAGGCCATTCGGCCCGTCGAGCCCGTGCCAGCTCTCTGCAAGAGCACTTCAGCTAGTCCCACTCCCCCACCCTTTCCCCATAGCCCTGCAAATTTTATTCCTTCAGGTACTTATCCAATTCCCTTTTGAAAGCCACGATTGAGTCTGCCTCCACCACCCTTTCAGGCAGTGCATTCCAGATCCTAACCACTCGCTGAGTAAAAGGTTTTTCCTCATGTTGCCTTTGGTGCTTCTACCAATCACCTTAAACCTGTGTCTCCTGGTTCTCGTCCCTTCTGCCAATGGGAACAGTTTCTCTCTATCCACTCTGTCTAGACTAAAAAAGATTTTCCTCATGATATCCATTAATGCAGTTTGCCTTTCTTTCCTTGTTCTGTGGTGTCTGCAGCCCTTGACTGAATTACTACTTGAATTACATAGAAATTGGCCCAACCAGTCCGTCAGCTCATCGTCCAGAATACTGCCTAAAATTACAGATTCACTGAAACACATCCAGAACGAGGGGGCATAATCTTAAAATCAGAACCAGGCCATTCAAGAGTGGAATCAAGCAGCACTTCTTCCCCCAAAGGGTAGCAGAAATCTGGAACTCTCACCCCCCAAAAAAAACCTGTGGATGCTGGGTCAATTGAAACTTTCAGGGATGAGATCGATAGATTTTTGTTAGGTAAGGGCATCAAGGGATATGGATCAAAGGCAGGTAGATGGGGTTGAGATACAGATCAGCCGTGATCTAATTGAATGGTGGAACAGGCTCAATGGGCTGAATGGCCTCCTCCTGTTCCTATGTTGCTATGATGTTTATGGGACCTTGCTGTGGGCAAACTGGCTGCTGCACTTTTTACTTTACATCAGTGACTACACTTCAAAAGTACTTTATTGGCTGTAAAGCACTTTGGGACGTCCTGAAGTCATAAAAAGTGCTATATAAATGTAGTTCTTCAGAAACATAGAAACATAGAAGATAGGAGCAGGAGTAGGCCATTCGGCCCTTTGAGCCTGCTCCGCCATTCAATGAGATCATGGCTGATCATCCAAATTCTGTACTCAAGCTGTGGCATTATATGTTCAACAGGACAATTCCAAAAGAAAGAGCTAGCAATGCTAAATTACTGACTTCAAAAGATACTTTTATTTCTATGATTCTATTGCCAGGAAGCAAGAACAGTTGAAATAGCCATTCTCATGAAGAAATAACATAAATGATGTATTAACACTGGCTTAATGCGACACAAATTGCTTCATCACATCACAATTTTGGCAAAAAATAGATGAAAGGTCTGTCACTTCTTTTTTTTAAATTGTGTCTCTTCAAGGAATACTGTGGCTTTTCAGTAAAGTAGGAAATAGAACAAGACTGCAGGTTGAAAAATAATTAATGCAGTGGGTTAAGAAATTTGGTATGATGCTACATATTCTGTTTTTCAGTTCTACGTTGTAGCATTCAATGATGAAAATGAACAGCCTAAGGTGCAAATAATAGTTTGCACTTTGAAATAGTATTCAACAGGCTTCAGTTACTCAGGCGTCCATCTGCCTCATTATTTGACTCTCTATATTTGGTCGATCCCCCTCTCCCCCACCACCCCTCCCCCCACCCCCTCTCCCCCCCTCCCCCCACCCCCTCTCCCCCACCACCCCCTCCCTCCCCCCTCTCCCCCACCACCCCCTCCCTCCCCCCCTCTACCCCACCACCCCTCCCCCCACCCCCTCTCCCCCTCCCCCACCACCCCCCTCTCTCCCCCCCTCTCCCCCACCACCCCCTCCCCCACCCCTTCTCCCCCACCACCCCCCTCCCTCCTCCCCTCTCCCCCACCACCCCCTCCCTCCCCCCTCTACCCTACCAACCCCCTCCCTCCCCCCCACCCCCCCAAACAGCGCCCCCGTGCAATTACAATGAACCTGGGTGCTGGAATTCCGAAATAACAACAGAAAATGCTGGAAAAACTCAGCAGGCCAGTCAACATCCATGGAGAGAAAATAGAGTCAACGTTTCGAGTCAAACCCTTTGTCAAGACTGTGGGTGCTGGAATGTCTTGTCGCTATTATTGTTGGATCAGGACGGTGTCGTCGAGATTAATTTCCTTCATTCGGTGCACCTATTGCAAACACATTCGGTTTTTATTCTGTATCTCAGGTTTCTGGAGTTATATTGGTGATTGCATACTTTTTGAGTGTGAGGAGCCTTTAAGTATAGCTAAAAATACCCATTGTTCCTTCAGCATCACAGTGGAGTAATATCACCAGAGTTATGCCAGAGTATCAGCAGTTGGAACAAGAATGTTGCCTTACCCTTTTTAAAGAATATATTCATAGACAAGAACACTGTGTTTGCTTCCATGCCATTTCATGCATTGGTTTGGGCTATGGTGTGTCCTCAAAGCACTGGAGAGGTACCACCAACACTGCCTCCGCAAGATCCTGCAAGTCCATTGGCAGGATAGGCGCACCAACGTCAGTGTTCTCGCTCAGGCCAACATCCCCAGCATCGAAGCTTTGACCACGCTCGATCAACTCCGATGGACGGGTCACATCGTCCGCATGCCCGATACGAGACTCCCAAAACAAGCGCTCTACTCGGAGCTCCGACACAACAAGAGAGCCCCAGGCGGGCAGAGGAAATGCTTCAAGGACACCCTCAAAGCCTCCTTGAAAATGTGCAACATCCCCACTGACACCTGGGAATCCCTGGCCCAAGACCGCACAAAGTGGAGAAGAAGCATCCGGGAAGGCGCCGAACACCTCGAGTCTCTTTGCCGGGAGCAAACGGAAGTCAAGCGCAAACACCTCAAGGAGCGCATGTCAACCCAAGCACCCCACCCACCCACCCCTTCAACCACCGTCTGCTCCACCTGTGACAGAGACTGTAGGTCCCGCATTGGACTCATCAGTCACCTGAGAACTCATTTTTAATGTGGAAGCAAGTCATCCTTGGTTCCGAGGGACTGCCTAAGAAGAAGGTGTGTACCTGAGGGAATATCCCACTTGGCTTGTCTATCAGTCATAGTAATACCATCCTGATGTATTTTTCACTACCTATAGCCCAGGCTTTCTGCGACACTGGATCATATAGGAACATAGGAACAGGAGTAGGCCATTTATCCCCTTGAGCCTGTTTCACCATTCAATTAGATCGTGGCTGATCTGTATTCAGATTCTATAAGATAATGCCCAGGTTAGCCACTGAGCAGGACTACCGCCTGCCCATGTGATTCTGCCACTAACGTGCTGAACTTTTCTCCCAGTTCCCTCATTTGCTATGTGGGCGGGTTGGGGCTATGAGGTACCCATCATAAACTTGAGCACGTCCAAATCTCTGCTGCCCGTATCCTAACTCGCACCAAGTCCAGTTCACCCATCACCCCTGGCTCCCGTTCTGGCCACGTCTCAATTTTAAAATTCTCATCCTTGTTCTCAAATCTCTCCATGACCTCATCTCTCCCTATCTCTGTAACCTCCTCCAGCCCTACAGCCCTCCGAGATCTCTGCGTTCCTTCAATTCTGGCCTTTTGCGCATCCCCGATTTTAATCGCTCCACCACTGGCGGCCATGCCTTCAGCTGCCTAATCCCTAAGCTCTGAAATTTTCTCCTTAAACCTCTCCGCCTCTCCACCGCTCTCTCCTCCTTTAAGAGGATCTTTAAAACCTACCTCTTTGACCAAGCTTTTGGCCACCTATCCTAACATCTCCTTATGTGGCTCGGTGTCAAACTTTGTTTGATAACGCTCCTGTGAAGCACCTTGGGACATTTTATGATGTTAAAGGTGCTATATAAATGCAATTTTTTTTCTGTTGTGTTGTTGTTGTTGCCTGTATTGACACAGACCAGTAGCATTTAACCAGCACCAGTGAGCTGCAAGGAGTTGTAAGAAATAACTATTAGATTCATAGATGAAGTTTGACTCTTAGAACAGAAATTAAAATGCAGTCAGGGACAAATGGTTGAAGTGTCAGTAAGGTCAAATAACAAACATCAAAATGATAAGAGGATCGCAAAATGCAAGACAACACAGGAGGATAATGCTGGCTTATGCCTAACACCTCCAACAGCTCGGGGGACGAATCAACAGAAGTGACCGCTGTTACTGGCTGCAGTGACCCGCTGACCCGAGACCTCCACGCTGTCTCATCAGACATCTAACCAGCCATCCGTCTGGTCGTAGCATTCTGATTCAGGAGTCGTAGATCGCTCTCTACTGTCACGGGTTGCATGTCTATTATACTCAGCTTAAACCATATGTAATATCTGATTATGCTTTAAAACTGTAGCTCTTTAATAAAAAGCCTTGCAACTCCTAAGACCCTTTGGGTAATTTGTGTGTGGCCTGTGATTCTAATCTTACAGTGGTGTCAGAAGTGGGATCACAGAGCTAGGCGTTGTAAGGTTCCGGTCGGGGGGACCGGAGGGACTCGGTCAAACGCACGTGATCGTTGCTTAGACTGAGTATAAAAGCCTTGCAACTCCTAAAACCCTTTGGGTAATCTGTGTGTGGCCTGTGATCCTAATCTTACAGAGTGGGCGCAGATATCACTGTCTCTCAGCAAGTGACATTGAACCTGCTGACTTAAAGGACCCCTCCAATGCATACACATGAGTTAGGCTCAGACTTTGGCCAGGCACCCCTTGCCACTGCAAGAGAAAGGTTGCCGGAAGCTGGTCCCTCTGGGACAGTAGCTACCCGGAGATAAGAGTTACCTCCAGGGGGATCATCCTAGCCATCCATGTCTCAACCGTATCTCACTCAGGGAGCACCTTCAGTGAACTAGTAGATTAGGAGCAAAAATAGGTAGTAGGCACAAAGGATAGACACAGTGAAAAGTAGTTGTAGATAGGTACCTTAAAATTTTTGGCACTTTCTGTACAGGCTGGACGGGTGGCACCTCAACAGAGCCAGGACCAAAGGATGTCGCATTAGAAAGGAGAAACAAGGTGCACAAAGGATTGGGAGAGACAGACAGCACTAGAGTAAGAAATAGTAAGATATTAGGTGGGATCAGACTAAGAGAGAATAAAAGAAGGTCTAAGACAGGTTTACAGTGCACATGTGTAGATGCACGAAGCCTGGTAAATAAGGTTGGTGAGCTGCAAGTGCAAATAGCCACATGGGAATATGATGATGGGGCGATAGCGGAGACCTGGCTCAAAAAAGGGCAGGATTGGGTATTAAATATCCCTGGATATAAGAGGCGCGATCTTGCCAGCCCTGGAGAGGTGGGTTTGGAGGCAGGACTGCTGGGAAAATGGCAGAATCTGGGGGCGGGTACCCATCCCGCCCCCAACCCACCTCCTTGCCATCTTCCCAGGAGGCGGGTAGCCGACCCGCGCCGGGTCCCGTCTCCTGGAGGCGGGAAGGGGATTACAGCCACTTAACTGCCTGTTAACAGGTAGTTAACAGGCAGATAAGAGGATTATCCACATTCTACCCACACAAGTGTGGGCTTCCCGAATGCTGTGAACCCTGCCAGGGTCAGCGAGGTGAGCAGTGGGTCTTGCGGGGGTCAGAGGGGGGCAAAAGTGCGCTGTGAAGGTAAGTGATGGGTGCAAGTGTGGAGAGGTAAGTATGTGAGGTGAGTGGAAAGTGATAGAAAATGTTCACTTACCTTTGTTTCTTCCTGCAGGCTTCAACAGTTGGGGGTGTGGAGAGTCTCGCATCGCACCGGCAGAGATGACAGATGGCTGCTGCATTCTCCAATGCAACATCCATCTGATTTCTGCTCACAAAAGAGGTTTGATAAGTCTTGAATAGAAGGACTCATCAAACAACATAGAATGTCAGTGTTTGACAGCTTCACAGAGCTGTCAAACGATGACAATTCATCTGTCAAAAATTTTTGACAGATGAAATGTCATACGCCGGGCTTAACAAGGTCAATCAAGGGAAAATAACGTGGGTTGGCCAGAAGTTGATAAAGAGGAAGTAAAAGGCTTTCATTTATATAGCACCTCTCACGACCACTGGACATCTCAAAGCACTTTACAGCCAATGAAGTACTTTTGAAGTGTAGTCACTGTTTAATGTAGGAAACACAGCAGCCAATTTCCACATAGCAAGATCCCACAAACAGCAATATGATAATGACCGGATCATCTGTTTTTAGTGATGTTGGTTGAGGGATAAATATTGGCCAGGACGCTGGGGATAACTCCCCTGCTCGTCTTCAGAATAGTGCCACGGGATCTTTTACGTCCACCCGAGAGAGCAGATGGGGCCTCGGTTTAATGCCTCATCTGACGGATGGCACCTCCGACACCGCAGTGCACCCTCAGCACTGCACTGGGAGTGTCAGCCTAGATTTTTGTGCTCAAGTCCCTGGAGTGGGACTATGAACCCACTAACCATCTGCTTCAGAAGCCAGTGTGCTACCCACTGAGCCACAGCTGACACTTAAGGGCGGCACGGTGGCATAGTGGTTAGCACTGTTGCCTCACAGCGCCAGGGACCCGGGTTCAAATCCGGCCTCGGGTGAGTGTCTGTGTGGAGTTTGCACATTCTCCCCGTGTTTGCGCGGGTTTCCTCCGGGTGCTCCGGTTTCCTCCCACAGTCCAAAGATGTGCGGGTTAGGTTGATTGGCCATGATAAAAATTGGCCCTTAGTGTTAGGGGGGATTAAATACGTGGGGATAGGGCTTGGGTGGGATGGCTGTCGGTGTAGGGACCGGGTGCTAAGGTTTGGATGATCAGCCATGATCTCGTTGAATGGCGGAGCAGGCTCGAAGGGCCGAATGGCCTACTCCTGCTCCTATCTTCTATGTTTCTATGTTAACGAGTATGCAACCATACCCTCAATATCCCCTTGATAGCCTTACCTCAGAAAAATCGATGGATCTCAATTTTGAATGTTTCAACTATCCTAGAATCCACAGATCTTTGAGGGAGAGAGTTCCAGATGTTTCCATTTCTGATGAAAGGTCATCCACCTGAAACCATCACCCTTGTTACTCTCTCCACAGACCTGCTGAGTGTTTCCAGCATTTTCTGTTTTTATTCCAGCTTTATACTACCTTTTGTGTGGAAAAACACATCAATTCTGGGAGGAAAAAATTATAACTTGCTAAAAGGTGCTCAACTACCAAATGTTTTCTGGCCAGATAGTGACCAAGCTATCGACTTAATCTGAAATCAGGAGGCTCATTTGTAACACGAGGTCCCTTGTAAATGAAGTCGCTGTGATGACCCGACACGTATTGGCTGTGACGGGAGCGGAAACATTGCAGTCGAGGTGGTGCTGAGTGTCAGAGGGAGAAGTGTTGAAGCGCACTCGACTGTACATAGCAACAGTTTGCGGTCTGCTCTCGGGGAAACAACCGGTGTGGAGAACCGAAGGAGAGGGAAGGGGGGTGCTGAAATCTCGTTCAGACCCACCTACTTTATTCAAGGAAGAATTATAATAGGGGGGGGGGGGGGGGGAGGAAAGGTGTGTGGGTGTGTGTGTGGGTGTGTGTGTGAGGCTGCGCGATGATGGGATGGAGAATTCTGTCTTCAGAGGCACCCACCTCAGTGCCAGAGCACAATCTGGATAGCAGGTACCAGATGTGAAAGCAGCCAGCGAGTTTGAAGGAAGATGCGAGCTTACCGGTGCTGCGCCCTGCTGCTCCTGTACCTGGTAAGAGAGCGCAGGTTAACAGGGGCTGATCGATAAACCCACCCGCGGGCGAGAGTAAAACTTGGAGAGACGGTGTCAGTGTATTGCGTGCCGTGGTTTTATTCTACAGATCGCACCGAATCAATAGTTCAAATCACTGCTTCCATTAAAGTGACAATAAAACTCATTTCAAATCCACCCTTCTGTGAACGAAGTCAGCAATTTTAGTCTCAAAATAGGCTAAAAAAAAAAATAAGCAGTTACCCAAATTAATATCTGGTTAGATGCTTCGCCCTCTCCCCAGTCTGATTGACAGGGGTTTTCATTGGGAAATGGATTGAAATCGAACAATGTCAGGTGGATGGACTGGGTCGATTTCAGCTGGTGGGGAGCGAGGAGCTGGGGCTGGAATTAGCCTGAGGTTCATTTCTATAATAAAAAAAACAGAAAATGCTGGAGATACTCAGCAGGTCAGGCAGCATCCGTGGAGAGAGAGACAGAGTTAACGTTTCAGGTCGATGATCCTTTCAAATCGATGGATCTCAATTTGGAATGTTTCAACTATCCTAGAATCCACAGATCTTTGCGGGGGAAGAGAATTCCAGATTTTTTCCAGTTCTGAGGAAAGGTCATCCACATGAAACCATCACCCTGGTTTCTCTCTCCACAGACCTGCTGAGTATTTCCAGCATTTTCTGTTTTTACTTCAGATGTCCAGCACCCGCAGTGTTTTGCTTTCTGTGTTCATTTCTATAAAAGGTCGGCGAGATGCGAGAGAAATTCAGAAAGACAGTCGGACCTCATGCGGTGGCCTCACTGCTGAAGCCCGTGCACTCACTGGACACTGGACTGGGGTATAGCGTCCAATGATACTGACGTCTTGAGATTTCAGAAGCAAACTTTCACTTGCTGGCGGTAGCATTTAGAGCCCGGATCGAAACACACAGACTGAAGTGTGACCGCCACCCGATCCCGGGGCTGACTTGGCGCAGGCGGAGCGGAGCCGGCGCCGGTTTGCTCCGTGCGGGGATAACGGGGCGATTTCGAACGAATCGCGCCGGCCGCTCTCACTCACTTGCTCCCTCTTCGATCGCTCTCGCTTTGGAAACCGGAGACCTGACGCTAAAACCCTGATGGAACGAAGGCAGAACCGCGAGGACCCCCCCCCCCAACATCGACCTGAACATGATTCCTACGGGGGAAAAGTGACCCGCGCTGATTTAGTAATAGCGGGCTATATTTGGGTAGGACACTGATTTTCATTTAGTCTTTCTATGGGAATTGATTGGACGTCATTACATTATCACGTGGGATATAAATTGGGGAATGCATGTAATTACAGAACAGGCTCGAGGGGCTGAATGGCCAACTCCTGTTCCTTTTGTACTGATGCTAAAGAGCATCTATAATGACACCATTGGCTACCTGGCACTCCTGCTGTCGGCTGAGCTGCCTATCATGTGCTGAGATCCTCGAGTGAGGCACATCGAGGATCCAGTGGCGATGCAGCACGTTGTGCCTGAGTGTGGCTGTGACGGGAGGGGCAACACTTGGAGATGGTACTTGTACTGACTGTCAGAGGGAGGAGTGGTGACTCGCACCGGGCTGTAGATGACTTCCACTCGCAGTCAGCGCTCGGCGTGGGGGGGGAGATCTACTGGGTGGAAGGACCTGAGGGGAACCAACTCCTCTGTTTCGGACCCACCTACTTTATAATCAGCCAAGTATTGTATCAGGGGAGGGCGAGAAAGGTGTGTGTGTGAGGCTGCGCGATGATGGGATGGCGAATTCTGTCTTCAGAGGCACCCACCTCAGTGCCTGAGCACAATCTGGATAGCAGGTGCCAGATGTGAAAGCAGCCAGCGAGTTTGAAGGAAGATGCGAGCTTACCGGTGCTGCGCCCTGCTGCTCCTGTACCTGGTAAGAGAGCGCAGGTTAACAGGGGCTGATCGATAAACCCACCCGCGGGCGAGAGTAAAACTTGGAGAGACGGTGTCAGTGTATTGCGTGCCGTGGTTTTATTCTACAGATCACATTGTTCTGGACCCCCCCCCCCCCCCACCCCACTAAACCAGGGGCTAGATTCCGTTTGAATTAGACCCTTTTATCAGGTGCGATTGCTGCTTGGTGAAAATAACTTTTAAAACAAAGCAATCGGTCTGTATCTGAATTCATGGGATGTCTGAATTCTTTAAAAAAAAATCAGATTGACAAGGGTCGCCGTTTGGAAAGGGATTGCTGTCGCTATGTATCTAACAGGAGCCGGGTCTATACCAGCACCTTGTGAGTAAGGATCCAGGCTCATTTCAATAAAGTCGCTGATCTAAGTGAGGAATCCAGTGGGACCTCATCTGGCGGCTGAACCCCGTGCAGTCGGAGTCCAGAGACGGCCAGCATTTGACTGAGACTGGGATTTTGAGTTCTATAGTAAACTTTTGTATGTTCGCGCTAAGGTTATAGTCCGGTTCGCAATGCCCGGACTGATCTGTGAGATGTGAAGCCGCTGGTTAACGCTGCACAGACGGCGGAATGTTCGCCGCCCTGGTTCATGCAGAAAGCTGGCATTCCCCCCCCCCCGGTCGATGGGTCCGGCTTCAGAGACGCGCGATTAAACCCATATACTGTGCCGTGGAACAAGCATCCGCAAAACCTCCCCTCTCACAATCACCTTTCATAATCCCGGCAGGGCAAACACAACCACCGTGCTGTATTAATGAACTGAGGTGGTTCTGTCTGTTCGCCGCACTGGCCTTTCTATGGAAAGTGATTTGACATCATTACCCGGGGGAGAGATGCATTGGGAATTTTGAGAAATCTCTATTTCGTGGTGAACTCTTGATGGTGTTTATTCAGTGTAGAACTGGCTTCAGGGAAATTCCTCAAGCCATCCCAATATTTCCTGACATGCTGAGGTGATGCTGCAGCACACCCTTTGTCTCAGGCTGGACCTCTCTGAGTGAGGACTCATCTCCTGGCGATCAGCCAATGAGCATGCCCCCAAGGAACCAATTCATTCCACTCTTGGGCTGTCAGTTGTCTATCAGAGGGAGGGGCGACCGACCGCTAAAGATGAACAGAATCTCTCCAGAGTCAGCAAATGTCCCATTTAGTGCCATGGCATTGAGCTGAGAAACCCATTGGCAGGATGGGGAGGGGAGGCGCCCATCTTCTCAGAGCAGATCTCCCCCCCCCATCACATTTTGCCCGCTCCAAGTTAGGGCAACCATATTTTCTAAACCGAATCCGGGGACACACAGGGTGGGAGCACAGCAAAGTAGCCAGGACGGAGAATGTAGGCTGTGCAGCGTAGTGAGGCAATTACTTTTAGCAGCACATATACACTACAAATGCAAATCAAATGTGCATATAATTACCGTGGATGTTGTAGTGCATTCAGACACCGTTTATAAGTAATACAGTAACACTGTTCAGTACATTGACCTGAAACTGTGATTATGTCTAAGGTATGATACGCATATATTCAAATAAATATGGATCTAGGCTTATATTCGCTAGAGTTTAGAAGCATGAGAGGGGATCTCATTGAAACTTATAAAATTCTAACAGGACTAGACAGACTAGATGCAGGAAGGATGTTCCCGATGGCGGGGGAGTCCAGAACCAGGAGTCACAGTCTAAGGATAAGGGGTAAGCCATTTAGGACTGAGATGAGGAGGAATTTCTTCACCCAGAGAGTGGTGAACCTGTGGAATTCTCTACCACACAGGGCAGTTGAGGCCAATTCATTAAATATATTCAAGAAGGAGTTAGATATATTTCTTAAGGCTAAAGTGATCAAGGGATATGGGGAGAAAGCAGGGACAGGGTACTGAGTTTGGATGATCAGCCATAATCTCATTGAATGGCGGAGCAGGCTCGAGGGGCCGAATGGCCTACTCCTGCTCCTAGCTTCTATGTTTCTATGTTTCTAATCTATTTCGTGAACCGGGGACTCTCCCGGCGATGTTGTTTGCCCGGGGACACAGTGCCTCATCCAGGGACTGTCCCCGGTAAACGGGGACATATGGTCACCCTACTCTAAATGAATTGGCTCCTTGGGACGTGCTCATTGGCTGATCACCAGGAGATGAACCTTCACCCAGAGAGGACCAGCCTGAGGCTAAGGATGTGCTGCAGCATCACCAGACACTCGAGCATGTCAGGAATTATTGGGGGGGACTGAGGTTCAGGAATTCCCGTGATGCCAGTTCTACAGCTTGAATGTAATAAATTGCATTCGTTTATTTACTGAAACTGTGTGTAATATAAAAATATTGGCCCCGCCAGTGTAAAATATAGGCCGCTAAGGGGAAATGTGAGAGACTGTTAATCCTTCTGTCTATCAGCATTGCCTTAAAAAGCATTATAAATAAAAAGGATTAACTTTAATGTGCTTAATTCTATCCATTTCTGGGTTTTAAAATTATTCTTTTTAAACAGTGTTTGTGGCATAATCGGATCAACTGGCTGAGGTGAGATACTAAGGCTGGAGTTATACTGTGCCAGGTGCAAATTTAAACCAGTGCCGGAGGGTCCCCTAGAGAGGAGCTCACACCTCCCGGCGTTGTGAAGCTCAATACTCTTCCCCCTTTATACGGCTACTTTTATAATGGGGCAGGCCCTCAATTGCTCTATATGGTGATGATAACGTGGCGGTATAACTAGACTCTGAATCTGAGAAGGGGTACTGAATTACCATGGGGCAGGTCGTATCATTAACCCAGAGTGTTTCAGTGATCTCGTGCTTTCGGTTGTGTGCATGTTAATACAGCTTCAGCACGCTGTCAGCTTCAGTGCTTTCTCCCAGCCACTTCCCTTGATAATGTTATTAGCACGTATTGTTTAGGCAGAAAGTCAGCAGAGATAGCAATAAAAATGGTTCTAATGTTTTGATTCCTATTAAATGATGAGATTGCCATTTCACATTAAACCATCCTGTCCATTTAGACTGGCCACGGGAGGTTAATTGTGGTCCTGAAATTCCCAAACCGTGAAAAACATGTATTTGCCAACTAAAATGGTAATGAGCAAAATCATTTCCAAGTGTCAGTTCTGAATGCCACACAAGTCAAGTGACATTTAAATCCTTGAGTGATGAAATCCCCTTTGCACCTTGCAGAGCACAAATGTGTTTCCATCAACTCACATCAATGATGCTGGATTCCTGTGAATGAATTACGCAGCAATATTTCAATCAGGGCTTCAGATAACATAAACCATAAAAGTGAAACCTGAGCTGGATTAATGTTATTTGAACACCAGGATTATTTTGTTGCATTAACTTTATTCAGTTATCATTTTTATTATGTGTTTTATATACACAAGAGTTTTATTTACTGTCTAATGGTTTTGTTACTGTTGCAGAACAGCCTGTTTGACGTGGAATTTTTCTATATAGTCCTTGAAGACAAAATTCATATTGTGATGTAGGATAAAGAGGATCATTAATTTTATGAAGTAGGACCCGAAGCTAGATTATATGAATGGCTCAGCAATATTAGAGGGTTATTTAGACAGTACATTTCAGGAAGGAACATAGGATCAGGAGTAGACCATTCAGCCCCTTGAAGGTTAATTGTTTTGCAATTAATTCATATTATTTTCCTCCTGTTCCCTTTTTTCCTCACTGTTGCTGCCCATGTTCTGGGGTAGCTGGAAGAGAAATGATAGGTTGTTTCCTGTTTCCAAAGCCACACTACTTCCCCGTACTCACATTTTAATCTTTCATTGAATGAGATAAACCCAGAGGTTTATCGGCTATAATTTATATTGCATGGCTAGGAATGATTTTGTTAACTCACAGACTGCTAATTATGAGTGAGTTATAGGGATCATTCTCATAAATGCAATGTAAGTCATACTGAATAGTGCATCAGGCAGTATTCCAATTATACAGTGAGTGAGATGTGTTACTGTTAGTCTGGAATGTGTAATAATGCTCTGTATTACACAGAAATCTTATCAGTTGTCTAAAAGTTTCCCCTCTCCTCCTCCACCCCCAGGTATTGTAACCATTAAGACAACACTGGGAAGTCAAATGGGAATCACAGTTCAAATCCCAGTCTCAAATAACATTAGCATTCTGCTTCCTATGGGCAATGGGTAAGATTTTCCAGTCAGGGATGGGTTGTTTTGGAGAAAGGAAAATAGGTGAGTCAAAAATTGACTGCAACAGTAGAGCTATCAACTGGACTGTTTGTCCTACGGAACATGGGCATGGTGGGTTTTAAGAGCTGAACCTCAGACACTGCAGATGAAGAAAGCCCCAGGCTCGGACACCAGGCTGTGCTATTGGTTAACCTCAGGGAGCAATAGGATTACCACAATTGGTCTTGTAGCTCTCGCTGTAAGGTCACTTGTGTGGCTGTGGGATGAAGATGGGATCGGACTCGGCTCTGATGCTTCCACCCACCAGAGTAGAATAGCTTGCCAACGCTCACACATGAAGATTAGCCACTTCGGTGAGGTACCGGGAAATGATCAGCACCCATGGAACTAGTCTGCAGGAAAGGAAGGGAGAGGGAAAGGCAGCTGGGGAAACTGGGATAAATTACTGGTTATTTCCACAGTGGAAAACTCCACTATGCTGCCTAAAGGCATTCATTTCAATCATTAGTTAGGAGCCATTCGGTACTAAATACAGACTCAGTGTTTTCAAAGCAGTGCCCACTTATCCATGCTAGCAGATGAAAATCCACACCACTCCTGGGGCCTACTTCCTGTTGCAACTTCAGGGAATTGAACACTGCTGTACAATATAGGTGACATGAATCAGTCATTCATGAAAGAAAGACTTATGAAATAATACTGAGTGGCCTACGGGTGGCGCTGTCCAGGGAGAGTATAAATACTCGGGCACGGGCCCAGATTGCGCAGGACATTCTTAACAGGAACTAGTGAAGGACACAAGTAAACCTCCATGTTGTAAAACAGTTGATTAAAGCTTTGTTTAACGCTTAGACCAAGTGCCTAGTAGTTTTCTTACATTAGTAGGCAGGAATTCTTGCAGGAGCAGAAGTTCCTGCCCAGATTGTGATCCCCTGGATCTGCAACAGGAGCTAGGAGCCAGTAGAGGTGCGTAGGGAAATGCCAGCAGAATCTGTGAGAGAAAGAAAGGGCTAGCATAAGCTGAGGGAGGCCAAAGAAGAAGACCAGCCTGACTTGAGGTGGGGGGTGTGAGATGAAGAAGAATGGCAACATGAATTGGGTGGGGAGAGAAGAATGAACTTGTATTTATACATCTTATTGCATCTCTCAGATACGATGACTTTAAAAAAAAATTCGTTCATGGGATGAGGGTGTTGCTGCCAAGGCCAGCATTTATTGCTCATCCCTAATTACCCTTGAGAAGGTGGTGGTGAGCTGTTTTCTTGAACCGCTGCAGTCCTTGTGGTGAAGGTACTCCCACAGTGCTGTTAGGGAGGGAGTTCCAGGAGTTTGACCCAGCGATGATGAAGGAACGATGATATACTTCTAAGTCAGGATGGTGTGTGACTTGGAGGGGAACTTGGAGGTGGTGGTGGCCCCATGTGCCTGCTGCCCTTGTCCTTCTAGGTGGTGGAGGTCGCGAGTTTGGGAGGTGCTGCCAAAGAAGCCTTGGTGAGGTGCTGCAGTGCATCTTGTAGCCACCATTGTTTTGTAGGCAAACACCACAGCCATTTTGCACAGAGTAAAGTCCAACCTACACCAATGTACTGAATAACCAGTTAGATGTTGACTGAGGGTGGAATATCAGTTGGCTATAACGGAATATCAGCTAGAATGCCCCTTGCTCTTCTTCAGATAGTGCCATGGGATCTTTCTCATCCACGGAACCACTAGAACAAGCAAAGCAATGTCTCAGTACTCTCAGTGCTGCACTCACGTGCTCACATAGATCATAGAGTGGGGTTTGGACCCACAATCTTCTGACTCAGAGCCAAGAGGGCTACCAAGTGAGCCAAGCTGACACTTAAGATGGAAAGGTCAGTGTGAACCAGTGTTTGAGGTAGGAAGAAGATTCCCTGTGTTATTGTGACAACTATGTGATCTATTTTAAAACAGTTTAACAATCAGATTTAGCAATAGACAACACCAGTACATGTCTATTGTACCCTGCAATTTCTCTGCTAGAAATGTTGGAAAATCCCACAATTTTTATCATAATCATATCCATCATGGAATCTTGAGTACGCTGGCTCCTTAAGTCACAACAAGCTTTTGAGCCACTGCACGTTCAATGTAAGTACAAAGCATGGGCCTACATTCAGGTCTGTTTGAGTCATCAGCATTTTGAAGCTGTTAGCCAGCTTTCACTAGTTTCGAGGTTGGCATCTCTGCAACTGGCCAATAAACCAGTGAATTATTGGTATCCGTTTAATAGCCACAACAGTTGGAACTTTTTCCCTTTCTGAATAAACAGGAATTCCCAGTGATTAGCACAAGCGATGAGCCTTATATTTCAAAAACAGAGCACAGTCAATTCAACTCATCTTACTTTTGCAGAACAAGAAAATAATATATATTTTCATGTGGTTTGTTGGAAGTACGCAAATGTCAGAGCTAGCCGCCAATGGCAGCAGGTTACTACGTGAATTAAGAACATAAGAATTAGGAGCAGGAGTCGACCATACGGCCCCTCGAGCCTGCTCCGCCATTCAGTAAGATCACGGCTGATCTTCGACCTCAACTCCACTTTCCCACATTATCTCCAAATCCCTTGATTCCCCTAGGCCCCGATTTTCGGCTTGTGTGGGAAATGGTCGGATTTCCCTGAATGTGGGGTTTCTGACACACATAAAAAAGTGTCAGCCAGCCCCACGCAATTTTCCCTCAATTGGCCAATTAATTCCCAGCATGTGGGAAGCCTTGCTAATTGTCTAAATCGAGTCAGAAATCCCCACAGTCTGATGTCATCATTCGTGGTGATTTCAAGGTCCACAGCAAGCACTGCATCCTCTGAAGGCTTCCAAATGAACCACACAGGATGGCAGAGGAGCCTGCAGCAGCTGTGGCCAGTGCCAGACCCCGAGCTGCCTTCAAATTCGAAGAAGCTTCACTGCAGGCATTATTGGATGGGGTTAGGGCCCACAGGGAGGTCCTCTTCCCTAGGTCAGGCAGGAAGAGGCCTCCCACTGAGACCAAGGCTGCATGGATGCAGGTGTCAGCAGATGCCAACTCGCTGGGAGTCACCAGAAGAACCTTGGCATTACATCTCTATCTCCTTCCTTTACTCCCCCACAGTACCATCCAGAGCCCCCGTCCTCACTGTGGAGGAGGGAGAGGCTGTGCAGCCAGACTCCTCAGAGGAAGCTCCAACCTCTGAGGGCACAGCGTCAGCAGAAGTAAGCGCACCCAGCACCAGTGCAGACACTCACACCTCGGGGGGACCTTTGGGACATAGAGTAATGTTGTCACCTGGTGTTTCACAGCTGACAAGTGAGCCTCAGCAGATTCTGGAGACAGGGACAGCAGTGGAGAGTCCTCGTCGGAGGGTGCAGGGCTCTGCCAGCTCAGCTGCGCTGCATCTCGACCCTCTGCCTCTGGGTCCATCCGCAAGAGAAGAGGTGATGGATCTCCATGCACAGATGCAGGAGTCTCTGGCAGGTTTTGTCTGCAGGGTCGCTGCGAGTGTGGAGCGAATGGAGGACTCCATAGCGACCATGAGCAGAGCCTTTGTGGAGTCATTGGTGCATGAACGCAGCACCATGGAAAGGTTGGCAACCTCCATGGAGGAGATAACTCGCCAGCATACGGAAAACATGGTGAGTGCTCATAAGAGAATGACATCTCTTGAGGAGCGTTGGCCATCTGTTGAACAGAGAAACCAGATCTTCATGGAAGTCCTTCTGAGTAGGACTGCCAGTGCAGAAACGGGTCCCACTGGCCCCCTAAAGCGCAGCAAGGTGCTCTCAAGCCACTTCCAAGCGCTGGCCCCTTCTGGCTTGTGCAGCTTCAGGTGAGTGAGCAGCAGCCTGGTGCTCCTGGTAATCATCCTACTGTTCCTGGTTCTGCTGCTGCCACCTCTGCTGTTGGAGATCCTCTAATGCCAGGAAGGGAAGGTGCCAAAGGTCTCCCATGCTTCTAGCAGATGCCTCGGTTGAGGAGGTCCTGAGTTAGGGTGGTGAGAGGGGCTTCCCAGGAGCTCACACTGAAGAAGTGTGTGAGGCTCCAACTTTCTGCAGCTGCTCCTAAGGCTTCAAAAAGTCCCCCCAAGCCTTGATCAACAAGGTCCTGCAGCCTGCAAATGCTGCCTCTTTAAATATCTTCAGCCCTCAGCGACCTGCTGCTGCAAGCAAGCAAGCCAGCTGTTTTCACGCCAGCTCTCATCGGCGGGGTTCTCCGCAGGCGGGTTTCAGGTGGGGAAAGCCCCAAAGTCACAACGGCACGGGAAAATACACTTCAACAAGCAGATAATTGCTTGTTAGTGCTCCGACGACCAGTCCCGCCAGCGGCGGGCGGGACTGAAGCGGGGCGCGTGAAAACGGCAGTCCGAAAGTCGGACGGGGCGGGGAATCAGGCGGGGGGGGTCCCAACCCGCCTTTTCCGCGATTTTCGGACAACGGCCGCATGAAAAGCCGCCCGACGGCTGCCCGAAAATCGGGGCCCTAGAGTCCAAAAATCTATCTATCTCAGCCTTGAATAAACTCAAAGACTCAGCCTCCACAGCCCTCTGGGGTAGAGAATTCCAAAGATTCACAACCCTCTGAGTGAAGAAATTCCTCCTCATTTCGGTCTTAAATGGCCGAACCCTAAAAGGACAGTCACCTGTCTCCTTTCCCACTCTGTGCATCATCATTTGGTCAAGAAAACAGGGAGGCAGTCTACTACCAGATCTCTGTCACAACTATTCAATCGACAGGCACGAGGTGGTGTGCAGGAGTGCCCAGGAGTAACACTCCACCCAAATTTCATTCATTCCTGGGATGTGGGCGTCGCTGGCAAGGCCGGCATTTATTGCCCATCCCTAACTGACCTTGAGAAGGTGGTGAGCCCCCTTTTTTGAATCACTGCAGTCAGTGTGGTGAAGGTGCTCCCACAGATGCTGTTAGGGAGGGAGTGCCAGGATTTTGACCCAGGAAGAGTTCTGCTCCTTTCCTGTGGAGAAGCTTCTAGCCCCTGCATGCCACATCTCCCCAGTGGCTGAGATCAGAAACTCACCGATTCAGGAACCACAGATACAAGGCCATTTCCTAACACACCCTCCCAACTCTCTCCCCTTTGCCCCCTCTACACATGCGCAGTGCAGTAGGGGTCATTAGATGGTGATTTGGGAATGAGAGCCCTAATTAATTTAACCTTCTTAGGCAGTCCCTCGGAACTGAGGATGACTTGCTTCCACATTAAAAATGAGTTCGCAGGTGACTGATGAGTCCAATGCGGGACCTACAGTCTCTGTCACAGGTGGGGCAGACGGTGGTTGAAGGGGCGGGTGGGTGGGGTGCTTGAGTTGACATGCGCTCCTTCCGCTACCTGCGCTTGGCTTCCGCTTGCTCCCGGCGAAGAGACTCGAGGTGTTCGGCGCCTTCCCGGATGCTTCTCCTCCACTTTGTGCGGTCTTGGGCCAGGGATTCCCAGGTGTCAGTGGGGATGTTACACTTTTTCAAGGAGGCTTTGAGGGTGTCCTTGAAGCGTTTCCTCTGCCCACCTGGGGCTCTCTTGCCGTGCCGGAGCTCCGAGTAGAGCGCTTGTTTTGGGAGTCTCGTATCGGGCCTAATTTAACCTAATCTCCCCTGCTGTCTCCAACTCCAAAAGGCAGGGACACTATGGCCAACTCCAACTGCAGCCATGGCTGAAATCAGCTGACTGAACATAGATCTTCCTACTGCATATGGCTTTGTAGCATCAATTGGGGGAGCTAAAGAATAAAGCTCAAAATGTGTAATTCAGCTGCATTAATAACTTTTTTGAAATTAATATTACTCAGAACAATAACGTAGAACTGATTTATTTCTGTGTGTCGCTTTAATTTATTTAAGTTCTGAGATTTTAAAATGTAATATAAATGATTTTAATTTCCCACAGCCAATCTGTCTTTTACTGCTTGTCAGAAAATGGAGCCTATGCTCATGTTTCCTCTTTTCTCAGTACATATGGATAGTGCTTTCCAGGTTTCTTCTGTGGTTGGCAAGGCTTGGGTGTGATGGGTGGGAGCTTCACTTTGGGAGAAAATAAATTTAGCGTTACAACATTACGTCAAAAATCCTTCAGAAATGTATTTAAACATTTTACGGCACTGATTTCAGTTCAATATGTTTAACCACTTTTGAGGCTCATGGTAAGGCACAGAGCTGTGGTTATTGTGATCTTGGGATGTTACTATGCCTTGTGTTAATTACTGAGAATTATTTTAATAATTCTGCTGGAGTTCCTGTTGTATTGCAGTGGGCTCATGTGTGTCTTGCTTGTGGAATGTCAGTCAAGAATGAAACTTGATTGGTTAAGCAAAATCCGTAAAGCTGCACAAAACAAAATAAAGATGCGTGCTGTTTGAAGCGCAGTTTTAAATATAGTTTAGCGCTAGTGTCACATTTCAAAATTTTTTGACCACTTTTCTACAGGAAGGATTTGGAAAAAAGAGTTACTCTTAAATGTTGGATTTTTAAAGCAAAGTGTATTCACAAAAAGTTTTTTTTTAATAAAGAGAGGGATAATAAGAGCCCAATTATGCTAATGAGCTAAATAAGATCTTACCATTAAGGGCCTGGTTAGGCCCGCCCTGCGAGTTTCCCATTCCAATTAATGGGAGTGGGCCCAGTGATGTCACCGGTTGACGCGCTTATTTAAAGGGGCCATGGCCCCGTTTGCTGCCAGTTGGATTTTCTTTGGTGAAGCTTGTGTTAGTGAGCGGAGGTCTGTACCATGTCGTCTGAACGGCAAAGATCGGCGCCTCGTTTCAATGATGAGTCCCTCCAGCATTTTGTTGAGGGAGTGAGGGTACGTAGGGAGGTTCTCTTCCCAGCGGATGGCAGGAAGAGGCCTCCCCAACAAACTAAATCAGCGTGGCTTAATATAGCTGAAGAGATAACGGCGAATTCAGTAGTGCGTTGTATCTGGGTACAGTGCAGGAAAAGGTTTAATGATCTTCGAAGATCAGGAAAAGTAAGTATAAACCCACACTTCCCTTGATGATGCTGTACCTGTCATCACATCCCCACCACTGTGCACTGCCAACCATCCTCCTGCACAAAGTTACTCAGCCCCAGATCCCTTAGACCTTCATCCATCCATCTCTATCTACATTATAAGGTCCCCCATCTTAATTTCCACCCCTCGCACTCAGCATTATTGTTATGCAATGAAAGCAAGTAACAGCACAAAAGGAGGCAATTTGGCATCGCCAAGTCACTCCATCAAAGTCTCCCTGTCAAGCTGTTTGCCATTCCATTGATGACAGTCATTCCATCTGTCTCTTTAAACCTTCTCTTCTTTGCCTCCTTGCAGGAAAAGATTGCCCACAATAAGAGGGAGAGGGAGAGAACGGGAGGAGGCCCTCAGTCCATCTTTCATTTGTCAAGCACAGAGGAGGCAGCACTCGATATTGTTGGTGTGATGGAGGTTCTGAAAGTGGGGGACGGAGAGAGGGGCTCAATAGAAGAAGCTGGCAACATAATTATTATCCATACAGTTGCATGCCTTTCATCAGTCACTCATATGGGGTGTTAAGTGATAAGAAAATGAATGGTGATGATGTGTATAATGGTATGTGTCTGCACTTAAGATGTCATATATTTAAATCATGTCTTTACTCTCTAACAGGTCCATCAGGAGCCTACCTACCCCCCTGCCCACTGTCCAAGAGCAAGAGGAACAAGACTCCTCAGAGGAGCCTCCTGCCTCTGAGGGCGCAGTGTCACCTCACAGAACACAAACCAGCACCAGCGCAGATACACACACCTCGGTGGAGCCGTCGCAAGATAGAGTAGTGTTGTCATCTGGTGTCTCACAGATCACAAGTGAGCAAGAGCCGATGGTGGAGACAGTGACAGCAGTGGAAGCTTCTTGTTGGAGGGTGCAGGAGTCTCCGAGCTCTGCTCGGCTGCATGCAGACGCTGAGCCTCGGGGGCCATCCAAGAAGGCGGCGATCCTGGAGCTGCAGGAACAAGTGCAGGAGGCTCTGACTAGTTCTGGCTACGAGTGCGCAGAGAATGGAGGAGACCATTTCCAACATGAGCAGCACCGTGTCGCAGTCACTGGCATCTATAGCTTCCTCGATGGACAGGATGGCCACCTGCACGGAGGAATCACAGCGCCAGTGTAATGACAACATGGTTTCTCTTCTAAATAGATGGGCATCTATGGAGGATAGAGGGTCATCTATGGAGGATAGATGGGCATCTATGGAGGAGAGAAACCAGAGGCTCATAGACATACTTTCTAGGAGGGATGTCAGTATAGACGTGGGCCCTAATGTCTGCACTAAAGTGCAGCAAGGTGCTCTCCAGCTTCTTGCTAGCAGAGAAGTGTAGGTATCCCATGAGAGCGATGATGGTGGGAGGGGATATGTAAGTGGGGACTCCGCTCCAAGTGCTCTAACTTCCATCCCTTGCCAGCCCCTCGGTCAGAGCCACAGATGCCTCCCCGGAGAGTGATGTCCGAATCTGCCCCTGTACCGTTGCAGGAGGAGCAGACTTTGGCGGGGCCCTCACAGGCCCCAAAACCCAGAGGACGACTGCCAAAGGCATATAAGTAATTGCAGCAGGGAGGTGAGGAGGCTGCCTCTACCTCTGCTGAAGCCACAGGGGTAGTACCACGTAGAAGCACCCGGAAAAGAAAGATCCCACACAAATAGTCACAAAAGTTTTCACTCGGGTGTGTTTATCAGTATCATTATGATTGTTGTAAAAATATGGAGCTATGTAATTAAATCATTTATTTCTCTCACTTTTGCAGTCGCAGCCAGATATGTGGGATAGAATGGAGGTGACAGAGTGTATGGTCAGGGCTAATTGGAAATGCAGCAATGGTGCTGATGATAGAAACATAGAAACATAGAAGATAGGAGCAGGAGTAGGTCATTCGGCCCCTCGAGCCTGTTCCACCATTTAATGAGATCATGGCTGATCATCCAAATTCAGTACCCTGTCCCTGCTTTCTCCCCATATCCCTTGATCACTTTAGCCTTAAGAAATATAACTAACTCCTTCTTGAATATATTTAATAAGTTGGCCTTCTGTGGTAGAGAATTCCACAGGTTCACCACTCTCTGGGTGAAGACATTCCTCCTCATCTCTGTCCTAAATGGCTTACCCCTTATCTTTAGACTGTGACCCCTGGTTCTGGACTCCCCCGCCATCGGGAACATCCTTCCTGCATCTAGTCTGTCTAGTCCTGTTAGAATTTTCTAAGTTTCAATGAGATCCCCTCTTATTCTTCTAAACTCTAGTGAATATAATCCTAATCGACCCAATCTCTCTTCATATGTCAATCCTGCCATCCCAGGTATCATTCTGGTGAATTTTCGCTGTACTCTCTCCATGGCAAGAACATCCTTCTTCAGATAAGGTGACCAAAACTGCACACAATACTCAAGGTGTGGTCTCACCAAGGCCCTGTACAACTGCAGCAAGACATCCTTGCTCCTGTACTGATGAAAAGAAGGAAGTAGTCATTGATTAAATGGTTTATGTTGCTGGTGTGGGATGATGCCAACATGTGGACGCCTGTGCCAGGCAAATGTGTGACACCCACAAAGTTACTGGAGCCTGGCATTTATGAGGGCGTCCCTGGCGTTACGACCAGCAACATTCTCACACCCTGGTCTTAATGGCTGTGCCAGCTCCTCCAGGTCTTCCTCATCGACGTTGACAACCACATGTTGCTCCTCCACCTCCTCCTCCTCCTCCTCCTCTTCCCCCTCCTCCGATGAGGCTCTTTGTTCTGCGCCGTCTTCATCATCTAGCGCCAGTCCTCGCTACTGAGCGATGTTGTGAAGGGCGCAGCTGACCACGACTAATCTGGATACCCTCGCTGGCGCATACTGAAGGGCCCCTCCAGATTTGTCCAGACATCTGATCCGCATTTTAAGCAACCCTATAGTTTGCTCAATGTGCGTCCTCGTGGAGATGATGCTCTGATTGTACCTTCCATCAGCCTCGTTCGCTGGCCTCCTCAAAGGTGTCATCAGCCATGTCTTGAGGGGATAGCCCTTGTCCCCAAGCAGCGAAACTGAAAGACTGGTTGGCGCTTCGAACAGTTGAGGGTGCAGGATGTGCGAATCATGGCAGCTGCCAGGGAACTTGGCGCACACATGTATGATGATTTTATTGCGGTTGCACACCAGCTGAACATTTAGGGAGTGGAAACCCTTGCGTTCACAAAAGCTCTCGGATTGTGATGGGGTGCCCTGATCGCCACGTGTGCAGTCAATCACTCCTTGCACCCGTGGGAAGCCAACCAGAGCAGTGAGGCCAATCGCCCGCTCAGTCACACTGGCTTGATGAGTTCTAAACTTTATATAGTTGCCCAACTTGTTAAACAGGGCATCGGTGACCTGTGTGATGCATCTGTGTGCAGCTGACTGGGAAATGGCGCTAATGTCAGCAGCAGATGCCTAGAAGGAGCCTGAGTCGAAGAAGTTGAGGGCAAGGGTGACTTTGACAGCTACTGGTAATGGCTGTTCACCCCTTCCTCTGGGCTGCAGGTCTTCCTCCAGCAATGCGCAAAGGTCAGTGACCACCTGACGCGATAGGCTGAGCCCCTTCAGCGCTGCTGCATGTCATGTTTAGGTAGCTCATCCTCTGCCTGCAGACCCTGTGCTGGGGGTATCTCCTGTGGTGCGGTGCATCCCTGTGCTGATGCCCTCTGCCCTGTGCAGCATGAGGTGGTTGAGGAGAAGGTTGGTGCTCTTGTTGTTGCTGCTGGTGGTATGGCTGGTTCTGCTGCTCCTGCTGCTGTTCCTCATCAGACTCAGAGGACCAAGATGTGAGAGCATAAATCGTGCCCATTTTGATTGTTGATATGCCAGATCCAGTTGAGTTGACTGAAGCAATCTGTCACTGGTCAGAAATCTTCCTCATTGAAGGTTACAGTGAATATAGAGTTCACTACAAACAATTCCAAAGTGTATGAGGCTGAAAAGACTCTTCCTAACACTGAAGGCTACAGCTTCTGACATTGGAAAGTGAACAGCTGTAAAATGGTAGCTTTTATACCACTTTTGCAGCTGTCACATATTGAAAGCAATGGAGAGTCATTGAGAACCCGACTCCACTTACCTGGCGTGTTCCCCGAGGGACAGCAAACTCGTTAAAAAGATGGTAAAATTGTAAGTGCCTGCTTTTAATCCTCTTAAATAGCTTTAAACCACCTGTTAAATACCTTAATTAACTGGCCCGCCGCTTGGTGTCAGGTCTGCGATACACAGGCAGACCCAACAGTTGAGAAACTTGCATGGCGGCGGGTTTCAGAGCGAACTTCTGCCCCGCTGTCAATCAGGGCCATTTTGACAGCGGGCCCACCTCCAAACCTGCACTCGCAGGGCTGGGAAGATTCTGGCCCCAGTGTGTTGGGAAGTCTCTGGTCCTTTCTGGCTATGAACACAGGATACCAAAGAACTGAAGCAGAGACATAGGAAGTCAGTCTGGTCCAGCAAAGGCTTTGAAGTGAGTCAGGTGTTCAAAGCCACAAGGGCACGCTTTGGACAGGCTCAGCAGTTAAGCATGTAGGACAGTAGTTGGTAGTTTTCTTTAAGCAGAGTAAGATGACCCGTTGATGTGGGACGCATAGCAAATTCATTATTCGTATTACCATATAAAAACAAGCTGCACTGTTTGAAATAAGTGAATCCAATCATAACTACTGCTCTGTATGTTCACTTGCTGTGAAATAAAGCCAGCTTAATGATTTGTATCTGTCGGACCACAAGGGAATACTATTGTTACACCCCTGGATTATACTATTGTATAGTTAGATGTTGTGCAGCATGGGCACACTTCTAAATATATGGTGCTCAGACCACTTACAGGAGTGACCAGTACTGCTGTATTTGGGAGGATATCCAAGGCAAGGCCCTAACATTGTAACAGCAAGTCATAGGGTATAAAGAAAGTTGTCACCTGTATGGTTTTGGACCAGACAGTTCAATTTTGGAGTAGGCAGTATGGAAGTTTTTAAAATGTAAATTGAACATAAAAGCACTGGTTTTCAAAATATTTTATGATGTGGCAGAATAAATGAGGAAGGTTTTCAATTAACTTTCATCAGGAGTAAAGTAAACATCTTCAAAAGAGCTGGCTCAGATTCGATGGGCCAAATGATCTCCTTCTGTGCTGGACTATTCTATGATTCTATGATCAGAATTCAAACCCTCCCCCCTGCCCCCCGACTCTGACTCCCTCCAGTTTCAGACACTATTGGGTAGATTTTTATGAATGTTTTCTCCCAGTACAGAGCTTCAGACATGCTGAGCATTTAGTGGGAATTTCAGGCCTGGAGGTCAGCTGGCCAGCAGGACCTTCAGTCTCCAAAGAGTGGATGACCCTGAGTTCCCAGCATGCAGTTCCAGCACATGACGTTCTGTGCGACCAGTGTAAACTTGTCCCCCATCAATAGTGCAGATATGAAGGAAAATTGGAAATGATGGAAATCAGAAATAAAAAGAGAAAAGCTGGCAATATGCAATGAAACAGAAATAAAAAAGTAATGTTTTTGATCGCACTCAAAATGTTTGAGAGTTACTATTGAGTTTCAGAGAATAGATTGCAGAACATGCAGCTTTGGAAAAATTCCTCCCTTTCCAATCCTGGCTCTGTTTTGTAGATTGATATTTCTCCCTCTCCAAGTCCATTCTGCAGTTTGTCCCTCACCATCCACTGGAGGCAGGTTGTGCCAAGTCTGAACTCTTTAATCAGCCACCACGAGATGTGCGAGAGAGCTGGAGTTGACTCACCACCTGAGATCAGTATCTTGTCACGTCTGGTGCTGCAGGGAATTTGTACCACTCGTTGGTTGCTGCACTGACTCTCCTCATCAGAGCCTGGAGCTTGAAGGCTATTACTGAACGAGCCTGGGAAGGCCAGGGCCCCAGGTGCGCTTGACGCTCAGTCCATCAACCACATTTTGAACAAGAATGCTCCGTGTTTAGACAGGCCAGCAGGTGGTGCTGCCTCACAGTAGCAGAGAGCCTCACCTTGAATGGGAGTAAAATGAATCCAGCCGCCAATGGCAGTAGAATTGGCGTCATGGAGAAGTTGATGGGTCATTCGCCTGAGCTATGTGGAGGGAAAAATCCTTCACAAAAGGAAAAACAAATTGTGCGACTCTTTTAAAAGAATGCTGCACCTTACATATAGTATGCATAATAATATGAAATATTTATATTGGAATAAGATTCTCTGGAGGAAAAAGCAGAAGATTCTAACCATGGCAATTTTTTTTTAACCAGAGAGATGTTGCCATTCTCCTGCGAACCTGACATTGTAATGCACAAGTGCAGTCACACAGCTGCTAACAGGGATTCGTGTTAATTAGGTTAGTTACAGTTGATGAGGCTTACTAATCAGTAATCAATAATAATTCATTTGATGATGAAGTTGCGTCCTCCGTTGCATTTCCTCACGGGTTCCTCCGCGACAGCGATGAGTTGACTAAGGGAACTGCGCTTGTCTGAGCTGTATTCAACCGGGCCACTCTCGGCTTAAAGCCAGCACCCACCAGAAGCACAGTCGCTTTTTAAACATGGCAACCCCTTCAAGGGTTTATCCTGTGGATTTACAGGTTCCAGCCCTCAGTTGTGTCCGTGAGCCACTTTGGATTGTGTAGAAGGTGATCCTGTCCGATAAAAGACAACAATTTTAGCTAGTGCTGTTTGACCATAATGGTAGTATATTAATATTATGCATTGGATATTGTAATAAATAAGGCTGTTACTCTGTTAGTAGATCCCAGCATGCTATTCTATAGGCAGCCCAATCCCCCTCTTCTATATGTAACTGTGTTCTATATCTAGCTCTCAAAAACGGAGTTGTTTTATATCTGAATCACTTGTGTGGACTATGTGTGGCTCACTCTATATGAATATTCAATATGTAACTCATTCCCTGATTGCATATCTCTCTCTCTCTGTCATTCTATATGTAGATCACTCTGTGTGTGCATCCTTTGTGTTTTGTTCTATATGTAGATCCCTTCACTACGTGCTATTTTATGGATTTATTATAGTGTTGGAGGATGTGGCTGTAGTGTTGTGATAGCTGGTTTTAACTGTTTAAGTGTGTCAGCTGTGGCTCAGTCGGTAGCACCTTTACTGCTGAGTCAGAAGGTTGTGGGTTCACAGTCCCACTCCAGAGGCTTGAGCACAGAAATCTAGGCTGACACTGCTGAGGGAGTGCCGCACTGTCGGAGGTGCCGTCTTTCAGATGAGGTGTTCAATTGAGGCCCCATCTGCTCTCTCAGGTCGACATAAAAAATCCCATGGCACTATTTCGAAGAAGAGCTGGGGAGTTATCCTTGGTATCCTGGTCAATATTTATCCCTCAATCAATATCACTGAAACAGATCATCTGATCATTATCACTTTGCAAATTGTGGGAGCTTGCTGTGTGCAAATTGGCTTCTGCATTTCCTACATTACAACAGTGACTACACTTCAAATAGTACTTCATTGGCTGTAAAGCTCTTTGGGATGTCTGGTGGTTGTGAAAAGTGCGATATAAATGCAAGTCTTTCTTTTTCTTAGCCATAGAAAAATTTGTCAGATGCCATTCAGGATTAAATGTGCTTCGATGAAGACTAATCTTCATTGATGGAGGGTAAAATCAAGCAGGCTGTAACACGGGTGGCCGACCTGATCCTGTCAGTTTCCTGCTGGGCGCATTAGGTTAAAATTACATCCAAAGTGCTAAGGAATTATGGAAAAGACTGTTGTTCATTTCTGAAGCATTACTTTGATGGAATTTATTTAGAGTTTGCATACTTTATGACAAGATGAAGGTAAGTAAAGAGTTTTCATAAAGACAGGACTTATAGTAATTCTCTGTGGCCTTAAATTCTCTGTGGTCTCAATTTGTCGTAAATTGCACTTTTGTTAGCAACCTCCTACATGTCTTGAACTTGTCTCCTCCACCTCCTCATCTCTCATCTCCATCTAGTCGTAAACTCACTGAAAACCCTGGATAGTTTTCATCCGGCCTGTGCACATTGCGCAGAAAGATAGTGCACTGTCTCCTTCAATCTGAAACAGCCTATTCTGTTCATTAAACTGACAGATAACGGCTCACTCCCGGGGACGTTTATCTTTCCAATTCTCCAATTCGGCAAAGCTCAGACTGATGCTTAAAATATGTTAGATTTCTAGTCAGGGAATTAAAGCTCTGAGTTCAGGGAGTGAAAGCTCCTAGAAAACAGGAAGCAGCACAGTCACGTAGCCCCCAGTGTGTAACCAGATGTCTCCGAGTTTGAATGCCAGAGCTGCCTGACATTTGAGTCTTCCAGCCACATCTTTGATGATGCTATCTGTTTAAATGTACAGCTTGTTGTGGTTCTAGCCCTCAGTCAGGTGCAAGGCTGGGTAAGCACAGCAAATGCTTTAAAAAAAAATCTTTTTTACATTTTATTTGCATCAGCTGTGGCTCAGTGGGTAGCACACTCGCCTCTGAGTCAGAAGGTTGTGGCTTCAAGTCCCACTCCAGGGGCTAGGCTGACACTCCAGTGCAGTGCTGAGGGAATGCTGCACTGTCAGAGGTGCCATCTTTTGGATGCGACATTAAACCGAGGCCCCGTCTGCTCTCTCAAGTGGACGTAAAAGATCCCATGGCACTATTTCGAAGAAGAACAGGGGAGTTATCCCTCTACCAACTTCACTAAAACAGATTATCTGGTCATTTTCACATTGCTGTTTGTGGGAGCTTGCTGTGCGCAAATTGGCTATTGCGTTTCCCACATTACAACAGTGATTACACTCCATTGGCTGTAAAGTGCTATGAGCTGTCTGGTGGTCGTGAGAGGTGCTATATAAACACAAGTCTTTCTTTTCTATCCATTTTTAATTATTTACTGTTCCCCTTCCCACTCAAGTGCTGTTTCCTCACACTCCTGACTACTTCTGTCTCTCTGTAACCAGCCAGTACAAGAAGCATTTTGACTCCTTCCTATCTGTGTATTGCCCCATCCAGCAATAGGTTGCTGTAGATACAGGTCGAGGCTGGGATTTGAACTCCCAATGCTTTGGTTTGGATCAAAGCTGTGCTAGGTGTAAGAGGCTAACCTGCGACGAAATGATTAACAGTTTGCTGAATGGCCAAATCACGTAAAATATTGTTCCCAGTTTTCTCCTCCTACGAGTTAACGTGCACCAGTTCTCCGATAGCACATCGAATGGCCATTCTTCATGCATGACCCTCATCAGTGACTGTTAGACAATTCAACCATGGGATACATTGTAGCCAGGCCGATTCCATCTACACACACACACACACACACTTTCCAGCATGAGTCACTAGCTAATGATTAGGAGCAAGAACATTGGCGAATCTCCCACTGCCCCCAGCCCAGTGACACTGGGGCTAATTATATTACTCCAACCTTCACTCCAGCTAAGCTAAGATAGCACAGCACAGACTAGAAATTGTATCAGGAGTTCCCTGGGCGGCAAGGCTGAGCACCATGTCAGGCAGTGCCCCTTGAGTATTGTGTGCAGTTTTGGTCGCCTTACCTGAGGAAGGATGTTCTTGCCATGGAGGGAGTGCAACGAAGATTCACCAGACTGATATCTCGGATGGCAGGAATGACGTATGAGGAGAGATTGGGTCGATTGGGCTTATATTCGCTGGAGTTTAGAAGAACGAGAGGGGATCTCATTGAAACTTATAAAATTCTAACAGGACTGGACAGACTAGATGCAGGAAGGATGTTCCCGATGGCGGGGGAGTCCAGAACCAGGGGTCACAGTCTAAAGATAAGGGGTAAGCCATTTAGGACAGAAATGAGGAGGAATTTCTTCACCCAGAGAGTGGTGAACCTGTGGAATTCTCTACCACAAAAAGCAGTTGAGGCCAATTCATTAAATATATTCAAGAAGGAGTTCGATATATTTCTTACAGCTAAAGGGATCAAGGGATATGGGGAGAAAGCAGGGACAGGGTACTGAATTTGGATGATCAGCCATGATCTCACTGAATGGCAGAGCAGGCTCGAGGGACCGAATGGCCTACTCCTGCTCCTATCATCTATGTTTCTATGTTTACCCACTAGGGCACTTGGGGAAGGTGCTGACTGACGTTCCATGGACCTTTCTTAATGTCTGAGCCTAAACTGTGACTATTTGCAGGCTATTCAACTATGCAGGCAATCGCAGCCGAGCTTGATCCCTGTCCTCCACCAACGTTAACACATGCACTTTCCAATGTGAATCACTGAATAGTAATTAGGGGCGGGAACCCCTCCTCGGCCTGGAGATGTTGGGTGCCGTTTGTGGTGCCCTCACTGTTGCCCCAGTGATCCAACCTGGGACTCTCCTGATCTGTATCGTTCATTAGTGGGCTGGGCATGTGCTCACTCAAACCATCAGGGAATCTAATGTATTTCTATCAGCAGATTGAAAATAACTGGTCAGATTAGTAGAAACTGTATTTGAAAGTAAGGTACTTCATTGCCAATAGTGCATTATGACTTTCACTTCCATCAAAGTCACTAATGGTCATATGTAAAATACGATCGATCTTTAAAGTGGGAATAAAGCTCACACTATCCCTGCAGCTATGATGTATTCTGTTAGTAACAGTTGTTAGCTTTTAACACACTTGTCAGTTTTGTAGAGCAGGCACATCACAAGAATTTTCTTCGTATTGTCACTGCATCTTTTTGATGTTGGCTGTGTGAGAAGTGTTATTTGATTAAACCTTTATGTTAGAGAATTGATGCAGGCCCAATGTGATAATGGAATACCAAATGCTGGCAATGTAGAGCAGGTCCGTCAGATCAGTGACGGGAAACATAGATCAATGCTTGGGGTGTGGACTCTGTCAGAATTGAAAACTGGAAAATGTGAGATGTTTGACTGAACCAAACAAAAAGGGGGAGTTAGGCTGACTGAATAATTCACAAACGGCTGGGTTGAGAAGTGATATTTTCCTATAATTTCCTATCGTCAACTTTTGAAACTGAGCAACTTGGCTGACGAGCCAAAGCCCATCGTGTACACGGATTAGTTCAAGACCAGGTCAGTCAGCAAGGATTGATGAGGCGGTGCCAAGCTTAAAACCCAGTAGATTGGAAGAGGAAGGGAAGACTTGGGAAGGTAAGACAGATTTGAGATCCTGAGAAAGAATGAGTTAGAGAGGAGACGATGAAATGAGTTTTGAGAACACCGAGAGGATGAAGAGCAAGTAGGATGGGCAATTGGAGCTTTGGAGGAACAATGAAGAAAAATCCATAAAATAGTTCTCGTCGGTGTGCAGTATGTCTCTAAGTTCAGCAGCACTTAGAAACATAGAACATAGAAAAATAGGAGCAGGAGTAGGCCAGTCGGCCCTTCGAGCCTGCTCTGCCATTCAATATGATCATGGCTGATCCTCTATCTCAATATCATATTCCCGCTCTCTCCCCATACTCCTTGATGCCTTTTGTGTCTAGAAATCTATCTATTTCCTTCTTAAATATATTCAGTGACTTGGCCTCCACAGCCTTCTGTGGTAGAGAATTCCACAGGTTCACCACCCTCTGAGGGAAGAAATTTCTCCTCATCTCAGTCCTAAATGTCCTACCCCGTATCCTGAGACTGTGACCCCTCGTTCTCGACCCCCCAGCCAGGGGAAACATCCTCCCTGCATCCAGTCTGTCTAGCCCTGTCAGAATTTTATGCGTTTCAACGAGATCCCCTCTCATTCTTCTAAACTCTAGTGAATACAGGCCTTGTCGACCCAATCTCTCCTCATACGACAGTCCAGCCATCCCAGGAATCAGTCTGGTGAACCTTTGCTGCACTCCCTCTATGGCAAGTATATCCTTTCTTAGGTAAGGAGACCAAAACTGCACACAGTACTCCAGGTGTGGTCTTTTTCCACATGTTCTAATGGTTTTGAAAGCTTACAGGAAAAACCATCTTGAGGAGGAATCTCCTGAACAATCAGAGAGGGACAGACTGAGCTGTTGTTTTTCCTAAGATTTCTTGAACTGCATTCTACATATAATATATTTGCAGTATATGTCATTCCAGGCAGACAAAACAAAAGCAAAATACTGTGGATGCTGGAAACCTGAAATAAAAACAGAAAATGTTGGAAATACTCAGCAGGTCAGGCAGCATCTGTGGAGAGAGAAACAGAGTTAACGTTTCAGGTCGATGACCCTTCGTCAGAATCTGAAACAGTGGTTAGGTCCCTTAGATATGTAAATTACGAGCCAAGTGCCTGTTCGAGGACCCCTTTTCAAAATTCGCTGGCAAAGAACGGGGTAGGCATTGGGTCTACCCTGACTCCACAGGAGTTGAGATCATCCACACCTCCCCCCTCCTGGGCCTTAACTGAGGTGCACTGCCAGTGAGGCAGACAGCCCGACATTGATGTCTTTGCTCGAGTGATCTGCCTTTGGAGGTTTGTGGCTGCTACTGAGTATAAAAAGAAAGACTTGCATTTATATAACGCCTTTCATGACCACCGGACGTCCCAATGCGCTTTTAAAATGTAGTCACTGCTGTAATGCAGGAAACACGGCAGCCAATTTGCAAACAGCAAGCTCCCACAAACAGCAATGTGATAATTGACGTAAGAAAACTACTAGGCACTTGGTCTAAGCGTTAAACAAAGTTTTAATCAACTGTTTTACAACATGGGGGTCTAGTTGTGTCCTTCACTAGTTCCTGTTAAGAATGTCCTGCGCAAGCTGGGCCCGTGCCCGAGTATTTATACTCTCTCTGTACAGCGCCACCTGTAGGCTGCTCAGCATTATTTCATAAGTCTTTCTTTCATGAATGACTGATTCATGTCAATAATGACCAGATAATCTGTTTTGGTTATGTTGATTGAGGGATAAATATTGGCCAGGACACCGGGGATAATTCCCTTGCTCTTCTTCGAAATAGTGCCATGGGATCTTTTACGTCCACCTGAGAAGGCAGACGGGACCTCGCCTTAACAGCTCACCCAAAAAACGGCACCTCTGACAGTGCAGCACTCCCTCAGCACTGGAGTGTCAGCCTAGATTTTTGTGCTTCAGGTCTCTGGAGTGGGACTTGAACCCACAACTTCTTCCCCAGAGGCAAGGGTGTTACCAACTGAGCCACCGACACTGAGTATGTCGATGAGGCCCGAGAACCAATAATGAGTGTTAGAAAGGTGAAAAGATAAGGGAATGGTATTCCAATCTTGGACAGGTGCCGTAAAGAGTTAAGATATTTTGGGGTACCAATTCTGCAGTGATTCTCCTGAACTCCCACTTTGACAGAAGATCGACAGGAATCCCGGAAAAATGGTATAAACCGCCGCTTGCGCTGTTCCTCCTGGGGTTTCGAGTGATCTTCCGTTGAGGTTACAGCAGGAGACCAGGAGAACTCCCATGGAAATGTTACCCCTTTATTTTTAGCCTGTTTTTAAAAGGAACAAAGGAACCTGTAAATGTTTTGTGCCCCAGAAGATGAGATGAAGCTGCTTTGCAGTATCACTTTGACGCTGTCATGTCGTATTAGTGAAAATGTAAATTTTATTTCCACTGGTCTCTCTCCACATGAGTCTAATATTAAGCGGAAGATTGGAAATTGTCAGAAGCAATCCAAAACCATTGAAATAAATGAGGGAATAAAATGCTGCTGAATTTAAAGAGTCATGCTGCAGACCCACAGCCTGAAACTCCTGGAGGGATATGTTTGGCTTTGCTTTCAAAGAGCTCTCCCTTATTATAGCACTCCTTGAAGCTAAGCCACATTTCACAGCAACAACAATTTGCAAGGAGCCAATGGATGGTAACTCATTAGCTGCTTGCACTTAATTGTTGGGTGACATCTGGTAGGTTCTGAATCCAGTATCTGCAAACTGGCTGCTCTAACCCCAAGGAATTTGAGTTGGTCTGATCCAGCATAGAGATACCATCAGGTGAATACCAAGCCAGATGGCAGCTATTAAAGACAGACTTCATTGTACTTTGAAAACAGCTGCTTTGTGCGTTAAGGAAGACAGGCCAGCTGTTAACACTAGAAGGTGTTTACTTGTGAACAGTTCTAAACAGAACAAGGATTTTAATATCTGTGTTTAATCAACGCCAGCAGATATATATTAGGATTGTTAAGGTAATGCGATGCGGTCTCCTCTACACTGGGGAGACCAAACGCAGATTGGGTGACCGCTTTGCGGAACACCTCTGTTCAGTCCGTAAGGGTGACCCCGAGCTTCCGGTCGCCTGTCATTTTAATTCTCCCCTCCACTCCCACTCTGACCTCTCTGTCCTCGGCCTCTTACACTGTTCCAATGAAGCTCAATGTAAGCTCGAGGAACAGCACCTCATATTTCGATTAGGCAATTTATAGCCTTCTGGACCCAACATTGAGTTCAACAATGTCAGACTATAGGCCCCCGCCACATTTTTTCAGGCGGCAGCTGTTGATGATTCTGCCATCCCCATTTGCAACATTTTGGGCTCGATTTTGCCAGGCCCGAGGAGGCGGGATTGGAGGCGTGTGAGGTGGTAAAATCGCAACAAAGGGTGGGCGGGCCCGATCCCGCCTCCATCCCGCCTCCGAGCAATTTTCCCACATGCGTGTTTTCTGACCCCATTTCCATCCCACCTCCAAGAGGTGGGATAGGCCCGTAATGTCCTTCACATTTATTAAAATATAGCAACTGCTTATCCTGTAGCCACAACCATTGGCTAACCATTGCATGGGCTGCACTGGATCTGTGCATTTTTAAAATATTCACCTGGTTCAAATGAGACTGAATTTTCATGGTGGATGTGGTAGAAATTCACAGTTTTCTTCTGTGTGGCTGACACGTCACATGTTTCCCCATGTAGGTTCTTCTATCACAATGATCCGCCACCATATATTGATGTTGAAACTGAGGCCTAGAAATTCGATTGCACAGTGCTTGTTTCTTGGACAAGAAACAGGTGCTGAAGGGTCCAACATGGCGTGCGCACGCTCAGCCCGTGCCGGAGGTGCAGTGCACGCCATATTGGTCAGGGGCCCCATGGTCATTTCCCTCGGGCCTACCGCCAGCCTCTTTAGATGCACACAGCAGCTGCTGCTTCCAAATTCGGGCGTGGTCCAATTTCTAGACCTAAGACTTGAGACAATAGCTGCTGAAGGTATAACCTGGGGAGCAACTTTGAGAACACACATTTACATATCCAGCACTCTGGGGGTGATTTTGCCAATGGGGGCGCGTTGGAGGCAGGACTGCTGCTTGTCTGGTTTTAGTCCCGCCTCCATCGACTTCTAGCCAACCCACGCTATTTTCCCTTGATTGACCTTGTTAAGCCCGCCCAGCGAGCCTAGCAGGCCAATTAAGGGGAAGCCAGTTACAGAGAACATCAGCGTATGACGTTTCATCTGTCAAATTTTTGACAGATGAATTGTCATCGTTTGACAGCTCTGTGAAGCTGTCAAACACTGACATTCTCTGTTGTTTGATGAGTCCTTGTATTCAAGACTCATCAAACCTCTTTTGTGAGCAGAAATGAGATGGTTGTTGCATCGGAGAATGCAGCGGCCGTCTGTCATCTCTGCCGGTGTGATGCGAGACTCTCCGCAGTAATCCCCTTCCTGCCTCCAGGAGACGGGACCCGGCGCGGGTCGGCTACCCGCCTCCTGGGAAGATGGCACGGAGGCGGGTTGGGGGCGGGATGGGTACCCGCCCCCAGATTCTGCCATTTTCCCAGCAGTCCCGCCTCCAAACCCACCTCCCCAGGGCTGGCAAGATCGCGCCCTCTGTCGGCCATGATTGGGTTGCAGAGAGGGTAAGGGCAAGAAAGGTTACTTCTAAACTAGAAAGCTATGGGTCGCACAGTGTACTGAAACAAACATCAAGAACAATGCAAGGGAGGTTAAAAGAGCTAAAATAGAAATGAAATTAGGATAGCAGGAAATGTCAAACATTCCTATAAATACATTGCAGCAGGCAGATGAAAGCGTAAATGCTAGAACCATTGAAAGATCCCAAAGGTTACATTCCATCAAATGACCAAGGGTTAACAAATATACCACACCACGCCTTAGAAAGGATATATTGCCCTTGGCAGCACAGATTCACCAGAATGTTAGCAGGGCTCCAAGGGTTAGATGTTGAGAAGAGATTACATAAACTAGGCTTGTAGTCATTGGAATTTAGAAGGTTAAGGGGTGATTTGATTGAGGTTTTTAGGATTTTGAAAAGAATTGATAGGATAGATAGAGAAACTTTTTCCGCTGGTGGGGAGTCTAGGGCAAGGGGACGTAACCTTAACATCAGAGCCAGGCCATTCAGGAGAGAAGTTAGGAAACACTGCTTTGTGCAAAAGGTGATAGAAGTGTGGAATTCTCTCCTACAAAAAGCAGTAGATGCTGGGGGACAATTAATCATTTTAAATCTGTGATCGATAGATTTTTGCTAGCTAAGGGTGTTAAGGGATATGGAATAAAATTGGATGGATGGAGTTAGGACACAGCTCAGCTATGCGGAACAGGCTCGAGGGACCGAATGGCCTACTCCTGTCCCTAGTGATCATTGAAGGTTAAAGGAAGACAAAACATTTAGCCCAGATGGACTTTAAAGGTATTTAAAGAAGTGGCTAGTGAGACGGGAATAGTATCCAAGGATTAAAAAATAGTTAACATAACACTGATCTTTAAAAGGGGCACAGGGATTGTTCTGTTTTGGGGTTGTTCTAGATATTCTTTTGCTGGTTTAGTGTCTTAGACCAATGATGTAGGCAAGCCCGTGCTCCCTATGACTTGGAGTTTGTCTTTATCTGCCCAATATCTTCATCATTTGTAGCATGCCCAGGGATTCAATAAGGTCCCGCATAAGAGATTAGCATGCAAAATTAAGGCACATGGGATTGGGGGCAAGGTATTGACTTGGATAGAGAACTGGTTGGCGGACAGAAAGCAAAGAGTTGGAATAAACGGGTCGTTTTCCGAGTGGCAGGCAGTGACTAGTGGGGTACCGCAAGGATCGGTCCTAGGACCCCAGCTGTTCACAATATATATTAATGATCTGGACGAGGGAATTGGATGTAATATCTCCAAATTTGCAGACAACACAAAGCTGGGTGGGAGGGTATGCTGTGAGGAGGATGTCGTGAAACTCCAGTACGATTTGGACAGGTTGGGTGATTGGGCAGAAACATGGCAAATGCACTATAATATGGATAAATGTGAGGTTATCCACTTTGGTGGCAAAAACAGGAAGGCAGATTATTATTTGAATGGCAATAGATTGGGAGAAGGGGAAGTGCAAAGAGACCTGGGTGTTCTTGTGCACCAGTCGCTGAAGGTAAGCATGCAGGTGCAGCAGGCGATTAAGAAGGCAAATGGTATGTTGGCCTTCGTAGCAAGAGGGTTCGAGTACAAGAACAAGGATGTCTTGCTGCAGTTGTACAGGGCCTTGGTGAGACCACACCTTGAGTATTGTGTGCAGTTTTGGTCGCCTTACCTGAGGAAGGACATTCTTGCCATGGAAGGAGTGCAGCAAAGATTCACCAGGCTGATACCTGGGATGGTAGGAATGACGTATGAGGAGAGATTGTGTCGATTGGGCTTATACTCACTGGAGTTTAGAAGATTGAGAGGGGATCTCATCGAAACCTATAAAATTCTGTCAGGCCTGGACAGACTAGATGCAGGAAGGATGTTTCTGATGGCCGGGGAGTCCAGAACCAGGGGTCATAGTCTAAGGATAAGGGATAAGCCATTTAGGACTGAAATGAGGAGGAATACCTTCACCCAGGGAGTGGTGAACCTGTGGAATTCTCTGCCACAGAGGGCGGTGGAGGCCAGTTCATTAAGTATATTCAAGAAAGAGTTGGATATATTTCTTAAGGCTAAAGGGTTCAAGGGATATGGGGAGAAGGCAGGGGCAGGGTACTGAATTTGGATGATCAGCCATGATCTCATTGAATGGCGGAGCAGGCTCAAAGGGCCGAATGGCCTACTCCTGCTCCTATCTTCTATGTTTCTATGTTTCAACCCCCATTATTGTACTTCAGTTTATTGTTTTTTCTTATGTGCTCTCACATAATCTTCTTTGACTTCAGAAGGTAGTAGAATAAACTTCAATTAACAGTGGTTTAAGTTGTAAACTGCCAACCAGATTTATTAAACCATAAATGTCTGTGAGCAGGAGCAATGACATACTATAGACTTACAACAGAGTAACGTTTAACCATCCTTCCTTAGAAGATGGAGAAATAACAGGCGTATCCACTGTGTTGAATTGCAGTCAAAACTGGACCAGACGCTAGACGTGACAGAGGTATTCAAAATCATGAGGGGTCTGGATAGAGTAGATAGAGAGAAACTGTTCCCATTGGCGGAAGGGTCGAGAACCAGAGGACACAGATTGGCAGAAGAACCAAAGGCGACATGAAGAAAAAGTTTTTTACGCAGCGAGTGGTTAGGATCTGGAATGCACTGCCTGAGAGGGTGGTGGAGGCAGACTCAATCGTGGGTTTTCAAAGGGGAATTGGATAAATACCTGAAGGAAAAAAATTGCAGGGTTACGGAGAAAGGGCGGGGGAGTGGGACCAACTGAAGTGCTCTTGCAGAGAGCCGGCACGGGCTCGACGGGCCGAATGGCCTCCTTCTGTGCTGTAACCATTCTATGATTCTACGTCCCTAAATATCGGGGATGAGTCTTGGGCATTGGCGCATAATGAGCGATGGGGAATTGGAGTCAATGGAAAAGAAAATCGAGTGCATAATGGGCTGCCGATTCACTATTGCCCATTTTGTGCTAACGCCCAAGACAAATTTCACCCCATTAGCTTTTACGTGGCAGTTTGTTGCTGAGGTGCAAGAGTGGGAGCTGGAAAATATCTGGCGGAGATACAGACACCTGGTGCAGCAGCAGGACATAAATCCTGGTGCTTCTTACAGGGCTATGGCACTGGAGGAAGCAGGCTCCTAGGAATGGCAACCCGATCGCTGAAACCGAGTGGCAAACTTGAAGCAGGTGGACATAACAACATAAGAAATAGGAGCAGGATTCGGCTCTTCGAGCCTGCTCCGCCATTCAATGAGATCATGGCTGATCTTCTGCCTCAACTCCATTCACCGGCCCTATCACCATATCCCTTGATGCCATTACTAGTCAGAAATCTATCGACTTCTGTTTTGAACATACCCAATGACTGAGCCTCCACAGCCCTCTGGGGTAGAGAATTCCAAAGATTCACCACCTTCTGTGTGAAGAAATTTCTTCTCATCTCAGTCCTGAATGGCCTACCCTTTATCCTGAGGCTGTGGCCCCTGGTTCTAGACTCCCCAGCCAAGGGAAACATTCTCCCAGCATCCACCCTATCAAGCCCTATAATAGTTTTGTATGCTTCAATGAGATCCCCTCTCATTCTTCTGAATTCAAGAGAATACAGGCCTAGTTTACTCAATCTCTTCTCATACGACAGTCCTGCCATCCCAGGAATCAATCTCGTGAACCTTTGTTGCACTCCCTCTATGGCAAGTATATCCTTCCTTAGCTAAGGAGACCAAAATTGTACACAGTACTCCAAGTGTGGTCTCACCAAGGCCCTATATAATTGGAGTAAGACTTCTTCACTCCTGTACTCAAATCCTCTTGTAATGAAGGCCAGCATACCATTTGCCTTCCTAATGGCTTGCTGCACCTGCACATTCACTTTCAGTGACTCATGTACAAGGACACCCAGGTCCCTTTGAGCATCGGCATTCCCCAATCTTTCACCATTTAGGAAATATTCTGCCTGTGATAAAAATGCTAACTTCCGGGAAGTTATGTCATCACTTCCTGTGAACTATGAACTATGAACTATGAACTGTGTACATACCTCACTTCCTGTAAATGTCACTTCCTGTTGGACTGGTATAAATACTGGTCTGTTCAGTATTGTAAGAGGCTTCTACCAGAGGCATGGTAAAGACCTCTCTTGTGTATATAGTGTGTTTATAAGTTACTTAAAGCTTACTTTAAAGTTACTTGATGGTAAGTCTCCTTTTTCTTACATCAATTTAAGTAACTTAGTATTTACACTGACAAATACTCGACCTTCAGACAAACTCGGAAGTTAAGGATCCAGGGAACCACCCATCATGGAGAAAATCCTTAGACCTATTCGTCTGGACTTGGACCCGAATACACCAGCAGCTGGCAGGGTATGGAAGCATTGGTATCGTACTTTTGAGAATTTTCTGGATGAATGTAAAGTGGATGCTCCTGCTAAATTGAAGATACTTGTCAATTATGTGACCCCAAAAGTGTTCGAATATGTTGATGACTGGGATAATTACGAAGAGGTGATTCGGGCACTTAAGAAACTGTATGCGAAGACCCCAAATGAGGTCTATGCTAGACATCTACTGGCCACAGCCCGACGAGGGCCAGGGGAATCAATTGACGAATTCCTGCAAGAACTTCGCAGGCTCAGCGTAGATTGTAACTTTCAGGCAGCCTCAGCTGAGCTGTACCGCCAAGAAATGATTCGTGATGCTTTCATCTGCGGGATTGCCTCTCCATTTATACGCCAGCGTCTACTAGAAAGTAAAACACTTGAGCTACAAAAAGCTTTTGACCTAGCTTGTTCACTGGATTTGGCAAAGAGAAATGCAGACCTCTATCAGCTGCCCAGATCTCGATCTGCTGCTGTAGCTGCAACCAGACAATTCAAGCGGTCTCAGGTGAACCCTATCATGGGGGAATCTAATTCTGATAATTCTGATGAAGAAGAGGAGGACGACCCCACTTTAGCAGCCTCTTGGCAATCTAGGAAGGAATGCTTCTTTTGTGGAGATGCTTTTCACCCTAGGAAAACCTGCCCTGCTCGCAATGCAATCTGCAGTTATTGCGGGAAAAAAGGACACTTTGCTAAAGTTTGCCTATCAAGGGCCTCTACGAGGGCCAATCCAGCTAAGGCCTACCGAACTGCCCCAATTAGGGCCTATCAAGATGCTCCAGCTAGGACCTATCAAGCTTCCTCTCGAGCTCTCTCCCGAAGAAGCACACCGAGAGTTTTAGCCACTCTCTGTGCAACGACACCAATTACAGCTGCTTGCCCACAGAACCTGTCTCAGGCAGCCACAAAAATTTCAATTAAAGGGCATACCTTGGATGCCTTAATTGACTCAGGAAGTACTGATAGTTTCATTAAGGAACAGATTGTTGCGAAATTGAAACTACATGTCTTCCCATCGGACCAGGCAATTGCGATGGCCCAGTCATCACTTAATACCAGAATCTCCGGCTTTTGTGTTGTTGATATGACACTTCATGGTCGTATGTATCCCTCCACCCGACTTTCGGTGCTCAAAGACTTATGTAGTGATCTCCTCTTAGGGCTGGACTTCCAAAAACAGCATAAGAAACTCACCATTGAGTTTGGTGGATCCAAACCCGGACTTACTATTTCTAATATACCATCTAAATTACCATTTTGTGCATTATCAGCAGCTTCACTTGATGAACCCTCATTATTTGCCAGTATTCCGCCTCAATGCCAACCGATAATAACGAAATCGCGGCGCTTTAATCAGGGAGACCAATCTTTTATTGCGGCTGAAATCTCTCGACTTCTAGCAGAGGATATCATTGAACCATGTTCGTCGCCCTGGCGGGCTCAAGTCGTCATTGTCAAGAACCCTCTAAAACCTCACAAACAGCGACTATGCATCGATTATTCGCAAACCATCAATCAATATACCGACTTGGACGCCTACCCATTGCCACGCATTGATGATATGGTTAATAAACTGGCCGAATACAAAGTGTTCTCAACTTACGATTTAAAAAGTGCCTATCATCAGTTACCCTTGAAGGTCTCAGATAAGCAGTACACAGCCTTTGAGGCTAATGGACGGCTGTACCAATTTCGTCGCCTCCCATTCGGGGTTACTAATGGAGTGGCTGTCTTTCAACGGGCAATGGATGGCCTGGTTAAGCAGGAAAACCTAAGGGACACTTTTCCCTATCTTGATAACATTACCATTGCAGGTCACGATCAACAGGAACACGACTCCAACCTCCAAAAATTTCGGGATGCCCTCCATCGCCGTAATTTGACCCTGAATGAATCCAAATCTGTTGAGTCGCAACCGACCATCAACATCCTTGGCTACTGCGTAGGCAATGGTATCATTAAGCCAGACCCAGAAAGACTTCGCCCGCTCCAAGAGCTCCCGTCACCTAAGAATCCGGCTTCTTTCCGTCGGGCTCTCGGTCTGTTTGCATACTACGCTAAATGGATTCCTCATTTTTCAGACAAAATCCAACCCTTGCTGCATGCTAGATCATTTCCACTGGGAACAGCGGCTGTTGCAGCCTTTAACCTTCTCAAAAAACAGTTGGAGAAAGCGGCTCTTCACTCCATCGATGAGAATCTCCCTTTCGTGGTTGAATGTGATGCCTCGGAGGTGGCGATCTCGGCTACTCTGAATCAGGAAGGTCGTCCTGTAGCATTTATGTCCAGGACCTTACAAGGTGCCGAGCTACATTATCCTCCGGTTGAGAAAGAAGCCACAGCCATCATAGAGGCAGTACGGAAGTGGAACCATTTTCTAGCTCGCCAGCACTTTACATTGATCACGGACCAACGATCAGTCGCCTTCATGCTCGATAATCGAAAACGAACCAAAATTAAGAATAATAAAATACAACTTTGGAGGATGGAACTGGCCTCTTTTGGTTATACCATTCTCTATCGGCCTGGCAAGGAGAATGTGGCCCCGGACACCCTCACACGGGCATTCTGCTCCACTATGTCATCCTCCACTCTCATGGATGTCCACAATGGTTTGTGTCATCCTGGCGTTACGCGCATGCTACATTTCGTACGATCACGGAATCTCCCTTTTTCCACTGGAGATGTAAAAAAAATATGCTCAGAATGCCGGCTTTGTGCGGAATTAAAACCTCAGTTCTTCCGCCCCTCAGATGGTATACTCATACATGCAACCCAACCGATGCAACGACTTAGCATCGATTTTAAGGGCCCAGTGCCCTCTTCAACTCGGAACACATATTTGCTCACCATGATCGACGAATATTCACGTTTTCCGTTTGCCTTCCCCTGCTCCAATATGCTGGCGTCCACAGTAATCTGCTGCCTTGAGCAGGTATTTTCTCTCTGTGGCATGCCGGCTTATATTCACTCAGATCGGGGTCCATCCTTTATGTCAAGGGAACTCAAGGACTACCTCTCAGAACGGGGAATTGCTACAAGCAAAACAACACCATACCATCCCATCGGAAATGGGCAGGTAGAGAGGTATAACGGTATCATCTGGAATTCCGTACGTCTCGCTTTAAGATCTCGGGGCCTACCAGACCAGCAATGGGAAACAGTGCTTCCGGATGCATTGTACTCTATACGGTCCCTGCTTTCTACAGCCACAAATACTACACCTCATGAGCGGTTCTTTGGATTCCAGCGTCGCTCATCTCATGGAACATCACTCCCGTCATGGCTAACTACTCCTGGACCTGTATTACTCCGAAGATACGTTCGGACGTCTAAAAATGACCCTCTCGTAGACGAGGTCGAACTAACCGATGCCAACCCCACCTATGCAAACATACGATATTCCGACGGCCGAGAATCTACCGTATCATTACGGGATCTGGCTCCCTGCCCACCAGGACCTAGTGGGACATCGGGTGATGGCATTTCACCAGGAAACTCTTGGGACCTATCGGCTACCCCTCTCCAGGATCCTGATCGGACACCAACTAGCTTGGTGCCGGTAGAACCCCGTGCTCAAGGTTACGACCCTCCCAGTACCGCGCATGAAAGTACTGATCCGCCACAGACCAGCTCTGCACCTCCCTCTGAACAGAGGCAGTCCGACTTTGAACCTATTGGGGCTCGTACTCGAAGCCATGATCTCCCCGACCCTTCACAGGGCAATCCAGGCCACACAGACTCTGACCAATGGCCAACCGCATGTAAGCGGACCAGCGACCCTCTACGACGGGAATCCAAACGGGTGCGACTCTTCCTTGTTCGGCGGCTACGGACCAAAAGGTAGACCACAGCCTCCTAATCCTGCAGGAGGGAAGAATGTGATAAAAATGCTAACTTCCGGGAAGTTATGTCATCACTTCCTGTGAACTATGAACTATGAACTATGAACTGTGTACATACCTCACTTCCTGTAAATGTCACTTCCTGTTGGACTGGTATAAATACTGGTCTGTTCAGTATTGTAAGAGGCTTCTACCAGAGGCATGGTAAAGACCTCTCTTGTGTATATAGTGTGTTTATAAGTTACTTAAAGCTTACTTTAAAGTTACTTGATGGTAAGTCTCCTTTTTCTTACATCACTGCCTTTCTGTTTTTTTCTACCAAAGTGGATAACTTCACATTTATCCACATTATAATCCATCTGCCATGTTCTCGCCCACTCACTGAGCCTGTCGAGATCCCCTTGAAGCCTCTTCATATCCTCTTCACAACTGACACTGCCACCTAGCTTTGTGTCATCAGCAAATTTGGAAATGTTACATTTAGACCCCTCATCCAAATCATTGGTATAGATTGTGAATAGCTGGGGCCCAAGCACCGATCCTTGCGGTACCCCACTAGTCACAGCCTGCCATCCTGAAAAAGGCCCGTTTATCCCTACTCTTTGTTTTCTGTCTGTTAACCAATTCTCAATCCATGCTAGTATATTACCCCCAATTCCATGTGCCCTAATTTTTTTCACTAACCCCTTGTGTGGGACCTTATCGAAGGCCTTCTGAAAATCCAGATACACCACATCTACCGGTCCCCCTTTGTCTACTCCACTAGTTACATCTTCAAAGAACTCCAATAGGTTTGTCAAACAGGACTTCCCTTTCATAAATCCAGGTTGACTCTGCCCAATCTTACTATTAGTTTCTAAGTGCCCAGTTATTGCATCCTTTATAATAGATTCCAGCATTTCCCCAACTACTGATGTGAGGCTAACAGGTCTGTAGTTCCCCGTTTTCTCTCTCCCTCCTTTCTTAAATAGCGGGGTTACATTTGCTATCCTCCAATCTGCAGGAACCGTTCCAGAATCTATAAAATTTTGGAAGATGACAACCAATGCGTCCACTATCCCAATGGCCACCTCCTTCAAAACCCTAGGATGTAGGTCATCCGGTCCTTGAGATTTATCGACTTTTAGTCCCATTAATTTTGCTAGTATTGTTTTTTTACTAATAATAATTTCTTTAAGTTCCTCATTCTCGCCACACCCTTGGTTTTCTCATATTTCTGGGAGGTTTTTTGTGTCTTCCTCTGTGAAGACAGAAAGAAAGTATTTATTTAATTTCTCTGCCATTTCCTCATTCCCCATTATAAATTCTCCCGTCTCTGACTGTAAGGGACCTACATTTACCTTCGCCAGTCTTTTCCTTTCCACATACCTAGAGAAGCTTTTACAATCCGTTTTTATGCATGTCTTCTTGGTTGAGAAAAGGAGCAGGAGGGATAGTCTGTTAGGATCTGGCGCTGGATACTTGTCAAGAACGAGGTATAGACTTTGTGTTGTGAGGTGGCTCTGGCTCCTCCTTGAAACCCAAGACTCCTTTGCAGAGCAGAAAAAAGTTTAACAACCTCACCTCAGTAGCACTGCTGCATGCTGGGTAAGTTCCTCCTCCACTTCCCCTTCCTGTTGGAGCTGGAAGCGAAGTTGGATCTCCACCTGGGCAACCTCAGAAATTGAGAAACCATTTCATTCTTGTGGATTCAAAGGAGGGCGGGAGCCGTGGGGGTTAATCAGATTTCATGCCATAAGATGGTGGTAAAAAGTTAACATAGGTGATGGCATCTGGATGAATTACTACAACCTAATTTAACCCTTAGATTGCCAGCAGCTCCAGGGAATTCTTTCCAGCAGGCTTTCGATTGCACCTCCATCTTATTACCATTTTCTTTTACCCGGAACTTTACATGTTATTGAGGTAATCAGAAGGCTGAATATTAAAGTTTGAGCTGATTACGTATTTGAGTATTTACGTATCTGATTTTTTTTTGGTTTTTGGCTAACCTTCAAATGACTGAAGCATTCAATATGGGAGCTCATTGGTGGCCCAGGGAGTGGAATGCCATTGAAACAAATTATCGTATCAGTGGTGTTGGAACAGTTAAAGAATAGAAGACTTCCTGCCAATATCATTGTTTTTTTGCAAAAGATAATTATCTGTTCAGTGATACAATACTGCAATACTGTTTGGCAGGCTGCAGTGGAAACCCATCTGTTGCCATTGGGCCTACTACAATCCAAAGGCACGCAGACCAATTGACATAATGAGGTTGGGCTATGCCATGCCAGACCCCAGCTTCTTCCAACACTCAAGAAATGTGGCTGAGCGGCCCATCTTCTACAAGGTTATAACTGGAACAGAGCCACGTGAGTTGTTAATGTTCAGTCAGACTTCCTAGTTTGTACCAGGAATAGCTACTGCAGTTAGACCACAACGCGCTGCATCAATCGAAAAAAAGAAGGCTTTGGAAAATGGAGGCCCCGCCACTCTCCCAGATAGAATCATCTGGAACTCTGTTCTTGCTACGTCAATTTTTTTTATTTATTCCTGGGATGTGGGCGTCGCTGGCAAAGCCAGCATTTATTGCCCATCCTTAATTGCCCTTGAGAAGGTGATGGTGAGCTTCCTTCTTGAACTGCTTCAGTCCGTGTGCTAAAGGTACCCTCATAGTTCTGTTAGGGAGAGAGTTCCAGGATTTTGACCCAGCGACGATGAAGGAACGGTGATATATTTAAAAGTCAGGATGGTGTGTGACTTGGAGGGGAACTTGGAGGTGGTGGTGTTCCCATGTGCCTGCTGCCCTAGTCCTTCTAGGTGGCAGTGGTCATGGGTTTGGAAGGTGCTGCCAAAGAAGCCTTGGCGAGTTGCTGCAGTGCATCTTGTAGATGGTACACACTGCAGCCACGGTACGCCAGTGGTGGAGGGAGTGAATGTTTAAGGTGGTGGATGGGGTGCCAATCAAGCGGGCTGCTTTGTTCTGGATGGTGTCGAGCTCCTTGAGTGTTGTTGGAGCTGCACTCATTCAAATACAGAATCTGATCTGCTTGGCTCAGTGGTAGCTCTCTCAACTCAGAAGTTGTGGATTCAATCCTTCTTCCAAGACTTGAGTACATAATCTAAGTTGATGCTTCAGGGCAGTATTGAGGGAATGCTGCATTGCTGGATGTACCATCTTTTAGATGAGATGTTAAACCAAAGCCTGTTCAGGTAGTTACAAAGGTCTCATGGTACTATCCGAAGAAGAGCAGGGAGTTATCCTGGTATCCTGGTCAATGTTCCTTCTACAAGTCACACCACCACGAAAAACATTTTAACTGGTCCTTCATCTCATTTGCTGTTTGTGGGACCTATTATATAGTATTTACAGCACAGAAACAGGCCATTCGGCCCAACAGGTCTATGCCGGTGTTTATGCTCCACACGAGCCTCCTCCTACCCTTTTTCATCTAACCCCATCAACATATCCTTCTATTCCTTTCTCCCTCATGTGTTTATCTAGCTTCCCCATAAATGGATCTATGCTAGTCGCCTCAACCACTCCTTGTGGTAGCGAGTTTCACAGTCTAACCGCTCTCTGGCTAAAGAAGTTTCTCCTGAATTCCCTATTGGGACCTGGCTATGTGAAAATTATCTACCATGTTTTCCCACATAACAACAAGAGTAATTTGAGGACATAAGATGCTTAAATTAAATTCAAGTTTGTTATTTATATCACTTACTAAACAAGGGTGACTGGAACATTCATTAAGTTATTCTGGGAAATCTGTGACTTTGCTGCAGGTGTTCCCAATATTTTAGCTGTGGCTCAGTGGGCAGCACTCTTGCCTCTGAGTCAGAAGGTTGTGGGTTCACAGTCCCACCCCAGAGACCTGAGCACCAAAATCTAGGCTGACACTCCAGTGCAGTGCTGAGGGAGTGCTGTACTGTCAGAGGTGCTGTCTTTCAAAAGAGATGCTAAACTAAAGACCCTCTGGTGGACATAAAAGATCCCACGGCACTATTTGAAGAAGAACAGGGGAGTTCTCCTAGAGTCCTGGGCCAATATTTATCCCTCAACCAACATCACTAAAACAGAATATCTGCTTATTATCTCATTGCTGTTTGTGGAATCTTACTGTGTGCTTCAAAACTATTTAATTGGCTGTAAAGTGATTTGGGACATCCTGGGATCATGAAAGGAGTTATATAGATGCAAGTTCATTTGTTCTTTTGCATTCAGCAACAACTGTGGTCAAATTCAGGAGACGTCTATTTTTTGGCTGCACCCTACTGTTATGCTGACCAAAATACAAAACATATTTGTGTCAGCACTATAAAGTTTATAGAGGTAGCAGGAAATCACTCATTTTTGATCTGACCAGTTTGAGCTCTCGGGTATAGTGGTCCGCACAAGGAAGAGGAATTCACATCAGCAGAAGTGATATTTTATCTCCTGTTTACATCTCGGATGGAGGCCCCGAAGTCAATGGGAAAGTAAACAAGTGTTGTCGGAAGCAGTGTAGAGCGTCAAGAGATGCCACCTCCTTTGGCAACAGATGCTTGCCAACAGAGGCAAAGGTGTTTGACCACGGAGGACTGAGCAGCTCAACCTCTCACTCCTTTCCCACACAGGCCAGTGTGGCCATGGCACGAGATGCTGAATAAAGACTGTAAAACAAGTGCAACAACAACAACTTGTATTATTATAGCAACTTTAACCCAGTAAAATGTCCCAAGGCGCTTCACAGGAGTGCCATAAAACAAAAATTTGACATCGAGCCACTAAGATATTAGGGCAGGTGACCAAAAGCTTGGTCAAAGAGGTAGGTTTTAAGGAGCGTCTTAAAGGAGGAAAGAGAGGGGTGGAGAGGCGGAGAGGTTTAGGGAGGGAATTCCAGAGCTTAGGGCCCAGGCAGCTGAAGGCACGGCCGCCAATGGTGGAGCGATTATAATCAGGGATGCTCAAGAGACCAGAATTAGAGGAGCGCAGATATCTCGGGGGGGGGGGGGGGGGGGGGGCTTGGGCTGAAGGAGATTACAGAGACCGGGAGGGGCGAGGCCAGGGAGGGATTTGAAAACAAGGATGAGAATTTTGAAATCGAGGCGCTGCTTAATCGGGAGCCAATGTAGGTCAGGTGCAAGGTTGTGCAAAGTGCAGTTATTTACACGTGGACTCGGTGACATGGAATCTGCCGTGCAATGAAGCGGGGCAGTCTTTCAGCATCAAGCGTTGTAGCTAGTTAAGCAGCATTAGTTTTGTTTTTCTCTTGTTGATCTTTGTTTCTTACTGCATAGATGTAAAGCTTCCAAGAGTGCTCTTACTTGACATTTTAGAATGACTTCCTATTTCAAGTAAGTGACCTCTGTTCACCCCGCTTCTCCTTTCATTCTCAGAGTTGGGAGCCGGTCTCGAGTTGCATTGGACCCTCTCATTTTTATGGGTCTACAATGCTGTTGGTTCCTGGAACCAGGGCTTTTTAAAGGCATTTTTACATTTGCTGCTTGTTTGGCTCAAGAGTACAAAGAATATGTGCTGGCTCCCCATATTCACATTACTAAAACTGACAATTTTATTTCACCAGCAGAAGCATAGACAACAACATGCATTTATAGAGGATCTCTCAGTATGGAAAGCAAACCAAGGCATTTTAGAAATGAATTAAAAATGGAAGGCAAGTTTCCATAGCAGAAGTGTTAGCGGAGGTGACCAAAGGTGTAGTCGAAGACGAGAGGTTTTTAGGAGGCTTTTGAAGGAGGTATGGGAGTTAGTAAGATGGAGCGGTTTAAAGAGAGAATTCCAACATGTAGAATCCAAGTGGCTCAAAGTTCTGCCACTGACTATGAAGCTGAGATACACAGAAGGTGGGAGTTGGAAGAGCATGCTGGCGGCATAACTAAGACCGCCTATTTCCACCCCCGTAACATTGCCCGTCTCTGCCCCTGCCTCAGCTCATCCGCTGCTGAAACCCTCATCCATGCCTTTGTTACCTCTAGACTTGACTATTCCAACACACTCCTGGCTGGCCTCCCACATTCTACCCTACGTAAACTTGAGGTCATCCAAAACTTGACTGCTCGTGTCCTAACTCGCACCAAGCCCCGTTCGCCCATCACCCCTGTACTCGCTGACCTACATTGGCTCCCGGTTAACCAACACCTCGATTTCAAAATTCTCATCCTTGTTTTCAAATCCCTCCATGGCCTCACCCCTCCCTATCTCTGTAACCTCCTCCAGCCCCACAACCCCCCCGAGATATCTGCGCTTCTCTAATTCTGCCCTCTTGATTATAATCGCTCAACCTTTGGTGGCCGTGCCTTCTGTTGCCTAGGTCCTAAGCTCTAGAATTCCCTGCCTAAACCTTTCTGCCTCTCGACTTCCCTTTCCTCCTTTAAGACGCTCCTTAAAACCTACCTCTTTGACCAAGCTTTTGGTCATCTGCCCTAATTTTTCCTTATGTGGCTCAGTGTCAATTTTTTTTGTCTTATAATTCTCCTGTGAAGCGCCTTGGGACGTTTTACTAGGTTAAAGGCGCTATATAAATACAAGTTGTTGTTGTTGTTGTTATTTTGATGTGTTGTGGGACAGGGAGCCAATGGAGGACAGAATAGAATGAGGGTAATGACATTTTGGATAAATTGGAGTTTATGTCGGGTGGAACTGAGGTGACCATCCAGGAGAGTGTTGTAGAAGTTTAGCCTGGTGTAAGGGTAAAGGTATACCATGTTGTGGAGGCGGGAGTAAGTGGTCTTGATGATGGACTGGATTGGGGTTTGAAAGCCTAGCTGGGGGTGAAACAGAACACCAAGGTTGTGCATCATTAGGTTCAGTATGAGTGAGCAGCTGTGGAGGGAGATGGGATTGCGGGGGGCTAAGGTGCACAGTTTTTTGGTGTGAACCACAAAGACTGTCTTCGTTCTTGCCAACATTTAGTTAAAGAAAATGTTGGCTCATTTTGACTTGAGGTTGAGAAACAATCAGACAACATAATGGTGGTCATGGAATTGAAGATGGTGGAGGTGAAGTAAAGCTGGATGTCATGAGCATTCATACGGAATCTGATCCCATGTCTATTGAAAATGCTGCCAAGGGTTAATAGGTAGATGGTGAATATGAGGGGATGAGGGATTTCATCTTGGAGCACTTCTAAGGTAACTGTGAACTGTGTTGCAGGAGATATGCTGGTTATGATGCGGCCATTTGGAGTGGAATTAAGGGAGGGTGAAGTCAAGGAAGGAGATTATGTGCACAGATGGCGGAGGAGGTTGGAGTAATCAACCTTCTCAAACATCACCAAGGGTTGAGGGGAGCTAGTGGCAATTACAAAGGATGTCATTAGTGACTTCACAAAAAAGTGGTTCTACTATTCTGCTGTCAGCTTAAGGGAGCTGGTTTTAGCAATGTAGACATGGGCAATCAGCACATAGATTTCACTCTCCTGCAATCTGAACTGAGACTCTTTTATATTGTTCTTTGGCCATTGGCTCCTGCAGCCCAGGTATCCTCAACCAGCAGTAAAACGGATGTATTTTTTTAAACTGGTAGAGAGGATGACCCATTTTCCCCCTGGTTCTTAGTGCCAGCAGTCAGCCAAACCGCTGCAGCATGACTAAGGCACCGCTGCTCATGACATCATCAAATATATGCCCCCGTCCTGTATATGCTGTGCATGTCATGACATCAGTAGTTGATGTCATCACACAGTTATGGTGTGGAGATGCCGGTGTTGGACTGGGGTGGACAAATGTAAGAAGTCACACAACACCAGGTTATAGTCCAACAGCTTTATTTGAAATCACAAGCTTTCGGAGCGCTGCTCCTTCATCAGGTGAAGTGGAGAAATGCATAAAGACACAGCTTATATAGTCAGAGAATAATGTCAGATGTTTACAGGTAATCTTTCTAACTGCCATTTATCACACCTCGGCAGAGAGATAATCACAGCAATCAAAGGTGTGAATGGTGTCCCAACAGGTCAGTCAGGAAAACATTACATCAAAGAACAATGAGGTGGGGTCACAAGGGGTCAAATGTTGCAGATGCTGGGGTCTGTATGAAAAACAAAAAAACAGACAAAAAACATTTTTTTTGCTGGAAATCACAGCAGGTCCGGCCGCATCTGTGTAGAGAGAACAAGCCAACGACGACTCGAGTCTGGATGACCCTATGTCAGGTGGGGTTACATGTAGCGTGACATGAACCCAAGATCCCGGTTGAGGCCGTCCTCATGGGTACGGAACTTGGCTATCAGTTTCTGCTCGACGATTTTGCGTTGTCATGTGTCTCGAAGGCCGCCTTGGAGAATGCTTACCCGAAAACGGAGGCTGAATGTCCTTGACTGCTGAAGTGTTCCCCGACTGGGAGGGAACACTCCTGCCTGGCAATTGTTGCGCGGTGTCCGTTCATCCGTTGTCGCAGTGTCTGCATGGTCTCGCCGATGTACCATGCTCCGGGGCATCCTTTCCTGCAACGTATGAGGTAGACAACGTTGGCCGAGTCACATGAGTATGTACTATGTACCTGGTGGGTGGTGTCCTCACGTGTGATGATGGTATCTGTGTTGATGATCTGGCATGTCTTGCAGAGGTTGCTGTGGCAGGGTTGTGTGGTGTCGTGGTCGCTGTTCTCCTGAAAGCTGGGTAATTTGCTGCGAACGATGGTCTGTTTGAGGTTAGGCGGCTGTTTGAAGGCGAGTATTGGAGGCGTGGGGATGGCCTTAGCGAGGTGTTCGTCGTCATCGATGACATGTTGAAGGCTGCGAAGAACATGACGTACTTTCTCCGCTCCAGGGAAGTACTGGATGATGAAGGGTACTCTGTTGGTTGTGTCCCGTGTTTGTCTTCTGAGGAGGTCTATGCAATTTTTCGCTGTGGCCCATCGGAACTGTCGATCGACGAGTCGAGCGTCATATCCCGTTCTTACGAGGGCATCTTTCAGCGTCTGTAGGTGCCCATCGCGTTCCTCCTCTTCTGAGCAGATCCTGTGTATTCGCAGGGCTTGTCCATAGGGGATGGCTTCTTTAATGTGGTTAGGGTGGAAGCTGGAGAAGTGGAGCATCGTGAGGTTGTCCGTGGGCTTGCGGTAGAGTGAAGTGCTGAGGTGCCCGTCTTTAATGGAGATTCGTGTGTCGAAGAATGAAACCGATTCTGAGGAGTAGTCCATGGTGAGTTTGATGGTGGGATGGAAATTGTTATCGTGTAGTCTTTTCAGTGATTCTTCGCCGTGGGTCCATAGGAAGAAAATGTCGTGGATGTATCTGGTGTATAGCTTTGGTTGGAGATCCTGTGCAGCGAAGATGTCTTGCTTGAACTTGTGCATGAAGATGTTGGCGTATTGGGGTGCGAATTTGGTCCCCGTGGCTGTTCCGTGTGTTTGGGTAAAGAACTGGTTGTCGAAGGTGAAGACATTGTGGTCAAGGATGAAGCGGATGAGTTGTAGGGTGGCGTCTGGAGATTGGCTGTTGTTGGTGTCGAGCAGAAACTGATAGCTAAGTTCCGTACCCATGAGGACGGCCTCAACCGGGATCTTGGGTTCATGTCATGCTACATGTAACCCCACCTGACGTAGGGTCATCCAGACTCGAGTCATCATTGGCTTGTTCTCTCTACACAGATGCGCCCGGACCTGCTGTGATTTCCAGCAAAAAAAATGATTTTCGTCTGTTTTTTTGTTTTTCATACAGACCCCAGCATCTGCAACATTTGACCCCTTGTGACCCCACCTCATTGTTCTTTGATGTAATGTTTTCCTGACTGACCTGTTTGAACACCATTCACATCTTTGATTGTTGTGATTATCTCTCTGCCGAGGTGTGATAAATGGCAGTTAGAAAGATTACCTGTAAACATCTGACATTATTCTCTGACTATATAAGCTGTGTCTTTATGCATTTCTCCACTTCACCTGATGAAGGAGCAGCGCTCTGAAAGCTTGTGATTTCAAATAAAGCTGTTGGACTATAACCTGGTGTTGTGTGACTTCTTACATTTATCACACAGTTACGCTGCCCATGTGCAATGGCCAATTTGTCACAGTCGTTCTGTGCCTGCCCTTTCCTTTTGCTGCTGGTTCACAGGGAGACTTAAAGGGTTGATGGTGGATAGGCAATGGCAAACATTTAAAGATCGCATGGATGAACTACAGAATTTGTTCACTGCTGTCTGGCATAAAAATAAAACAAAAAAGGTGGCGCAATCGTGGCTAACAAGGGAAATTAGGGATAGCATAAGATCCAAGAAGAGGACATATAAATTGGCCAGAAAAAGCAGCAAACCTGAGGATTGGGAGCAGTTTAGGATTCAGCAAAGGAGGACAAAAGGATTAATTAAGAGGGGAAAAATTGAATATGAGAGTAAGCTTCCAGGGAACATAAAAACTGACTGTAAAAGCTTCTATAGATATGTGAAGAGAAAAAAGATCGGTGAAGTCAAGCGTAGGTCCTTTGCAGTCAGAATCAGGGGAATTTATAATGGGGAACAAAGAAATGGCTGACCAATTAAATACATACTTTGGTTCTGTCTTCACAAAGGAGGACACAAATAACCTCCCAGAGATGTCGGGGAACATAGGGTCTAATGAGAGGGAGGAACTGAATGAAATCAGTATTTGTAGGGAAATGGTGTTAGGGAAATTGACAGGATTGAAGGCCGATAAATCCCCAGGGCCTGATGATCTACATCCTAGGGTACTTAAGGAAGTGGCGCTAGAAATAGTAGATGCATTGCTGGTCATCTTCTAAAATTCTATAGATTCTGGCACAGTTCCCATGGATTGGAGGGTAGCTAATGTTACCCCACTATTTAAAAAAAGATGGTAGAGAGAAAACAGGGAATTATAGACCGGTAAGCCTGACATCAGTAGTGGGGAAAATGTTAGAGTCCATTATAAAAGATGTAATAGCAGAGCACTTGGAAAACAGTGACAGGATCGGACAAAGTCAACATGGATTTACAAAAGGTAAATCGTGCTTGACTAATCTACTGGAATTTTTTGAGGATGTAATAGGTAGAATAGATAAGGGAGAACCAGTGGATGTGGTTTATTTGGACTTTCAGAAAGCTTTCGATAAGATCCCGCATAAGAGATTAGCGTGCAAAGTTAAAGCACATGGGATTGGGGGTAAGGTACTGACTTGGATAGAGAACTGGTTGGCAGACAGGAAGCAAAGAATTGGAATAAACGGGTCTTTTTCCGAGTGGCAGGCAGTGACTAGTGGGGTACCGCAGGGATCGGTGCTAGGACCCCAGCTATTCACAATATATATTAATGATCTAGACGAGGGAACTAGATGTAATATCTCCAAGTTTGCAGACGACACAAAGCTGGGTGGGTGTGTGTGCAGTGAGGAGAATGCAGAGAAACTCCAGTATGATTTGGTCAGGTTGGGTGATTGGGCAGATGCATGGCAGATGCAATATAATGTGGATAAATGCGAGGTTATCCACTTTGGTGGCAAAAACAGGAAGGCAGATTATTATCTGAACGGCAATAGATTGGGAGAAGGGGAAGTGCAACGAGACCTGGGTGTCCTTGTGCACCAGTTGCTGAAGGTAAGCATGCAGGTGTAGCAGGCGGTTAAGAAGGCAAATGGCATGTTGGCCTTCATAGCGAGAGGATTTGAGTACAGGAGTAAGGATGACTTGCTGCAGTTGTACAGGGCCTTGGTGAGACCACACCTTAAGAATTGTGTGCAGTTTTGGTTGCCTTATCTGAGGAAGGATGTTCTTGCCATGGAGGGAGTGCAGCGAAGATTCACCAGACTGATACCTGGGGTGGCAGGAATGACGTATGAGGAGAGATTGGGTCGATTGGGCTTATATTCGCTGGAGTTTAGAAGAATGAGAGGGGATCTCATTGAAACTTATAAAATTCTAACAGGACTAGACAGACTAGATGCAGGAAGGATGTTCCCAATGGCGGGGGAGTCCAGAACCAGGGGTCACTGTCTAAGGATAAGGGTAAGCCATTTAGGACAGATGAGGAGGAATTTCTTCACCCAGAGAGTGGTGAACCTGTGGAATTCTCTACCACAGAAGGCAGTTGAGGTCAATTCATTAAATATATTCAAGATACAGGAAACTCTCGATTTACCGGCACCTAAATAACCGGAAATCTCTGTTAACCGGCAAAATTCAGGAGTAGGTTCTGGTAAGTTTTACTTCATAGTAGTGGCCTGTTCCTGGATCTGTGGCCAGGTTCCTGCACCTGTTGCTAAGCAACAGGGACGCTTGGATCTTGCGGTCGGGTTCCTGCACCTGTTGCTAAGCAACAGGGACGCTTGGATCTTGTGGTCGGAGTTCCTGCAGCTGTTGCTAAACAACAGGGAAGCCTGGATTTGTTGCTGTGTGCGGAGCTCTCATACCTTTTACTATACCTCTCTGTAAACCGGACTTTTTGATAAACCGGCACCATGCCGGTCCCGTTGGTGCCGGATAAAAAAGAGTTTCCTGTATATTTCTTAAGGCTAAAGGGATCAAGGGATATGGTGAGAAAGCAGGGACAGGGTACTGAATTTGGATGATCAGCCATGATCGCATTGAATGGCGGAGCAGGCTCGAGGGGCCGAATGGCCTACTCCTGCTCCTATCTTCTATGTTTCTATGTTTCTAGACCAGGGTTGCTCTTGGCTTGCTTTCCCAAGATCTGATCTATAATATAAAAGGCCCGCTAGAGAAACGCTGAATGTAAAAGTGACTGCACTCTGCAATGCAGCTGATTGAGGGATGCTTGTGCATCTCAGTTGGCTGCACTCCTGTAGTGTAAAAGCACCTCAAGAAACATTCCTAACACTTTGCTAAATGAAGACAAACCTTTTGAATAACAGATGCCAATGTTTCTAACACCTTTAGCTGGTTTTGATTAAACCTGTAAAACTCTGCTGAATATTTGTGAATTATAATGATTTAACATGAACCAGTTGGATCTAATCGCCTGTTTCTGTGCTGTATATTCTATGTAATTCTATGTAGTAACATAATAATGAAAGGAAACAAGGCTTCTTCGGCAGCACCTCTCAAACCCATGACCTCTACAACCTAGAAGGACAAGGGCAGCAGGTGCATGGGAACACCACCACCTCCAAGTCACACACACCATCCTGACTTGGAAGTATATCGGCCGTTCCTTCATCGTCGCTGGGTCAAAATCCTGGAACTCCCTCCCTGACAGCACTGTGGGAGTACCTTCATCACACAGACTGCAGCGGTTCAAGAAGGCAGCTCACCACCACCTTCTCAAAGGGCAACTAGGGATGGGCAATAAATGCTGGCCTTGCCAGCGACGCCCACATCCCATGGATTAATTAAAAAAAAAAGCATTCCTGAAATTGTTAAGGCCTTTTAAGAATCTCTGCAGAGGAGTAATTTATTAATTAGTCAATGAATAATTTTGAAGTGTAGTCACAGTTGAACTATAGGTGAATCTAGTAGCCAAATTGCACACGGCAAAGTCCTACAAACAGCAATAAGATAAATGACCAGACAATCTGTTTTTGGTGGTGTTCATTGAGAGATAAATGTTGACCAGGACATTGGAAGAACTCTCCAGCTTTTCTTCAAATAGTGCCATAAGATCTTTTATCTCTATCTTGAGCAGACAGGTGGGCCTGGGTTTAACATCTCATCTGAAAAACTGCAGTTCTGACAGAATTGTCAGCCTAAATTATGTGTTCAGGAGGAAGGCTTAACAACCTTCTGACTCAGAGGTGAGAGTGCTACCAGCTGAGCCAAGGTGAACCCAAAGCTGTTCTTCGCACCCCACACCCTACTGACCACCAAGATTGCTTATTCCCCCTGCCCCCCGCAATAACATCTCCCACAGTGTGTCCCAACCTCAGCCCCTCTGGTGTTAAAATCTTACCTGTGGCACAGTGCACGCTCTGGCCTGTATCAACTGGCTGCCTAGCCGAATAGGACTGAAAGTTCCTCTTCATTTCTGTGGGGCTAGGAGGGACATTCCTGCTCCTAAAACCCAGCCTGGGGCGCTGCCTCTCCCGGTTCCCCCCTCCCCCATCCCCAGATTGGGGCCTCCCCAGGAACCGCCTGATAGTGTGGTGGCCTGGAGTCGGCAGGCTGTCCCGAGGCAATTGGTTTCTGGCCGCAGTCCACTGGCCCAATAGAAATGAGACCCGGTCCTCAGCATGGGCCGGACCCCCGGGCAGGACTACCCAAGTTGCCAACCGGAACGTTCTGCTGGCTAGTCGCCCGGATACTGCTCCGGAGGAGAAACCATCCCCCAGTTTGAGTTGGCACCGAGTGCAGTATAACTCCATTAAAGAAACTCCACACCTCTCGGCTTTAGTGCGCTCAGCAGTCTCTAGGTTAATACTGCTATGTTTGCTTTGATGCAAACCATCTTACATCAGTGGCAGTGTAACCACACCCTGAAAGTGTACGGGCAGGCACTGTGCCCATGGTGATCATTTTAAGAACATGGCTGAGCTCTGTTCAGCTTCCGCAGGCTTTTGCAGAGTCAGAATGAACACCGCTGTTGAAGAATGTGCTGTCCTTTGTATTTACAATCGACACTGAACAGAACACCTGGTCAAACAGAGAATCTGATCCTAGTAAAGAACTCCAAAATCCCATTCCCATTCAGTCCATTGATCCTGATTTTATTTTATTTCTTTTAGCAAATTAGGTGTGCACTTCTAAGGCTTTAACTGCATTGGGCAAATGTACTGACTGTGTCCTTAAGATTGTTAGTGGATTTACTTCAAATGTTTTTACCAGATGCTTGGCTGAGGTGTCTCGTCTGACTTGCATTATGGTGTTGGCAGCAGGAAAACCTCATTCCAGGCAGCACAGAATGCCAACATACAGCAGGACTCTGTTATGTACCACAGGCCAGGACACACAATGTAAATGTGCCATGTATCCAGAAGTGTGTATTACATTGTGAGACCGCCGCCAAATATGTTAGCTGCCTTGTGGTCCCCCCATCCAGTTTTGTAGAGTAATGCAATCCTATGGCCTTACTGGATGCTGAACAGATTTTATTCCCTGTTAAGAGTCCAACGTCTTATTGGAATTTTGAAAAGTATACTTTTAACAGTTTATCGATTTTACATTATTGTTTTAATACATGCAATTCATGAGGATAGAAGAGAGAGAGAAATGCCATACATTGCGCACACTAAACAAAGGTACAAAATCAATTGTTGGTTTGAAGAAAGATTTAAAAGACAACTTGCATTTATATTGTGCTTTATCACATCTCAAATATCTCAAAGTGCAATCGCTGTTGTAATGGAGGTGCAGACAGCTGCCATTTTGTGCACAGCAAGTTCCAGCAAGCAGCAATGTGACCAATGACTAGTTTAGCTATATTTGGTGATGTTGGTTGAGGGAGTATTGAAGACCGGGACTCTCTACTCGTCAAATAGTGCCATGGGATCTTTAATATCCATCTAACTGAGCAGGCACATGGGGCTTTGGTTCAAGGCCTCATCTGAAGGAAGCCACATCTGACAATGAAGCACTTCCTCAGTGCTGAACTGGAAAGTCAATTTAGATTATGAGCACCAGTCTTGAGGGGGGACTTGAACCAATAAGCTATGTGAAAGTGGGGTGGGAAAGACTATACAGGATAAAGGTCTTAGTTGAAGTTGCTTGGCTGCCAAATAAGTGTCATGTGCAGAGCGAATATTGTATCCATATCTACACAACTGCTGTCTTCTTACAGCAGCAGCTTCAGTGCAAATCCTCTCTGCTTTTCAGATAAGAACCATACTAATATTTCCTGTTGTTAAACATGAAGCGATAAGTTCCTGCCTTTGTATTTGGTGTGCAATTATCTACATTTTTACATTGAACGTATTAGGAGCTTACTTTTGGAGTCAGTGCTGTGATTTCTGTGTCTAACCCATTTACAGTTGTTTTCCTGTTTATTTGGGACGAGATTACACGATGAAATTTGCACACTTGCTTTGTAAATACAGAGGCCTAGAAATTCAATGCCCTTAGCACCGATTTTGCGGCGCTAGAGGGCCTAGCGCTGCAATTGGCGCCGGTTCCTAAATTGCCTGGGGCCCTTCCGCGGCGGTAGACCGGTAGCGCTGCGCCGGCACCGATGACGTCATCGGTGTGCGCAGCGTCCCGGTTGCCGTGGTAACCCGGCCCCAAGCCGAAATTCAGTTGCGGCCGCCTCGCCAGTGGCAGCCGCAACTAAGACTCCGGCAAACGAGTGTTGCCGGAGTCTGCGCCGGCGCTTTAAGGAGGCGCGGCGGCCGGCCGCTTTCCCGCCGGCCGCCTGCCCGCAGCTCCCTCCCCGGACTTCTCCCCCCCCCCCCCCCCCCGGAACAGATGCAAGCCCGGCACTTGTCCGAGGTGCCGGGCTCATTTTTGAAGAGATTTGCGCGGGCCGCGGCCGGGTGCAGGCAGCTCCTCCTTAACGGAAGGAGGAGGCCTGCACTTCCCGAGCCTGCCGCACCGCAGCGGGCGCCGCAGCGCCGGAATAGCGCCGCAATGCGGCGCGTTGCGCCAGTTTTCAGGCGCTAAAACCCTTCAGTAGCGCCGGCAGCCGTTTGGGCGCGGCGCTACTGAATTTTTGGCGCGCGCAAAGGGACTTAGCGCCGGCGCTAACTTCCGGCGCTAAAGCCCTGGCGCAGCGCAAACTCAATTTCTAGGCCAGAGCCTTTCTTGTATTAAATGCAATACAGTATTCCCCAGCTCAGAGAGTTCTAATTGTTTCTATATTATTATCGTACCTATGAGATCAACCCATAAAATTGTAATATCATGATGCCATGGATTGGCAGAAGGAGCTTCCAACTGTGATTCCCCATAGAACTTAGCATTATACAATCATAGGCCTAGAAATTCAGTTGCTTGCGCCAGCCAGTAGCGCCTTAGGAGGAGTAGATGTTGGGCGCTAGGCGGCTAGCGGCCGGGCGCAGCGCGATCTGCGCCTCTCCCCAACTTCACTCACGATTTAGCGGCGGCGCAAAGTCTTTGCGCGCGCTCAGCTGCGCGCGCAGATCCTGACGTCATTTCCTCGTGCAACGCCCTTTGTGCGCCCCAAACCGGAAATTCAGTCGCGACGCCCTATTGTGCGCCTGGCGCCCCTAGCGACTGGTAGAGGGGAACGGTTCTCAGTCGATGCGGGGCGCGGGGGGCGCAAATTAAAGGGCACTCCTCCTGCACTAGAAAAGGCTGCCATTTCGCAGCACTCCTTCTTGAGAGACGGATCTTTGCAGAGAGACCAAGGTAGAGAGCTTTCTGCTTTGGCTCAACACTCGGACAGGTACTTGTGGCTTCAGGCCACAGCTTTCCACTTGTCTTTGCCTTCATTGACATATCATTGTTTGCTAACATATAATGGGGGCTGCAATGGGTACAAACGCTGGCCTTCTCCATTGCATCCAAAGGGCTCACAGACGCCGTGAGAGAGTGGCAGTCCTGGCTAGACGGATAGGGGGCAACAGGCGTCGGGAACGGAGGCCTTACCCACCCTGGGTATACCGCCAGCAGTTCTCCTATCTGAACATGTCTGACGAGCAGTGTGTTCGGAGGCTGCGATTCCGAAGGGAGGTGGTCACAGAGATCTGCCACCTGCTTGGCGGTGATCTGCAGCCACATCTGAGGAGCAGGACGTCTCTGTCGGTGGCAGTGAAGGTGACAGTGGCTCTCAACTTCTATGCCACCGGCTCCTTCCAATCCGCTACTGGGGACATTTCCAACATCTCCCAGTTCGCTGTGCATTGCTGCATCCGCCAGGTGACCAATGCCCTTTTTGTTAAGTCCGTGAATGATTGAGACACGGACTAGCAGGAGAGAAACAAAGAGATGTTTACTGGTGAAAGGCATAAACGAATCTAACCAACAGAGGCTCTCTAGCGCCTTTTATACAGGGGTGGTCACTGCCGGTACTGCAGTCTGAGACCAGTTATTCTCTTAAAGGTACATACACAACACTTTTCAAAAGGAGACGTCAGTTCATCTCCTTCTCCATGGCCCTTGCCAAGCAGCAACAGCGTGCAATGGGCTTTGCAGCATTCGCGGGCTTCCCCATGGTGCAGGGCACCATTGACTGCACGCATGTGGCTTTGTGGGCACCTGTGGAGAATGCCGAGGATTACCGCAACCGGAAGGGCTACCATTCGCTCAACGTCCAGCTGGTGTGTGACCACAGGCAGCTCATCCTAGCTGTCAATGCCCGCTTTCCAGGCAGCAGCCACGATGCCTTCATCCTGCGCCAGACTTCTGTGGCAGACATGTTCCAGGCCCAGCCTCACCCACGAGGATGGCTTCTCGGGGACAAAGGCTATCATTTGTGTACCTGGCTGATGACCCCGCTCCGTGCGCCCAGCTCCCCTGCTGAAGAGGGATACAACGACAGCCATCAAGTGACCAGGAACATCATTGAGCAAACAATCGGCGTCCTGAAGCAACGGTTCCGCTGTCTGGATCATTCCGGTGGAGCCCTACAACATTCGCCGGAGTGAGTCTCCCATTTCGTGGTCGTATGCTGCATGCTGCACAACCTGGCTATCCGCAGGACTCAGCCACTGCCACCAGAGATTGGAGGACCACCTGAGGAGGAGGAGGACCAGCACAGGAGGGAGGCAGAAAGTGCAAGGGCCGCCCGTCGCCGGCTTATTGAACGTCGGTTCTAGGCCCCCTCTCAGGGAAAAGCTTGTGCCAATGTCAGCAGATGAATGTAGCCGCTCCACAAGCCCTCAGCCGAGCAGGGCAACCAGGACTTGCAAAAAAAACCATGCACAGTGCGATTTAAGAACATTAATTTATTGCAAACCTCTGCCCTTCCCACATTACAACCTCATGTTGAGAAGCCCCCTCCAAAAACACAAAACTAACAGTCTCGGCCTTACAAAAACAAAGAAAGACACCAGTCTCGGCCTTACAAAAACACAACTACACCAGTCTCGGCCTTTCAACAAACACAAAGCATTTGTGCAGACCTTCTACTTTTTGCCCTGCGAGGGCGATGCCTTTCGCATCCTTGCCTGGCCCCTGCCCGCCCTGCAGCTCCTCCTCAATGGGAGCCCAGTGGCTGCAGCAAGGCTGGGGGAAGGCTGCTGAGGGTCAGATGGCGAGACGGCAGATGCCCTTGGGGGTCGGCCTGCGCCAGCTCTGGCCCTGGAGGGGCCGGCTGCTGACTGCTCCAACTCTGCTTGGGCGGCAGCAGTCTGTCCAGCGGCTCGTGGCAGCTGCAATGGCGGAGTGGCAGTGTCGACTGCAGGAATGGTGCCAACCTGACAGATCGCAGGTGCTCCCTGGTCGCCTGATACATTGGCACTCGCACGGGCCAGCACTGCAGCATGCGCAGCAAACAGCTGAAGAACAGACTGCTGGGCTGCTGCTGCGCGGCGAGTGCCCTGGCGATGCCTGGCTGATCCAGCGAGGGTGGCAGCAGTTAGTGCCCGTGTGGCCCTGGTCTGTGTCCGCATGACAACAGCCAGTGAATGGACGGCACGACTGAGCACTTGGCTAGAAGCCGCCTGTGCTGCCGCGAAGTCCTGTAGACTCCTGGCCTGTGCTGCTCCAAATTGCTGTACACTCCTTGACAGAGACTCAATGGAGTCAGGCATCCTTGCCACTGCAGCCATGAGCTCATTGTGCCTGCGCTCAGCCTGGACGGCCATTTCCTCCAGGAGCCGCACCTCCTCTGCGCTCACCGTCGCAGGACTGGAGGCCGCACTCACCCTCTGGGGAGAAGTCCGCCGAGCTTCCCCACCCCTCCCGCGTTGCTGCAGGCCGCTGGGCCCCGGAGCTTCACTCTCCTCCGACCCTTCCCCCCGGCTCCCCTCCAGGGAAGACGTGTCCCCTTCATCGCCATGGGCTGGCGCGGCTGAGGGTGGCACTGATGGGCCGGCTTCCTCTTCCTCCTCCTCGAATTCGGAATCGCTGACAGTGGCAGCTTGAGGGCCCGCCTCCTGACCTGGCGATTCACCATCTAAAAGCAGGAAGGTACAAGAGTAGCTTTAGAGTGAGGACAGGGCGGCAGTGAGGGAGGCATGAGTGCTGCCATGCACTGCATTGGTCGGACAGTGGCAAAGGATGCTGATCTGAGGCGCAAGTGGAAAGAGAGAGGTCAAAAAGGTGATGCCCTTACCATTGGTGCCCAGAACAGGGTCGGCATCTCCACTGGCGACGGGGCCAATCAGCCGGCCTGCCATAATGCGCTCCACACGCTGGTCGAGGTCGGAGAGCTCTTTGACGTCAGGACGGCCTCCCCCGGTCTCACTTAGTTTCCGCCGGTTGTGCGCCACCTTGGCCTGCAAGAGAAAGGACGGCCTCTAAGTACAGTGTGAAGCCCTGATCTTGTCTGCACTGCCTCCCATGGTCGAATAGCTTGTATAGTGTGAAGCCCTGATCTTGTCTGCAATGCCTCCCATGGTCGAATAGCTTGTACAGTGTGAAGCCCTGATCTTGTCTGCACTGCCTCCCATGGTGGACTGGCCCTGACAGTGTGAAGCCCTGATCTTGTCTGCAATGCCTCCCATGGTCGAATAGCTTGTACAGTGTGTAAAGTGCTGAATGTGCAAGTGATTTTCATGACAGTCCCATAGCTGCTGGATGAGGGCTGGCCATTAGGGCTTTCAGGTCCCTTTGCCCATAAACTGAGGTGCACATGCAAGGATGAGGAGGACACTGGAAAGGGTACTCACCCTGACAACCCGAGTGAGGTCGTTGAACTTTTTCCGGCATTGCACAGGAGTCCTGGCAACCACGCTGTTGGAAGTCACCCTGTTTGAGACCTCCCTCCAGGCTTTCCGGTAGGCGCTGGGCAGCGGCCTCCTGCCACCTTCTGGGAACAGAACATGGCGCCTGCGCTCCACTCCGCCAACCAGCACCCTCAGGTCACCGTCGCTGAAGCGCTGCGCTCTCTCCCTGGCCTTCTCCATAGCCCTGGGCGTTGTGCAGATGAAGCAGAAGTGGTCAGGCCTAGGTTGAGGGCTGCAGTGTGCAGGGCATGGCAGGCAAACAAATCCACCCTCCCCCTTTAAGAGCTGACCGGCGCCAGAGTGTCTGCCGTCAATCAGCAACTCGCCGCACCTGCGCTGCGCCCGGCCTCGGGGGTATCGCTCAGCCCCGCCGGCTTAGCGCCTAAAGATAGTCGTGCATCGCCTGTTTTAACGCAGCAGCAACCTCTTGGGGCGATGCAACTGAATATCGGCGAAGGTGGCACGACTTTGCGCCGGGCGCAAACTTTAGCGGCCGCCCGACTTTAGCGCCCCAAACGTGGCTATACTGAATTTCTAGGCCATAGTATCATAGTATCATAGAATCATAGAAATCCTACAGCACAGAAGGAGGCCATTCGGCCCGTCGTGCCCGTGCCGGCTCGCTGCAAGAACACTTCAGCTAGTCCCACTCCCCTGCCCTTTCCCCGTAGCCCTGCACATTTTTTTCCTTCAGGTACTTATCCAATTCCTTTTTGAAAGCCACGATTGAATCTGCCTCCACCATCCTTTCAGGCAGTGCATTCCAGATCCTAACCACTCGCTGCGTAAAAAGGTTTTTCCTCGTGTCGCCTTTGGTTCTTTTGCCAATCACCTTAAATCTGTGTCCTCTGGTTCTCAACCCTTCCGCCAATGGGAACAGTTTCTATCTACTCTGTCTCGACCCCTCATGATTTTGAACACCTCGATCAAATCTCCTCTCAACCTTCTCTGCTCCAAGGAGAACAACTCTAGCTTCTCTAGTTTATGCATGGAACTGAAGTCCCTCATTCCTGGAATCATTCTCGTAAATCTTTTCTGCACCCTCTCTAAGGCCTTGACATCCTTCCTTAAGTGTGGTGCCCAGAATTGGACACAATACTCCAGTTGAGGCCAATGCAGTGTTTTATAAAGGTTCATCATAATTTCCTTATTTTTGTACCCTATGGGCTGGATTTTCATTCAGGAGTTGGGTTGGAGGCGGGTCTACAACTTTTGGGGTTGTAGTCCCGCCTCCATCGAGATGCGGCCAATCCGCGCGATTTTAACTTGATTGACCTTGTTGAGTCCACCCAGCGGGCTCAGCAGGCCAATTAAGGGCCACCCGGCAACAGGTGATGTCACAGACTGAAATTTCATCTGTCAAGAGATTTTGATAGATGAAATATCAGCATTTCACAGCTGTTTGAAGCTGTCAAACACTGACAGTCTTACTTCTAACCTGAGTCCTTCTCCACAGACTCAGTTAGAAATCTCACCGGCACAGAAAGCTGAAGGCTGTCACTTTTGACAGTTCGCAGCCATTCTGCTTTCTGTGCCGGTGAGATGACGGACTCCCCGAACCTAAAGGAAGGAAGGCTGAAAAGGTAAGAAAAGGTCATTTACACTTCTTTAATCACTTTAGACACACCAAACACACTTACCTTTGCACTAATGCACACATCACTCACCTGAACACCGACATCTTGACCCCTCCAAGTCCTTCAACCCGACGGCCCGACTCCTCTAACAGAGAAATGTGCAAATAATAGGGTAATAATAATGGGGGATTTCAACTTCCCCAATATTAACTGGGATAGTCAGAGTGTGAAAGGCTCAGAGGGTGTAGAATTCTTAAAGTGCATCCAGGGGAGCTTTTTGAGCCAGCATGTAGAAAGTCCTACAAGAGAGGGGGCGGTACTGGACCTAATTCTAGGGAATGTGGCCGGCCAAGTGGAAAAAGTGCTAGTAGGTGAGCACTTTGGTGATAGTGACCATAATATGGTAAGATTTAAGGTGGTCATGGAAAAGGACAGGGATGGGCCAGAAATAAAGGTTCTAAATTGGGGGAAGGCCGATTTTAATAGGATAAGGCAGGATCTGGCCAAAATGGACTGGGATCAGCTACTTGTAGGAAAATCCGCATCGGAGCAATGGGAGGCTTTCAGAAGGGAGATTGAGATCATACAATGGCAACATGTTCCCGTAAAGGTCAAGGGTGGTTCCAAAAACCACAGGGAACCTTGGATGTCAGGGGATATACGAGAATGGATTAGGAAAAAAAGGAGGGCTTTTGGTAGATACAAAAGGCTAAAGATGGAGGAAGCCCTAGAGGAGTACAAAAAGTGCAGGGAGATACTTAAAAAAGAAATTAGGAGATCAAGGAGGGGCCATGAAATAACACTGGCGAGCAAAATAAAGGAAAATCCTAAGATGTTTTATAAGTATATTAAGGGTAAGAGGATAACTAGGGAAAAAATAGGGCCCATTAGGGACAAAAGTGGCAATCTGTGTGTGGAGCCGGAAGATGTAGGAGGGGTTCTAAATGAATTTTTTGCATCTGTTTTCACTATGGAGAAGGACGATGTAGACATAGAAATAGGGCGGGGGGACTGTGATATGCTCGAACATATTAACATCGAGAGGGAGGAGGTATTGGCGGTTTTAGCTGGCCTAAAAATGGATAAATCCCCAGGCCCGGATGAAATGTATCCCAGGCTGCTGTGTGAGGCAAAGGAGGAGATTGCGGGGGCTCTAACACATATATTCAGGACCTCTCTGGCCACGGGATGTGCCAGAGGACTGGAGAACCGCTAATGTAGTACCATTATTCAAGAAGGGTAGTAGGGAAAAACCGGGGAACTACAGGCCAGTGAGCCTAACATCAGTGGTAGGAAAATTATTGGAAAAAATCCTGAGGGACAAAATTTGTCTCCACTTGGAGAGGCAAGGATTAATCAGGGATAGTCAACATGGCTTTGTCAAGGGAAGATCATGTCTGACTAATTTGATTGAATTTTTTGAGGGGGTGACTAGGTGTGTGGATGAGGGTAACGCAGTGGATGTGGTATACATGGATTTCAGTAAGGCCTTCGATAAAGTCCCGCACAGGAGACTGGTCAAGAAGGTAAGAGCCCATGGAATCCAGGGTGCCTTGGCACATTGGATACAAAACTGGCTTAGTGGCAGAAGGCAGAGGGTGATGGTCGAAGGTTGTTTTTGTGACTGGAAGCCTGTGGCCAGTGGGGTACCACAGGGATCGGTGCTGGGTCCCTTGCTGTTTGTGGTCTACATTAATGTCTTGGATATGAATGTAAAGGGTATGATCAGTAAGTTCGCGGATGATACAAAAATTGGTAGGGTGGTAAATAGCGAGGAGGGTAGCCTCAGTCTGCAGGACGATATAGATGGGTTGGTCAGATGGGCGGAACAGTGGCAAATGGAATTTAACCCGGAAAAGTGCGAGGTGATGCACTTTGGGGGGACTAACAAGGCAAAGGAATACACAATGAATGGAAAGACCCTAGGCAAGACGGAGGGTCAGAGGGATCTGGGTGTGCAAGTACACAGATCCCTGAAGGCGGCGGAACAGGTGGATAAGGTGGTAAAAAAGGCATATGGGATACTTGCCTTCATTAGCCGAGGCATTGAATATAAGAGCAAGGAGGTTATGATGGAGCTGTATAAAACACTGGTTAGGCCACAGCTGGAATACTGTGTGCAGTTCTGGTCGCCACACTACAGGAAGGATGTGATCGCGTTAGAGAGGGTGCAGAGGAGGTTCACCAGGATGTTACCAGGGCTGGAGCGCTTCGGCTATGAAGAGAGACTGGGCAGATTGGGTTTGTTTTCCTTGGAGCAGAGGAGGCTGAGGGGGGACATGATTGAGGTGTACAAAATTATGAGGGGCATAGATAGGATGGATGCTGAGGAGCTTTTTCCCTTAGTAGAGGGGTCAATAACTAGGGGGCATAGATTCAAGGTAAAGGGCGGGAGGTTTAGAGGGGATTTGAGAAAGAACTTTTTCACCCAGAGGGTGGTTGGAGTCTGGAACTCACTGCCTGAAAGGGTTGTGGAGGCAGAAACCCTCACAACATTTAAGAAGCATTTGGATGTGCACTTGAAATGCCATAGCATACAAGGCTACGGGCCAAATGCTGGAATATGGGATTAGATTAGGCAGGGCTTGATGGCCGGCGCGGACACGATGGGCCGAAGGGCCTCTATCCGTGCTGTATTACTCTATGACTCTATGACTCTATGGCGTGGTTTGGAGCCGTCGGGAATCCCACACTTCAACCTTAAAAATAGGGATTCGGCTAAAAACTGCCTGTTAACTACCCTCCAGGACATCCTCTATCTCCAGCACTGTAACATTCTCCTTAACCAATACTGCCACCCCACCTCCTTTCTTTCCTTTCCTATCTTTCCTGAACACCTTATATCCAGGGATATTTAATACCCAATCCTGCCCTTTTTTGAGCCAGGCCTCCATTATCACCACAACATCATATTCCCATGTGGCTATTTGCACCTGCAGCTCACCAAGCTTATTTACCACGCTTCATGCATTTACACACATGCACTGTAAACCTATCTTAAACCTCCTTGTATTGAGCTGAGGCTAGTGCACCTCTCCCACTTTCAAAATTAAACTGCAATAATAATAGGGCAGCAGTCACACTGATGCTTGGGAGTGGGAGTGCACTTTTCTTTAAAATCAGCTGATTTCATTGGCTTGGAAGTTTGCTACTGACTATCTCAGCATCAGTGTTTGGTGGGACATCCTGACTAATGCAGTTGCATATAGTGACATATCTATATAGTGATGCCACTATTCCTGGCCAGAATAGAGGTGATTGGGTAATTCCCCCGTTAATCTCGCCTGGAGATTGCGTTGCTGCAAGTGACTAGGATTGATTTTACGCACATAATTTGTATTATGTCACTATCCTCCACTCACTGCTGGAGAAATCACCCTGCTTTTATCGGGAGAGCTTGCTGTAGTTTCGGTCATGAGTTCTGTTTGCTATAGTTTGTAGTGGCTCTGTTTAAATAGACTCTGTAGACTGTTTGATGTTGTGCATTGTTTAAATAGACTCTGTAGACTGTTTGCCGTAGTGTGCTGTTTAAGTAGACTCTGCTGAGTAAATAGACTTTGTTTGCTGTAAAATAGATTATTTGCTGTAAGTCCTGTCATAATTTCCATCCCACCTCTAACTCATTGGCTGACATGGTGCAACTCATTGGCTGACACATTGGTGTCAATAGACACTCTGGACTAAAACAGGACAGTGGAGAGGTATTGAGGCACTCAATCAATCATTTGGTGTGTATCCGGCTGCCACATTGCAGTGTTAAAGGAGTTGGGCGGAAGTGCTGAATTTTTGCGTGAAGTGACGTGCCTCTACTCACAAGTTTGCTTGCGCCTGTACAGTGCAGCCAGCATTATAGCCTGTTGAATCTGGTCGGGCTTTCTCTCTTCGCCTTTCTCCTTTTCTTCTTTAATTGGTGGTGGAACTGTGGGCTGGAGTTTTCTCTGACGGCACTTGCTCAACTCAAAGCAGGAAGCTTCTGCCAAGAGCCAGCACAGGCGGCAGGAAATTTCTGCCTACAGTTGCATCACCTTAACTGAAGTAATTTATCTCAATTCACATTTCCCTGGTGATCTTCACCCAGCTCTGAAGTCTTCAGCACTGCCACCCAGCACTAAGAGTAACTGACAATGACGGTCTAAAGGTCTTCCTACTGATTCACAGTTTTAATTAAGGCTTTATTATCCCTTTTAAACCTCAGATTTACAATTCTTGCTCTCCTACTTTACAAAAGTAATTAGAACTTAGATCACTCCCACTCCCACTGATTACGGTCAGGTCCTCTCGTCAGCTCCAAAGTGACTCATCAATAATCGCCTCTTCATTTCCGCAGCCACTTGAATCCATGTCATTCCTACTTATTGCAGTGCTGGGTCTGATATCCATTGCTGCTTCGGAGGTAATCAACTTTTGTCACTCTTATTCTAGACTGTCTTTTGAGGCATTTATTTCAAATGGCGCTGTGATTATTGTTATTATTGCTGTGTGTTTAAAATAACCCAAAGAAGCAAATCGCATGTATTTTGGGTTCCTAGTTACCAGCATATATATCTCAGAAATAACAACAGAAAACGCTGGAAAAACTGAGCAGGCCAGGCAGCATCCATGGAGAGAGAAACAGTCAACGTTTCAGGTCGAAACCCTTCTTCAGAACTGAGAAAAAAACAGGAAATGAAACAGATTAAAAGGCCAGTTTGGGGGCTGGGAAATGGGGGAGGGGATGGAAGAACAAAAGGGAAGGTCTGTGAGAGGTGAAGAGACATTAAGAGGTATTCAAGATGAGACGAGATGGTAATAGGACAGGTAAAGAGACAAAAGACGGCTCTAGATGAGGTGTGAAATGCGCTGGCAGAGTGAGAGACAGCTGCCATGTGGGAGAGAAAAAAAGGAAAAGGCACAAACCAAAGGTGTGGATAAAAAATATATAAAAATGTAATAGGGGCCGAGGTTATGATCTGAAGTTGTTGAACGATATTGAGTCCGGAAGGCTGTAAAGTGCCTAATCGGAAGATGAGGTGCTGTTCCTCGAGATCGGTATCTCAGATTTTATTTCCGCAGACGACTGCCAGTAGTTACTGCAAATGTAACTTTGTCATTTCCCAAGCACATCAGTGTTTCCCTTTGACAGCACTTGGATTTGGAGGAGGGGACCAAGTGTAACATATCAAAGTTTGCAGATGATACTAAGATGGGAGGGAAAGTAGTGAGTGAGGAGGACATAAAAAACCTGCAAGGGGACATAGACAGGCTAAGTAAGTGGGCAGAGATTTGCCAGATGTAATACAATACTGGAAAGTGTGAGGTTATGCACTTTGGCAGGAAAAATCGTAGAGCAAGTTATTATCTTAATGGCAAGAAACTGGAAAGTACTGAAGTACAAAGGGATCTGGGGGTCCTGGTGCACGAAACTCAAAAGGTTAGTATGCAGGTGCAGCAAGTGATTAAGAAGGCCAATGGAATGTTGGCTTTCATTGCTAGGGGGATAGAATATAAAGATAGGGAGGTATTGCTTCAGTTGTACAGGGTATTGGTGAGGCCGCACCTGGAATACTGCGTACAGTTTTGGTGTCCATACTTAAGAAAAGACATACTTGTTCTCGAGTCAGTACAAAGAAGGTTCACTCGGTTAATCCCGGGGATGAGGGGATGGACATATGAGGAGAGGTTGAGTAGATTGGGACTCTACTCATTGGAGTTCAGAAGAATGAGAGGCAATCTTATTGAAACATATAAGATTGTGAAGGGGTTGGATTGGGTGGATGCGGGGAGGATGTTCCCGATGATGGGTGAAACTAGAACTAGGGGGCATAGTCTTAGAATAAGGGGCTGCTCTTTCAAAACTGAGATGAGGAGGAACTACTTCACTCAGAGGGTGGTAGGTCCATGGAATATGCTGCCCCAAAAAGCTGTAGAAGCTACATCATTACATAAATTTAAAACAGAAATAGACAGTTTCCTAGAAGTAAAGGGAATTAAGGGTTACGGGGAGCGGGCAGGAATTTGGACATGAGTCTAGGTTCGGATCGGACATGGCCCTGTGGGTAGCGGAGCGGGCCCAGGGGCCGTGTAGCCTGATCCTGCTCCTATTTCGTGTGTCTAATTCTGTTAGATTCAGGAGATGGTTCTGTGATAGTAGATTGGCGGTTAGGATCAGATCAGCCATGATCTTATTGAATGGCGGGGCCGATTGGCCTACTCCTGCTCCTATTTCTTATGTTCTTATGAAGTCCTACCTTTGAATCGCCCCTCAGATTTACTCAGCAACCTGGCGACGGCAGCATTGATCCACCTGGCTCTCTCGGCTTTGCCAGGCTCCACCTGTCAGCAAACTGTTGCTTTGCTGAGCCAGTTATCTTCTGGTCACTGAGTGCAATCCCCCCAACACTGGTTGTGCTGATACGACCAGTGTCTGTGGACTCCCTGACATTGACCTTTCTAAATGGTTCTTCATAAGTCATAAGATCAACAGATGTTCAGCAGATTCCTACAGCATAACAGTCTCAAGGTCTGCAGGATGTTCAGTTCCTGCTTAAACAAAGTCCATGGCCAGGATTTTCATTGGGCCGTGGAGTCGGCATTGGAGGCGTGCGGGGGATTAAAATCCCGAAATCAGGAGTCTCAACCGCATCCCACACCCAAACCCAACTCCATGCCAGTTTCAAAGGAGACGGGTACCCGCCCTGCACTGAGACCCGCCTACCTGAGGCGGGAAGGGATTAGTGCCAATTAACTGCCTGTTAACAGGTAGTTAACAGGCAGTTTTTAGCCTAATCCCTATTTTTAAAGTTGAAGTGTGGGATTCCCGACAGCTCCAAACCACGTCAAGTTAGAGGAGTCGGGCCGTCGGGTTGAAGGACTTGGAGGGGTCGAGATGTCGGTGTTCAGGTGAGTGATGTGTGCATGAGTGCAAAGGTAAGTGTGTTTGGTGTGTCTAAAGTGATTAAATAAGTTTTACATACCTTTTCTTACCTTTTCAGCCTTCCTTCCTTTAGGTTCGGGGAGTCCCTCATCTCACCGGCACAGAAAGCAGAATGACCGCGAACTGTCAAAAGTGACAGCCTGCAGCTTTCTGTGCAGGAGAGATTTCTAACTGAGTCTGTGGAGAAGGACTCAGGTCAGAAGTATGATTGTTAGTGTTTGACAGCTTCAAACAGCTGTGAAACGCTGATATTTCATCTGTCAAAAGCTCTTGACAGATGAAATTTCAGTCTGTGACATCACCTGTTGCCGAGTGGCCCTTAATTGGCCTGCTGAGCCCGCTGGGTGGGCTCAACAAGGTCAATCAAGTTAAAATCGCGTGGATTGGCCGCATTTAGATGGAGGCGGGACTACAACCCCAAAAGTTGTAGTCCCGCCTCCCACCCGACTCCTGAATGAAAATCCTGCCCAACGTATTTCACGGTCACATAAAGTATTGTACAAACAGTTTGTTATTGAAAAAGATCACGATCCAAGACATTTTCAACTTTATACACTAACCTCTAACTTTATTACTGCCTGTCGAGTTGCATTAAAGTCAGTAAATAACTGCTTAAACTACACTGACACATGAAAGGAAGTATTTGGCCACACAGAGAGGAAGAGAAGAGAATTTGGATTTTATAGGCTGCCCTGCAGCTAACTTTGACGACATTAACAATGTGAATTGAGCACAAGTGGTATTACACGAACCACCAGTGAGAGAATAGGAAGAGGAACAGGAGCAAGAAGAGGAAACCAGCAACATCCCTTCTGTTGGGATGTAGCTGATACACTGATTGCAGGACCACTCTCTAGAGTGCAGTCAGGTCTAATGCTGGAGTTGACTCATTTTGAAGATTGGATACAGAAGGGTATTCTGGAAAAGAAGGCAAAAGGAGCACGCAGTTAACCCTTGATTTCTATCTAAAATATATTGGCCCAGAAATTTGGGTCGGGGGCTTCCCGCGGGTGCAAGTCTCCGACCTGCACTTACCTAGCGCGCCGGCCGTTGAGCTGTGGGCCCACGTGGGATTGCGATCCTGGGCCTGCTCCAACTGCCGGCGCGCAGTGCTTGCGTATCCCAGGGGTGCAGTTAGTTCGATGCATCCCCTGGGATCACGTGGGCCATGGAGAGCCAATGGTAGCAGGGAATGCTTCATTCATAAGTTTGACAGGAAGAGCTGTCAAACCTATAAATACTATAAGCCCCAAAACATCACTAAAACTTCAAATAATTTTTTTTTAAAACATCACTTTTTTTAAATAACTATAAATGACATGAAATAACTATTTTAAACAATAATTTAAATTTTTGAAAAAATTAATTACATTTTCTAACGGGCTAAAAATAAACTTACCTTTCTTTAAAGTATTTAAAAATAATAAACCTGTGGAAAAAATGTTTTAATTTGAATTAATTCACCACTTACCTTGTTAAAAGCAGGCCTTGCACCTGCTTTTTAAAAGTGTAACTGCTGGAGACTTACCCTCCCGGTGAAACCTGCAAAAAAAGCGTAAGTTCGATGCGCACGCGCTGCCTCTCCGGTGCACACATTCCACCTCTCAACCCCTTCTTTCAGGGGAACGGAAGTGCCGGTTTCCCATGCATGCGCAGTGCATGCACGAAACCGACACTTTCATTGGACCTACGCGCGAGTACCCCGTGCGTACTCACGCGTTGGGACCAGAATTTCTGGGCCATTAAAAATCTTTCGTGCGCACGCAATTCCTGCCAACTTTTTCCATTATGAATTTCTATGATCACATTTGTTACAGTGCCTTGACTGGGATGGTGGGGTTGGTGTGGGGGTTATAAATACAATATAGCAAGTTTACATAGGCATTTCCATTATAAATTTATAATGCAAAATATAAAAATAAGGGCAGAATGGTTATATGTGTGGTGGTCTGCCTTGGCTCAATGGTAGCCCTGTCACATCAGGTCAGAAAATTGTGGGTCCAGAGTTTTGACCATATAATCTAGGCTGACACTACAGTGCAGTACTGAAGGAGTACTGTCGGAGGTGCTGCTTTTTGGATTAAACTGTGGACCTGTCTGCCCTCTCAGGTGGACAGCAAAGAACCCTTGGGCACTATTCGAAGAAGCGCGTGGGAGTTCTCTCCAGTGGCCTGACCAACATTTCATCCCTCAACCAACTACACTAAAACAGATGATCTGGTCATTATCTCATTGCTGGTTATGGGACCTTGCAGTGCACAAGTTGACTGTCGCATTTCCTACAACAGTGATTACACTTCAGAAGTACTTCATTGACTATAAAGCACTTTGGGACATCTTGAGGTCGTGAAAGGTGCTGTATGAATGCTTTCAGATTCTAATTTTCTTTTAAAATTGAAGAGAAATGGGGACTGAATTATGTCTGTGTTCCCTGCTCCAATTATTGCTCACTCTCTAACCCCACTACATTTGGTCTTGACCCCTTGTGTGCAACTCCATGAAAAATTGACTAGTATATTTTATAACAATATATGCGTTGCGTTTTGTTTTATTATATAATTGATTTTGGATGATTTTACAGTACATTTTCTGCGTATTGCTTTGCTGCATACTACATCTTGGAGGTTGTTTTAGTGAAAGGGTGAAAACAGGCATTAAATGGGTGCTGTGCTAATAAGACTGTTTGAAAGTCTAGTTTTAGCACGCAATTTTGGTCCTAATTGCTGATTATCATTACTTGAACTTGCCTGGAGGCTAAAGCAGACAACTGCAGGTTTAGCATTCAAGCTCTGATTAGATGCAATTTTTGTGGAGCAGTGTCTGTGGGGCTCCACGCACCCACGTCCACTGAAGGAACGGAGTGCGCTGGCTGACACAGCAGAACGTTTCAGGATGGTTCAGGGACCGAGGGAGAGGGCGCATAGGTTCTCGGACGTGGCACTGGAGGTGCCGGTGGAGGAGGTCTAGAGGACGAGGGATGTCCTGTACCCGCAAGGGGGGAAGGAGTCCACCTCGCCCTCCTATCCCTCTCACCTGCAGCAGCTGGTGCCGCTCTGTCTGGCCTCATGTCTTCCTCCCATTCCTCCTGCAAACCAAGTGGGACCCCTAGCAAGATGGCCAAGTGTTCCCTTTCTCCTGGTGACTCCTACAAGGTAGAGTAGCACAGCACTCACTCTTGTTAGGTGAAGTCCTCAGAGAATTTCCAGAAATAATGTTGCTCGAGTGTTAGTGAAGCCTTGACAAAGTATCCCACAAAGTCTCCTGATGTGTTTCAAAGGTCCTCTTCAAACCTCCAGCAGCAAGTGAACAATAGTTTACTCCCAATCAGCTAATTGCTGTTAGGAGAGGGCGTTAGATCAAGCCACCAAAATGCCATGCAGCCTCCTGAATGAGCGTTAGCAGGAAATTTAAGTGGCGATCAGCTGCTTCACCACCCTCTGGGCGGGCGTTCCTAGCACAAGCTTCAACTCCTTTACTAAGGTGGCCTCTTGCGTTAAACGTGGGCTAAACCGATGTTTCAGCTCAAGACCCCATCTTGGCCACCTCGGAGGCTCTTTAACAGCCTGAACTGTTGTGTATGTACCTTTAAGGGAATAACTGGTCTTAGATTGTAGTACCGGCAGTGACCACCCCTGTATAAAAGGCCCTAGCAGGCTTCTGTAGTTTCAGTTTCAGGCTGCCTCTTGTTCAGTAAAGTACCTGTTAAACTGTTCTCCCGAAGTCCGTGTATTATTGAGGCGCGGACTTTACAGTGGCGACGAGTAAGTTCGAACTCACCTGCAGGAAGGTCCTGGAAGGTCGTAGTCTGAGCAACGGGCGTCGACCGAGGGCAACCACCCAAAGAATCCATCGGTGTTTGGAGAATTGCGGAAGAGACTGTGGTTCCAGCGAATCGTGCTGGTAGCAGGTAGCGCGCTGACCCTTCCGGACTGCGGCCGGCTCAAGCTCGATCGAGCGGCTCTACGAAACGGGCCGCGCAGCGTCGCCGGGAAAAGAAAACAAGAGAGAGAGGGTGGAGCGCACAGGGTGCGGTTGGTGCTCGAGAACAGGACAGCGGAGAGAAACTAAACGGGGGGGAAGGAAAGCGAGACGCGCCGAAGCTGCGGGTCGCCGCTATTACCCTATAGAACGCTAGGAGCAGCGTGGCAGTAAGGGGAAGAAGCAAAAGCGCGGGAGGCGCCATTTTATCTCCGTTGGGGAAGAAGCAAAAGCGCGGGAGGCGCCATTTTATTCCATTGGGGAAGAAGCAATAGCGCGGGAGGCGCCATTTTAAATCGCCCAAGATGCCGAAAAGTGGCAGTATCACTGCTTTCGACAACGCGGTAGAAGACTGGACCACGTATGTAGAAAGAATCAAAGTGTACTGCAGGGCAAATGAGGTGGCCGATGGAAAGAGGGCGTCGGTATTATTGAATCTGATGCGTGCGAGTACGTACGGCCTATTGTGGAATTTAATTACCCCAGCTAAACCAATGGAGAAAAGTTTTGAGGAGATTGTTCATATCTTACAGGAACATCTAAGCCCTACACCACTGCTGATAGCAGAAAGATTCAAGTTCCATAAAAGAAACCAGCACAAAGATGAGAGCAATGCTGACTATCTTACGGAACTACGCAAGTTATTGAAGCACTGCCAGTTCGGAGCAGGACTGGCAGACACCTTACGGGATAAGTTTGTCTGCGGGCTCCAGAGTGAAGGAACCCAGAAACGACTACTTTCGAAAAAGGACCTGACGCTAGAACAGGCTTTCAGCGTGGCAGTATCCTACGAAGCAGCAGCACGGGGAGCTGCGGAAATACAACAGAAACCACAAGAATACAGCGCTAACGAAATGGCGTATGGAGCCGAAAAGTGCTATCGCTGCGGCAGAACAACCCATGAGCAGAAGGACTGCTGGTTTAAAGACAAAATATGCAGGCAATGCGGGAAAATGGGACATATAGCAAGAGTCTGCAGGTCGAGAAAGAAGACCAACACGACAAGAACTACTAAGGAACAGTACAGGAAAGTAAAGAAACTGACAGATAGTAGTTCAGAAGATCAGGAGAGTGATAAGGACTCCGGGAGCAGGCGACTAAGTTGTTTAAAGTTACACAACGTGATCACAAAAGAAGATCACCGAACCATTTGGGTCACCCTCATGATAGCAGGGTCCCCAGTGAAGATGGAATTGGACACAGGATCAGCCCTAACTGTCATGAATCGACGAGACTATGAGTGGCTATTCTCACACATACCCTTAAAGGACACGTCCATTGTATTGAAGACATACACGGGGCAAAAGGTCTACCCCAGAGGAAAAATAAGGGTGCCAGTTGAATATAACGGAAAGGAAACACAGAAGCTATACATGTATATACTACGAGATGGAGGACCACCATTATTGGGACGTGAATGGATCCGAAGACTACAATTGGATTGGCATTCCATTCTGGCACTAACTGTGACTGACAAAAAAGATGATGACGTCGCACCTGGACGTCTGTCACAAATTCTATCTGACGCGGAAGAGGTGTTCCAACAAGTTGAAAATTGCCCCCATGAAACCAACAGCAACAATTTGCATTATATAACACCTTTGAAGACAGCCTAGTCATGTAAACAGTTGTAGTTATTTACTTCCCTTAAACAAGACTTCCTGATGTAACTATTCTTAACCCTTTTGAAGAACAAGCTTTGTTAACTGTTATCTTTCTATACTATAGTTGATGGATCCCTCTCCCTACGTTTATTACTCTAACCACTAAAGTTAAACTTTAACCACTCATGGCTGACGGCATTACTGTCACTAATTTCCTTGCACAAGCACCTTTTGCATCAGAAGACAAGTTATGCATTCCTGTCACAACACTTCAAAGCCATCCTGTTTACATTGGAAAACCTGTTGCTCCAAGAGGACTATTAACCCTTAACTCCTCAAGATGTCCAACATACAACTCTCCAGGATGTCCAAGTCCATGCTAAGTTAAACCCTGGTCAAGAACAAGAACAACAACTTGCATTTATATAGCATCTTTAATGTAGCAAAATATCACAAGGTGCTTCACAGAAGCGTTATATTTGACACCGAGCCACTAAGAAGATATTAGGACAGATGACCAAAAGCTTGGTCAAAAAGGTACATTTTAAGAAGCGTCGTAAAGGAGGAGAGAGAGATAAAGAGGCAGAGAGGTTTAGGGAGGGAATTCCAGAGCTTAGGGCCAAGGCAGCTGAAGGCACGGCCGTCAATGGTGGAGCAATTAAAATCGGGGTTGCGCAAGAAGCCAGAATTGGAGGAGCACAGATATATTGGAGGGTTGTAGGGCTGGAGGAGGTTACAGGGGTAGGGAGGGACGAGGCCATGGAGGAATTTGCAAACAAGGATGAGAACTTTAAAACTGAGACGTTGCTGGACCAGACACGGTGCCGGGCTGCGCGATGGCGGCCAGGACCACGCCACAGCTCACCATGGAGTGCCAACCTGGAGGTCGGCCAAAAAACAAAATGGCGGCCCGGCCGCGGCCACACCTCCCCTTTAAATACCGCCCCGCGAGCGGAGGCCGGCCCGGTTCGCAAAACACGAGGCTGATGCTGACACTGCCCATGGCAGCCTCACAGAGTGCAGCCGAATTTCTGCCACAGGGCGGTAAGGGGCCGCGGTGAGGCGCTAAGGCGACGGTGGCGTAGTGGCCCAGGGCGCTACCGGTGGGGGCGCGGCGCTATCGGGTAGCGCCTCAGCAATGCCCCACAGAATTTCTCGGGAGGTGCTTTATTCGCCCCCTGGACGATAAGCCCTTTGTGCCTCATTAGCGCTCCCTGCAGGCGCTAACGGCAGGCGCAAAGGAGCCGAATTTCTAGCCCTATAGTTTTTTATTTCATTTTCTTTGAACCCTCTCATTTATTAATTACAGTATAACAATATTGGAGATGGGCAAAAAGGCTGTTTGATTGGGTGGCGCTGTTGGAGGAAGAAGGTTATGTGATGAAACCGCCAGGGACACATCCAGCCAGAGTTGGTAACCCTCCTCTGCAATGACAAAGACAATGGACCTTTAAAGTTCTGTCTGGATGCAGAATTGCTATTGCAATTCTCATAATGCTAACCACTCTACTGATTTAGTCATTAGGCATTGACAGACAAGCTTTAAATATATTGTCTGGGAAACCATGCAACACAACACACTGCTCGAGAGAAGCACAATTCGGAATTCACACAAATTTATTTCAGATTGATACTGTGGTTTATTTCACACATCCTGGCATTTTTTTTATGAGCAATATTTTTACCTTGACAAATAGCATTGATGTAGAACAGCATGCTGTGCCTCCTGGTATGACACAGTCACTATATTAGAAGCATTGGTGCCAAAGCGATGGGGTTAACAGGAAAAATAATTGAAATGAAAATAACAAATAGAATGAATTTTTAATGACCAAAGAACTCAAGTGGTTAATGATCCACGACAGTGTGTCATCTATTTAAACAGAACAATAACGATTCCTTAAAACATCGCAGCATTTATCCGCAATCCTTCATCCTAGGTGTGTGCTTTATCTTTATTAAATAAAAGGATAATCTCTGACGAAGTTATAAAAAATTAAGTTTTACATATATTATTTTCATTAGCTTTGACAAGCTGCATGTGGCGGGTGCCAAGAAAATGCAATAGTCCAGTATTACTGTGATTAAAATGTGCCAAAATAATACTTAATGTAAATTCTTTCGACTTGCCTTTTCAAATGAATTGCATAGTTGCGGTTTCAGCTATCTCAGCTAGTCTCTACTTCATAGAGAATGCAAAGATTTACTGAATACAACACACAGTCATAAATCATTTTCAAACAGTGCTTTCACACTCTGCCACAGTCAGACAGGACCCACTAATTACTCTGCCTCAAATGCCTCATTCTGACAACACACGAAAAAATAATTACAAAGTTGGCCTTTAATGGAATTAGTCCCTTGCCGGAGAAACACATTAACTTCATTTACAAGTTTAATATTTCTCTGACGGTGCTGCTCGTAGAATAAGAGAATGTACAGCCATTAATTATTAATACACAAGCAATATACTTGTTTTTTTTTTGGTCAGCCGGGCGTCTGACACGTCAGGAAATATATCACCATATTTAAGAATCTCCAAACTACTGAGAAATCCACACACAGCTTCCACTTGCCTGACGTGGGGTGCAAGCTCTCTCCCTGTAGGGAGCCTCTCACTTACTTAAGCCTTGAATTTAGGTGCAGGCTGGCAAGGAAAGAAGTGTGACTAGGGCTACCGTTGGAGTTGAACTAGCTGAAATTGTGGTGTATGTACCTTTAAGAGGAACTATGTTTTTTTGAAGACCCTGTGTACTGTAGTACCGGTAGTGACCACCGGTGACCACTCGGGTATATAAGCCTGTATAGCGTCTTGTATAGTTTAGTTCACCTCCAGACTTTGTTCAGTAAACACTTGTTAAATCAACTCCTGCTTTCCGGGTCTTCATTAACACACGGATACAACAGTGGCGACGAGTTAGAAATGAACTTACCTGCAATTCGGCAGCACCTCAAGGAGATCGATTCCTCAGACGAAGGTCGAAGAAAAAAAGAAGAAAAAACTGTGGTTTCACCAGCTAAACGGGCTGGTGGCAGGTAGTGCACTAATCCTTCCTGGGCGGCGGGCTGCGGCTCGATTGGGTAGCTCTGCAGCGGGGCCGGTCAGCGAGTCGTAAGGCAGAAGCAAACAGAGACAGAGGGTGGAGCACTCAGGACACGGCCGGCGCTGCAAAGCAGGTTGGTGTTCGTACCAAGCAAAGGGAGGGGAAAGTCCCAGAGAGTCCGACAGAGTGATGGAGAAACTGTTTAAAAATATATATGTAATTAAAAAACCACGGAGAACAGCGTTGGCAGCAGCGACAGTGGCGGGAAAGCGCGGGAGGTGCCATCTTGACTTGACAGGGAAGAAGGGAAAGCGCGGGAGGCGCCATTTTTGATTTTCAGGATGCCTAAGACTGGCAATATTACTGCTTTCGATAGTGATATAGAGGATTGGACCACATATGTGGAAAGAGTGGAGGTATATTGCAAGGCGAATGAAGTAACGGATGATAAAAAGGCATCGGTACTTCTAAATCTGATGGGCGCAAGGACATACGGGCTGTTACGAAACTTGATCACTCCAGCCAAACCGATGGACAAGAATTTTAAGGAGATTGTTGATACCCTACAGGAGCACTTAAACCCAACACCGCTGCTGATAGCGGAACGATTCAAATTCTTCAGGAGGAATCAGCACAAGAATGAAAGTAACGCTGATTACCTCACCGAATTACGAAAGCTGTCTAAGCACTGCCAATTCGGGGCAGGACTGGCAGATTCTCTACGAGACAAATTCGTCTGTGATCTCCTAAGCGAAGGAACACAGAAAAAACTACTTTCTGAGAAAGATTTGACACTGGACAAGGCTTTCAGTGTGGCTGTATCATACAAAGCAGCAGCAAGAGGAGCTGCAGAGATACAGCAAAAGCCACAGGACTTCGGCACCCATGAAATGACACGGGGTTTCCAGAGATGTTATCGCTGCGGCAGATCCACCCATGACCAGAGGGACTGCTGGTTCAAGGACAAAGCATGCAGGCAATGCGGAAAGATGGGACACATTGCACGTGTATGCCGATCTGGAAAAAAATCCGCTGACAGTAAAAAGGTCAATAAGGAAAAGTACAGAAAGGTACAAATGATGACGGACAGTAGCTCCGAAGACCAGAAGAGCGATAGCGACTCCGGAAACAAGAGACTAAGCTGTCTCAAATTACATAATGTAATTGCCAAAGAAGATTACCAGACCATTTGGGTTACCCTCACAATAGCGGGGTCCCCAGTTAAAATGGAGCTAGATACAGGATCAGCTCTGACCATCATAAGTCGACGGGATTACGAGCGGCTATTTCCGCATATACCTTTGAAAGACACATCCATTATCTTGAAGACATATACGGGGCAGAAAGTATACCCCAGAGGGAAAATAAGGGTGCCTGTTGTATACAACGGCAAGGAAATACAGAAGTTGTATTTATACGTTCTGCAAGATGGTGGTCCACCATTGTTAGGACGTGAATGGATCAGAAAGATACGTTTGGACTGGCACTCCATTCAGGCACTGACGGTGACCAGTAAGAAAAAAAATGATGATGACATCATCCCTGGACGATTAAAAGAAATCTTGGCTAACGCCAAAGAAGTGTTTCAACAGGAACTAGGAACCCTGAAAGGCGCCACCGCCTCAATAAAAGTGGAAGATGCGGCAATTCCCAAGTTTTTTAAGGCAAGGCCGGTGCCATACGCAATTCGTCCAGCAGTCGAGGCAGAGCTGGAGAATTTGGAAAAAGCAGGCATGTTATCCAAGGTAGATTGGAGTGAGTGGGCAACACCCATCGTCCCGGTCATGAAGAAAATGTTGAATAATGATAAATCTGAAGAACAGAGAAAAATTCGCATCTGTGGGGACTTCAAGGTGACTGTAAACCCGGTTCTTCATACGGTACAGTACCCTCTTCCGAGGATAGAAGATATTTTTGCCTCACTATCCGGAGGGAAACGTTTCACCAAAATTGACTTGGCACAGGCATATCTACAGATGGAGGTTGAGGAGACCTCTAAAAAGTATCTCACGATAAACACACACAAAGGCCTGTACCAGTACAATCGGCTAGTTTTCGGAGTAGCATCAGCTCCAGCTATCTGGCAAAGAGCTATGGAGCAAGTACTGCAAGGGATTCCAGGGACTCAATGCTACCTAGACGACATCCTTGTAACAGGAGAAAATGACAACGAGCACCTTGCCAATTTGGAGCAGGTGCTCACGAGGCTGAGAGAACGGGGCCTACGAGCAAATCGCCCCAAGTGCGAATTTTTCCAGAAACAAGTATCATATTGTGGCCATGTCATTAACGAAGAAGGGTTGCATAAATCACCTGAAAAAATTGAAGCGGTCGTAAAAGCCCCAGCGCCTGAAAATGTCTCACAATTAAGGTCGTTCCTGGGATTAATAAATTGCTACCATAAATTTTTACCGAACTTGTCAACGGTTCTGCACCCTCTTAATGCACTGCTACAAACGGGAGTAATTTGGAAATGGAGCGAAGACTGTAAACGTGCCTTCCATAAATGCAAAGGCTTGATCACGTCCAAGGAATTGTTGGCTCATTACAACCCATCACTGCCAATCAGACTGGCGTGCGATGCATCCCCTTACGGCGTGGGAGCGGTATTATCGCATAAATTCCCTGATGGCTCGGAGCGGCCGATAGCTTTTGCGTCACGCTCATTGAACTCAGCTGAGCGTAACTATGCCCAGATTGACAGGGAGGCACTCAGCCTGGTGTGGGGGGTGAAGAAATTCAACCATTACCTACACGGACAAAAATTTACCTTGTTGACTGACCATCAACCCCTCGTCTCCATATTCAACCCTAAAAAGGGCGTTCCCATTATGACAGCACAAAGGCTACAGAGGTGGTCCCTTTTCCTAGGGGCACACCAATATGACATAGAATACAAAGGAACAAAACAGCATGGGAATGCTGACGGTTTATCGCGCCTACCGTTGCCAACGGTAGAAGAGGCACCTACAGTGGACCCAGTGGAGATGTTCCACTCGACCATAGTTGAATGTCGACCAGTGACAAATTCTACCATTGAAAAGGAAACGAGAAATGACCCGACTCTCTCACGAGTCTACGATTTAACGGTGAAGGGATGGCCAGCACATGGCAAACCACTGTTACCAGCATTCTCGCAAAGAAGAGAACAGCTGTCAGTGTGCCGAGGAACCTTGATGTGTGGATCCAGAGTGGTGATTCCACCCAAACTCCAGGATAAAGTGCTAAAGGAGCTTCACAAGGGGCATCTGGGTGGAGTAAAAATGAAGAACTTAGCCAGAGCATTTGTGTGGTGGCCAGGTATCGATGGAGACATCGAAGAAATGACCAAGAGCTGTCTAGGATGCCAGAAGGTCCAAAACGCCCCACCACAAGCCCCTCTACATCCATGGGAGTGGCCCTCATCTCCCTGGCAAAGGGTACATATTGACTTTGCTGGTCCATTTATGGACTCAATGTTCTTAATCGCGGTTGAAGCACACTCCAAGTGGCCGGAGGTAATAAAGATGTCCTCCACCACTGCGGAAAAAACCATCACAGTATTAAGGACCATATTCGCCAGGAATGGGCTGCCTGAACAGATCTGTTCTGATAATGGACCGCAATTTGTATCCGAAGAATTTAGGAAGTTCTTAAAAAACAATGGGGTTAAGCACTACACATCCGCCCCATACCATCCCGCCACCAATGGATTAGCTGAAAGGTTTGTCCAGACCTTCAAGAAGGCCATAAAGGCCATGGGTAATGAAGACATAAATCTACAACATAAGGTAGATAACTTCTTGTTTGCGTACAGGAATGCAACACATGTGGTTACAAGCCAAACCCCCGCCATGATGTTTTTCAATAGAAGACTAAGATGCCGGCTGGATTTGATCAAGCCAAACATCAGAAGGGACGTAGAGAACCGGCAATTTCAAGGCATGAATGAAAGGCCAACTAGAACCTTCCAGATAGGTCAACAAGTTTTGGCCCGGGACTACCGTACCGAGAAATGGCAGCCTGGAACTATTTGCACACGACTAGGACCGCTGATGTATACCGTGGACATTGGAGAAAGCATAATAAGGCGCCATGCTGACCAGATCATAGAGTCATCCGAAAAGGGACAACGTACACCACAACTCTATACGCCTAATGATGAAGCAGAGATACCCATAGTATCTACCTCCGATCCGGTGATACTGGAACCAGATGAACCCGACACTGGCATTCAAGCCGAATCGACCTTGCCAAAAGAACCTACTACACCACCGAAACCTACTACACCACCGAGGCGTTATCCGGACCGAGTCAGGAAGCCTCCAGAGAGACTGAATTTGTAATTGATTAACTTCAGCAAATGTGTAGATTATTGTTCTTGTAAAAATGTTAATTAATGATTACTTAAAATATTATGTACTATTTATCTAAAAGGGAGGAATTGTGGTGTATGTACCTTTAAGAGGAACTATGTTTTTTTGAAGCCCCTGTGTACTGTAGTACCGGTAGTGACCACCGGTGACCACTCGGGTATATAAGCCTGTATAGCGTCTTGTATAGTTTAGTTCACCTCCAGACTTTGTTCAGTAAACACTTGTTAAATCAACTCCTGCTTTCCGGGTCTTCATTAACACACGGATACAACAGAAATCATGTGGCGTACCAGCACAGAGCACTTCTAAACTTCCTGTTGCTTATCCAACTTTGACACCCTAGCAGCCAGGCCTTGGCCTGCAGGGTTATCTGGAATGACATGGGAAGGATCGTAGCCGTAGTGACAGGTTTAGCCTCCAGGTCCTAGCCATGAGCCAAGCTCTCTGGTTAACATTGCTTGGGAGCACTGTACACCCACAAGAGGATTTGAGTACAGGAGCAAAGATGTCTTACTACAGTTATACAGGGCCTTGGTGAGCCCACACCTGTGTGCAGTTTTGGTCTCCTTACCTAAGAAAATATATATTTGCCATAGAGTGAGTGCAGCGAAGGTTCACCAGACTGATTCCTGGGATGGCAGGACTGTTGTATGAGGAGAGATTGGGTCGACTAGGCCTGTATTTACTAGAATTTAGAAGAATGAGAGGGGTTCTCATTGAAACGTATAAAATTCTGAGAGGGCTAGACAGACTGGATGCAGGGAGGATGTTTCCCCTGGCTGGGGGGCTCTAGAACGAGGGGTCACAGTCTCAGGATACGAGGTAGGACATTTAGGACTGAGATGAGGAAAAATTTCTTCACTGAGAGGGTGGTGAACCTGTGAAATTCTCTACCATAGAAGGCTGTGGAGGCCAAGTCACTGAATATATTTAAGAAGGAGATAGATAGATTTCTAGACACAAAAGGCATCAAGAGGTATGGGGAGAGAGCGGGAATATGGTATTGAGATAGAGAATCAGCCATGATCATATTGAATGGTGGAGCAGACTCGAAGGGCCGAATGCTGCTCCTATTTTTCTATGACCAAGTCTGCTGCAGAAAACTGACTCGAATCCATTTTCCCATTGTCAGGTGGCTCATATTGGAGCCAACTAGATCCCAAAGAGACTGAGCTTACCTCTCCCTTCCCAAAGAGGATTGTCGCTGGTTGATCATTAGATAAATTACCTGCATGGGTTTGAGCCCTTATTAGGCACACAGCAGATATTCTTCCTTCGTATTATACTGAGCAGCAACACAATTTGCCACAAGGTGTGTGTGTGTCTTCTTCTTAGGCAGTCCCTCGGAACCGAGGTTGACTTGCTTCCACATTAAAAATGAGCTCGCAGGTGACTGATGTTGAATCCGTGATTCTTAAAGTAGGATGTTTTCCAATAACTACACGGAGGCTGTAACTTAACAATCAACAGGTGTTTACTGGAGTAGGGTAGTCTCAAGACTGACAGTACAGAGGCATGCTCAAGGCTTATATACAGGTGTGGTCACTGCCGGTACTACAGTATACAGGAGCTGCAAAAGTAGTTCTCTCTTAAAGGTACATACACTACAATTCCTCCCCTTTTAGATTAGCAGTACCCATAATATTCAAATAACAATCAACACTTTAACATGCACATTAAACAGAAATAGTCCATTTATAGATGCAGTCTTTGGGGCGGCTTCCTGATCCTTTCTGGATAGCGCCTTTCCTGAGGTTCTTGTTCTTGGTGTAGAGGCGATTCTGGCCCCCTTTCGTCGGTTAGTTCATCAGTTTCCACTGCTACTGTTTCTGAGGTAGATGCTACCTGTACGTCGGGTTCATCGCCAGGTATGTGAGACATGGGGTTGACTCGTTCCTGTGACGCTAAGATCTGGTCGACGTGGCATCTCACAATGTTCTCCCCGACATCCACTGTGTACATTAATGGCCCCTGCCGTGTGCATATCGTTCCGGGTTGCCATTTCTCTGTTCGATAGCCACGGGCCAAGACTGGTTGTCCTACATTGAAGCTCCTTGTCGGCTTCTCATTGATGTGCTGGAATTGTTTATCCTCAACATTTCTGCGCACATTTGGTCTGAGCAAATCCAGACGAGATCTCAACCTTCGGTTAAAGAACATCATGGCCGGGGTCTGGTTGGTAACTGCATGTGTCGCATTTCTGTAGGCTAACACGAAATTGTCCACCTTATGCTGTAGTGGAATTTCATCATCGCACATGGCCTTATTTGCCTTTTTAAAGGTTTGTACGAACCTCTCAGCCAATCCATTTGTGGCTGGATGATACGGGGCGGATGTGTAATGCCTTACCCCATTCCTTCTCATAAATTTCCGAAACTCTTCGGACACAAACTGTGGTCCATTATCAGAGCAAATCTGCTCTGGCAAGCCGTTCCTGGCAAATATGGTCCATAGGACTGCAATCGTTTTCTCTGTAGTGGTTGAGGACATTTTTATCACCTCAGGCCATTTCGAGTGCGCATCCACTGCTATTAAGAACATTGAGTCCATGAATGGACCAGCAAAATCAATATGCACCCGTTGCCATGGAGAGGCGGGCCACTCCCATGGGTGTAGAGGGGCATGTGGTGGTGCATTTTGGACCTTCTGCATCCTGAGCAGCTCTTGGTTAGGTCCTCGATTTGTTGATCAATCCCTGGCCACCACACATAAGCCCTAGCAAGGCTTTTCATTTTCACCCCTCCCAGATGACCTTCGTGAAGCTCATTGAGCACTCTCTCCCTTAACTTGGGTGGAATTACCACTCGGGATCCACACATCACTGTCCCCTGGCATACTGACAGCTGTTCTCTTCTGGATGAGAATGCTGGCAACAGTGAGTCGCCATGTGTTGGCCATCCCCACACCGTCAAATCATATACCCGAGACAGTGTCGGATCATTGCGGGTCTCCTTCTCTATATCCGCGTTCGTTACTGGCAATCGTTCAATTATTGACGAATAAAATATCTCGATAGGGTCCACTGCTGGTGCTTCCTCCACAGTAGGCAGTGGCAAGCGTGATAGCCCATCAGCGTTTTCATGCTGTTTCGTGCTTTTATATTCTATTTCATATTGGTTCGCCCCTAGAAAAAGGGACCATCTTTGTAGCCGTTGTGCAGTCATCACCGGAACGCCCTTCTTTGGATTAAAGATGGAGACAAGTGGTGACAGTGATGGTCAGTCAGCAAGGTGAACTTCTGTCCATGCAGATAGTGGTTGAATTTTTTTACTCCCCATACTAGGCTGAGGGCCTCCCTGTCGATCTGGGCATAGTTGCGCTCGGCTGAGGTTAGTGACCGAGACGCAAAGGCTACTGGCCTCTCCAACCCGTCTGGGAATTTGTGCGACAGCACCGCTCCAATACCATAGGGTGATGCATCACATGCCAACTGAATTGGTAGTGCTGGGTTGAAATGGGCCAACACCTCTTTTGATGTGATCAATTCTTTGCACTTCTGGAAAGCTTGTTTACATTCGGCATTCCACTTCCATGGTACCCCCGTTTGCAGTAGGGTGTTCAGTGGGTGTAATACTGTAGACAAATTTGGTAAGAACTTATGGTAGTAGTTCACCAGCCTGAGGAACGACCTCAGTTGTGACACATTTTCTGGTGCTGGAGCCTTGACTACTGCCTCAATCTTTTCAGGGGACTTATGTAACCCCTCTTCATCAATATCATGGCCACAATACGAGATCTGCTTCTGGAAAAACTCGCACTTATGGCGATTAGCTCGTAGCCGATATTCCTTTAATCTAGTGAGCACCTTCTCCAGGTTGGCGAGGTGATCACTGTCATTTTCGCCCGTGACCAGGATGTCGTCCAAATAACACTGGGTCCCTGCAGGACTTGATCCATTGCCCTTTGCCAAATAGCCGGAGCCGATGCTACCCCGAACACCAGCCGGTTGTATTGGTAGAGACCTTTATGGGTGTTGATCGTGAGGTATTGTTTCGAGGCTTCTTCTACCTCCATTTGCAAGTACGCCTAGGCCAGATCAATTTTGGTGAAGCGTTTACCTCCAGATAGCGAGGCGAAAGTATCCTCAATCCGTGGAAGCCGATATTGTACCGTGTGAAGGACTGTGTTCACTGTCACCTTAAAATCCCCACAGATGCGGACCTTCTTTTGTTCCCCAGGTGTATTACTCAACGACCTCCTCATTACAGGAACGATGGGTGTAGCCCACTCGCTCCAGTCTACTTTGGACAGTACTCCTGAACATTCCAACCCTTCCAGCTCTGCTTCGACAGCTGGTCGGATCGCATAAGGCACCGGTCTGGCCTTAAAAAACTTTGGGCTTGCATTTTCCTCTATTTTAATCATTGCTGTTATGCCTTTTAGTGTTCCGAGTCCCTCCTGGAACACTTCTTGTGCGTCAGTTAGCATTTTTGACAGTCGTCCAGGTGTGACGTCGTCATCCTTTTTGGCCTCAACCTTCAGTGCCTGTATGGAATGCCAATCTAATTGTATCTTCCGGATCCATTCACGTCCTAGTAGTGGTGGTCCTCCATCTGGCAATACATATAGGTCCATTTTAGGTATTTCCTGGCCTTTGTATATCACTTTCACCCTTATTTTTCCTTTGGGGTAGACTTTTTGCCCCATGTACGTCTTCAAGACAATCTCTGTAGCTTTCAAGGGTATATGTGAAAATAGCCGCTTGTAGTTTATGACTGTTAGGGCTGATCCAGTGTCCAATTCCATTTTCACTTGGACTCTGTCTATCTTGAGTGTGACCCAGATAGTCTGGTGATCCTCCATTTTGATTACCTTATGTAGTTTCAGACAACCCAGCTCCTTGCTTCCGGAGTCTGTATCACTTTTCTGTTCGTCTGAACTACTGTCCATCACCTTATGTACCTTTTTGTACTTCTCCTGTGGAGATTTCTTGCTGCTGGTTTTCTTCCCTGACCTGCAGACTCTTGCTATGTGTCCTGCTTTTCCACACTGTCTGCACACTTGGTCCTTGAACCAACAATCCTTCTGGTCGTGTGTTGTTCTGCCGCAGCGATAACACTTCCCTGCTCCATATGACATTTCATTGGTGCCATATTCTTGCGGTCTCCGTTGTATCTCTGCCGCACCCCGTGCGGCTGCTTTGTGTGATACTGCCATGCTGAAAGCCTTGTCCAGCGTAAGATTCTTTTCTGATAGAAGCCGTTTCTGGGTTCCTTCACTTTGAAGCCCACACACAAACTTGTCCCTTAACGTATCTGCTAGTCCCACTCCAAACTGGCAGTGTTTTGATAGCTTGTGCAGTTCCATTAAGTACTCAGCATTACTTTCGTCTTTATGCTGGTTCCTTTTGTGGAACTTAAATCTTTCTGCTATCAGCAGCGGTGTGGGGTTTAAGTGGTCCTGTAGGATTTCTACTATGCTTTCGAAATTCTTATCCACGGGCTTCTCTGGGGTTATTAGGTTTTGCAGTAAGCCATAGGTTTTTGCACCAATGGAATTTAACAAAACCAGTGCTTTCCTAGCATCTGGCACTTCATTCGCCCTGCAGTACACCTCAATGCGTTCCACATATGTTGCCCAATCTTCGACTTCATTGTCGAACGCAGTGATACTGCCACTCTTGGGCATCCCTGGGTGTGATTTAACTGTCTAAAATGGCGTCTCCCACACTCTCCCTTCTTCTCCGCTGGCACAAAATGGCGTCTCCCGCGATTTCCTTTCTTCCCGCACTCGCCCTTCTTCTCCGCTGTGGCTTCTAAAAATGGCGTCTCCCACGCTCTCCCTTCTTCTCTGCGGCTCAATGGCGTCTCCCGCGCTCTCCCTTCTTCTCCCCGCGGACGCGGTTCAGCCCTTGAGCCCTGGCTGTGCTCTGCGCGTTCTCCTGTGCGCCTTTCCCGTTGCCGTCGCTCGGTTCCTGAACCCGGCTGCTGCTTTACCCTCTCTCTCTCTCTGTTTGTTTTTCCTCGACGCCACTCGGTTTTCAACCCCCGGCCGCGCCCTGTGCGCTTCACCCTCTCTCTTACCCCGTCGACGCTGCTCGGCTTTTTCTATGCCGTCGGTCGGCTCCAGCCGCCGCTGTCCGGGAAGGGTCTGCGCTGTGCCTGTTGCCAGTCTGTTGCTGGATCGTCGTGGCTGGGGAACCAAGCCCGGCTCTCAACAGCCTCCCCTGCGATGTTCACTCTCTGCCGGATGACTGGGCGGTTGCTCGTGGTCGATGCCCGTGCTTCTGGCCTCGACTTTCTTCCACCGCCCTCCCGGAGCGAATCCTTGAAGGGAAATGCAGAGTTGCAGGTAGATTCGAATCAACCTCGTCGCCACTGTTGAATCCGTGATTCTTAAAGTATGATGTTTTCCAATAACTACACGGAGGCTGTAACTTAACAATCAACAGGTGTTTACTGGAGTAGTTCTCTCTTAAAGGTACATACACTACAACTGATTAGTCCAATGCGGGACCTACAGTCTCTGTCATAGGTGGGGCAGACGGTGGTTGAAGGGGCGGGTGGGTGGGGTGCTTGGGTTGACGTGTGCTCCTTGCACTGCCTGCACTTGGCTTCCGCTTGCTCCCAACGAGGTGTTCGGCGCCTTCCCGGATGCTTCTCCTCCGCTTTGTGTGGTCTTGGACCAGGGATTCCCAGGTGTCGGTAGGGATGTGTGTGTGTGTGTGTGTGTGTGTGTGTGCTTGCGCATTGCCACCACCCACTGATCGCTCATTTGAACTAAAAGTGGAAAATGTGACTATAAATGCTGTCTGTAGGAGGAGAGAAAGTGACAGAGCAACCAGAAATGTGCCATGTTCTTCAGGCTTCAGCTCAGCAGTAGCTCAGGAAGCAAAATGTGTTTATGTTTTGAGACAGAGAAGAACATAAAGGAAATACTGTATTGTCAGTTTTTTCTCTCACTTTTGTTGTTTCATCAAAGTGAGGGATGTTCATTTTGGGAAATGGAGTTCTTACCATTTCATGCACCCAGTATCAGCAGCAAATCATGCTCCCACATTTGGTATGATCAGATGTAGAGCTAAGCTCCTTCAACTCTGCCCCGGCAAAATACCTCTGCCCCAATTTCAGGAGAGGACTTCCTACTGTACCAGGGTGACATTTTTCCACTTCCAACATCTGAGTGAGACTGCAAATGTAGGCCCATGCCCAGTACAACCTGGATTGAGACTGTGCAAACCCATTTCATATAGGACCCCTACAGCCAGTAGAAAGAGGAAACTTGCAATTCCATCCATCTGGTCTGTATTTGAACCCAGATCCTGGAGTCTGACCCACTTCCCCACATTAAAAAAACTTTTTTTTCAGAAAGGGTTGCTATCAAACCTGGAGTTTTAAGTTAACTGCAGCTGATACACACGATTTTACAACTATTTCAGACGCAAATTTTTTTTGAAACTCGGTTTCCAAATTTACATTGAGATAGAATTTCTACGGGATCCTTCCGGTCTTCCGCCATAACTTCGCAAGAAGATCATCGAAAACTCCAGAGAAATTGGGGTAAACATTTCTCCAGTGTTTCTGCGGAAGTTACAGCCAGAGATTGGATAAACCTCTGGGGAAAGTGGAGTTGAGGTCGATGATCAGCCATGATCTTATTGAATGGCGGAGCAGGCTCGAGGGGCCGTATGGACTACTCCTGCTCTTATTTCTTATGTTCTTTTGAAACTCTATCTCAGTGTGTTTTCATTGACTGCCAGCAATAAATTTCAACAACTCAGTGTTTCTGCTATTAGTCCTGTTTATAAATGGGCTTCACATATCACATTCGTTTCTCTTGGATCCCAAGAGTCGTGTTATATTGAAGGAGCGCTGTATTTTGGCTAATCATAGAAACATAGAAACATAGAAGATCGGAGCAGGAGTAGGCCATTCGGCCCCTCGAGCCTGTTCCGCCATTCAATGAGATCATGGCTGATCATCCAAATTCAGTACCCTGTCCCTGCTTTCTCCCCATATCCCTTGATAGAAATGCAATGAATGGGGAAATCTAAAGCCTCCATTCAGGATGATGGTGGATGGAACTTCATGATGTCAGCAGGCTTCCTTCAACCAATAGCTGTAAAGCATAAAACAGAGCAACAAGTGGCGATACAGGGAAGCATCTCGTCTCAATCCTGCACCTCCACCAAATAACGCCAAATGAAATCATTGGCTCACCACAAACCAATCACCTGACACATCTAACTCCGATAATGTAAAAATCAGGGGCAAATGGGCAAAATCAGAGACATTTTAGTTTACAATGTGCAGCAGCATGAATATTCAAATAATCAAATATCTATTCTCATTTCATACTATTATTTATATGTTAATGAGCATAATACATTATTGCAAATCCAAATACAACTCAAGGGAGTTTCAGCTTGCTCCGTGTTTAATTTATTTTTTCATGGCTCCCAACCAGAGGGACTAACAATTTTTCCACAGTGCACACTTGAAACTATGTACCATCAAAAATCAATAAAGCATTAATCCCTCTGACAGAAACAAAAGCATTAAACATCAGACTTGCTTGATCCCCCCCCCCCCAACCTCTTAACTCCAAAAAGAACAAGAACATTTAAGCGCGGAGGACAGTTTTTTACAATTTGGGAATGTCATACCAAAGTCAGGATAAATTTATTTGCAAAAAATCGAGACGTCACAATTGAATCAAGAGAGTTAAGGGGTGTGCTCCATGGCAAATGCAGCAGGCTACTGTTCAAATACTTTGGACCACCCTTAAAAATCATTTGCAGGCCCAGGTACCCAATCATTGAGAGTTGTCCTTTGAAAAAGCCTCGATAAGCAACAAATATAATTAGTCAAATTGAGATGGTTAACCTTTCTTCCCCCCTAAACTTTGCATTGTAGATTGTAATTAGCCAACCTTCTAGCTGACATTCTAAGTGCTTATGATGAGTGATTCATTTATATGACTATTGAATATAAGCAGATCATTAAATCAGAGCAGGAGGTCCAACACTTTAATACGGAGTTGTAAAAATTCGATTAGTGCCAGCTATTACAAAGTTCATAGGAACAGTTTAATCAGCTATTATAAAACCGTCCCGGCTCATGTCTATGAGCGTTGCTGACTTTGCTGTTTCTTCCCTCAGTTTGTTTTATCTTGGCCTACTTCTAATTTCTGTAAATATTATGGGGCTAATTCTGCCATTCTCCATTTCCAGCAGGGAGCCGTGCTCCCAGGGAGTGTGGCTCGGGGGTTACAGTGACCCTATCACGGACCGCACTCCCTTCGAGTTAGCTCCCCAACTGAGAGTGCAGAATTAACCCTTGTATCGCCTTCTTATTTGTGTTTTTCCCTAATCCCTGCATTGCTTCTTTGTGGTTACATTATTTCCCTTAAATCAGAAATGTAATTATATTTTTCGGGTATTTTATTAATTTTTCTTCCCTTTCTCTTGCGTAAGAGTTTACAGGAAATGTCACTGATGCAAATATTGGGCCAGATTTTGCTGTAGCAGGGCATTTAACACAAAAATCTACACTGACACTCCAGTGCAGTACTGAGGGAGTGCCGCATTGTCGGAGGTGCTGTCTTTCGGATGAGACGTTAGACCGAGGCCCCGTCTGCGCTCTCAGGTGGACGTAAAAGATCCCATGGCACTATTTCGAAGAAGAGCAGGGGAGATATCCTTGGTGTCCTGGCCAATACTTAACCCTCAATCAACATCACTAAAATCAGATTATATGGTCATTATCACATGCTGTTTGTGGGAGCTTGCTGCGCGCATATTGGATGCTGCGTTTCCTACATTACAACAGTGACTGCACTTCAAAAAGTACTTCATTGGCAGTAAAACGCTTTGGGACGTCTGGTGGTCGTGAAAGGCGCTATAGAAATGGAAGTCTTTTTAATGGCGCAAAGAAAATGTCCCCACAAATTTGCTGAAAGTGTGAGCTGATAACGATGCAGCGAGGGCAACAGGGCATCTGGGACACTTTTGAACAGGGCAACCAACAGGGTATCTCTTTAACCAATGAAATTGAAAAGAAAAGAAAGACTTGTATTTACGTAGTGCCTTTCATGGCCTCAGGACGTCCCAAAGCACTTTACAGCCAATGAAGTACTTTTGAAGTGTAGTCACTGTTGTAATGTAGGGTTGTGAAATAAACAGCTGAAGTACAGAGAAGGAGGGTGAATTAAAGCGGGTGAATTTAATGTCAAATCAGGTACAGAAAGAGAAATAAAGAGAGGGAAATAAAGATTGGATTGAGAGAGACAGAAAAAAGAGACAGAAAGGAAAAGTACAAAAAAAGTTATGTTTAAAATCTCAAATAATTCAAATCTTGAAGGAGTGAGGCTCCACACTTGTAATACAGGAAACTTTGGTTTATCCGGAGGTTGTATGGCCGGAAACCTCGATCTAACGGCAGAAATCAGCAGCCGTTTTGTTAGGCTTTTTTTCTTTTTTTTTCTTCTCCTAGCATTTTTTTAAACAGTCAGTCTCTGGAAAGCCTCTCTGAAGCTGTTGCTAGGCTACAGAGACACTTCCAAGGTACGGGCCGACTGTTTACAAGCTGTTGCTAAGCAACAGTGTTTGTTGTCAGATACGGAGATGAAAACCTCCGTATCCTTCAACATTAGCACTGGTCTGTCCGGAAGTTTTCATAGATCGGCATCACGCCGGTCCTGTCGGTGCCGGATATCGCGAAGTTTCCTGTAGTTAATTTTCCGTGCCAGAGAGGTTGTTTGGCAGTAATAAACAATTGTCACCTTGTTAAAAGGGTGCTCACGCTACTAATTACTAGCCCTAAATTTCTGTAGTGGGTTTAGCTCCTATCTACTGCGCAAATACAGCAACGTCACGACATTCAGTGCTTGTTAATGGTGAGTCAGACAGCGAGATGCAGAGGAGTGCAACTCGAACAGCAACTTTTGGATATTTGCATTTAACCATGCATCTGCTCCATGCCTAAAGTTGCTGTACCATTTACCAATAAATAACGGCGAGCGTCATTAGCCTCAGTTATTTTGACAGAAAATTTTGGCCCGATATAAATGGTTCAAGAAATGATAGATTCACTTCTAGAGAGGGAAGAGATTGAGGGAGTTGGTGGGAAAGCATGTAGTTGGGAATTACGATCAATATATAAGGACCAGGCCTTTTGGGCCAAATGGCCTATTCCTGTTCCTATAATTTTTTATGGTCTGGCAATCTCTGCAGTTGGGTGCCATGGCTTACTGGCGTAAGCACTTGTCTTGATCATGGATTCGATTCCCAGGGGTGCCTTTAATTGTCCATGCCCGAGTGGCCCTGGAGAGGGAACATGTGGTGTCTACCGATACGCACAATTCCTTCCATGAGTGTTGGGCACCGCGGGATATGATCTGTTTAATTAATTGATATGGATAATAATATTATGATTTAGCTTCAAAGTTTGATTGGGCCTCGTTCATCGTTATGACATTATTATATCAGCGATGCCTCCTCAAATGAGGGGGGCTCTTGAGTTGTTTTTCTGGTTAGTGACACTGGGGCAAAAATAGGCCTGTCTGATCTGCTTCCAGGTCGATGGTGCTGGGAGTTAGTTGGTGAGACGAGTGGCTAGTGACCCTCTCCACAATTTTTTCCCTCCATGGAAATGGGCTTGGCCTCTACTCAACACATCCTCACAAGAGTCTCGGTGACTTTGCAAGTGGGGAATGACAAGGGTTAGGGTTAGGGCTAACCCTAACCCTAACACTGTGTCCTGTCACACCACCAGCTATACCTTGGTGTTGCCCTTTCACCTGTTCCTTTCATCTTGTGTGGGTGGCATTTTCTCCTCTTGATATTGTGGGTTCTGCCACAAGATATCTTACCTATGATCTACACAAGATATTGGCTACTGTGGATGACAAAGCACCGAAGAACTGAACATTGTTTTTTATCATGTGGGGTGTATTTAACAGCACGCCGTGCTGCAGCTGAAATTGGCACAGAAAGAGAGCAAAAGTCATATTAACCAATAATTGAAATAGTCTCATGTGCAGTCAGTCATATTTGCATTCAAACATTAAAAAGATGGCACTAGTGTTGCCACAATGTCCAATAAAATGGAGCCCCAAGAGTTTTATAACACAGTTACTGTTCCACTTGATCTTCAATATAACCTAATCAAAATCCATTTCTCATACAGCCAGTCTCAATCATCATTGAAATAAAAAAACGCTTGCAACTTGTATGAGGAGGCATTTGGTATTCTCTATTTCCACAGAGACGTCAGTAAGCCAGATGCTAGATCTGGAAATAGTTTTAATAAAAATCCTTCCTTTGGGTAAAATGTATTGCGTAAATTGTATATAACCATCTAATTCTTTCAAAAAGAAAACTCCAGTCTGTTATCGGAAATACATTCAGTTCATTCAGGTTATTGGACTCTGATGTCATGCCGTTTCTCTTTGATCTTTAATTCTGTGCTTATGATGATCTTTTCCAATCCATTATTAATCCACTTTACTCATTCAGATGTAAAACCTTCAGCTTTATTGGTTTCTTGCTTCACAACAGAGAGGGATAAATCTGACAACTACAGGCCAGTCAGCCTAATGTCGGTGGTGGGGAAACTTTTAGAGACAACAATCCGGGACAAAATTAATTGGCACTTGGAAAGATATGGGTTAAGAAATGAAAGCCAGCATGGATTTGTTAAAGGCAAATTGTGTTTGACCAACTTGTTCGAGTTCTTTGATGAAGTAACGGAAAGAGTTGATGAGGGTAGTGCAATTGATGTTGTGTAGATGGACTTTCAAAAGGCGTTTGATAAAGTACCACACAATAAAGTTGCTAGCAAATTAAAGCCCAAGGGATTAAAGGGGCAGTGGTTGTGGGGATACGAAATTAGCTAAGGGACAGAAAGCAGTGAGTAGTGGTGAACGGTTGTTTTTCAGACTGGAGGTAAGTATACAGTGGTGTTCCCCAGGGGTCAGTATTAGGATCACTGCTCTTTTTTTTAATATATATTAATGACCTGGACTTGGGTATACAGGGCATAATTTCAAAGTTTACAGATGGCACGAAACTCAAAAATGTAGTAAACAGTGAGGAGGATGTTAACAGACTTTAGGAGGGCAGAGACAGACTGGTGAAATGGGCAGACGCATGGCAGATGAAATTTAATGCAGTGAAATGTGAAATGATTCATTTTGGTAGGAAGAATGAGAAAAGGCAATATAAACTAAATGGTACAATTTTTAAAGGGGATGCAGGAACAAAGAGACCTCAGGGTGTGTGTATACAATTCTTTGAAGACAGGACAAGTTGAGAAAGCTGTTAAATCGGCATACGGGATCCTTGGATAGAGGCTACAGTACAAAAGTAAGGAAGTTATGTTAAAACTTCACAAAACCACACTTTAGGAAGAATGTCAATGCCTTGGGGAGGGTGCAGAGGAAATTTACCAGAATGGAACCAGGGAGGAGGGACTGCAGTTAAGTGGAGGGACTAGACAAGTTGGGATTGATCTTCTTAGAGCAGAGAAGGTTAAGGGGAGGTTTGATAGAGGCATTCAAAATCATGAAAGGTTTTGATAGAGTAAATAAGGAGAAACTGTTTCCAGTGGAAGAAGGGTCGGTAACCAAAGGACACAGATTTAAGACAATTGACAAAAGAACCAGAGGCAAGATGAGGAGAATTTTTTTTACACAGCGCGTTATGATGATCTGGAATGCACTGCCTGAAAGGGTGATGGAAGCAGATTCAATAGTCACTTTCAAAAGGGAATTGGATAAATACTTGAAGGGGAAACATTTGCAGGGCTATGGGGAAAGAGCAGGGGAGCAAGACTAAGACACGATGGGCGGAATGGTCTCCTTCTGTGCTGAATCATTCTATGATTCACTCTAGAATAAATCAAGACAAACATGCAAATAACCTTTTTTAAAAAAACACTAAGATTCCCTCTATGTTTTTTTCTCACTCTTTCTTGTCTCGCAAAGTCGCAAACTAACAACTGGGGAAAACACATATGGACAACTTACTATCAGAGTCCCATCAAACCCTCTCTGAATTGGGCACTGAGGAATGTGTAAGAGCAGCCTGCAAGTGACCTACTCCAAATGTACCTCCCTTCTTTGGTTCTAAACAGAACTCCCTCGCAGGGCTGAGATTGGAAACTCAACTCCAGGCTGCAGCACATTGCAGGCCCGGTTTTATTTTTGCAGTGAGCAGGTGCTCCAATATAAGAACAATAAGAAGCAGGAGCAGGCCACGCAACCCCGCCCTGCCACTCAATAAGCTGATGGCTGATCTCCAACCTCAACTCCACCCTCCTGCCGGATCTCCACATCCCCCCCGCCCCCCCCATTCCCCTGGAGTCCAAATATCTATCCACCTCAGCCCCGAACACACTCAACGACGCAGCATCCACAGCCCTCTGGGGCAGAGAATTCCAAAGACTCACAACCCTCTAAGCAAAGAAATTCCTCCTCGTCGCAGTCCCAAATGGCTGAACCATGCCCCCCCCCCTCCCTCCCCATCCCGAGACCATGCTCCCCAGCTCCAGACCCTCCAGCCAGGGGAAACAATCCCCCCAGCATCCACCCCACCAATTTCCCTCAGAATCTTACATGCCCCAATATCCTAGGACAGCATGCTGCTGGCACTCAGGAATACCCTTCACTAAATTGACGCTTGAACACAGAGCTATTGCCCCAGCGGAGGGAACTTTGCCATACAGTTCTATTCTCTCCACTTACACATCCCTCACAGAGAGTTATATGCCCTCAATACAGTAACAACTGTTGGAAATATCAAATGCTTCTTATCCAAGTAAGTTCCTACTTGCTCCACTTGTTGTTCCACTTACTGGTTGGTCGGCTATTTAAAGAGACAGCACCTATTCAGCGATTGACTAATCCCTTGACACGTTACGAGCTAAACAAAGCCAAAATAGTCAAAATAAAATCAACAATTAGATATAGCCAAAATGGGAGGTTGCCCCCAAGAACCAAGGGAAGCATCGTAGCCTCACTCCAGTCTCCCGAAGTCCACACGTTATCTTCAGTTTGTTGTATTTCCGCTCTTTTGACCACTTGACTAAAAACATCACTACAATACAAAGAAACCAATTTTATTTATCTGGTTATAATTAGGGCAGAGCTGCTATGTAAAAGGGGAATCATCTTCATGATAAGCGTTTAGCAAACATTTTTGTTGGTTTGAAGGATTGTTGCCACGCAAGTAATGGTGCATTTTAATATGACTGCGGCAGTGAGTTTTCAAAATAGATTGTTTGGTGTTTAAGAATAGTCACTTGTGCATCTTTTGTAAGTAACATTTAGTATCTGTTTCTGCAGGTTGCTTTTGCACATGGAAATACATCAAATGACACTGAAGATGTGAAGTCCAGAGGCTCGAAAAGCACACAAAAGCATGTCTTAATAAAAAGCAACAAAATGTCGCCCCTCAGCCAATGGATGATGCAGACTCTACCAAGCACAGGGAACTCCACTCTGATGGGATTTCCATACTCCTCCTCCTCACCAGTCTCTTACACCAAACAGGATATTTGGGATTGGTTGGGAAATGTGTCAGATCAACACGAAGACCCCCACTCCAGAGTCAAGAGACGACCAATTGTTAAAACTGGGAAATTTAAGAAAATGTTTGGATGGGGCGATTTTTACTCAAACATCAAAACCGTGAAACTAAACCTCCTCATCACTGGGAAAATCGTAGACCATGGAAATGGTACGTTCAGTGTGTACTTCCGCCACAATTCCACTGGCCAGGGAAATATCTCAGTTAGCCTTGTGCCACCTACAAAAGCGGTCGAATTTGACCTGGCTCAACAAACAGCGATTGATGCCAAAGATTCAAAAATATTTAACTGCCGTGTCGAATATGAAAAAATTGACAGAGCAAAGAAGACTGCACTATGTAATTATGACCCATCCAAGACTTGCTACCAGGAACAGACCCAAAGCCATGTGTCCTGGATCTGTTCCAAGCCCTTTAAAGTTATATGTATCTACATTTCCTTTTACAGCACAGACTATAGACTGGTGCAGAAGGTGTGTCCTGATTATAATTACCACAGTGACACTCCCTACTTTCCCTCTGGATGAAGGTGGTGGGAAGGGGGAATTCGTTTCTTTTTTTAATAACGTGCGGATTTGGAGTGATTAGCAGGTTGACTCACACACTGAAGGTCTTGGTGACAACAGTTTAACAACTGTTGTTAAAGTGTTCTGTGCCTGTTATTACAGCATTCTGCAGTTCTGTAAGTGGAAGTAAAAATGTGTAAAAAGCCCAACACAAAAAAAACTCACAAAGGCTAATGCATAGTATCAACTTTCGTGGAACACTTCAGCAGACGGGTCTGTTTCTGCAGTATCAGTAATAGACATTCATGGCTAGAAGAGGCAAGTTCAGATTCATATTGGAAATAGTTCAACTGCGGATTAATTTCCAGGTTACCCAAAATAGCAAAAGGTAGATCAAACATTATTGTAATTATCGTCTAAAATCATATTTAATGTTTTAATATCAAAACCTTTCAATAATTTTACAGGTTAAAAAATACATTTGATCAATAGCAAAATGGATGAATAATTAAATAACTGCCTCCTCCATTAGCTAAGGACACAGACAAATTGTAGATATTATGTAAAGTGCCCACATGTCTCAACCACTTTTGCTCAACATGTCTTGTTTAATAATCTCCACTTCTCCTAGTCCCTGGTGTGCCTGTTGTCTTCATAGCATCAGATTTATAGGTCAGGCGGAATTAATATTGCATTATTTATCTTGGCATCTGGAAAAAAGGATTGAAAACTCACGAAAAAGGAAGGATGCAGTAGCGGGCTAGCTCATTACCATTCTGTTAGTTTTTCTTTCACTTTGTGGAATTGTAACGTTCCTCCTCCGCTGTTTATTTCTTCCCTGCACGGACAGTGTTGCTTTGTGAGCATGTTTGCCACAAGCCACCTAGGTACTATACAGCCAGATGATGTATCTGACCAAAAGGGACCATTCTAGACTTTTGCTACGTAATTAACTATAGACTTCTAGTTTATCTATGTGAATGTAGAAATGGGGGAAAAAGAAAGATGCAAGTTTGACTTTGGCACCTCTTCAAGCAATTAAATAATGCATGCAGATGAGAAAAAAAGGGATGTGGTCTATTGAATTGTCACCTGCTATGCATGTAATAACAAGGAGGACTTGGAAGAAAGGTCAGGTAAGGATGTGAGTACAAATAACAGCACAAGTATTTTAACTATTATAAATAATGCCATTGTTTGCACTGAGAAATGCCCTCTTCCACACAGTGTATGTAAAATGGTATGTCTCTGTTGTATGTCTGTGTGCACTCCTACTGTTCACTCAATAACTCAAGGACAGGATAACCTGAGGGGACAAATCTCTAATGGTCTTTATTTGTCAGCCAGAAGACAGCAACCATTTTTGAGCAAATCGTTCAACAATTCTTTTGTCTCTTAAGAATACCCAGAAAGCCACGTTTGTGTAAATATATTGAATGTTATCTGGTAGAATTCAAATATAAATTATATATATTTCCTAAGGCAACTTTTTTTGAATAAACAAAAGTTGTAACTTTGTGAAGGAAAATGAGTGAGTGCAAGTCCTAAAAAGGTAGGTGCTAGTTGAGTATTTCCCTTTCCTTAGGCCACCCATCCGTCATCTCACGGTGATTAACTTAGGCGTGATTACCCAGTGAGCAGAACCACAACTTCCTTCACAACTGCAGCAGCTTTTGTGGTTTATGTTCTGTAACAGTCAAAGTGAGTGTGATATATATCTCTGGGTGGTTCTACCCTCACCAGCAGCTGGGCTGGAAATGACTAAGCTCATCCCAAGGTTGGTTGATAGGGGGAGAGTTGGCCTTGTTGGGCCCCTAATTTGTAGTCGAAGAAGAGTTGAACAAGCACCAAATAGCAGTACTTTTTGTCATGGTGGAATGATGCAGTGACTAGGTTCCCAGTTTCAGTAGCAAGAGGGTTCGAGTACAAGAACAAGGATGTCTTGCTGCAGTTGTACAGGGCCTTGGTGAGACCGCACCTTGAGTATTGTGTGCAGTTTTGGTCGCCTTACCTGAGGAAGGACGTTCTTGCCATGGAAGGAGTGCAGCGAAGATTCACCAGGCTGATACCTGGGATGGCAGGAATGACGTATGAGGAGAGATTGTGTCGATTGGGCTTATACTCACTGGAGTTTAGAAGATTGAGAGGGGATCTCATCGAAACCTATAAAATTCTGTCAGGCCTGGACAGACTAGATGCAGGAAGGATGTTTCTGATGGCCGGGGAGTCCAGAACCAGGGGTCATAGTCTAAGGATAAGGGGTAAGCCATTTAGGACTGAAATGAGGAGGAATTTCTTCACCCAGAGAGTGGTGAACCTGTGGAATTCTCTGCCACAGAGGGCGGTGGAGGCCAGTTCATTAAGTATATTCAAGAAAGAGTTGGATATATTTCTTAAGGCTAAAGGGCTCAAGGGATATGGGGAGAAGGCAGGGGCAGGGTACTGAATTTGGATGATCAGCCATGATCTCATTGAATGGCGGAGCAGGCTCGAAGGGCCGAATGGCCTACTCCTGCGCCTATCTTCTATGTATCTATGTATCTATGTAGCTTCAACGTAACAGCAGGCAAAATACAGGCAAAGTTGCAAATGGATGGATTTGATATTTAATGTAACTGAAGCTCTCTGAGGGTGCGGAACACCCAAGCAAAGCTTGAAGTTCAACACTGACTAGCATTTGGACCTTCCTGCTCTCCATTGGATGAGTTGGACCACTTCTTGGCTGGGTCACAATATGCAGCTCTGTGCAACAGGAGAAGGCAACAATTCCACATGTAGGTGCACGCCTAACTTAAGAAATGTGTCTTCTTTCAGCCAATAACAGAACAGCACTGATGGTGGTTAGAGAGAAGTCTGTGACTTGTACTATTCTAATTTCACAAGAAACGGATAAAAGAGAGAACTGTGTGATACTGTAAGACTGAAAGAAGGATTAAAGCTTCTGGTTCAGGCTTTATATTTCTGTATGTTCATTAGAAAACTAGCATCACTTTTTACCAATTACTCTATCCTCACAACCACAATCAGCAGTGCTAGACCACATTAATCTATCATACTTACATTGATGACAAGCATAATCAATCAATAACATATTAACCTAGGTGTGACTAATCAAATAATGAAGCAATGCATCTGATCTAAGTATATATAATCAATCATTCACTTCCATGACATCTCATTTAGTCACTAGAGGGTTGTGACTTACTGGCCGCCATTAAAGAAGTGTAGTCGCCATAGAAACATGACATGATGATCTTACTCACCTCATAAAATTTCAGTCACTTGAAGTGTGATGTAATTGCGACCTTTACTAAGTGATTTTCATGTTTTCATGAGATGAACATCTACAATTTCTCACCTACATCAATGAAATTCTGTGTCAAGCTGGATCAACAGATATGAAAACCTGAATTTTAATTTTAATGAATAGTCATCATAGCAGGAGCCAAAATAAATCTTTTAGATTTTATTTTAGCATTAATGGACACTGAATTCCTGAATCACAAGTGCAGTAGCTGACCAGATTCAAATCAATAATGAACACGAGGGTAGATTTTCCGAGTCCTCTCACATATTTTGCACGTCTCGAGTGCGCGTCGGAAACCTTGTCGTGAGACAGGACTCAGAAAGTCTACCCATTATGCCAAATTATTTGAGCAGCAAATCACAGAAAGAAGGAAGAAAGAACAAGCTTACATTTATATGGCGCTTTTCACATTCTCAGGACATCCCAAAGTGCTTCAGAAGCCAATGAAGTACTTTTGACGTTTAGCCACTGGCAATTACCTACAACAAAGTCCCACAAACAGCAATGAGGTAAATGTCCGGATAATGTTTTAGTGATGTCGATTGAGGAATTGACTCAACCAGCTTTTCCTCACATTGAGTCGCGTGTCTCAGCAATATTTTTACAATTAGCCGTGTTAGACTGAAGTATTGTAAAGCAGACATGATTCTGGTCAACAAAAAATGGAACTAGCTGAGTACACCTCCAGCTTGTACTGAATTTTCAATAAGCATTTTGCAGAATTTACTTATTTCCGTGCTTATTTATTTTTTCACTTCTTCAGATTTTGAGTCCAGATGAAGATCATCTCTGAATTAAAAATTCTCCAGAGAAACAACTATTACAAAGAGCTGATTTTCTAAAGTGTAGAAATTATTGTTGCTGATATTAGTGGATGAATACCTAATGGTGCTTTAAAATGTTTGAAATAAACGGGTTAATGCCCGTGTTAAAATTACAGAGGAATGCCATACAAACTTGTTAAGTGTTCATCTGCTGTTATCAACACCAGCCATTTCTCAGCTATGTTACTCTATCCATCGAGTGGTATTGCATGAGAAGACTTTTCTGTATACTCGAAAGATTTATAAGATAAATAATAAAGGAAACCATTCCCTTTTTTTGACTGGAATCGTGTCTGCTTCACAATGCAGTCTAGCCATTAATTTGGTATAGTTTAAGCTCCTGATCCTCCTCCTCGGTTTTTCTCCTTCATTAAGGAAAAACAGAGTTGCCTTTTTACAGAAATCGTCTTATAATTAAATCTCTGCTGCAACAACCGGTGTTGATAAAGAGAGACTGCAAATTCCTAAAAATCTGAAATGAAAGTCCAAAAGTGCAGGAAATTGACACCAGTTTCATGAGCATCTGTGAAAATGAAACATAGGTTAATGGTTTGGGTCAAGGTCCTTCATGCCTGTCTCAACACAAAATGTTAACATAGAATTACATAGAATTTACAGCACAGAAACAGGCCATTCGGTCCAACTAGACCATGCCGGCGTTTATGCTCCACACGAGCCTCCTCCCACCCTACTTCATCTCATCCTATCAGCATAACCTTCTATTCCTTTCTCCTTCATCTACTTATCTTTTCTCTCTCTAGATGTTAACAGACCTGCTGTGTTTTGCCAGCATATCGTTATACAAGGAGATTCATTCTTTCAGGAGTTTCACTGTATGTGGAGATGTTTAAGGCTATTTTATTGCACTGGAGGCTGATATAAGTCCCAGTCGCACTTATAACTTCTTAGAAAGCAGCCTGGGAGCTCATCTCCTTATTTGATTCTAATAGAACTTGAGCTGGGACAAGGCGAAAGCTTGTCATAATGAGAGGTTTGTAATAATAGTTTATTATAATGTGTAATATTAACTTTTAATGCTTTTACAGAATATCACATTCCATTCAGCTGTCAGACAAAGTGGAAGTGACCCAGCCACAGAGGGTTTGTGCCAATTTCTTTATGCCTCTGTGGTTGCATCTCCATGTGGAGCTGAATGGAATCCTGACTCTGAAATTTGGACTCATGAGAGGGGGATGGCTTCACTGAACTGACCCTAACTAGGTAGTAGGGCTAAGTAGGTGGGCAGAGATTTGGCAGATGGAATACAATACTGGAAAGTGTGAGGTTATGCACTTTGGCAGGAAAAATCATAGAGCAAGTTATTATCTTAATGGCAAGAAACTGGAAAGTACTGAAGTACAAAGGGATCTGGGGGTCCTGGTGCACGAAACTCAAAAGGTTAGTATGCAGGTGCAGCAAGTGATCAAGAAGGCCAATGGAATGTTGGCTTTCATTGCTAGGGGGATAGAATATAAAAATAGGGAGGTATTGCTTCAGTTGTACAAGGTGAGACCGCACCTGGAATACTGCATACAGTTTTGGTGTCCATACTTAAGAAAAGACATACTTGCTCTCGAGTCAGTACAAAGAAGGTTCACTCGGTTAATCCCGGGGATGAGGGGATGGACATATGAGGAGAGGTTGAGTAGATTGGGACTCTACTCATTGGAGTTCAGAAGAATGAGAGGCGATCTTATTGAAACATATAAGATTGTGAAGGGGTTGGATCGGGTGGATGCGGGGAAGATGTTCCCGATGATGGGTGAAACTAGAACTAGGGGGCATAGTCTTAGAATAAGGGGCTGCTCTTTCAAAACTGAGATGAGGAGGAACTACTTCACTCAGAGGGTGGTAGGTCCATGGAATATGCTGCCCGAAAAAGCTGTAGAAGCTACATCATTACATAAATTTAAAACAGAAATAGACAGTTTCCTCGAAGTAAAGGGAATTAAGGGTTACGGGGAGCAGGCAGGAATTTGGACATGAGTCTAGGTTCGGATCGGTCATGGCCCTGTGGGTAGCGGAGCGGGCCCAGGGGCCGTGTAGCCTGATCCTGCTCCTATTTCGTGTGTCTAATTCTGTTAGATTCAGGAGATGGTTCTGTGATAGTGGATTGGCGGTTAGGATCAGATCAGCCATGATCTTATTGAATGGCGGAGCAGGCTCGAGGGGCCGATTGGCCTACTCCTGCTCCTATTTCTTATGTTCTTATGTTCTTATCTGCCATTTTACAAGTTTAACACAAACTTAAGCACAGTATTTTCTAAAAGTCCTAGAAAGACCAGCCTGTTCACACGTGTCAAACCTTATATTATAGAACATCATACCAGATCATTCTTTTAATATTAAAGGACTATTTTATGGAACAAAGAGTGAACATAGCAATATTGAGGGAAACGGGGAAATAGCAGGTAGCCCAATTTGGTTTTGAGCATGCAATTGGGCAAATGGAGGAAGGAGCTGATTCAGACTGAACCAAAATGGACATAAGAGCCTCTTACTGTGATCAAACAGCAGCAGTCCCTAAGCACTGTTTTAGTGCAGCAGTGCAAAGGCCAGCAAACCCTTACTGCAGCCCACAGGTAAAGTGAGTGGATTATCTATTCTCAGCCAGACTTCAAAAAGGGACTAAATCTGATTTTGCTGTGTGAACCGAACATAATTTGATGATATTTGAAACCCTCACATATAATGCTTTGATCTTCTTGTGAATGTAAGAGTTTTGAAATTGTGCAGTCTGGCATCAAAAACCTTCTGCCACGAAAATCTCATTTACTTTCTGAATGATTTTGATTGGTTAATATTTGCAGCTATCGGCATTTACATCTAACAGCAGTAGAAATCCCAACAGTTTTATTTATCCTGCCTCTTGTGTTCCTTCCCCTCCACCATCCAACACTGATACACATCAATCCCTAATGGGAACATTGTGCAGGCCGTTTGCTTGCAAGACTCTACCGTTCCCACTATGTAAATGGTTTTCCAGGAGGGACAGAAGAGCTGTCCGTACTGGCGCTGTCTCGAGTTTCTCTGCAATCCCTGTGGGAAAGTGTTTGGTTTCTACTTGGCATCTCTCTCTAACGGACCAGCAGAGATCAGAGTTCACCACATGGGTACAGTGAGTTGGTATTGACCAAGCAAGCAATGTAATCCCCATCAGGGTAGATACACCCATTTGTAAATATACCCACACCATTAAAGAATAGAGAAATGCAAGTTCATTTCTACTTGACATATGTGCAAAAAATGATGAGAAGCTAACAAACACCCAATCAGAGAACAACAGAAATCATCACAAAAAAGTAATCACAAAAAGAAAATACTGCAGATGCTGGAAATCTGAAATAAAAACAAAAATTGCTGGAGATACTCAGCATCTGTGAAGAGAGAAACAGAGTTAAAGTTTCAGGTCGATGACCTTTCGTCAGAACTGGAAAAAAGCAGGATATGGAACAGATTTTTAAGCAAGTGTAGGGGGTGGGGGGGTGAAAGAACGAAAGGGAAGGTCTGTAATAGGATAGAAGGCAGAAGAGGTTAAGAGACATTAAGAGATATTCAAGGCAAGAGGAGATGGTAATGGGACAGGTTAAGAAACAAAGGATGGCTCGAAATGAAGTGTAAATTGTGCTGGCAGAATGAAAGACAGCTGCCATGTGGCTGGTTAAACAATATGCCCCGTGTAGTCCTCACATTGTTGAGTTCTCCAGTCTCAGCAGAAGCCTCGTGATTCCCCATAGGAGGAGGACGAATGAGAGAGACAATCGTCAGCAGACTGATCTCCTAGCGACTAGTTCAGATCAGCATTGGCAGAAGCCTGAGACCAGGTGCGTCTCTGCTTTCTAGGTTGCAGTTAGTGTTGTAGCCCAGGGAACCCTAAGACAGAGCTAAGTAATATATTGAACCACGCCATGTCCCTTCAAAAAAGACGCAACACTTAATTGTATGGACTCAGTGGGATGGAATAAATATTGGTGATCAGTACTAAATTAAATCATACGGTCTCATTTGTAATCTGTATACTTTTTGTAAATCAGTCTTTTTTTGGGTGGGTGGGCAGAGATTAATCTTGGAGGGTTTCACCTACGATTTGCAAGCTCCTACCTGGAGAGATTAAGTATAACAGAGCGTCCATTATCAGCCGTAAAGGAGGGGAGCCCCGTCCGGTAGATAATGGAATTTTAACAATCAAGTCAACAAAATTTGCTCTTATTCAATATCCTTTACACAGAAATTTAAAAAGATTAAAAAATTATGGAGCTGCAGTCATCAAAGAAAGATGAAATAAGAGATGAGTTTGTATTAACAAGCGTCCTCACTGAAAGCTTTGTCCAGTGAGAATTCAGAAAGATTAACAAGGCAATGGATAATTGGAGTGTAGATCATGGTGATTCTATTATAACTGTAAAATTGAATGAGGTGGTGTCCGCCTATATTGAACTAAAATATACTGAAACTCAATTCTTCATGAAGATGATTGATATCACAAATTTCTTGTAATGCAGTAATATAAAAAAAAGCACTCGTTATAATAAAGTTACTGCTCCCTTTTAGTGAACATCTCTGTGTTAATAACTTCAGCTCATGAGCAGCAGTGGGATACATCTCGTATCAATGGTAACAGCTGCCTCCCGTCTTTAGGCATTTAATCTCTGTCTGATTACTAACCTAATTAAACTAGGTTAAAGCATGCATTCCAGCTCATCTGCAAGAAGTGGTCAATGTGAGGAGTGCGCAAGAAACAAATTAGTTGAGACCAGGGAAGCAGAGAATGCCGCACCTTCTCTGAGAAGATTATAACAATATCATGTTGAGCTGCTTATTATGACTGAGGTCGAATTTACATCATTTCTTTATCTCAATTAACCAACTCCCGATATAGTAAAATTTGTAAGTACAAACTCGCTTTTGTTATTTAAAAACCATAAATTTAATATTTAAAAAAATCACTTACAAAAAAAACAATTTGCTATAAAAATATAATTCCAATTATAAATATTACTTTTACCATTAAAAAAACTCAATTTCACTATAAAAAGCTCAAATGATTATGAAAATCACTTTCACCTTTAACAGCTCAATGTAACTATGAAAAACTGATTTTCACTATAAAAGCCCATATTGTTAAAAACCTCACTTTCATTAAAAAAACTCAATTCAATATAAAATAGTTCCACTCTAATTTCATATGCCAAATAATTTATTAGTTGTAATCTTCTGACTCTATTCACATTTGATATTTTTTTCCCTGTTCATGTCAGCCCCTGAAATTCCTGTGGGGTTCTGTCGGTCTTCAACCATAACTAGATCGTTGCCATTTCCAGGAGTTTCCTGGCTGCCTTGTAAGAGGCAGAATCTCTATTCACACAATACAAGGCAAATCATGGTCAAGGCTTGGAGCCATGGGTGGGGACACCCTAACCCAGGAGTTCCCACTCTTCAAACTGAAAGGTGACCCGCTGTTTCTGTGGCAGCGTATCACCGAGTGATGGGAGGCAGTTGGGGTCCAGGCTAGGCAAGCAGAGAAGAGTATTGCCGAGGTCAGGAGAAGGAATAAGGGATTCGGCAAACCTCCCCCAAAAGGACTGGTGAATGGAAGAGTTCCCGTGGGCAGGGATCAGAAATGTGGGACTGGATTTTACCAACCTCAGCGAGGTCGGTGGCAGGTCCCGACCCCACTGCCGGCTCCAGTCCACTGTCCAAAATGACTTTCCCCTGATTGGGCTTGGTAAGCCCGCCCAGCGCGTTTGCCGGCCAATTGAAGGAAGCGGGTTTGATGAGGTCATTTGATGACACGTCATCAGCCGGTTTCCTTAAAGGGACCATGCGCAAATTTATTTTGATATTTGTGCTGTCAGTGTTCTACAGCAATTGAGGTGCTGCAAGCACTGCACAGAGGTGCACAGCTGCACCCAGGCTCTCCCATGACTCCCTTCATATGCTTATGGAGGGAGTCACAGCACGCAGGGAGGTTCTCTTCTCTTCCAATGGGTAGAAGGTACCTCCCCAGGAGACCAATGCAGCCTAGTTGCACATTGCACAGGAGGGCACAAGCAGGGATGTCATCAGGAGGACCAGGCTGCAGTGGCGCAAACCTTTCAATGATCTCAGTAGATCATGAAACATTACTGCAAAGCCACACTCAACCTCATCCTGCTGTGCCACTCATCACATCCCCATCACTCTGCCTTCCCTACCCAACTCCTGCACATCTTTACTCACACCAACTTACCTTGCACCTCCACCCATCCCTCTCTATCTACATTATCACTTCCCCATCTCGCCAGCCATCCCTCACACTCACACTCATCCTTGTCCAATCATACCAACTAACAACACGTAAGGGCAGGCACTTGTGTGTTTAGCCAATGTTCATGTGAATTTTCTATTAATGCACTGTCAAACATTGAAACCTTTATTTTGAACACTTTGCATTCTTGGACAGATCTGTGTGCACCTTTGGAAGTGGCTTAGTGAGTTGCAGTGAATGGTAAGACATAACGGTACCCCCCACAATGGTGATGAGTGTGAAAGGAATGGCTTGGCCATTGTAGGAATGTTTTATGGTGTTGGTGTGAGGTGGTGCCAACCTGGCGCATCATGTGGCAGCCAGGGTGTACAGTGTCGAGTGAAGTAAATCTGGCCATGGTGATGCCACCCCTGGCGTCCCAGGCAGCAATGTGGTCGGGTGCTGATGCCCTCTGTCCTGTGCCGCATCAGTTGATTGCGGAGAAGTTTGGTGGTGTTGGGGCTGATCATGGTGGGATTCTCAGGACCGAGGTGAGATAGTTTCAAGGACACTGATGTTGATGTAATAGATGGCAGGTGAACTTGAGATGACAGAAGCGATCTGTCAGTGGTGAGAGAGGTTGTTCCAATGAGGTGACACTGGATAGAGAGTTTACTCCAAACACTTTCAACCTGCATAAAGCTCAATCTGTAGTAAGCAACAGCTTCTGAGCTTGGAAAGTGAACAGCTGTGAGATGGGAGCTTTTATAGCACATTTGCAGCTGTTAAGTAATGAGATGATTCCATGACCATTCAAATCCCGACCTGCTTAAAATAGTTCTTAATGGTCTGTTAACAAGGTCATAATGATCTGAATTGCCTCCCCCGCTGCTGCGTGTCGGGTCTGCTCAGCGTTGACAGACCCGACATTTAGGAAAGGCGTGTGGCAGTGGGTTGACAGCAGGGTCCCAACCCATTGTCAAAAAAGCATTTTCCCACCCGACCTGCCACCGATTGCGCCCGCTGACCACCCTGAAAATCCCCCCCTGTGCTCTTTGTGGCACCTGTACCTGTCTATCCCATGCTAATGAGGTGCCCCCACCTCCCCCACTCACCTTGCAAAGCCTGGGGTCAGAACTTGGAGGCACAGTCAGGCCACATTCTCCTCAGATCCACTTACAGCATTGTGGAGATGGGAAAAGCTCCACTCTCTTGGTGTACTGGCCACTATAGCAACTTGGTGTCCACCATTCTCCTGGGGGTTAGTCATAGAGTCATAGAGTTATACAGCACAGAAAGAGGCCCTTCGGCCCATCGTGTCCGTGCCAGCCATCAAGACCCGTCTATTCTAATCCCATTTTCCAGCACTTGGTCCATAGCCTTGTATGCTATGGCATTTCAAGTGCTCATCTAAATGCTTCTTGAATGTTTTGAGGGTTCCTGCCTCTACCACCCTTTCAGGCAATGAGTTCCAGATTCCAACCACCCTCTGGGTGAAAAAGTTTTTCCTCAAATCCCCTCTAAACCTCCTGCCCCTTACCTTGAAACTATGCCCCCTGGTTATTGACCCCTCTACTAAGGGGAAAAGTTCCTTTCTATATACCCTATCTATGCCCCTCGTAATTTTGTACACCTCAATCAGGTCCCCCCTCAGCCTTCTCTGCTCTAAGGAAAACAACCTCAGCCTGTCCAGTCTCTCTTCATAGCTGAAGCGCTGCAGCCCAGGTAACATCCTGGTGAATCTTCTGCACCCTCTCCAATACAATCACATTCTTCCTATAGTGTGGCGACCAGAACTGCACACAGTATTCCAGCTGTGGCCTAACTAGCGTTTTGTACAGCTCCATCAAAACCTCCCTGCTCTTATAATCTATGCCTCGGCTAATGAAGGCAAGTATCCCATATGCCTTTTTAACCACCTTATCTACCTGTCCTGCTGCCTTCAGGGATCTATGTACATGCACACCAAGTCCCCCTGATCCTCTGTCCTTCCTAGGGTTCTACCATTCATTGTGTATTCCCTTGCCTTGTTAGTCCTCCCAAAATGCATCACCTCACACTTTTCAGGGTTAAATTCCATTTGCCACTGTTCTGCCCATCTGACCAACCCATCTATATCGTCCTGTAGCCTGAGGCTTCCCTCCTCGCTATTTACCACCCCACCAATTTTCGTTTCATCTGCAAACTTACTGATCATACCTCCTACATTCATATCTAAATCATTAATGTACACTACAAACAGCAAAGGACCCAGCACCAATCTCTGTGGTACACCACTGGACACAGGCTTCCAGTAACAAAAACAACCTTTGACCATCACCCTCTGCCTCCTGCCACAAAGCCAATTTTGGATCCAATGTGCCAAGTTGCCCTGGATCCCATGGGCTCTTACCTTCTTGACCAGTCTCCCAAGCGGGACTTTGTCAAAAGCCTTACTGAAGTCCATGTAGACCACATCAACTGCACTACCCTCATCCACACACCTAGTCACCCCCTCAAAATTCAATCAAATTGGTCATACATGATCTCCCCCTGACAAAGCCATGCTGACTATCCTTGATTAATCCTTGCCTCTCCAAGTGGAGACTAATTCTGTCCCTCAGAATTTTTTCCAATAATTTCCCTACCACTGATGTTAGGCTCACTGGTCTGTAATTCCCTGGTTTATCCCTACTACCCTTCTTGAATAATGGTACTATGTTAGCTGTTCTCCAGTCCTCTGGCACCTCCCCTGCAGCCAGAGAGGTTCTGAAAATTTGTGTCAGAGCCCCTGCAATCTCCTCCCTTGCCTCACACAGCAGCCTGGGATACATCTCATCTGGGCCTGGGGATCTATCCACTTTTAAGCCCGCTGAAACCGCTAGTACCTCCTCCCTCTCAATACAAATTTGTTCAAGTATATCACAATCCCCCTGCCTGATTTCTATGCCTACATCGTCCTTCTCCATAGTGAACACAGATGCAAAATATTCATTTAAAACCCCACCTACATCTTCTAGCTCTACACACAGATTGCCACGTTGGTCCCTAATGGGCCCTACTCTTTCCCTGGTTATCCTTTTGCCCTTAATATACTTATAAAACCCTTGGGATTTTCCTTTATTTTGCCTGCTAGTGTTATTTCATGCCCCCTCTTCGCTCTCCTAATTTATTTTTTAAGTAGCCCCCTGCACTTTCTATACTCCTCTGAGGCTTCCACTGTTTTTAGTCCTTTGTATCTGGCAAAAGCCTCCCTTTTTTTCCCTAATCCATTCTCGTATATCCCTTGACATCCAGGGTTCCCTGGGCTTGTTGGTCCCACCCTTGACCTTTACGGGAACATGTTGCCGTTGTACTCTCTCTTTATTTCCTTTCTGAAAGACTCCCATTACTCTGATGTGAATTTTTCTACAAGTAGCTGATCCTAGTCCACTTTGGCCAGATCCTGCCTTATCATATTAAAATCGGCCTTCCCCCAATTTAGAACCTTTATTTCCGGTCCATCTTTGCCCTTTTCCATGACTACCTTAAATCTCTGTTGGACTCTCGCCAGAGTTACAGCAGGAGATTGGTAGGGACCCCAAAAGAATTTCAGGACCATAGAGTAACCTGACTGAAGGACTAATATGCATAATGTAGGATTGCATCAGTTGAAAAGAGTGAACTTAAGGCAAATTATAAAAGTAGTGGCGTAGGTGTTTCCATCTGTTTTGACAGTCTAAACAGCATTGTTCATTATCAATTATAATAAAATCTCATTCATCAACATAAATTCATGGAACTTTCTCTTCAGGTTTTCCACTGACTATAGGAACATCTAAATATCAACTTTGTTTAATTATAATGACCAAAACAAATTCGAGAAAAGTTGCCAAAAATGAAAACAGATTCAACTTCTAAATATTTCCTGCATTGCACTTTCATATGGTGTGGGCTGGTTTCGCTTCTTCTGACTGACAAGTAAATCCAATACTTAGTTGCCATCTTTTTTGAAAGAACTTATCCAAAGAGAGTTGAAACAAGTAGGGACTGGCCCAGTTCCCGACTGTGAACATTGGAATGCCTTCACTGTAAATAAACTTTCGCAAACAGAAGAATGTTTTATATATTATCTCAGGAGCAACACAGAGGAAACAAAATAGACCTGTAAAGTTGCTCTTGACTGGCAAGTATTGTAAATGAGCTTTTAGATTAAATTTGTATCAATGGTTTGTATGGTGAGTGCAAATTAGTATAATGTGAGTCTTTGATCTTAGCTCAATTAATAATTTGTTAGATATACATAGTTCTAAGAATTTGAGTGGAGTCAAGGTAGGAAGAGAGTGCTGTGATGGGACTTAAAGACCAAACATCCCCACCGAGAATTATTTATAACCGCCTTTCATGAAGATGAATTTTATAATACATTATTAAGATTTTCCGTGCTTACTCCCCTGGTGAGTTCATTTATGTTTAATGTTATTCATTAAAGGTTTTGTTGCTTGTGTTTGTTATGAATGTATTCATTAAATTGATTGTCTGAAATAATTTATAAATGAGTACATTTATTAGATACTCTACTTGTAGCCAAACCTATCCTGAAATACATCAATATGTCCAATATTTAATTTAAGTAATGCTGTACACTTGACCTGTGATTAAAGGATTCCATTTATCTTGTAACAAATACCTCGTGCTAGAATAGAAACCACAGCCTTGCTTCTGTTCAGGCTCACTGCAGAGTTGGGTGGTTATTTTGCTTCTCTTGATAAGGTCTTCTCTCGGCATCAACTGTAAGGAGTTCACGATTGAATTAAGGTTGTAGCTCACCTCCCAGGGGTGCTTGAGCCTACGACATAAAAGGGCTCTAAAGCCAACAACAAATATACAAAGATCAAAACTTCTGGGTGCAGAGAATAGAAATCCTCTACTCGTACCGTCAGAAGATACCTTTCAGGCTGGACTTGAGGTTTTTGATTGTTGCCGCAATGTAGAGTGACCAGCATTGAAACAGGTTTAAATGATGCTTCAATAACTACCACTGATTCCAATCCGGCAACATTTTCGATTCTTTGAACTGTTCAGATACCTTTCCTTAACACAGCCACATTAATAGACAGGTGAAATGTTCATTCTTCAAGCAGATTTTCCTTCTCAAGAGACACCAGCTCAAGTATGACAGTACCATTGCCAACCAGTGTCTGTTAACATGCATTTCATAGTTTGCAGAAACACATCTTAAAATGTCAGTAGGTGGTAATTGATGACAGGCAGCTTGATTGAAGGAGTCAATTTTTAAAATCCTGTCCTTCAATCAAAGTTGCTTGTCTTCATTCTTCAATTACTCCCCTGATACTCTTGTGTGTTTCTATTACTTCTTAAATACGTGCTGCAATTTGATTTTTTTTTGATTGAACCATCAGTTTTCAGAAAGGTTTAATGATATCAGAGAATTAGAAATACAAAACTGTGACCGAGGGGGAAAAGAGGATAACTGATAATCAAACTGGGCTGAAAATTTCTCACCATTTGAATAAAATGTAATAGTAAACAGGCCCGAACACATCCTATTCTAAAGAGGAGACCAGTGACTCCTACTCATACAACCTCTGATGCCTATTGAACACAATTGGTGGAGGAGGAGTATTGCAGGAATGCACTAATACAGTGATTAAGAACAGAACACTACCTTACCCAAGTCCCAAACCCCAGGGAACCACATGTATCACTTTTTTTGTTCTCTAACAAGATGAAGACATTATTAAAACTTCACATCAAATCCTCACTAATAATACCATTGTCAAAGGTCCCGAACACGGAGAGACAACCATTAAAAGGACACCGCAATGAGATTTTTTGACAAGGAACTAAATGATCCTCTGAAAAACACTTTCAATTCTTCAAGATCTCTTTTGACCAACAGATCAGTGGTAACAGATGAATGTTATGCTTGAGGCCACAATGTCCTTGGGCATCCTCAAAGATTGGATACTGTGAATGAAAACGCCAATCAATTATATCCAATCAGTTTTGTTCTTTTTCGAAATAAAATCCAAGACTTCCCTCCAACTCCTACAGCAGCCTGCTTTAACAATCAATCTCACATCTAGTTCTATTTAGCTCCTGTGGACAATTCTCTCATTGGGCCTTATTACCCGCAATTTTAAAACTATATTACCCAGTGCTGTCCGACATCCTGATCAGCGAGAGTCACTTGTTGTTCCATACTTCTGATATTTATAATTTGATCAAACTCCTATTTTGGTATAGTTAAATTGATGGATAGTATTGAGTCATTTTAACTGAATGAATTTTAATCCAGTATTTACCAAGACATGCTGTGATTGGAGAGGGGTCAGGCACAGGTTATTAGGTCCACTTCTGTGCCCCCCTCCCAATGGGCTCTCGACTGGCAAACAAACAGGTAAATAAAGTGGCCGGGCTGGGAATGCTCACTTGCACCACATTTGAATGACTGTACCTGGCCAGGACCTATTGCAGGCTTATGCTGTCCACCTCTCTGAAGGAGCACTGGAAATCCTGGGGCAGTGTAAAGAGGGCAGAGTTCTAGTGTCACAAGTCTTCACCTCTATTTCCTGTTCTTAGCAGCTGGACAATAAGTATTTCATGAGCACTAATCAGAGGAAGATTGTCCCTTCTGTCTCCACTGTGGCACAACAAAGTGATAAAAAAAACTCGCATGTAGAAAAATGCACGAATATACTTGTACCAGTTATGACCCAGGTTGATCAAAATATTGTTTTCTCCTCTCTTTCACTTTTTGTGAATTTTGTTTTCATCAAGATGGGAGATATTTGTCTTGGGGGAATGGAACGCTTTCCATTTTAGACAGCAAGGGCTGGATCTTACCTGAGGGGGCGGGCCTGCTGGTTTCCGGGTTCTAGTCCCGCCCCCAGTGACGTCTGATGACCTGGCGCTATTTTCCCCTGATTGGTCTTGTTAAGCCTGCCCTGCGGCCTTGCCGGCCAATTAAGGGAAAGCCAGTGTCAGATGACGTCAGTTGATGACGCTTCATCTGCTGGTTTTGTTAAAGTGACAGACACCATCATTTTTTGACAGATGATTTGACAGTGTTTGACAGCATTGAGGTGCTGTCAAACACTGACAATCACTGTCCAAAGGTGAGCCCTTGCACTCGGGCTCACCAATGACTCTCTCCTTAGGAGAAAACAGATGGCAGCTGCATGTGAGATTGCAGAAGCCATCTGTCAATTCATCTGATCAGATGAGGCTTCCCAGAAACATCAAATCTTGTCACCTGCAGATACATATAAACAGAATAAAATTATTGCTCACTACATTCTCTCACCTCTCACACTTACCTGTGCACCATTGCACCCATCACACTACCTCTGCAGCTGTCATTTGCACACTTACACTGCAGCAGACCCACAGCTCACCTCGCTGACCCTGGCGGGGTTTCCCGCCATCGAGAAGGACACATTAGCAGACTGAAAATGGGGAAAAGCCTCTTAACTCTCTGTTAACTACCTGTTAACAGGCAGTTAATTAGCTTTAATCCCCTCCCCGCCGCTAGGAGACCGGTCCCTGCGCGAGTCAGGGACCTGCCTCCCGGGAAGATGGTTCGGAGGTGGGTTGGGACCCGCTCCCAATTTTTCCCATTTTCCCAGCCGTCCCACCTCCAAACCCACCTCCCCAGGACTGGTAAAATCTAGCCCTTAGTGTCAAGATCAAGCACTTCCAGGTCAGGTAAAGCTCAGTTAGATGTAGGGTAAAGCTCCCTCTTGTCTGACCCAACAATGTGCCTCAGGTCCAGTCTCAGGAGAATGCCCAAACTGCACCAATGTGACATTCATTTCCCATGCCAGCCATCTGTCGGTCTCCCTGAATGGCACTGCAAAGTTAATACCAATTAGTGCCCAGTTAGGGGTCATTTTGTGCTGTGTCCCATGCCCGCTAGAAACTGGTTTTAGATTGCCCAGACTCAACGCGCACAGGACCTTTACAGACTGTGTTGCTGTATCGAATAAAAGCTTGCTTATTAGGGCTCACCAAATAATTTGAGTGCCTCTTTGAATATTTTGCTTATGAGTTGAAGGATAGGTACAAATTTCTGCATGTGCTGGATCTGGAGGCACAAGTGGGGTTACTCAGAGCCACCACCTAGCACAGTACAGGCACTAAACGGCAGAAAATGATTTTAAAACAGGCAACTGACAAAAGCCAAAATTTTCATCTATTCTTTTGAAAGTTCTGGCAAAACAGTTTACAAAATTACATTTTTTATGCAGGAAAAAAAAGACATGACCACCAGACATGAGGCATCAACTGGGTTGGGAATGATTGGTCGAGTTGAAGCAACCTTTGAAATGAATTCTTTGCACTGTCAATAGCTCCTAAATGGTCTAGAATGTGCAGCAAAGCGAGGAAATCAGTAACAATGAAAACAGGCACAATGCCCGTCATCAATTCACTCGGAGAAGAAATGTCAACATGGACTGATTCCTCCACAGGGGCAAAATAGTTGAGACAGATCCATCCATCAGAGATCACGGGGACTTGTCCTTCACCAGAATCCCAGAGCTCGCAGGAGAGAAAACGGAGCGCCGTGTGCACAGGCTCGATAAACTTCTGGAAGTCACGAAATGTGGATTCAGGTACATACACAGAGAACTTAAGTATATTGTATAATGCGTTGCAATGTTTCGGGCATGATTGTCATATCAGGTCGTATTACACACACCTGTGAAAATCTACTAGTCCTTCTTCAGGAAGTCGCCATTCAGGCCTCCAGAAAGTCAGCTGTGGATCATCTTAAGATGATTGCTGCTGCATCGTCTGGAGGCATTGGGGGTAATTTTAACACCCCTTCCCCCCCTCCGCCCCCCCCCCCCCAAAACGGGTGGGTTTCGGTCAGATGGGATGTTAAAATTTTTAAAACCTCAAACCCGAACCCAACCCACCTTGAACCCGCCCACTTCCGGTTTTAACAGAGGGGGAACAGGAGGGGCGGGAGACCAATCTGCTCCCAGGAGGTTAATTTAAATATTACCTCACATTTTGGCCACAATTTTGCCGGCGCTCAGAGGGCGGGTTCGGAGGCGGGTCCGCTGCCAAAAGCGAAATGATTGACAGCGGATTGGGAACCCACTCCGAACCCGCCTCCATGTAAGTTTCCAAAGTGTCGGGTCTGCAATTTCAGAACAGACCCGACACCAAGCGGCGGGGGAAGCATTTAAGATAGTGAAATGCTTGTTAAACGCTTGTTAACTGCTATTTTGCCAGCCTATTTCTATTTTCCACTTTTTTAACGGGGTTCACGTCGTTCGGAGATCATGTCAGGTAAGTAGGTCGGGTTCTCTATGTCTCCCCATTGCTGTGAATAGGTGACAGTTGCAAAAGTGGTATGAAAGCTACCATTTCACAGCTGGTCACTTTCCAATGTCAGAAGCTTGAGCCTTCAGGACTTGGAAGGCTCTTTTGAGCTTTATGCAGTTTCAGCTTTGCAGCACCTCAATGCTGCAGAACACTGACAGCAGAACTGTCAAAATCAATTTGGACATGGCCCCTTTTAAGGAAACCAGCCGATGACATAAAAACATAAGAAATAGGAGCAGGAATAGGCCACTTGGCCCTTCGAGCCTGCTCCGCCATTCAATAAGATCATGGCTGATCTTGGGCTCAAAGCCACTTCCCTGCCCGCTCCCCATAACCCTTCACTCCCTTATCTTGCAAAAATCTGTCTATCTCCACCTTAAATGTATTTAATGACCCAGTCTCCATGGCTCTCTGGGGCAGAGAATTCTACAGATTTACGACCCTCTGAGAGAAGAAATTCCTCCTCATCTCAGTTCTAAAAGGGTGACCCTTTATTCTGAAACTATGCCCCCGAGTTCTAGATTTCCCCACGAGGGGAAACATCCTCTCTGCATCTACCTTGTCGAGCCCCCTCAGTATCTTATATGTTTCAATAAGATCACCTCTCATTCTTCTAAATTCCAATGAGTATAGGCCCAACCTGCTCAACCTTTCTTCATAAGTCAGCCCCTCATCTCAGGAATCAACTGTGTGAATCGTCTCTGAACTGCCTCCAATGCAAGTATATCCTTCCTTAAATAAGGAGACCAAAACTGTACGCAGTACTCAAGGTGTGGTCTCACCAATACCCTGTACAGTTGTAGCAGGACTTCCCTGCTTTTATACTCCAACCCCCTTGAAATAAAGGCCAACATTCCATTTGCCTTTTTGATTACTTGCTGTACCTGCATGCTAACTTTTTATGTTTCATGCACAAGGACCCTCGGGTCCCTCTGAACTGTAGCATTTTGTAATCTCCATTTAAATAATAATTTGCTTTTTTATTTTTCCTGCCAAAGTGGATAACCTCACATTTTCCAGCATTATACTCCATCTGCCAAATGTTTGCCCACTCACTTAGCCTGTCTATATCCCTTTGCAGATTCTTTGAGTCCTCTGCACAACTTGCTTTCCCACCCATCTTTTTATCATCCGCAAACTTGGCTACATTACACTCGGTCCCTTCATCCAAGACATTAATGTAGATTGTAAATAGTTGAGGCCCCAGCATCGATCCCTGTGGCACCCCACTAGTTACCGTTTGCCAACCGGAAAATGACCCATTTATCCCGACTATCTGCTTTCTGTTGGTTAGCCAATTCTCTATCCATGCTAATATATTACCGCCAACTCCGTGAGCTCTTATCTTATGCAGTAACCTTTTATGTGGCACCTTATCGAATGCCTTCTGGAAATCCAAATACACCACATCCACTGGTTCACCTTTGTCCACCCTGCTCGTTACATCCTCAAGAACTCCAGCAAATTTGTTAAACATGATTTCCCTTTCATAAAACCATACTGGCTCTGCTTGACTGCATTATGATATTCCAAATGCCCTGCTACTTCTTCCTTAATGAAGGACTCCAGCATTTTCCCAACAACAGATGTTAGGCTAACTGCCAACTCTCCGACACCTCCTCCTACCTCCACCTGAACCATGACCCCACTACCGAACATCAAACCACCGTTTCCAAGACTGTCACTGACCTCATCTCCTCTGGAGATCTTCCCCCCACGGCCACCAACCTCATAGTTACCCCAACCCCGCACAGCCCGCTTCTACCTCCTTCCCAAGATCCACAAACAGGACTGCCCTGGTAGACCCATCGTTTCAGCCTGTTCTTGCCCCACGGAACTTATCTCTTCCTATCTCAACTCTATCTTTTCTCCCCTTGTCCAGTCTCTTCCCACCTACATCCGCGACTCTTCGGACGCCCTCCGCCACTTTAACAGTTTCCAGTTTCCTGGCCCCAACCGCCTCCTTTTCACCATGGACGTACAATCCCTCTACACCTCCATCCCCCACCAGGATGGCCTGAGGACGCTCCGCTTCTTCATTGAACAGAGGCCCGACCAGTCCCCATCCACCACTACCCTCCTCTGCCTGGCTGAACTTGTTTTCACATTGAACAACTTCTCCTTTGACTCCACTCATTTCCTCCAAATCAAAGGTGTTGCTATGGGTACCTGCATGGGTCCTAGCTATGCCTGCCTTTTCGTGGGATATGTGGAACACTCTTTGTTCCAGTCCTACTTGGGACCCCTCCCTCACCTCTTTTTCCGGTACATTGATGACTGTATCGGTGCCGTTTCCTGCTCTCGCCCTGAACTAGACAATTTCATTCACTTTGCCTCCAATTTCCACCCTTCCCTCACCTTCACATGGTCCATCTCTGACTCTTCCCTTCCCTTCCTCGACTTCTCCGTCTCCATCTCTGGGAATAGGTTATTGACCAACATTCACTACAAGCCCACTGACTCCCACAGCTACCTGGACTACACTTCCTCCCACCCCACCTCCTGTAAGGACTCTATTCCATTCTCCCAGTTTCTCCATCTCCGCCGCATCTGCTCCGATGATGCCACCTTCCACACCAGTGCTTCCGACATGTCTTCCTTTTTCCTCAACTGAGGATTCCCCTCTACCGTGGTTGACACGGCACTCGGCCGTGTCCGTTCTATCTCCCGCACTTCTGCCCTCACCCCTGCCCCTCCCTCCCGGAACCGCGATAGGGTTCCCCTGGTCCTCATCTTTCACCCCACCAGCCTCCACATTCAACGGATCATCCTCTGTCATTTCCGCCACCTCCAAAGTGATCCCACCATCAAACACATCTTCCCCTCCCCTCCCCTTTCAGCATTCCGTAGGGACCGCTCCCTCCGAGACACCCTAGTCCACTCCTCTATCACCCCCAGCACCGCTTCCCCTTCGCCCGGCACCTTCCCGTGTAAGCACAGGAGATGCAACACCTGCCCTTATACCTCCCCCCTTCCCACTGTCCAGGGCCCCAAACACCCCTTCCAGGTGAAACAGCGATTTACTTGTACTTCTTGCAATCTAGTATACTGTATTAGCTGCTCACGATGTGGTCTCCTCTACACTGGGGAGACCAAACGCAGCTTTGTGGAACACCTCCGTTCAGTCCGTAAGGGTGACCCCGAGCTTCCGGTCGCCTGTCATTTCAATTCACCGCCCCATTCGCACTCAGACCTCACTGTACTTGGGCTCTTGCATTGTTCCACGAAAGCTCAGCGTAAACTCGAGGAACAGCACCTCATCTTCCGATTAGGCACTTTACAGCCTTCCGGACTCAATATCGAGTTCAACAATTTCAGATCATAACCTCGGCCCCCATTACATTTTTACTTATTTTTTATCCCAACCTTTGTTTTGGCCCTTTCCCCCCGCCCCCTTTTTTTTTCCTCTTTTTTCTCTTTTTTTCTCTCTCCCACATGGCAGCTGTCTCCCATTCTGCCAGCACATTTCACACCTAATCTAGAGACGTCTTTTGCCTCCACTAGTCCTATCACCATCTCGTCTCATTTTGAATACCTCTTAATGTCTCTTCATTTCTCTTTTGTTCTCTCCCATCCTGGCCTTTCAATCTAATTCATTTCCTGTGCCTTTCCAGTCTTGACAAAGAGTTTGACTCGAAACATTGACTATTTTCTCTCCACGGATGTTGCCTGGCCTGCTGAGTTTTTCCAGCATTTTCTGTTGTTATTTCGGATTTCCAGCATCCGCAGTATTTTGCTATCGTTAGGCTAACTGGTCTATAGTTTCCTGCTTTCTGTCTCCCTCCTTTCTTAAATAGGGGTGTTACATTTGCAGTTTTCCAATCCGCTGGGACTTCTCCAGAGTCCAGGAAATTTTGGTATCTTGCAACCCATGAATCCACTCTCTCTGCAGCCACTTCTTTTAAGACCCTGGGATGCAGGCCATCTGGTCCAGGGGACTTGTCGTCTTTTAGTCCCATTATTTTACCAAGTACTTTTTCCTCAGTGATAATGAATGTCTTTAATTCCCCCCTCCCTGTGGCCCCTTGATTGTCCATTATTGGGATGTTATTAGTGTCTTCTACCATGAAGACAGATACAAAATATTTGTTCGGAATCTCTGCCATTTCCCCGTTCCCCATTACAGTATTAATTTCCCAGTCTCATCCTCTAAGGGACCAAAGTTTACTTTAGCTACTCTCTTTTTATATACCTGTAGAAGCTCTTACTATCTGTTTTAATGTAGAAACATAGAAACATAGTAAAATAGGAGCAGGAGCAGGCCATTTGGCTCTTCGAGCCTGCTCCACCATTCAATATGATCATGGCTGATCCTCTATCTCAATACCATATTCCCACTCTCTCCCCATACCCCTTGTTGCCTTTTTCTTGCCAGTTTACTCTCATAATTCATCTCTCTTTTTATTATTTTTTTAGTCATCCTTTGCTGTTTTTAAAAAAATGTCCTAATCCTCTGGCCTCCCACCAATCTTGGCAACATTGTATGCCTTCGTTTTCAATTTGATACCATCCTTTACTTCCTTAGTTAACCACGGATGGTGCTCGCTTCTCTTAAAATCTTTCTTTCTCACTGGAATATATTTTTGTTGAGAGTTTTGAAATATCTCCTTAAATGTCTGCCACTGCATTTCAACTGTCTTACCCTTTAATTTATTTTTCCAGTCCACTTTAGCCAGTTCTGCCCTCATGCCATTGTAATTTACGGGTCATCAAATGACGTCATAAGACCCGCTCCCTATTAATTAGCCGGGAACCTCGCAGGGTGGGCTTAACAAGCCCTATTAACGTAAAATCGCTTGGAGAGTGCGGGCTGCAGGTGGCAGCGGGCTGGGACCGCGACACTGACCCCCAACCTGCCTCAGTCGGCAAAATCGCAGCCACAATCTCTCTTCCAGCGTTAACCCGGCAGCTAAAGGGAGGCGAGGACTGCCACATGGAACATGTACATGCTTTTCCAGCGCCGCTTGTGGACCAGGAGAAGCAGGACTGCTTCCTCGTAGCCCCCAAATGAACCCGCTGCCCTTCCCGCGATTGGAACCCCCCTGCGAACACCGACCTCCCCCTGCAACTGATCAGACACCCCTCCCCCATGCGATCATCAACCCCCCCATCTCTGCCCACGATCTCTCTCCAACCACCCCCCCACCACTGCGATCACCCCCAACACTGTTCCCTGTAATCTTTTTTGCCCCTTTAATGGGCTGCATGGCCCATTCCAAAATTACGCGCATGCGCGGTTTTTTTCAATTTAAAAGCCGGCTCGGGACCCCTGGAGCGCTGCGCGGCCGTGCAGCTAAAAGGGGACAATGCTCCATGAACACTTCGGACCTGAAATTCTAGGATGGGGGAGGGTGCAACTTGAGCAAACCACCCACAAGGGGGCAGGAATTTGGGGCAGAGCCCAGTTCCACTGGGTCCCTGCCCCATTAGTACATTCCAAATTCCAATGGGTGGGGTTGAGAGGCACTTTGGGGATTGTGTCTGGGAATGTTCCTGGACTACCCCAGAGATTCCACCCAAGACACCACTTGCTCTCAGCAGTTCCCACTTTTGCTGAGAGTAGGCCAAGGTTCCATACTGGGCCTACTGAAGGTCCCAAATAGCTTGCAAAGCTCAGATAATTGATCCCAATAAAACATTCTAATGTCTTCTTTCCCCTAGTAAAGACCTCTGGATTCCCCCACCACCACCATTGTTTAAAAAGGGAGAAAGGGATCAACCGAGCAATTACAGGCCAATTAGTTTAACCTCGGTAGTGGGTAAATTACTGGAATCAATTCTGAGGGACAGGATAAACCTTCATTTAGAAAGGCACAGATTAATCAAGGACAGTCAGCATGGTTTTGTTAAGGGAAGGTCGTGTCTGACTAACTTGACTGAATTCTTGGAGGAGGTAACAAGGAGGGTCAATGAGGGCAGTGCGTTTGATGTAGTCTACATGGATTTTAGCAAGGCTCTTGACAAGGTCCCACATGGCAGGCTGATCAAAAAAGTAAAAGCCCATGGGATCCAAGGGAGAGTGGCAAATTGGATCCAAAATTGGCTCGGTGGCAGGAAGTAAAGGGTAATGGTTGAGGGGAGTTTTTACGACTGGAAGGCTGTTTCCAGTGGGGTTCCACAGGGCTCAGTACTTGGTCCCTTACTTTTTGTAGTAAATATTAATGATTTAGACTTCAATGTAGGGGGCATGATAAAGAAATTTGCAGATGATACAAAAATTGGCCATGGAGTTGACAGTGAGGAGGAAAGCTTTTGACTGCAGGAAGATATCAATAATAATAATAATCATAATCAACTTTATTGTCATTGTTAGTGCACAAGTGCAGTACAACGAAATGTAGGCTTGCGGCTCCCGAGAGTGTACATTTAGATTAAGACATTTAACATTCAACATTCATTTGGCTTGTAATACATAAACATAACCATAATAAAGTGCATTGGCAGATGTGCAGGCTTTAGAGTTTATTTGTGGAGTTCAGTAGGATGACAGCCCTGGGAAAGAAGCTGTTCCTAAATCTGGTCGTTCGGGTGCGAATGCATCTGTAGCATCTCCCAGATGGCAGGAGGGCGAACAAACTGTGGCTGGGGTGGGTAGGGTCTTTGATGATGGTCAGTGACCTCCGTAAACAGCGTTTCTGGTAGATGTTCTCTATGGTCGGTAGCCGGGTGCCGGTAATGCGTTGGGCAGTTTTGACTACCCGCTGCAGGGCTTTCCGGTCATAGGAGCTACAGCTGCCATACCATACTGTGATACAGTTCGTCAGGATGCTCTCTATTGTGCAGCGGTAAAAGTTAGAGAGGATCAGGGGTGACAGGTTACATCCCTTCAGCCTCCTTAGGAAATATAGGCGCTGCTGGGCCTTCTTCACCAAAGAGGAGGTATTGAGGGACCAGGAGAGGTCTTCCGTGATGTGGACTCCGAGGAACTTAAAGCTGTCCACCCTTTCCACCACAGCCCCATGGATGTGGATGGGGGTGTGACTTCCGCCTTTTGACTTCCTGAAGTCCACAATGATTTCCTTGGTTTTCTTGATGTTAAGGGCCAGGTTGTTATTGGCGCACCACTTCACGAGATGCTGGACCTCCTCCCTGTAGGTCAATGAACTGGTCAGTTGGGCAGAAAAGTGGCAAATGGAATTCAATCCGGAAAAGTGTGAGGTAATGCAGGGCTATAGAAACTAGTGCTGGAAGGTGGGATTAGGCTGGGTAGCTCTTTTCTGACCGGCACGGACACAATGGGCCGAATGGCCTCCTTCTGTGTCGTAATTTTTCTATGATTCTACCACCACCCCCATGGGAGCATCATGGTACTGCTCTGATCTTCCCCCAGTTCCACCTCTGCAGCTGTGGGCTGCCTGCCCTGATTATTAACGTGACTCCGGGCCCAGGATTTGGGACAGGCTCAACATCCTGCCCAGTCAGTGCTCAGAAAACCCATCCTGCTCAACCTCTGGCAGTGGAAAAGGGCCCCAGGAATTCCAGCCCCTTAATCTACAAATAAAGAAAATAGTAATACCTTTAGAGAAATGTAATCTTTTGCAACATTATCAATTATTTATCTAAAAAATGCATTACACTTAATCTAAACTTACATATTTATACATTTTGGTGTTGCACTCATTTATAAAATCATTCTTTAGCATTTTAGAAATCCAATCTAGATTATAAACATCAAAGTTATCCTACAGTATCTTTCTGTGAGTCTTCTACATAGCTTAGTGATATGGATAATCTTCACAACTTTATTCTCAAAGTCACCAAACCCAAGAAAAATATAGTTCACCGCATCAAATACCTTTTGATTTCTACAAGTTACTCATTCCAATCAATAATTTTGTTCAAATAAAGGACTATTGTTTCCATTGCTCTTTGAATATTTCGGAGTGATTTTCGTGTTCAGGTTGAATGGTGCCCATACTATGTAAGTTAGAAAGCAGCAGGAAGTGACCTGCAATTCTATCTCAAGGTCAGATGACATTAATAAACCATGCCAAGTTTCACTCTTGTGGTTTGTAACTTCACCTGAGCCTAGAGATAGTAAAAAAAAACAGTTAGCAACTCATCCAAGTATATTATTCTATCTGCCATGGGTACTGAACACTTCAGTGAATTGTTGTCAAATTTACAAAAAAAAAGGCTATGGCCCGTATATTCCAATCCCTACGAGTGTGTATGAGCTGTGTACACACCCGTAGGGACATCGGAAATGCTGGTTTCAGCTGCGAACTGCATGCGCCTCTGGGATAAGTGGGCCCTACGCATTTCGAGTTTGGAGAGGCCCAGGAACGGAAGTATACACACCTCGGGAGCCCTCTGGTAAGTCCATAGATTTTTTTCCAGATCGGAGGCCTCAGCACGCAGGAAGCCTCCGATCGGAAAATATGGGCCGATATCTTCTCTCTACACCCTTCTGCCCTAAATAACTGGAGGAGACCAAAGATCTCTGTTGGCCGAAGGCAAAATGGTTTCCAGTCAGCTGTTTGGCCACTGACTGTCCCGGATGGACCTACTGACAAATCTGAGATTACTGAAGCAGTGATTTATGTATTTATTTCCAACTGATACAACTCTTTGGAGTATTCTTACCAAAGGACTGATTTTATCGCACGTGCTCAGTGCAGACAGCACCAGCTATTCATTTCTGTCAGCAAGCTAGACTATCACATTTTTTCAAAAGGTCTGCATCATTAATACAACAGAAGCATTATTATCACAAGGCAGCAGATTCCTGTTGCTCAAAGGGATAAACGTTAATGACCTTTAGAAACCTTATTTACATGGACTCAGTTGATTAAGAATGAATCTGAATCAACTACTAATTAAAATTTTGAATAAGACAATATTGTGGATATATTTGGATTGACCTATTCAGCAGCTTATTGTTGCATAGCTTCTCTTCTGCACTCACTCTGCTGTATCACTTCAATCCTAACCAATTTGCCTGCTCTCTGCTCTGACTATCGCATTATTAGTCTAAGTCTATACATGCCAGAAAATTCAGCCTTGAATTTGAAACACGAGTTGGGTGCTGACTTGCCTGAATCTGAGAATCCTAGAAATTCACGGCACAGAAGGAGGCCATTCGGCCCATCGTGTCTGTGCCAGGCGACAAAGAGCTCTCCAGCCTAATCCCACTTTCCAGCTCTTGGTCCGTAGCCCTGTAGGTTACGGCACTTCAAGTGCATAGCCAAGTACTGTTTAAATGCGATAAGGGTTTCTGCCTCTACCACCCTTTCAGGCAGTGAGTTCCAGACCCCCACCACCCTCTGGGTGAAAAAGTTCTCCTCAATACCTTCTAATCCTTCTACCAATTACTTTAAATCGATGCCCCCTGGTTATTGACCTCTCTGCTAAGGGAATAGGTCCTTCCTATCCACTCTATCTAGGCCCCTCATAATTTTATACACCTCAATTAAGTCTCCCTCAGCCTCCTCTGTTCCAAAGAAAACAACCCCAGCCTATCCAATAAAAAAAATGGCATCTAAAGACAAAGGGGGAAAAATTCAGTATCGCCCCGTTTGGGGCGCCATTATCGGCCGTGCGCAAAGTTTAACGCCTGGAGCTAATTATCGCCTCCGATGGCAAACTTGGCTTTTATCGCCCCTGGAGGTGATTGGAGCACTAAATCTGGCGCTTCACACCTGTCTTAAGGCGCAAAGGCCGAGGAGCGAGGCGCTACCTCAGAGCGCTGGCGAAGCAAGAAAGGGCCAATCAAAATAAACCTGCAAAGTGCTGCTCAGTACCCAAAACTCCTTCACACAGCGTTGAATCTCTCCAGAAGTCTCTCTATCAGAATGCGTGGTGCAAAAATGTCACCGACAAAAAAAGGCAGGAAGCGGTCGCCTTTAGATAGCGCTCCCCTAGTCCCTTTCTGACAGCATAACGCTCCCCTCAATATCCGGTCCGGGGCGCTAACGGGGTGTTGCGCACTCGACTGACGTCACGATCTGCCGGCGCAGGAGATCATGGCTGTAGTGTTTAGCGCCACCGCAAAATGTCTAGTTAATTTTGCGAGTGGCGCAAACATCGCTGCGCCCGGGCGCTAGTTGCTTTGCGCCCCATTAGCGCCCTCTTAAGGCGCCAACGGGAGGCGCAAGCAACTGAATTTTCCCCCCAAAATTACTGTTAATCCAATGGGTGCTTAATAGTTCAATTTGATATTGAAATAAGTCAGTAATCTGAGTGCTGTATAATTGCAGTGCTATATTCTTATGTGGGATGAGAAAATGCTTTCGGGAGGACTACCTGTCCTATAAGTGGTAGAATGTTAACCTTCCATGGATCTGAAGATTTAAAAATTGCCAAACTGCTTGTAAATAAAAAAAGATATCTGGACTTTAACCGGCCTTGAAGTTCATTAGCAGCAATTGCTTTAGTTCAAACTTTGGGCTGGATTTTGCCAATGGGGAGCTTTTGGAGGCGGGACTCCCACTTGGTGGGTTTTAGTCCCGCCTCCCTTGACTTCTGGCCAACCCACGCTATTTTCCCTTGATTGACCTTGTTAAGCCCGCCCAGCGGGTTCAGCAGGCCAATTAAGGGAAAGCCGGTGACAGAGAACGTCAGCGTATGATGTTGCATCTGTCAAAAATTTTTGACAGATGAATTGTCATCGTTTGAAAGCTCTGTGAAGCTGTCAAACACTGACATTCTCTGTTGTTTGATGAGTCCTTGTATTCAAGACTCTCCAAACCTATCTGCTGAGCAGAAATCAGATGGTTGTTGCATCGGAGAATGCAGCAGCCATCTGTCATCTCTGCCGGTGAGGTGCCGGAGTCTCCGGTTCCCCAACTGTTGAAGCCTGCAGAAAGAAACAAAGGTAAGTAAACATTTTCTATCACTTTCCACTCACCTCACATACTCACCTCTCCACACTTGCACCCATCACTCACCTTCACAGCGCACTTTTGGACCCCGCAGACCCACTGCTCGCCTCGCTGACCCTGGCGGGGTTCCCCGACGTCAGGAAGCCTGCACTTGCAGGGGTAAAATGGGGATAATCCTCTTAACTGACTGTTAACTACCTGTTAGCAGGCAGTTAAGTGGCTGTAATCCCCTTCGGGGAGGCGGCTCCCAGCGCGGGTCAGGTGTCCACCTCCCGGGAAGATGGCACGGAGGCGGGTTGGGGGCGGGATGGGCCCCCGCCCCCAGATTCTGCCATTTTCCCGGCAGTCCCGCCTCCAAACCCGCCTCCCCAGGGTTGGCAAAATTCCCCCCTTTCTGGTTTTGGCAAAGTTTATGCCAGAATGGCTATTGTTATCTTTAGACAGAGGAAATGGAAATGTACTATTTCTGTGCAAATTCCATTTGATTAGCATAGCTTCAGGTGAAGATTTGGACAAGTGCAGAGAGTGCACGAGTGACAGAAGCAAAAAAATCTGTGTTCAAGTGAAATTGAAAAGGATGGGACAAGGGAATGCCACAATAGGGTGACAACCTCTCTAAAATCCTTTGGTGAGCCTCAAAAGGAACGGGAGGACCGCCCGCATTTTTACATTGAAAAGTTGCAGCTGGCTGGTGTCATCAGCTCCGCGGCGGCATTTTAATTTTTGGATTCAGGAAGCCCGCCGGGGACTAACCCTGACAGCAGAACCACAGCAGGAGTCGTAGAGTGGCCAGAAGCGGCCAAGGTCACGTTTTTTAAAGCAGTTCCATGTGGAATCCTTGCGGCAGCCCGGGGGAGCACCATTGCTTAGGCTATCCGAGCTTCTGTCTTCCAGCGCCAGCATCAGTTTCCAAAGCACCTGCCCAGCACTCATTTTATGCCGTGGATTGTTCCCTTGGGTTCCTGGTGTCCTCAGGCTGCTCACGAGTTTTGTTCCCGCCCGCCGGCCCTGTCATCACTCCCGCTGGTTTTGGGCGAGAGTCTGTCCTGTAGTATTTTAAATGAGGCCTGGGAGTTAAAATGGCCCGGCACTCCTGCTGAGCTCCCTGTAGGGTTTTCCCTCCCAGCCTGCACCCCTGCCTGCCAAGAAGGCGCCCCCAGTTAAAATCAACCCCTAAGAATGGGTGAGCATTACCACTTTGGGATTAAGGAGACAGAGAAGGGAGTGGAAGCTTGTGTCTATGTGGTGTTTCACAGGAATGCCAGGGCAACAGGGTAGATGTTCAGTTACTCACCTGATGCTAGCAACATGGTGCCAACCTTGCCATCTCCTACAGCAAGAGCAGAGTGCCTGCCCACAAGCTCCATTGCCTTCTCCTTATGCGACATAATGGGTGTAAGGATGGGATGCCCCTTTCAGGAATTGTGCTCCATTTTCTCCGGCAAAAAGATAGAGTAAATGAGGGGAAGGCTAGACGTTGAGGAGTGTGAGCCAAGTGGCATGGGAGAGGTGAGGTAAGAAATGTGGGGGGGATATCAGCTTGTTACAGAGGAGGAAGGGGTTTAAGGGTTGTGCATGTAAGTAATTCCTGCTGGGGGCGACTTGGTAGTCATTGTGCAAGATGCCAAGTTACAGCCCCCCCCCATTAACCAGAGTGCCATGTGAAGAGTTAGTTTGCAAGTATTACTTTTATGAGGGCGATGAGTGTGCTGGTGCCCAGGGTGGGCAAGGAAGAAAAAGCAAAGGAAAAGCAACTGAGGTCGTTGAACTTCTTTCGGTACTGCTCTGCAGTCCCGGTGACTCTCGTTGACCCGTTGGCACTCAGTACCAGTGCTTCCTCCCTCCAGGTGACACAAGAGATATTCTTTGCTGGCACACACCCCCAGGTGTCTGTGTCTCCTGATTTCAATTTCCTCCAGGAGGGCGTGGAGGTCTGAGTTGGTAAAGTTCCGTGTTCTTCTTCTCCTGCTTGGTGACATCTCCTGCTGCTATGTCTGGCTGCCAGGTACAGGGGCTCCTGCTGCAGACATCATTCTCGAAAGGTATGATTAAAAAAGATTGATGAGACGTGCAGTGAAATTATCTGAGAGTCAACGAGTGAGCCAAGAACTGCTGCTTCCTTACCTGGTTGTCCCCCAGTCTCAAGCAAACGTGTGCAGGCAGAATTATCTCTTTAAAAAGAAAGACTTGCATTTATATAGAGCGTTTCATGACCACAGATGTCTCAAAGCGCTTTACAGTCAATGAAGTACTTTTGAAGTGGAGTCACTGTTGTAATGTGGCAACCAATTTGCACACAGCAAGGTCCCACAAACAGCCATGTGATAATGACCAGATAATCTGTTTTTCGTTCTGTTGGTTGAGAGATAAATATTGGCCAGGACACTGGGGATAAGTCCCCTGCTCTTCTTCGAAATAGTGCCATGGGATCTTTTACATCCACCTGAGAGAGCAGATGGGGTCTTGGTTTAACATCTCATCCAAAAGACAGCACCTCCGACAGTGCAGCACTCCCTCAGCACTGCACTGGGAAGGTCAGCCTAGCTTTATGTGCTCAAGTCCCTGGAGTGGGGACTTGAACCCACAACCTTCTGACTCTGAGGCTACCCACTGAGCCACAGCTGACACTCCAGTTGCCATGCACTCCAGCTAATTATACCCATTTTACATAGGATTTACACCAATGACTACTCCAATAGGTATGCAAATAAGCTTACCCAGGAAACACTTGTGTAACTACCTCTCCAGGTCACTGGTGGACACAAATAGCTGTTTATTGGCATAACAGCGGTATAACTCACCATGAGGAAATTCACCCTCATAGAATACAAAAGCAAGGAGGTAATGTACAATACCATAGTTAGGCCACATTTGGAGTACTTTGGGCATCCCATTATAAGAACAATAGCAAATAGCAATGTAGATTCGCTAAAATGCCAGCAGGGATGAGGGGGTTCCAGTAATGAAGGGAGACTTGAGAAGGTAGGAGTTACTTCATTGGAGTTAAGAAGGTTAAGAGGAGACCTGATAGAGGTCTTCTAGCTGTTGATAAGGATATGAATCATAGAAATTTACAGCACAGAAGGAGGCCATTCGGCCCATCTAGTCCGCGCCGGCCGATAAAGAGCTATCCAGATATGATGAGGTAAATAGTGATGGATTGTTTCCATTAGTTGGTGATTTGTCATAACCACAAAAGGAATTAAAGGTTCAAAATAAATTCTTAACACAGAGGATGATTAAAATGTGGAATTCTCTGCCCCAAACCATTGTTGCAACAGAGTCCATAAATACTTTTAAAAGGGAATTAGAAAGTTGCTGCGAATGAGGAATATTAAAGAGTATGGGGAGTGAGCACGAGGCTGTGTTTAGATTAGATGGTTTACCAGCACAGACTTGATGAGCCAAATGGTCTGTTTATGTGCTTTATGTGATTCTGTTACAGATTTTAGAGACAATTTAGCCTGGAGATGATTCTGTATGCATATTATGGCCTGTCAATTTGTGCTGAAATATGTAGATTTTTTCCCTTGTGAACTTCTTCTGCTCACTAGGAACTAGACTGAAACTGACAGAACGCATTTCACTTAAGAATCTTGCAGATATTGCAGGGAGGGTTTCATTCCATTAATCTGGTCTAGATTTAACCATGGTGCCAAAGGTAAAAGAAAAGAGTTCGAGGCCGCTATGTCATCCAATACCCTGAAGCTGAAAGCATTTTTTGGGATATCTAAGTCAATAGAAGCAATGCAACCTACTAAGCATGGGGCATGGGCTCAAAATCCCTATTTTGGCGACTAGACCCTCCCATTCCCCCCACAGAATTTCCAGCCATGGCTCCTGTATGCAATGACTCCGAGGTCAGAAATTCGGGTCTTAGGTTTAATTGGGTCCAAGATTATGTTAAAATTGACCATACTATGGTCACTTCTCCCCAGGGGTGCCACGTCTTCCAGTTCCTGTATTTTACACGGGTCATTCACAGATACCAAGTCAAGGTGAGCACTGCCTCTCGTGGAGCATTCGTTATCAACTATGACGCTAAACCACTTGGGTTTTCCCAATTTATATTGGGCTGATTGAAGTCTCCATTAAAATATACACCCTTCTTATCTCTTCATAGAGCAGACTGTTCTCCTTCTTGAGTTGTCCTGGTGGTCTGTCGCGAACTCCTCAGCCTGGATATTTACTGGGACGAGTTTCGTAGGTTGGGGGGGGGGCAGAGTTTCGGACGGGAAACCCATCTCGCCACCGCCCCGCACCCCACAAACTATCTGGTTTCAATGATTTTTGATCGCTGCATCAATGTTCTTCACAAGTCTCTGTTCCTACTTGATTAAGGTGTAGCCCATTACTCCTGTACCTGTCCTTTTTTATTCTGATAATGTCCCCGTAGTTTTGACATCAGACCACCAGGCATTTATTTACATCCTTCATTTTATTATTGAACTCCTTTCCTTTCCTAAAACCGGAAGTGTACCATTGAAAGCTATTTTGTATCCCTATCTTTGGGGTCGAGTTTTGCGTGCATTAACGGGATCAAAATGGCCTCAAAATGGAATCGATAGCCTTAACACTGGAGATGTGTGCGGCTCCATTTTAAAAGGGGCCTACTGCAGGTGTTTAAAGTGCCTGCCATTTTCAAGCGATAGGCCCCTTTTAATACAGAAATTGGGGTCCTATGATGTAAATATGACCCCAGTTGCCATTTTAGGTAGGAACTGGTCGGAGCTTGTGCAGTGCGGGTTCTCACCAGTTCCACGGGCGATGGAAACAAAGAGGCCTTCTAAAGGTATTATTTTTGTGAGCTGATGTCCACAAACACATATTTTTGCAACAGTGTCTGTGTGGCGCAGTATCATACCAGATAGTGGCTTTACTCACCAGGCAATAGAAGAGCTTCGAGATCAGATTTTCAAACGAAAATGATCAGAAACCATCTCAAGGAGCTTTGCAGAGATGTAATGAGATACAAACGGGCGCCAAACCAAAGAAGAAGATATTAGGAGGGGGGTGACCAAAAACATGGTCGCAGGTGAGTTGTAAGGAGGGAGGTGGAGAGGCGGCGGGATTGATGTCCAGAGCATAGTGACTAGGTGGCTGAAGGCACGGCCACCAATCATGCAGAAATGGCAGGGGAAATGCACAAGAGGCCAAAGTCTCTGACTCGGGAATAGGAAGTACAATTTCAAAATTTGCGGCTAACACCAAATTGGGTCATCGACCTGAAACGTTAACTCTGTTTCTCTCTCCACAGATGCTGCCTGACCTGCTGAGTATTTCCAGCATTTTCTGTTTTTATTTCAGATTTTGCTTTTGGACCAAATTGGGGGGTTATAGTTAATACTGAAGAAGACTGTGACAAAATAGGAGACAGTAATAAACCTGCAGAATGGGCATGTGAATGGGAAATGAGTTTCAATATAGGTAAGTGTGATGTGGTGCATTTTGGTATGAGGAATAAGGAGATCACATACCTATTTGGAAATAAGAGTCTAAATTGGGTAGAGGAGCAAAGAGATCTAGCAGTACACATTCACAAATCATTAAAGGTAGGGACACAAGTTAACAAGGCCATAAAAAGGCAAACAAAGCACTGGGGTTCATTTCTAGAGGAGTAAAATTGAAAAGCAAGAAAGCTATGTTCAACTTGTAGAGAACCACACTTGCAGTACTGTGTACGGTTCTGGTCTCCATATTACAAGAAGTATATAGAGGCACTGGAGAAGGTGCAAAAATATTTACAAGGATGATACCAGAACTGAGAGGTTATAACAATCAGGAAAGACTGGGGCTCTTTTCTCTAGAAAATAGAAGGTTGAGGGGTGACCTAATAAAATCTTTAAAATTAGGAAGGGATTTGACAGGGTAGATGTAAAGAAGATATTTTCACTTGTGGGAGAATCCAAAACTAGAGGCCATAAATATAAGATAGTCACTAATAAATCCAATAAAGAATTCAGGAGAAACGTCTTTACCCAGAGTGTGGTTAGAATGTGAAACTTACTACCACAGGGAGTGGTTGAGGTGAATAGCTTCGATGCATTTAAAGGGAAGCTAGTAAACACATGAGGGAGAAAGCAATAGAAGGATAGGCTGATAGGGTTAGAGGAAGTAAGGTGGGAGGAGGCTCTCATGGAGCATCAGCACCAACACAGACCAGTTGGGCCGAATGGCCTGTTTCTGTGCTGTAAGGCAGAGGAACTCAGAGCTCAGGGGAAGTTGTAAGGCTGGAGGAGGCTACAGAGATAGGGATTTAAAAACAAAGATGAGAATTTTAAAATGAGTAATCAGACTTGTAATCCTTAGTCAGTGGCACATTATTTATTATTATTCTGTCTGTATTATTGTTTCAAATCAATCAGCCTAAGCTTGAGATATGAGCCTCAAAGTAAACAGAATGCAGGCTGCTCTACTTTAAAGGCCGGCTGTCTCTTCACAGCTGCAGGAAGACAGTCGTCTGAATAATCGGTTTCTTGATGTTGAAAGAAAAAAGTAACCTTCCTTCTGCTCTGTGAGCAACAACACGATTCTCGTCTTGTCCTGCTGGAATGAGAACAGAGATCTCTTGAAGTAACTTCACAAACATAACAGCACGTACGTTAACTAGAAATGTGAACAGTCTAAGAGAAATCTCCCTGTAAAGTGCTGAGAGGCGATGAAATCAAAAAGCAGTCGAAAGGTAATGATAAGGAATGGCACAGACATGCAAATGTCATCACAAACTAAAGGCTTCAATTTTCAAAAGTTCAGTGCTATTTTCGTACTGCAAATATACGCCTGTCCTTCTTGCAGTGACTGTTCACTGATTTGAAATGTGCAGCTTGTGTGAGCACTTAGTGGCTGAGGTTTGTCCATGGTACCAATTTAGTGACTCAAACAGAAAGTTTCCACTAAGCTTTTTAAATTAACTCACTGAGGAAAGAAGTCAATCAACTTGGCTAACGTGTACCAGGAAAAGGCAAGGTGGAAGGTGGAAGAGCTGTCACCATTACTGTAAAAAAGAAATAAATCTGGTTAGTCCCCAGTGGACCAATTCGATAAAACAATAAGGTCACCTTGTTTACATCAAACATTCAGATCACTCGATGGTGACACGGCTTTAAAACCTCGGCCTAGAAATTTGGGCTTCCCATTTTTGGGCCTGCGAGGGGTGCAGGGTGTATTGATTTCTTTGTGGGTTCAATGACGACACATTCATGAAAGAGAATGAGTTTTAATCTAAAGTCTGTTCAACTCTTTTTAACAGCTTTACAGGAGACATCATGCTAGTGATCCATCTAGAACGAAACTGAAACTAAACTTAACTGCTTGTCTCTCACATGACCTCTGCTGGTCAGGCATAAGTAATCAATACATGCAAACATGCTGGTAAGGCATCATAATCAAACAGGTAAATAACATCACTATTTGCTGATATCATTACACAGGGTACAGTTCCTGTGCCTGGATGGTGAGGTCCAAGGCACCCTTGATATTGGGCCTCAGGCCTCATATCCATGAAGCGGCCAAGCTACGGAGTATAAGAAGCAAAAACAAAAAATGCTGGAAATACTCATCCGGTCAGGCAGCATCTGTAGAGAGAGAAACGGAGTTAACGTTTCAGGTCGATGACCCTTCGTCAGAGTGTAAGAAGCAGCGCGGCCAGCAAAGTGTGGTTAAAGATCGGGCCACTGCAACACTGGTAGATGTCCCTCAGGTAAGTGAAGAATGGGGTGGCGGTGGGGCGGGGCGACCGAGGGGGGGGATTGGTAGCCGAAAGGGCGATTGGTGATCAAGGGGAGAGGACCGCTAGCCGGATTGGGGAAATCGCTAGCCGGTGGGAGGGGGCAATCGGTAAAAAGAAAGACTTACATTTATATAGCGCCTTTCGCGACCACCGGACATCTCGAAGCGCTTTACAGCCAATGAAGTACTTTTGGAGTGTAGTCACTGTTGTAATAGATGGGGTTGGTGCGAGGTGGGGTTGGCGATCAGTGGCTGGGTTGGGGTGAACGGTAGCTGGTGGAGGGGGAAGAAATCAGTAGCCGGCGCGATGGCAGTCAGAGTTCTTTTACATAGATACATAGAAGATAGGAGCAGGAGTAGGCCATTCGGCCCTTCGTGCCTGCTCCGCCATTCGATGAGATCATGGCTGATCTTTTAATTCAGTATCCCGTCCCCGCCTTCTCTCCGTAACCCTTAACCCCTTTTGCCCGTAGAAATATATCTAATTCCCTCTTAAATATATTTAATGAGCTGGCGTACACTGCCCTCTGTGGCAATGAGTTCCACAGGTTCACCACTCTCTGAGTGAAGAAATTCCCCCTCATCTCTGTCCTAAATGGTTTAGCCCTTATCCTCAAATTATGTCCTCTAGTTCTGTTCTCACCCGCCAAGGGAAACATTCCTTCTGCATCCAGTCTGTCTAGACCTGTCAGAATTTTATACACTTCTATGAGGTCCCCTCTCAATCTTCTAAACTCCAGTGTGTACATCCCTAAACTACATAGTCTCTCCTCATAGGTCATTCCCGCCATTCCTGGTATCAGCCTGGTGAATCGCCGCTGCACCCCCTCCATGGCAAGAACATCCTTCCTCAGATGAGGCGACCAAAACTGTACACAGTACTCGAGGTGTGGTCTCACCAGTGCCCTGTACAGCTGCAGCAAGGTATCCCTGTTCCTGTATTCTAACCCTTTTGCTATGAAGGCCAGCATACCGTTTGCCTTCTTGACCGCCTGTTGCACCTGCATGCTCGCCTTCAGTGACTGGTGTACAAGAACACCCAGGTCTCTCTGTACTTCCCCCTCTCCCAATCTATTGCCATTTAAATAATAATTTGCCCTCCCGTTCCTGCACCCAAGGTGGATAACTTCGCACTTGTCCACATTATAGTGCATCTGCCATTTATCCGCCCAATCGCCCAGTCTGTCCAAATCGCTCTGGAGCTTCCTGGTCTCTTCCTCTGAGCCCACCCCCCCCTCCTAGTTTAGTGTCGTCTGCAAATTTGGAAATGCTGCATCCGACTCCCTGATCCAGGTCATTAATGTAAATTGTGAACAGCTGGGGGCCCAGGACAGATCCCTGTGGTACCCCACTTGTTACTGCCTGCCATTCAGAAAATGAGCCGTTTATTCCAACTCTCTGTTTTCTATCTGACAGCCAGTTCCCTATCCACGCCAAAACTTTCCCCTTTATCCCATGAGCCTCAATTTTCCATGCTAATCTTTTATGTGGGACCTTATCGAAGGCCTTTTGGAAGTCCAGGTACACCACATCTACTGGCTCTCCCCCATCTATTCTACCAGTTACTCCCTCAAAAAATTCCAATAGATTAGTCAAGCACGATTTACCCTTTGTAAATCCATGTTGACTCTGTCCTATCCTGTCCCCATTTGCTAAGTGCTCCGCTATTTCATCCTTAATGATGGACTCCAGCATTTTGCCCACAACTGATGTAAGGCTTACAGGTCTGTAATTACCTGCTTTTTCCCTACCCCCCTTTTTGAATAGTGGGGTAACGTTAGCTACCCTCCAATCCATCGGCACTGTTCCCGAGTCTAATGAATTCTGAAAAATCATCCTTAGTGCATCCGCTATCTCTAGGGCCACCTCCTTCAGTACCCTAGGATGCATGTTATCAGGCCCTGGGGATTTGTCCACCTTCAATCCCTTTAGCTTCCTTAACACCATATCCTTAGAGATATTGATTTGCGTCAGTTCCTCCTTTGCCAATGTCCCTATTTTTCCCGATATCCCAGGGAGGTTTTTTGTGTCTTCCTTCGTAAAGACTGACCCAAAGTATGCATTTAGTTGATCTGCCATTTCCTTATTTCCCATTATATATTCCCCCGTATCTGACTGCAATGGACCAACTTTGGTTTTCACCAGTCTTTTCCTTTTGATATACTTATAAAAGCTTTTGGAGTTAGTTTTTATATTTTCCGCCAGCTTGTTTTCGTAAGCTATTTTGCCCCTCTTGATTATGCCCTTTGCCCTCCTTTGCTCTATCTTAAACTGTTCCCAATCTTCCGCTCTGGCGCTTTTTTTGGCTATTTTATACGCCCTATCTTTGGATTTTATGCTGTCTCTAATTTCCCCTGTTATCCACGGTTGAGTCACCTTTTTAGATTTCCTTTTATGCCAGATTGGTATAAACAATTTTTGCAATTTTGTCATTCTATCTTTAAATGTTTGCCATTGTTTATCTACCTCCAGTCCTCCCAGGAACGTTGTCCAATCAGACCTACTCAGTTCCCGTCTCATGGCATCATAATTCCCCTTGTTTAAATTCAGGACCTTAGTCTCTGAGTCAATTTCTTCGCTCTCCATTTCGAGTGGGAGGTCGGGAGGAGCTCTCCTGTTCCTCCTGGTTCCACATTCAGGTGAGTATATTACTTGTCAGATGGTCCCTTTAAGGACCTCCTGTTAGACCGCATGTAGGCCTGGTTTTCCTGAGTGCAGCCAGCGCCAGCTGCCTTATGGCAAACAAATCGCAGTGGGGGCCTCAAGCAGGCATTAAGCCCCTTATTTGCATATACAAGGGACGGTAATTTCAGCTGAAGTTTGGCTCAATATTCGGATTCCAATTGGAATGTAACTATCTCTTTTTTTCTTTTAAAATGTATCCATGTATATGTAATGATGATGAAGCAAGCTGCCACTCTCTGCAGTGTCTGTACAAATGCAACACTTTTTGTGCGTCAGCTGTGGCTCAGTGGGTAGCACCCCCCCCACCTCTGAGTCAGGGGGTTGTGGGTTCAAGTCCCACTCCAGGGACTTGAGCACATAAAGCTAGGCTGACACTCCAGTGCAGTGCTGAGGGAGTGCCACACTGGCGGAGGTGCCGTCTTTCGGATGAGACATTAAACCAAGGCCCTGTCTGCTTTCTCAAGTGAACGTAAAAGATCCCGTGGCACTATTTCGAAGAACAGCAGTGGAGTTATCCCCGGTGTCCTGGCCAATATTTATCCATCAATCAACATCACTAGAAACAGATTATCTTGTCAATATCACATTGCTGTTTGTGGGAGCTTGCTGTGCACAAATTGGCTGTCACATTTCCTACATTACAACAGTGACTACACTTCAAAAAGTACTTCATTGGCTGTAAAGTGCTTTGGGACATCTGGTGGGTGTAAAAGGCACTATAGAAATGCAAGTCTTTCTTTTTTCTGTTGCCCCAGAGGTTTACACATCCAGTATAGTGCCTGCTGTAAGTTTGGATGGACTGCACCTTCATCATCCATATTACGTGCTTGTGAGACTTGGTTTTCACAGTGGTCCACTGGTAAATTTGGATCCCATTTCTGAGATGATCTAGAGTTTTATACGAATCGATCTGGTAGGAGGACAGAATTCAACTGTGTCCATTATTGGAGGGTGGGGGGTGGGTAGTGGGGGGGTGGGGGGGGGCAGGGGGTGGGTGGTGGCGGCAGGGGGCAGGGGGTGGGTGGTGGGGGGGGCGGTCATGGCGGTTGTGTTCAAGGCACAAGAGGGATAGCCAGGGGAGTTTGCATGAAATTTGCTGGTAGCCCCATGTGGAATGGACCCAGATTATTTACATAGAATACACAGGCCATTCGGCCCAACCAGTTCATGCCATACTTTGGGGATAAATCCAAGATGCTGCAGAGGACCTCACCCCGATGATGCACCAGATGATCCCATTCACCCAAACTTTCCAGTACAGATACAACTTTCAACTCACGTGATGCTTCAGGCAGACAGTTTCCATGGCATCATCCTCTCTCGCTCTCTCTCTCTGTCACAGCCCCAGCCCCACTTCTGTGTATAAGCAACAACAACAACTTGTATTTATATAGCACCTTTAATGTAGTAAAACATCTCAAGGTGCTGCACAGGAGTGTTAGAAAACAAAATTTGACACCGAGCCACATAAGAAGAAATTAGAGCAGATAATCAAAAGCTTGGTCAAAGAGGTAGGTTTTAAGGAGCATCTTAAAGGAGGAAAGAGGTAGCGAGGCGGAGAGGTTTAGGCAGGAAAAAGTGAAAGTGCTGTGTTACCCTCCAACAAACAGCAATTTTTTTTAAAGAAAAAAACAACATAGTTTTGACAGGAAGACATGTCACACCACCCAGAGGGGGAATTTTCTGTACCTGGGCGGGTCAGGTGCGGGCAATCGCCGTGGCGGGTCATGACCCTGTTCCTCATTTCATTCCACTCCTGAGATCGACTTTCCCTTAATGGCATCTATTAAGGCCATTCTGCGCATTACCCGGCCCTATTAAATGGTGCGGGTCTCATCTATGACCCGTTTCCAGCCAGGATATTTAAAGGAGCCATGGCCACTTTGTATTTGAAGGTTCATCTAAGAGCGTGCAGGCAGTGTACTGAAGCATTGGAGAGTTGCAAAGACTTGGAAGCATGACTGCACAAAGGCAGAGGCTGCACTGTTCTCTGATGACTCCCTCCATATGCTTGTGGAGGGAGTGGGAGCACGCAGGGAGGTCCTCTTCCCTTCGGATGGGCAGAAGAGACCTCCCCAGGAGACCAAACGAGCCTGGCTGGAGATAGCAGAGGAGGTGAACAGCAGCGATGTGGTCAGGAGGACCTGGGTGCAGTGCCGGAAACGATTCAATGGTCTCATGAGATCAGGAAAGGTGAGTGCAATGCCACACTCAACTTCATCCTGCTGTGCCTCTCATCACATCCCCATCACTCTGCCTACCAAACCTTAGCCCTGCACACCCTTACTCACACCAACATAACTTGCACGTCCACTCATCCCTCTCTATCTACATTATCACATCCCCATCTCACTAGCCACCCCTCACACTCACCCTCATCCTAGTACAATCATACCAACTAACAATACACAAGGAGGCCATTTGACATTGGCACCCCACTCCCTCATGGTCACCCTCTGAAGGTGTAACCCACACATTCCTTACACTCATTCAATCACTCTCACTCAAACTTCTCTTCTTTCCTTACTTGCAGGAGAAGAGAACCCACAATAAGAGGGAGAGGGAGAGAACCGGAGGTGGATCTCCATCATTGGTTACCTTAACTGCAGCAGAGGAGGTCGCCCTGGATGTATCAGGAGTCGCCGAGCAGCTGGCAGTGGGAAACAGAGCGAGGGGGACATCTCAGCAACCTAGTGACAGAATTACATCTCATACAGCCACATGGCATACAGCAGTCACTCATATGTCAGCAGCCAGTGAATGTTCATCACGTGCATAATGGTGTCTGTACCCATTCCTGATATGATATTTCTAAATCATCTCTCTGCTCTCCCACAGGTCCATCAAGAGCCACCCCCACTGTCCAGGAGGAAGATGAAGACAACTCCTCAGAGCAGCCTCCAGCCTCTGAGGGCGCAGTATCACCAGACATAAACACAACCAGCAAAAGCGCAGATACTTATACCTCCGTGGGTCCCACATGACATATAGGGCTAAAAATTCAGTTTGGGGCGCCAAGTTCGCCTGGGCGCCGGAATTACCGCTGCGCGCGGAGCCACTTGCGCCATCGGAATATTCAGTTTCTGTGCCCCAAATGGAAGCAGGCCGCTAAACGAGGCTTCCCGCGCCCCACTTGGGGCGCTGAAACTGAATATCGGCACGCAAAGTGCCGCAGCGCCACCCGCTGCGGCACGGCACGCTGCGGTACTGCAGGCCTTCCTCCCACTGTTAAGGGGGAGGTGCCTGCAACAGCGCGATCCCCGCTCGCGAGTGCCGGCAAATGAGCCCGGCACCAAGGAGAAGTGCCGGGCTCTCGGGAAACAGCTGGCAATGCTGCGAGGGGGGGGGGGTTGTAGGAGGCCGGGGACGGAGGTGCGGGCAGGCGGCCGCCGAAAAAGCGGCCGGCCGCACCTCCACCTTAACTAGCGCCACTACCGCCACAGGTTGGCCCCTGTGTACCGGTCGCTATTTGCGGCCGGCGCGGAAGAGGCGGGCGCGACCTAATATGGCGTTTGGGGCGGTAGCGGGGCGCTGCGCACACCGATGACGTCATCGGTGGCGGCGCAGCGCTACAGGCTAACGCCGCCATTAGCGCCCCGCTAAATATCGCGGTGGTTGTGGCCAGTGGCGCTAAAGCCTCTGAGTGGCCTCTTTGGGTGCAAACTGGTGGCGCAAGCAACTGAATTTCTAGGCCATAGTGTTATCACCTAGTGTGTCACATGTCACAAGTGAGCAAGAGGAGATGGTGGAGACAGAGACAGCAGTGGAGACTCCTCGTCGGGGAGTGCAGCTGCTCCCAGCTCTGCTCAGCTGCATGCAGACACTGAGCCTCGGGGGCCATCCAGAAAGAGAGCGATCCTGGAGGTGCAGGAAGAAGGGCAGGAGGCTTTGACAGGTTTTGTGACCGCAATGTCTGCAAATGTGCAGAGAATGGAGGAGTCCATCTCAAACATGAGCACCAGTGTGTTGCAGGCGATGGCAACTGTAGGCTCTTCCATGGATAGGATGGCCATCTACATGGAGCAGCTAATGTGCCACTCACATAAGCACATGCTATCTATGGAGAATAGGTGGCAGAGGCTCATAGACCTCCTCTCTAGGAGGGATATCAACTTGGGTCCTCATGGCCCCATTGCTGTGCAGCAAGGTGCGCTCCAGCTCCTTGCTAGCAGGGATGTGGGGGTGGCCCATGAGAGGGATGATGGTGAGAGGGAACGTGGAAGTGGGGGCTCTTCTCAAAGCACCACATTTCTCCCCCGTTGCCTCCCCCTCAATCAGAGCCCCAAATGCCTTCTGTGATCGCGATGGTCGAGTTTGCCCCTGCACAGTCGCAGGAGGAGCAGACTTTGGCGGGGCCATCACAGGCTCCAAGACCCAGTGTCTGTGCAGTCATAGCAGGGAAGTGAGCAGGCTGCTTCTACCTCTGCTGAAGCCACAGGGGTAGCACCGCGTAGAAGCACGCGTAATAGAAAGATGACACACAAGTAGATACACAAGCGTAAGCACTTATGTGTTTTAATAACTGTTTGTGTTAAGTTTCCGTTAATCTGATGTCACAGATAAAAATGATTATTTTCACCACATGACCAATTCTAGCTGCAACTTTGGAAGAGGCTTAGTGAGTTGGAGTGAATGGTGAGACATAACGTTACCTCCCACAATGGTGGTCAGTGTGAAAGGAATGGCCTGGTCATTGTAGGGATGCTTTATGGTGTTGCTGTGAGGTGTTGGGAGCCTGGTGCAGCATATGGCAGCCATATGGGTGTAATGCTTGAAGTTAAGTAAATCCGGCCACGATGACCCCATCCCTGGCCTCCCGGGCAGCAATATGCTCGGGTGCTGGTGCAATCTGGACCGCAGGTTCCTCCTGCTCCTTCTCCTCCTCGTCTTCCAGCTGATGCTCCTCCTCCTCTGAAGAGGCTGTGCGCTCAGAGCCTTGCTCCTCATGCAGCTCCAATCCTCGCTGCTGCGCTATGTTGCGCAGGGTGCAGCAGACCACGGGGATTCTAGCTGGTGTGTGCTGAAGGGCTCCTCCAGATCTGTCAAGGCATCTGAAGCGCAATTTCAGCATGCCTATTGTCTGCTCCATGACACATCTGGTGGAAATGTGGCTTTCATTATATCTCTCCTCGGCCTCAGTTCTTGGCCTCCTCAAGGGTGTCATGAGCCACATCTTCAGTGGCTAGCTCTTGTCTCCAAACAGCCAGCTGGAAAGTCTGTTTGGAGGAGCGAAGAGCTGAGGGAGGGTGGACTGGCGCAGGGCGAAAGAGTCATGGCAGCTGCAAAGGAATTTGGCGCACACATGCACGATGATCTTCCTACGGTTGCAGATTAGCTGCACGTTGAGGGAGTGGAAGCCCTTGTGGTTGACAAAAAGACTCCTGGGTGATGATGGGGTGCCCTGATGGCCACGTGTGCCGTCGATGACGTGCTGCACCCGTGGGAAGCCAGCCAGAGTGACAAAGCCCAGCGCCCGCTCAGTGACACCGGCTTCATCAGTGGCAAAGTTAAAGTAATTGGCTGACTTGTCAAAGAGAGCATCGATGACCTGTGTGATGCATCGGTGAGTTGCATCAATGACCACCGGACTTCCGCCTCAGAAATCCCAGACGTGGTTCCCGAGCTGCGTGATTCCCGGGGTCATCCAGGGAAATTTGAACGGTAGGGTTATAAAGAAGTTTACGGGTCCGACAAGTACCTAATAAGTATCTAAATTAGCTCGGCCACATCTGCCATTCGGGCCGCTGCCAAGCTGGCAAACATGCCCGAGGGAAAGGCACGTGGTGACGGGATGATGGCGGGTTCCCGACCCGCTCCAAGTTATTTCAAATTTCCCTCCTGACCCGCCTCCAATTGCACCCGCACAGATGGCAGAAAATTCCGGCCAGAGAAATACATCCTGCACCTGGAAACTCGATGTGATATTTCAGAAATAACTGATAATATTCTAGACCTGTGATTCAGTTCAGATTACAGGTTCTATTTTTGGTCTTGCCGGCAAAAAGGCACTTTGGGCGGTAACTGGGTGGGAACCTCAGTTAGCTGTCACTGAGCTGGAAAAATGCAATTTTCCAATTCATTGCTTCTCAGCTTACTACAAGACACAAGTTAAGTCATCCGGTGGTATGACAGTGCAAATTATTCAAATGCACCTCCAGGGCGGCTAGGAACCAGCCGCTTGACATATTCAAATGAGCATGGCTTCAATAATTCCAGTAATAAAACAGAAATAATGTCCAGTTGTAGACTGATTGCTCATTATGTATTCCAATGAAAGCAAAGTGAGGGAAGAGTGTGCATCTTTAGCATAGCCTCCAAAATAGGTACAGTAGTGGGCCTCAGAAAGGCCTCAGCTATTAAAAGACTTGCATTTCTATAGCACCTTTCATGACCACCAGACGTCCCAAAATGCTTTTCAGCCAATGAAGTACTTTTTGAAGTGTAGTCGCTGTTGCAATGTAGGAAACATGGCAGCCAATTTGTGCACAGCAAGCTCCCACAAACAGCAATGTGATGATGACCAGATAATCTGTTGATTGAGGGATAAATATTGGCCAGGACACCGGGGAGAACTCCCCTGCTCTTCTTTGAAATAGTGCCATGGGACCTTTCACATCCACCAGAGAGGGCAGACGCGGCCTCAGTTTAACATCTTATCCAAAAGACGGCGCCTCCGACAGTGCGGCTCTCCCTCAGTACTGCACTGGGAGTGTCAGCCTAGATTTTTATTGAAATAGTACCATGGGATCTTATACATCCACCTGAGAGAGCAGACAGGGTCTTGGTTTAATGTCTCATCCGAAAGACAGCACCTCCGACTGTGCAGTGCTCCCTCGGTACCGCACTGGAAGTGTCAACCTAGATTTTAGTGCTCAAGGCCTCAGTGCGTCGGCGGGAACTCAGCAGCAGCAGCGGGGCTATAAAAGTCCCAGAGACCAGGTAAGGCCTCAGTGCGTCGGCGGGAACTCAGCGGCAGCAGCGGGGCTATAAAAGTCCCAGAGACCAGGTAAGGCCTCAGTGCGTCGGCGGGAACTCAGCGGCAGCAGCGGGGCTATAAAAGTCCCAGAGACCAGGTAAGGCCTCAGTGCGTCGGCGGGAACTCAGCGGCAGCAGCGGGGCTATAAAAGTCCCAGAGACCAGGTAAGGCCTCAGTGCGTCGGCGGGAACTCAGCGGCAGCAGCGGGGCTATAAAAGTCCCAGAGACCAGGTAAGGCCTCAGTGCGTCGGCGGGAACTCAGCGGCAGCAGCGGGGCTATAAAAGTCCCAGAGACCAGGTAAGGCCTCACAGCGTCGGCGGGAATTTCAGCGGCAGCAGCGGGGCTATAAAAGTCCCAGAGACCCAGGTAGTTTTACCAATCTCCAGGCTGGGAACTCGGAGGGAAGGAGAGAGGTAAAAAGTAATCCAAGTGTGACGTCACCAGAAAGCGGGTAAGTGATTGGTTGGTAAGTATTTCTCCCTTTTTAAGCTTAAATCTCTTTGGTTTATATTTTCTAAGGTGTGATATTCACCATCTAGAATCGGGGCAGAGGGTATTTAAGAATAATATTAATAAATATAATTAATTACATAGAATGGGAGATCAGGTGATGTGTTGCTGCTGCAATATGTGGGAGCTGGTGGACACCATTGATGCTCACGGTGATCACATTTGCAGTAAGTGTTGGCTGCTCGAGGAATTCCGGCTCCGTGTTGAAGAGCTGGAGTCCAAGCTTCAAACACTGAGACACATCAGGGAGGGGGAGAGTTACCTGGACTCCGTGTATCACGAGGTATTCACACCAATTAGATTAATTAATTCAGATGTAGTCCGTGGCCAGGGTCAGGATGGTGTGACTAGAAGTGAGGCAGGTACGGGGATCCAGGAGGTAGTGTTGGAGGAGCCGCAGCCCTTGCACTTGTCCAACAGGTTCGAGGCTCTTACTCCCTGTGAGGATGGGAACAGGGACTGCGGGGAGGATGAGCAACCTGGCCACAGCACCGTGGAGCGGGGGGCCATTCAAGTGGGGGGAGTTAAAAGAAATGTTGTAGTGGTAGGGGATAGTATCGTTAGGGGGATAGATAGAGTTCTTTGCAGCCGAGAGCGAGAGTCCCGAAGGCTGTGTTGCCTGCCCGGTGCCACGGTTAAGGACATCTCCTCTGGACTGGAGAGAAACTTGGAGTGGGAGGGGGAGGATCCAGTTGTCGTGGTCCATGTTGGTACCAACGACATAGATAGGACAAGGAAGGAGGTTCTGCTGAGGGAGTTTGAGCAGCTAGGGGCCAAATTAAAAAGCAGAACCACAAGGGTAATAATCTCTGGATTATTACCTGAGCCACGAGTGAATTTGGTTAGGACAAATAAAATTAGAGAGTTAAATGCGTGGCTCAAAGACTGGTGTGGGAGAAATGGGTTTTGCTTCCTGGGACACTGGCACCAGTACTGGGGCAGGAGGGGGCTGTTCCGTTGGGACGGGCTTCACTTGGCCAGTGCTGGGACTAGAGTCCTGGCGGATCATATAACTAGGGCTATAGAGAGGGCTTTAAACTAACTAGTGGGGTGGAGGTTCCTAGAGAGCAAATAATAAAAATGACAACAGAGAAGGTCATAGACTTAGGTAGCAGTGGGGAAATTAAAAACCAGAGCGTGTCAGGAAGGGGCAGAAGGTATGGAGTAAAAGGTAAAGTAATAAAAAGGGCAAAAGCAGGAACTAAGTGTCACAAAACATCTTTGAAAGTTCTCTATCTGAATGCACGTAGCATTCGTAACAAAATAGACGAGTTAATGGCACAAATAACTACATATGGGTATGATCTTGTGGCCATTACAGAAACATGGCTGCAGGGTGACAATGCCTGGGAATTAAACATACCAGGTTATTTAACGATCAGGAAGGAAGGGGAGGTGGGGTGGCTATGCTAATAAAGGAAGGAATCACTGTAATACAGAGAAATGATATTGGGTCAAAAGATCAGGATAATGAAACAGTTTGGGTGGAGGTAAGGAATAATAAGGGGAAAAAAACACTAGTGGGCGTAGTCTATAGGCCTCCGAACAGTGGCAACTCTGTTGGACGGAGTATCAATCAGGAAATAGTTGAGGCTTGTAATAAGGGAACATCTATAATTATGGGGGATTTTAACTATCATATTAATTGGACAAATCAAATTGGGCAGGGCTGCCTTGAGGATGAGTTCATTGAGTGTATTAGGGATGGGTTTCTTGAGCAGTATGTAACTGAACCGACCAGGAGGCAAGCAACCTTAGATGTGGTCCTGTGTAACGAGACAGGATTAATTAAAAATGTCCTAGTAAAGGATCCCCTTGGAATGAGTGACCATAACATGATTGAATTCCATATTCAATTAGAGGGTGAGAAGGTTGGATCTCAAACAAGCATGCTAAGCTTGAATAAAGGAGACTATGAAGGTATGAGAGCGGAATTGAGTAGAGTGGATTGGGAAAATAGATTAAAGGGTAAGACGATACATGATCAGTGGTGTACATTTAAGGAGTTATTTTACAACTTCCAAAAAAAATATATTCCACTGAGAAGAAAAGGGTGTAAAAGAAAAGACAGCCATCCGTGGCTAAGTAAAGAAATTAAGGATAGTATTCAACTAAAAACAAGGGCATATAAGGTAGCCAAATCTAGTGGGAGGATAGAGGATTGGGAAAACTTTAAAAGACAGCAAAAAATAACAAAAAGATTGATTAAGAAAGGGAAGATAGATTATGAAAACAAATTAGCAAAAAATATAAAAACAGATAGTAAGAGTTTTTATAGTTATATAAAAAGAAAAAGGGTGGCTAAAGTAAATGTTGGTCCCTTAGAGGATGAGACCGGGAAATTAATGGTGGGAAATATGGAGATGGCAAAAACACTGAATGAATATTTTGTATCAGTCTTTACAGTAGAGGACACTAAGAATATCCCATCACTGGACAAACAGGGGGCTAAAGGGGGGGAGGAGCTAAACGCGATCAAACTCACTAAGGAAGTGGTACTCGGTAAAATAATGGGACTCAAGGCGGATAAATCACCTGGACCTGATGGCTTACATCCTAGGGTCTTGAGGGAAGTGGCGGTAGGGATTGTGGATGCATTGGTAATAATTTTCCAAAACTCCCTGGACTCGGCAAAGGTCCCGGCAGACTGGAAAACTGCTAATGTAACACCCTTATTTAAAAAGGGCAGTAGACAGAAGGCTGGAAACTATAGACCGGTTAGCCTAACATCTGTGGTAGGTAAAATTTTGGAGTCCATTATTAAGGAGACAGTAACAGGACATTTGGATAATCATAATTTAATAGGACAAAGTCAGCATGGTTTTATGAAGGGGAAGTCATGTTTGACAAATTTGCTGGAGTTCTTTGAGGAAGTAACATATAGGGTGGATAAAGGGGAACCAGTGGACGTAGTGTATTTAGACTTCCAAAAGGCATTTGACAAGGTGCCACACAAAAGATTATTGCTTAAGATAAAAAATCACGGGATTGGGGGTAATATTCTGGCATGGATAGAGGATTGGCTATCTAACAGAAGGCAGAGAGTTGGGATAAATGGTTCATTCTCAGACTGGCAATCAGTAACTAGTGGTGTTCCGCAGGGGTCAGTGCTGGGTCCCCAACTCTTTACAATCTATATTAACGATTTGGAGGAGGGGACCGAGTGTAACATATCAAAGTTTGCGATGATACTAAGATGGGAGGGAAAGTAGTGAGTGAGGAGGACATAAAAAACCTGCAAGGGGACATAGACAGGCTAAGTAAGTGGGCAGAGATTTGGCAGATGGAATACAATACTGGAAAGTGTGAGGTTATGCACTTTGGCAGGAAAAATCGTAGAGCAAGTTATTATCTTAATGGCAAGAAACTGGAAAGTACTGAAGTACAAAGGGATCTGGGGGTCCTGGTGCACGAAACTCAAAAGGTTAGTATGCAGGTGCAGCAAGTGATTAAGAAGGCCAATGGAATGTTGGCTTTCATTGCTGGGGGGATAGAATATAAAAATAGGGAGGTATTGCTTCAGTTGTACAAGGTATTGGTGAGACCGCACCTGGAATACTACGTACAGTTTTGGTGTCCATACTTAAGAAAGGACATACTTGCTCTCGAGTCAGTACAAAGAAGGTTCACTCGGTTAATCCCGGGGATGAGGGGATGGACATATGAGGAGAGGTTGAGTAGATTGGGACTCTACTCATTGGAGTTCAGAAGAATGAGAGGCAATCTTATTGAAACATATAAGATTGTGAAGGGGTTGGATCGGGTGGATGTGGGGAGGATGTTCCCGATGATGGGTGAAACTAGAACTAGGGGGCATAGTCTTAGAATAAGGGGCTGCTCTTTCAAAACTGAGATGAGGAGGAACTACTTCACTCAGAGGGTGGTAGGTCCATGGAATATGCTGCCCCAAAAAGCTGTAGAAGCTACATCATTACATAAATTTAAAACAGAAATAGACAGTTTCCTAGAAGTAAAGGGAATTAAGGGTTACGGAGAACGGGCAGGAAATTGGACATGAGCCTAGGTTCGGATCGGTCATGGCCCTGTGGGTAGCAGAGCGGGCCCAGGGGCCGTGTAGCCTGATCCTGCTCCTATTTCGTGTGTCTAATTCTGTTAGATTCAGGAGATGGTTCTGTGATCGTGGATTGGCAGTTAGGATCAGATCAGCCATGATCTTATTGAATGGCGGAGCAGGCTTGAGGGGCCGATTGGCCTACTCCTGCTCCTATTTCTTATGTTCTTATGTTCTTATTAAGTCTCTGGAGTGGGACTTGAACCACACAACCTTCTGACAGAGAGGCGAGGGTGCTACCAATTGTGCCACAGCTGACACATAACCCATAAAGTCAGATAAAGTTGCAAGGCTGCTTATGATGCAGAGGGCTGCAGAAAGTGTATCAAGAGCCTTAAGAATGTTGACCACATGAGAACAGCACTAAATCTTTTTTTAAATGATGTAGGAAGAGAGCAACATGTCAGCTTAGAAACATCCTATAAAAGAAAGAAAGACTTGCATTTCTATAGCACCTTTCACGACCTCTGGACGTCCCAAAGCGCTTTACAGCCAATGAAGTACTTTTTGAAGTGTAGTCACTGTTGTAATGTAGGAAAGAGCAGCCAACCATGCCCATCTTCGCTTACACAAAACAGTGGCCACATCTTTAGCACTGGTTACAAGCTCACAAGAGAATTATGGATGAGGAAGGCCGTTCAGCCCATCTTAATTCTTCCACCCAGAAAGATCCTAAAGTCCCACTCATTTCAGAATCTAATCGTTTCTTAAAAGATTCCAGGTTTTTTGGCCTGGAATTCTATTCCATATGTTGATCGCTCGTTGTGTACTGAAGAATTTTTCTAACATCAGTCCTAAATTTACTCTTTTTCTGGCAATGTCCAGCAAGCAGAAGCATTGATTTATTTCACAGAGTTTATTTAACTCAATATTAATTATTTCTAACATTTTAAAATGATTTTGCTGGAAGTATTTATCGAGCAGTAAAGCTTTGCACGAGTCACAGATTAAACCATTGCTTTCCTTTTTCTCCTGCCAACCAGTTTTCCATTAACACTGAAAACTCAAGGGGGGGAAAATAAACCTCAGGCACCATGTCACTCGTCCAACCTCCTGTGGCCAGCTCTTTTGTTTGTGGGATAGTCTGCCACATGTGGAGCTCTTTTATTGTCTGCTTCCTTCTTTCATTAGTGTATTCAAATAGCAGGTGTCGAGACTTATAGCGTTTGAAACAAAGAAATTGGCCCGAGAGTCTGCAGGGATTCTGCTGGTCTCCCACTGTAACACCTCTGCAAAAACTTAATGGCCATATATTCTCACAAGAAGAAACCTCTGGACTTCAGGGGGCTAAAAATTCAGTGGCGCCGCGTTTCGGGTGCCAAGCTCGCCTGGGCGCTGGAAGTCCCGCCCCAGAAGGAGCCGGGAGCGCCAGCCTGATATTCAGTTTCAGCGCCCCAAGAGGGATGCGGGGCGCTGCTCGAGGCGACCCGCGTCCCTCTTGGGGCGCTGAAACTGAATATCGCAGCGCAATGTGCCGCAGCACTGCACGCTGCGGCACAGCACGCTGCGGTACTGCAGGCCTTCCTCCCCTTCTTAAAGGGGAGGGGCCTGCACCAGCGCGATCACCGATTGCGAGTGCCAGCAAAAGAGCCCGGCACCGAGGAGAAGTGCTGGGCCCTCGGGACACAGCCGGCACTGCCCGGGGGGATCAGGAGGCTGGGGAGGGCGGCGCGAGGAGGTGCTGGCAGGTGGCCACCGAAAAAAATGGCTGCCCCACACCTCCCCTTTAATTTGCGCCACTACCGCCACAGGTAGGCCCCCTGAACCGGTCGCGATTTGCGGCCGGCGCTACGGGGGGGGGCGCGACCCAAAATCGCGTTCGGGGCGGTAGCGGGGCGCTGCGCACACCGATGATGTCATCGGTGGTGGCGCAGCGCTACAGGCTAACGCCGCCATTAGCGCCCTGCTAAATTTCGCGGGAGGCATGGCCAGTGGCGCTAAAGCCACTGAGTGCCCTCTTTAGGCGCTAACTGGTGGCGCAGCCCACCGAATTTCTAGGCCCAAATCTTTTCTAGTCTCCATTCAGAACTATGCAGTTGCTAATAGATTAAGGGGCAGCAGTTGCTAATAGATTAAGGGGCAAAAATTAGGTATCGCCCATTTTGGGGCGCTAATATCGGCCGGGTGCAAAGTTTAGCACCCGGCGCTAATTATCGTCCCTGACTGCAAAATTCGCCTCTATCGCCCCTGGAGGTGATTTGAGCGCTAAATCAAGTGCTACACACCTCTCTTAAGGTGCAAATGTCGGAGCGAGGCGCTACCTCAGAACGCTACCGAAGCTCAGGCGTTGCCAGTTACCATGGATGCCAGACAGACTGGCGCCATCCAGTTCTTAAAGGGGAGGGGGCCATTTTGCTGGCCAGCCACACCCTGCTCATTGCAGCCTTGAATCTTGGCCTGGAGAGAGCTCAAAAGCAATTGTGTTGGAAGCACTAATGGATAGGCCCACAGAAAGAGATCGGCGCTTAGGAACCTCAAATGTGGTGCTGAGGGCCAAAACTCCTTAAGACAGCGTTAAAACCAAAACTGTTGCCGACAAGAAAAGGCAGGAAGCACCTGCCTTTAAATAGCGCTACCCCAGCCCCTTCCCCTCTACCTGTCGTTCCTAGCGGCAGGCGCTAAGGCAGGGGGTGCAACTCAATATCCGGTCCGGGGCGTTACCGGGGCGTTGCACGCTTGATTGACGTCACGATCTGTGGGCGCAGGAGATCGTGGCGGTATTTTTAGTGCTGCCGCAAAATGACATCATTTTTGCGAGCGGCGCTAACATCGCCGCGCCCAGGCGCTAGCTGCTTGGCGCCCTCTTAGCAACCAAATTTTTCCCCCTAACTACCCTTAGTGGACCACTCCAGCGGTGCAGCAAATCAAGTTCACTGCTTCATTACTAACCATAATGCATAACTGAAGTCCGAACAATCATCTTATACATCAGGTTCTGTCAAAATGATAAGAGTAAATTGTAACGATATAGGCTTAAGACTCTGGGTAACTAGACTTTTAACACTGGCAAAGTATTCTACTTGAACTTCAAAAAATAGCTGACTTGTTAATGTTAATGTAATGCACCTCCTAATAATTAGATTAATTGAACTTCTTATTAAAGAAGTTAACTCATTATTATGGTAAACCTTTATAAATCACTGGTTAGGCCTCAGCTGGAGTATTGTGTCCAATTCTGGGCACCACACTTTAGGAAGGATGTCAAGGCCTTAGAGAGGGTGCAGAGGAGATTTACCAGAATGGTACCAGGGATGAGGGCCTTCAGTTATGTGGAGAGACCAGAGAAGCTGAGATCGTTCTCCATAGAGCAGAGAAGGTTAAGGGGAGATTTAATAGAGGTGTTTTGATAGAGTAGATAGGGAGAAACTGTTTCCACTGGCAGGAGGGTCGGTAACCAGAGGACACAGATTTAAGATAATTGGCAAAAGAACTAGGAGGGAGATAAGGCCATTTTTTTTACACAACAAGTTGTTATCATCGCGAATACACTGCCTGAAAGGGTGGTGGAAGCAGATTCAATAGTAAATTTGGAAAAGGAATTGGATATATACTTGAAATGGAAAAATTTGCAGGGCTGTGGGGAAAAAGCAGGGGTGTGGAACTATTTGGATAGCTCTTTCACAGAGCTGGCCCAGGCAAAATGGGCCGAATGGCCTCCTTCTGTGCTATAAGATTTTATGATTCTATAAAGGTGCAGGACCTCATTACCACCGTGTTAAACGCACATCAGGAATGTGGCCTGGCAGTAAAGCTCTTTATGGGGGTGATTTTCCGATTTTTGCACAACAGTAGGGCCTCGCATATTGGAATTATTTCCGATATGGGCTACCGGTAGGAGAAGTCCCCTGTTGTTGGCAGTGCAAAGTTGCAAAGTTAATCTTGGAGGTTTCACTCCAATAGCAAGGTGATTATCAAAGTATAAACAACTAGTACCAGTGTTACTGGAGGCACGAAAGCCCTATGCATGCAGTACCACATGAAGTGCCATGGGCATCAAGGCTAAATGGTGCCTATCAATGGCACTTGGCATTGCATCCACCAATGTGTCACTGGCCACGGGTAGGTCGACCTCTCATTCACTTAGAAACATAGAAACATAGAAGATAGGAGCAGGAATAGGCCTTTCGGCCCCTCAAGCCTGCTCCGCCATTTAATGAGATCATGGCTGATCATCCAAATTCAGTACCCTGTCCCTGCTTTCTCCCCATATCCTTGATCCCTTTAGCCTTAAGAAATATATCTAACTCCTTCTTGAATATATTTAATGAATTGGCCTCAACTACCTTCTGTGGTAGAGAATTCCACAGGTTCACCACTCTCTGGGTGAAGAAATTCCTCCTCATCTCTGTCCTAAATGGCTTACCTCTTATCTTTGTTCTGTTTCTGCTGGACCCATCCCATTGTATAACACCCGGGCCTAGAAATTCGGTATAGCCGCATTTGGGGCGCTAGTCCTGGCGATGCGCAATGTTTAGCGCCAGGCGCAATTTAGCACCACCTAGCGCGATATTGGGTTGCAGCGCCCCTAAAGGTGATTGCGGCGCTAAATCAGGCGCTGCACGCTACTCCTAAGGCGCTAACCCGGCAGCGCAACCCAATTTCGCGGCGGCGGGGCGCAGTGAGGGTGCTGTCAATAATCACTTTCCCTGAGACACACTGGCTCTTAAAGGGACAGGTCAATTGGCATCACCAGACACACTCACTGCCTTGTAGGCCTTCAAAGCGGTGGGAGCCTACCTGTGGCACACCAGCCTAGCAAGACATGGAAAGGGTGAGGCAGAGGGCGGAACGCCTCACTGATGGGGCATTGGATGCTTTGGTTGGCGCAGTGGAATCAAGACCAAGGAAGATGGTCGGAATGTGATTTATGTTTTGGACAGTCTCCCGGGTGTGAGAGGCAGTTATGTGTCAGTGTATTCGTTTTGCTTTCTGTTGCCATAGCTTTCTCATGTTTGAAGGAACCACATTTTGTGTAATGAAACACTTTCTTCATTTACAATGGCCATGCCTGCTATTTACATGCATCTTGCCCTTCACAGGCTTGGGGGTATCAGACCGGTTCCATTCCTGTTCTTGGAATGGCAGCAAGCATTCCGTGAGAGGGGCCTAGAAGCTACTTCTGATCAGCCTCTGACGCGCAGCCTGAGAAGAGCCGCTTGCGTAGAAGTTCAGGCCAGCAGGCATCTTCTCAGCCACCGACAGAGATGTCCTGCACCTTATCTGAGGCTGCAGATCTGGCTGAAGCAGCTGGCACAGCTCAGTCACCAGCTCCTTTCTAAATCGCAGCCTTCTGACACACTGCTCCTCCGGCATGTTCATGTAGGAAAACTGCTGTCGGAAAACCCTGCCAGCGTAAGGTCTGCTGTGGCGACGTCTGTTGGCCCTCCTCCGTCTGGCCATGCCTGCCCCGCTCTCCCAGCGTCTCAGTGCCCTTTCCAGATGATTCAGCAGCAGGACGTTCCCCTCCAATGCAGCCCCCATAATAAGTGCCCACAGGAAGGTTCCCCGTTGTCAAGGCTCACCAACAGCAAGGTGATGGTCAGAAGGCTGAAGATCATCTGTCTGCACTGGCTCAGTGGTCAAATGGCTCTCAGTGTGCAGCTCAGCAACTCTTTGTAGCTCTCAAGGAAGTTGTGCTCCAAAAATGGCGGCCGCTTTTAAACCACACCAGTCCCCTTTAAATAACGCTCCTCCAGCCCGAGAGCGACTTGGTAAGGTCCAGGTAAGCTGTCACTATTAGCGCGGGGCGCTACAGAGGGGGGCGCCACTGAATTTCCAGTCCGGGGCGCCCAAAAGGCGTTGCACACTCAAATGTGTGGAGTTTGCACATTCTCCCCGTGTTTGCGTGGGTTTCCTCCGGGTGCTCCGGTTTCCTCCCACAGTCCAAAGATGTGCGGGTTAGGTTGATTGGCCATGATAAAAATTGGCCCTTAGTGTTAGGGGGGATTAAATATGTGGGGTTACGGGGTTACGGGGATAGGGCTTGGGTGGGATGGCTGTCGGTGTAGGGACCGGGTGCTAGGGTTTGGATGATCAGCCATGATCTCATTGAATGGCGGAGCAGGCTCGAAGGGCCGAATGGCCTACTCCTGCTCCTAGTTTCTATATTTCTATGTTTCTATAATCAGCCTGCGCCCATGAGCGGGCGCTAAGATTTAGCGTCGGCGCTAAATGCATGCTCAATATGGGGCGAGGCACTAGGCGCCTTGCGCCCGCCCGGAAATTGGCTAGCGCCCCACTTCTCGGCCTCTTTAGGCGTTAATCCAAACATTAATGAAAGATACCGGGGGAGGGGGGTGGTGGGGGCCAGAACTTTAGAAAATATGACGGTGCACAACAAACACACCCATGTTAGAGTTGAATGCTGTGGTTCTCATTTGGATCCTAAAATGGTTTAACAATATTAGGGTAGGCACTCCCCAGATTGCTGTGTGTAATGAATGATTTCACTCTAAATATTGGAAAGAGAAAGTTTTCACTAATCCATTTGCGATGTCACTATAGCATAGCAACCGGGTGAGTTCTTCCTCCGATATGTTAGGTTTTAATATGCATCCAAGACAGCTCTGATATGAATGTATAAAATATTGACTGTTCTCAAGTAATTTCTGGTGCAAAGTTTTTCTGACCTTTAAAAATAAATCGTGGGAGTCATTTAATTAAAAATCTTCAGCATGGAGTCTTTACATCCTATTAAATGTCTTTCTGTATTAATCACACCTTGACTTTCTCCTTTTTTTTGTTTTTTTGCATAATATTAGCATTCATTTTATATTTTACCAGCTTAAGCTGAGGCAAGAAAAAAACCTAAAACCTCAGTTGAGCAGTACAATGGATTGGATCTTTCTCTAGCCAATGGTTAAGGTGCTTAAGTCAATGGTTATAGTGTGGCAAAGCCACCAAAGAGACTCTCACAGTAACTTGTACAATTGTCTTTAATCATTATTGTTACCTTTTAATGTTTGCCCTGTTTAAACAGCGCGGGATCGATAAAATCGCGATCTGACGCGATGACGTCATCACGTGGGTCACATGACGTTCCCAACGGCGGGAAACGTGATGATGTCATGACGTCAGGGTTGGAGGGCGTTTCCAGTTAGTCCTTGTGGAGTGAGCTAGTGTACAGACCTGTTTGGAGTTTCTCCTGCGTTTTTGTTTTGTAATACTTTCAGTGCATTAAACTAAGTTTGTTAACTACCAGTTTAGTTCACAGTGTTTTTGTTAGGAGTGCATAGACTCCTACATTGGTGACCCCGAATCCTCGCGATCGTTTTTCGCGATGGACACGGAACGCAGGCCAGTGATGGATGCCAACGCTGTGGCCTTGAAGCTCCCCCAATTCTGGGAACAACAGGCGGCCTCCTGGTTTGTGCAGGCCGAGGAGCAGTTTGAACTCTGCAACATCGTGCAGGACCAGACCGATATTTGTACGTGGTCTCCACCCTCGATAGCTCGACGGCGTCGAGGATCATCAGCCTTCTGGAGAACCCCCCGAATGCTGACAAGTATGTAGCCATCAAGACTCGGCTGCTGCAGGTATTTGGCCTTACCAAGGCGGAGCGCGCTCGCCGCTTACTGACACTACCAGGGTTAGGTGACTCCAAACCCTCGGAACTAATGAGCCACATGCTGACGCTCCTGGGGTCTGAGCCCCCATGTTTCCTGTTCCGCGAGCTGTTCCTTACGCAGCTGCCCGAACACGTCCAGGCAGCCCTCGCCAGATCGGACACCAGGGACTGCATCGCGCTCGCCGAAGAGGCGGATAAAATTTACGCGGTCCGGCATCAATACTGTGCCATCGCGCAACGCCCCACCCCGAGGGGCCCAGCCCCAGCCCCGGTGCCTCCGACGGCCGGTTACTGTTGCTACCACACTCGTTTCGGCCCGAAGGCCCGCTGCTGCCGACCACCATGTAGTTTCATGCCCAGACCGTCGAACAGACCGCTGCGAGTCAAGAACACCGGATCCGGTGCGTTCCCCGCGGCCACGATGGCGATCGGCAACTCCGGGAATCTGATGTATTTAACCGACTCCATCTCGGGCCGTCGTTTTTTGTGTGACACGGGGTCACAGTGCAGCATACTTCCCGCCTCGGTCCTTGACCTTCGGTCCGGCGGACGGGGTCCTCCCCTCCAAGCTGCCAACGGGGGCACGATATGCATTTACAGGAAACGACGGGTGTAAGTCTGTTTCGGTGGCCAGCGCTTTACCTGGGATTTCGTCACCGCTCAAATTTCGCAGGCCCTCTTGGGCGCCGACTTTTGAGGCGCCAACGGCCTGTTGGTGGACGTGAAAAATCGACGCCTCGTTCACGCCGCCACGCTCGACGGTATTTCAGATGCGCACAGCACGGCTGCGTCGCACTCGGTCTCCAGCGCGCGGCCACCTCCCGACGACTTCTCCCGCCTTCTCGGGGACTTCCCCGAGCTGACAAAGCCCACCTTTTCAGCTTCGACCGCCAAGCATCGGGTGGAGCATCATATTTCGACAACCGGCTCTCCCGTCTATGCCAGGGCGCGGCGTTTGGAGCCCAGCAAGCTCGCGGCGGCGAATGCGGAGTTCGCCGCGATGGAGAAGCTGGGGATTATTCACCGGTCCAGTAGTCCCTGGTCTTCACCGCTTCACATCGTCCCAAAGCCCGGCGGGGGATGGCAGCCCTGTGGCGACTGTCGTCGCCTCAATGAGATAACGACGCCCGACCGTTACCCCATCCCCCACATACAAGATACAAGATTTCTCTGCGCATTTGGCGGGGAAGTCAATCTTCTCAAAGGTCGACCTCGTCCGTGGGTACCATCAGGTCCCAGTGCACCCCCAGGATGTCGAAAAGACGGCGGTCATCACCCCTTTTGGACTTTTTGAATTCTTCCGCATGCCCTTTGGGCTTAAAAATGCGGCGCAGGCGTTCCAGCGCCACATGGACTCGGTTCTGCGGGACCTCGATTTTTTGTTCGTCTACTTGGATGACATTCTGATTGCTAGCACCACAAAGGATGAACACCTCAAGCATCTCCATGTCCTTTTTCAACGGCTTCAGCAGCACGGCCTCATTGTGAACCCGGACAAATGTCGTTTCGGCCTGGCGCAGCTTGATTTTCTGGTCCACTGCATAACTTCCGCAGGGGTAACGCCGCTTCGAGCTAAGGTGGAGGCGATCACGGCGTTCCCGAAGCCGCAATCCGTGAAAGCCTTACAGGAGTTCCTGGGGATGGTTAATTTTTACCACCGGTTCGTCCCCAGGGCCGCACAGCTCATGCGGCCGCTCTACGAGGCCCTCAGGGGCAAGACGGGAAAGGAGCCCGTGGTTTGGTCACAAGAAATGGGTCTCGCCTTCGAGGATACGAAGACCGCGCTCACGAACGCGATGATGTTGGCACATCCCCTGCCAGGAGCTATCATCGCCCTCACGACGGACGCGTCGGATTACGCTGTGGGGGCCGTCCAGGAGCAATGGGTCGACGGCGCATGGCAGCCTCTGGCATTTTTTAGCCGCCAGCTGCAACGGCACGAACGTCGGTACAGTACTTTCGACAGGGAACTGTTAGCTTTGTTTTTGGCCATCTGCCACTTCCGATTCCTCCTCGAAGGGCGCCGCTTCACTGCGTTTGTTGACCACAAACCCTTGACGTTCGCGATGGCCAAGACAGCGGAACCATGGTCGGCTCGGCAACAACGGCAGCTGACTTACATCTCCGAATTCACCACCGACATCAGGCACGTGGCCGGCAAGGACAACGTCGTCGCTGATTGCCTTTCCCGCGCCGCCGTCCAGGCCATTCATTTAGGCATTGACTTCGCAAGAATGGCAGCCGACCAGGCTGCCGACCCGGAGACTCAGGCCTTTCGTTCTGTCCCCGCCAGCCTCCAGCCGAGAGATGTACTGTTCCATGTGGCAGGTACCACTCTACTCTGCGACGTTTCGTTGGGTGCACCCCGTCCGATTGTGCCGTCCACCTGGCGCCGAGGCGTTTTTGACGCCATACATGGGCTGTCGCATCCTGGAGTGCGGGCGTCGCAGAAGCTGCTAGTCTCCAAATTCGTATGGAGAGGAATACGCAAAGACGTCCGCAACTGGGCGAACACTTGTGTGGTTTGTCAACGGGCCAAGGTGCAACGGCACGTCAGGGCCCCTCTGGCCACCTTCGAGATACCGGAGCGGCATTTCGACCACATTCACGTTGACCTAATGGGCCCACTTCCACCGTCCCGTGGTTTTACGCATCTTCTGACAATGGTGGATCGCACCACGAGGTGGCCGGAGGCGGTTCCCCTGACGTCCACTACCTCTGCGGATGTCGCGCGAGCCTTCACTTCATCATGGGTAGCCCGGTTTGGTGTCCCTGCGGATATTTCGTCGGATCGCAGGCCGCAATTTTTGTCGGAACTATGGAATGAGGTAGCCTCAGTATTGGGCACTAAACTACATCGCACTACGGCTTATCACCCGCAAGCGAACGGCTTATGCGAGCGGTTCCACCGTTCATTGAAGGCGTCGCTCAGGGCCAGCCTTCTGGATGCAACATGGGTCAATAAACTGCCATGGGTGATGCTAGGACTGCGCACGGCGCCGAAGGAGGATCTACAGTCATCGGCCGCGGAAATGGTTTACGGTCAGCCACTTCGAGTTCCGGGCGAGTTCCTGCCGTCCCCTACGCGGCCGTGGTCTGCAGCCAGTCGGGACGCGGCTCAGTGTTTCCGCCCAGTTCCAACCTCGCAGCATGGTTTGCCTTCTTCCAACATCCCTGGGGAGCTGTCAAAGGCCAAGTTCGTCTTTGTGCGCCAAAACGGCCATCGTACACCGCTCGCACCTCCTTATGCAGATCCGTTCCAGGTTCTACAGACCGGGGACAAAAGTTTTGCGATCGACATCGGGGGCAAGCCTGATCACGTCTCAGTCGATCGCCTCAAACCTGCGCACCTGGACCTCGAACAGCCGGTCGAACTGGCGCAGCCTCCGCGCCGGGGCCAGCCGCCGGCCGCCACTACGCCTAACTGCACCGTGCTACCTGCCAGCTCGCCACCTGCTCAGCGTTTTCCTCTCCGGGAATTTAGGAGTCGGTCAAACAGGCTTGTCCGACCTCCTCGGCGATTCACTTTCCTCATTAAAGACAATTCTGGGGGGGCGTATGTGGCAAAGCCACCAAAGAGACTCTCACAGTAACTTGTACAATTGTCTTTAATCATTATTGTTACCTTTTAATGTTTGCCTTGTTTAAACAGCGCGGGATCGATAAAATCGCAATCTGACGCGATGACGTCATTACGTGGGTCACGTGACGTTCCCAACGGCGGGAAACGTGATGACGTCATGACGTCAGGGTTGGAGTGCGTTTCCAGTTAGTCCTCGTGGAGTGAGCTAGTGTACAGACCTGTTTGGAGTTTCTCCTGCGTTTCTTGTTTTGTAATACTTTCAGTGCATTAAACTAAGTTTGTTAACTACCAGTTTAGTTCACAGTGTTTTTGTTAGGAGTGCATAGACTCCTACAATAGGTAAATTTTTTTTTAACATTTCCTTTTTCCCTGGATTTTCTCCCCTTTGCTCCCCTCCTCTCCGGATGCTGAGGTACTGTTCCACAAGTACTGATAACTCCCTGGTATCTCGCCTAAGCTGGCATTCTTCATATGTGAGTCTTGACAACAAAGGGGTCGTATTCCAACTTTGTGCTGCCAGCGGAGGTCCATATCGGAAATGTGGGCATGCTGCATGTGATCTTTTAACCATTTAAATTAATGGACAGAAAATCATGTGCAGCGGATGCCTAGATTTTTACTATGTGCTTCCAGTGAGCATGGGAACACAACATCAGAAAATTCCCCCCTAAGGGTTGGACTGCGGTTGAAATGTGGTGGACATCACAGCCACGTATGATTGAAAGGATAATTACTAGTCCTAGCCCCTTTAGGGCTACCCCAGATCAGGCGTATTCCCCAGACGTTCACTTTCAACTAAAGTTTGAGGTAGCCGAATCCTAAAGACGCTTAATTGGGTCTAAAGGTCCAGACTATCTCTCCCTAAAGGAAAGGAACAATCTGAAGATGTTACCGTCCTCCAGATAGCACTTTTAATAAGTTTAGCTAGACTGTAATGTTCCGGATATTATGAGAGTCCGGAAACTCCCCCAAAATTCTGCAACTCCTCACCAAAGAGTGTACAGAGATTGAGTTTGCGAGTTTGATAAAGTAGTACTATGTGAGACAATTCTAAAAATATATAGATTTATTAAAGAACCGACATGTAATTTACAGTTGGTGATTCAATCGCAACATTAACAGTTCCAAATACAAAAAACTTATAATTCTGTAATCAGAGATCCTTATTCTCAAATCATAACTTCGCTAGTTTTACAGTTCTTAGTTTATTCCAAGATATCCACCAAAATCAAATACAATACCTTGATCCCCGAGATACAAAGAGTTGAAGACTTACAGAGCTTGCCTCTGAAGCCGAGAATCGCTTTGCCCCTTCAAGCGAATCTATCTTCCCATTTGAAAGTTCAATTTTTATACCCTTTCTCAGTGGTATTTCCTTTGACGTTTTCTGCTGATGTAAGCTAATTATCTCTAGTCATTTTTCTGTTGACCCCTGCTATTTTTACAGTTAGATCAGCTTGTAGCAAAGCTTATCATAAAAAACGGTGTAACCAGCAGGTGTATCTATTTGATGTCATTCTTACCAAGGTCTTCTGTTTGTGTCTTTTTACGACATGTAAATTAAAAACACCTCAACCGGGTGCACCATTGTCTTCTTCATTACCTCAACTGGTTGTAACACAGACTCGTGTCTCCCATGTTTCATTTGATGTCATTTTTACACAGGCATATGTTTCTTTAATTTTATGTGTTTCTTTCCAAAGTGTTGGTTTAAGACACCTTAAACAGGGTATATCATTGTGTTCTTTCCAAAGCTTCAGACTATCAGGAACCTCCAACCTCCTGTTTCAATAAGGTTATTGATTCAGTGTCAACAACTTATCTTATCTCAATAGCCTGTATGCTGTTTACAGCTTCTCCATTGTTAGGTTTTTAGATTTTCAAGCCCAGTTTGTCATGTTTTAATAAAGTCAGAATTCTTTTATAGAATGGTGTATTTTTCTGAATAGATATATTGCTTATTCCTTCACATGATCCTGCCCTCATTCAATGTCTGGAAGAAAGAAAGACTTGCATTTCTATAGCCAAAGAGTATTTTATAGCCAATGAAGTAGTCTTGAAGTGTAGTCACTGTTGTAATGCATGTCGACATGTGCACTTTCCAGCGAGGGTTGCTGGATGGAGAGCCGGAGCAGGAACCCTAAATTGCCTTGGATGAAATGAGCTCAGTGGGCACAGCCTCTCTCCCATGCCTGCTGGCAGCCAATGTGCATGGCTGCATTTGCCACCAGCACTGGCTAAATAAACTGTTGAATGTACCTTAGAGCAGTCGCACAGTAAATGTGTTCTTACTAAGTTATTGAGTGAATAATAAAACTGAAATACAAAAACAAAGAAACAGCCTTTTGGAACTGTACCACTGCCCACTGTCTAGCAGCAGACCTCGTTGTCAATACAAAGTGATTGCTGAGCTAATAGCGGCTTCATTGTCATAAAAGAATGACATCAGGTTCATTGAGCAACTCCTCTCCAGCAAGGAAACACAATAATGGTGCAATATCCCAGCAGGGCAATAATGGCACTGCCCAATACAGTACTAAGCAATGTAATTAAAAGCAAGCACTGAGAAAAACAGATCGAACAATATATGCGTTTGACCAGTAGGCGTTTCATAGCTACCAAGTCAGTCATCTCTTTTAATATGAATTTAATACACATATTAAAGTATAATAGATATAGAGGAAAGGGTAACGGAGTTAACTCTATATGAGCATGATTGAGAAAAAGCCCAGACCACAATTCCAGGATATTGAGTTTCAGTTGTGTGATCCCTTCCAATAAATTATAAGATAATATTCCGGAACTCAGGCACTTCGAATGGCACCTGAAACAGGGAACCATGTATAATGGGGCACTGGACCATTCTGAGGTAAATGTGCAAGTCTAGATTTCACTACTCGTGTGTGTGCCAAAAGCAGAGTTGTAAGATGAATCTTGCCACAGGGCAGCAGCACGCACTGGAGAACACTTCATCAAGGGTTCGGTTCGTGAGTTTAACTATTTTTAGCTGAAGGGAAGAAATTCTCCTTAAGCAACAGCCTGTAATCACAGCAAGTTTTTCGATTTAACAAAGAGGAGAGCAATTGCTGCAAAAAATAATTTTCATTGTTCACCGCTGTTTCTTATACTGTATAGAAATTCCGGCTTTGTTGTGTCTTCAGGGATATCCAGTTGTAAACTGGAGTCAACCTCTTTGCATTCATTAAAAAAGTGATTATTTTCACATCTGGACATTACTGCTTATTACTGTCTCGTTTGTCCTCCTACGTTAGTTGCTCTTCATTTAAAGTTTCAGTATCCCAATCTAATGACCTATGTGGGCCTATAATTAGTTATTTTAAAAACATTCTCTTTTCCCCACCGAATAATAGGCTTCATTAATTTCTTCAAATGAAAATCAAAGTTGTAATTTTACCTTGAATTCATTCCAATTGTGGTAAGTTGAATTGTCGGCCTCCTCAGGCTCACTCCTCCTCAGTGCTGACGTTGGTGTTAGTAGCCAGATGGAACTAGTTACCCCTCGTAAATAGAAACAGGTTTTACTCATTAAAAGTTTGCTGAGAAAAAAGTAGCACTTGTAACTTTACACCGATACATAAGCGACAAAAGAAGTCGATCTTGGCGACTATTTTGTGCAATGGAAAGTTGTGCTCATGTGGGTGTTTGGGCCATGTCACCAGATGATGGCGGACAGCAGCAGCAATCTCTCGGTCCCCCAAGTCAACTTTGGGTTGGATTTTGTCAATGGGGTGGTTTTGGAGGCGGGACTCCCACTTGTTGGGTTTTAGTCCTGCCTCCATCGACTTGTAGCCAACCCATGCTATTTTCCCTTGATTGACCTTGTTAAGCCCGCCCAGCGGGTTTAGCGGGCCAATTAAGGGAAAGCCGGTTACAGGTGACATCAGCGAGTGACGTTTCATCTGTCAAGAGCTTTTGACAGGTGAAATGTCAGCATTTGACGGCTCTGTGAAGCTGTCAAACACTGACAATCTGTCCTTTAAGTTGAGTCCTTCCACTCAGGCTCAGTTAGAGATCTCTCCTGAGCAGAAAGCAGAAGGCTGCAGCTTTTGACAGTTCAGCGGCCATTCTGCTTTCTGTGCCGGTAAGCTGAGGGACTCCCGAGATCTGAAGGGTTGAAGCCTGCAGGAAGAAGTAAAGGTAAGTAAAACTTATTAAAACACTTTACACTCACCTCACACACTTACCTCTCCACACTTGCACCCATCACTCACCTGTACACCGGACATCTCGACCCCTCCGACACCCGCAGACCGACGGCCCGCCTCGCTGACCCTGGCGAGGTTCGGAGCCATTGGGAAGCCCACACTTCAGGGATGAAAATAGGGATTCTCAAAAAAACTGTCTGTTTACTACCTGTTAATTGGCACTAATCCCCTTCCCGCCTCGGGGAGGCGGCTCCCAGCGCGGGTCGGGCACCCGCCTCCTGGGGAGATGGCACGGAGGCGGGTTGGGGGTGGGTTCGGTACCCACCCCCAGATTCTGCCATTTTCCCGGCAGTCCCGCCTCCTTACCCACCTCCCCAGGGCTCGCAAAATTACCCCCTTTGTTTTCCTCATAATATAAAAACACGAAATAATGGAGATACATGAGAGGTCTGTCTCAACCTGAAGAGAATGTGAAGAGGAGTTAACGATTTGGGTGCAGATCTGTCGTGAGAACTGGAAAGGTAGATTGGCAAGGACGTGTATCCCATCAAAAGAAAAAGGAAAGGGCAGAAGGTCCCCAGTAAAATATGCTAAACACTAGTGCAAAGAAGCAGCGAACAGGCTTGAAGTCAACCTTCAGAGTCAAAAGACTGTGGGAATCCAAAACCTTCTAGCAAACAGTCCAGAGAGCCCTAAGAATAATTGTTTATGTGACTTTCTCATGTTTCACAATGGACAAGAGAAGCCTTTCCTCTACCAAAGCACATTGATGGTGGGGTTGGTAGCATGAGTCTCTGTGTCCCTGATCTAGGGAGAGGGAAATTAGCTAGCTTTCCTTTTTTTATTCGTTCATGGGATGTTGGCATCACTGGCAAGGCCAGCATTTATTGCCCATCCTTAATTGCCCTTGAGAAGGTGGTGGTGAGCCATCTTCTTGAACCACTGCAGTCCTTGTGGTGAAGTTACTCCCATAGTGGTGTTAGGGAAGGAGTTCCAGGATTTTGACCCAGCGATGATGAAGGCACTGCGATATACTTCCAAGTTAGGATGGTGTGTGACTTGGAGGGGAACTTGGAGGTGATGGTGTTCCCAAGCGCCTGCTGCCCTTGACCTTCTAGGCAGTAGAGGTCGCGGGTTTGGGAGGTGCTGTTGAAGAAGCCTTGGCGAGTTGCTGCAGTGCATCTTGTAGATGGTACACACTGCAGTCACGTGCGCTGGTGGTGGAGGGAGTGAATGTTTAAGGTGGTGGGGTGCCAATCAAACGGGTTGCTTTGTCCTGAATGGGGTCGAGCTTCTTCAGTGTTGTTGGAGCTGCACTCGTCCAGGCAAGTGGAGAGTATTCCATCACACTCCTGACTTGTGCCTCGTAGATGGTGGAAAGGCTTTGGGGAGTTAGGAGGTGAGTCACTCACTGCAGAATACCCAGCAGAATATCCTTCCCCCACATTGGTATCGAGCAACCACTTCTGAAAGAAGTAGTTGTCAACCGAGGACAGGATTGGGCTTTGCTGTGGATTCCCCCACAGATAAGTAAAAGGGAAGAAAGAATCTGCATTTATATAGCACCATCCACATCCTCAAATGTCCCAAACTGCTTTACAGCCAATGAATTACTTTTGAAGTGTAGTCGCTGTTATTTTGTAGGCAAACATGGCAGCCAATTTGTAAATAGCAATATCCTACAAACTGAAATGAGAGGAAGGACCAATTAATTTGTTTTTGGTGGTATTGGTTGATGGATAAATGTCTGCCAGGACACCAGGAGAACTTCCAATAATGTTAGGCTAAATTATGTGCTCAACTTCTAGAGTGGGGCTTGAACTGATGGCCATTCTGATGCAGACATGAGTGTTACCTCTAAGCCAATGCTATCATTGCCAATAATTACTGCCCAAGCTTAGTGGCCATTTATGTGATGAACATTGTCGGCATCCATGGAACTGCACCTGAACACAAGCCACCATCTTCAGGAGAGGAGGGCAAACAATTGACAAAATGGGGTTTTGTACTTTATAGCCCCGATATCACAAGGCTCCGCCATCAATGCAGAGCCTTGTTGTAGATATGCGAAGGTTGTCATGACCTCATGTGCCCAGCGGTAACTCCATGTGGCTGTCCAGCACCGCATCTTCTGACCCGCATCCCTCCTCTAGCGGGTGCCCAAGATGTGCCCATACTCACATGGTGCCAGCTGGCATTCTTGTAATTAGCTGACCTCGCCCGGATCTCAGATACTCCGGACTTGGTGTCGGCAGCAGAGCGAGATTTCCGCTCGCTCCCCCACGCTCCACCAGTGCTGCGGCCCGAAAGACTTTCATGGCCAACGTGTGTAAAGATGGGGACACTCTGTCATTCCGCCTGATCCCAAAGGACTTGTTTCTCATACTGCATCTGCTCACAATGCCAGTTCCACCCAAACAGCTTGTACCTGGATTTTGCCAGGAGGGTGGAGGAGTGGGGAGTCTTCTCCTCATTCCACTGTGAGCATGTAAAGAACCAAAACATCCAACCGCCTGCGGTACCAAACACTTCACAAATTTGACACTGCAAAAATGCAACTCTTCTTTAAGCGCTGCTTCCTTGCCAGACCAGCTGCCCCAAACGCAATTGTGTTGTTGGTCAGGCTCCTTTTTCCTGAGCAGGGAGCCTATTACTATGAGGAAGTAAACTGGTTTTGCACAGTTCAGTACGGCCATCCCACCCCAGCACCAGCACAGACTACTAGTGAATGCAGCCCTGACTTTGCTGATATTTCAAGTAATTGTTCATGCAGTTACTTTCACCTTTAAAGACAGATCTGTAACATGTCCATAAAACTTCTATTCCTAAATTGATCAGTAAAATCATACAAGCATATGAACATAGCGTCAGCCGTGGCTCAGTTGATAGCACCTCTTGCCTCTGAGTCAAATGAAGGTTGTGGGTTCAAATCCCCCTCCAAAGATTTGAGCACAAAATTCTAGGCTGACACTCCCAGTGCAGTACTGAGGGAGTGATCTTAAACTGAGGTCCCGTCTGCTCTCTCAGGTGGACATAAAAGATTCCATGGCACTATTTTGAAGAAGAGCAGAGGAGGTATTCACGGTGTCCCGACCAATATTTATCCCTCAATCAACATCACTAAAGCAGATTATCTGATCATTTTCACATTGCTGTTTGTGGGAGCTTGCTGAGCGCAAATTGGCTGCCGCGTTTCCTACATTACAACAGTGACTACAGTGCTTCGTTGGCTGTAAAGCGCTTTGGGACATTCGGTGGTCATGAAAGGCAATACAGAAATGCAAGTCTTTCTTTATACAATAAATGGCAGGAACAGATCTGTTGGTTCATCTCGCTGGTCTCATCCAGGCATGATCTACAAGAAGTCCTATAATACAAGAAGAGCTGTAAAGTTAGCATTATGTCCAAGTTCGAGTACAACTAAATCTCCCTCTGCCATCATTCAGACCGTGGTGCTCATTTCCAGGGGAGGAAGGGGGTGGGGGATGGGGCCTCTTCTGAATTCTGTCGAGTGCCATTTCCAGCAATGTAAATTCTCAATAACAACAGAAAACGCTGGAAAAACTCAGCAGGCCAGGCATCATCCGTGGAGAGAGAAACGGAGTTAACGTTTCAGGTCGAAGACCTTTCGTCAGAACTGGAAAAAAGCAGGAAATGGAGCAGATTTAAAAGCAAGTTTAGGGGCTGGGAAATGGGAGACGGGATGAAAGAACAAAGGGGAAGGTCTGTGATAGGATGGAAGGCAGGAGAAGTAAAGAAGTACAGGTCCACAACCCCTTATCCGCACTTCCGAAATTCGAAAGGCTCTGAAAACCGAAAGTTTTTTCGTGGAGCGTCACTCGTGTGCACGACATGACCCGAGTGGCGCCAAACATGACCCGACGCGGCCGATGCTTGACCCACGCAGGTGTGAGGTGTCAGTTGTGTCTCAGCGCTGCTATCAGTCACACGTGCGTCTGCTGCTCTCTGATATTTTTTGTTATTTTGTGATTTTGAGTTTAATTTCACTGTGAAAATGTCAAAAAGAGCTGCAGATACCCCTATGGGTAACAGTGAGAAGAAGAAAAGGAAGCATCTCTCATTATCGATATCGCAGAAAGTGGAGTTATTGCAGAAGCTTGATCGTGGTGTGTCTGTGCGGCGTCTTACTGAAGAATATGGTGTGGGAACTACCACCGTATGTGACTTAAAGAAACAGAAAGACAAGTTGTTGAAGTTTTACACTGACAGTGATGACCATAAACTAATGAAAAATAGGAAAACATTGCATGGGGCAAAAAATGAAGATCTTGACCGTGTGCTGATGAGTGGATTCGACAACAAAGAAGTGAACGTGTGCCACTGACTGGTTTGATGGTCATGAAACAATCTAGAATATATCATGAAGAACTGAACATTGAAGGTGAGTGTGAATATTCAGAAGGTTGGCTGCAGAAATTTAAGAAGCGCCATGGTATAAAATATCTGAAAATCTGTGGTGAAAAAGCTTCTGCTGATTATGAAGCAGCTGAAAATTACATTGACGAATTTGCCAAAATAATATCTGATGAAAACCTCGGTCCTGAACAAATTTACAATGCTGATGAAACAGCTCTGTACTGGCGCTACGTTCCTAGAAAAACATTAACAATGGCTGATGAGAGTGCACCACCAGGTTTTAAGGATTTTATTGTTCCTGGACAACTGCTCCGCACATCCCCCTCCTGAACTTCTTGTGAAAAGTAATGTTTTTGGCATTAACTTTCCCCCTAATGTGACATCTTTAATACAGCCTTGTGACCAAGGAATTTTACGCTCCATGAAGAGCAAGTATAAAGACTTTTTTTGAACTGTATGCTTGATGCAATCAACAGAGGCATAGGAATCCAAAGCTTCCTGAAAGAGTTCAATGTTAAGGATGCCATTTACGCAGTTGCTAATGCTTGGAACGATGTTGATAAACCAACATTAACAAATGCTTGGCACAGACTTTGGCCTACAATGATGTTTGATGAAGATGGACCTGCAGATGAAGATTTTGAAGGATTTCGTGTCACTAAGGAGAAGATGATGATATCAAACCTCCTTACTTACGCCAAAAGTTTATCATCCGAAAGTGTAAATAAGTTAGAGGAAGCTGACATCGAAGAAGTGCTGAACATTGACAATGATGCACCTGTTGTGCATTCATTGAGTGATGGGAAAATTGCTGAAATGGTGTTAAATAAAGACAAGCATGAGGATAGTAGTGATGATGATGATGACATTGTGAACACAGGTGAAAAAATCCCCATAGACAATATGGTGACAATGTGTGATCAGTTAATTGATGGCCTTGAACAACGTGCATTTATCAGTGAGCAAGAGATTATGCAAGTTTACTCAATTAAAGAGAGACTGCTTAGACAGAAACCAATGCTAATGAGACAGATGACACTGGAAGAAGTCTTTAAAAAGGCCGTCTGTCGTAGTGCTGCTTCATCACTTGAGAATCCTGTTCCTGGCCCATCTTCAGATGTCCGACTCCAACCTGATGATGACGATGACAACACTGATGTACCCTCTTCTCCAAGATCCTCAAGCCAGATGTAATGTACCTTTACTGCATGTATATGTACAGGTATTTAGCTTAGTTTGTACCTGTATATGTTTGAAGTTTTACTGAATGTTTTCCTTACAAATAAACTGTACTAGAGTATTTATGGTCTATATTTATCCCACTATTTAATTTACCAAATTATTACTGTACAAATAAACTGTAATACTATTTATAGTCTTTATTTATCCCACTCAGTGTGAATATTCATAAGGTTCGCTGCAGAAATATTAATGTGTTTGCTTACAGGGTGCTGCCCAGACCCCCGCTAGGGTGTTACCGTAATACCGTTCTGAAATCCGAAAAATTCCGAATTCCGAAACACATCTGGCCCCAAGGGTTTCGGATAAGGGATTGTGGACCTGTATTAAGAGATATTCAAGGCGAGAGGCGATGGTAATGGGACAGGTTAAGAAACAAAGGATGGCTCTAGATGGAGTGTAAATTGCGCTGGCAGAATGAAAGACAGCTGCCATGTGAGAGAGAAGAAAAAAAAAGCACAAACAAAAAGTGTGAATAAAAAATATAAATATGATAGGGGCCGAGGTTATGATCTGAAATTGTTGAACTCTATGTTGAGTCCAGAGGGCTGTAAAGTGTTTAATCGAAAGATGAGGTGCTGTTCCTCGAGCTTACGCTGAGCTTCCGTGGAACAATGCAAGAGGCCGAGGACGGTGAGGTCTGAGTGGGAATGGAGCGGTGAATTAAAGTGACAGGCGACCGGAAGCTCGGGTTCCCCCTTATGAACTGAGCGGAGGTGTTCCGCAAAGCGGTCACCCAATCTGCGTTTGGTCCCCCAATGTAAATTCGCAGCCTTGGAAACAGACTCCAGGTATACAACAGCAGCTCAAGAATACTGAGAGCAGGATAAGTATCTGGAGAAACCCTGAGCTTACATATGAACATCAGAAACAGGAGAAGGTGTAGGTCAATCGGTCCCTCGAGCCTACCCCACCATTCAATAAGACCATGGCTGGTCCAATCTTGGCCTCAACACTACTTTCCCGCTCTCTCCCCAGACCCCTCGACTCCCCTGTAGTTCAAATGTCTGTCAATCTCCGCCTTGAATATATTCACTGACTCCACCTCCACAGCTCTCCGGGGTAGAGAATTCCAAAGATTCACGACCCTCTGAGAGAAGAAATTCCTCCTCATCTCCGTCTTAAATGGGCGACCCTTTATTCTGAAACTATACCCCCTAGTTCTAGATTCCCCCACTAGGGGAAACATCCTCTCTGCATCTACCCTGTCAAGCCCCCTCAGAATCTTATATGTTTCAATAAGATCACCTCTCATTCTTCTAAACTCCAATGAGTATAGGCCCAACCTGCTCAACCTTTCCTCATACGTCAACCCCTTAATCCCAGGAATCAACCTAGTGAACCTTCTCTGCACTGCCTCTGCGTGCCAGTTACAATTTTAACCCAAACCAGCTACCAAAATAATATAATGATAATTGAAAACACACCATCTACATGGCAATCATTCCTGAAAGCTGAAAAAAAACCAAATTGCTCAGCATTGGTCAGTTGAACATCTCACTGCTGATTTTACGCTGTGTAACATTGTTTATTTCCCAGCAATCACTGAAAAAAAGTCTTTTAGCGTGAGCCACGCTGTCATAGACTATTATACAATGTATAATGAGCACACAACAGGAAGTAAAAGCAAAAGGGATCATATTGCAAAGTAGTAAAAAAAATCACAAGGGAGCACAGAACCAAATCCCTGAGATAGCCAGAAGTGCGATTTTAGAAAATTAGCCCTTGAATGCACAATATTAAAATTATATCAGCAAATAGCTGGGAATGATTAAGGCAATGACTCAGTCTCACATTTTGTTTATGCGTGTAAACTTTGCTCTTGTGGTTTAAGTTCTTGTAAGAATTGTTCAATCAGATTAAAGCCTTGAAACTCCCTGCCACCCATGTTCTACGTTAATTGTTTAAATAGAGATTTTTTAAATCCCTGACGGAACACAGAGATTATCAGATACTTGGAAGTTATTATAAAGCAATATTCTCACTGAGAGGTTCTTGCAGAGTATATAAAGCTGGGTTGATTCATAGCTGTGAAAGAAGGCTTGAGGTTCAAATTCAGCTCGAAACCACTCACTGGTCCCCTCTGTTTATTGCATGTTCTGTTTCTATTTGTTGTGGGGCCCTCGGGTCTTGTCCCGCCAATGACTGTTGGTATGTTCCAAGATATCAACACGCGATGACTGTTACACATTTGAGTCTGCCACAGAAAGGGTTCAGCAGTTTCAGTCACTTCCATAAATGGAACCCATGTCACGCAGGTTCTCAGAGCTGAATCACATTCCTGTCCATCGCACATCTGTTTCTTCAATCTCTTCAAAGGCGGACTGAGAAAACAGCTGTAAGAGGATGATAGATACGAATCACTGAGCTGCTTTATCTCACAATGGGTTATGATTAGATTTACTTAGTTCAGTCAGTACAACTTGTCTTTTCGCCTAATAATACAAAAATAATGACCATGCTTCCCCACATCGGTGAGTTGTCTTACTTGCCTGTTTCAGCCAGTGGCTCAGTCGGTAGCACACTCACCTCCAAGTCAATGAAGGTTGTGTGGTTCAAGTCCCACTCCAGGAGACTTGAGCACAAAAATCTGAGCTGACACTCCAGTGGAGTGCTGCAATGTTGGAGGTGCTGTCTTTTGGATGAGACGTTAAACTGAGGCCCCGTCTGCTCTCTCAGGTGGATGTAAAAGATTCCAGGGCACAATTTCAAAGAAAAGCAGGGGAGTTATCCCCGGTGTCCTGGGGCCAATATTTATCCCTCAATCAACATAACAAAAACAGATGATCTGGTCATTATCACACTGCTGTTTGTGGGAGCTTGCTGAGCGCAAATTGGCTGCCGCGTTTCCTACATTACAACAGTGACTACACTTCAAAATTACTTCATTGGCTGTAAAGCGCTCTGGGACATCTGGTGGTCATGAAAGGCACTACATAAATGTAAGTCTTTCTTTTTGACTGAAGCAAAATAACTCCTAACTACGCTCCTGCCTTCTCACAGCCTTTACTGGGCCAAACTAAAACTTTCATAGCTCTATTCTATAATCATGATGACTAATATGTAGGCCTTTATTCATTTGTTACTGGTCCTGTCAGGGATTTGGGGTTGGTTCCTGATGTCCCCCCTCATCCAGGGGTTGGCCAGAAGAGCTGTTAATCAAACCTGTTACCACGCCCCTTAGGCACAGCACATTCCAACCTCTGGAGTGTGAATGCTTTGCTGGGAGCCCCTAAAATAAGGTAACGACTACCCAGATTGGGTGACTGCTTTGCGGAACACCTCCGTTCAGTCCGTAAGGGGGACCCCGAGCTCCCGGTGGCCTGTCACTTTAATTCTCCACTCCATTCCCACTCAAACCTCACCGTCCCTGGCCTCTTGCATTGTTCCATGGAAGCTCAGCGTAAGCTCGAGGAACAGCACCTCATCTTTCGATTAGGCACTCTACAGCCCTCTGGACTCAACATAGAGTTCAACAATTTCAGATCATAACCTCGGCCCCTATCACATATTTTCTTTTTTTTATCCACAATTTTTGTTTGGCCCCCTTTTTTTTTCTCTTCTTCCCTCCCACATGGCAGCTGTCCTTCATTCTGCCAGCGCAATTCACACCCCATCCAGAGCCATCCTTTGTTCCTTAACCTGTCCCATTACCACCTCCTCTCACCTTGAATATCTCTTAATGTCTCTCAATGTCTCTTAATCTCTCCTGCTTTCTACCCTATCACTGACCTTCCCTTTTGTTCTTTCATCCCCTCCCCCTTTTCCCAGCCCCTAAACTTGCTTTCCATTTCCTGCTTTTTTCCAGTTCTGACGAAGGGTCTTCGACCTGAAACATTGACTCTGTTTCTCTCTCCACGGATGCTGCCCTGGCCTGCTGAGTTTTTCAAGCGTTTTCTGTTGTTATTAACGACGACCCTATTGTTCCTGACCAACATAGCATCAATGTCTGGCTTTAATACACATTCTCCAAATGCCTGTGGCATTTCTTTTTAAAGCTGTGCAAATTTTTAAACTCACACTTATAGAATCATAGAGTGGTTACAGCACGGAAGAAGGCCCTTCGGCCCATCGAGCCCGTGCCAGCTCTCTGCAAGAGCACTTCAGTTAGTCCCACACACTGGCCCTTTCCCCGTAGCCCTGCAAAAAATGTTCCTTCAGATACTTATCTTTGGAAAGCCACGATTGAGTCTGCCTCCATCACCCTCTCAGGCAGTGCATTCCAGATCCTAACCACTTGCTGAATAAAAAAGCTTTTCCTCACGTCGCCTTTGGTTCTTTTGCCAATCACCTTAAATCTGTGTCCTCTGATTCTCGACCCTTCCACCAATGGGAACAGTTTCTCTCTATCTCCTCTGTCCAGACCCCCTCATGATTTTGAACACCTCTATTAAATCTCCTCTCAACCTTCTCTGCTCTAAGGAGAACAACCCCAGCTTCTCCAGTCTATCCACATAACTGAAGTCCCTCATCCTTGGAATCATTCTCGTAAATCTTTTCTGCACCATCCCTAAGGCCTTCACATCCTTCTTAAAGTGCGGTGCCCAGAATTGGACACAATACTCCAGTTGAGGCCAAACCAGTGTTTCATAAAGGTTCATCATAATTTTCACGCTTTTGTACTCTATACCTTTATTCATGAAGCCCAGGATCCTGTAAGCTTTTTAACTGCTTTCTCAACCTGCCCTGCCACCTTCAATGATTTGTGCACATATACCCTCTGGTCTCTCTGTTCATGCGCCCCTTTTAGGATTGTACCCTTTAGTTTATATTTCCTCTCTTCATTCTTTCTACCAAAATGCATCACTTCGCACTTTTCTGTGTTAAATTTCATCTGCCACATGTCCGCCCATTCAACCAGCCTGTCTATGTCCTCTTGAAGTCTATCACTATCCTCCTCACTGTTCACTATACTTCCAAGTTTTATGTCATCTACAAATTTTGAAATTGTGCCCTGCACACCCACATCCAAGTCATTCGCCCAGAAATTTGGGTCGAGGGCTTCCCGCCGGCCATTGTGCTGTGGGTCCCCGTGGAATGGCGATCCTGGGCCTCCTCCAACTGCCGGCGCGCAGTGCTTGCATATCCCAGGGGCGCAGTTAGTTCGATGCGTCCCCTGGGATCACGTGGGCCATGGGGAGCCAATCGGAGCAGGGAATGCTTCATTCATAAGTTTGACAGGAAGGGCTGTCAAACTTATAAATACTATAAGCCCCAAAACATCACTAAATCTTCAAATAAATTTTTTTTTAAATCACATTTTTTAAATAAACTATAAATTACATGAAATAACTATTTTAAACAATAATTTAAATTTTTGAATTTTTTTTTATTTTCTAACAGGGCTAAAAATAAACTTACCTTTCTTTAAATTATTTAAAAATAATAAACCTGTGGAAAAAATGTTTTAATTTTAATTAATTCACCACTTACCTTGTAAAAAGCAGGTCTTGCGACTGCTTTTTATATGTGTAACTGCTGGAGACTTACCCTCCCGGAGAAACCTGCAAAAAAAACCTAAGTTCGATGTGCACGCGCAGCCTCTCATGCGCACGCGTTCGAACTCTGAACCCCTTCTTTCAGGGGAACGGAAGTGCCGGTTTCCTGCGCATGCGCAGTGCATGCAGGAAACCGGCACTTCCATTGGGCTTACGGGTGAGTATCCCGTGCGTACTCACCCGTGGAGACCCGAATTTCTGGGCCATTAATAGATATCTAGAAAAGCAGTGGTCCTAGTACCGACCCCTAGGGAACACCACTGTGTACCTTCCTCCAGTCTGATAAACAACCGTTCACCACTACTCTCTGTTTCCTGTCACTTAGTCAATTTTGCATCCATGCTGCCACTGTCCCTTTTATTCCATGGGCTTCAACTTTGCTGGCGAGCCTATTATGTGGCACTTTGTCGAACGCCTATTGGATGCAAATCTTTTCCAAAGCCTTTATGCGGAAAAATAATTTTTTTTAAACCTGAAAACATGACAATAATATTCAGACAATTAGAGTAACGACTGAGCCAGAGTATTGAGCTTTATAAAGAAATGAACCGGAACATTCTTATTGCAGCCTATCATACAGGCCAGAAACGAGTAGTTTTCTCCCTTCTTTGAGTAAGCGCTTAACTATTGCATTAGTATTAACTGTTTTTGAATACTGACATCAATTATTTAGTGACACCAGCTTGCAGTCATAATTTATCTTGCTATTGTTTAGAGGCTATATTCATAGAATCATAGAATAATAGAGCCATGCTGTTATATTATTTATTGGAAATTCCCCCTGTTGATATAAATAAGTTTGTTTCCTGCACGGCCATTCTGTGGCTTTATGTTTTTCATCAATTAAGTATAACCAGGTGTTTTTTTTTGTTTTAATCTGTGAAAAGCTGTCTACAGAGACACTGGTGTTTAATTTGTGCGCAGGTGAAATAGATAGGCAACCATGGGGACAATTATCTGAGCAAGGCGCAGGGCGTACAGATTACAGACACCTGGGAATGCTGCCACTCTTTTCCTTTGCGGAGCTCCGTGAAAGCTGCTGTTTTGTGGAGTTTGGCGAAAAGCAATCAGCAAGCAATTCTAAAATGATCACAGTTAAGCATCTTAACAAGTAGGAAGCGAGCCTCTTGTCTTGACAAAGCAGACTGGTCACCGATCCAGGGGCAGTGCTGGGAAAATCCAGAGTCACGGCTCGCAGACAGTTCACAATAGGTCATCTCATCAACACAGAGCCGCCAATCGTTGTGAAAGAGATATTAGTCAAGCTCATGGTCTACACAGCAGCAGTGATACCTGCCCTCCTGTATGCCTCAGAGACATGGACCATGTACAGCAGGCACCTCAAAGCACTGGAGAGGTACCACCAACGCTGCCACCGCAAGATCCTGCAAATCCATTGGCAGGATAGGTGCACCAACGTCAGTGTTCTTGCTCAGGTCAACATCCCCAGCATCGAAGCTTTGACCACGTTCAATCAGCTCCGATGGACGGGTCACATTGTCCGCATGCCCGATACGAGACTCCCAAAACAAGCGCTCTACTCGGAGCTCCGACACGGCAAGAGAGCCCCAGGTGGGCAGAGGAAACGCTTCAAGGACACCCTCAAAGCCTCCTTGAAAAAGTGTAACATCCCCACCGACACCTGGGAATCCCTTGCCCAAGACCGCACAAAGTGGAGGAGAAGCATCCGGGAAGGCGCCGAACACCTCGAGTCTCTTCGCTGGGAGCAAGCAGAAGCCAAGCGCAGGCAGCGCAAGGAGTGCACGTCAACCCAAGCACCCCACCCACCCGCCCCTTCAACCACCGTCTGCCCCACCTGTGACAGAGACTGTAGGTCCCGCATTGGACTCATCAGTCACCTGCGAACTCATTTTTAATGTGGAAACAAGTCATCCTCAGTTCCGAGGGACTGCCTAAGAGAGAGAGAAGAGTCAAGTGAGCAAGTTTTGTTATTTTTTTTTGTTCTTGTCGGGATGTGGGCCTCGCTGGCAAGGCCGGCATTTATTGTCCATCCCTAATTGACCTTGAAAAGGTGGTGGTGAACCTTCTTCTTGAACCGCTGCAGTCCGTGTGGTGAAGGTACTCCCACAGTGCTATTAGGGAGGGAGTTCCAGGATTTTGACCCAGCGACGATGAAGGAACAGCAATATTTATTACAGAAACAAACCAGAATTTATATATCCAAATCGGGATGTTGTTTGACTTGATGGGGAACATGGATGTGATGGTGTATCTATGCACCTGCTGCCCTTGTCCTTCTATGTGGTAGAGATCGTGGGTTTGGGAGGTGCTACTGAAGAAGCCTTGGCGATTTGCTGTAGTGCATCTTGTAGATGGTACACACTACAGCCACGGTACGCTGGTTGTGGAGTGAGTGGACGTTTAAGCTGGTGGATGGGCTGCCGATCAAGCAGATTGCTTGTTCTGGATGGTGTTGAGCTTCTTGAGTGCTGTTGGAGCTGCACCCATCCAGGCGACTGAATCGTTCAGCCTATTACACACACCATGAGAAAATTTGCCACAAACACTTTCATGCCTTGTATAGATACGACAGAACACATGTTTAGCATTTATCACCAGTTTGGAAACAATTTCTTTTACTGCTTTGTAATTACATCATTTCCACAAAATCACATTATTGCTATAATACATTTCAGATGAATATATGCTAAGTTTAACTCACTTTCATTTCTTCTTTCTAACATTTTTTTAAACCAGTCAAAATATATTACTCACAATTCGTTCTGTTTATAAATCTCTGGCCTGTGTTTTATACCCTGGATATAAAGAGGAAGCGACAGGATCTCTGGTATACTGTCCAAAGGGCACAAGTTACACCAAACAATTACTCAGTCGGGTCCTTTTATTAGATAAATATTGAATCCATTGGATCCCCAATATGAATAAAGAACTAAACGTGCATTTAACCCTTATCAGGTCCTCAGGATGTCTTAAACTGCTTTACGACCAATCGATTACTGTTGTTAGTTAGGCAAACACGGCAGCCAATTTACGCACAGCAAGGTTCCACAAACAGTAAGTGAATGAATGACCAGTTAATCAGCTTTTCGTAGTGTTCTTTCTTCCCATCACACATCTGTATTCCCACATTACAACAGAGACTACACTTCAAAAAGTACTTCAATGGCTGTAAAGCGCTTTGGGATGTCCGGTGGTCGTGAAAGGCGCTATAGAAATGTAAGTCTTGCTTTCTGATATTCAAATTATTAGAAACCCTTAACCAGGGTCACACAGTGGCCAACCTCCAATAACACACGCATGGTCCAAATTGACGTGCACCGGTGGTCCAAAGTATCACAGGGAAATGTGCTTTTTTACCCCTGAATTTCGTACTCAACAAAGTGAAGGATGTTTGTATTGAAGAACAGAACATTTCCAGTTCTGAGCACAAAGTATCAGCATTAAGCCGCTCTAGGTCAGGTGTAGCACAGTTAGGTTCAGAGTAAAGTCCCCCACCTGATCCACTCCAAACCTAACTACATTGGCAAATCCCAATAAATTGACCGCGCTCATACATTCCTAGTGAGCAATTACCCCTATGTTACAGGAACTGAAAGTAAAAGGAGCACAGGTAGCTGATATCCATCCTGGGCTTCCTGCTGATGATACATTTGTCATCTACAAGACTGCTTCAGAAGGGATGTGTCAGCTGTTTGTGAATGTATGACCTTCACTAAAGGACTTTGCAGATGTCTTGCTCCGTGACCTTCGCCTGTACAGCTCTGAACCCATAGTGTAAGTATCTGGCAGATTGAGATAGAGGGGAAAGTGGTGGCAGATTAATTTTAGTGTTAGCATTATATATTTTTTCTTGTTTGCTCTTTTGCGTCTTGTGGCCGTTGCTTATGACAGATATCATAAATCATACAGTGCATTTCCTCCCTGTGATTCTCCATCTAATTTTTCAGAATGTTGACATAGTAAACAACCTAAACCAGTTCCATGCCTCCAGAGTAGGGTGCAGATTCCACAGGGAGAGAGCTGCATGCAACTAGAATCCTTTCCCATTAGCAGCCGTGCCTCACTGGAATAATATTAGATTTCCATACTAGCCTAAAGATTCCTAAGAGGTTCTGAGAGATGCAGTAGAATTCCTATTGCATTTACAGGTTCTCCTGTAGGAGCCCATTAAATTAATGGCAATTGGCAGAATTTCCCTCTCTCGCCACTGGTCTCTGAACCCTTTCTCCCTCCTTGCAATAACCTTTCCTCTCTCTCTTTTATTTTATCAATGCAATTATGATCATTGCTCTTCAGATTTTTTTTTCCTCCTAAGCTTCAGATATGTTATTGTACGTGTTATTCCTCCCTACGTCCTCACTCTACTGAAATTAGGATTCCGTCTCCAGCTGTAATCCATTCTTTTTCAGGATCTCCAGTGTGAAACTCCTCAACTCCCTCTGACTTCCATTCCTCATACAATTTATAGGCTTTTAAATCCAAGCTTGGCTTCATCTACCAACGTACTTGATTTATTTGATTTCCTCTCCAACTCTTTCTAAGCTTCATGGTGCCCCTGGCCATTCCTGTCGATTGTTCCAAATCCTATCTTCCTCTGCACTTGCTGTACCTTGAGCAAATTAGAATGTGTTGAATTGAAACAAAGAGACATTAATCTCCAGCAAATAATTAATCGCGAGCTGTCGTGACTGTGCTTATGAATTTCACTTGCGTGCTAATACTTAATTTTGAGAGACACAAAGCATCTCATCTCTTTGCTCTAAGAATTGTTCAATTTCACCAGATATCAAATTTACACGTGGTGAGAAGGTGCTCATTTTTTTCCCTTTAAAAATTCTCAATGATAGGAAAATGTTCCTGCCTTTTCCAATGCATTTACTGCTGGGATATGCAGGAATCTAATGATAAAACCAGCATAGGCTCTGTCTTCAAATGAATGGTGTCCCCAGTGCATCACAGTGTCATTTGCCACCCAGCATTCATCTTTGGCACCAGACAGCTGAAGAATATCTTCATCTTGTTTTAAGGGAGCTTGCATGCTCGAGCACTGAGCTGCAATGTGGTGCAAGCGTATCTTTCTTGTATCTTACAAGTTCTGCTGATGATTCAGCTCTGTCACTCTTTTAAGCATCTAAACGTTGCATGTTTGTCAGGCCATAGCTGACACCAAAATTAATTGGGGCTTGCCTTGCACAACAAATAAAAGCAGAGGAAAATGTGTTTCTACTGTTTTGACAGTTAGGTGACTATTCCATTTACTCACAGGAAGACCTAAGAGTCTACCTCAGGGGGATGGGCTCCATCTGGATACACAAGACATGTTTCAGTTTCAATTTTTGTAACGGCGGCCATCAATGGACCCCTGAAATCTTCTAGGCTGGAGATCAATTTATTTACATTATGATGCTATGTAGAATAAGAAAAACTGTCTGTAAACACAATTGGTCATTTATATAACAACAGAAAATGCTGGAAAAGCTCAGCAGGCCAGGCAACATCCGTGGAGAGAAAATAGGGTCAACGTTTCGGGTGAAAACCCTTTGTCAAGACTAAAGAAGCACAGGAAATGAAATAGATTAAGAGGCCAGGCTGGGAGAGAACAAAAGAGAAGAGACATTAAGAGGTATTCAAAACGAGACGAGATGGTGATAGGACTAGTGGAGACAAAAGACGGCTCTAGATTAGGTGTGAAATGCGCTGGCAGAATGGTCATTTATATAATTGTACCCGCGATGGGGTGGTGGAATAATGCAACGCATTGATTACCACGTGTCAGCTTGGCTCAGTGGTAGCAATCTCATCTCTGAGGCAGAGGGCCGTGAGTTCTAAGCCCTGGTCTAGTACTTGGGCATGGAATCTAGCTGGACATTTCACCGGTATGGAGGGAGACATCCCATCTTTCGGATCAGATGTTAAACTGCCCTTTTTGTTAGATCTGCCTTTGTTACATCCAGACTTGACTATTCCAACGCACTCCTGGCTGGCCTCCCACATTCTTGAGGTCAGCCAAAAACTCAGCTGCCCCTGTCCTAACTCGCACCAAGTCTCGTTCACCCATCTCCCCCTGTGCTCGTTGACCTACATTGGCTCCCGATTAAGCAACGCCTCGATTTGAAAATTCTCATCCTTGTTTTCAAACCCCTTCATGGCCTCGCCCCTCCCTATCCCTGTAATCACTTCCAGCCCCACAACCCCCGCCCCCCCCCCCCCCCCAGATATCTGCGCTCCTCTAATTCTGGCCTCTTGAGCATCCCTGATTTTAATCGCTCAACCATTGGTGGCCGTGCCTTCTGTTGCCTAGGCCCTAACCTCTGGAATTCCCTCCCTAAACCTCTCTGCCTCTCTACCTCTCTTTCCTTCTTTAAGACGCTCCTTAAAACTTACCTCTTTGATCTGCCCTAATTTCCCCTTATGTGGCTCGGAGTCAAATTTTGTTTTATGACACTCCTGTGAGGCGCCTTGGGATGTTTTACTACTTTAAAGGTGCTATATAAATATAAGTTGTTATTGTTGTTGTTGAAAGATCCCTTGGAACTATCCAAAGAGGAGCAACATTCTTCCCTTAACCGACACTACCGAAAAATATTAATAGGTCATTTATTTCATTTGCTGTTTGTGGGACTTTGCTGTGTGCAAATTGACTGTCTTGTACATAACAACAGTGACTGCACTTCAAAAATAATTCACGGATTGTGAGCTGCTTTAGGATGTGATAAGGTGCTATATAAATTCACGTTTGCTCTTTCTGTAATAAATATCGCTGTTCCTTCATTGTCGCTGTGTCAAAATCCTGGAACTGCCTACCTAACAGCATTGTGGGAATGCCTTCACCTCATGGACTGCAGTGGTTCGAGAAGAAGGCCACCACCAGCTTCTCAAGGACAACTAGGGATAAGCAACACCCACATCCCAAAAATAGAACCGTGGAGTAGGAAGCTCTCAGGTTCAATCTTCCACTGAGTCCATGATGTTCCTGAACTGAGTTCTGTAAAAGCTGCTGTATAGAGGTTGCAAACAAACAAAAATCGGACAAGAATGTCTTGCTTGGATAACACTTCATGCCCGCCAGTGCCTGGCCAAAAGGGGAATGGGCAGAGATCTAGGAGAGGGCTGACCGCTCAGACGTGTCAGCCTAGAGACAAAAAAACTAGGGGATAAATTACCAAAAATCCAAATATCTGATATCTAATACACCAAATTTCAAAAGCTAGGTTAAAGGGATCTTGTGATTTGTCAAATGTACTTCCTTCAGTTTTTTTGTATTTTACATTGTGCAATTAATTGCTTTGAAGTTAAAAAAATCTTCTTTTGTTATATACATTTTATTCATTTCAGAGGAACTCAAGTGCAAAAGAATATCTATAATAACATTATATGCGATACCAAGGGGTGTTATAGGGTTCTAAAATAAAGCTAATTATATTTTCACTGAAGGTTTCTGCTCCTGGCAGGATATTTAAGTATATCTGGCACCTGGCTTAATAATCTTCAATAATACCTCCTCTCCCTGTCACATAACACAGGGCCACATAGCAACCGACCACAGCTAGCGGTAGTCAAGTAGAATTGATAGTTACATTCAAAGATCATGGGGTTATTTTGGTGAGAGGGTGAAAACAGGCACTAAATGGGTGCTGTGCTCATTAGACACGCCTGTTTGAAAGTCTGGTTTTATCTCGTAATTTTGGTCCTAATTGCTGATTACCATAAGTTGAACTTGCCTGGAGGAGCTAAAGAGACACCTGCAGGTTTAGCACTCAAGCGGCACGTTTCAAGATGGCTCAGGGATCGAGTGAGACCGAGGGAGAGGGCGCGGAGGTCCTCGTACATGTGGCACTGGAGGTCCTGGTGGAGGAGGGATGTCCTGTACCCGCAAGGGGGGAAGGAGTCCACCTCGCCCTCCTGTCCCTCTCTCCTGCAGCAGCTGGTGCTGCTCTGCCTGGTCTCATGTCCTCCTCCCACTCCTCCTGCAGGCCAAGGGGGAACCCCTAGCAAGATGCCGATGACCACACACTCCCTTTCCCCTGGTGACTCCTATAAAGTGTCCAGTAAGGTGGAGTAGAGCAGCACTCACTCTTTTTAGCTGAAGTCCTCAGAGAATTTCCAGGATAAATGTTGATAGAGTGTTGGTGAAGTCTTGACAAAGTGTCCCAGAAAAGTCTACCAGTGTGTTTCAAATCCTCTTGAAACCTCCAACAGCACGTGAAAGGTGATCTACCATTAAGTAGCACTCAAAATCCTCTGCAGTGACTAGTTTACTCCCAATCAGCTGGTCACTGTTAGGAGAGGGCGTTAGGACAAGCGCACTCCACCAAAATGCTGTGCAGCCTCCTCAGTGAGCGCTATCAGGCAATTTAAGTGGCAATCAGCCCCTTAACGATCCTCCGGGCGGCCGTTCCTAGCGCCAGCTTCAATTCCTTTACCAAGATGGCGTCTTGCGCTAAACGCGGGCTAAACCGGTGTTTCAGATTAAGATGCCACCTTGGCCACCTCAGAGGCTCTTTAGCACCTAAAGTATCCGGGGAAAATCGCCCCCACAAACTCTTAACAGCAAAAAAAAATCAGCAAAATGTTTTGAAAGAGTGCACAAAACCAACAAACTGGAGTGTATTGTACATCACATCACAGGGAACATTGCATCCCCCAACAAAGCAATTGGATTGAAGCAAAATGACAACATGATATGGGAGCAGGGTTATTAATCTTTTATAGTCTACTGCACTTAAAAGAGAAAGTATCATTTAACAAAAATATATCTCAATGGCTTACTCGCAAATAAAATTATCTGCCAAGTGTTTTGACCATCTGTTACCATGTTGTGGAGAAATCCAGCTTGGATCATTGCACTTTCAAACCACCAGGGAGACCTTGCTTCGTCTCGTTGCATTGCGTTCTGGGTAGGTTGCCGTCACTGTTGCCAGCCCGAGCTCTGCTGCTTGCGCCATGTTAACCCTCCACTCAATCGGTCCGTAAATAAAATGGAATTGTTATTCTTTCGAGAGCCAACGGTTGATGAATTGGGGATTCCTTTTCAGCCCTAAATTGTCTGAATCTATGGGGGGAATTTTGCCAGCCCTGGGGAGGCGGGTATGAAGGCAAGACTGCCGGGAAAATGGCAGAAACTGGGAGCGGGTACCGACCCGGCTCCCAACCCGCCTCCGTGCCATCTTCCCGGGAGGCAGGTCCCCGACTCGCACAGGGACCCATCTCCTCGAGGCGGGAAGGGGATTACAGCCACATAACTGCCTGTTAACAGGTAGCTAACAGACAGTTAAGAGGATTATCCCCATTTTACCCACACAAGTGCGGGCCTCCCAACGGCTGCAAACCTCGCCAGGGTCAACGAGGCGAGCAGTGGGTCTGCAGGGGTCAGAGGGGTCAAAAAATGCGCTGTGGAGGTGAGTGATGGGTGCAAGTGTGGAGAGGTAAGTATGAGAGGTGAGTGTAAAGTGTTAGAAAAAGCTTACCTTTGCTTCTTCTTGCAGGCTTCAACCTTTGGGGATCCGGAGGTGCCTCATCTCAACGGCAGAGATGACAGAATGGCTGCCGAATTCTCTGATACAGCAGCCATCTGATTTCTGTTAAGAAGAGAGGTTTGGTGAGCCTTCTGTCCAAGGGCTTACCTTAGAACAGAGATTGTTGGTGTTTGACAACTTCTCAAAGCTCTCAAATGCTGACAATTCATCTGTCAAAAATTTTTGACAGATGAAACGTCATTCGCTGACATCCCCTGTCACTGGCTTTCCCTTAATTGGCCGGCTAAGCCCGCAGGGCAGGACAAGGTCAATCAAGGGAAAATAGCATGGGTTGGCCGGACATAGTTGGGGGCGGGACTGAAACCTGACAACCAGCAGTCCTGCCCCCAACCCGCCCCATTGATAAAATCCAGCCCTATAGTTCATCAATCGTGAATGGCAAGTGCACACGTCGGCGTGATTCTAACATGACAGGAATTGTTTGGGTGCAAGGCAGAACTAGGCACGAAGTCAGGTGCTGGCGTAGTAAAAACACTCCAATACAAATGAGTTGGCATCGCGGGAAACGCGGACGGAAGAAGCAGCTAGAATTCGAATTGGCGTTTTCTGTGTACGTTTATGACGGATCGCAATTGTCTCAGGATGTAACAGTGCTTTCATCAAGTCATGGGGCCAATTTCCTTCAGCCCCACCACCCCAGCATAAGTCAGGCATCTTGCTATCATTTTTTCCCCCATTTATTTCAATTTTTTTTTCTCTCACATGGCAGCTGTCGTTCATTCTGCCAGTGCCATTTACATATCATCTCGAGTCATCTTTTGTTTCTTAACTTGTCCCATTACCATCTCCTTTTGCCTTGCACCATCATCCCTTTTGTCTCTTAATCTCTCCTGCCTTCCATCCTATCACAGACCTTCCCTTTTGTTCTTTCCTCCCCTCCCCCCTCTCCCTGCCCCTACACTTGCTTAAAAACCTGTTCCATCTCCAGCTTTTTCCACTTCTGACGAAGGGTCATCGACCTGAAACGTTGACTCTGTTTCTCTCTCCACAGACGCTGCCTGACCTGCTGAGTATTCCCAGCATTTTCTGTTTTTATTTCAGATGTCCAGCATCCGCAGTGTTTTGCTTTTGTATCATGCTAAACTTGACTGCCCAGTTTTCTAGATTTAGCTATTTACCAATTTGGGTGAGCTCTAAGCAGGATTACCACCTCGGCACTGGCATGTACCAAATGGGGCGGGTTACAGGACATTGTGCGCTGAAGCTTTGCAGGAAGCACGAAGGTGGAACTGTATTATGTGTGGGTGGCTGCTGTTTCTGGCAGCAGCAAATCCCTACATTCCCACCCCCCCCACACCCTCTGCAGGACCTGCAACGACCAACTCGCGCGATGCCCGCTTGCCTTGCGTCATGCGCCAATTTTAACAGGCGCGTTCTGGCCAGCCATCGAGGACCTCACACCAGGCAGGCGAGGGCCTCGTTGAAATTTGAAAGTCGGGGTCGGATGATGTCATATGAAAGAAAAGAAAGAAAGACTTGCATTTATATAGCGCCTTTCACGACCACTGGACGTCCCAAAGTGCTTTACAGCCAATGAAGTACTTTTTGAAGTGTAGTCACTGTTGTAATGTGGGAAACGCAGCAACCAATTTGTGCACAGCAAGCTCCCATAAACAGCAATGTGATAATGACCAGATGATCTGTTTTTGTTATGGTGATTGAGGGATAAATATTGGCCAAGACACCGGGGATAACTCCCCCGCTCTTCTTTGAAATAGTACCATGGGATCTTTCACATCCACCTGAGAGAGCAGACGGGACCTCAGTTTAACGTCTCATCCGAAAGACAGCACCTCCGACAGTGCAGCGCTCCCTCAGCACTGCACTGGAGTGTCAGCCTAGATTTTGTGCCCAAGTCTCTGGAGCAGAAATTGAACACACAACCTGCTGGCTCAGAGGCGAGGGTGCTACCAACAGAGCCACAGCTGACACATATGAACAGGCAGAAAGGCCTAGTTAAATGTCTCATCAAAAAGCCAGCACTTCCGGCAAAGCAGCACCCAGTGTCGCCATAATTATTTCTTCAAAAGTGTTGAATGAAAGGCTGACTACCAGACCGAGCATTCTGCTTATTTTGGTGATGTTGCCTCTTTGTGTCCATCAGGCAAGAGTGCAGAAAAGATGTTTGAGGAAAAATAACGCTGAGTGGCTGCATTCAGAACATTGTTAACATTTAAAAACCAACCCCATATGAAATACAGTTAGTTGTAAATAATTATCGTCAGGTTTATTGTACCCTGTTTCTAGTCACCCATTAAATATTTAATCGCTAAAAATATTTCTACCCGAGACTATTAAAAGTTTCATTATTCGTAACAGAACAAATGCAAGTATCATCAGCTTTAAGTATCCATTTTCTCGTCGCTCATTAAATATTTAATTGCTAAAAGTATTTCTACACGGGTCTATTAAAAGTTGCAGAACGCTGCAACTTTGGACTCCTGATAACCAGGCTCAATTTTGATCTTGAGTCGGCACTGACGTTCGTTTTCAGGTTTGCCCTCGGGGAGGGTCGCGTGTTGGAGATCCTGATCGTGCCCACAGAGTAAGCTGACACTCAGGTCTGCCACGTGGCAAGTCATCGTCTCAACTGTGGCATCAGGGGATGGGGGAGCACCAGGGAGGAAGCAGGAGGCTCAAATCCCACTCCCGGCATGTTGGCAGTGCTAAAGCATTTGCCCTGATGCATTTTGTGGTGCTGCCGCACAGAAGGGATTTCCTCACTTTTTCCCTCAGGTATTGCACTGCCATGAGCTGGGAGGGTAGAGGTCACAGGTGTGGGGGGAGGGGGTGGTGGTGGATTTTTAGGTAGCACCATGAACGTACTGGTGACAACTCCTTAAACCTGCACCTACACCGCTCAGCTGTGACGTGTCCAGTCCTAGTTCTTATGCTCAGTCCTAAAGGCAGGGGGGTGGTGGATGGGGAGGGAGGTGTGGGGGGGGGCAGGGAGGGAGGGGCAGGGAGGGAGGTGGGGGGGCGGGGAGGGAGGTGTGGGGAGGGGAGGGGAGGGAGGTGGGGGGCGGGGAGGGGAGTGGGGCAGGGAGGGAGGTGTGGGGGCGGGGAGGGAGGTGTGGGGAGGGGAGGGGAGTGTTGTGTATGTACCTTTAAGGGAATAACTGGTCTCAGACTGCAGTACCGGCAGTGACCACCCCTGTATAAAAGGCCCTAGCAGGCTTCTGTAGTTTCAGTTTCCAGGTTGTCTCTATTCAGTAAAGACTTGTTATAATCAACTCCTGCAGTCCGTGTCTCAATTATACACGGACATAATACTGGCGACGAGTAAGAAACAAACTTACCTGCAACTCGGCAGCACCTCAGACGACGTTATTGAAGGTCGAAGCCAGAAGAAAGAAAAAAAAAATAATCCAAAGAAACTCGAGGAACGGGCGTCGACCGTGGGCAACCGCCCTCCAAATCATCGAATTGAAAAGTGCAGGAGAGACTGTCGAGAGCCAGGCTTGGTTCTCCAGTCTGTGGTTTCCCAGCTAATCGGGCTGGTGGCAGGTAGTGCACTGATCCTTCCTGGGCTGCGGCGGGCTAGAGCTCGATCGGGTGGCTCTGCAACGGGGCCGGGCAGCGAGTCGGGAAGCAAAGAGAGAGAGAGAGGGTGGAGCACAAAGGGCGTGGCCGGTGCTTCGAAGCCGGGCAGCGTTCGGACCTAAGAAGAGGGAGGGAAGTGTCCCAGAGGGTCCGCTCCACGATGGGAACGGTTCTTCAATTAACGGAGCAAATACTGAAGCGCAATAGAAAAATAAAAATACCGCGGAGAGCGGCGTCGGCAGCAGCGATCGGGGAGGCGCGAAGACCATAGGGCGTCGCCATTACAGGATAGTAAAATAAATATAATCGCATGCAACAGCGTTGGCAGCAGCGGCAGCGGCGGGAAAGCGCCGGAGGCGCCATCTTAACTCGGCGGGGAAGAAGGAAAAGCGCGGGAGGCGCCATTTTGATCCATTGGGAACGAAGGCAAAGAGCGGGAGGCGCCATCTTAGATTTTCAAGATGCCAAAGACTGGTGATATCACTGCCTTCGATAATGCAATAGAAGACTGGACCACATATGTGGAAAGAGTCGAGGTATATTGCGAGGCAAACGATATAGCCGATGAGAAAAAGGCATCGGTATTGCTAAATTTAATGGGCGCAAGAACGTACGGCCTATTGCGGGACCTGATTACTCCAGCCAAACCGAAGGCGAAGAGTTTTAACGAAATTGTTGATATCCTACAGGAACACCTAAATCCTACACCGCTGCTGATAGCTGAAAGATTTAAATTCCACAGGAGAAATCAGCGTAAAAATGAGAGCAATGCTGATTACCTTATGGAACTACGCAAGCTATCAAAGCACTGCCAGTTCGGAGCAGGACTGGCAGATACCTTACGGGACAAATTTGTCTGTGGACTCCTGAGTGAAGGAACCCAGAAGAGGTTACTCTCAGAGAAAGAGCTGACACTAGATAAGGCTTTCAGCGTGGCAGTATCGTACGAAGCAGCAGCAAGGGGAGCTGCGGAAATACAACAAAAGCCACAGGAATACGGCACCCACGAAATGACACGGGGATTTGCAAAATGTTATCGCTGCGGCAGAACAAACCATGACCAGAAGGACTGCTGGTCCAAGGACAAAATATGCAGGCAATGCGGAAAGATGGGACACATTGCACGAGTTTGCAGGTCTGGGAAGAAGACCAACGACAACAAAAAGGCTACTAAGGAACCGTACAGGAAAGTACAAAAGATGACGGACAGTAGTTCCGAAGACCAGATGAGCGATAGTGAATCCGGGAACAAGAGACTAAGCTGTCTCAAACTTCACAACGTAATCGCAAAAGAGGATCACCGAACCATTTGGGTCACCCTCATGATAGCAGGGTCCCAAGTCAAAATGTAATTGGATACAGGATCAGTTCTAACCGTCATGAATCGACGAGACTACGAGCGGCTATTCTCACACATACCCTTGAGAGAGGCATCCATTGTCTTGAGGACATATACGGGGCAAAAAGTATACCCCAGAGGAAAAATAAGGGTGCCTGTCGAATACAACGGCAAGAAAATACGGAAATTGTATCTTTACATTCTGCAAGATGGTGGACCACTGTTATTGGGACATGAATGGATCAGAAAGAAAAGTTTAGACTGGCACTCCATTCAGGCACTGACAGTGGCTGGTAAAAAGGATGACGACGTCACTCCTGGACGATTGTCAACAATCTTAGCTGACGCCAAAGAGGTATTTCAACAAGAACTGGGCACTCTTAAAGGCGTAACTGCCTCGATAAAAATAGAGGAGAATGCAATTCCCAAGTTTTTCAAAGCAAGACCGGTACCATATGCAATTCGCCCAGCCGTCGAGGCAGAGCTGGAGAATCTGGAGAATGCAGGCGTGTTATCTAAGGTAGACTGGAGCGAGTGGGCGACACCCATCATTCCTGTCATGAAGAAAACGTTAAACAATAAGTCTGAGGAGCCAAGGAAGGTTCGCATCTGTGGGGACTTCAAGGTGACGGTGAACCCAATCCTTCACACAGTACAATATCCTCTTCCAAAGATAGAAGATATCTTCGCCTCACTATCTGGAGGGAAGCGTTTTACAAAAATTGTCCTAGCACAAGCATATTTGCAGATGGAGGTTGAAGGATCCTCTAGGAAGTATCTCACGATAAACACTCACAAAGGTCTTTACCAGTATAATCGACTGGTATTCGGAGTAGCATCAGCTCCGGCGATATGGCAAAGAGCGATGGAACAAGTCCTGCAAGGGATTCCGGGGACTCAGTGTTACTTGGACGTCATCCTAGTGACAGGTGAAGATGACAGCGAACACCTTGCCAACCTAGAGCAGGTGCTCACTAGACTACGTGAACATGGGCTACGAGCCAATCGCCCCAATTGCGAGTTTTTTAAGAAACAGATATCGTATTGTGGCCACGTGATTGATGAAGAGGGGTTGCATAAGTCCCCTGACAAAATTGAAGCGGTAGTTAAGGCTCCAGCGCCTGAAAATGTGTCGCAACTGAGGTCATTCCTCGGATTGGTGAATTACTACCATAAGTTTTTGCCGAATTTGTCCACAATTCTGCATCCACTGAACGCCCTACTATGAACGGGAGTAGCATGGAAATGGAGCGATGAATGTAAGTGGGCCTTTCAGAAGAGTAAGGACTTAATCACTTCAAGAGAAGTATTGGCTCACTACAACCCATCACTACCGATAAGACTGGCGTGTGATGCGTCTCCCTACGGCATTGGGACGGTACTGTCACATAAATTCCTTGATGGTTCAGAGAGGCCGATAGCTTTTGCGTCACGCTCGTTAACTTCAGCCGAGCGTAACTACGCCCAGATTGACAGAGAGGCCCTCAGCCTGGTGTGGGGGGTGAAGAAGTTCAATCACTACCTGCACGGTCAGAAATTTACTCTACTAACTGATCATCAACCTCTCGTCTCCATTTTCAACCCTCAGAAGGGCGTACCAATAATGACGGCACAACGGCTACAGAGGTGGTCCCTTTTCCTAGGGGCACACCAATATGACATCGAGTACAAAGGAACTAAACAGCATGGGAATGCTGATGGATTGTCGCGCCTACCGTTGCCAACGGTGGAAGAAGAACTGGCAGTGGATCCAGTGGAGTTATTCCACTCGACTATAGTCGAATGTCTCCCTGTGACGAATGCAAACATAGAAAAGGAAACACGAAATGACCTGACACTCTCCTGGGTCTATGATTTAACGGTGAAGGGATGGCCAGCACATGGCGAACCACTGCTGCCAGCATTCTCGCCGAGAAGAGAACAGCTGTCAGTGTGCAGAGGAACCTTGATGTGTGGATCCAGAGTAGTAATTCCACCCAAATTGAAGGATAGAGTGCTCAATGAGCTTCATGAGGGTCATCTGGGAGGGGTAAAAATGAAGAACTTAGCCAGAGCGTTTGTGTGGTGGCCGGGAATCGATAGAGAAATCGAAGAGATGACCAAGAGCTGTACAGGATGCCAGAAGGTCCAAAACGCCCCACCACAAGCCCCTCTACTTCCATGGGAGTGGCCCTCATCTCCATGGCAAAGGGTGCACATTGATTTTGCTGGTCCCTTCATGGACTCGATGTTTTTAATTGCGGTGGATGCACATTCAAAGTGGCCAGAGGTAATAAAAATGTCCTCAACCACCACAGAAAAAACTATCACAGTCTTATGAACCATATTCGCCAGGAATGGGCTGCCTGAACACATTTGCTCTGACAATGGACCACAGTTTGTGTCTGAAGAGTTCCGGAGGTTCTTAAAGAACAATGGTGTTAAGCATTACACATCCGCCCCATATCATCCAGCCACTAATGGATTGGCCGAGAGGTTTGTTCAAACATTCAAGAAGGCTATCAAGGCAATGTGTAATGAAGATATACCCCTACAACACAAGGTGGATAACTTCTTGTTTGCCTACCGGAATGCGACACATGCGGTTACCAACCAAACTCCAGCCATGATGTTCTTCAATCGAAGACTACGATGCCGCTTGGATTTGGTTAAGCCAAACGTCAGAAGAGATGTGGAGAACAGGCAGTTTCAGAATATGAATGAAAGGCCGACCAGGAGTTTTAAGATAGGTCAACCAGTTTTGGCCCGGGACTACCGCACAGAGAAATGGCAGCCAGGAACGATCTGTACACGGCAAGGACCTCTAATGTATACCGTGGACGTTGGAGAGAGCATTGTAAGACGCCATGCTGACCAGATTCTAGAGTCACTGGAAAACGTCAACTCCACACCACGATCTGATACACCTGGCGATGAAACCAAGTACCAATTGCATCTACCGCAGAATCGGTGATATTGGAAGCAGACGAACCAAACAACGACATTGATCCCGACTCAACCTTGCCAGAAGAACCTGATATCCCAAAGAGGTGTTATCCAGACAGAATCAGGAAGCCTCCTCAAAGACTGAACTTATAATTGCTTAACTTCAACCAATGTATCTAGCAATCGTAATTGTACTTGTAATTAGTTATTATTTAGTTGTTAAATGAATGTTATGTACTGTTTATCTAAAAGGGGAGGAATTGTTGTGTATGTACCTTTAAGGGAATAACTGGTCTCAGACTGCAGTACCGGCAGTGACCACCCCTGTATAAAAGGCCCTAGCAGGCTTCTGTAGTTTCAGTTTCCAGGTTGTCTCCATTCAGTAAAGGCTTGTTATAATCAACTCCTGCAGTCCGTGTCTCAATTATACACGGACATAATAGGGAGGGAGGTGGGGGGGCGGGGAGGGGAGTGGGGTAGGGAGGGAGGTGTGGGGGGGCAGGGAGGGAGGTGAGGGGGTGGGGGGGGTGGGGCGGGGAGGGAGGTGTGGGGGGGACAGGGAGGGAGGTGGGGGGTGGGGCAGTGAGGGAGGTGGGGGGCGGGGAGGGAGGTGTGGGGGGGCAGGGTGGGAGGTGGGGGGCGGGGCAGTGAGGGGGGTGGGGGGGGTGGGGCGGGGAGGAAGGTGTGGGGGGGGCAGGGAGGGAGGTAGGGGGGCGGGGCAGTGAGGGAGGTGGAGGGGGCAGGGAGGGAGGGAGGGGGGTGCAAGAGGGGCGAACCGAGAGAACCCTGGAGATCTTGACAAGGGAGGTCATGGAAAGAAGGTTTGCCATTTCTGGGCATGAAGGCTATCCTCTGCATTAAGCTGCAACTGGTGCTATCTGGGAAGAGCTGGGTGAGCAGGTGAATGCAGATTCTGCTGCAAAGAGAGGGCTAAAAAAGTCAACATCCCGATTAAGTTTGTTAAGATAAGTGAGTGCTGCTCTTACCTACCGCACACACACACACAGACATACCTTCAACCAGCTACTTGAGATACTTTCTTATCTTTACACAACTCTTTGTCCTCTAAACTGTTAGAACAAGGCAACCCATAACTCATACTTGGCACACCTTTCACCTTCTCAGGAAACCCTTCACAGATAGCAGGTAGGAACATTAAGCATTTCCCCACCTGCACACCATAGCCCTGATTTTAACTTGGGGCGTGCGGCGGTGCGCGGAGGCTGGGGTGGGTGGGAAGCACACATGACATTGCCAGCGTGAGGCCTGGGCCATTTTAATTCCCAGGCCTCTTTACCATCTTCTAGGACAGACTCCTGCTCAAACCTGGCGGGAATGTCGAGGAGGCTAGCGGGTGGGGGGCGGGATGTGCAGCAGGAAGCTGCCTCTGGGCACCCAAGGGAACAATCTCCTGCACGAAGGTAAGAGGTGAGGTGGTGGAGGGATGGGGGGGTGTGGGGAGGGTGGGAGGCAGGGGAGGGTGGGTAGGAAGGCAATCATGGCCAGGAGAGTGGAACGGAAGCCAGGAGCATGAGAGGCTCAAGAGGAATGGAACCAAGTATTTAACTTTAAAAAGAAATAGATTTGTATCCCAATTCTTTAACTTATCAAACTTTACCTGATCTTCTGTAAAAAAAAAATTACAGAAATCATTACAGAAGGATTCCTCTTTTAAACAGAGGTAAAAAAAATTGCTTGACAAACTTATTTGTTCCTGACAAGGTAATGGCCGTGCTTTTTATTTGTGTGGAAGGTGTTGATTTAATTTTGTAGTTAACACATCTATAATGTGCTTAAAACCTGCTTACAGGGCCTGCTCCAAGCTGCGATATGAAGCTAATGGACAGAAGGAGGCTTTCCAATCCTCAACTGTCCCATTTTAATCAAGATATCTTGACATGAAAGAGCAACGCTGGGAAAAGCAGCAGCAATATTAAAGATATGCGTCACAGAGGGAATTCGGCACTTTGCTTTTCCAGTTTGTATATGGCCAGTTCTGATGGGTACTCTGTGTTGAGTTCTGCGTTCAGTCCCATTCCTTCCTCTCCAGTGTCTTTCTCACTTTCTGCTGAGTACAGTTATAAACATTATTTGCCACTGAAGTGATTTCCTTCAATTGGCCACACAACAGTTATTAATTATTAGTGATATTTTCCTAGCACGCAAAAGTCCGCCTTAGAATTCCTTCCACGTTTTCTACAGCGTTAGAGATCCAAGATACAACGGACTATAAACTCAGCCACGCAGCACCCGATTTTAGGGCGTAACCAGCTTACTAAGCCCCAAATATGGCCGGCAGGAAACATGCGGACATTGCCATCCGGAAGTGCACTGCCTGTCATCTTGGTACAGGGAAAAGAAATAGACGACCAGGGCCCACTCCTGAAACAGGCGTTAACACTTTAACATTTGCAGATATGAGGCCCAGTGCCTGTTTGAGGCCCCCACTTCAAGATTGATTTGCCCCGAGGCAGTCGGCACCAGGCAAGATTTTCAGAATCAACCTCCTGCCCCTGCATGAACACATCATCCCAGGGGGGATATTTCCGTGAATCACAGAGAAGAATGATATAGAATGTTAAGAGCACACAAATAGGCCTTTCAACACATCGGGCAGGATTTTCATTGGGCCGTAGAGGCATGTGGGGGGTTAAAATCCCGAAATCGGGGGGCACAAACTCAGTTTCAAAGGAGGCGGGTACCCGACCCACACTGGGACCCGCCTCCAAGGCGGGAAAGGGATTAGTGCCAATTAACTGCCTGGTAACAGGTAGTTAACAGGCAGTTTCTAGCCTAATTGCTATTTTCATTCTTGAAGTGTGGGATTCCCGACAGCTCCAAACCATGCCAAGTTAGCGAGGCGGGCCGTCGGGCTGAAGGGCTTGGAGGGTTCGAGATGTCCGGTGTTCAGGTGAGTGATGGATGCATGAGTGCAGAGGTAAGTGTGTTTGGTGTGTGTAAAGTGTTTAAAGAAGTTTTACTTACCTTTACAGCCTGCCCTCATCTCACCGGCACAGAAAGCAGAATGGCCGCGATCTGTCAAAAATTGCAGCATTCAGCTTTCTGTTCCGGGGAGATCTCTAAATCAGCTTGAGAGGAAGGAATTAACTTGGAGTACAGATTGTCAGTGTTTGATAGCTTCAAAGAGCTGTCAAACGCTGATATTTCATCTGTCAAAAGGTCTTGACAGATGAAATATCAATCTGTGACATCACCTGTTGCTGGGTGGCCCTTAATTGGCCTGCTGAGCCCACTGGGCAGGCTCAACAAGGTCAATCAAGTCAAAATTGCATGGGTTGTCTAGAACTCGATGGAGGCAGGACTACAACCCTGAAAGTTGTAGTCCTGCCTCCTGCCCGCCTCCTCAATGAAAATCCAGCCCGATGTCTGCGCTGGTATTTTGCTCCACATGGTCCACCCAGTCTAATCTCACTCTTCTGCTCACTCCTCGTAGCCTTTAATCGTACTCTTTTTCAAGCAACTATCTCATTTCCTTCCAGAAGAATTTTTGGGCTCTGTTTCAACAACAGATGGTGGCAGATAATCCCACAATCTAACCACTCTCACATTCTTTTTGTGATGACCCTAAATTTGTGCCCTGTTATTGTCTTGGCCAATCAGTGAAATAATCTATCACTATTATCTTATCATAACCCTTCATAATTTAGCCTTTCAACTCCAGTGAAAAGAAGAGCACTTCTCCACTGAATCTGCAGCACTGTAATAGATATGATGCCTTTTAGAGGAAATAGACTCAAATAGAGCTGATGTTATTGCTTTTCTTTGTTTTTATGGTTATTTTTGTTTGCTCATCAAAGGTAAGGGATGTTATTGCTGAATGAGAGGGCATTCTTTCCATTTTGGTCCCCCACCTCAGCATCAAACAGTCCGAGGTCAGGTATAACACGGTAAGAAGTAACGTAAAGTTCCCTCTGTTCTGAACCAACGAGGTTTCTCAGCCACAAGCGTAGAGTGCTCGCGACTACTGCTTTCCATTTGCCGCACCAGCCATCATCCACTGGCCCCTCAAAGTGAGGCTAGCAATTGGTGACAAATTAGGGGGCAGGTTTGTGCTGTAGGCATGTGCCGACCAGGTTGCTGGGTCAAAACTGTCCAAACCCATGTCGTTACTCTTACATTATGACCGAAACGTCTGTGAGAAATGCTTTAAAATAACTACAGACAACCACAGGGACGTACGTCCTGCTCCCAAGAAGAGGAAGAAAGGGCTCCTTACTGATGGTGAAAACAGGCAATGTTGTCAGGTGAGTTTCTCCACAGCACCACAGTATATCATAGAATCATAGAAATTTACGGCACAGAAGGAGGCCATTCGGCCCATCGTGTCTGTGCTGGCCAAAGAGCTCTCCAGCCTAATCCCACTTCCCAGCTCTTGGGCCGTAGCCTTGTAGGTTACGGTGCTTCAAGTGCATATCCAAGTACTTTTTAAATGCGATGAGGGTTTCTGCCTCTACCACCCTTTCAGGCAGTGAGTTCCAGAACCCCCACCACCCTCTGGGTGAAACATGTTCTCCTCAACTCCCCTCTAATCCTTCTACCAATTACTTTAAATCTATGCCCCCTGGTTATTGACCTCTCTGCTAAGGGAAATAGGTCCTTCCTATCCAGCCTATCTAGGCCCCTCATAATTTTATACACCTCAATCAAGTCTCCCCTCACCTCCTCCGTTCCAAATGGTGTAGAACATGAAAAGAGGAAAACTATTTAAATATGGTTCAATTTGCCTTTGTTGTTGTAACTACAGTATTCCGTGTAAATATCATAGCCCTGTAGATGTAAATTAACATTTTATCAAATAAATTATTCTTTAGACTCAAGTGTATTTAACGTTTATGCCTCTTAAACATACGCTCATGCTAAGTGTGTACAAATTGTGGATAAATACTCTGGAGTACATTCTTCATCAACACATGATTAGGTGCTCAGCTTTCAAATATAAAACCTTTAATCCTGAGGATCCCATCCTGGGAGGAGGTTGGAGCTTTCTTCTGAATGATTTATGAAAACTAATCTGTCGATTCTCAACGCAAATGACTCTCTCAGTGGTCTTACAGAAGCATTTGCCTGCAATTAATTCAATGAAAGTGCGTGTTGGGGGGACAACTGGAATATAAACAGTGTGGCTTTCACTTATGTGGAAATGAAGGAAATTTTCAGGAGGTAGAATTAATTGATCCTGTTTAAAATATATATTTATAGTCTTCCTTATTCTCCCTGCTTTAGTTAGTCCCATCTTATAAGCTATACGTAGCTGGAAAAAATTGGCCGGGTGATTTACTCCCAGAGTTCTCAGTAAAACCAGAGCCTGCTATCCACAAGGTGAGTTTTTGAAATTTACTTACCTGAATGTGGAGCCGGGAGAAGCAGAAGTGACGTGGGCCACTGCGCCCCCCACCCTGACCTCCGTTCCTGCCCCAACCCGGCCTCCTGACTCCCGATCCCCAGCCTCCGATGCTTCCCCCACCCCAGCCTCCAAACTCCCAGCCCCTGGCTTCACTTACTAGAGGGCCACAGCGACACTAGCAGCGCCCCAATCCTGGTTTATTCTTCGCCAACTGGCTGTTTGTGCCAAGCCCAGCTCCATTGAAATGAGGCCCAATAGCGGGGCACCTTGAGCCTCATCGTTCAGGCGCAGGGTGTGTACCCTGCACCTCCCACGTGCCCAAAACTGGGCACACCCGAATTTCAACCTTAATGTTCTTCCCTCGAACTCCTTAGGATAGGATAACATTATGTATATGAATGTGTGCACTGTAAAGCCAGGTTAAACGCAATAAGCATGTGACAAATATCTTAATGTATTTTTTGTGTGTAAACAGATTACTAAATAATGTGGTTTATCTGTGTATCCAACACAGATGCTGGGAACATCTGCTACCATGAAGTAGCGTTGTGAGGTACCAGATCAGCACTATCACCTGCACACCCAGTAGGAAATATCTTTTGATTGAATTTTCACGAAGCATTACGTTCTCTGCATTACTTATCATCTGCACTTCCAAAATGCTTTCTTTAGGTATATTACAGAATGTAGTTGAAGCTATTTTCTTTCCAGGATCCTCTAAATTTAGTGTAACCTGCTACTGTCAGTGAAATTCTACCTGCGGTGACTCAGAACAGAGAGCTGAGAGATGCTTTACAATGACATTTAGTTGTCCATGGGTAGATGTCAATCCAGTCATAGTGCAACATGCAACTTCCTGTCAGGAACAAGTGAGTGCACCCAAACCAAAGTAAAACAAGATATCCATGTCAGTCGAATTCAGTCCTGTCTTTGGAGGCTGGCAAGATACACTGTTTTGGTGTTAAACAGAATGGATTCCGTGGGGACTGAGTAACAATAGATTGTACAATTCTTTCACCTCAGGGTTTGAATCCAGCCTGGACGAATGGGATGAAAGTATCTTTTCTCCGCTGGCTGTAACAGCTCTACGCAAAATTATTTTCATCAGTTTCAACCCATTTCCTAGAAGATGTGTCAGCCGTGGCTCAGAGGGTAGCACTCTCGCCTCTGAGTCAGAAGGTCATGGGTTCAAATCCCACTCCATGAAACTTCAGCACAAAAATCTCGGCTGACATTCCAGTGCCGTGCTGAGGGGGTGCTGCACTGTCGGAGGTGCCGTCTTTCGGATGAGATGTTGATCTGAGGCCCCGTCTGCCCTCTCAGGTCACACGGGAACGGTAGCATAGTGGTTATGTTACTGGACTAATAATGCAAAGGCCTGGACTCCTGATCCAGAGAGATGAATTCAAATCCCACCATGGCGGCTGGGGAATTTAAATTCAATTAATTAAATAACTCTGGAATAAAGAGCTAGTATCAGTAATGGTAACCATGACACTATCAGATTGTTGTAAAAACCCATCTGGTTCACTAATGTCCTTTAGGGAAGGAAATCTACTGCCCTTACCCGGTCTGGCCTATATGTGACTCCAGACCCACAGCAATGTGGTTGACTCTTAACTGCCCTCTGAAATGGCCGAGCAAAACAAGCCACTCAGTTGTAACAAACTGCTACAAAAAACAATAAGAAGAAGAATAAAACCAGACGGACCACCTGGCATCGACTTTGGCATTGGCTACGGACATGACAACAGTTCAACCCTGCAAAGTCCTCCTCACTAACGCATGGGCACTTGTGCCAAAATTGGAAGAGCTGTCCCACAGACTAGTCAAGCAAAACAGTCTGACATAGTCATACTCACCAAATCATACATTTCAGTCAATGTCCCAGACTCCTCCATCACCATCCCTGGGTATGTCCTGACCCAGCAGAGGTGGCGGCCCTGTGGTATATAGTCAGGAGGGAGTGGCCCTGGGAGTCCTCAACATTGTCTCCGGACCCCATGAAGTCTCAAGGCTTCAGGTCATGCTTTCTTCCGATCAAATTGTATCACTTTGCACTTTTCTGCGTTAAAATTCATTCGCCACTTGTCTGCCCATTTCACCAGCATGTCATTGGCCCGTATTTTCTGATCACAGGCCTCCCGCGTGCGGAGGCCTGCGATCTGGAAAAATCTACGCCCTTACCTGAGGGCTCCCGGGACACACACACTTCCGCTCCTGGGCCTCTCCAACTCCAAGTGCGCAGGGCCCACGTATCCCAGAGGCGCAGGTAGTTCGCAGCGTCCCTGGGATCACGTGGGCCATGGGGAGCCAATCAAAGAAGGGAATCTCCCTTCATATATTTGACAGGTCTATCTGTCAAGTGTATGAATGGAGATCACCCCAAAAACTTTAAATAAATTAAACAAAAAACATCACATTTTTAAAATGAGTTGAAATTACAATAAATTAAATATTTTAAACAAAAATTAAACTTTTAAAAAAAATAATTGAAGTTTTTTACAGGGCTAAAAATAAACTTACCTGTTTTAAAAGTATTTTTAAATGATAAACCAGTGAAAAAAAATTTTTAAACTTTTTTCAACTCTTATCCTGGTAAAGCGTAAGAATTGTAAGGGTTTTCTGCAGGCAGAGGGTCTCCAAAAAGTGGAACTAGCCGCCCGCAGAGGCCCTTCTCTGCAAAGACAGATCGGAAATGCCGGATTTCAGCGCATGTGCTGTGCACAGCACGTACCCACCCGTAGGCATCGGAAAATACGGGCCTATGTTTTTTTTAAGTCTATCACTATCCTCCTCACTGTTCACTATACTTCCAAGTTTTGCATCATCTGCAGATTTTGAAATTGTGCTCTGTACACCCAAGTCCAAGTCATTAATATATATCAAGAAAAGCAGTGGTCCTAGTACCGACCCCTGGGGAACACCACTGTATACCTTCCTCCAGTCTGAAAAACAACCGTTCACCACTACTCTCTGTTTCCTGTCACTTAGCCAATTTCATATCCATGCTGCCACTGTCACTTTTATTCCATGTGCTTCAACTTTGCTGGCAAGCCTATTATGTGGCACTTTATTAAACGCCTTTTGGAAGTCCATGTCCACCACGTCAACCGCATTGCCCTCATCAACCTTCTCTGTTACCTCATCAAAAAACTCAATCAAGTTGGTTAAACACGATTTGCCTTTAACAAATCCATGCTGGCTTTCCTTAATTAATCCACACTTGTCCAAGTGACTGTTAACTTTGTCCCTGATTATCATTTCTAAAAGCTTCCCCACTACCAAGGTTAAACTGACTGGCCTGTAGTTGCTGGGTTTATCCTTACACCCTTTTTTGGACAAGGGTACGGGAAACTCTTTGGTATCCGGGACTGACGGGACCGGCGTGTTGCCGGTTGATCAAAAATTCCAGATGACGGAGAGGGTTATCTACCGAGGCTATTTTTAACAAAGAAAAATAAAAAATCAAGAAATGTGCAGTATACAGTAATTGGGTAGTCACCTACAGAATGTCGTGTTAAATGGATGGTGGAAGATGCTTGATTAAGTACAGTACTGCCAGTTGAGGGTAATCCATAACTCTTTAATTACTTAACAGTAATGACTATACAGTACAGTATAAAGTACTGTGGTTGACTGTACACTTAATCCAAGTCAGCTGGTTCATCAGGAATATCCATGCCAGCTGGGTCATCAGGATCATGCACTTCAACAGATTCTTCAGGCACTTCCACTGCTTCAACTCTTTTGGAAGCTTTCCTAAACATGTCCCGGATGTCTGCTTGCTTAGTGGACTCTTGCCTTTTTTGTAGAAAGGTGGAATGCAGAATATGGAGCTGCATAACTTCGTGGGCAGAATAGCAAGGCTGCCTTTCAGCAAATTTGAGGAATGAAGCAAATCTTTCTGCAGCTTTAGCCCAAGAAATCATCTTCTCTTCAGAAATCTCATCCTCTTCACTTTCCACCTCACTTTCCTTTTCTTTCTTTGGATTCAAAACATTCTCAATTATTTCATCATCACTTAGCATATGCACAACAGCAACTTCTCTATCTGCATCAACCCACTGCTCAATATCACTTTCACTGAGGTGACGTAGAGGGTTTGCTGGGCCTACATTTTTCACCATGCCAGCCATTTCCATTATTGTACTCCTCTTGGGACGAACATTGAACCCATGAAATTCCTCCTCTGAAGAAGAACCTTCAGCAAACATTACAGAAGGCCACAATTTGCGCCAGGCTTGTCTCAAAGTGTGACCTTTCACCAAGTTCCAGGAACATGCAGCATTAAAGATGGCATCTTTAAGATTGTATTCCTTCTGAATTGTGTGAATATTTTCATCTTGGCTTATCAGTTTACGTAGGAAGTCTTTCTTGTAATGACACTTGAGATTTTGGATAACGCCCTGGTCCATGGGTTGTATGAGAGAAGTTACATTTGGTGGCAAAGAAACGGTGAAAATATTTCCAAAAACCAACTCAGATTCATGCGGATGGGCTCTACGATGATCAAGCAATAAAATGCATTTGCTATCTTCAGGTTTCCCTATTCTATGGAAATGTTCCCTCACAGATGGAACAAAAATATGATGGAACCAATTCGAAAAGATTTCCTTATCCATCCAAGCATTTCTTTGAGCTTTGTACTCAACAGGTAAGTGCCTCACATTTTTAAATGCACGGGGATTTTTATACTTCCCAATAACAAGAAGTTTAACCCGATGTGATCCAGCAGCGTTCGCACATGTTAGCACGGTTACACGATCTTTATTTTTCTTGTAACCTAAAGCATTAGCCTCACTAGCCCCAGCAAGCATTGATTCTGGCAAAAACCTCTAAAATAAGCCAGTTTCATCGGCATTGCATATCTGTGCTAGCGACAAATCATGTTGCTGCACAATCCGATTGAAATAATCGCAGTATTCTTCAGCGGCGTCGTGATCAGCTGATTACTTCTCCCCGGAAATATCGAGTCGTCGTATCCCGTGTCGTAACTTGAAGCACGTTAGCCATCTCTCGGAGAAAGCACACTTGTCAGTGAGTTCCATCTTTACGTAGAAATCCTTTGCTTTCTCGATTAGCATGGGTCCGGAAAGTGGAACACCCTCTGAACGCTTAAGAGAAAACCACTCATAAAGCACGGTATCCAGCTCTTCAAGCTTAGGCTTACGAAGCATACGCCATTTCTCTACACTCTTAGATGTCTCCGAGCTTGAATAAAACTTGAGCAGCTTTTCCTTCTGCGATTTGATGTTGTAGATTGTTGATGAACCGATTTTGAATTCATTCATAATGTTGATACGCTTCTCTCCCCTTTCTCGTCGTTGGCATATCTCGATTTTCTGTTTTAAAGTTAACATCACTCTCTTCCTTTTGCTTGGACCAACTTTTGGGATTTCCATAATGCAATGCAATGACTACCAGCAGCGTGGGAGACACACAGAACCCCTGTAAAATGGTGGATCATAAGAGACTACGGGCAGCGCGGGAGAGTCAGACTCCTGTTACAGGGGTTTTGAGGTGTTCCGACTCCCAACAACGCCAAGAAGCTGAGTAGTGGCAGTTTGGAGAACTACCCCCACTGACTAACTCGGCCACCGCGGGAGACTCGGACTCGGACTCGGACGCGGCAACATTGCTGGTTATTGAGGTGTTGTTTTCGGAGCGAGAATTTTGCCGGTTAACAGAGAATTCCAGATATTTAGGTGCCGTTTAAACGAGAGTTTCCTGTATAACATTTGCAATTCTCCAGTCCTCTGGCACTACCCCTGTATCTAAGGAGGATTGGAACATGATGGCCAGTACCGATTTTCACCTTTACTTCCCTCAGCCTCCTAGGATGCATCCCATCCATTCCTGATGAGTTATCGGCCCAGAAATTCAGGTCCCAACGCGTGAGTACGCACGGGGTACTCACGCGTAGGCCCAACGAAAGTGCCGGTTTCGTGCATGCACTGCGCATGCGCGGGAAACCGGCACTTCCGTTCCCCTGAAAGAAGGGGTTGACAGGTGGAACGCGTGCGCCGGAGAGGCAGCGCGTGCGCATCGAACTTAATTTTTTTTGCAGGTTTTTCCGGGAGGGTAAGTCTCCAGCAGTTACACTTTTAAAAAGCAGGTGCAAGGCCTGCTTTTAACAAGGTAAGTGGTGAATTAATTAAAATTAAAACATTTTTTCCACAGGTTTATTATTTTTAAATACTTTAAAGAAAGGTAAGTTTATTTTTAGCCCCGTTAGAAAATGTAATTAATTTTTTCAAAAATTTAAATTATTGTTTAAAATAGCTATTCCATGTCATTTATAATTATTTTAAAAATGTGATGTTTTTTTAAAATTTATTTGAAGTTTTAGTGATGTTTTGGGGCTTATAGTATTTATAGGTTTGACAGCTCTTCCTGTCAAACTTATGAATGAAGCATTCCCTGCTACCATTGGCTCTCCATGGCCCACGTGATCCCAGGGGACGCATCGAACTAACTGCGCCCCCTGGGATGCGCAAGCACTGCGCGCCGGCAGTTGGAGGAGGCCCAGGATTGGAATCCCACGCGGGCCCACAGCTCAACGGCCGGCGCGCTAGGTAAGTGCAGGTCGGGGGCTTGCACCCGCGGGAAGCCCCCGACCCAAATTTCTGGGCCATTAACTTTAGGTACAGCCAGCCTTTCTAGTACCTCTTTATCAATTTTTATCTCATCCAGTATCTACACTATCTCCTCTTTCACTGTGAATTTGGCAACATCTTCTTCCTTGGTGAAGACAGATGTAAAGTATTCATTTAGTACCTCAGCCATGTCCTCTGCCTCCATGCGTAGGTTTCCTTTTTGGTCCCTAATTGGCCCCACCCCTCCTCTTAGGACCCATTTATTATTTATATGCCGAAAGAAGACTTTTTAATTCCCTTTTATGTTAGCTACCAATCTATTTTGATAATCCCTCTTTGCTCCTCTTATTTTCTCTTTCACTTCTCCTTTTAACGTTCTATATTCAGCCTGATTCTCACTTGTATTCTCAACCTAACATCCATCATACATGCTCTTTTTCTGCTTCATCTCACCCTCTATCTCCTTCGTCATCCAGGGAGATCTGGCTTTAGTTGCCCAAGCTTTCCCCCTTGTGGGAATGTACCTCGACTGTACCTGAACCAACTCCTCTTTAAAGGCAGCCCATTGTTCGATTACAGTTTTATCTGCCAATCTTTGATTCCAATTTACCCGGGCCAGATCTGTTCTCAACCCACTGAAATTTGCATTCCTCCAATTAAGTATTTTTACTCTAGATTGCTCTCTGTCCTTTTCCACAGCTAATCTAAGCATTAGAATACTATGATCACTGTTCCCTAAATATTCCCCTATTGACACTTGCTCTACTTGACCCACCTCATTCCCCAGAACCAGATCCAGCAATGCCTCCTTCCTCATTGGGCAAGAAAGTTCTCCTGAACACACTTCAGAAATTATTCCCTCTCTTTGCCCTTTACACTATTACTATCCCAGTCTATATTAGGATAAATGAAGTCCCCCATTATCACTACTCTATAGTTCTTGCACCTCTCTGTAATTTCCCTGCAAATTTGCTCCTCTATATCTTTGCCACTAGTTGGCGGCCTATAGAATACACCTAGTAGTGTAATAGCACCTCTATCGTTTCTTAACTCTAACCAAATATATTCTGTCCTTGACCCCTCCAGGACATCCTCTCTCTCCAGCACTGTAACATTCTCCTTAACCAATACTGCCACCCCACCTCCTTTCTTTCCTGAACACCTTGGGGGAAAAATTTGGTTGCTTTGCGCCTCCCGTTAGTGCTCTAAGAGGGCGCTAATGGGACACAAAGCAACTAGCATCCGGGCACATCAATGTTTGCGCCAGACATTTTACGGCGGCACTAAACTCTAACGCCATGATCTCCTGCACCCGCAGATCGTGACGCCAGTCGAGTGTGCAACGCCCCGATAGCGCCTCAGACTGGATACTGAGTGGCGCCCCCTGCCTACGCTAGCAACGACAGGTTGAGGGGAGCGTTTTGCAGTCGAGAAGGGACTGGGGGAGCGCTATTTAAAGGCAACCGCTTCCTGCCTTTTTTTGTCAGTGACATTCTGAGAGAGAGAGAGAGACTTCTGGAGAGATTCAATGCTGTGTGAAGGAGTTTTGGGTACTGAGCAGCACTTTGCAGGTTCATTTTTATTTGACCTTCCTTGCATCAATTTAGAAGAGACTATGGGGGCCGCACTCTGAGCTCTTTCCTTGGGTCTCTCCATTGTTCTTTCCAGCAGATTTGATGTACAGGTCTCTCCAGGCCGAGATTCAAGGCTGCAATGAGCAGGATGTGGATGGAGAGCAAGATCGACCCTCCCCTTTAAGAACTGGCCGGAGCCAGTGTGTCTGTATTCCATTGCTGACTGACATCACATGAGCTTCGCCAGCGCTCTGAGGTAGCGCCTCACTCCTCGGCGTTAGCGCCTTAAGAAAGGTGTGTAGCGCCCGAGTTAGTGCTCCAATCACCTCCAGGGGCGATAGAAGCCAAGTTTGCAGTCGGAGGCTAAACTTTGCGCCCGGCTGATAATTGCGCCCCAAACGGGGCGATACTGAATTTCTCCTCCCTTATATCCAGGAATATTTAATACCCAATCCTGCCCTTTTTTGAGCCAGGTCTCTGTTATCGCCATGACATCATATTCCCATGTGGCTATTTGCGCCTGCAGCTCACCAACCTTATTTACCATGTGCGTTTACACACATGCACTGTAAACCTATCTTAGGCCTCATTGTATTCTCTCTTAGTCTGACCCCACCTAATACCATACTATTTCTTACTCTAGTGCTGTCTGTCTCTGTTTCTCCTTTCTAATGCTACACCCTGGTGCCCATCCCCCTGCCAAATTAGGTTAAACCCTCCCCAACAGCACTAGCAAACCTCCCCGCGAGGACATTGGTTCCGGATCTGTTGAGGTACAACCCGTACGGCCTGTACAGGTCCCACCTCCCCCAGAACTGGTCCCAATGTCCCAGGAATCTGAAGCCCTTCCTCCTGCACCATCTCTGCAGCCATGCATTCATCTGCTCTATCCTCCTATTTCTATACTCACTCGCGCGTGGCACTGGGAGTAATCCAAAGATTACTTCCTTTGAGGTCTTGCTTTTTAATCTCTTTCCTAGCTCCCTAAAATTTGCCTGCAGGACCTCATCCCTCTTTCTATCTATGTCGTTGGTACCAATATGGATCACGACCTCTGGCTGTTCACCCTGCCCCCCTCAGTGACATCCTTGACCCTGGCCCTAGGGAGGCAACATACCATCCTGGAATCACGTCTGCGGCTGCAGAAACACCTGTCTGCTCCCCTAATTATCAAATCCCCTACCACTGTTGTTTTCCAGATCTTCCTCCTCCGCCCTGTACAGCTGAGCCACCCGTGGTGCCATGGACTTGGCTCTGGCTGTATTCCCCAGAGGAACCATCACCCTCGCCAGTAATCAGTATGGCACTAAATTGGTAATCTCACGTAGAGAGGCCACAGGTGGCTAGGAAATGTAAGTGTCTCGGTGGTGCAGGAACAGATGCTGTGCTGAGGGTGCTGAGGCTCAGTCAGATGTGCCGGTAGGCATATAACCCACCGAAAAACTTATCTGCGAACATTCCCAGTCATAGACTCACAGAATCATTGAAATTTATGGCACAGAAGGAGGCTAATTTGGCCCATCGTGTCAGTGCCAGCCAAAAAAGTCTATCCAGCCGAATCTCACTTTCAAGCACTTGGTCCGTAGTTCTGTAGGTTACGGCTCTTCAAGTGCATATCCAAGTACTTTTTAAATGTGATGAGGGTTTCTGCCTCTACCACCCTTTCAGGCAGTGAGTTCCAGACCCCCACCACCCTCTGGGTGAAAAAAGTTCTCCTCAACTCCCCTCTAATCCTTCTACCAATTACTTTAAATCTATGTGTGGTATCTTGAGCTGGCCATAGATGGAGACAGACACAGGTTAACTCCGTAACATGGTTTAATCAACACTTGCACATAAAAGCTTCTGCCATGAGGCAGCAAAAACAAAGAGTACAACCAGTACAGATCAGACTTAACTCAGGAGAGCAATTGCCACAGCACCACCTGGTGGATCAGGTTACACATAACCTCCCAGGTTACTACACTCCTCCCCCCTTAAGATTGCCGTATGCAATTCTTAAACAATAACCCTTACTAGGTACTATGTTTTAACTAACCAGTATGTTCTAACCATGGTTAACCCCTGACTAATTTAACAGGTTTGTATTATGCCCGTGAATGATTGAGACACGGACAGCAGGAGTTGAACAAAACAAGTCTTTACTGATTGAAGTCAATCGGGAAACTGAAACTACAGAGGCTCACTAGCGCCTTTTATACAGTGGTGGTCACTGCCGGTACTGCAGTCTGAGACCAGTTATTCTCTTAAAGGTACATACACAACAATTCCTCCCCTTTTAGATAAACAGTATATAACATTCATTTAACAACTAAATGATAACTAATTACAATCACAATTACGGTTGCTAGATACATTGGTTAAGTTTAAGCAATTATAAGTTCAGTCTTTGAGGAGGCTTCCTGATTCTGTCTGGATAACGCCTCTTTGGGGTATCAGGTTCTTCTGGCAAGGTTGAGTCGGGATTAATGTTGTTGTTTGGTTCATCTGCTTCCAATATCACCGATTCTGCGGTAGCTGCAATTGGTACGTCGATTTCATTGCCAGGTGTATCAGATCGTGGTGTGGAGTTGACGTTTTCCAGTGACTCTAGAATCTGGTCAGCATGGCGTCTTACAATGCTCTCTCCAACGTCCACGGTATACATGAGAGGTCCTTGCCGTGTACAAATCATTCCTGGCTGCCATTTCTCAGTGCGGTAGTCCCGGGCCAAAACTGGTTGACCTACCTTAAAACTCCTGGTCGGCCTTTCATTCATATTCTGAAACTGCCTGTTCTCCACATCTCTTCGGACGTTTGGCTTAACCAAATCCAAGTGGCATCGTAGTCTTCGATTGAAGAACATCATGGCTGGAGTTTGGTTGGTAACCGCATGTGTCGCAAACAAGAAGTTGTCCACCTTGTGTTGTAGGGGTATATCTTCATTACACATTGCCTTGATAGCCTTCTTGAATGTTTGAACAAACCTCTCGGCCAATCCATTAGTGGCTGGATGATATGGGGCAGATGTGTAATGCTTAACACCATTGTTCTTTAAGAACCTCCGGAACTCTTCAGACACAAACTGTGGTCCATTGTCAGAGCAAATCTGTTCAGGCAGCCCATTCCTGGCGAATATGCTTTGTAAAACTGTGATAGTTTTTTCCGTGGTGGTTGAGGACATTTTTATTACCACTGGCCACTTTGAATGTGCATCCACCGCAATTAAAAACATCGAGTCCATGAAGGGACCAGCAAAATCAATGTGCACCCTTTGCCATGGAGATGAGGGCCACTCCCATGGATGTAGAGGAGCTTGTGGTGGGGCGTTTTGGACCTTCTGGCATCCTGCACAGCTCTTGGTCATCTCTTCGATTTCTCTATCGATTCCCGGCCACCACACAAACGCTCTGGCTAAGTTCTTCATTTTTACCCCACCCAGATGACCCTCATGAAGCTCATTGAGCACTCTATCCGTCAACTTAGGTGGAATTACTACTCTGGATCCACACATCAAGGTTCCTCTGCACACTGACAGCTGTTCTCTTCTCGACGAGAATGCTGGCAGCACTGGTTCGCCATGTGCTGGCCATCCCTTCACCGTTAAATCATAGACCCGTGATAGTGTCGGGTCATTCCGTGTTTCCTTTTCTATGTTTGCATTCATCACAGGGAGACAGTCGACTATGGTCGAGTGGAATAACTCCATTGGATCCACTGCAAGGTCTTCTTCTTCCACCATCGGCAACGGTAGGCGTGACAATCCATCAGCATTCCCATGCTGTTTAGTTCCTTTGTACTCGATGTCATATTGGTGTGCCCCTAGGAAAAGGGACCACCGCTGCAGCCGTTGCGCTGTCATTATCGGTACGCCCTTCTGAGGGTTGAAAATGGAGACAAGAGGTTGATGATCGGTTAGTAGAGTAAATTTTTGACCGTGCAGGTAGTGATTGAACTTCTTCACCCCCCACACTAGGCTGAGGGCCTCTCTGTCAATCTGGGCGTAGTTACGCTCGGCAGAAGTTAACGAGCGTGACGCAAAAGCTATCGGCCTCTCTAAACTATCAAGGAATTTATGTGACAGTACCGCCCCAATGCCGTAGGGAGACGCATCACACGCCAGTCTGGTCGGCAGTGCTGGGTTGTAGTGAGCCAATACTTCTCTTGAAGTGATTAAGTCCTTACTCTTCTAAAAGGCCCGCTTACAGTCATTGCACCATTTCCATGCTACTCCCGTTCGAAGCAGGGCGTTCAGTGGGTGCAGAATTGTCGACAAATTCGGCAAAAACTTATGGTAGTAATTCACAATCCGACGAATGACCTCAGTTGCGACACATTTTCAGGCGCTGGGGCCTTAACAACCGCTTCAATTTTGTCAGGGGACTTATGTAACCCCTCTTCATCAATCACGTGGCCACAATACAATATCTGTTTCTTAAAAAACTCGCACTTGGGGCAGTTGGCTCGTAGCCCATGTTCCCGTAGTCTAGTGAGCACCTGTTCTAGGTTGTTAAGGTGTTCACTGTCATCTTCACCTGTCACAAGGATGTCATCCAAGTAACACTGAGTCCCTGGAAGCCCTTGCAGGACTTGTTCCATCGCTCTTTGCCATATCGCCGGAGCCGATGCTACTCCAAATACCAATCGATGATACTGGTAAAGACCTTTGTGAGTGTTTATCGTGAGATACTTCCTAGAGGATTCTTCAACCTCCATCTGCAAATATGCTTGTGCTAGGTCAATTTTTGTAAAACGCTTCCCTCCAGACAGTGAGGCGAAGATGTCTTCTATCCTTGGAAGAGGATATTGTACTGTGTGAAGGACTGGGTTCACCGTCACCTTGAAATCCCCACAGATGCGAACCTTCCTTGGCTCCTCAGACTTATTGCTTAACGTTTTCATCATGACAGGAACGATGGGTGTTGCCCACTCGCTCCAGTCGACCTTAGACAACACGCCTGCCTTCTCCAGATTCTCCAGCTCTGCCTCGACGGCTGGGCGAATTGCATATGGTACCGGTCTTGCTTTGAAAAACTTGGGAATTGCATTCTCCTCTATTTTTATCGAGACGGTTACGCCTTTAAGAGTGCTCAGTTCTTGTTGAAATACCTCTTTGGCGTTAGCTAAGATTGTTGACAATCGTCCAGGAGTGACGTCTTCATCTTTTTTACCGTCCACCGTCATTGCGTGAATGGAGTGCCAATCTAAGCTTATCTTCCTGATCCATTCACGTCCTAATAACGGTGGTCCACCATTTTGCAGTATGTAGGGATACAATTTCCGTATTTTCTTGCCGTTGTATTCGACAGGCACCCTTATTTTTCCTCTGGGGTATACTTTTTGCCCCATATACGTCGTCAAGACAATGGATGTCTCTCTCAAGGGTATGTGTGAGAATAGCCGCTCGTAGTCTCGTCGATTCATGACGGTTAGCGCTGATCCTGTATCCAATTCCATTTTAACTTGGGACCCTGCTATCGTGAGGGTGACCCAAATGGTTCGGTGATCCTCTTTTGCGATTACATTGTGAAGTTTGAGACAGCTTAGTCTCCTGTTCCCGGATTCACTATCGCTCATCTGGTCTTCGGAACTACTGTCCGTCATCTTTTGTACTTTCTTGTACGGTTCCTTAGTAGCCTTTTTGTTGTCGCTGGTCTTCTTCCCAGACCTGCAAACTCGTGCAATGTGTCCCATCTTTCCGTATTGCCTGCATATTTTGTCCTTGGACCAGCAGTCCTTCTGGTCATGGTTAGTTCTGCCGCAGCGATAACATTTTGCAAATCCCCGTGTCATTTCGTGGGTGCCGTATTACTGTGGCTTTTGTTGAATTTCCACAGCTCCCCTGGCTGCTGCTTCGTACGATACTGCCACGCTGAAAGCCTTATCTAGCATCAGCTCTTTCTCTGACAGTAACTTCTTCTGTGTTCCTTCACTCAGGAGTCCACAGACAAATTTGTCCCGTAGGGTATCTGCCAGTCCTGCTCCGAACTGGCAGTGCTTTGATAGCTTGCGTAGTTCCGTAAGGTACTCAGCATTGCTCTCATCTTTATGCTGAGTTCTCCTGTGGAATTTAAATCTTTCTGCTATCAACAGTGGTGCAGGGTTTAGGTGTTCCTGTAGGACAGCAACAATTTCGTTAAAACTCTTCGCCTTCGGTTTGGCTGGAGTAATCAGGTCCCGCAATAGGCTGTACGTTCTAGCGCCCATTAAGTTTAGCAATACCGATGCCTTTTTCTCATCGGCTATTTCGTTTGCCTCACAATATACCTCGACTCTTTCCACATACGTGGTCCAGTCCTCTATTGTATTATCAAAGGCAGTGATACAGCCAGTCTTCGGCATCTTGAAAATCTAAAATGGCACCTCCCGCGCTTTGCCTTCTTCCCCGCTGATTAAGATGGCGCCTCCCGCGCTTTGCCGCCTTCCCCGCTGTTGCTAGCGCTGCTTTCCGCGGTTCCCGTTGCAACCTGCAGCTCCTCGCGGTTTCTTGCGCGTTTAATATTTCATTTTTTTATTATTTTCCCGTCGTGGAAGAACCCTGTGGGACTCTTGCCACCCTCTTCTCGGGTCTATACGCAGCCCGGCTTCGTAGCACCGGCCGCGCCCTGTGTGCTCCACCCTCTCTCTCTCCTCTTCCCGACAACGCTGCTCGGCCCCGTTGCAAGCCACCCGCTCGAGTTCACGAACGCCGCAGCCCAGGAAGGATCAGTGTACTACCTGCCACCAGCCCGATTAGCTGAAGCACCGTCGACAGGAACCAGGCCCCGCTTTCGACAGCTTCTCCAGCAATCTTCAACTCCGCTAACACAGGGGCGGATGCCCACGGTCGACGCCCGTTTCTACTGCTTCTTTCTTCCTTCTGGCCTCGACCTCTGCTCACTTCGCTGCAGGAATGGATCCCAGGAGGTGGTGCAGACTGTAGGTAAGTTCATATCTGCTCATCGCCAGTATTATGTCCGTGAATGATTGAGACACGGACAGCAGGAGTTGAACAAAACAAGTCTTTACTGATTGAAGTCAATCGGGAAACTGAAACTACAGAGGCTCACTGGCGCCTTTTATACAGGGGTGGTCACTGCCGGTACTGCAGTCTGAGACCAGTTATTCTCTTAAAGGTACATACACAACAGTTTGTATAAGTCTTTCTGGTTGCTTGCGAATCCTTTGTGAACGTCTTAATTCCACTTGTGGTGGATTCTCAGATTCATTCGCACTTGAGATTGGAGCAGTCTCTGATGTTGGTTTCACTCTGTCCCGCTGTGGCCTGGCAGTACCAGTGTCCACTGGCACCTTATAAGCCGTGCTGGGTCCTGGAACAGCCTCCTCTACTGCCCTTTGTTCCATCTGAGGCAGTTCCCCCTGCTGCCGGCTGAAAAGCTGATCCACATGCCGACAAACCCCTCGACCATCCCCTAGTAACACGGAGTACGACACAGGTCCTGTAATGTCCTGGATTAGTCCTGGTATCCATTTAGGTCCATAACCGAAGTTCCGGGTGTACACAGAGTCCCCTATGGCGAAATGGCGAGCTTTAGTGTGTTTGTCATGGTACGCTTTTTGGTTTGTTTGTTTTGTCTCAACCTTGCTTTTGAGATCTGGGTGTATCAGGTCTAACGTGCACCGCAACTTTCTCCCCATCATCAACTCAGCCGGAGAAAGGCCCGTGGTAGCTTGGGGAATTATACGATAACTAAACAAGGCTCTATTGAGCTTGGTCTCCAGGGTGTCACCTGAGCTCTTCCTCATGAGCTCCTTAAAAGTCTGCACGGCTCGCTCGGCTAACCCATTTGAGGCTGGGTGATATGGAGCCGAGGTGACATGTGTGATTCCATTCCTTACCATGAATTCTTTGCTCCCTTCACTAACAAAACACTGTGCATTGTCGGATACAATCATTTCTAGAATACCATGCGTGCTGAAGCTGTTCCTGAGACAATTCAGTGTGGCATCAGTCGTTGCAGAGCTCACTGGATAAACGTCGATTCACTTTGAGTGAGCGTCAACCAACACCAAAAACATTTTGCCCATAAAAGGTCCCGCATAGTCTATGTGAATTCTCCTCCAGGGTTTGCTGGGCCACTCCCAGGGATGGAGTGGTGCCCCAGCAGGTGCTTTCCTCTGTTCCTGACATATAGTGCATGACTTTTCCTTTGACTCAATTTCAGCATCCAAGTTAGGCCACCACAGGTAGCTCCTAGCCAGTCCTTTCATTCTAGTCATTCCTGGGTGCGATTGATGCAACTGTTCCATCAAAGTAGAGCGTCCCCGCTCTGGGACTATGATGCGTGCTCCCCATAGCATACATCCATCTTGGGCACTGAGCTCGTGCTGTCTCTGTCTGTACGGTGCGAACTCCGGTCCCTCACGGTGATCTGGCCAGCCTTTCAACACATACTCACGGAACCTTGACAGAACGGGGTCCTTGGCTGTCCAGCCCTGGATTTGCGCTGAAGTCATCAGGGGACTGATCTCCTGATCCAGCATCAGGACGTGCTCCTCAGGGGAAGTACTGCGAGGAGATTTTGAGAGGGGCAAGCGGCTGAGAGCATCCGCGTTCCCGTTTTCCTTGCCGGCTCTGTACGTGATCACATATTCATAGGCTCTTAGTATTACTGCCCATCTCATTATTCTCTGTGATGCCATTTGAGGCACCACTTTCATCTCATTCAGTAAGCTAATAAGAGGCTTGTGGTCAGTACTGATTACAAACTTCCTCCCATATATGTACTTATGGAATTTCTTTACTCCAAATATAATGGCCAACCCCTCTTTATCAAGCTGTGAATAGTTCTTTTCCGCAGCTGTGAGCGTGCGTGAAACAAACCCGATGGGCCTTTCCGCTCCATCTGGCATGCGGTGGGCCAACACTGCCCCCACTCCATAGGGTGATGCATCGCAGGACATTATCAGCTCCTTCTTCTCGTCGTAATGCACTAACACCCTGCTGGACTGAAGTAGCTCCTTTGACTGCTGAAACGCTTTCGCTTGCTCTGGCCCCCAACGCCATGGCTCCTCCTTTCTCAGCAGTTTGTGCAGGGGTGCCAGCAGCATCGATAAGTTTGGAAGAAACCGGTTATAATAATTCAGGAGCCCTAGATAGGCTTTCAGTTCAGTCACTGAGGTGGGTGCCGGTGCATCCTGCACTGCCCGCACTTTCCCTGGTAATGGATGGAGGCCTGTGGCATCCACCCGATGTCCCAGGAATGTAACTTCCTTCTCCATGAAACTACACTTACTCCGTTTCAGGCATAGCCCCGCCTCTTCCAGCCGCTGTAGCACTTTGTCCAGTGTTTTTAAGTGATCCTGATCGTCACTTCCTGTTAGCAGAATATCATCTAAGTACACGGCCACCTTTGGAATGCCCTGCAGAATGCCCTCCATAGTCCGTTGGAATATTGATGGGCTAGAACTGACACCAAATGGTAACCTGGCATACGTGAACAGCCCCTTGTGTGTGTTCACCGTGACAAACTTTTTTGATTCTTCATCTAGCAATATCTGCTGATACGCATGACTCATGTCCAGTTTGCTGAATCTTTCTCCCCCAGCGAGCGATGTTAACATGTCCTCCATTCTCGGAATGGGGCACTGTTCCAGTGATGATACTCTGTTCACTGTTAACTTATAGTCACCACACACCCTTACGTTACCGTCGGGCTTCAATACCGGGACTATTGGTGCCGCCCAGTCTGAAAATTTCACTGGTTCTATTACTTTGTCCTTTAGCAGGCGATCTAGTTCCGCCTCAACCTTGGTTTTCATTGCAAAAGGTACCGACCTTGGTTTAAAGAAACGAGGCGTGGCATCACTGGCTACATGAATCTTGGCTGTGGCTCCCCTTAAGGTGCCCAGTTCGTCCTTGAACACTAACTCATGCTTCATCAGCACTTCTTGCAGTGCCTCTGTACTGTCCTCCATTTTATTCATTGCCTGCCAGTCCACACTCAACTCACTGATCCACCCTCGCCCTAACAGGTTTGGCCCTGACCCTGCTACCACTACCACCGTAAGCTCTTTGGTGACTCCTTTGTGTTCCACTTGTACTTCGGCCGCCCCCAAAATGTCCACCTTCTGTCCTGTGTAGGTTTTGAGACTAATGGGGCATGTACCTAGCTCTGGTACTTTTGCTTCCCCCCATAGCTTGGCGTACTCAGTCTGCGACATTATGGTTACGCTACATCCGGTGTCAATCTCAAACTTTACTTGACCTCCGTTCACTATCAAATACTGAGTGAGAGGGGGTACGTTGGGCCTTGAAGTGTCTATACTGTATATAGTGAAAACCGACTCACTAGACTCTTCCTCTTGTATGTAATTTGCCCGCTTTGTGTACTTCTCCCTCCCCCCTTTAGCATGCTTTGCCCCTTTAGCACTGCTTCTCTCACTCACTGCCCTTTTACAGACTTTCTTTAAGTGCCCTATTTTTCCACAATTGTGGCACTTTGCCTTTGCAAACCTGCAGTCCTTTGCATAATGGCTCGTCCCGCCACATCGGTAGTAATCCCCAACCCCGACTGGTGGACTTTTCGCGCCAGCTTCCATCTTGAAAACAGCTCCTCCCACTGGTTTACTCCATTTCTCCTTGCTCATACTGTTTAAGTCCTTAATGTCCTTGTTAGCCATCTCCATGGCTTGTGCTTTTTTAAGTGCCGTCTCAAACGTTAATCCTTCTTCTGACAGCAACCTTTGCTGTATACTGTCGTCATTAACTCCGCATACTAGTCTGTCCCTTAACATGACTGTGAGCGTATTTCCAAAATTACAGTCCTGTGCGAGCTTCCGAAGCTCCTCCACATACTCAGTAATGCTTTCTTCCGGCCTCCTAATCCTCGAATTGAATTTCCATCTCTGTACTATTTCACTAGGTTTCGGATTGAAATGATTCTTTAGTAGACTCACCAACTCGTCAAAAGATTTTTCTCCTGGCCGCTCCGGGCTCAGCAGATTCCTCATCCGTGTATAGGTTTGCGCTCCCACACAACTCAGTAAAATGGCCCTTTTCTTTTCAGCACTGTCCACCTCGTTTGCCATAAAGAAATGGCTCAGTATTTCACAATACTCCTCCCAAGACTGCGACTTGCTGTCAAAAGGTGCCACGGAGCCTGCCGTTCCTGCCATCCTTGGAGTCCGGTCACTTCAGCCAAAAAATCAAACTCCGTTTCGACTCCCGCGGCCTAGCCTCGTGCTTTTCCGACTAGTTTGCTAACCAACCCGAGCACCTCTTCCGAATACTCCAAAACTTTTCCGTCCTTTATTCTCGTCGCCATATGTGGTATCTTGAGCTGGCCATAGATGGAGACAGACACCGTAACATGGTTTAATCAACACTTGCACATAAAAGCTTCTGCCATGAGGCAGCAAAAACAAAGAGTACAACCAGTACAGATCAGACTTAACTCAGGAGAGCAATTGCTACAGCACCACCTGGTGGATCAGGTTACACATAACCTCCCAGGTTACTACACTATGCCCCCTGGTTATTGACCTCTCTGCTAAGGGAAATAGGTCCTTCCTATCCACTCTATCTAGGCCCCTCATAATTTTATACACCTGAATTAAGTTTCCCCTCAGCCTCCACTGTTCCAAAGAAAACAACCCCAGCCTATCCAATCTTTCCTCGTAGCTAAAATTCTCCAGTCCTGGCAATATCCTCGTAAATCTCCTCTGTACCCTCTCTAGTGCAATCACAATCTAGTCCATGGCACTGAAATCTTTCACCCTTATGAGTAAACAAATTCACCAAAATGAAAGAGTTAAACATGGTGGGTACAGATAAGGAAGTGAGCCGAGACAAATATTTACTTTTCCAGTTGCTCAAGGTGTATCCTTTCCTCTGGCGATGCATTATTCCTGTGGGGAAGATTTCCTGATGACACTCCATCCTCTATGACATAAAAGGATATGCTTGACACCATGATCCAATTGTGACTGCATTACTTATGTGTCATTTGATTAGACTGCTTGTTTTCATAAAAATCTCTGAGTAGTCATTTGTCCGCCATGGGCATCCATATGGGTTTTGCACTGAGTCACTGCAGCTTGAACTTCCCACTACAAACACCGAGGGGGGGAAACTTCGTGTACACCAAGAGAATTGCCAACGGCAACTCGAGTTAACGGCCGCTGAAAATGGCCACCGCGCTACCGGTGAAAAATTCACACTGGGGGTTGGCGGTGTGGAGCGCAGTGCTAACTTATCGTGCAATGCCCTCCTGGTGGCGTTAATGGAGGCCTCCGACCCGAAGTTCCCATCCACAGTTGGCGTTGCAGCTTCTGACAGCCTCTGGGAGCGAGGCTGTGAAACTCGCAAGGCATTGTGGGCAATTAAAGGGGCTATGATTTAAAAGGGCAATGCATTCAGAACGAATAAAAATTACAATGCAGTGAAAAAGTACAGCTTTCAGCCCTTACTGCCTTTCAATAAAAAATAACCATTAAACAGAATTCCCAAATGGGATTCTTCAGCACTTAAAGCTGAATTCCCTTCCGAACCTCAAAAAATGGGGAAAATGCTTCCGCACTAACACAAATGGCTCAGTGAGCCAGGAAAGGGGCATCCAGAGCCTCGCACGCAGCACTCCAGCTTTGTGCAGGGGTTCAACACTGCAAGAAAGGTTCTCTGTCCACAGAGGCCAGGAGGCTCTCCAAAAAGAAGGATGTGGGACCACATCACTGAGGCCACCACTGCCAGCAGTGTCACCCCCACCACCTGGCCAAAGAAGCTTTATGTTTTCAGACCACTGGTCAAGGTCAGTGAATGAATCTTTAAAAGCCATCTCCTACCAATTGCATCACTGGCCTCACACACTGCTCAATGCATGGGTCCCCTCCCAATCACTCACCTGCCAACAATCTGTACCAGTCACAAGGCACATCTTCCATTCCTAGTCTCACCTCACCCCATTGGAGGAGACGGTGCAGGCCATTCTTGGCAGGGGCATGGCTGAGCCCTTGGCCAGAGGCGGGGCTCAAAGGATACAAGATGCTGGTATCCACATACATTATCTTCCTTCTGGCATGCACCTCATGTTTTCCTGCCCTCCTCCCACCACAACTCCACCCTTGTGCCTTCCTCATTTCGCACACCCAAAAAATGCAGCCTGCCCAGCCTGTGGTTGAACAAGAAGAGGGAGAGGGGAGTGAAGAAGATGAAGAAGAAGAGGAAGAAGATTGATTTGACACTTCCAGCCACCAGCTCCTTATGGTCGACAAGTAAGGCCATTTGCAGTGTCCCCCACTGAAAGTCCGCAGCCTTCCACCTGCCATGCTGCAGCCACTGGGGTAGCACTACTTGACATCAGTAGGATAGGCAAAGGCACACACAAGACAGTCACTAAGAGAATGCATAAAGGTGATGAGTTGATTTCTTGATGTCATATTGGATGGATAGATATATAAAGTTGGATTGGAAAATTTGCTTTGTGGTGGCTTTTATTTCAGCATCATGGCCAAGATGTGATGGTCAGTAACAGAGGGAAGGTAAGGTGTGGGACAAATTTTGAAAGGGGAATTGGGGTTGTGGTCACTGGGACCGCAGGTGGATCATTCCATCCCGGATATCCTGGCCAGAAATGGGCTGTCTGGGATGCATCCTTCCTTCTGCTTCCTCCTCTTCAGCTTCCTCCTCTTCTGCTTCTTCCTCTTCTGTGTCTTCCTCTTCCGTCTGTGAGTGGATGCTACAAATCTGAAATGACAGCATAAAATGCTGGAAATACTCAGCTGGTCAGGCAGCACCTCGACCTAAGACATGAACTCTGTTTCTCTCTCCACAGATGTTGCCTGACCCATTAAGTATTTGCAGCATTTACTGTCTTCTCAGAGGCCTTCCTCTACCATCTGAAGCCTTGCAAGCATCCAGCAGCCCTCCCTACACACTTAAAAAAAAACTTTTAACATCTATTGCAGCAAGCCACTACTTCAATAAAAAAAACAGTCCAAATATTTAAAAGCAAACTTACTTAAAAGATGTGTGTGTCCCTTTAAGAGGTGCGGACAGCACTCATGTCAGTCTGTTTGCACACTGGGTTTCCCTGGCGTGGTTATGACCCAGCGCTGAACTCAGCGCTAGGGTCGAAGTTGGCCGTAGTGACGTTAAGTTGGCATTGCACGCCGACTGACGTCACCACTCCTCCATTTTATTTTTTGCAGTGCGCTACTACTTACCGGCAGCACTACCGGGATGTCGAAAATGGAGGACGCCGCGGGACCCGCCACCAGCTGGCGAAAGAGCGGCGGTCTTTTGCTATTTTTTTGCTGGTAACAGGTGGTGTTAAGCCCCTGAATTTTTAGCCCCTAATCTGCTCACTTGAGTTCTAAAGCCACCTGTGTGTTCAGTTCGGACTCAGGCCTACCCATCTTTACTACCGGTATAAACATTGAAGTGATGTACACCGAGGTTATGTTGGACAACCAACATTACTTAAAAACAGATTATCTGGTCATGTATCTCATTTCTGTTTTGTGGGATCTTGCTGTGTGCAAATCGGCTGCCCGTCTCCTACACTGTAACAGTGATTACATTCAAAAGCACTTCAGTGGCTGTAAAGTGCTTTGGAACATCCCAAGTTCGTGAAAAGCGCTGTGTAAGTACAAGTCTTCCTTATCCCAGGTTAGAATATGTACAAGTGAGGCCGCCATACTGCGGCAAAAGGTAAGCTGGTAATGTTGTGATCCCATGGAAATGTGCTGTCATAAAATAGCTACAAAATTCCCTGTAAAACAGCTGATGCAGCTTAAACATTTAAATTATTCCATTACGGCCTAAAGAGAAAAGAATAGGACCATAAAAATAATTAATGGTTGGTGTCAGCTCATTGGCTGGTAATGCAACCTGAACTACATGGAGCCTTAGTCATAAAAAAAGACTTGCATTTCTATAGCGCCTTTCACGACCACCGGGCATCTCAAAATGCTTTACAGCCAATGAAGTACTTTTTGAAGTGTAGTCACTGTTGTAATGTAGGAATACAGATGTGTTTTGGGAAGAAAGACCACCAAAAGCTGATTAAGCTGCTGAAACACGACAGCCAATTTGTGCACAGCAAGCTCCCACAAACAGCAATGTGCTAATGACCAGATGATCTTTTTTTAGTGATGTTGATTGAGGGATAAATATTGGCCAGGACGCCGGGGAGAACTCCCACTGCTCTTCTTTGAAATAGTGCCATGGGATCTTTTACGTCCACCGCATTAACAGCTCATCCGAAAGACGGCGCCTCCGACAGTGCAGCACTCCCTCAGCACTGCACCGGGAGTGTCAGCCTAGATTTTTGTGCTCAAGTCTCTGGAGTGGGACTATGAACCCACAACCTCCTGAGTCAGAGGTGAGAGAGTGCTACCAACTGGGCCACGGCTGACACAATGGTTAAATCCACAGAGAATAGTTATCAAAGATTTTTTAATATTTAATTTTCTTGCAGTTGAAGGTATGATCATGCTGAGGTTTGGTTCCAGTACTGAACAGCCCTCTAGTACCACGCCCAAGTGGGACATTCTTCACACCTGAGCCCAGACAGTGAGTGTCCACCGATTATTGCTCATTTGGTTCTTTGCTGCCACCACACAGGGCCACCAGTGAAACGGAGATATACAGTCACGATCACAAACTGGTAGACAAGCCATTTGCCGCCTTCGATGAGACAATGTGGTTGGTCTGGGCAAAACTGCTGCCTCTACCACCTCGTTGGGCAATGTCATGCACCAAAAGGCTTGTTGGCTCTGAAAACTATCATTGAGCAGTAATCAACCTCAGTGGCATCTACGGGGAGACCACAGAAACCCAAGCAGTGAGCAATGTTGGAGGATCTCTCAGGAATGCTCCCATTGAGGCAAAATCTAAGACATTGTTAAAGTTGCTTTCTACGCTGTTGGAACACCCTCGAGCCAACCCCAAAGGGGAGATTCAAACACTTCACAGTAAAGCAATGAGATATTAGCGGCAGCAAAAAGGATTGCGCCTCCAACAACGCTATGCATGCAGAAACACAGGAACATGTGGCCGGCTCTCAAGTCATTGCTAATCTCCTGGTGGCGTATAAATCAGTGATGAAGAAGTGAGCCAAAGCATGCAGGCCCCACAATCAGAATAGGACTGCCTCTCCCTGGTACAAGGCAGGACCATCTGCAATACCTAAAGGTAGATGGCCAGCAGAATCTGCCTCAGAAAACCTCTCAGGAATCCTCCACGCATACTTCTTCCAAATAGGCTTAATTTAGAGGTAGCACATTGGAAAGAACATGCTGCACTAGTATATGTAGCACAAGGGGTCAGCACAGTAGCACATCCTGTTAAACACGTTGTGCACTCACTCACAAAGCAAATACTCAACACTGAAGAGATTATGGCCCCGATATTTACTGGGGCGGGATTTCCAAGCGTGGGGAGGAATGCTGTTCCTCAAATGCCGTGGTGTTTTAACTCCATTGCGAGCGTGTGTTTTTTTTACAGGTTCCCCGCCCAGAAGCCAGCCTGCTTGACAGGCTTGACTCCCTGTCTGGGGGGGGGAATGCTGCAGAACAGGCCGGAGCAGGAAGGTTCGTGATGCTCGGGGTGGAGATCGTGAGGGGGAGAGGGTGGGGGTTGGGTACAGCGTTGTTTGGAGGGTCGGAGAGTGGCCGCGAAGGGTCGAAGAGAGATGGGAGGCAGAGAGGGGGGGTCGGAGAGAGATGGGGGGCAGAGATGGGGTTCGGAGAGAGATCGGGGGCAGTGATGGAGGTCAGGAAGAGATCGGGGGCAGAGATGGGGGGTCGGAGAGAGATCGGAGGAAGAGATGGGGGGTCGGAGAGAGATCGGGGGCAGAGATGGGGGGTCAGAGAGAGATCGGAGGAAGAGATGGGGAGTTGGAGCGAGATCGGACGAAGAGATGGGGATCAGAGAGAGATCGGGGGCAGAGATGGGGAGTCATAGAGAGATCGGAGGAAGAGATGGGGGTCGGAGAGAGATCGGAGGAAGAGATGGGGGGGTCGGAAATGGATTGGGGGCAGAGATGGGGGTTTCGGAGAGATCGGGGGCAGAGATGGGGGATCGGGGAGAGATCGGGGGCAGAGATGGGGGTTCGGAGAAATCAGGGGAAGAGATGGAGGGCCAGAGGAGAGTTGGTGATCACGTGGGGATTCGGTGATCGCCGGGGAAGTTGATAGTTCAGCTTGGGGAGCCGGGGGGAAACACTTCTGCTCCTCCTGGCCCACAAGCAGTGCTGGGAAAGCTCTTAGCTGTTGCATGCAGCAGTCCTCGCCTTCCTTTAGCTGCCGGGTTTCCCGTCTCTGTTGAATTCGGAAGTGGACGGGTTAGGTTCGGGTTTGAGATTTTTTACATTTTAACTTCCCACCCGACCCAAACCCACCCATTTGCAAGGGTTAAAATTACCCCCTATGGGTCTGAATTCACTCGGCCTTTCTGGCATGGTCCTGCCGTAACTCCAGCGGGCGTCTGGTGGGACAGCCCAGGTCCCGGCCTATGCTGGGAGTTCCATTTCGGACTTGTAAGGAGCTGAGCCTCCAGCCATCTGTCACAGCAGTGGAACGAAGGGAAGCTGGGTGCAGAGCCATGGGCAGGATTCCCTACACTGGGATATCTCACTTTTCAGACCTCAGTGGTCCATGGCATAAGGTTGGAAGTCAATACCTCCAGGAGTACTGGCCTCCAGATGGGCACAAGTGGGCTTGGAAGAAGTGTCGAGGTCAGGAAATGGCCTGTACCACCAAAGAGGAGGTACTTTTTAATGATTTTTAATACCCCTCCCCTTTGTAATGAGGTTCAGAAATTGGCCCTCTGGGAAGGGGGGTACTGGGCACCTCCCCTAGGTGTTGGAGGATCTGATAGCTTAGGGCTGGCGGGTGCCCGAGACGTGCCAATAAAGACAGGCTTGATGCTACACCCTTTCTACTATGTTCACCAAAAGACTCCTCTTCGACAAGATCTGGAAGCGATCTCCTGCTCTGCTGGCCAATCAGACTTGACCGACTATCTCGGATGCTTTCACACCAGTTTCAATTGTGTGAAATTAGCATGTTGTACAAAGCAAATAAGTTTTGAGTACATCTCATAATCATAATCATAATCAACTTTATTGTCATTGTTAGTGCACAAGTGCAGTACAACGAAATGTAGGCTTGCGGCTCCCGAGAGTGTACATTTAGATTAAGACATTTAAACATTCAACATACATTTGGCTTGTAATACATTAACATAAACATAACCATAATAAAGTGCATTGGCAGATGTGCAGGCTTTAGAGTTTATTTGTGGAGTTCAGTAGGATGACAGCCCTGGGAAAGAAGCTGTTCCTAAATCTGGTCGTACGGGTGCGAATGCATCTGTAGCGTCTCCCAGATGGCAGGAGGGCGAACAGACTGTGGCTGGGGTGGGGTAGGGTCTTTGATGATGGACCGTGACCTCCGTAAACAGCGTTTCTGGTATATGTGCTCTGGTCGGTAGCCGGGTGCCGGTAATGCGTTGGGCAGTTTTGACTACCCGCTGCAGGTGATTGCTGCTCAACAAGATCTTAACAGGCATAAAAAAATGTTCAAAACTATGTCTGTGTTTTAACATGCGTTGGACTTGATTAATCCCATGAGCAACTTGAAAGGCAGGCACAAAAGTTAATGACCACTCTATTAACGGCAGTGCACAAAATGACTACACCTTGGTGCATACTTAATGGCAGCACTAGCTGTAACACATAGAACAAATTAACCCCCAATATGAGGTTATTAATCTCTTAGAATTAGGATGTGGGAATTCAGTGCACATATGTGAACGGAATATAGAAAATGTACTGTGGAGGCATCAATGATATCTGTGTGTCATTAGGAACAACCAGGGAAGTGAATTGATAAAGGGAATTAAACACAAGTATTAATGGATATGAGATTAACAGCCTTCCTCAGCTGGATACAAAGAAGAACAAATGAAGAGTGACCTTTTAATGGTATATAATTATAATTTGAATGGAATTGTCCTTTAAGACTTCAAGCTGCAATTGATGCACTCCGGGGCAATGTGTTCAATGAAGTATGTTAATTTCTTCTAAAACTCATACTTTTCATCTTTTATTAATCTAATAGTCAGCGGAAGCTCTGAACAGCAAGGGAGCTTTAGAAAGTCATCAACAGTACATGTTTTAATCTAAGTCTTGTACATTGTTTCAGTTGAATGTTGAAAGGTTTTCTGTCCGCTCCGTCACAATACATTATTGACGTGATTAAACATCTGTTGAGTTCACAGAATCACAGAATCACAGAAACCCCACAGTGCAGATAGAGGCCATTTCGGCCCATCGAGCCTGCACCGACACATATCCCACCCGATCCCCGTAACCCCTACACCAACACATATCCCACCCTATCCCTGTAACCCCACGTATTTAATCCCCCTAACACTAAGGGTCAATTTATCATAGCCAATCAACCTAACCTGCACATCTTTGGACTGTGGGAGGAAACCGGAGCACCCGGAGAAAACCCACGCAAACACGGGGAGAATGTGCAAACTCCACACAGACAGTCGCCCGAGGCCGGATTCGAACCCGGGTCTCTGGTGCTGTGAGGCAACAGTGCTAACCACTATGCCACCGTGCTGCCCGGGTTGTGTTTATGTTTCTTCAATAGATGAAGAACAAAGAGGTAGCACCGAAGATAACATTTCAGTACTTCAGATAAATCCTAAATCAGACTCCGGAGTTGGATATGGAATTTTTCAGGTGTCCGGATCAAAAGAATGATAACCGGACTTCAAAGATTAAGTTACAAGGAGAGATTACACAAACTAGAGTTTTATTCCCCAGAATTTAGAAGGTTAAGGGGTGATCAGATTAAGGTTTTCAGGATATTAGGGGGAACAGATAGAGAGAAACTATTTCCGCTGGTTGGGGATTCTAGGACTAGGGGGCATAGCCCAAAATTTAGAGCCAGACCTTTCAGGAGTGAAATTAGGAAACACTTCTACACACAAGGGGTGGTAGAAGTTTTGGAACTCTCTTCTGCAAATGACAACTGATGCTAGATCAATTGTTAATTTTAAATCAGAGATTGATAGCTTTTTGTTAACCAAAGGTATTAAGGGATATGGGCCAAAGGCAGGTATATGGAGTTAGGTCACAGATGATCTCATTAAATGGCGGAACAGATTCGAGGGGCTGAATGGCCTCCTCCTGTTCCTATGTTCCTATGTTCTCAGATTCTTTCAACGACTTCAGGCTTTACAAAGGAACAGTGCTCCTGAGTTGCATCTCAACTGACCACACACCTGATTTCAGATAGATATTATAAAGTTAATTTATATTATAAGAGTATTTGATATTATTGTTCCTTTCCACGTAGCTACCTCCCTCTCCTCCTTTAGGACGCTCCTACCTCTTTGACCAAGCTTTTGGTGACCTGTCCTAATATCGCCTACGTGGCTCGGTGTCAAATTTTCTCTGATAACGCTCCTGTGAAGCACCTTGGGACATGTTGCTATGTTAAAGGTGCTATATAAATGCAAGTTGTTGTTATTCTTCCTGACCATCAGTTAAAAGGTTTAACCTAGCATGTCACCAAAAGGGTCAAGTAGAAAATGTTCAACCTGCCCTAAATGGTACCAAGGATCTTCAGGTATATGGAGAGACTGGAGAAGCTGGGATTGTTCTCCTTAGAGCAGCGAAGGTTAAGGGGAGATTTAATAGGGGTTTTGATAGAGCAGATAGGGAAAAACTGTTTCCACTGGCAGGAGGATCAATAACTGGAGGACACAGGTTTAAGATAATTGACAAAAGAACCGGGGAGGGAAAGATTTTGTTTACGCAGTGAGTGGTTATGATCTGGAAAGCACTACCTGAGAGGGTGGTGGAAGCAAATTCAGTAGTAACTTTGAAAAGGGAATTGGGTTTATACTTGAAAAGGAAACACTTGCTGGGCTATGGGCAATGTTCATGCTAATTTTTTGGGAGTGCGGCCCATTCAAATTACCACGCATGCACGTTTTTTGCCATTAGAATTCCGTTGAGCTGGCTGCACGGGCCCTGCAGATAGCTGCGTGGCCACGCAGCTTAAAGGGAACATTGGCTATGGGGTAAGAGCAGGGGAGTGGGATTAAATGGACAACTCTTTCAAAGAGCCGGCACAGCACGATGGGCTGAATGACCTCCATCTGTGCTGTAAGAGTCTATGGAGGAGAAATTGGGTGGAGCCGCAAACGAGGCGCCAAGCTCGCCTGGGCGCCGGATTTAGCGCAGCGTTTGGAGCAGTAACGACCGCCGGAAATTCAGCTTGAGCGCCCCAAGAGGGACACGGGGCGAGGCTCGAGGTGCTCCGCGTCCCTCTTAGGGCGCTGAAACTGAATATCGCAGCGCAACGTGCCGCAGTGCCACACGCTGCGGCACGTCGCGCTGCGGTACTGCAGACCTTCCTCCCATTCTTAAGGGGGAGGGGCCTGCACCAGCGCGATCAGAGATCGCGAGTGCCGGCAAAAGAGCCCAGCACCGAGGAGAAGTGCCGGGCTCTCGGAAAACAGCCGGCACTGCCGCGGGGGGCGATCAGGAGGCCGGGGACGGAGGTGCTGGCAGGCGGCCGCCGGAAAAAACGGCCTCCCGCACCTCCACCTTAATTTGCGCCACTGCCGCCACAGGAAGGCCCTGTGAACCGGGCGCCATTTGCGAACGGCACTACAGAAGCGGTCGCTGCCAAATATCGAGGTCGGGGCGGTAGCGGGGCGCTGTGCACACCAATGATGTCATCGGAGGCGGCGCAGCGCAACAGGCTAACGCCGCCATTAGCGCCCCAGCTAAATATCGCGGGAGGTGCAGCCAGTGGCGCTAAAGCCACTGAGTGCCCTCTTTAGGCGCTAACTGGTGGCGCAGCCCACTGAATTTCTAGGCCTATGATTCTATGATTAAACACTTTGCCTCAGGGTTTAGCTGGTCTTGGTTATAAGTAACTTCTCAAACTCAAACAACATACGTAGTAGGTAAAAGCTATTTTTTTTTAACAAGTTGAAAAGATAACAAAAAATTTAACAAGAAAGTAAATTATTTACCATATAAATAATGGCTGCAATCACACTACCACGGAGGGAAAACTTTTGATGGGACATGTGTGAGCAGATAAATCATCTCATCTCACTCGAGCATTTAGCACTAGTGATGATGATTTATTGTTTGTTTGTAAAATAATAATTTGTACAAGTCTAGAATAAGTGTCCCAGGTGCAGCATTTTTGTGTAACCCAAGGAAACAAGAAATAGTTGGATCGACTAGATGAAAACATTAAATATAATAAATAGAAATGTCATATTTGATGAGGCATTAATCATTTTTAAATTGTGCAGGTTATTAGAGAGAAGGAAAATGATGAGTAAACACTTTTGATAATTTGAAAAATCCTGATTATAAACTACAGCACCTGCTTATTAGAAATATCAAGCATAATTATCTAGCTAAGAATAAGCATGAATTGCGCGTACCGATAGAAGCAAATAATCTGTTCCAGAGAAGTCCCTGAGCATGCAAATAATTGTCAAAATAATACAGGATCCATTATTAGGACACCATTAAACTAAGGATAGCCATCAGGGTCAAATTATTCAGGCAACTGTGAACATACAAAATATGACAGACAGGAAAAGACCGACTGGTCCATCCAGCCTGTCTCATACACCTGTGATGCCTTGGCCCTGAGCTCTGGAATTCCCTCCCTAACTCTCTCCAACTCTCTCTCCTCCTTTCAGATGCTCCTTAAAACCTACCTCTTTTGACCAAACTTTTGGTCACCTGCCCTAATATCTCCTTCTTTGGCTCAGTGACAATTATTGTCTGATTACGTCCTGCGAAGCACCTTGAGGCGTTTTACTATATTAAAGGCGATACATAGCTGCCAGTTGTTGTTACTGTTGTTGTTATGTATATTGCAATACATGCACTCCCCACCATACCTGGATTCCATGTAATCTCCTGGGAGAGGCGAGAACCCAGATAAAAACCCAGGCCAATAAGAGAAAAAAAAACTGTTCTTGCTCCATTGTCTCAAGACTCTTGTTATGTGACCTGATATACAAAGAATTTCAAAACAACTATCAAATTAGGGTTCAGTTTGTATCGCCTTTGCCACTCTGTTGTATATGTCTATAAATGGGTATCAAATATGGCTTTTAACATTTTTAATGTACAGCAAATTATGATTTTGCCAAAAATAGATACATCCCCTTTTGAAGGCAAAGCTATAAGCACCAGATATACTACTGTATCTTGGCAAAATCTGTGCCAAGAATGTATAGCTGCAAACACAGAGTTAGCCAAAGTGCTTTGAGCTGACTCCTGCAATCTTGTGGGGCCAGCTCAGTTGAATAAGTAGCAGAATGTCTGAGCAGAGCTTTGGTCAGTAGCTAGCCTAATAGGGGATGCAGCAAATCTGACTAACATTTAAAAGGATGTGACCACTGAACAGTAAGTGGCTGCACATGAGGGCTAACGTTCTTTCACCCTTTGTAAGGGTTCAAAATGGACTTCAAATATTTTTCAGGTTTCTCCAAAGCTGGTGTGGGGGAGAGGGTAGACATGCCGTGCAAAATGAAGTGGAAGGGGACCTGATGTGGAGATAAGAAATGGAGTCTTTGGGCAAGTGATGGGCCACCAAACCCATTTTGATTTGATGGCTGGCAAAGTGGATGAGCTGTTGCGTGGGGTGGGCATAAGGAGATTTGCCCTGTTTGGCACTCCTTGGCACCTTTCCCAGATGAAGGCAGTGGGCTGCATGCCTGGCAGGTGAGGCTTAATGCTGGCAGTGAACAAGCAGAATATTTACCCTTTGTGGCAATTGTTGCTGAGTGGGTTAGAACAGTGCCTGGTCACTTCTGCAAACTGAATTCAAATCTAGTCTAGACTGATGGAATGAAAGTCTTCCTCCATTGCCTGCAAAGGTCTCAACCCGGTTCCACAGCTCAAAACAGCTCATAACTTTGGCAGTGGCACAAAATTGGCAATGCCACACAGAGGCTAAAAGGATGAATGGATGGGAAAATGAAAAACAATCATACTGGTGTGGTAGGAGATGGTCTCCTGAAGTTGGAGTCAGTGCTTGCTGTTGAGGCAGAGGAGAGGAAGTTTTCTCGACATGTGCCTCATGCTACAGCCTCACCTGGGAGTCACAGGGGTGAAAGCAATGGAACTGAATATCAGACGGGATGTATAACGGGCGGTAGATGGAATTCCACCCCTTCATCATTCCCGCCTGAGTCCAATTTCACCCCCTATACCTCTGAGCGATACACATTTTTGGGGCACTTTATTAATTTTGCTTTGTTCCAATCGGAGGTACCAAGGAGGCATTTATTGTTTTGTGAGTGTGCGGTGAATCTTTTTTAAGTGTGTATGTGTGCCAAGATTGTACTTGTACAATGTACGGTTTCAACCTGAGCTTTCTCGGATGCTGGTGGTCGACAGGGAAGCTCCCTGGCTCCGAAGGTTTCTGTATTTAGTGACTCATTAGTGTGTTACTTTTGTTGCTGTACATTAATAAAACATGAATTTTTCAATGACAGTGTTGTTTTCCTTAAGTAGCTGAACTGTCTTTGAAACATTAGGATGAGGGTCTCCACTAGCTAGAGGGGAGTCTCCACAAAGAAAATCTGAAAACCCACTGCTGTGTAGAAATTGTTTTCAAATTCAAAGACTTTTTGCAATAGGCAAACAATCATTTCAAAATAAACAAAGCTATTATATCGCTGGAAAGGAACACTTTGTCCAATTGTTTTCACCATTGCCAATTGATGAGAACAGCAGTCGTCTTCACTGACTGACAGCAGAACAATGGTTGCCAGGTGACGTCGCGTACCACAGGCAATCATCTGCCCAAATGGGCGAAAACATTATCCATCTTTAAAATATCTGCCGTCTCGGAGATTATACAATAACCTGAAGACTATTCCCACTCAGGTGAGAGAAGCGTCTTGGCAGCCGAAACCCTTATAAGGTGTTCTCCCATCACTTCTGCAACTCATTAGTGGGTGGCTTACTGCCGCAGCCCTCAACTGCTGTCAATTCTTGTAGAGTATCCACAGCTTCCTATTTATTCTTGTTCTCAGCCTATATCCTTCCAACTTTCCAATGATAAACTTTGAAGTTTATGTCACAACGATATTTCCAGCATTTTTTTCCTGGCCAGTCACCTGTTCCATCAGCTAATGTATTCCAGAGCAGTCTGCATGTGCGGTTTGATATTTCGGATTTCACCTATAATGTTAATCAACTGATAATTATTAAGCATCAAATTTTCCCTCCTTGTTAAAACTAAATTTAGATAATACTGAAGTGCAACAGTTATTAGCATATTAAATAGAAAATTGACTGCATTTGCATAAATGGCATAAACTTCCTAGATTAACTCACATCTGTCAGACGCACTGCTGTGGTAAATAAGATGCTGGAAAGCCAACACCAAATGATTACTGAAAGTCTCTGTAATCATTTCTCTGTGCTTTTACTCAGTTGGGAAAAATAAATGCCAACCCTCCTGATTTGGACTGGGAGACGGCCGTCACTTCCTGGGATTTGGGGAGAAGCTGCTGAAATATTAGGGGAGGCGCATATTAGGGATTGTACAGGCTTAATCCATGACTTCCAGTCCATTAGTTTTCTTCCAGGAAGGCTGAGGCAGAAAATCTCCCCTACTGCTTGCCAAGTACCTCGGCACATCACAGGCTAGAAATGGTGGTCTTACACGACCCCATGTAGACCCTATACCAGTAGTAAAAACCCATACGAACATACATACGAATTAGTAGCAGGAGTAGGCCACTCGGCCCCTCGAGCCTGCTCCGCCATTCAATAAGATCATGGCTGATCTGATTACTCCACATTCCCACCTACCCCCCGATAACCTTTCACCCCCCTTCCTTATCAAGAATTTATCTACCTCTGCCTTAAAAATATTCAAAGACTCTGCTTCCACCGCCCTTTGAAGAAGAGAGTTCCAAAGACTCACCACCCTCTGTGAGAAAAAAATTCTCCTCATCTCTGTCTTAAATGGACAACCCCTTATTTTTAAACAGTGACCCCTAGTTCTAGATTCTCCCACAAGAGGAAACGTCCTCTCCACATCCACCCTGTCCAGACCCCTCAGGATCTTATATGTTTCAATCAAGTCACCTCTTACTCATCTAAACTCCAGCGGATACAAGCCTAGCCTGTCCAACCTTTCCTCATATGACAACCCGCCCATTCCAGGTATCAGTCTCATTCAACCACTTTTTGCAATCATTTCAAAATAAACAAAGCTTCAAAAATAAACTTCTGCTCTGTGATTTACTGAGGGATGAATACGGGTTGGAGGTAGATAGATCCACAACACTGTAGGCCCGATTCTGTGCCCTGTGATGGTTTCTGGTGAGACCCGGTGCTGGCAGTGCGCCCTCTCAAATCCTGCCTTTACGTTTAGCCCACGTGACCACATGGTTGACTGTGGGACAGATGTAATGTACAGAAAAAGCACTACCCATTAGGTTCCTACCTGGAGAGTGCTGTGCTATGCTTAAATTACACTAAATAGGATGTGGTGTAAACTCCTTTATGGTAGCTTCAAATTACAGGCTGGACTGGTCACTAAGTGCTACAGCTTTGATTCAACATTAATGGTGTATTGACGCAGCTTAACTAAAATTTTCACAATCAATTCTGCTGAAAAATAATTTGATTATTTTTTTAACCCATCAGAGCTGAGTGAATTCCACATTTCAGCCTCCTTTCTGCCACTACTTTCACACCTATCTCCTCGACTATTTGAATGCTGAAGCCAGTTTTGGTTCCCTCACACGCCGGGTGATTTAGCGGCCTTGGAAAAGGTTCAAAGGAGAGCTACGAGAATGATTCCTAGCTTAAATGAACCGTAGTTACTCAGGTAGATTAAAGAGATGGGCCGAGTTACTTTAGAGCAGCATAGACTTAGAGGCGAGCTGATGGAGGTCTATAAAATGACTAATGCATGGATTGCATGCCTATTGCTGAACCCCCCTCTTTGACCAAGGGTTTGGTCACCTGTCCTAATATTTCCTTATGTGGCTCGGTGTCAAATTTTGTCTGATAACGGCTCCTGTGAAGCACCTTGGGACGTTTTACTCTGTTAAAGGCGCTATATAAGTCCAAGTTTTGTTGTTGTTGTTGTATTACTGACAATTCATTAAAGGGGCAGGGTCTCCACGAAAAAGTATTTGCCAAACTTTGTTTTGATTTGGGGGAAGAGGAAAAGTCTGAAGAGCTCCGCATCATTCCCCTTAAAATGATGTCATGAGCAAGCAGCGTTTTGCAAGAAAAAAGGAAAGACAGCGCGTGTATGTAACACTCAAATACAATAGTTCCAAAATGCTCCACCTACTTGAATTATCTTGTAATACGGTGATTGTTGCTGAGCAGGCAAATGTATTCAATAGAAACTATGTAGGATTACATAGGATATACGGCACAGGAACAGGCCATTCGGCCCAACCAGTCCATGCCGGCATTTAAGATCCACTCGAGCCTTTCCTCATCTAACTCTATCAGCATAACCCTCTATTCCCTTCTCCCTCATATGCTTATCTAGCCGCCCCTTAAATACATCTATACTATTCGCTTCAACCACTCCCTGTGGTAGTGAGTTCCACATTCTCACCACTCTTTGGGTAAAGAAGTTTCTTCTGAATTCCCTATTGGATTTCTTGGTGACTATCTTATATTGGTGGCCTCTAGTTTTGCTCTTCCCCACAAGTGGAAACATTCTCTCTGTATCCACGCTATCAAAACCTTTCATCATTTTAAAAGACCTCTATTAGGCCACCCCTCAGCCTTCTCTTTTCAAGAGAAAAGAGACCCAGCCTGTTCATCCTTTCCTGATGGGTATACCCTTGCATTTCTGGTATCATCCTTGGAAATCTTCTCTGCAACCCCTCCAGTGCCTCTATAACCTTTTTATAATATGGCGACCAGAACTGTGCGCAGTACTCTAAGTGTGGTCTAACCAAGGTTTGATACAAGTTTAGCATAACCTCACTACTTTTCAATTCTATCCCTCTAGAAATAAACCCTAGTGCTTGGTTTGCCTTTTTTATGGCCTTGTTAACCTGTGGCGCTACTTTTAGTGATTTGTGTATTTGTACTCCGAGATCCCTTTGCTCCTCTACCGCATTTAAAAACTAGAAGAGGTTTGCTGAACAATCTTTTACAAAGATCAAGCCCCTTTCAATACAGATTTGAAAATGGTTTGGCCCCATTGAATTTGACTTTTAAGACCCTATCCTTTCTCGAATTCATATAAAAAAGCAAATAGATCATAATTGAAATGCAGTCCCATTATAAAACAAATTATAAAATAATCTTTGTAAATAAAATACAAAATTCCAATTTTGTAACCTTTTAATAGTGTCCACAAACCTTACCCAAATTTTTGGGTTCATGTGGCCTTCATATGATGCTAAACTGAGTGTAAATCCAGAGTCAGGGGCTGAGCTGACTCCGGAGTAAAACAGAGTGCGAGCCCTCCTGGAGGCAGTAATCCCCGATGCGGTGTCAAACTTGGTTCACACAGTGTTCAGGGGCCTCCTGGATACTTAGAAAACCAACTGACTTTTAATTGAAATGTTTAGAGGGCACAGACTCTCCCCTTCACGTTCCCTAAACATTTTCATTTCTAACTTTGACGAGAGAGCTCGGTTTGTCCACGTGTCCAGGTAAGCACAAAGCTCTCTCCTAAACAGACAGTTAAAGATTTAGTTGGGCAGGAGACTAACAATGTAAATAGTTTTTAAAAGCCATACTGCAGCTATCAGTCTCAGGCTGGTCTCAGTATAAATGCAAAAAGAAAGAAAAGAAAGACTTGCATTTATATAGCACCTTTCATGACCTCAGGATGTCCCAAAGTGCTTTACAGCCAATGAAGTACTTTTTGAAGTGTAATCACTGTTGTAATGTAGGAAACATGGCAGCCAATTTGTGCACAGCAAGCTCCCACAGACAGCACTGAGATAATAAGCAAATAATCTGTTTTAGCGATGTTGGTTGGGGGATAAATATTTACCAGGACACTGGGAAGAACTCCTCTGCTCTTCTTTGAAATAGTGGCACGGGATCTTTTATGTCCACCTGAGAGGGTAGATGGGCCCTCAGTTTAACGTCTCATCCAAAAGACAGCACCTCCGACAGTCACTGATGCCTCCATTGAGTGGTTTCGAATTAGCTTTGCAAGGTAGGACGTTAGGCTCTTCCACTATAGTTTAGACAAGATTAGCTTCCAAAAATGAGATCTTTTATAAATTGGGAAAGCCCATAGAGACCACAGTGAGGGGGAAGAATATTATTTGGCTCCATTCAGCACGAGACTCAATAAGGAATGAGTCCAAAGCAATAACAAATTACACCCATTGATCCAAAAAGTTGCAGAACAGAAGCCTCGATATTAGTAATGCACTTTGCAAATAAGTACCTGAGGCTATTTATAAAGCACAATAGAAACACCCAGTGACTGTGGGAGGAAACACTCAATGGAGACCTCAGTAACTAATGGATGATCCTGGTGACAGGCAACAGTAATTCTTCACCCAAGAGACACTGGGTCCTGAAGGCTAATGATTTCTCCCCGATTGATCTTGCAGCTTTTTGACACGGCAATCTACATTTTGAGCAGGCTGTCCAGGAAAATGTCTAAATTGTAAAAAAAAAAGGACGAAGATCTGTTTCCCCCCACCCCCCCCCCCACCCCCCCAATAGAAGTCTGTTTCATCTGCTTATTTCTGTGGAATCACAGCCTCTATAGTGGCAGTGTCGTTGTGTGAAGTTTAATGAAGCTCCTCCTGATATGCTGGTGCAGCCTGTAATTAGATGCTGCAGGTTTGAAATTTACAGGATGTGTCACATTTTACATTACCTCCAACACCTTTGAAGTAGGCCATTAAAAAAAAAGCTGCAGCCAGGGATTTTAGTTTTGGACTGAACTAACATCAATGTCAGTTCCAGGTCATCGTCCATTAAATTTTCATTCTGACCTGCAAACATGTCCTCTCGCTTAGAACCCTTTTGCTCTGAGACAAGCGCATGCAAAGTGATTGCATTAAAAACTGACATCATTCCTCCCCTCTGCTACCTCTCTCAGCCTTCTTATACCGCTGTTCCAGAATTTGTATTACTGAGGAAGCTAAAACTGGTTCATCCTGCAGCCTTGTACCAGGGTGGATTATAAAACGGATGGGTAGGGAAGTGAAGCGGGCAGACGGGGGCTTCGGACTAATGTCTCATCCAAAAGACGGCACGGTGAAACAGTGAAAATAGATTTGGGAAAAGATGCTTCAGCTCATTAAGAAGTTAGCTTACATCATAATTAGTTACAGAAAATGCTGGAAATACTCAGCCGGTCAGGCAGCATCTGTGGAGAGAGAAACAGAGTTAATGATTCAGGTCGACGACCTTTCATCGGAATTGGAAGATGTAAGAGATGAACAGGTTTTAAACAGTGACCTCGAATCTAATTCCATCGTCGAAGATGCGGGGTTCAAGTGATTAATTACAGATAAGGGCTGGATTTTACCAGCCCTGAGGAGGCGGGACTGCTGGGAAAATGGGAAAAATTGGGAGCGGATCCCAACCCGCCTCCGAACCATCTTCCCGGGAGGCGGGTCCCCGACTCGCGCAGGGACCTGTCTCTAGCGGCGGGGAGGGGATTAGAGCCAATTAACTGCCTGTTAACAGGTAGTTAACAGGCAGTTAAGAGGCTTTTCCCCATTTTCAGCCTGCTAATGCAGCCTTCCCAACAGCGGGAAACCCCGCCAGGGTCAGCAAGGCGAGCTGTGGGTCTGCTGCAGTGTAAGTGTGCAAATGACAGCTGCAGAGGTAGTGCGATGGGTGCAATGGTGCACAGGTAAGTATGACAGGTGAGAGAATGTAGTGAGCAATAATTTTATTCTGTTTATATGTATCTGCAGGTGACAAGATTTGATGTTTCTGGGAAGCCTCATCTGATCAGCAGAATTGACAGATGGCTTCTGCAATCTCACATGCAGCTGCCATCTGTTTTCTCCTAAGGAGAGAGTCATTTGTGAGCCCGGGTGCAAGGGCTCACCCTTGGACAGTGATTGCTGTCAAACACTGTCAAATCATCTGTCAAAAAATTATGGGGCCTGTCACTTTAACAAAACCGGCTGATGAAGCGTCATGCACTGACATCATCTGACACCAGCTTTCCCTTAATTGGCCGGCAAGCCTGCAGGGCGGGCTTAACAAAGCCAATCAGGGGAAAATAGCGTCGGGTCGTCAGATGTCGCTGGGGGCGGGACTAGAACCCGGAAACCAGCAGTCCCGCCCCCAACGCACCTCCTCAGGTCAGATCACGGCCCTACAATCCAGATATGCTGTGCCTTCACATTCAATTAATCCAACATTTTCTCACAATATAATGAAAGGCAGCACAGAGTACTATTACCAAATAACAAGTAGTGCTTGGGTGAAACCAATCACTATTAGCATTTCGCTAGATGTTAATTGCAAGATTTAAAATCCTGTTCTGAGTCTTATATGTGCTGCACTCTGGAGGATCAGAAATCATAAGTAAAATCTTGCTGAGCCTTACTGGCTATTAACGACCAATGGAGGCAACATCCTGCTCATCATTCCGACTGTTCAAAGAATCTATGAGGCACTTAAAAAAAAAAAGACTTGCATTTATATAGCGCCTTTCACGACCACGGGATGTCCCAAAGTGCTTTACAGCCAATGAAGTACTTTTTGAATGTAGTCACTGTTGTAATGTAGGAAATGCGGCAGCCAATTTGCGCACAGCAAGCTCCCACAAACATCAAGGTGATAATGACCAGATAATCTGTATTTAGTGATGTTGATTGATGCTGGTATCCTCGTACATTATCCTTCTTCTCGCATGCACCTCATGCTTTCCCACCCTCATTGGAGAATGCAACAGCCATCTGTCATCTCTGCCGGTGAGATGCGAGACTCTCCGCATCCCCAACGATTGAAGCCTGCAGGAAGAAACAAAGGTAAGTAAACTTTTTCTAACACTTTCCACTTACCTCACATACTCACCTCTCCATACTTGCAACCATCACTTACCTTCACAGCGCACTTTTGCACCCCTCCGACCCCCGCAGACCCACTACTCGCCTCGGTGACCTTGGCGGGGTTCGCAGCCTTCGGGAAGCCCACACTTGTGTGGGTAAAATGGGGATAATTCTCTTATCTGCCTGTCAACTACCTGTTAACAGGCAGTTAGTTGGCTGTAATCCCCTTCCCGCTTCCAAGGAGACGGGACCCCGGCGCGGGTCAGCTACCCGCCTCCTGGCAAGATCGACACCCGCCCCCAAATTCTGCCATTTTTCCGGCAGTCCCGCTTCTATACCCACCTCCCCAGGGCTGGCAAGGTCACGCCCATAGACATTATTTGAACTCTAACTTTCTCAAACTGAAAGCCCCGTTCAGATTAAAATATCATTCGGGCTAGCTTCATTCTTCAGAGCCCATTGACAGCAACATTAGTAGGAACAACAGAAGGAGAAAAAATGGAAACCAACAGCAATTGTGCAGTTTTATTGCAGTTAAGGCAGGGGCATCAGGTTAGGCAGGTTTATACAGTTACACACTTGTAGACTAGATGTGTAACATCAGTAAAGCATGCTGGAATATTGCACATTTCACAAAGGATTCTAACCTGAACCAGCAATCCAATTCAGTTCACTCTTATAAACACTCTTGGCAAACTAAATAAAATGTTGGTACTCTCAGGATCAATCAAAGAAAACACGAACCAAGTAGCAAAATTTAGTCTAGGTCAACTGGAAAAGGCTTCATTAGAAATAGCTGGTAAAAGAGCAGTACAATACATTGACCAAAATTGTATGCTGTATTGCAGGTCAGGCAGCCATTACACTTTCACAGTGAAACGCTGATAGACTTATACTTAACCCATACCTTTCTGTAAGGAACCAGCAATTTTAGTGGTTTAGTTATGGCTTCGGGCCAAGTGACTGAGGCTACTATTACATCAAGCGGAATCTAAACAGGGGTTAATTTGCTCTGCTCCGTTTGTCATATAGAATAATGAATCCAAACACCGAAGTATGGTGTGAGGATTTGACGGGGTTTTTGTAGAATAACCTTCCAGGTCATCTCATTAAAGGACGGCCTCCTTGTTACATGTATTAGGAAACAATGGCCATGGAAAGATGGTCAAAAGTTACGAATTAAATTAAAATCGAGGTTTATCTCTGTGATCAATAATTAAAATGAGAGCTCCTGTCACATATTGGTCTATCATTTTCTAGAATTTAATTAACTGAACCCAGAGTCAAAAATTTATCAAAAATAAATGCACTGTATCCCATGTGTCTACGCTTTCAAATCTTATATTTCACTTCGTATTTCAAATAAATTGGTTTTCCAAGAAATGCTTTGGTTCGCTCTCTGATCTGGTAGCTAAGGATTTATCCATTTCTTTGCCAAGACAAAAAGGTTCTAATTAGTTTTGAGTATCATTTTATGCCCCTTCAGAGTCACTGCTCTAAGTTCTGATAAATCATACTTAGATGTCAGGTTCCTTTAGTATTTACCCCCACCCACCACTCTGACACAGTACCGTTTGTTAACAGTTTGATTAAATTGCATCAGTTGTGCGAGTGCTTCTGCCAATGGAAGGCAGCCTGGTGCCAAATTTTACTGGATAAAAATAAACACAAAGGGCTGGATTTTGCCAGCCCTGGGGAGGCGGGACTGCCGGGAAAATGGCACAATTTAGGAGCAGGTGCCCAACCCGCCCCCAACCCGCCTCCGTGCCATCTTGCCAGGAGGCGGGTAGCCGACTCGCGCCGGGTCCCGTCTCCTGGAGGCGGGAAGAGGATTACAGCCACTTAATTGCCTGTTAACAGGTAGTTAACAGGCAGATAAGAGGATTATCCCCATTTTATGCACACAAGTGCGGGCTTCCCGAAGGCTGCGAACCCTGCCAGGGTCACCGAGGCGAGTAGAGGGTCAGATGGGGTCAGAGGGGTGCAAAAGTGTGCTGTGGAGGTGAGTGATGGGTGCAAGTGTGGAGAGGTGAGTATGTGAGGTAAGTGGAAAATGTTAGAAAAAGTTTACTTATCTTTGTTTCTTCCTGCAGCCTTCAATCGGTGGGGATGCGGAGAGTCTCGCACCTCTGCGGTAGAGATGACAGATGGCCATTGCATTCTCCAATGCAACAACCATCTCATTTCTGCAAAAGAAAGAGGTTTGAAGAGGTCTTGAATTCAAGAACTCATCAAACTACAGAGAATGTCAGTGTTTGACAGTTTCACAGAGCTGTTAAACGATGACAATTTATCTGTCAAAAATTTTTGACAGATGAAACGTCATACGCTGACGTTCTCTGTAACCGGCTTCCCCTTAATTGGCCTGCTAAGCCCGCTGGGCGGGCTTAACAAGGTCAATCAAGGGAAAATAGCGTGGGTTGGCCACAAATCGATGGAGGCGGGACTGAAACCCGACAAGTGGGAGTCCCGCCTCCAAAACCTCCCCATTGGCAAAATCCAGCCCAAACATATATACAGTTAATAATGTAAAATGGTATCCCGCATTGCTATGAACTGACTATCTTTGGGACTGACTTTCAGGTATCCTACATGGAACTTCCCAACTTTGGAGTCAGAATCATTAGTTTGTAGTATGGAAAATATTTTTAATAAATACTGTGCCAAGAAGGGCAGGTCCGAGGCTGGGTATTCTGCAGCGAGTAACTCACCTCCTGACTCCCCAAAGCCTTTTCACCATCTACAAGGCACAAGTCAGGAGTGTGATGGAATACTCTCCACTTACCTGGATGAGTGCAGCTCCAACAACACTCAAGAAGCTCGACACCATCCAGGACAAAGCAGCCCGCTTGATTGGCACCCCATCCACCACCTTAAACATTCACTCCCTCCACCACCGGCACACCGTGGCTGCAGTGTGCACCATCAACAAGATGCACTGCAGCAACTCTCCAAGGCTTCTTCGGCAGCACCTCCCAATCCTACGACCTCTGCCACCTAGAAGGACAAGGGCAGCAGGCGCATGGGAACACCACCACCTTCAAGTTCCCCTCCAAGTTACACACTATCCTGACTTGGAAATATACCAGCCGTTCCTTCATCGTTGCTGGGTCAAAATCCTGGAACTCCCTCCGTAACAGCACTATAGGAGTACCATCACCACACGGACTGCAGCGGTTCAATAAGATGGCTCACCACCACCTTCTAATGGGCAATAAATGCTGGCCTTGCCAACGACGGCCACATCCCAGGAACGAATATATTAAAAAAAATTGATGCCAAAATTAGGCCAAAAATAAAGGAATTACACTCAGAGATCAGTTAGGCTCTGATGTATAAAAAGTCTAATGTGATGATTACAACTGATGGTGCTCCACCTATGATCTCATTATTAGATGTCTTTCTCAGCAGCAATGTCATCACACTGTAGATCAGATCTCTTCAAGGTCGAATTAGACGAGCACCTTGAAAAAGAAACGCATCCTTGTTTACATCTGCTGGGGCAACAGGAAGATCTCTGGGGGCTGATATTGCTCTTCCCCCCTTTGCCCAAACACAATTCGAACAAAGCACATCCAGATTGCCCCCAATTCAAGCACAGTAAAGTTCAGTGTAGCAATGACCAAAATAGCATTGGTAAAGTAGAAAGACAAGCACGATTGCAATGGAGAATTTGGCAGCTTCAAGCGAGCAAGAGGGATTGCTCATCAGATGACAAGTTGTATGCTGTGCAGGAGTGGTTTCGCACACAAGGGAACAGGCTTTACGAGCTAGTGCTCTCGGTACAGGGCTTCACGAGACAGGAATGTGTCGATCAAAAATTCAGGTTCAGAGGTCATCAATTCTCCATCCAGTAAAACTAAAATGAACAAATGAAAAATTTTGCAAGGATTTTCTTTTCCTCTAAGCTGCAAATCAGCCATCCTCCCCCATGCAGCCTCGCTGTGTTGAAGTCAAGATTCATTGCACTGTCTCACACAAAGTCCTATACCATAAACACTCATTTGTAAAATCTAGCTCATGAATTCCATGCTTCAATCAGAATAACACTCGGGTTCAATGTATGTTTAGCCAAGTCAAGTACTTTCAGGCACGAGTCTGCTGTTAGCATGTTGACGCTATTAGTGTATAGACTGATTTCCATATTGTTTTCTATGGGAGATTAACTGAAATGTTCATAATAAACAACCCGTGAAAGCACCTAATCTGAAGGTGTGTCTTCATTGCTATTCAGTGCCATACTGTAAGAGCTCACTGACTGTCAGGAGCTCAGCGGTAATTTCTGTAGCTTGTAGCGCTCCTTATTGGCCGGAGAGATAGCAGAAAAGAGGCACAAAAGATGAATGTAATTTGGATGGTTTAAACAGTTACATTTAACTCAACCTCTTCTGAATTTCTTCAACAGCTGGACTGCTAAATCTAGAATACGAGACTGATGCATTCCCTAAAATCTCTCAGTTAGACGCGAGCTAGGTTCTAATCTTTAAGGGCTGATCCTTTTTAACCCTTCTGTTTCAAGACTGGAACTAGTTTGCGAATATAGTGGAGGGGAAAAGAAGAGAGCAACTTCCTAACATTTTGGTGCTAAGCCCCTATAGGCAGGTTTCTGAGACAGTAAATAACTTAATTCAACAGGAATGTTGGCTTGATGCAAATTCCAGTATGCCAATTACAGCCAGCTGCAAATTAAGACACTCAATCATAAATTAGTCGGAATTATTCAAACCTACTACTTCAACAAGTGGGAATGAGACACCTTATGTATGCTAATGTATTCTAATTAATGCTAATGAATGAGACATCATAAGCCGGTGTCAGTATCGACTGTAAAATGGAAAAAGAATCAGAATCTAGCTTGGCTGCAGTAATTCCACATACACTGTTTATACTTCGGTCCCCGACACATTGTCTGGGCTGTGGAGTGCACGGGCCCTTAGACCTTCCTCTGGAGACTTGGGAAAGATGGATTCATCAGCATGTGCGTAGTTTCTGTGTGCTGTGGGGTAATAATAAAAGGGAAATTAATTCAGATGAAGGGAATGGGTAATTCATTTATTTATTTAAAGTGTAACACTAATCTGTGTAATTCAATATTTAATTGTTTAAGTGTTATTGCACAATCATATATTTGTCCATTAGAGTTCAATATTTAAGTAGTGAGGTGATAATTATCCTTGTAACATAATAATAAAGATAGTAAGTTAATGTGCACTTCCTGTTTCTCTGGCATCACACTTCCTGTATCACGTTGGTGTTACATGTTTCTCAAGTAAAACCTAATCAGAACTTTGCAACAACCACCAAAAATCTACCAATCCAAACCCCCCCCCCAGAAAATCAGCCAATCAAATCGCTCAAAATACTTTAGGGGGAGAAATTCGGTATCGCCCCGTTCGGGGCGCAATTATCGGCCGGGCACAAAAGGCAGCACGGTGGCATAGTGGTTAGCACTGTTGCCTCACAGCGCCAGGGACCCGGGTTCAAATCCGGCCTCGGGTGACTGTCTGTGTGGAGTTTGCACATTCTCCCCGTGTTTGCGTGGCTTTCCTCCGGGTGCTCCGGTTTCCTCCCACAGTCCAAAGATGTGCGGGTTAGGTTGATTGGCTACGATAAATTGACCCTTAGTGTTAGGGGGATTAAATACGTGGGGTTACGGGGATAGAGTGGGATATGTGTTGGTGTAGGGGTTACGGGGATTGGGTGGGATATGTGTCGGTGCAGGCTCGATGGGCCGAAATGGCCTCTATCTGCACTGTGGGGTTTCAAAAAAAAGAAAAAAAGAAAAATTTAGTGCCTGGCGCTAATTATCACCTCTGACTGCAAACTTGGCTTCTATCGCCCCTCTTAGGGCACTAACGGGAGGCGCAAAGCAACCAAATTTTCCCCCCTATCACCAACTGAAATAGCCAAGGCTCAACATGAGGTTTCTAACATAATTAAAAATAAAAGATAACATATTACATAACAACATGATTAAAGTAAACTGTAAAATTATCCTTTGAGGTCCTTCCTAAATTCAGCCTTGTGCCTTATTAGAATGAATCCAGCGAGCTGTGGGCGCCAGTCGTGTGGCCCGCCGCAGTTTGGTGGTTAACTTGGGGCGGGTTTGAACACCGAGCCGGCTCGCAGGTAAGTCCAGGAGGGGGGCAACGCTGGCCGCAGCACCCCGCCGTAGTAACGTGCAGGCAGAAGGAGCACTCCTGGCCCTCCCGGCTCCATACTGAGGTCAAGTTAAAACGTACCTGCTGATTTCTTCGGTGGCCTCCAGCGTGAGCTCTGTGTGACTAACTTTAATGAGATTTCTGGAAATGGGCGTATTGAATGAAGCCTGCGCTCATTTCGGGTGGATACCAGGGCCGCCTAAAAAAAGGTCCTGATGATTTTAGCACTGCCAAAACAAACACGTTAAACGGGGGCGATTTTGGCAGCCCTGGGGAGGCAGGTATGGAGGCGGGACAGCTGGGAAAATGGCAGATTCTGGGGGCAGGTACCCATCCCGCCCCCAACCCGCCTCCGTGCCATCTTCCCAGGAGGCGAGTACCCAACCCGCACTGGGAGCCACCTCCTCGAGGCAGGAAGGGGATTAGTGCCAAATAACTGCCTGTTAACAGGTAGTTTTTTGGAGAATCCCTATTTTGCCACCTAAAGTGTGGGCTTCCTAATGGCTCCGAACCTCACCAGGGTCAGCGAGGCGAACCGTGGGTCTGCGGGGGTTGGAGGGGCTGAGATGTCCGGTGTGCAGGTAAGTGATGGGTGCATGTTGCAGAGGTAAGTGTGTGAGGTGAGTGTAAAGTGTTTAATAAGTTTTACTTTCCTTTGCTTCTTCCTCCAAGCTTCATCCCGTCAGGTCTCGGGAGTCCCTCATCTCACCAGTAGAGAAAGCAGAATGGCCGCTGCATTCTCAAATGCATCAGCCTTCTGCTTTCTGCTCAGGACAGATCTCTAAGTAAGCCTGAATCCCAGGACTCAACTTAGAAGAGACTCAACTTAGAAGACAGATTGTCAGGGCTGGATTGTGTTAATGGGGAGCTTTTGGAGGCGGGGCTCCCACTTGTTGGGTTTTAGTCCCGCCTCCATCGACTTGTGGCCAACCCACGCTATTTTCCCTTGATTGACCTTGTTAAGCCCGCCCAGCGGGTTTAGCAGGCCAATTAAGGGAAAGCCAGTTACAGGTGATGTCAGCGAGTGTGGTTTCATCTGTCAAGAGCTTTTGACAGATGAAATGTTAGCATTTGACAGCTCTGTGAAGCTGTCAAACACTGACAATCTGTCTTCTAAGTTGAGGCTTTACTCAAGACTCAATTAGAAAGCCTTCCTGACCAGAAAGCAGAGGCTGCAGCTTTTGACAGTTCAGCGGCCATTCTGCTTTCTGTGCCGGTGAGATGAGGGACTCCCGAGACATGAAGGGAGGAAGCCTGCAGGAAGAAGTAAAGGTAAGTAAAACTTATTAAAACACTTTACACTCCTCCTGGCAAGATGGCATGGAGGCGGGTTGGGGGTGGGTGGGGCACCCGCCCCCAAATTCTGCCATTTTCCCGGCAGTCCTGCCTCCAAACCCGCCCCTCCAAACTGGCAAAATCCAGCCCTCTGTGTTTGACAGCTTCACAGAGCCATCAAACGCTGACATTTCATCTGTCAAAAGCTCTTGACAGATGAAATGTCACTCGCTGATGTCACCTGTAACCGGCTTTCCCTTAATTGGCCTGCTAAACCCGTTGGGCGGGCTTAACAAGGTCAAACAAGGGAAAATTGCGTGGGTTGGCTGGACGTCAATGGAGGCGGGACTAAAACCCGACAATCAGCAGTCCCGCCTCCATCACGTCCCCATTGATAAAATCACCCCCATAAATTGGGCACAGCCCATCCCGCTGCCAAATTAGTTACTGTTGCACACATTTTATGCCTGTAAAGCAACAACTTGTATTTATATAGCGCCTTTAACGTTGTAAAACGTCCCAAGGCATTTCCCAGGACAAAACAAAATTTGACACCGAGCCACATAAGGAGAAATTAGGGCAGATGATCAAAAGTTTGGTCAAAGAGGTAGGTTTTAAAGAGCTTCTTAAAGGAGGAGAGAGAGTAGAGAAGCAGAGAGGTTTAGGGACGGAATTCCAGAGCTTAGGGCCCAGACAGCTGAAGGCACGGCCACCAATGGTGGAGCGATTATAATCAGGGATGCTCAAGAGGCCAGAATTAGAGGAGTGCAGATATCTCGGGGGGCTTGTGGGGCTGAAGGAGATTACAGGGATAGGGAAGGGGCGAGGCCAGGGAGGGATTTGAAAACAAGGATGAGAATTTTACAATCAAGGCGTTGCTTAACCGGGAGCCAATGTAGGTCAGCGAGCACAGGGGTGATGGGTGGACGGGACTTGGTGCGTGTTAGGACACAGGCAGCTGAGTTATGGATGACCTCAAGTTTACGTAGGGTAGAATGTGGGAGGCCAGCCAGGAGTGCATTGGAATAGTAAAGTCTAGAGGTAACAAAGGCATGGATTAGGGTTTCAGCAGCAGGGAACAACGATGCTGAATTGATGCCCCATATTGTGAATAGAGTCCAATTAATCCAGTTACTGGTGTGGTTCTAGGCTGAGCATGCTTATGTATAACTCTCAGTTTTGGGTGAAACTTGAAATGCATCAAGTATAACACACCAGGTGTGTATGAGTGGTACTGTTTAAATGTTGCTTTACTCAGCTGAACTTGATTCCCCTCTACCGTGGTTGACACGGCCCTCGACCGTGTCCGTTCTATCTCCCGTACTTCTGCTCTCACCCCTGCCTCTCCCTCCCGGAACCACAGTAGGGTTCCCCTTGTCCTCACCTTTCACCCCACCAGCCTCCACATTCAACGGATCATCCTCCGCCATTTCCGCTACCTCCAAAGTGATCCCACCACCAAACGCATCTTCCCCTCCCCTCCCCTTTCAGCATTCCGTAGGGACCGCTCCCTCCGAGACACCCTAGTCCACTCCTCTATCACCCCCAGCACCCCTTCCCCTTCGCCTGGCACCTTCCCGTGCAAGCGCAGGAGATGTAACACCTGCCCCTATACCTCCCCCCTTCCCACTGTCCAGGGCCTCAAACACCCCTTCCAGGTGAAACAGCGATTTACTTGTACTTCTTGCAATCTAGTATACTGTATTCGCTGCTCACGATGTGGTCTCCTCTACATTCGGGAGACCAAATGCAGATTGGGTGACCGCTTTGCGGAACACCTCCGTTCAGTCCGTAAGGGTGACCCCGAGCTTCCGGTCGCCTGTCATTTTAATTCACCACTCCATTCCCACTCTGACCTCACCGTCCTTGGCCTTTTGCATTGTTCCACGGAAGCTCAACGTAAACTCGAGGAACAGCACCTCATCTTCCGATTAAGCACTTTGCAGCCTTCCGGACTCAATATCGAGTTCAACAATTTCAGATCATAACCTCGGCCCCTATTACATTTTTACTTTTTTTTCCACCCCTTTGTTTTGGGTTTTCCCTCCCCCCCCTTTCCTCTTTTTTTTACATGGCAGCTGTCTCTCATTCTGCCAGTACATTTCACACCTAATCTCAGCCGTCTTTTGTCTCTTTACTAGTCCCATCACCATCTCGTCTCGTTTTGAATACCTCTTAATGTCTCTTCACTTCTTTTGTTCCCTCCCCAGCCCTGCCATTCGATCTATTTAATTTCCTTTCCAGTTTTGAAAAAGGGTTAGACCCGAAACGGCGACTCCAATTTCTCTCCACGGATGTTGCCTGGCCTGCTGAGTTTTTACGGCATTTTCTGTTGATGTTACACTACTTTTGCAGTGTAATAGCATTAATAAATTTGCTGATTGATTTTCCCTCCTTCATTCCCCGTGGGGAAGCCTTGTTCTAAACTCACTGTCATCCTCTAATAACCCAGTTGAAACCAGGAACTTTGTATGGGATAACTTTCAACCTTCTCATGGCCAGAAGCTTCATATGACCCTGATCCTTATCATTACCCCAAGCCTCATCATTACGAGCTTCACCATGAACATTGTACATCATCATAATCCTGCCTCATCTTAACCCCAAGGTGAGTGTTTCTGGCATTCACACTATACACAAGAAAGCTGTCTTATAGTATGTTCAGCCAAATCACCAATGGATTGTCCAGAGAATGTGAACACTCCTCTGGGGTGGCAAATCAGTTGTTGCAGTGTGGATCTGTGCTGTCGGCTGCACATAGGAACTCCCGATCTTATGACAGATCAACATACCAACAGCAACTTGCATTTATATAGCGCCTTTAACATAGTAAAACGTCCCAAGGTGCTTCACAGGAGCGTTATCAAACAAAATTTGACAGCGAGCCACATAAGGAGATATTAGTACAGGTGAGATATTAGGTCTGCTGACCAAAAGATCGGGAATTCCTAAAGTGCTGCATCAGCATTGTCAGGTACAAGTAGAGCTGGGACTGACACTGAGAAGATTATTAGGTAGGAATAGTGAGCTTGGGAGTGGAGATGGGGTCATGTTTGTTAGGTGCGATCCAGAAATTTCTCTGAGGCTCAGCACCAAATATCAGTCCTGTAAACCAACCCTCACTTCTACAAACTGCAGTAGGACTTTATATGCACAATATCTTGTTACTGGAACTAGCTGACTGAATTGACATGAGCCAAGTCATGCTCTCGCCTTTGGATAGCAGAAGACTAAACACTCTAGCAGTCTGCTTGGCAGGTTGTAAACTACGGATCAAATTTGTAGACAATAGCAGAAAATCAATACAGCAGATTGCATTTGATTAAAGAACCTTTGCCTCCTCGGGTATGAAAATAACAAAAGGTGAGATGCTATGCTCCCTCAGTAATACAAAACCTGGCTCAGCATCCACAACATGGCTTGTGGATGAAGGTTTATCAACCAACATCCTCTATCCTAGTGGATCCAGAAGAATTGGAGTGGGCACGCCAAATATTTGACACTGCCTGAGCAAGTAGTTGCCAATGAACCCCTTACCCCCAGAGACATCTGGTGGGACTACCTCCCACCACGTAGACTAGGCTCTTGAGTCCCGGTTTCACGCTCAACAACGACACTTGGCTGGCTCAAAATAAAATGCTGGACTCAAATCCATTCACATCTGATCCCTACCACTTTTACCTTGTTGACCAACTTCAGAACAAAGCAAGCAGCCTGTGTCCATAGAATTCACAGAAGAGGTTAACTACCCAGTAATGAGTCTTATCCCTTTGAAGAACTATATTCTGGATATGGTAAAATGTGGATTTTGTTTGCACTAAATACATCAGAGCAACCTAAGCTCAGTGTATTTCTCCAAGGTCTTTATGTATTTTCTTTTTATTCGTTCATGGGATCTGGGCGTCGCTGGCAAGGCCAGCATTTATTGCCCATCCCTAGTTGCCCTTGAGAAGGTGGTGGTGAGCCGCCTTCTTGAACCACTGCAGTCCATGTGGTGAAGGTACTCCCACAGTGCTGTTAGGGAGGGAGTTCCAGCATTTTGACCCAGCGACGACGAAGAAATGGCGATATACTTCCAAGTCAGGATGGTGTGTGACTTGGAGGGGATCTTGAAGGTGGTGGTGTTCCCATGCTCCTGCTGCCCTTGTCCTTCTAGGTGGAAGAGGTCGCGGGTTTGGGAGGTGCTGCCGAAGGAGCCTTGGCGAGTTGCTGCAGTGCATCTTGTAGATGGTACACACTGCAGCCACGGTACGCTGGTGGTGGAGGGAGTGAATGTTTAAGGTGGTGGATGGGGTACCAATCAAGCGGGCTGTTTTGTCCTGGATGGCCGAGCTTCTTGAGTGTTGTTGGAGCTGCACTCCTCCAGGCAAGTGGAGAGTATTCCATCACACTCCTGACTTGTGCCTTGTAGATGGTGGAAAGGCTTTGGGGAGTCAGGAGGTGAGACACTCACCGCAGAATACCTAGCCTCTGACCTGCTCTTGTTGCCACATTATTTATGTGGCTGGTCCAGTTAATTTTCTGGTCAATGGTGACCCCAAGGATGTTGATGGAGGGGGATTCGTCAATGGTAATGCCGCTGAATGTCAAGGGGTGGTGGTTAGACACTCACTTGTTGGAGATAGTCATTGCCTGGCACTTGTGTTGAAAATACATAGTATGGTTGGGACTGGGTGGCACAGTGGGTTTGATACTGGATTCAAATTCAGCTCAGTCTGATTGGATGAAAGTCTCATCTATCTACAGGCTGTAAGTGTCCTATGTGAAATGAGTTTGCGCATCAATACAGTTCCTAGAACGCAATGAACTACTGTAAAAAGTGCACCGAATTCAGCATTAATTTGTCAATCTCACTCAGAAAGGCCACAGGATGGAGTGGGAATTTTCTTCTAAAATGTCACACTGGTTCAGTAAGGGGTTTTCTTCTGAGGTTGAGGCAGTGAGCAGGGAGCATGGCTTTGTATACCTGACCTGACCCTGCTTGATTCTGATACTGCATCCTTCATATGAGGAGAATTTCATGCACTAACATTCTTCACTTTAAATAGGACAAATTTCTGATTGGTCACGTGAGAGTGGGGGGGTGGTTAAGAGAGTGAAACAGTACCTCGGTGAGTTGGGCAGTGCAAGAAGGACAAAATGCCTCTGAATGTAGAGGAGGATTAGTAAGAGAGTCTGTCTCTGTGGGGGATTGTAAGGAAATTGTGCTTTTGTGAGGGAAAGAAGAGTACGGATATGAAGGGGAGGGAGGACTGTTAAGAGAGAGAGATGACTGTTCAGGTAACTTTTGGAAGAGCGATAGTTTGGTTGGTGTACCAATGCCTCATTGTGATCCTACACCTATTCATTACCCCAAGCCACATCATGACCCAGAACCTGATCATGGGCCTAGTGCCCATCCATGACCTCATGCCACATCATGAATCCTGTGCTTCAAAATAATCTCCTGGCTGAACATGAATAAGAGATTAGCATGTAAAGTTAAGGCACATGGGATTGGGGGCAAGGTATTGACTTGGATAGAGAACTGGTTGGCAGACAGAAAGCAAAGAGTTGGAATAAACGGGTCCTTTTCCGAGTGGCAGGCAGTGACTAGTGGGGTACCGCAGGGATCGGTCCTTGGACCCCAGCTATTCACAATATATATTAATGATCTAGACAAGGGAACTAGATGTAATATCTCCAAATTTGCAGACGACACAAAGCTGGGTGGGCGTGTGTGCTGTGAGGAGGATGTCGAGAAACTTCAGGATGATTTGGACATGTTGGGTGATTGGGCAGAAACATGGCAGATGCAATATAACGTGAATATATGTGAGGTTGTCCACTTTGGTGGCAAAAACAGGAAGGCAGATTATTATCTAAATGGCAATAGATTGGGAGAAGGGGAAGTGCAACGAGACCTGGGTGTCCTTGTGCACCAGTCGCTGAAGGTAAGCATGCAGGTGCAGCAGGTGGTTAAGAAGGCAAATGGTATGTTGGCCTTCGTAGCGAGAGGGTTTGAGTACAGGAACAAGGATGTCTTGCTGCAGTTGTACAGGGCCTTGGTGAGACCACATCTTGAATATTGTGTGCAGTTTTGGTCGCCTTATCTGAGGAAGGATGTTCTTGCCATGGAAGGAGTTCAGCGAAGATTCACCAGGCTGATACCTGGGACGGCAGGAATGACGTATGAGGAGAGATTGGGTCGATTGGGCTTGTACTTGCTGGAGTTTAGAAGAATGAGAGGTGATCTCATTGAAACTTATAAAATTCTGACAGGACTGGACAGACTAGATGCAGGAAAGATGTTCCCGGTGGTCGGGGAGTCCAGAACCAGGGGACACAGTCTAAGGATAAAGGGTAGGCCACTTAGGACAGAAATGAGGAGGAATTTCTTCACCCAGAGAGTGGTGAACCTGTGGAACTCTCTACCACAGAAGGCGGTGGAGGCCAGTTCATTAAATATATTCAAGAAGGAGTTGGATATATTTCTTAAGGCTAAAGGGATCAAGGGGTATGGGGAGAAAGCAGGTACCGGGTACTGAATATGGATGATCAGCCATGATCGCATTGAATGGCGGAGCAGGCTCGAGGAGCCGAATGGCCTACTCCTGCTCCTATCTTCTATGTTTCTATGTTAGCACCGCCTAAGAACCTAAGCCTCATAATGAACCAATATCTATTCATCAGTTCAACCCTCATCATGACCTCAGGGTTCTCAAAGTGACACTGTGCCTCATCATGAACTCAGTGCCTATTAATGACCCTGAACCTCATCATGATTCCCGATAGTCATCATGATTTATTATGAGCTAGACAGGGTGTTGTGAGCATAGTTTGAGCTCTGATCTCTTCTTTAATGACTCCACATTATAAGAAATAGAAGTAAGTGGGAAAATAAACTGTTATAAAAGCAGAATCCCTCTGTTGGCGCTTCATCCACAGGTGCACATATTGGGTGGAGAGGTCAGTGTCCCCACAGGAATTTCCACCCATTAATTTCTAGATAGCTCACCCAAGAGACATTGCTGCAGACCAAATCCGGATATGTGGCAAGTTATCGCTAGGCCTTCAGGCTACCTTAGAAACGCTCCTTTAAAATGCTGCGATGCATTTAATGTGAAGATTTTCCTACTTCATCTACATAACAACAGTGGCCGCACTTCAAAGTGATTCCCTGCATGTGAAGTGCCTTGGGATGTTTCTGAGAGATGTGATAATCTGCTGTATAAATGCAAGTTCATTCTTTCTTGTATATCATATAAAACCCATGTTTGGCATCAGCTGAGCAGTTCTCCCGCAAATCCCCAAACCTGGAAAGTGTCAGGTCTCCAGAAGGCTACAAAGAAGGAATTAAAATGAAGATTTTAATTGAAGGAGAGTGGGTATAAGCTATTACGTGGAATATCTAAAGCTTGGGGAGTACTAGTTATTCAAAGTCACCCTCCACAGTAGACATCTCCCTCTTTAAAGTGGAGTGTAAAATCTGACCCTTTTGCTCACCCCACTCGCAGATGCTCTCTGTTCTTACTCTTAATTTTCATATTAGTGGATTTTTCCAGATTGAGAGCGTGATCATTTCATGTACACCATTGGCACGGTAATGTCACTAGAATGTTGCAGGCACACTCTCATGAGACCTTCGAGCAGTGGGAGTTGCTGTTTGCTTAACAAAACAAGCTTATTACAGCAGTAAAGCTGTGAGAACCTTTCTGTTGACCCGGGCAGGCTCATTAAAAACCTACTTGAAATGTAATTACCCTGCAGTCCTCAGAGCAGATCGCTCCTATTTTCCGTTTAATTTTCACATTCCAAACGGCTAAAAATATGGATTACGCCATTTCACCAAAGCAGCCGAAGACCCGGCGCCAACATTCACATTTTCTCATATTTCGCATTTGAGAATATGTGCAACTCTCACGGTGAAAATTTATAAAAAACAACGGAAAACATTGTCATTTTACCAATTTCGTCCATTAAAATTACCAGAGGGAAAATCCTGTGAGGCCCACTGACTCCTGCACCAGAATTCCGTGATATGCTCCTGGTGAGTAAAGCTCAGTGAGGGGAGCACAAATTTGTACAATGTACCTTATATTGACAAATGGCGCTATCCTATAACAGCACTCATTGTCTGTCTTCCAATTCAATCCTTCTAATTTGCTGGGGAGTGTCCACTGGTGAACTGTTCTTGAGCCTGCCGAAGTATCTGGCGTCAGGAGGTGGTCTCCTATTTTAAATCTTGCCAGCAGACGCCTACCCGCACTAGGGGTGCATTTTAGGTGCCTGTCAGAGGGGCGGAGTGGGGGCAGAGGGCGAGGGTGAAGTGCGGCACTGGGAAGCCACTAGGGAAGCTGCCGATGCCAATGGCCCAATGATTCATGGATTGATGTTTACTGGCTCCATAGGCCACCTTCACAAAAAGATACATTGGCAACAGGACCCAGACCTAGAACCCAAGGAAATTCCCTGCCTTGGAAATGCCTCCTCCCAGCCCGTCTTCTTCCGACATCAGATAGAGATTCTGCCCCAAACTTTTTGAAGTGTAGTCACTATTGTTTTGTAGGCAAATGCGACATCCGATTTGCACACATTATGGTCCCACAAACCTTAATGAGATAAATAATCAGCTCATCTGTTTTGGTTGAGCAAAGAAGAGTGACCAGGACATCTCCCTGCTCGTCTTCAAATAGTGCCGTCAGATCCTTTACAATCACCTGAACATGGAAATTTGTTTTCTTCTTCTTCTTCTTAGGCAGTCCCTCGGAACCGAGGATGACTTGCTTCCACATTAAAAATGAGTTCGCAGGTGACTGATGAGTCCAATGCGGGACCTACAGTCTCTGTCACAGGTGGGGCTGATGGTGGTTGAAGGGGCAGGTGGGTGGGGTGCTTGGGTTGACGTGCGCTCCTTCCGCTGCCTGCGCTTGGCTTCCGCTTGCTCCCAGCGAAGCGACTCGAGGTGTTTGGCGCCTTCCCGGATGCTTCGCCTCCACTTTGTGCGGTCTTGAGCCAGGGATTCCCAGGTGTCGGTGGGGATGTTGTACTTTTTCAAGGAGGCTTTGAGGGTGTCCTTGAAGCGTTTCCTCTGCCCACCTGGGGCTCTCTTGCCGTGCCGGAGCTCCGAGTAGAGCGCTTGTTTTGGGAGTCTCGCATCGGGCATGCGGACAATGTGACCCGTCCATCGGAGCTGATTGAGCGTGGTCAAAGCTTCGATGTTGTCCGTTTGAAATTTGTTTTAACATTTCATTTGAAAGATGATGGGCTGGATTTTCCAAGCCCCAAGGAGGCGGGCATGGAGGCGGGACAGCCGGTAAACTCGGAGAAAGTGGGGGCGGGTGGTAATCCTGCCCCCATCCCGCCTCCGTGCCCTTTTGCCAGGAGGCGGCAGGATGTGCAGCTTCGGGTCCCGTCTCCTGGGGGCGGGAAAGGCATATAATCCTTTTAACTGCCTGTTAACAGGTAGTTAGAGAAAAGGATTAGTGCCATTTTACCTTCACAGGTGAAGGCTTCCCGACCTCGTAGAACCCCGCCGGGTCGGAGAAGACGTGGAGGAGGTCTGCGTTGGTCGGAGGCACCTGGAAGTAAGATGTAGAGGTGAGTGATGGGTGCAAGTATGGAGTGGTAAGTATGTAAGCTGAGTGATAAGTTTGAAAAAACGTGCACTTACCTTATTTTCTTTCTACAGCCTTTAGCTGCGCTGGATGTGGAGAGCCAATATTCTCCCTGTCAATTTCACATAATGGCTGTTGGATCCTCCGATCTTTCAGACATGTGAAATTTACAAAGTTGAAAGGTTTGATTAGTCCTCACCACAAAGTCTCATCAAACTCCAGAGAATGGCAGTGTTTGACAGCTTCACAGAGCTGTCAAACGCTGTCATTTCTTTTTTCAAGAAATCTTGACAGATAGCACATCTGACGTTGACGTGATCTGTCAGTGACTTCCTCCCTAATTGGCCTGCTGAGCCCGCAGGGCAGGCTTAATAAGCTCAATCAGGGGAAAATCCCTCTGATTGGTCAGGCGAGGATGGAGGCGGGACATTGATACGACAAGCAGCAATCCCGCCTCCAACTCGCCTCCATTCACAAAATCCAGCCCGATGTCTCTGCCAATGCGGTGCTCCCTCAGTACTACAATGAAGGGCTGGATTTTCTGAATGGGAAGCTTTTGGAGGCGGGACTGCTGCTTGCCGGGTTTCAGTCCCACCTCCATCAGCTTCTGACCAACCAGCGGGATTTTCCCCAATTGACCTTGTTAAGCCCGCCCGGCGGGCTCAGCAGGCCAATTAGGGGGAAGTCAGAGCACGTCAATGTATGATGTGTCATCTGTCAATAACTTTTGAAAGAAGAAATGTGAAGCTATCAAACACTGACATTCTGTGTAGTTTGATGAGCCCTTGTGTTCAGGATTCATCAAACCTTTCTACTTTGTAGAAATCAGCTGGCTGTTATATTGAAGGATGCAACAGCCAGTCTGTGATCTCTACAATGGAGATGTCGGGGACTCCGGCTCCACAGTGGCTGAAGGCTGTAGGTAGAAACAAAGGTAAGTTAACATTTTCTAACACTTTACACTCACCTCACATACTTACCACTCCACACTTGCACCCATCACTCACCTCTACATCGCACTTTCAGACCCCTCTGACCTCCGCAGACCTTCTACTCGCCTCCTACACTCTGGCGGGGCTCCCCCAGGTCGGGAAGCCTGCACTTCGGAACGAAAAATGGGGATAATCCTATTTTCTGCCTGTTAACTACCTGTTAACAGGCAGTTAATAGGCTTTAATCCCTTCCCGCCTCCAGGGAGATGGGACCCGGGGCGGGACGGCTTCCCGCCTCCTGGCAAGAGGACTCGGAGGCGGGTTGGGGGAGGTTTTGCCACCCGCCCCCAAATTCTACCACTTTCCCGGCAGTCCCACCTCCATACCCGCCTCCTCGGGGCTGAGAAAATCCAGCCCGAAGTGTCAGTCTAGATTATGGGCTCAAGTACTGGAGAGGAGCTTGAACTCACAAACATCTGACTCAGAGGCAAGAGTGCTACCACTGAGTCAGTTGATACTTAAGTCTGATTATTTATGACTTCAAATAGTGGCCTTGTCATTAAGCTATGAAATCTTTTTGGTCATTCATTTGATTTTCTTTCTTTAGTCTTGCTAGTGCCGGCTTTTCAATACAATAACTACATTTGCACGGTAGTTTCAATGGCACGCGCGGCCCCTTTAAGCCGCACGGTGCCAAAAAAAGATGGAACACTGATCCCAAGGAGCATTTTAAAAACAAAATTTGACATCGAGCCACACAAGGAGGTACTAGGGCAGATGACCAAAAGCTTGGTCAAAGAGGTAGGTTTTAAGGAGCGTCTTAAAGGAGGAAAGAGAGGTAGAGAGGCAGAGAGGTTTAGGCAGGGAATTCCAGAGCTTAGGTCCTTGGCAGCTGAAGGCACGGCCACCAATGGTTGAGCGATTAAAATCAGGGATGCTCAAGAGGCCAGAATTTGAGGAGCGCAGATATCTTGGACAATGTTTATGTGAGTGTGTGAGAGATAGATTTAGAGATAGAGATGGATAAAACTTTCACATGGATATTTGGCCATAGTTTTCATTCTGATTATAGGCATATATGGTAAATTAATAGTTCTTTTCCACACAATGAAAAAAAGAGTATTATGTGGCCCTTACTTCTGTATCTCTCTTTTGATTAATACTACTGTAACGTCCTTGGCTCAGCTTGATGCTTTTCATGAGGTTGTGATGTTTTTTGCCAGACCTTGTAGCAAGACCACACTGTTTGCCTATGGCTCAAATTAAGCTCAATCATTTTCTTCATGGTGGAAGCAATGCACATTTTCCATGGCCCTGTTTCCGGACCAGAATTTGCCCAGTTTCTTGCTCTCCACAGTTGGATTAAGGACAATGGGGGGGAAAAATCCAGTATCGCCCCGTTTGGGGTGCAATTATCGGCTGTGCGCAAAGTTTAGCGCCTGGCGCTAATTATCACCTCCGACTGCAAACTTGGCTTTTATCGCCCCTGGAGGTGATTGGAGCACTAAATCAGGTGCTACACATCTGTGTTAAGGCGTAAAGGCCGAGGAGCGAGGCGTTACCTCAGAGCACTGGCGAAGCTCATGTGATGTCAGTCAGCAATGGAACACAGACACAATGGCGCCGGCCAGTTCTTAAAGGGGAGGGTCGATCTTCCTCTCCATCCACATCCTGCTCATTGCAGCCTTGAATCTCGGCCTGGAGAGACCTGTACATCAAATCTGCTGGAAAGAACAATGGAGGGGCCCAGGGAAAGAGCTCAGAGTGCAGCTCCCACAGTCTCTTCTAAATCGATACAAGGAAGGGCAAATCAAAATGAACCTACAAAGTGCTGCTCAGTACCCAAAACTCCTTCACACAACGTTGAATCTCTCCAGAAGTCTCTCTCTCTCTCTCTCTCTCTCTCAGAATGCGTGGTGCAAAAATGTCACCAACAAAAAAAGGCAGGAAGCGGTCGCCTTTAAATAGCGCTCCCCCAGTCCCTTCCTGACTGCAAAATGCTCCCCTCAACCTGTCATTGCTAGCGGCAGGCGGTAAGGCAGGGGGCGCCACTCAATATCCGCTCCGGGGCGCTACCGGGGCGTTGCGCACTTGGCTGACGTCACAATCTGCCAGCGCAAGAGATCGTGGCGGTAGTGTTTAGCACCGCTGCAAAATGTCTAGTTAATTTCGTAAGCGGCACAAACATCGCCGCCCACGGGCGCTAGTTGCTTTGCGCCCCATTAGCGCCCTCTTAAGGCGCTAACGGGAGGTGCAAACCAGCTGAATTTTTCCCCCATGGTGTTTATGACTAGTTATTCAACTAATTCCCTAATAAAACGGACTGCTAAACCATTTGATCGGTGTGAAACGAACATCATTTCCGGAAAGCCCTGATTGGCTAGCTTGCTGGCACTGAAGCTAAATAAATAAATTGAGCAAATCCAACAAGCAGAAAATGGAGATCAGCAGTATCTCAATTTATTGCTGTTAAAATTAACAAAAGAGGAGATTTACACCCCATGGTACAAAGAATGGGAAATATAGTCAATTGTTCCATGAAGACCACCATAAATTGGTCTCTTAAATGGTTATTACAGATAGCTTTTATTCGTTCGAACAATGCCCTACTCAGCAAATCTTAATGAGCTGTAAATCTCTGACCAATCAATATCCATTTCTCACACATCCAAGGGAAGGGTTGATATTTGTAACAAACTATATATTTCAGCTGGAGTGGTAATTGATTTGGACAATTTGTGATTATATCTTAAATTGGAGTCTTGTGATCAGTGACCCAAGTTGCCACCTGACACTCAGGGCAGTTTGGTGCATCAAACCCAAGGCTGCCTGGTCATTGATTGCACCAGTTTGCTTTGAGATGCTTTTTAAAGATTTCAATACCTTTGCAACTGCTGTACAAATAAAGTATATTAAAAAAAAGGAAATAATGCAGGGAGTTCAGAGGATTGATGAATCACAGTGACAGCAGCTATTATTTAACTAGAACATGAGTAGACACCAGTCACGAGGAAGTGGTGATCTCTGTATAATTAAGGCTCACGAGGAAAGGCCATCAGCACTGCAGTGGCCTTTTCAATAGAATATCAGAATGTAATCAACAAGACTGCTGAATGAGATTCTTGTAAGAATGTTTCACAAGTGCAATAAGCTAAACCAAGTCAACTGTAAATCCCTCTAGCATTACGCTTCAGGAAGGTATTAAAGGGAGATTGGGTTGAAATTCCTCTGTGCTGAGGAATTTGATATGAACGTATTCACCACTGTGCTAAAAATAGCACATAGAGAAATGTCAACCTCATTGTTGTTAACATTCAACTATTGGTCAACCTCCTTCCTTTCATGGTTCACAATGGCACGTTTCAAGTAAGCACAAGACTCTCGATGGTGGAGTATACAGAACAGACTTTATTGCTATCTAGTACAGGTGATCAGCCTAACTAGACACAGAGGGCTCGATTTTCAATGAGGAGTTGGGTAGGAGGCGGGACTACAACGTTTGGGGTTGTAGTCCCGCCTCCATCGAGTTCTAGCCAACCCATGCGATTTTGACATGATTGACCTTGTTGAGCCTGCCCAGCGGGCTCAGCAGGCCAATTAAGGGCCACCCGGCAACAGGTGACGTCACAGATTGATATTTCATCTGTCAAGACCTTTTGACAGATGAAATATCAGCGTTTCACAGCTGTTTGAAGCTGTCAAACACTGACAATCTGTATTCTAAGTTAATTCCGTCCTCTCAGGATGATTTAGAGATCTTCCCGGAACAGAAAGCTGAATGCTGCAATTTTTGACAGCTCGCGGCCATTCTGCTTTCTGTGCCGATGAGATGAGGGACTCCCGAGACCTGAGGGAAGGAAGGCTATAAAGGTAAGTAAAGGTATGTAAAACTTCTTTAAACACTTTACACACACCAAACACACTTACCTTTGCACTCATGCACCCATCACTCACCTGAACACCAAACATCTCGACCCCTCCAAGCCCTTCATCCCGACGGTCCACCTCCTCTAACTTGGCGTGGTTTGGAGCCGTCGGGAATCCCACAATTCAACATTAAAAATAGGGATTAGGCTAAAAACTGCCTGTTAACTACCTGTTAACAGGCAGTTAATTGGCACTAATCCCCTTCCCGCCTCGGGGAGGCGGGTCCTAGTGCGGGGCGAGTACCCGCCTCCTTTGAAACTGGCATGGAGGCGGGTTGGGGGTGGGATGGTGTTGGGACCCCCGAATTCAGGACTTTAACCCCCCGCACGCCTCCAAACCCGGCTCCACGGCCCAATGAAAATCGACCCCAGAGAGTGGCTTTCGGTTTCTCTGGGCTCGATTTTTATTTCCGAGGCGGGTTGGAGTCGGGTTGCGTGGTGGGCGGGTTCGGGAGCCGCTTCCGGCGGTAACAGCTGCTGATGTCCGATTTTGATTCAATGAGCTTGTTGATTTCAGTGGGGCGCACTGGCTGGTCCAATGAGTGCGATTGGGTTGGCTGGCCACTTCTGATGATGTCATCATAGCAGCTGCTTTTAAAGCTGCCATCCTGCCTGAGCCTTTCTCTTCTGGATTCTGATACTCAGTGAGATTGATCTATCCACAATGACTCCTTCCAGAGGCAAGGCAGCTCCTTGATTTCATGATGTGTCCCTCCAAGTTCTTGTGGATGCTGTCAGAGAGCATAGGGAGATTCTCTTCCCTCCTGATGACTGGAGGAAGCCTCCTCAGCAGACCAAGGCAGCCTGGCTGCTCATTTCTGAGGAGGTCAGCGCAAGGTCCATATATGCACGCTCATGGATCCAGTGCCGAAAAAGGTTTAATGATCTTGTGCGAACATCAAAAGTGAGTATCCCATCACACTTGCCTTGAATCTGCGTCCCTTCTCTTGTCATCACCAACACTCTGCATTGTAAGGCTCCTCCTTCACATACCACCTTACCCTTACTTCCCTTGCACCCTTAGCTATCCATCTGTCACTGCATTGAATCATTTCAGCATCCTGCCTATGCACCCCTTAGACTCGCTCTCACTGACATTCAGTGACAACAACTAACAATGCACAGGGAGCTAGCTTCCTCTTGGCACCTCACCCTATTTTCATCTCCCTCAAAGCTTCTATGGTAGGGATTCTTCACACTCATTCCATCACTGTGGTTGAAACACTGCTTGTGTCCCTCCTTGCAGGAAAAGATAGCCCACAATAAGAGGGAGAGAGCACTGACTGAAGGAGGAACACCTACCCTAGCAACATTGATCAGTGCTGAGGAGGCTGCATACGATATTGTTGGAGGTGGCGAGGACCTGGAAGTGGGCGATGGAAAGACGGGCACACTAGAGGAAGCTGGTGACATAATAGAGTTTCATCCCTCTCATTGACATTTAGTGATTGACTGCAATGGCATATGATGTTCATAGAGAATCTCGTTGTATAATCTGCTCAAAAGGATGTGTCAGCTACATCAATATCAGATGTCTAAATCATGCCTTTACTCTCCCACAGGACCATCGAGTGTCCCCCTCCCCACGATCCAGGACGAAGAGCCAGACAACTCCTCAGAGGAACCTGAAGCCTCTGAGGGAGCAGCGTCACCAGGACTCAGCGCACCCAGCACCAGCGCAGCAACGCACACCTCGGTGGGGCCCTCGCGAGTTCGAGTAGTGTTGCCACCTGGTCTATCACAGTGCACAAGTGAGTATCAACTGATGGTGGAGACAGCGACAGCAGTGGAGAGTCCTCAGCGGAGGTCGCAGAAATCTCCTAGCTGTACTGAGCTGCATGCAGACGCTGTGCCTCTGGGGCCATCCAGAAAAAGAGCGTCTTGGGAAATACAGGAACAAGTGCAGGAGTCTTTGGAAGGGGTTGTCCATCTCTAACATCAGCACTGCCGTGGTGGAGGCAATGGTGCAAGAACGCACCACCATGGATAGGATGGCAACCTCTATGGATAGGATGGCAACCTCTGTGGAAAGGCTGGTTACCTCTGTGGAAAGGATGGCTACCGCCATAGAGGAAATAAGTCGCCACAGTCAGGAAAACATGGTGAATGTTCAAAATAGAATGTTATCCCTGGAGGAGCGATGGGCAGCTATTGAGCAGAGAGACCAGAGCTTCATGGACATCCTTGTGATGAGGACTGCCAGTACAGATACGGGTCCTCATGGTCCCCCTGATGTGCAGCAAGGTGCTCTCCAGCCACTTGCCAACACTGAGGTGCGGCTGACCCGTGAGAGGGATGTTGTTGGCAGGACACAAGGAAGTGTGGGCTCCTCTGAAAGCGCTCACATGACCATGCCACTGTGGAGCCCTCAGTCACAGACCCACTTTGTGGAGACAACTGAGATGGCCATTTCAGCCACTGCACAGCCGCAGGAAGAGCAGACTGTTGAAGAGCCCTTCCAGGCTCCCAAACCCAGAGGATGCCCACCAAAGGCGTCTAAGCAGGCACAGCATCCGAGTTTGCAAAGTCCCTCTACATCTGCTGAAGTCACAGGGGAAGCACCACATAGAAGCACGTATAAGAGAAAGATTGAGCACATATAGTCACAAGGGGACTCACTTGGGTGTTTTGTCTTTTTTTCTGACTGTTGTTGGTTTATTATCCTTTTGTCCTGTGTAAAAGAAAAATTATGGCAAACAGTTGATTGTGTGGCATATGTGTTCTGAGAAATGGCAAAAGCACATTGAGGGCTCAGGGCAACTTACTTTTGTAATGCTGATGGTGAAAGTTATAGGAAATAACAGGGTATAGCAGAGATGATATATGACTTTGGACAAATGTTGCCTGCAATTACAGAGCCATATGGTGACCACCTATGTTTGAAGAGTAAGCTTATGCGAATGTGGCATGGCAGTGTGTATACCCTGCTTGGCGGGCAGCAGTGAACTGGAGGAATGCTGCATTGGTCACAACAGGGCATGCAAGGCATCCCTTGTCCTCCTCTTCCCAGGAAAATCTGCGCTGAGCGATTATGAGGACCAGGATGAGAGGGTATAAATTTTTCCCATCCCCTTGCTATAAATTTCATTTGAGGCAACGAGCTAGCAAGCGCACAGTCGAAGTGGCCTGAAATTATTCCATTCAGGTCACACTGCAGATGGGTGTCAGTTTGAACAGTCACAAGGTCAGTAGATGTGCAAAATCTTATCCCAATACCTACAACAGCAAAGTTGTTGCATTTGAATGTCAGCCATGTTTCAGGAGTGCTTTTAAAGCGCTCCACCAATGACTACAAATCATGTCCTCCAGCAACTCGTCTCCTTAAACCTGGCCTGTTTCTGACAAGTCGGGAAACAGGAGCCAAAAGCACGAAAATGGGTAACCACAGCAAAATAGGAGTGGAAGCCAATTAACAGGCCGTTAACTGCCTTAACTACCTGTTCCACCGGTTCCAGTCAGGTCATTCTGGGAGCGGCTCAACAGACACTGACGAAAATCGGGTGAGGGCGAGATGGAGGCGGGTTGGGTGTCTGAAGCCATTTGTTTTGATTTTCTCCACAGACCTGCCTCCAAACCCGCCTCCTCAGGGCTATTAAAATCGAGCCCTCGATCTTACAAACACTCCAAAGAACTGTTGAAAACCAGGCTTCTTTACACACCATATTTTACCTCCATCAAAAGGTATATGTAACTCATGATGTATCTGTTCCTGAATTCTTAGAAAACGGTCTAATCACGTAAACAGTTGGAGCTGGTTAATCCAAAGCTACATTTCTGAACCAAGACTTCCTGACTTAGCTGTTCTTTAATCCTTTGAGGAGTAGGCTTTATTAACCAGTATCTTTGTTATACTATTGTTAAAGGATCCCTCTACCGATGTTTATTACACTAGATATCATTCTAGTTGCTTATTTCCATGCACAAGCATTTCTCATAGAAACATAGAAGATAGGAGCAGGAGTAGGCCATTCGGCCCCTCGAGCCTGCTCCACCATTCAATGCGATCATGGCTGATCATCCAAATTCAGTACCCTGTCCCTGCTTTCTCCCCATATCCCTTGACCCCTTTAGCCTTAAGAAATATATCCAACTCCTTCTTGAATATATTTAATGAACTGGCCTCTACTGCCTTCTGTGGTAAAGAATTCCACAGGTTCACCGCTCTCTCGGTGAAGAAATTCCTCCTAATTTCTGTCCTAAATGGCTTACCCCTTAGCCTTAGACTGTGATCCCTGGTTCTGGACTCCCCGGCCATCAGGAACATCCTTCCTGCATCTAGTCTGTCCAGTCCTGTCAGAATTTTATAAGTTTCAATGAGATAATACTCAGACACTTTGAACAGAAGATAAGCCATGCTTTCTTCTCTTGGCACTTTGAAGCCATCCTGTCTATATTGGAAAGTCTATTGTCCTAAAATACAAGAGAGTTCCTTGTTCCTTGAGTTTCAATTAACCCTTAACTCTTCAAAATGTCCAATATACAACTCTCCAGGATGTCCAACAATTGCTACCGGGCATTCATAGCTTGCAAGCCAAACATTCCTATTCATAATCAGCAGCCATTTCAGAGTATCAGCGGTTTCTTTTGCTGGACCCTGATGTTTATAGGTACATGGCCAGGGCAATCTAAGTAAACTTTACATTTCATCTGGTCCTTGCTATATTTAACTCAAGAGTGCTGCTGCTAACACTTGGGTATGTTGGTACATTCTAACCAACAGTATATTCTAACCGACGGTACATTCTAACCGACGGTACATTCTAACCGATGGTGCATTCTAACCAACAGTATATTCTAACCGACGGTACATTCTAACCAACAGTATATTCTAACCGACGGTACATTCTAACCAACAGTATATTCTAACCGACGGTACATTCTAACCGACGGTACATTCTAACCGATGGTGCATTCTAATCTATGGTATATTCTAACCGACGGTGCATTCTAATCGATGGTACATTCTAACCGACGGTGCATTCTAACCGACGGTACATTCTAACCGATGGTGCATTCTAACCGACGGTGCATTCTAACCGACGGCGCATTCTATCCGACGGTACATTCTAACTGATGGTGCATTCTAATCGCTGGTACATTCTAACCGACGGTGCATTCTAACCGACGGTACATTCTAACTGATGGTGCATTCTAATCGCTGGTACATTCTAACCGATGGTGCATTCTAACCGACGGTACATTCTAACTGATGGTACATTCTAACTGACGGTACATTCTAACTGACGGTACATTCTAACCGACGGTACATTCTAACCGACGATACATTCTAACCGACGGTACATTCTAACTGACGGTACATTCTAACCGACGGTACATTCTAACCGACGATACATTCTAACCGACGGTACATTCTAACCGACGGTACATTCTAACCGACGGTACATTCTAACCGATGGTGCATTCTAACCGACGGTACATTCTAACTGACGGTACATTCTAACCGACGGTACATTCTAACCGACGGTACATTCTAATCGATGGTACATTCTAACTGACGGTGCATTCTAATCGATGGTACATTCTAACCGACGGTGCATTCTAACTGATGGTGCATTCTATCCGACGGTGCATTCTAATCGGTGGTACATTCTAACCGACGGTGCATTCTAACTGATGGTACATTCTAACCGACGGTGCATTCTAATCGATAGTACATTCTAACCAACAGTACATTCTAACCGACGGTACATTCTAACTGATGGTGCATTCCAACCGATGGTACATTCTAACCGATAGTACATTCTAACTGATGGTACATTCTAACCGACGGTACATTCTAACCAATGGTGCATTCTAACCGACGGTACATTCTAACCGATGGTGCATTCTAACCGACGGTACATTCTAAAAGATGGTACATTCTAACCGATGGTGCATTCTAACCAACGGTGCATTCTAACCAACGGTACATTCTAACCGATGGTGCATTCTAACCGACGGTGCATTCTAACCGACGGTACATTCTAACCGACAGTACATTCGAACCGATGGTGCATTCTTACTGATGGTGCATTCCGGTACATTCTAACCGATGGTACAGTCTAACTGATGGTGCATTCCAACCGATGGTGCATTCTAACCGATGGTACATTCTAACCGATGGTACATTTTAACCGATGGTGCATTCTAACCGATGGTGCATTCTAACCGACGGTACATTCTAATCGATGGTACATTCTAACTGACGGTGCATTCTAATCGATGGTACATTCTAACCGACGGTGCATTCTAACTGATGGTGCATTCTATCCGACGGTGCATTCTAATCGGTGGTACATTCTAACCGACGGTGCATTCTAACTGATGGTACATTCTAACCGACGGTGCATTCTAATCGATAGTACATTCTAACCAACAGTACATTCTAACCGACGGTACATTCTAACTGATGGTGCATTCCAACCGATGGTACATTCTAACCGATAGTACATTCTAACTGATGGTACATTCTAACCGACGGTACATTCTAACCAATGGTGCATTCTAACCGACGGTACATTCTAACCGATGGTGCATTCTAACCGACGGTACATTCTAAAAGATGGTACATTCTAACCGATGGTGCATTCTAACCAACGGTGCATTCTAACCAACGGTACATTCTAACCGATGGTGCATTCTAACCGACGGTGCATTCTAACCGACGGTACATTCTAACCGACAGTACATTCGAACCGATGGTGCATTCTTACTGATGGTGCATTCCGGTACATTCTAACCGATGGTACAGTCTAACTGATGGTGCATTCCAACCGATGGTGCATTCTAACCGATGGTGCATTCTAACCGATGGTACATTCTAACCGATGGTACATTTTAACCGATGGTGCATTCTAACCGATGGTGCATTCTAACCGACGGTACATTCTAACCGATGGTACATTCTAACTGATGGTGCATTCCAACCGACGGTACATTCTAACCGACGGTACATTCTAACTGATGGTACATTCTAACTGATGGTGCATTCTAACCGACGGTGCATTCTAACTGATGGTGCATTCTAACCGACGGTACATTCTAACTGATGGTGCATTCTAACCGACGGTACATTCTAACCGATGGTACATTCTAACTGACGGTACATTCTAACTGATGGTGCATTCTAACCGACGGTACATTCTAACTGATGGTGCATTCTAACCGACGGTACATTCTAACCGACGGTACATTCTAACTGATGGTGCATTCTAACCGACGGTACATTCTAACTGACGGTACATTCTAACCGATGGTGCATTCTAACTGATGGTGCATTCTAACCGACGGTACATTCTAACTGACGGTACATTCCAACCGATGGTGCATTCTAACTGATGGTACATTCTAACCGATGGTGCATTCTAACCGACGGTACATTCTAACCGATGGTGCATTCCAACCGACGGTGCATTCCAACCGACGGTACATTCTAACCGACGGTACATTCTAACCGACGGTACATTCCAACCGACGGTGCATTCCAACCGACGGTACATTCTAACCGACGGTACATTCTAACCGACGGTGCATTCTAACCGACGGTGCATTCTAACCGACGGTACATTCTAACCGACGGTACATTCTAACCGACGGTACATTCTAACCGACGGTACATTCTAACCGACGGTACATTGTAACCGACGGTGCATTCTAACCGACGGTGCATTCCAACCGACGGTGCATTCTAACCGACGGTACATTCTAACCGACGGTACATTCTAACCGACGGTACATTCTAACCGACGGTACATTCTAACCGACGGTGCATTCTAACCGACGGTACATTCTAAACGACGGTACATTCTAACCGATGGTGCATTCTAACTGACGGTACATTCTAACCGACGGTACATTCTAACTGACGGTACATTTCTAGGGACAGTCCTAGGTCTTACATTAAAATATGCATCCTGATTAATTTTAAAAATTTTTATACTTTGCAGTTAATAGATTTTTTAATTGAACAAAAATAAGCACTGACCCACCACTTCCCCAAAAGCTACCTCAACAGTCACTCTACCCCCTTCACAGATGCACTCTCCCTCTCCAAACCCCAACCATCAGTTCACAGGGGCACTCTCTTCCCCCTCCCTCTTCCATTTACACTGACACATTACTTCCTCCACCCCACCCCCCAGTTCATGCTGAGGCTCTGCTTCCCCTCCCCCATGCATGTTGCCATTCTCCTCACCTCCTCGTATGGTTGACACATATGCATATTGTGAGCTGATGCAAAGTGATCTGTTATATATTACTCGGGTTGAAGTCAGCCAAATCGAATATAGGCAAACAGTGTGAGACCACATCAAGGAGATAATCAGTGATGCATTCCCTGGCCAGAGACCAATAAGAAGCCAGCCCTATAACATAGCTCCATATGTGCACAAATCTTTGAAGACAGGACAGTTAATAAAGTATATAGGATCCTGGGCTTTATAAGTAGAGGCATAAGTGTACAAAAGCCAGGAAGTTATGCTAAACCTTTATAAAACACTAGTTCGGCCCCAGCTGGAGTATTGCGTCCAATTCTGGGCTCCGCACTTTAGGAAGGGCATGAAGCTGGGGTTGTTCTCCTTGGAGCAGAGAAGGCTAAGAAGAGATTTGATAGAGGTGTTTAAAATCATGAAGGATTTAGATAGAGTAAATAAAGAGAAAGCTGTACTATTCTATGATTCTGTCACTCTAAGCAGGTCTCAAACTGGTACCTTTAGTCCAACAGTGTCCTTATGCATTGTGATTAGCAGTTTCCAACAGGCTTTCCTACTTTAAGCATACAGTTGAAAGAGTCCTGTATGAATTTTGCCCTCAGTAATACCACTATTTACTTACGCTGCAGTTTAATATCCGGTATAGGTTACAGAAAGCTGATTAAATCCCTTGACTATTGACTCCTGCTTTAATCTGCTCTCTGCTGGAGGCTGCACTTCAAACAGATATGTTGGAACAGATATGCCTTACAGATGTGTTTCCACAGGGTGTATCATTATCAGGGGAAAACTATTATCAATGAAGGGACCCCTAATGACCCACTAGGTAACCGCTTTGCCTTGGATAGAATGTGGCCATGCAGACCCGTGAATCACAAGATCATTCCATGGCTTGCACTGAACTGATTTCAGCTGGGACAACTGTAGGGGATAAAAGTTGGTTTAAGCGCACCTAGGCTATAGAGGGGGAAAGAAACGACTCAGGGATCCCGTCCTTGATCATGTTTAAGTCCCTCCATGATGTTACCTCTCCCTATCTCTGTAACCTTCTCCAACACCTCCCTCCCCTCCCCCGCCAAACTCTGCATTCCTCTGACTCTGGCCTCTTGTTCATCCTCTCCCCCCCGCCACCCTTTGCCCACCATTGGTAACTGTGCCTTCAGCTGCCTAGGTCCCACACTGTGGAATTCCCTCCCTAATACCCTCTGCTGGCACTAACTGGAGCCGCTAAGGTACCGCATTTTTCTCCCTAAAAGAGGGCTACAGTGAAAGATTAGCTGGAAAAATGTAAATTATAAAATTAAAATGATAAAGCAGAGAGGGAAAATAGGATAGAAAGGGAACAGGTACAAAAAATGGACATCAGGTCACACAGAATTAAACTATTTAATTTTAAAAGTTTTGTTTAAAATTGAGTTTTCGATGTTCGTGTTTTGTGCTGTAGAGTCATATGTCAGCAGTGAAGCTACTGCTGATATCTGACCAATTTTATTACAGCAATGTTAGTGTTTGTTTCAGTGTTACAATGTGAGAGCTGAAAACATAAGCAGCCAGGTGGCCCCAAGTAGACAGCCATTTCTCTGGATTCCCCAGTGATCTAAGGGTCAAAATACATTGACTCCAATTTTGAAGGTTATTTTCTCCACTCATTTGGGTGCATTTTGTGTATTCACTCTTCCCAGCCTCAGATAGTGAATGGGAGATTTGTTTAGAGCCCTTTGCCAATACCTTTCTGAAATTAGCTATAAGGTCCTGTTCATTCCTTCTGTACCTTTCTTTGCATTTCACCAGCAGAGGATAAATGATCCATACTCAAAATGATTCAGATGAACAAATCATTTTAAATTATAAAAACAATTTGTGAGGTGTGATTTCTGCAATAAAATGAAACCTCAGTTCTTGAGTCAATTATTAAATCGCAGTGAAATCAATCAGTGAAATTGATCTGCAGCTGGAATGCACTCATTCATATTAATTATCTGGCTCTGGGCAATTTGGAATAAATGAGTTTCTGCTCAATATTTATCAATGAAACGCAGCACAATATTGCCAAATGTTACGGATGTCAAGGTTTTGACAAAAGTAAGACAAGCTGCTTTTCTCAGTCACTGATCTAACATCGATATTAAACTGATGCTAATCAGATCCCCCTCACTGATGACGAAGCTTTCATTCACCAGCTCATTTCTTTGATCTATATTAACTTATAAATTACTTACTAACCACTTGGAGTGATTGAAACGAATAACATACATGCATTTAAGAGGAAGCTAGATAAGGACCTGAGGGAGAAAGGAATAAAAAGATAAGGTTAGAGGAGGGTGAGCAGAGGCTCATATGGAGCATAGATTGATTCCTGGGATGAGAGGGGCTGTCCTATGATGAGAGATTGTGTAGATTGGGCCTAAAGCCTCTGGAGTTTAGAAGAATGAGAGGTGATTGCATTGAAACATGCAAAATTCTGAGGGGGATTGACCGGGTAGATGCTGAGAGGTTGTTTCCCCCCTGGCTGGAGTGTCTAGAACTAGGGGAGTGTAGTGTCCGAGTATAAATAATACACGGACTGCAGGAGAACAATAATAACAGGTATTTACTAAACAGGGGGTAAATTAAGACTGAAGTACAGAAGCCTGCTATGGCTTTATATACAGGGGTGGTCACTGCCGGTACTGCAGTATAGAATCAGTTCGTCTCTTAAAGGTACATACACAACAATTCCTCCCCCTTTAGATAAACAGTACATAACACTCATTTAACAACTAAATAATAACTAATTACAATTACAATTTTCTCTGTACTATATACATCAACTGAAATAATCATTTATAAGTTCAGTCTTTGAGGAGGCTTCCTGATCCTGACTGGATAGCGCCTTTCTCGAGTATCCTGTTCTTGCGGCGGTGTTGATTCTGGCTCATTGTCATTGGTTGGTTCGTCAGCTTCCAATGCCACTGCTTCTGAGGTAGACGCAATCTGTACTTTGGGTTGATTACCAGGTGCACCTGCTCGTGGTATGAGTTTGGCTTGTTCCTGTGACTCTAGAATCTGGTCAGCATGGCGTCTCACGATGCTCTCTCCAACGTCCACTGTGTACATTAGTGGTCCCTGCTGTGTGCATATCGTTCCTGGCTGCCATTTTTCTGTTCGGTAGTTGCGGGCCAAGACTGGTTGCCCTATCTTGAAGCTCCTGGTTGGCTTCTCATTTATGTGCTGGAATTGCTTATCCTCAACATCTCGTCTTATGTTTGGTTTGAGCAAATCCAGGCGACATCTTAGCCTTCGGTTGAAGAACATTATGGCTGGAGCTTGGTTGGTGACTGCATGTGTCGCATTCCGTTAAGCAAACAAGAAATTATCCACCTTGTGTATGTCGTCATTATGCATTGCCTTTATTGCCTTTTTAAAGGTCTGAACAAACCCCTCAGCCAATCCATTTGTGGCTGGATGATATGGGGCAGATGTGTAATGTTTCACCCCATTATTCCTCAGAAACCTCCGGAAATCCTCGGACACAAACTGTGGCCCATTGTCAGAGCAAATCTGTTCTGGCAAGCCATTCCTGGCGAAGGTGGTCCGTAGGACTGCAATAGTTTTCTCCGTGGTGGTGGAGGACATTTTGATGACCTCTGGCCATTTTGAATGGGCGTCCACAGCGATTAGGAACATTGAGACCATAAATGGACCAGCAAATTCAATGTGTACCCATTGCCATGGAGATGAGGGCCACTCCCATGGATGTAGCGGGGCCTGTGGTGGAGCGTTTTGGACCTTCTGGCATCCTGTGCATCTCTTGGTCATATCCTCAATTTCTTTATCGATTCCCGGCCACCACACAAACGCCCTGGCTAGGCTCTTCATTTTTACCCCTCCCAGATGACCCTCATGAAGCTCATTGAGTACTCTATCTCTCAACTTGGGTGGAATTACCACTCGGGATCCACACATCAAGGTCCCCTGGCACACTGACAGCTGTTCTCTCCTTGGCGAGAATGCTGGCAACAGTGAGTCGCCATGTGCTGGCCATCCCTTCACTGTCAAATCATAGACCCGAGAGAGTGTCGGGTCATTTTGGGTTTCCTTCTCTATACTTGAGTTTGTAACAGGTAGACATTCGACTATAGTCGCATGGAATATCTCAACAGGGTCCACTGCAGGTGCTTCCTCTACCGTAGGCAACGGTAGGTGCGACAGCCCATCAGCGTTTCCATGCTGTTTCGTACCCTTGTACTCTATGTCGTACTGATGTGCCCCTAGAAAAAGTGACCATCTTTGCAGCCGTTGTGCCGTCATCACCGGAACACCCTTCTTTGGGTTAAAAATGGAGACCAGGGGCTGATGATCAGTCAGTAGGGTGAATTTCTGCCCATGCAGATAGTGATTGAACTTCTTCAACCCCCACACCAGGCTGAGGGCCTCCCTGTCAATTTGGGCATAGTTACGCTCGGCTGAGGTTAACCAGCGCGACGCAAAGGCTTTTGGCCTCTCTGAACCGTCAAGGAATTTATGTGACAGCACCGCTCCGATGCCGTAGGGAGACGCATCACATGCTAACCGAATTGGTAGTGTTGGATTGTAGTGGGCCAATACTTCTTTTGAAGTGATTAGGCATTTACATTTCTGAAAGGCACGCGTACACTCATCACTCCATTTCCATGTTACTCCAGTTTGCAGTAGGGCGTTCAGTGGGTGCAGAATTGTAGATAAATTCGGCAAGAACTTATGGTAGTAGTTCACCAACCCGAGGAACGATCTCAGTTGCGACACATTTTCCGGTGCTGGAGCCTTGACTACATCCTCAATCTTGTCTGGCGACTTATGCAACCCTTCCTCATCAATCATGTGGCCACAATACGAGATTTGTCTCCTGAAGAACTCGCATTTGGGGCGGTTGGCTCGTAGCCCATATTCCTGTAATCTCGTGAGCACCTGCTCCAGGTTGGCAAGGTGTTCACTATCATTTTCGCCCGTAACCAGGATGTCGTCCAAATAACACTGGGTCCCCGGGAACCCTTGCAGGACTTGTTCCATCGCCCTCTGCCAAATAGCCGGGGCTGATGCTACCTCGAATACCAGTCGATTGCACTGGTAAAGGCCTTTGTGAGTGTTTATCGTGAGGTATTTCCTAGATGCTTCTTCCACCTCCATTTGTAGATACGCTTGGGCCAGATCAATCTTTGTAAAGCGTTTCCCTCCAGATAGTGAGGCGAAAATATCTTCTATCCGTGGAAGTGGATATTGTACTGTGTGCAGGACTGGGTTCACAGTTACCTTGAAGTCCCCACAGATGCGAACTTTCTTCGGTTCCCCAGGCGTGCTGCTCAATGATTTCTTCATTACAGGAACGATGGGTGTGGCCCACTTGCTCCAGTCCAGCTTGGACAGCACACCCGAACGCTCCAGACTCTCCAGCTCTGCTTCAACGGCTGGGCGGATCGCGTAAGGTACCGGTCTGGCCTTAAAAAATTCTGGGTTTGCGTTATCTTCGATTTTTATCATTGCCGTTACTTCTTTAGAGTCCCAAGTCCTTGTTGGAACACCTCTTTCGCGTCAGTTACAATTTTTGACAGTCGTCCAGGTGTGACGTCATCATCCTTTTTATCAGTCACAGTTAGCGCCTGAATGGAATACCAATCCAATTGTATTTTTTGGATCCATTCACGTCCCAGTATATCTGGTAGTATATATAGGTATAGTTTCTGTGTTTCTTTGCCGTTGTATTCAACTGGCACCCTTATTTTTCCTCTGGGGTAGACTTTTTGCCCCGTGTATGTCTTCAATACAATGGACGTGTCCTTCAAGGGTATGTGTGAGAATAGCCGCTCATAGTCTCGCCGATTCATGACAGTTAGGGCTGATCCTGTGTCCAATTCCATCTTTACTGGGGACACTGCTATCATGAGGGTGACGCAAATGGTTCGGTGATCCTCCTTTGCGATCACGTTGTGTAACTTTAGACAACTTAGTCTCCTGCTCCCGGAGTCCTTATCACTCTCCTGATCTTCCGAACTACTGTCTGTCAATTTCTTTACTTTCTTGTACTTTTCCTTAGTAGTTCTTGTAGTGTTGGTTTTCTTTCCCGACCTGCAGACTCTTGCTATGTGTCCCATTTTCCCACATTGCCTGCATACTTTGTCCTTAAACCAGCAGTCCTTCTGATCATGGGTTGTTCTGCCACAGCGATAGCACTTTTCTGCTCCATACGCCATTTCGTTAGCGCTGTATTCTTGTGGTTTCTGTTGTATTTCCGCAGCTCCCCGTGCTGCTGCTTCGTAGGATACTGCCACGCTGAAAGCCTGTTCTAGCGTCAGGTCCTTTTCCGAAAGTAGTCGTTTCTGGGTTCCTTCACTCTGGAGCCCGCAGACAAACTTATCCCGTAAGGTGTCTGCCAGTCCTGCTCTGAACTGGCAGTGCTTCGATAACTTGCGTAGTTCCGTAAGATAGCCAGGATTGCTCTCATCTTTGGGCTGGTTTCTTTTATGGAACTTGAATCTTTCTGCTATCAGCAGCGGTGTAGGGTTTAGGTGTTCCTGTAAGATATTAACAATCTCTTCAAAACTTTTCTCCATTGGTTTAGCTGGGGTAATTAAATTCCGCAATAGGCCGTACGTTCTCGCGCCCATCAAATTTAATAATACCGACGCCTTCTTTCCATCAGCTACCTCATTTGCCTCGCAGTACACTTCAATTCTTTCCACATATGTGGTCCAGTCTTCTACCTCGTTGTCGAAAGCAGTAATACTGCCACTTTTCGGCATCTTGGGTGATTTAAAATGGTGCCTCCCATGCTTTTTCTTCTTCACCAATGGATTAAAATGGCGCCTCCCGCGCTTTTCCTTCTTCCCCAATGGAATAAAATGGCGCCTCCCGTGCTTTTCCTTCTTCCCCTTGCTGCCACGCTGCTCCTAGCATTCTGCAGGGTAATGGCGGTGACCCGCGGCTTCAGCGCGTCTCACTTTTCCTTCCCCTTGTTTTATTTTTGCTACGCTGCCCGGTTCTTGAGCACCGACCGTGCCCTGTGCGCTCCACCCTCTCTCTCTCTCTTTTCCTCCCGACGACGCTGCATGGCCCCTTTGCAGAGCCGCTCGATCGAGCTCGAGCCCGCCGCATTCCGGAAGGGTCAGCGCACTACCTGCTACCAGCACGATTTGCTGGAACACCTTGACTGGGGAGCCAAGCCCAGCTATCCACAGCCTCTCCTGCAACTCTCCGAACTGCGATGGATCCTTGGGCGGTTGCCCGCAGTCGATGCCTGTTGTTCTGACTTCGACCTCCAAGAAGCTTCTTCTCAGGGAAAGATCCCCGTGAGGTGATGCAGTACTGCAGGTGAGTTAGAACCTGTTCGTCGCCAATGTAGTGTCCGAGTATAAATAATACACGGACTGCGGGAGAACAATAATAACAGGTATTTACTAAACAGAGGGTATTCTTTTTTGTTTGGACCCCAAAAAAAAACCCAATTGGACTGTAAATAAACAAAAGTTCAACTAAAACTTAACAAATCAAATTAAAATTTGGTTTTCCGGGTTGATAATGCACTCCAGTCCCCGCGGCGCCCACCGGTCGCGGAAATACTCAAGCGCGCCGGCAGACACCACGTGCTCCATCTCCAGGTCCACCCGGGCGCGAACATAGCCACGGAAGAGAGGCAGGCAATCCGGCTGGATGACCCCCTCGACCGCCCGCTGCCTGGACCAATTGCTGGCTCTTTTAGCCAGGCCCAGGAGCAGGCCCACAAGGAGATCCTCCAACCTGTCCGCTCCCCTCTGCACCGGGTGACCGTAGATCAAGAGCGTGGGACTGAAGTGCAACCAAAAATCGAGGAGCAGCCCCTTCAAGTAGTGAAAGAGGGGCTGCAACCTCTCACACTCCATATAAACGTGAAACACGGACTCCTCCAGGCCGCAAAAAATGCAGGCGGCCTGGGAGTCCGTGAACCTACTTAAAACCTTATTGCACGGGACCGCTCCGTGCAACACCCTCCAGGCCAAGTCCCCGATGGAACAAGGGAGGACTCCCGCGTAGAGAGCCCTCCATTGGGGACCTCCGCCAGCACCAGTCGGCAAGACACCACGCCAAGGCGTGTCCGGACGGTAGACGAAGATGGCAAAGTGGAGAGTGTGCAGGAGCAGCCCGTACAGGAAACCCCTCCGCGCGGAATGAAAAGGCACGGAGGGTATTTCCTCGAGCCGGCTCAAGTTGTGAGGCGCCGGTTCCCGAGGGGAGTTTCGGGGCCGGGCGCCGATGAGGAATTCCGTCCGAACGGGGGTAAGCTCGGACGGGATCACCCCACGTGCTTGAGCCGCCTCGATACACCTAGTGGAGTCGGGGCCCAGTGCCGCTTTCACCAATTCGATGGCTTCGACCGCGAGCCGGACGTTGGCCCAGGACAGGCGCCGCGCCAGCTCCTCCGGCGCCATCCAGCCCGCTCCTCCGCCATCGAGCAGGTCCCCGACTCTGGTCACCTTGCCAGGCACAGCCCTGCCCTCCGCCAGCCGCCCGAACCCGCGTTCGTGGAGGTGCGGATTCCTGAGCAGCGGCTCCCGAAGGAGAGCCACCGCTCCTGACGGGGGAGAGCTCCGCCTGGAAGCGACGTAGTTCCAAACCTATAGCAGTTCCTGGTAGAAGACAGGCAGCTCCCGCAGGCCGGCACGCCTGCCACCCACTTTCGCAAACAGGAGCTGCGTGTCGTAATTGAGGCCGTGCAGCTGGCGGAAGAAAAACGTCGCCAGCGCACACCATCTCGGAAGATTCTCGATGTACAGGTATCTCTGCAGCGTCTGAAGACGGAAAGTCGCAGCCTGGGTGCGAAGGCACACCAGCGCCTGACCGCCCTCCCTAAGCGGGAGACACAGAACCGCGGCAGAGACCCAGTGCTTCCTTCTGTCCCAGAAGAAGTCGATGAGCTTCTTCTGCATCTTGGCGACAAACGCAGGGGGAGGGATCAAAGTGACCAACCGGTACCACAACATGGCGGCCACCAGCTGGTTTATGACCAGCGCTCGACCCCTGTAGGACAACACTCAGAGCAGTCCTGTCCAGCGTCCTAGGCGAGTGGTGACTTTGACCTCCAGCTCTTGCCAGTTCGCCGGCCAGGCGTCCTCGGCAGGGCTAAGGTAGACTCCCAAATAGAGGAGGTGCGTGGTGCTCCAGACGAAAGGCCTGAACTCCTCCGGCAGGGAGTCCACCCGCCACTGACCCACTAGGAGTCCGGAACATTTCTCCCAGTTGATCTTGGCGGAGGATGCGTCCGAGTAAATCTGCTGGCATTCCCGCATCCTCCGCAAGTCAGCGGGATCCGTGACCGTGAGGAGCACGTCATCGGCGTAAGCCGAGAGGACCACCTCCACGCCCGGCCCTTGCAGAGCCAGTCCCGTCAACCTCTTCCGCAAGAGGCGCAGGAAAGGCTCCACGCAAATGGCGTATAACTGACCGGACATGGGGCATCCCTGATGCACCCCCCTCCCGAAGCGAAGGGGCGCTGTCAAGGACCCGTTAACTTTAATCAGACACTCCGCGGCGGCATACAGAAGTCGGATCCTGGCGACAAAATGCGTCCCGAACCCGAATGCGCGCAGAGTCCCGAAGAGATACTCGTGATCCACCCTGTCGAACGCCTTCTCCTGATCCAGGGAAAGGAAGGCAACCGACAGACCAGCCCTCTGGGAGTGGTGGACCAGGTCCCGGACCAGATGGATGTTATCGTGGATGGTCCGGCCCGGGACCGTGTAGGACTGGTCGGGGTGGATCATGTGGGCCAGCACGGTGCCAAGGCGAGCAGACATGGCCCTGGCAAAGATTTTATAGTCCGTGCTGAGGAGCGAGACCGGGCGCCAGTTCTTAAGGAGGCGGAGATCGCCCTTCTTAGGCAGCAGGACAATGACCGCCCTGCGCCAAGAGAGGGGTATCTCCCCGGTCGCCAAACTTTCCCCCAGGGCCCACGCGTAGTCGCCCCCCAAGACGTCCCAGAACGCCCTGTGGAACTCCACGGTCAGCCCGTCCAGCCCCGGGGACTTTCCCCTAGAGAGCTGGTGGAGGGCGCCGGTCAGCTCCGCCAGGCTTAGCGGAGCATCCAATTTTTCAGCGCCCTCCGGGCTGACCTTCGGCAGGTCCTCCCACAAAACTCTGCGCGCATCCTTGCTGGACAGATCCGGAGAGAACAGAGCCCCGTAATAGGCGTGGGTCTCCGCGCTGATTCCCTCCGGATCCGAGACCAGTAATCCGTCGTCGGCCAGCAGCCCCAAGAGCTGCTTACGGACCCCCCGTCTTTTTTCCAGCGAGTAGAAAAAGGGGGAGCAGCGGTCCAGGTCCCGCAGGAGCTGGATCCGCGACCTCACGTAAGCGCCTCGGGACCCGACGAGCTGCAGGTCCTTCAGCGCACCCTTCTTCTCTTCGTACACCTTCTGCAGGGCTGGGTCCTCGACGACCTGACCGAGACGGGACTCCAGGTCGAGCACCTCCTTCTCCAACTGACCGACCCGGGCCTCCCGCCTCTTGGTCGACCCCTTCGCGTACTCCTGACAGAAGAGACGGATGTGAGCCTTGCCCACGTCCCACCATAGCCTCAAGGAGGGGAAGCCCCCCCCCGCTTCCTTCTCCAGTCGGCCCAGAACCGACGAAACGAATCCCGGAACCGCGCGTCCTCCAGCAGCAGGTTGTTAAAATGCCAGTACACGGACCCCCCCCGCGCGCGCAGCGGAGTGAGCTCCGCCCACACCAGGTGGTGGTCCGTGCACGGCACCGGCCGCATGGAAGCCGCCAGAACGCAGGAGACGTACGCCCGGGAAATGTAGAGGCGGTCGATTCTGGACCTTCCTCCCCCAGACCTCACGCTAGTGAAGGCGCTGGAGTCGGGGTGGAGATTTCGCCAGACGTCCACCAAGTCGAAGGACCCGACCAGGTCCCTCAACTTCTCCATCGCCGCCGGGCTTCGCGGGGGACCTGAACGGTCCCTCGCCTCGAGGGTGCAGTTAAAATCCCCCCCGAGGATGACGCACTTGCCCGCGTCGACGGAGCCCAAAAGAGCGGACACTTCTTCGAAGAAGCGCACTTGCTGCGCACCGGTCTGAGGGGCGTACACGTTCACTAGATGGAACGGCACGCCCCCCAGGTGAACAGTGACCTGGAGCAAGCGGCCCGGCACGTGCTCCTTGACCCCCAAGATCTCCGGCTGAAAATGCGGGGCCAGCAAGATAGCCACCCCGCTAGAATTGTTGGAGAGGTGACTCATGCTGACCCCTCCTTGCCACTCCAGGAGCCATGTGGCTTCGTCTCCCAGAACGGTGTGGGTTTCTTGCAGGAAACACACCGCATACTTCCCGTCCCGAAGGACCGAGAAGTTGTTGAATCTGCGGCGTGCCTCCTTGCTGCCATTGATGTTGAGGCTGGCTATGGTTATCTTCATGTCAGAAGCATAGTGCAACCTCTACCTACACCTAACGGGGGGAGGGAGCGCAGCCGCTGGTCAGCCGCCACTTCCTCAGCAGCCCAGTGAGAAACGTTCTGAGCCGATGCAGCTCGAGCGGGTCCACGCCCTCGTCCGCGCCCATGATTTTAACGGCGGCGTGGACGGACACGATGAGCAGCGCCAGCTCCGACCACCTGTCGAGGGCCAGCCGGATCTTATTTTGCCGACCCCGGCACGTGGCCATAAAGTCCCGGAGTTCCCTTACGGGAATGAGGAGAGACTCGGCGAGGGGCACGAGGTCATCCAGCGCCTCGTGGACGGCGGAGTCCAAATCGTCCTCCGTGCCCATCACCGAGTCCCCATCCTCCTCCAGGGGGTCGTCACCAGCGGCCGACCCGTCCGTCGCGCAGTGCGCAGCGAACGGCTCGGCCGCACCAGCCGGCCCCGCCTCCGCCCGGATCCCACCCCCAGGATCGGCGGCAGAGGATTCCTCCCTGGGCTCCTCTAGGGGCGCCGGGCCAGAAGACGGCGGCGGTTCGGAGTCCCCCCCCGCCTCAGACGCCAGAACGACCGGAGAAACGGGGAGAGAACAATTCCCAGCTCCTCCAGTACGTCCGGCACCAGAGACGCAGCCAGGGGGCCATCCTCCTCCCCGCCACCAGCCTCCGACCCAGCGGATGGGGTGTTTTCAATTAAAACCTCCACTGGGACGAGCAGCCCCTGGGAGATGTCCGGGTCGCATTGGGTGAGCTCATTTTCCTCGAGCTCGCCCGACCCAAACCCCAGGCCGCCCGACCCGGCGAGGGGTAACGGCACCGATAAAATGTCAATAGCCACGGGTTGTTCCGCGACCCCCCCCACGGGCAGGGTCTCGTCCCCATCCCCGGGAGTCACGTGCCGGACAGACACATCTGCCTCAGCCTCCCGAGGGACAGGCGACCCCTGCCGATCGCTGGTGATGACGACAGTGAGGGGGGGGGTGCGCAGTACCCGCGGCGGGCAACGACTCCCCCTGCTTGGAGGGACCTTCCTCCTCCCGGTCCTCCTCCCCTTCCAGGGGGTCGCGCCTTCTTTTTAGCACGGAGGGCACGAGGGAGACCTCCATGTCTGCAGAGGCCTCCTCCTCTGCTCCCTCCGGCGAAGCAGGTTTCTTGGGTTCCTCGGGCCCGAGCCCGGCCATAGGTATTGGTGTTACCGCTGCGGCGGTTGCGTCGGTTGTGGCCACAGGCTCGGGCACGAGGCCGCTCCCACTCGCGTCTGCCCCGATTAACTCCGCGAGGAGCGCGGGTGTAAGGGGCGCAAGGGGCAAGGGCTGGCCATCCACGGGGGGACCCGCCCTAAGGTGTTTATTTTTCTGCTGCGCCTTCTTTCCGGCCGGACGCGCTCCCTCCCCCCCGCCGGAGGCCTTGGTGGCATCGGCCCCCGACGTCGACCGCGCATCAGACGTTCCTGACGCGCGGGCAGATCCGGGGGGAGGAGCAGCGGCGGCGCCAGCCTCAGCCGCACGAGATGATCCGCCAGCCTTGGAGGCGGGGCAGTTTTTCCGGATGTGCCCCACCTCCTTGCAGGCGTGGCACTGCACACCGTCCGACGTCCAGAAGACGCAATAGGCGGTCCCCTCGTGGTGGACGACGAACGCCCCGTCGGTGTCCTCCTCCCGCGCCAGCTGGATAAACAGCTGGCGCCGGAAGGAGAAGACGTGGCGAAGGCTGGCTTCCCGGAAGCCGAGCGGGATGGGCGTAATCCCCGACCTCACCTCCCCAAGTTGGCATAAATGGGGGAGGAGGAGCTCACCAGGAACATAGGGCGGGACGTTCGAGATGACGATCCTCTGCGCGGTGGCCTCGAGAGGATCCACCGGCAGGAAGGTCCCGCCCACGGTGAGCCCCTTGGCGACGGCCAGGGACACCGCCCGCTCCGACCCCAGGAAGAACACAGCCTTCCCGTACATTTTTGAGACCGCGACGATGGCTGAGGGGCCGACAACCCCAGCCATGGCTGTAACGCAGGCCTCAATGGTCATAGTGGGGTGAGTGTAGCTCTTCACCCCAAGCTTTTTTGTCATAAGTTTAAAAGGTGACGGGGCAGCAGAAGCAGTGGGAGCAGCTGTGGCTGTGGCTGCCACTCCCGCATAAGTCCTGGCTGGCCCCGCCACCGGCGAAGATGCAGTCGCCATTATGGGGTGTTTTTATAAGGGCTACACTCACCCCAAGTCTCAGGCCTGAAGGTGTTAATGGCCTCAGGTATTTTTTGGTCCTCTATTGAGCAGAGGGAGCTGTTTAAAATGAAGACACACCTCTCCCCTTATTGATTGTAATTGGGAGAGGGGCCTTCTCCCCTCTGCTCATTAGGCAATTAATTAAAAGAGATGAAATTGAGGTGCCTCAGAGAAATAGGCAGAGAGAGACAAAGAGAGAGAGAGAGAGGGGGGTGGGAAGGAGGGAGGCCGCAAGGGCAGTGTTGCCACTCAGGATGGTGGGTGGGTGGGTGTTGGCAGGGGTGCACTCTCCGATGGGATTTAAAAGCCTTTGATGGTGGTGGTCTTCTGGCAGGGGGAGAAGATGTCTTCACCTGGGAAAGCTGGAGATGCCCAGGCTCAGTCCTGCACCAGGTCTTAACGATGCAATTAATGGAATTAAAAACTTCACCTAGGCAGCTCCAGCTGTCCCAGGCCAGGCAATAGAAAGGGTGCTTATTAGTGGTGTGGGTGGCCTAGTTTTTAACAAGAGCCACACACACACACAGACACCCCTTGATGATCCGGCCTTGTTTCTTCTTTTCTCCCCCCACCTAAAATACAAAGTCTTTGGGAGAGTGCACCAAATAACACCCACCTGAAAGATGATGTTCTTCCCTTCTTCCAAACAGTTGGTGGTTGTTGGTTGTTTCTCTCCCCTCTCTCCTGGAATGGAGGCCAATTTGGGGAGGCAGTGATAGGAAAGGCCTCTCCCCTGGTTGGTGTTGTTGCTGGCCTCCCTTCTCCTTCTCCTCCTCTGTCCTCTCTCTCCAGGCACCTCAGTTGCTGTGATGATGGTGATGGTGGAGGTGGTGGTGGTCTATCGATATCCTCCTCTTCCTGGTCAGAGGACCACCACTTTAGTCCACTCTCCACTCTCCTAGTCTGGCTGCTCCTTCTGCTTGCTGCTGCACAGCCAGCAATGCTGTGAATGAGGTACTGAACAGAGGGTAACTTAAGACTGAAGTACAGAAGCCTGCTATGGCTTTATATACAGGGGTGGTCACTGCCGGTACTGCAGTATAGAATCAGTTCTTCTCTTAAAGGTACATACACAACAGGGAGCATAGTCTCAGGATAAGCGATCGGCCATTTAAGACCAAGATGAGGAGGATTTTCTTCACTCAGAGGGTTGTGAATCTTTGGAATTCTCTGCCCCAGAGGGCTGTGAATGCTGAGTCTTTGAGTGTATTCAAGGCTGAGATGGATAGATTTTTGGACTCATGGGAAATCAAGGGATACGGAGATTGGGCAGGAAAGTAGAGTTGAGGTCAATGATCAGCCATGATCTTATTGAATGACGGAGCAGGCTCGAGGGGCCGAATGGCCGACTCCTGCTCCTATTTCTTATGTTCTTACAAACACTGGCATAGATCTGTTGGGCCGAATGGCCTGTTTCTGTGCTGTAAATTCTATGCAATTATGTTGTATAGTAAAAAAATACTCTCAGTGCTGCCAGTCCCTTCATCCTTCCACATGTATTAACCAAGTCCTGCAAAACTTATAAGAAATAAATCTGTCAGTGAACAAATGTTCTCTTAAATACACACTCCCAATAATAGAAACCCATTGACTGTGAAGGGCAGTTGTCCATATAAAAAAATACACTGATTTTACACATGCTTACGGTAGCTGACAATTAAAACTCAGTTAATTAAAAATAGCCAAACCTCATGTAAAATAATGCCACCAAGGGCTTGGTAAGCACTGATCTATTTTCTGCCTTTACAGCACTAAGTGTCTTCTATTAAGATTGATGGAATGATGTGGGACACCAGTCGGATTAGGGTTACGGTGCTATTCATGTTTCAGCAGCTTTCCTGGTGCTGACGGCTGTGCACTGAAGGACTCCTGCAGACATTCTGGGATTGAAGTCACACTGTGTGGTATTAGCAACAAATTAGCATGTTCACGTGAAATTCCCCAGTCCAGTATTTGAACAAAAGCATTAACCCTTGGTGGGGTAAGAGGCTGTTAAAGTAGAAGACAATAGCATTTCATAACAAACAAAGTCATCACTACCATCACACGTCGCAATTTCAACCCTACATCTTTTAAACAGGGAACTTTATGTTACAAAAGCCAAAATACCACAGATGCTGGAAATCTGAAATAAAAACAGAAAATGTTAGAAATAGTCAGCAGGTCAGGCAGCATCTGTGGAGAGTGAAACAGAGGCTGGAATTTTCCGGGGTGTCAGCAGGCGGGATCGGTGATGGGTCGAGTGGGAAAGTGTTTTTTTTGACAGGGGTTCAGGAACCCACTGTCAATCCACCGCCTTTCCCAATGTCGGGTCTGTCAGCGCTGAGCCGACTTGACAAGCAGCGGCGGGTGACCCAATTAAACTAATTATAATGTACTTACCAGACCCTTAACAGGCTTTTTCAACTTACTTTTTCACTTTAACTTCCTGGCCACAGGAACCACACTGTTCGGTGACCATGTCTGTCAACCTGAGACAGGAGTTCAGTGGCCATTGATCCAGCTGATTACTTGACAGCTTCAAATGTACAGTAAAAGATCCCACATGACAGAGATCACTTTCCTCAGCCACAAGCTGTTCCTCACTGCATTTCCACAACAGAATCACCGTGCTGCAAGTCTTTCCACAAGTCTCCATCCAGTCTCACCTCATTACCTCTCTCACCATTGACAGATCGCTTTTGTCATCTGTACTTCACCTGCCATCTATTCCATCAGCATGGGTGCCATTTATACTCTCTCACCTTGGTCCTCAGAATTGGCAGCAGCACCAACAACAGCACCAACCTTCTCCGCAATCACCTGATGCTGCGCAGGAGAGAAGGCATCAGCGCCTGACCACATTGCTGCCCGGGAAGCCGGGGATGGCCTCATCATGGCCAGATTTACTTAACTTTACGTTGTACACCCTGGCTGCCACATGATGTGCCAGGTTGGCACCACCCCACACCAACACCATAAAGCATCCCTACAATGTCCAAGCTATTCCTTTCACACTTGCCACCATTGCGGGGGTACCGTTATGTCTCACCATTCACTGCAACTCACTAAGCCATTTCCAAAGGTGCACACAAATCTGTCCAAGACCAGAAAGTGTTGAAAATAAAGATTTCAATGTATGACAGCACATTAACAGAAACTTTACATAAACATTGGATAAAACACCCAAGTGGCTACCCTTGTGTATTGTTAGTTGGTATGATTGCACTAGGATGAGGGTGAGTGTGAGGGGTGGCTAGTGAGATGGGAAAGTGATAATGTAGATAGAGAGAGGTATGGGTGGAGGTACAAGGTAAGTTGGTGTGAGTAAGGATGTGCAGGAGTAGGGTAGGGAAGGCAGAGTGATGGGGATGTGATGAGTGGCACAGCAGGATGAGGTTAAGTGTGGCTTTCTACTAAAGTTTCGTGATCTAATGAGATAATTGAAATGTTTGCGCCACTACATCCAGCTCCTCCTGACCACATCCCTGCTTGTTCCCTCCTCTGCAATGTGCAACCAGGCTGTTTTGGTTTCCTGGGGAGGTGTTTTCCACCCATTGGAAGGGAAGAGGACCTCCCTGCATGCTCTGATTCCCTTCATAAGCATATGGAGAGAGTCATGGGAGAACCTGGGTGCAGCCCTCTGCCTCTGTGCAGTCATTGTCAGTGTTTGCAGCACCATCATCATAATCAACTTTATTGTCATTGTTAGTGCACAAGTGCAGTACAACGAAATGTAGGCTTGCGGCTCCCGAGAGTGTACATTTAGATTAAGACATTTAAACATTCAACATTCATTTGGCTTGTAATACATTAACATAAACATAATAAAGTGCATTGGCAGATGTGCAGGCTTTAGAGTTTATTTGTGGAGTTCAGTAGGATGACAGCCCTGAGAAAGAAGCTGTTGTTGAGATACCGCGGCAAACGTGGGAGTCGAGACAGAGCTATTGAAAACACAACTGCTTTATTCTGACCACATGGCAAACAGGAACTAGAAAAGCCCGCACATCCACTTAAATACTTCCCAGACAGGAAGTGCTCCCGGTAGCCTGTCCCTGCGGGAAACAAGTTGCTGGAGGAAAGGGCCCCCGGCTGGGGGCTTCTGCTTAGACTGTCTGTGCCGCCGTGAGCGGATTATGTCCAGTGGTGGCGTGTCGCCACAGAGCTCCCCCCAGAATCCGCTTAGGAGGAGTGGACGAGTCGTGACGGTGGTCTAATGGTTCTGCCACAGCGGCTCGGAGTGGTCGCCGGTCTGGTTGATTGGGTCGGGCGGTTCGCCGCCGGCTGTGCTGGCTTGCCGGGGGGACGGCCTCTGGCTGGAGGCTGGGCCACGGGGACCTGTTCCCCTGGTTCTGTGTGTGCTGGTTTGAGCCGGTCGATGGAGACTGTCTCGACCCTGTCGCCGAGTCGCAGCTTGAATACCTTGTCCCCGATTTGTAGTACCTCGTACGGACCATCGTACGGGGGTCGCAGGGGCCCGCGGTGTGCGTCGTGTCGCACGAAGACGAAGCGCGCCTGCTGTAAATTTGGCGGGACGTGAGGTGCGAGTTCGCCGTGTCGGTTGACCGGAAGTGGGGCGAACTGCCGAGCGGAAGAGAAAGAGTCGAGCCGCTGCTGTTCGGCCGACCAAGACTTGGTAGGCTCCGGAAGGAATTCGCCTGGGACGCGCAGCGGTTGTCCGTAGACTAACTCCGCTGCCGAGGACTGGAGGTCTTCCTTGACCGCGGTGCGTAGGCCGAGTAGCACCCACGGTAGGCGGTCAGTCCAGGTACTGTCCTGCAGGCCGGCGCGGAGTGAGGCCTTGAGTGACCTGTGGAAGCGTTCACAAAGTCCGTTGGCCTGCGGGTGGTACGCCGTGGTGCGGTGGAGCGTCACCCCGAGGTTGCGTGCTGTGGCCGTCCAGAGTTCGGAGGTGAACTGGGCGCCTCTGTCGGAGGTTATGTCGGCCGGTACGCCGAACCTCGCAACCCAGGTGTTAACGAACGCCCTGGCGATGTCAGCTGTGGTGGTGGAGGTCAGCGGCACTGCCTCAGGCCAGCGTGTGTAGCGGTCGACCATCGTGAGGAGATAAGTTTGGCCTTGCGATGGCGGCAGGGGACCGACGATGTCGACGTGTACGTGGTCGAAGCGGCGGCTGGGTACCTCAAAGTCTCCCAGGGGTGCTTTGGTGTGCAGCTGTACCTTAGCCCGTTGGCAGGCGAGGCAGGAGGTGGCCCAAGTCCGAACATCTCTGCTAAGGCCGCGCCAGACGAAGTGCTTGGAGAGGAGTTTGACGGATGCGCGGGAACCCGGGTGAGAGAGCCCGTGGAGCGCATCGAAGACGCGGCGGCGCCAGGTCTCAGGGACGACCGGCCTGGGTTGGCCGAGTGAGACGTCGCACGTGACTGCCGTGGCTTCGGGCCCGTGCGCGACCTTGGCTAGGCGTAGCCCTGGCAGGCTGGTAGCCGCCGAGAGGAGGTCTGGGTCCGTGAGCTGGGCCGCTGCTAGTTGTGCGTAGTCAACCGCGAGGTGATTCGCACAGACGGCGGGATGGGAAAGGCAGTCGGCGACCACGTTGTCTCTACCGGAGACGTGCTGAATGTCCGTAGTAAACTCGGAGACGGCCGCGAGCTGGCGTTGCTGCCTAGCGGACCAGGGTTCGGTGTGCTTGGCCATCGTGTATGTGGTCCACATACGCGGTGAAGGGGCGGCCTTCCAGGAGGAACCTGAAATGGCGGACCGACAGGTGGAGTGCGAGAAGCTCGCGGTCGAAAGTGGAGTATTTGACCTCCGGGGGGCGCAGTTGGCGGCTGTAGAAGGCAAGTGGCTGCCACGCGCCATTGACCCACTGCTTGAACACGGCCCCGACCGCGTGGTCGGAGGCGTCGGTGGTGAGCGCGACCCGGGCATCGGCCCTCGGGTGCGCGAGCAGAGTGGCGTCGGCGAGCGCGTTTTTGGTGGCGTCGAAGGCGGCTGCCGTGTCAGTGGTCCAGGCTACGTCCATCTTGCCGGATTTTCCTCGGAGGGAGTCGTATAGGGGCTTCATAAGGGCTGCGGCTCTGGGGATGAACCTGTTGTAGAAGTTCACCATCCCGAGGAACTCCTGGAGGCCCTTGATGGTTGTGGGGCGGGGGAATTGCTGGACAGCCTGCACCTTGTTGGGCAGGGGGACGGCCCCAGCAGGGGTGATGTGGTGACCGAGAAAATCGATCTCGGTTAGGCCGAATTGGCACTTCGCCGGGCTGAGGATGAGCCCATGTTGGGCTAGGCGCCTGAACAGGATGCGAAGGTGTTCGAGGTGTTCCTGTTTGGAGGAGCTGGCCACGAGAATGTCGTCTAGATAGACGAATAGGAAGTTCAGGTCCCGGAGGACTGAGTCCATAAGGCGCTGGAAAGCCTGTGCTGCATTCTTGAGGCCGAAGGGCATCCTCAGGAACTCGAACAGGCCGAATGGGGTGATGACGGCCGTTTTGGGGATGTCCGCGGGGTGTACGGGGACTTGGTGGTAACCGCGCACCAGGTCGACTTTGGAAAAGACGGTTCGTCCGGCCAGTCGGGCCGAGAAGTCCTGGATGTGTGGCACCGGGTACCGATCGGGGGTGGTGGCGTCGTTGAGGCGGCGGTAGTCCCTGCAAGGGCGCCAGCCTCCGCCGGGCTTGGGGGCGATGTGGAGGGGCGAGGCCCAAGGGCTGCTGGAGCGGCAGATGATGCCGAGTTGTTCCATGTTGGTAAACTCAGCCCGCGTGATTTCCAGCTTGGCCGGGTTGAGTCTGCGGGCGTGGGCAGAAACTGGGGGGCTGGTGGTGAGGATATAGTGTTCCACACCGTGCTTGGCGGCTTTGGCCGAAAAGGTCGGGTTAGTGAGGGCGGGAAACTCAGCTAGGAGTGCCGAGTAGTCGTCCGTGGCTCTGGCGAGGCAGTAGGTCGTCGGGCCGGCCGAACGGGCCGGGGTGAAGGCGCCGGGGATGGGGGCCATAGTGTTGATGTCGACGAGGCGGTGCCTCGGAATGTCGACAAGGAGGCCGTGGGCGCGTAGGAAGTCGGCGCCAATGAGTGGGCAGAGGACCTTGGCTGTCAGGAACTCCCAGCGGTAGCGGCGGCCCGCGAGGTCGAGCGTGACCATGCGGGTGCCATATGTGCGGATTTCAGAGCCGTTGGCTGCAGCCAGTGTGATACCCCGTGTGCCGCGTTGGATCTCGAGGGTGGAGGCGGGGGTGATGCTGTGCTGGGCCCCTGTGTCGCACAGAAATCGGCGGTTGGTTCTGTCGTCAGTGACGTACAGTAGGGGCTCCTTCTGCCCCGCGGCCATCGCGGGGGCCGGTGCGGGGGGGGGTTTGAAGGAACACGGTGGCGTGCAGCGTTGAGCCCTAGCGCCAAAACGGGTGTGGTAGTAGCAGTGACCCGGAGTGGTAGGGCGGTTGGGCCTAGCGGCCCGGGAAGACCGCGTGGTCGTTGCCGTGAGGTCGGGCGCGATGTCGCGAGCGGCCTGTGCAGAGAGCAGCCGGTCGGCCTTTTCGGCTATCTCATTCAGGTCCGTGGAGTCAGACTCCACAAGGAGCGGGCGGATGCTGGCGGGGAGCTGCCGAATGAAAAGCGTGCGAAAAAGGGCGCCGGGATTTTTGTCGTCGGAGAGGGACAGCATGTGGGAAAGCAGGTCTGATGGTGAAGCATCACCAAGGCCGGGGAGGTCCAGGAGTTGGCAGTGGCGCTGGTAAGAGGACGTTTGAAATTTTTTAAGTAGCGCAGCCTTCAGATGCTCATACTTGCCCTCCGTTGGTGGATTCTGCAGCGCTGCCCAAACCTTGGGGACTGTAGCGTAGGTGAGCGAGGCGACGAGGTAGTCGTACTTCGTGGCGTCGACTGTAATGCCTTTCAGCCGGAATCTGGACTCAGCTTGAACGAACCAGGCTTCGGCGAGGTTCTCCCAAAAGTCAGGTAATTTAACCGTGACTACGTTTGTATCCGCCATGCTAGCTTAGGATTCGTCCTGAGCGTCGGGGTCACCAGTGTTGAGATACTGCGGCAAACGTGGGAGTCGAGACAGAGCTATTGAAAACACAACTGCTTTATTCTGACCACATGGCAAACAGGAACTAGAAAAGCCCGCACATCCACTTAAATACTTCCCAGACAGGAAGTGCTCCCGGCAGCCTGTCCCTGCGGGAAACAAGTTGCTGGAGGAAAGGGCCCCCGGCTGGGGGCTTCTGCTTAGACTGTCTGTGCCGCCGTAAGCGGATTATGTCCAGTGGTGGCGTGTCGCCACACTGTTCCTAAATCTGGTCGTTCGGGTGCGAATGCATCTGTAGCGTCTCCCAGATGGCAGGGGGGCGAACAGACTGTGGCTGGGGTGGGTAGGGTCTTTGATGATGGTCAGTGACCTCTGTAAACAGCGTTTCTGGTATATGTGCTCTATGGTCGGTAGCCGGGTGCCGGTAATGCGTTGGGCAGTTTTGACTACCCGCTGCAGGGCTTTCCGGTCATAGGAGCTACAGCTGCCATACCATACTGTGATACAGTTCGTCAGGATGCTCTCTATTGTGCAGCGGTAAAAGTTAGAGAGGATCAGGGGTGACAGGTTACATCCCTTCAGCCTCCTTAGGAAATATAGGCGCTGCTGGGCCTTCTTCACCAGAGAGGAGGTATTGAGGGACCAGGAGAGGTCTTCCGTGATGTGGACTCCGAGAAACTTAAAGCTGTCCACCCTTTCCACCACAGCCCCATGGATGTGGATGGGGGTATGACTTCCGCCTTTAGACTTCCTGAAGTCCACAATGATTTCCTTGGTTTTCTTGATGTTAAGGGCCAGGTTGTTATCGGCGCACCACTTCACGAGATGCTGGACCTCCTCCCTGTAGGCTGACTCATCGTTGTTGGTGATCTGGCCTACCACCGTGGTATCATCCGCAAACTTGATGATGGTGTTGGAACCATGAACAGCCACACAGTCGTGGGTGAAGAGGGAGTAGAGGAGGGGGCTCAGCACACATCATTGTGGGGCCCCCGTGTTCAGGGTCAGGGGGGGGAGGTGTGGTTACCTAATTTGACAGACTGGGGTCTGTTTGTTAGGAAGTCCAGGGTCCAGTTGCAGAGGGAAGTGTTCAGGCCAATAGTGTGGAGTTTGGTGGCCAGCTTGTTGGGGACGATAGTGTTGAATGCTGAGCTGTAGTCTATGAACAGCATTCTGATGTAGGTCTCTTTACCGTCTAAGTGATTCAGTGCAGAGTGTAGAGCAGTTGTGATTGCATCCTCCGTTGATCTGTTTGCACAATTGGCAAACTGGTGTTGGTCAAGAGAGGCGGGAACTTCTAGAAGTGTTAACTTCTACACTTCAATGCTGTAGAACACTGACAGCACAAATGTCAAAAGAATGTTGGCCATGGTCCTTTTAAGGGAAGCGGCTGATGACATCACCAGATTCGCTTCCTCTAATTGGACCGAGAAGCACGCTGGGCGGGCTTAACAAGCCCTATGAATGTAAATTCATTTTAGACAGCGGGATGGAGCCAGCAGCAGGGCTGCGACCCGCCACCGACATCGCCCACCCCGGACCCGCCCAGGTGAGCAAAGTCCCAGCCAGAGTTAACGTTTCAGGTCAATGACCTCTCGTCAGAACTGGAAAAAGTTAGTGATAGAGCAGGTTTTAAGCAAGTGCAAGGGCAGGGAAAGAGGGGAGGGAAGGAAAGAACTCAAGGGAAGGTCTGTGTTCGGGTGGAAGGCAGGTGAGATTAAAAGACAAAAGGGATGATGGTTCAAGACAAAAGGAAATGGTAATGGGACAAGTAAAGAAACAAAGGATGGGTCTAGAAGAGGCGTAAATGGGAACCGCAGAATCATCAACAGCTGCCATATGAAAAAATGGGGGCAAAGGTTATGGTCTGAAATTGTTGAACTCGATGTTAACTTTTTTAAGTTAACTCTTTGGGGAAACAGAAGTCTTCTCTGGCCTCAGTAATTTTTTTTTTTCAAATCTTTTCAGAACCCCCCAAAAATTCCATGGTTCATGTATTCTTTTTGTTGCATTTCATACTGAGTATATCAATGCATCGGGACGTAAGGCAAAAATTTCCAAGACCCCCTTATCAGGGCTTGAGCACAACGGGCTGCTTATTGGAAGCCCGCCGGTCATTGGCTGCGATTTTGTATCCATTGACGGAGGCCTGGGCTCTCAGAGGGTTTTGTTCATTAGGAAATGCCATCCTTTGGAAGCTCCTGCTGATAAGTTGTGGACATTCTGAACTTGACAATTTCAGTCCTTGCTTTGAGTACAATGTCTGTAGGAGGTTTAGCAATAAAATGAGTCAAATTCCGCCTGTCAATAATCTTTCCAAAAAGTGATCACAAAATAGGAATTGTTGTATATTCAACAGAAATTGCAATTGGTAAATCGTTTCGCCCCAGTTATTGACAAGAAATATTTCATCCTCAGAATGAACAGCCTGTTATACGTTCATTTGTACTGCAATTTAAATCAGAACGTTATTATAGAAAAAATAGTGCAGTAAACTCACTGATCCAGCACTCCTGGCAGCCACGCTCACAGGACATGTGGGTCGGAGATGGGTCAACAACCACAGTGATTTTCTGGCCTATGGTCCCTTCATGTTCAGCAGCATGCTGGGAAGGTCAGGATCAAGGAATTGGCCTCAATATTCCCAGGGTGGTTCAGTTACCTGTGGTTTTGTTGTAGGAAATATCACAACTGAAGTAAAGCTTAACTTCCCACTGCTAGAGAGTGGTAAAAATATAAAACTTCTTGTAAAATCTTTGTTCAACCTTCCAACTCATCCAAGATTCATAGATGATGCCCATTAAACATCATACAGGCACAAATTGTCCCCCTGTGCTTTCACATTCTGCTCTATCCTACTAAATGTGTTTGTGCTTGCAAAAATGGGGTGTCTATTCCGAGAAGTGATTCTTAGGCTAGTAAATGGTTTTGTTCTGACGAAGGGTCTTCGACCTGAAACATTAACTCTGTTTCTCTCTCCACGGATGTTGCCTGGCCTGCTGAGTTTTTCCAGCGTTTTCTGTTGTTTTTTCGGATTTCCAGCATCCGCAGTATTTTGCTATCGTAAATGGTTTTGTTTGATGGTTTGTGTGCATTTTCTGAGGAGGCGGGCAAGTATCTGATCAGAGCTTCTAATGGAGGGAAGTTGGTCAGATCCCCAGCATTTAATGTACCCTTTCCCCATTGAACGACTTAAATTTAAACACTGGATGCATGTTTCGGACCCTTCAAATCAACATCTGAAGTCTTGGATTCATTGATCTTTCCAGCTTCAACTCTTCACTCACGTTTCCAGTTATTCGCACATACAGAAACAAAGCTTCTATTTGATAGAGGTGTTTAAAGTCATGAAGGGTTTAGATAGAGGAAATAAAGAGAAACTGTTTCCAGTGGCTGAAGGGTTGATAACGAGGGGGCACAGATTTAAGGTGATGGGCAAAAGAACCAAAGGCGACATGAAGAAAAACTTTTTTACGCAATGAGGATTTGGAATGCACTGCCTGATAGGGTGGTGGATACAGATTCAATAGTAGCCTTCAAAAGGGAATTGGATAAATACTTGAAGGAGAAAAAATTGCAGGGATATGGGGAAAGAGCGAGGAGTGGGACTGACTGGATTGCTCTTCGAAAGAGCCGGCGCAGACTCGATGGGCCGAATGGCCTCCTACTGTGCTGTATTATTCTATGATTCTATTACTTCTACTCTCACATGAGCTTACCCAGTCTTCTTCTTCTTCCTTTGTATGGTAGTAGCAAAGCTAATCAAATGTCAAAATCTAAGTCAGATATCCAGGCCGAAGCTTCCGGTGTAACCGCGTGGATATCTTGTAGGCTGCCTGTGAATTTCCTCTCAGGGCAGTGCTCAATGATGTGCTCCAGGGTCTGATCAGGAGCTCTGCAGTCGCATGACGGGGATTCTTTAATCTTCCATCCAGTCAGTGTAAGCTCATGTGAGAGATAGTAAATGTACAGAAATAGGAACCCAACTGCCTTTTGTAAAACGGTCAAATATAAAATCCTTCCAATATTCCAATGCAACATGCTTCATTTGTGACCAATAGCACTGGTGACTAAAGGGCTTTGAAATACAAGGAAATGGTATTTTTAATTCACTGGCAATAGCCATTTAGTGCTGTGCTAACCCATACCTGAAAATGCAGTATGGCAGTAATCTATCTAAAAGTAAGCTCACTGTCTCTCTCTCTCTTAGGCAGTCCCTCGGAACCGAGGATGAATTGCTTCCACACTAAAAATGAGTTCTCAGGTGACTGATGAGTCCAATGCGGGACCTACAGTCTCTGTCACAGGTGGGGCAGACGGTGGTTGAAGGGGCGGGTGGGTGGGGTGCTTGGGTTGACGTGCGCTCCTTCCGCTGTTTGCGCTTGGCTTCCGCTTGCTCCCGGCGAAGAGACTCGAGGTGTTCGGCGCCTTCCCGGATGCTTCTCCTCCAATTTGTGCGGCCTTGGGCCAGGGATTCCCAGCTGTCGGTGGGGATGTTGCACTTTTTCAAGGAGGCTTTGAGGGTGTCCTTGAAGCGTTTCCTCTGCCCACCTGGGGCTCTCTTGCCATGCCGGAGCTCTGAGTAGAGCGCTTGTTTTGGGAGTCTTGCATCGGGCATGCGGACGATGTGGCCCATCCTTCAGAGCTGATTGAACTTCGATGCTGGGGATGTTGGCCTGAGCGAAAACACTGACGTTGGTGCGCCTATCCTGTCAATGGATTTGCAGGATCTTGCGGAGGCAGCGTTGGTGGTACCTCACCAGTGCTTTGAGGTGCCTGCTGTACATGGTCCATGTCTCTGAAGCATGCAGGAGGGTGGGTATCACTACTGCTCTGAAGACCATGAGCTTGGTGCTGTGTTTGAGGTCCTGGTCTTCAAACACGCTCTTCTTCATGCGACTGAAGGCTGCACTGGTACACTGAAGGCGGTGTTGGACTTCGTCATCGATGTCTGCCCTTGTTGACTGTAGGCTCCTGAGGTATGGAAAGGGGTCCACGTTGTCCAAGGTCTCGTCATGGATTTTGATAATTGGGGAGCAGTACTGTGTGGCGGGGGCAGGTTGGTAGAGGACCTTTGTCTTACGGATGTTTAATGTAAGGCCCATGCTCTCGTGTACTTCGGTGAAGATGTTGATGATGGTTTGGAGTTCGGCCTCCGAGTGTACGCAGACGCAAGCATCGTCTGCATACTGTAATTCGATGACAGATGATAAGACAACCTTGGAGGCGACAGAGGTTGAACAGTTTCCCGTTTGTTCTGTAGATTAACTCCACTCCAGCGGGGAGCTTACTGAGGGTGAGATGGAGCATTGCAGCAAGGAAAATCAAGAAGAGCGTTGGTGCGATGACACAGCCTTACTTGGCCCCGGTCCATTCATGAATTGGGTCTGTGGTGGATCCGTTGGTCAGGATCATGGCTTGCATGTTGTCGTGAAGCAGGCGGAAGATGGTGACAAACTTTTGAGGGCAGCCGAATTTGAGGCGGACACCCCATAATCCTTCACGGTTGATGGTGTCGAAGGCCTTTATGAGGCTAAAGAAGGCCATGTACAGTGGTTGGTGCTGTTCCCTGCATTACTCTTGTAGTTGACGAGTGGTGAACATCATGTCTATTGTGCCCCATTGCGACTCTGGGAGGAGCTCTTCAGCCACTGGGAGAAGGCGATTGAGGAGGATTCTTGCGATGACTTTCCCTGTGGCAGACAGCAGGGAAACTCCTCTGTAATTACCGCAATCGGACTTCTCACCTTTCTTGATGATGGTCATGATTATGACGTCTCTGAGATCCCCTGGCATGCTCTCCTCCTTCCAACTAAGAGAAATGAGTTCATGTATTCACGCCAATAGTGCTTCTCTGCCATGTTTTAGTGCCTCAGTGGGGATTCCATCTGCTCCAGAGGCTTTGTTGTTCTTCAGTTGTCAGATGGCCTTTTCAACCTCATGCTGGGGACACTTGCGTCAAAGACAGTCTCTGGGGGAAAAATTCAGTTGGTAGCTGCTAGATCCGTGGTTCAGTGGATAAATAATTACACGGATGCTGTACATAAACAAATAACAGGTCTTTACTGGAGGAGGGTAATCTCTAGACTGGGGTACAGAGGCATGCGCACAGCTTATATACCGGCGTGGTCACTGCCGGTACTACAGTATACAGGAGCTCTAAAAAGTAGTTCTGACTTAAAGCACATACACTACAATTCCTCCCTTTTTAGATTAATACCCCCTTAATATTCAAATAACAATTACATTTTTACATGTACATTCAATAACAAAAGTCCATTTATAGATTCAGTCTTTGGGGCGGCTTCCTGACCCTTTCGGGATAGTGCCTTTCCGGAGGTTCTTGTTCTTGGCGCAGAGGCGATTCTGACCCCCTTTCATCGGGTAGTTCATCGGGTTCCACTGCTACTGGGTCTGAAGTAGATACTACCGGTATGTCGGGTTCATCCCCAGGTACTCGAGACATGGGGTTGACGCATTCCTGTGATGCAAAGATCTGATCGATGTGGCGTCTCACAATGTTCTCCCCGACATCCACTGTGTACATTAATGACCCCTGCCTTGTACATATCGTTCCGGGTTGCCACTTCTCTATTCGATAGTCCCGGGCCAAGACTGGTTGCCCTACATTGAAGCTCCTTGTCGGCTTCTCGTTGATGTGCTGGAATTGTTTGTCCTCAACATTTCTTCGCACATTTGGTCTGAGCAAGTCCAGATGAGATCTCAACCTTCGGTTAAAGAACATCATGGCCGGGGTCTGGTTGGTAACTGCATGTGTCACGTTTCGGTAGGCTAATAAGAAATTGTCCATCTTATGCTGCAGTGGAATTTCCTCGTCGCACATGTCCTTTATCGCCTTCTTAAAGGTTTGTACGAAACTCTCAGCCAATCCATTGGTGGCTGGATGATACGGGGCGGATGTGTAATGCCTTACCCCATTCCTTTTCATGAATTTTTGGAACTCGTCGGACACAAACTGTGGTCCATTATCAGAGCAGATCTGCTCTGGCAACCCGTTTCTGGCAAATATGGTCCGTAGGACTGCAATCGTTTTCTCTGTAGTGGTTGAAGACATCTTTATCACCTCAGGCCACTTTGAATGAGCATCCACTGCTATTAAAAACATTGAGTCCATGAATGGACCAGCGAAATCAATGTGCACCCGTTGCCATGGAGAGGAGGGCCACTCCCATGGGTGTAGAGGGGCATGTGGTGGTGCATTTTGGACCTTCTGGCATCCAAAGCAGCTCTTAGTTAGGTCTTCGATTTGTTGATCGATTCCCGGCCACCACACATAAGCCCTAGCTAGGCTTTTTATTTTCACTCCCCCTAGATGACCTTCATGTAGCTCATTTAGCACTCTCTCCCTTAACTTGGGTGGAATCACCACTCTGGATCCACACATCACTGTCCCCTGGCATACTGACAGCTGTTCTCTTCTGGATGAGAATGCTGGCAACAGTGAGTCGCCATGTGTTGGCCCTCCCCTCACCGTCAATTCATATACCCGTGACAGCGTCGGATCATTGCGGGTCTCCTTCTCTATATCCGCGTTTGTTACTGGCAATCGTTCAATTATCGACGAATAAAATATCTCGATAGGGTCCACTGCTGGTGCTTCCTCCACAGTAGGCAGTGGCAGGCGCGATAGCCCATCAGCGTTCCCATGCTGTCTCGTGCCTTTATATTCTATTTCATATTGATTCGCCCCTAGAAACAGGGACCATCTTTGTAACCGCTGTGCAGTCATTACTGGCACGCCCTTCTTAGGATTAAAGATGGAGACAAGTGGTTGGTGGTCAGTCAGCAAGGTGAACTTCTGTCCATGCAGATAGTGGTTGAATTTTTTTACTCCCCATACTAGGCTGAGGGCCTCCCTGTCAATCTGGGCGTAGTTGCGCTCGGCTGAGGTTAGTGACCGAGACGCAAAGGCTACTGGCCTCTCCGAGCCGTCCGGGAATTTGTGCGACAGCACCGCTCCAATGCCATAGGGTGATGCATCACACGCCAACCAAATTGGTAGTGCTGGGTTGAAATGAGCCAACACCTCTTTTGATGTGATCAATGCTTTGCTGTTCTGGAAAGCTCGTTTACATTCGTCACTCCACTTCCATGGTACCCCCGTTTGCAGTAGGGTGTTCAGCGGGTGTAATACCGTAGACAAATTTGGTAAGAACTTGTGGTAATAGTTTACCAGCCCGAGGAACGACCTCAGTTGTGACACATTTTCCAGTGCTGGAGCCTTGACTACTGCCTCTATCTTGTCAGGGGACTTATGTAACCCCTCTTCATCGATGACGTGGCCGCAATACGAGATCTGTTTCTGGAAAAACTCGCACTTGTGGCGATTAGCTCGTAGCCCATATTCCTTTAATCTGGCGAGCACCTTCTCCAAGTTAGCGAGGTGATCACCGTCATTTTCGCCCGTGACCAAGATGTCGTCCAAATAACACTGGGTCCCTGGAATCCCTTGCAGGGCCTGATCCATCACCCTTTGCCAAATAGCCGGAGCCGAAGCTACTCCAAACACCAGCCGGTTGTATTGATAGAGACCTTTATGGGTGTTGATCGTAAGGTAATGTTTCGAAGCTTCTTCTACCTCCATTTGCAAGTACGCCTGGGCTAGGTCAATTTTGGTGAAGCGTTTACCACCAGATAGCGAGGCGAAAATATCCTCAATTCGTGGAAGCGGATATTGCACCGTGTGAAGGACTGGGTTCACTGTCACCTTAAAATCCCCACAGATGCGGACCTTCTTTGGTTCCCCAGGCGTATTACTCAACGACCTCTTCATTACAGGAATGATGGGTGTAGCCCACTCGCTCCAGTCCACTTTGGACAGTACTCCTGAACGTTCCAACCCTTCCAGCTCTGCTTCAACCGCTGGTCTGATCGCAGAAGGCACTGGTCTGGCCTTCAGAAACTTTGGGCTTGCATTATCCTCTATTTTAATTGTTGCTGTTATTCCTTTTAGTGTTCCTAGTCCCTCCTGGAACACTTCTTTTGCGTCAGTTAGCATTTTTGACAGTCGTCCAGGTGTGACGTCGTCATCCTTTTTGGCCTCCACCTTCAGTGCCTGTATGGAATGCCAATCTAATTGTATCTTCCGGATCCATTCTCGTCCTAGCAGTGGTGGTCCTCCATTTGGCAATACATATATATCCATTTTAGGTATTTCCTGACCTTTATATGTCACTTTCACCCTTATTTTTCCTTTGGGGTAGACTTTTTGCCCCGTATACGTCTTCAAGACAATCTCTGTAGCTTTCAAGGGTATGTGTGAAAATAGCCGCTTGTAGTCTCTTTGATTTATGACTGTTAGAGCTGACCCTGTGTCCAATTCCATTTCCACTTGGACTCCGTCTATCTTGAGTGTAACCCAGATAGTCTGGTGATCCACCATTTCGGTTACATTATGTAGTTTCAGACAACCCAGCTCCTTGCTTCCAGAGTCTGTGTCACTTTTCTGTTCGTCTGAACCACTGTCCATCACCTGGTGTACCTTTTTGTACTTCTCCTGTGGAGATTTCTTACTGTTGGTTTTCTTCCCAGACCTGCAGACTCTTGCTATGTGTCCTGCTTTCCCACACTGTCTGCACACTTGGTCCTTGAACCAACAATCTTTCTGGTCATGTGCTGTTCTGCCGCAGCGATAGCACTTCCCTGTTCCATAGGTCATTTCGTTGGTGCCATATTCTTGCGGTCTCCGTTGTATCTCTGCAGCGCCCCTTGCGGCTGCTTCGTGTGATACTGCCATACTGAAAGCTTTGTCCAGCGTAAGGTCCTTTTCTGATAGAAGCCGTTTCTGGGTTCCTTCACTTTGTAGCCACACACAAACTTGTCCCTTAACGTGTCTGCTAGTCCCGCTCCAAACTGGCAGTATTTCGATAGCTTGCGCAGTTCCGTTAGGTACTCAGCATTGCTTTCGTCTTTGTGTTGGTTCCTTTTATGGAACTTAAATCGTTCTGCTATCAGCAGCGGTGTGGGGTTTAAGTTGTCCTGTAGGATTTCTACTATGCTTTCAAAATTCTTGTTTACCGGCTTCTCTGGGGTTATTAGATTTCGCAGTAACCCATAAGTTTTTGCACCCATGGAATTTAACAGAACCAGTGCTTTATTAGCATCTGGCACTTCATTCGCCCTGCAGTACACCTCAATACATTCCACATGTCGCCCAATCTTCGACTTCATTGTCGAATGTAGAGATACTGCCACTCTTCGGCATCCTTGGTTGTGCGTTAACTATCAGCAATGGTGCCTCCCGCGCTTCCCCTCCTTCCCCGCTGGCACAAAATGGTGTCTCCCGCGCTTTCCTTCCTTCCCGCGCTCGCCCGTCTTCTCCGCTGCGGCTTCACAAAATGGTGTCTCCCACGCTCTTCCTTCTTCTCCGCGGCTCAATGGCGCCTCCCGCGCTCTCCCTGCTTTTCCGCGGCTCAATGGCGTCTCCCCTTGCTTCGCCTCGCGGACCCTGATCAGCCTGTGATCCCTGGCTGTGCTCTGCGCGTTCTTCTCTTGATATTTGTCGACGCCGCTCAGTCTAGAACTCGGCTGTTTCTTACCCTCTCTCTCTCCGGTTTGCAGTATTTTTCCTCGACGCCGCTCAGTGATCAACCCCCGGCTGCGCCCTGCTCTCTTCACCCTTTTTCTTACCCCGTCGACGTTGCCCGGCTCTCTCTCTCTGCAGTCGGTCGGCTCCAGCCGCCGCTGCTTGGGAAGGGTCTGCTCTGGACCTGTCGTCGGTCTCTTACTGCTCGTTGTGGCTGGGGAACTGAAATGAAGAGTAGGTTGCCTTTCAAAAGCTAGGCTTTATTAACCTTAAAAAACCAGCAGTACATATTAAACACCCAGTCTCCACCAACTGTGGAGAACTGAATTTAAGATGGCCACCACCGGTCACATGACATCAGCTAACCAATAAGTTTACAGCATATATCTCAAGGCAGGAAAACAGGCAACCAATTACAATGCTTCTTATAAAACAAGAATAATCACCACATTCACCCCTCCTTTTAAAATATACTTCAACCTAGGTAGCCTTTACAGTTTACAATTAATTATTTATGACTAAAACAATACATGTATAATACCTTCAACAATTTTAAAATTTTACTATTAAATTATTTTAAAAGTCCATTTTTAATCGGTCAACCGGGTATCTTGTTCGTGTCGACCTTCTTAGTCTTGGTGGAGTTCCTTGCCCTCCCACACCAGGAGACACAGAAATATCTTCTGCAGGGAGGCTATCAATATCCCGATTATCAACGGTATCCGAATTGGAAGTCCCATTAGAAGGTAAACTGGGAAGGTCATGAACATCCATCGGGGGCAGACTAAGAGAATTGTAAGTGTCTACAATAGGATTGGAAATATTCGTAGTATCTGTGACGACATCAACATTATCTGAATTATGGCTATTGTTAATGTCCTCAGAAGAGGGCTGGCCACCACAAGGAGCTAAGTCTTTAACTGAAACCGTACTTTCTTTCCCATCTTGGAATCGAATGTGAGCATATTGGGAATTCGCCTCCAATAGCTCCACCTCCTCCACTAAAGGATCATACTTTGACAGTCTAACATGGCGTCGAAGCAGCACAGGTCCCTGCATAGTAAGCCATGAAGGTACCGAATATCCCGTAGTGGATCTCCGCGGATAGTTAAAGAGTCTTTCATGGGGAGTCACATTAGTAGCCGTTGAAAGCAATGATCTAATGGAATGCAGGGCATCAGGCAATACCATTTCCCACTGTGTATTCTTAAGGTTCCGGGATGTCAAAGCCAACATAACTGCCTTCCAGATTACCCCATTGTATCGTTCACACTGTCCATTACCCTGGGGATTATACGGGGTAGTTCTGCTAGTAGAAATTCCCCAACTCTGGAGGTATTCCTTCAACTGGGAAGACATAAAAGAACTTCCCTGATCCGAATGGATATACGCAGGCATCCCAAAGATGACAAAAAGTTGAGTCAGACATTTGATAACTGTAGCAGCTGATACATCTGCACAAGGAAAAGCAAAAGGGAACCTTGAAAACTCATCCACAACAGTAAATATATATCGATTCTGAGTCATTGAAGGAAGAGGCCCCTTAAAATCAACGCTCAGACGTTCAAAGGGAGAAGTAGCCTTTATAAGATGAGCTCGTTGAGGCTTAAAGAAATTCGGTTTACACCGGGCGCAGACAAAGCATGACGAAGTCATCCGCTTGACATCTTCAACTGAAAAGGGCAAATTCTTACTGCGTATGAAGTGTATCATCCTCGTAACACCAGGATGGCACAAAGCATTATGAAGATTAATAAGCGTATCTCCGTGAATCACAGAACAATAAGCCCTCGACAGCGCGTCAGCGGCAACATTATCCTTCCCCAGACGATAAACTATATCAAAATGGTAGCATGCCAACTCAATCCTCCACCTCACCATTTTATCATTCTTAATCTTTCCAAAATGTTTGACATCAAACATGAAGGACACAGATTTTTGGTCAGTTACTAACGTAAAATGTCGCCCAGATAAATAATGTCTCCATTTACGCAGTGCTTCTACTATTGCGTACGCCTCTTTCTCTATTGATGAATGTCTCTTCTCACTATTGTTCAGAGTACGTGAGAAAAAGGCCACAGGTCTTCCATTTTGGTTCAGGGTAGCCCCAATTGCAAAATCGGAAGCGTCCGTCTCAATCACAAAGGGAACCTGCTCATCAATAGAATGCACAACTGCTCCAAGGATATCCTTTTTAAGATTATCAAAACACATCCTGGCCTCCCATGATAGAGGATATGTCGTAACCTGAATAAGGGGCCGGATCTTCTGTGAGAAGTTTGCAATCCAATTAGAATAATAAGAAAACAGTCCAACAACTCGTTGCAAGGCCTTAGAATTAGTAGGGCAAGGTAAATCAATCAGTGGTCGCAGCCGTTCTGGATCTGGGTTAATCTTATTTCCCGAGATAATATACCCCAGTAAATTTACCTCAGTGGTCGAAAAGATACACTTCTCTTTATTAAAAGTTAAGCCAACTTTTTCCGCAGCTTGAAGGAATCTTTCTAAATTAAAATCATGCTCCACCCTTGATTTGCCACACACCATGATGTCATCTAAATATGAAAAGGTGTCAGAGAGAGAGTTATCACTTATAAAAGCATCCATTGCCCGTTGAAAACAGGCGACACCGTTAGTAACACCGAATGGTACTCGGCAAAACTAGTACAGCTTTCCGCCAGCTTCAAAGGCCGTATATGGTTGGTCCCTCTTAGCAATAGGAATCTGATGATAAGCACTCTTCAGGTCAATAGTGCTAAAAACCTTATATTGAGATACTTTATTGATAAGCTCATCAATCCTAGGCAGGGGGTACGCATCTAATTGAGTATACCTGTTAATAGTTTGAGAGTAGTCTATCACCATTCGCTTCTTATGTCTCTCATTAGTGGTGCCAACTACCTGTGCCCGCCAGGGCGAAAAACTAGGTTCAATGATTCCTTCCAATAAAAGACGTTGAACTTCAGAATGAATAAATTCTTTATCCTGACTGCTATACCTTCTTGACTTGGTAGCAATTGGCTTACAGTCCGGCATCAAATTGGAAAAAAGTGATAATGGAGAAATAGATAAAGAAGTTAATCCACAAATAGACAAAGGTGGCTTAGTTCCCCCGAAAGAAAGACTGAGAGACTCATGTAATTGAAGCACATCATGACCAATCAAAATATCCGCACAGAGATTAGGCAGAACAGATAGGCGTATATCAGTATACGTATTACCTAGGAGAATTAATTTCACAAGGCAACAACCAGCTACTTGTGAGGTGAGAGTCGTCTGAGCCATACACACCTGATAGGAAACAGGCGAAATTTTCAAGCGCTACTCCCTCACAAACTGAAGACTTATAAAGCTCTCAGTACTGCCCGTATCTATAAGGGCCTTCACTTCTAACCCATTAACTTGGGCCATAACTATAGCTTTGTTTAGGCCATGGGCAAAGGCGGCAGAAACTGATGCAATAAACGCCCTATCTAAAGGCTGAATTGCCGCAGAGGAGGCAACCGATTTGCAAACACGTGCGTAATGACCTCCCTTGCTGCATTTACTACACACAGCCTCCCGGGCAGGGCACTTCAGACGAGGGTGCCGGGCGTTCCCGCAAAAATAACACTTCTGAATCCTAGAGGCAACAGCTGCCGAAGTAGAAACTGTTTTGGAATCTGGTAAACCACTCCTATTAAGTCCACATAATTCCTTTTCATCCGGAACTGCCGAAACCACGGTCGCAGGCCAATCAAAAAGAGCATAAGAATCCGAACTTCTCTGAGCCAAATCCTATGTAGAGGCTTGCTCAAAAGCACTCTTAAGATCCAAGGTCTTATTTTCTAATAACCGCTGACGAATTGATCTAGGCAGTAATCCATTAATAAATGCATCCCGTACCGACTCTTCCTTATGTTCTTCTGCCGACACGGCCTTATAATTACAGTTAGCACCAAGGCGCCGGAGTGCCTGTAAATAAGCATCCAAGGATTCTCCCGCCTGCTGCCTATGGGCAGATAAAAGATGACGTGCAAATACCTAATTTTTGGGTTTAACAAAAAAAATTTCCAACGTAGCAATAGCCAATTCATAAGTTTCACAGTCCAAAATATACTTGTACACATCCGGAGCAATGTAGTTGATTAGTATATCCAACTTTAGAGATTGCTGATCCAACACACCCAAAAAGTTTTTAAATGTACGATACCAATGTTTCCATTGATCATCCACTCCTGCAGAATTAGGGTCAGCATTAAATCATTCCGGTCGAAGATATCGTTCCATTATAGCAAAAGGTTAATAAATTGAAATGAAGAGTAGGTTGCCTTTCAAAAGCTAGGCTTTATTAACCTTAAAAAACCAGCAGTACATATTAAACACCCAGTCTCCACCAACTGTGGAGAACTGAATTTAAGATGGCCACCACCGGTCACATGACATCAACTAACCAATAAGTTTACAGCATATATCTCAAGGCAGGAAAACAGGCAACCAATTACAATGCTTCTTATAAAACAAGAATAATCACCACAGGAACCAAGCCCGGCTCTCCACAGCCTCCCCAGCGAAGTTGGATCTCTGCCTGCCTGCTGGGCGGTTGCTTGCGGTCGACGCCCGTGTTCCTGGACTCGACTATTTTTACATTTTTTTTGTTGCAGGTAGATTCGCATCAACACTCGTCGCCACTGTTAGATCCATGGTTCAGTGGATAAATAATTACACGGATGCTGTACATAAACAAATAACAGGTCTTTACTGGAGGAGGGTAATCTCTAGACTGGGGTACAGAGGCATGCGCACAGCTTATATACCGGTGTGGTCACTGCCGGTACTACAGTATACAGGAGCTGTAAAAAGTAGTTCTGACTTAAAGTACATACACTACAGTAGCGCCACCTGTTAGCGCCTTAAGAGGGCGCTAAGTGGGGCGCAAACCAACTAGCGCCCGGGCGCAGCGATATCTGTGCCTCTTGCGAAACTGACCGGACATTTTGCGGCGGCGCTAAACACTACCGCCACGATCTCCTGTGCCGGCAGATCATGACGTCAGTCGAGTGCACAATGCCCCGGTAGCGCCCCGGACTGGAAATTGAGTGGCGCCCCCTGCCTTAACGCCTGCCGCTAGCAACGACAGGTTGAGGGGAGCGTTTTGCAGTCGGGAAGGGACTGGGGGAGCGCCATTTAAAGGCGACCGCTTCCTGCCTTTTTTTGTTGGTGACATTTTTGCACCACGCATTCTGAGAGAGAGAGGGAGAGAGACTTCTGGAGAGATTCTACACTGTGTGAAGGAGTTTTGGGTACTGAGCAGCACTTTGCAGGTTCATTTTGATTTGTCCTTCCTTGTATCTATTTAGAAGAGACTGTGGGGGCTGCACTCTGAGCTCTTTCCCTGGGTCTCTGCATTGTTCTTTCCAGCAGATTTGATGTACAGGTCTCTCCAGGCCAAGACTCAAGGCTGCAATGAACAGGATGTAGATGGAGACCAAGAGAAACCCTCCCCTTTAAGATAAAAACAGAAAATGCTGGAGAAACTCAGCAGGTCAAGCAGCATCTGTGAAGAGAGAAACAGAGTTAACGTTTCAGGTCGATGACCATTCATCAGAACTCCCCTTTAAGAATTGGCCGGTGCTAGTGTGTCTGTGTTCCTTTGCTGATTGACATCACATGAGCTTCACCAGCGCTGTGAGTTAGCGTCTCGCTCCTTGGCCTTTGCGCCTTAAGACAGATGTGAAGCACCTGATTTAGCGCTCCAATCACCTCCAGGGGCGATAAAAGCCAAGTTTGCTGTCGGAGACGATAATTAGCACCAGGCGCTAATCTTTGCGCCCGGCCGATAATTGTGCCCCAAATGGGGCGATACCGAATTTCTCCCCCTCTGTCTTTGACGCGAGCTCACTGTCTAAATTGTAACTGGGTAGCAAAATAATCAACACTCCCCAAGTATGACATCCACCGAGGGTCAGAGGCGTGTTTTTTAGGCTAGTTCACCTCCAACAACACTCAAGAAGCTCGACACCATCCAGGACAAAGCAGCCCACTTGATTGACACCCCATCCACCACCTTAAATATTCATTACCTCCACCACTGACATACCATGGCTGCAGTGTGTACCATCTACAAGATGCACTGCAGCAACTCTTTGGCAGCCCCTCCCAAACCCGCGACCTTTACCACCTTGAAGGACAAGGGCAGCAGGCGCATGGGAACACCACCACCTCCAAGTTCCCCTCCAAGTCACACACCATCCTGACTTGGAAGTATATTGCCATTCCTTCATCGTCGCTGGGTCAAAATCCTGGAACTCCCTCCCTAACAGCACTGTGGGAGTTCCTTCACCACACGGACTGCAGCGGTTCAAGAAGCAGCTCACCACCGCCTTCTCAAGGGCAATTAGGGATGGGCAATAAATGCTGGCCTTGCCAGTGACGCCTACATCCCATGAACGAATAAAACAAATATGGCCTAGAAATTTGGTGGGCTGCGCCACCAGTTAGCGCCTAAAGAGGGCACTCAGTGGCTTTAGCGCCACTGGCCATGCCTCCCGCGATATTTAGCGGGGCGCTAATGGTGGCGTTAGCCTGTTGCGCTGCGCCGCCACCGATGACGTTATCGGTGTGCGCAGCGCCCAGCTACCGCCCCGATCGCGATATTTGGTAGCGCCCGCCTCTGTAGCGCCGTTCGCAAATCGCGCCCGGTTCACGGGGCCTACCTGTGGCGGCAGTGGCGCAAATTAAGGTGGAGGCGCGGGGCAGCCATTTTTTCCGGTGGCCGCCTGCCAGCACCTCCGTCCCCGGCCTCCTGATCCCCCTTCCCCCTGGGCAGTGCCGGCTGTGTCCCGAGTGCCCAGCACTTCTCCTCGGTGCCGGGCTCTTTTGCCGGCACTCGCGATCACTCATCGTGCTGGTGCAGGCCCCTCCCCCTTAAGAAGCGGAGGAAGGCCTGCAGTACCGCAGCGTGCCGTGCCGTGGCGTGTGGCGCTGCGGCACTTTGCGCTGCGATATTCAGTTTCAGCGCCCTAAGAGGGACGCGGGGCGCCTCGAGCAGCGCCCCGAGTCCCTCTTGGGGCATTCAAGATGAATTTCCGGCGGTCGCAACTGCTCCGATCGCAGCGGTAATTCCGGCGCCCAGGCGAGCTGGGCGCCCGTTTGCGGCTCCACCAAATTTCTCCCCCGTATAGTTTTATTTGGTGGTTTGTGAGCATGTTTTTATTGATGAACTTTATTACTTTGCCCAGAAATAGTTGTCAATGACATCCTTGGCTTGTGAGTCTTTGCCACAAACCTTGATCACAACACAGCCTACAATCTTGCAAGGTTTCCCTTCTATTCTGCACAGGCCTAGCCACTCACCAAGGTTGCTTGTTGTCATCAACCTTAATCAGGTTGATCTGACGCTCAGCACAGAGCACCTCAAACAACTTAACATTCTTCGCCTCATCACGATTGCCTGCCAAGCTCCTGTTTTTATTTTTTAAAAAGGAGCTTGTGTTAGTTCACTGAGGGTTTAGTGCTTTAGATTCTCAACTATAAATATAGGAAGAATTCCTAATATAGGAAGGCTTCCCTATTCAGTTTTTTTTTAAGGATGCACTGACCAGGAGATGGGGGTGGGGTGCTGCGGCTGGGGATATGTCCCTATGCGTGCCTTATCATCCCAACTGGCAAGTCAACCAAGTGTAGCGCAGAATCTTAGTCAACTGTAAAATGATGGGAGCTGTTGCACTTTATGTAAGTTTAGTATATAGCAGAGTCTGCTTCTGTGCTGCAGGGTTGATTGGAGAATCAGTGGAGCAGCGCACAAAGGCACAGTACAAATAGCTCTTTTCTCAATCTCACATGGAATTCCAAACTTATTTTCGAACAGCAATAAGCAGCTGTGTTATAGATCATCTTTGATACCTGTCGGCGGGTTTTGCATTGGCTCTGTTCTCGGGGCTACACTCTTTACTCTGCTGTGTTTCGCTCTAGTATCTGCTGATTATATGCAATGACGGTCACATCCCCATAATCAGCTGCTGCTCAAAACTTGATAAAATTGCACCACAACCGTTAACTTTCATTGTGGATATTATCTGAGACAATCTCCATGAATGTCACACATATTATATAGTGATTTCAAACTGTCATTCAGGATTCAATTTATAAACATAAAGGGGGAATTTTCACCCCAAAAAAGGGGTGGGTTGGTGTTGGGTGGGGCGTTAAAGTGTTAAAAATCTGAATCCCGACCCCAACCCGCCTACAACCTGCCCACTTCCGGTTTTAATGGAGGCGGGACAGGGGGCAGGCAGCCAACCCGCTCCCAGGCGGCGGGTCGCCCATTTAAATATTATAATGAGGCCAACGTGCCTCAGATTTAACCACCATTTTAAATTTAGCAGTGGCTGGTCGAGTTTCACAGGCCTCGTGAAACCCGCCAGCTAATGGAAGGGGAGGACAGCTGGATCCAGGAGGTAAGTGCCTTCCTCCTGGATCCAGCGACCCTGCTGAACCCACCCCTCATGATCGGAGACCCCCCCATGAGGTCTCTGTGCACCCCCCCCACCCAGGCATCCAATTCCCTCCGGCAGGCATCTGATCATTTTCCTGGCCTTCCCCCCCCGGTTCCCCCACCCCCCACTCCTCCCCCCACTGATGATCTTCAGGCTCTCCACCTCCCTCCCCAATGCTCCTCCGGCCCCACTCGATCCCTCCCTCCCTCCTGTAATGTATGTACCTTTAAGGGAGAGAACTACTTTATACAGCTCCTGTATACTGTAGTACCGGCAGTGACCACACCTGTATATAAACCCTGAGTAGTGATCTGTACAGTTAGTTCTAGAGTAACCCTCATTCAGTAAACACCTGTTGTACCGTTTCTCCTGCAGTCTGTGTCTTATTATACACAGCCACAACATTGGTGACGAGCAGATTCGAACCTACCTGCAACTCTGCATCACCTCCCAGTGATTTGCTCCTGGAGACCAGTGGAAGGAGGTCGAGTCCAGAAGCACGTGCGTCGACCACGGGCAACCGCCCAGTCATCCAGCGGAGATTTGAGCATCGCAGGGGAGGCTGTCGAGAGCCAGGCTTGGCTTTCCAGTCACGGTGGTCCAGCGAAACGGGCTGGCAACAGGCACTGCGCAGACCCTTCCCGGACAGCGGCGTCTAGAGCCGACCGAGCGGCACAGAAAAAGGCCGATCAGCGTCGACGGGGGAGAGAGAGAGGGCAGAGCGCACAGGGCGCAGCCGGTGTTCAGGACCGAGCGGCGTCAACGGGGAGAGAGACGAGAGAGAGCAGAGCGCAGCCGGTGTTCAAGGGCCGAGCAGCGTCAACGGGGGAGAGAGACGAGAGAGAGCAGAGCGCAGCCGGTGTTCAAGGGCCGAGCAGCATCAACGGGGGAGAGAGGCGTGCAGGAAAACGCGAGGCGCTGCCATTGCCATGAGGACCGCAGAGAGCAGCATTGGCAGCAGCGCAGGAGCAGCGCACGAAACCCACAGGGCGTCGCCATTTGCCACGAGGACCGCCGAGAGCGGCGTTGGCAGCAGCGCGGGAGACGCCATTTTAAGTCGCAGCGGGGAAGAAAGGAAAGCGCGGGAGACGCCATTTTAAGCCGCAGCGGGGAAGAAAGGAAAGCGCGGGAGACGCCATTTAAACCAGTCTAACCACACCCAAAAATGCCGAAGAGTGGCAGTATCACAGCATTCGACAATGAAGTCGAAGATTGGACGACATATGTCGAACGCATAGAAGTATACTGCAAGGCAAATGAAGTGCCAGATGACAAGAAAGCGCTGATATTGTTGAATTCAATGGGTGCAAAAACGTATGGCTTACTACGAAACCTAGTAACCCCAGAGAAGCCAGTAGAAAAGGATTTTGAAAACATAGTGTAAATCCTACAGGACCACTTAAACCGCACACCGCTGCTGATAGCAGAAAGATTTAAGTTTCACAAAAGGAACCAGCATAAAGATGAAAGTAATGCTGAGTATTTACCGGAACTGCGCAAGCTATCGAAACACTGCCAGTTTGGAACGGGACTAGCAGATACTTCAAGGGACAAGTTTGTGTGTGGGCTTCAAAGTGAAGGAACCCAGAAACGGCTTCTATCAGAAAAGGATCTTACGCTGGACAAGGCTTTCAGCATTGCAGTATCACATGAAGCAGCAGCATGGGGCGCTGCAGAGATACAATGGAGACCGCAAGAATATGGCACAAATGAAATGTCATATGGAGCAATGAAGTGTTATCGCTGCGGCAGAACAACACACGACCATAAGGATTGTTGGTTCAAGGACCAAGTGTGCAGACAGTGTGGAAAAGTAGGACACATAGCAAGAGTCTGCAGGTCGGGAAAGAAAACCAGCAGCAAGAAATCTCCACAGGAGAAGTACAAAAAGGTACATAAGGTGACAGAGAGTAGTTCAGACGAACAGAAAAGTGATACAGACTCCGGAAGCAAGGAGCTGGGTTGTCTGAAACTATATAATGTGATCAAAATGGAGGATCACCAAACTATCTGGGTCACGCTCAAGATAGCAGGAGTCCAAGTGAAAATGGAATTGGACACAGGATCAGCCCTAACAGTCATAAACCGAAGGGACTACAAGCGGCTATTCTCACATATACCCTTGAGAGATACAAAGATTGCCTTGAAGACATACACGGGGCAAAAAGTCTACCCCAAAGGAAAAATAAGGGTGAACGTTATATATAACGGCAAGGAAACACCAAAAATGGACCTATAGGTATTGCCAGATGGAGGACCACCACTACTAGGACGTGAATGGATCCGGAAGATATAGCTAGATTGGCATTCCATACAAGCACTGACTGTAGATGCCAAAAAGGATGACGATGTCACACCTGGCCGACTGTCAAAAATGCTAACTGACGCACAAGAAGTGTTCCAACAGGGACTCGGAACACTAAAAGGCATAACAGCAGCGATCAAAATAGAGGAAAATGCAAGCCCAATGTTTTTTAAGGCCAGACCGGTACCTTATGCGATCCGCCCAGCCGTCGAAGCAGAGCTGGAAGGTTTGGAACGTTCAGGAGTACTGTCCAAAGTGGACTGGAGTGAGTGGGCTACATCCATCGTTCCTGTAATGAAGAGGTCGTTGAGTAATACGCCTGGGGAACCAAAGAAGGTTCGCATCTGTGGGGACTTTAGGGTGACAGTGAACCCAGTCCTTCACACTGTACAATATCCGCTTCCGCGGATTGAAGATATTTTCGCCTCGCTATCTGGAGGGAAACGCTTCACTAAGATTGATCTGGCCCAGGCGTACCTGCAAATGGAGGTAGAAGAAGCCTCGAAACAGTACCTCACGATCAACACTCATAAAGGTCTCTACCAATACAACTGGCTGGTGTTCGGGGTAGCATCAGCTCTGGCTATTTGGCAAAGGGCAATGGAACAAGCCCTGCAAGGGATTCCAGGGACCCAGTGTTATTTGGACGACATCCTGGTCACGGGCGAAAATGACAGTGATCACCTCGCCAACCTGGAGCAGGTGCTCACTAGATTGAAGGAATATGGGCTCCGAGCTAATCGCCACAAATGCGAGTTTTTCCAGAAGCAGATCTCGTATTGTGGCCACGTTATTGATAAAGAGGGGTTACATAAGTCCCCTGAAAATATTGAGGCAGTAGTCAAGGCTCCAGCACCAGAAAATATGTCACAACTGAGGTCGTTCCTCGGGCTGGTGAACTACTACCATAAGTTCTTGCCGAATTTGTCTACAGTACTACACCCACTGAACACCCTACTGCAAACGGGGGTACCATGGAAGTGGAGTGACGAATGTAAACGAGCTTTCCAGAACAGCAAAGCATTGATCACATCAAAAGAGGTGTTGGCTCATTTCAACCCAGCACTACCAATTTGGTTGGCGTGTGATACATCACCCTATGGCATTGGAGCGGTGCTGTCGCACAAATTCCCGGACGGCTCGGAGAGGCCAGTAGCCTTTGCGTCTCGGTCACTAACCTCAGCCGAGCGTAACTATGCCCAGATTGACAGGGAGGCCCTCAGCCTAGTGTGGGGAGTGAAAAAGTTCAAACACTATCTGCATGGGCAGAAGTTCACCTTGCTGACTGACCACCAACCACTTGTCTCCATCTTTAATCCAAAGAAGGGCATTCCGGTGATGATTGCGCAACGGCTACAAAGATGGTCCCTTTTTCTAGGGGCGCACCAATATGAAATCGAGTATAAGGGCACGAAACAGCATGGAAACGCTGATGGGCTATCACGCCTGCCACTGCCTACTGTGGAGTAATCAAATCAAATCAAAATCAAATCAACTTTTATTGTCATTGTTAGTGCACAAGTGCAGTACAATGAAATGTAGGCTTGCGGCTCCCGAGAGGGTACATTTAGATTAAGACATTTAAACATTCAACATACATTTGGCTTGTAATACATTAACATAAACATAACCATAATAAAGCACCAGCAGTGGATCCTGTCGAAATATTTCATTCGACTATAATTGAATGCTTGCCAGTAACTAACGCTGGTATAGAGAAGGAGACCCAAAATGACCCGACACTGTCTCGGGTATATGATTTGACGGTGAAGGGATGGCCAGCACATGGCGACTCACTGTTGCCAGCATTCTCATCCAGAAGAGAACAGCTGTCAGTATGCCAGGGGACCTTGATGTGTGGATCCCGAGTGGTAATTCCACCCAAGTTAAGGGAGAGAGTGCTCAATGAGCTTCACGAAGGTCATCTGGGAGGGGTGAAAATGAAAAGCCTTGCTAGGGCTTATGTGTGGTGGCCGGGGATCGATCAGCAAATCGAGGACCTGACAAAGAGCTGCTCAGGATGCCAGAAGGTCCAAAATGCACCACCACATGCCCCTCTACACCCATGGGAGTGGCCCTCATCTCCATGGCAACGGGTGCATATTGATTTTGCTGGTTCATTCATGGACTCAATGTTTTTAATAGCCGTGGATTCGCACTCGAAATGGCCTGAGGTGATCAAAATGTCCTCCACCACCACGGAGAAAACTATTGCAGTCCTACGGACCATTTTTGCCAGGAACGGCTTGCCAGAGCAGATTTGCTCTGATAACGGACCACAGTTTGTGTCCGAAGAGTTTCGAAGATTTATGAAAAGGAATGGGGTAAGGCATTACACATCCGCCCTGTATCATCCAGCCACAAATGGATTGGCTGAGAGGTTCATACAAAGCTTTAAAAAAGCAGTAAAGGCCATGTGCGATGACGACATTCCACTGCAGCATAAGGTGGACTATTTCCTGTTAGCCTACAGAAATGCGACACATGCAGTCACCAACCAGGCCCCGGCCATGATGTTCTTTAACCGAAGGTTGAGATCTCGTCTGGATTTGCTCAGACCAAATGTACGAAGAGATGTTGAGAGTAAGAAATTCCAGCACATCAATGAGAAGCCGACAAGGAGCTTCAATATAGGGCAACCAGTCTTGGCCTGCGACTACTGAACAGAGAAATGGCAACCAGGAACGATATGCACACGGCAGGGGCCACTAATGTACACAGTGGATGTTGGGGAGAACATTGTGAGACGCCATGCTGACCAGATCCTAGAGTCACAGGAATGAGTCAACCCCATGTCTCGGCCATATGTACCTGGTGAGGAACCCAACGTATAGGTCGCATCTACCTCAGAAACAATAGCATTGGAAGCTGATGAATCAACTGATGACAGGGTGCTAGAATTGCCTCCGCACCAAGAGTGAGACGCTCGGGAAAGGCGTTATCCAGAAAGAATCAGGAAGCCTCCCCAAAGACTGAATTTATAAATAGACTATTTTCAGCTAATGTTGCATGTTAAAAGTGTTAATTGTAATTAGTTTGATATTTAATTGTTAAATGAGTGTTATGGTACTGTTAATCTAAAAGGGGAGGAATTGTAATGTATGTACCTTTAAGGGAGAGAACTACTTTTTACAGCTCCTGTATACTGTAGTACCGGCAGTGACCACACCTGTATATAAACCCTGAGTAGTGATCTGTACAGTTGTTCTAGAGTAACCCTCATTCAGTAAACACCTGTTGTACCGTTTCTCCTGCAGTCTGTGTCTTATTATACACAGACACAACACCTCCCTCCTCTCCTCTCCTCTCTGCGGCCTAGATCCGCAGGCTTACTCGCCCACAGCCAGCCAGCCTCTCCATCTGGCTGGCTGCGGGTGGGAAACAGAGGTTTCAAATGCAAATCAGGCCCTGCCGTTAAATTCAGCAGGGCCTGCACCGCTTCCGAGCCCCCCCCCCGCCCCCCAACTCTCAACCCACTTCCCGATTAAAATTCAGGCCATAGTTTCTAACATAATCTGAACTCAATAATATGATCACTGCCTTATAATTATTCTTGAGAGTCCATTATTCTTGATATAGTCTACACTATAGTTTGTTTCCTGGTAATTTCCTCCCAGAAAGGAATACTCAGAATGTTAATATCGCGAGTGTAGCCTGCTGCCATGTGCCCTCAGGTCCTACCTCATCGTCTTCTTTACTGCTCATTGGGGTCACCTAACCACCGTGTGATTTATTTCTCTTCTCTTACTCTAGAACTTTGCTGTTGTTTTGAACTATCGGCCTTGGCCATTCACCTGGGTTTCTCTCTTTTGCAAAAAAACTCTCTGGCATTTGGTGTGTCTACCACCTAATGGTAAGAGGTGTAGAAAAGAGAAGACTTCTTAAAAGTTAAAATCTAAACGGAATCATTGCTAATGATACCAATATGCTGCAAGAAAAACTGCACTGAAGCCAACTTGCGTTAATGAAAGGCTTGCTTCCTGTGAGAAACTCTTCATTCATCTCCTCACATTACTCCAACCATTACCTCTTATGACAAAACTATAACTAGCAGAACCTTGCCCCAATTTTACAAATTTCAGAATGTTTTCTCCAGACACAACTTAATTGTGGAAGCACAAAATATGTAATTGTATTGCTGGGTGTTAATATACCTACAGTGTGACTGCATGCCAATTCACGTGCCCACCATTACAGTTTACTGAAATCCTAATGCCGAAACCAATATATATTACCAAGAATTAAAGTATTAATTCATTCACTGCACAGGACACACAAGCATTGCTCTAACAGTTTGCCCTTTTGCGGTTTCACCTTGTCTGATGAGGCCATTTACCATGTTATTTTAATGTGGACTTTGCAGAGAAGGAGGCGTTTCAGTCGCCTCTTTTTAATGGATCCATAAAGGCGACACTGGGTAGCCACAGTATCGTCAACAGAGAAACAAATTTGCACAAACCCCTTTGTTTTAAGGAGGCACAATTAATAAATTAATTGAAATGTATTCAACAGAACCAAAAGGAAATTTCTGAAACTAAATCATAATGTTATTGCGTGTGTGTCCCTTCCTATCTCTGTAACATCCTCCAACCTACAATCCTCCCAGATCTCTGCACTCCTCCAAATCTGGCCTCTTGCGTATCCCCGATTTTCTTTGCTCCACCATTGGTGGCCGTGCCTTCAGCTGCCTAGGTCCTAAGCTCTGGAATTCCTTTCCTAAACCTCTCTGCCTCTCGTTCCTCCTTTAAGACGTTCTTTGAAGCCTACCTCTTTGACCTGTCCCAGTAACTCTTTATATGGCTCGGTGTCAAATTTTGTTTGCTAACACTCCTGTGAAGAGCCTTGGGACGTTTTACGACGTTAAAGGTGCTATATAAATACAAGTTTTTGTTGTCTATTGGACACTGTGGCTCAGTGGGTAGCACACTTGCCTCTGAGTCAGAAAGTTGTGGAGTTCAAGTCCCACTCCAGAGACTTGAGCACATAAATCTAGGCTGACACTCCAGTGCAGTGCTGAGGGAGTGCTACACTGTTGGAGGTGCTGTCTTTTGGATAAGATGTTAAACTGAGGCCCCATCTGCTCTCTCAGGTGGATGTGAAAGATCCCATGGCACTATTTTGAAGAAGAGCAGGGAGTTATCCCTGGTGTCCTGGCCAATATTTATTCCACAGTCAACATCACTAAAACAGATTATCTTGTAGGAATGGTCAAATTCCTATCTAGAGATTGAGTTCGACGCAGGCAATCAAGCAAAAAGGTTTTTAATGTCAAACTAATGAGTTTAAACAGATTGATGCAAGAGAACTATGAATAGAGGTCTTAACAGGTTGGAGGCTCCACGAGGACTGCCTGGGCGGTCCCGTGGATGGCGTCATCACGTCATCACGTTTTTCCCGCGTTTGGGTGATCACGTGATTAGCAGCATGATGTCATCATGTTTGCCCACACTCTTAAAGGGACCGCGCACTGTACATGCAAACAGTATATACAATGGTACAGATTTAGTCTGTAGCTAACACATCGTTAAAGGGAATTATGTACAGTTATTCAGAGTCCCTCAGTGGCTATGCCACAATCTGGTCATTATCACGTTGCTGTTTGTGGGAGCTTGCTGTGTGTAAATTGGCTGCCACGTTTCCCACATTACAACAGTGACTTCACTTCAAAAGTACTTCATTGGCTGTAAAGTGCTTTGAGTCATCCAGTGGTTGTGAAAGGCGCTATATAATTGCAAGTTGTTGTTGTTGTCTATTGGACACTCTATTCCCTGTGGTGCCTACCGGTTGAAGTTTTCAGTACCCCTCAGTCAAATTACGGCCAGCTGTCTATTATCTTCAACGTCCAAAATGCATTGATCACAAAATAGGTTCAGATGATGAAGACCCCCACAGCCCACATTTTGAGGAAAAGCTGAGTTCTAATTCTTCATGATGTCTATTATTTTGCCATCATTACGGTGTAAGAGCAGCATTGGCGGTGTCTGTGAAACTGTCTGCACCTCGCATCAGCTCACCATCCTGCAGCATGTCCAGCATAGACTGGACAGGAAAATGGAGGGACGAGAACCTGCCCATGCTCGTGTGTGGTTATGCAGCCCAAGAACACAGGATGCAGTTCCCTTAAATGGAGTGTTTGCACATGAATTTTTACAGAGAGCCTGAGGTGCCCTGCAAAAGAAATATTGCAACATTGAGCCCAGCTGGAACATCTTCAAGGCAACTATAACATTGTTACAGCTATTTCTGAGACTCCAATAAATCCAGGACATTATGTTTCTCTTCTACCCAGCAGAGTTTTAACCTCCTGATTCAGTCAGTCCCTGTGAAGTCAGTTGTCGCTGTAACAAATGGGTTTCGGTGCAGTGAAGCTCAAGGCTGTGCACATAGCTCTTCATTAGTATATCCCACCTGGACAGAGAAATAGAGCTGCTCACACATCATAGGCTTGTAACCCATCATTATCGCAGGATTAACCCTCAGCCATTTAGAACGCCTGAAACCGTTTTTCACACTATCTCCCAATCTAGCACTAAACGACTTCCTGCAGTTACTGAGAGATTCTTTTTTTCAGTCTTTCATTACCAATTGCCTCAGACCAATTATTTAGCAATCCCGTATTACAACATTATTAAATACAGACACTTCGAGAGTTAGTTACTTTGGTGTTTTCTCTGATTTGGAGCTGTATTCTTACAGCCTGAGAACCGTTCCTCCCAGATTGCAACATCTCCAGAGGAAAGTGGTCAGTGAAACGTTTCGGCACTATTCCATGGTGGGTTAGTGTCCTGATCTGCGGTGTTACAGAAGAGCAGGACTCAGGTCCGTCAGATTCATCACATGATGAGTTCAACCTCTGAGACCGTGCTGTTTGGGAGAGGCAGTGAGCTAGAGAAGAGAAAATGGGGAGGTGCAAATAATACCCGTCACTTAAACAAACCAACACCTCCATCAAAACCAATCAAGAATTAGAAAGGAGGATCAGCAAAGTGTCCGCACCAGACACTGCCAAACACTGTAGGCACAGGAGGTGAAAATAGAGGAAAAAGAGCTGATAAAACGTAAAATATAATGGAGCAGTGGAATAAGTACATCACCACCTCAGGGATCTGAATTCTAATCTAGCCAGATAATGAGACCAAAAACAGTTCCATGATTAATCTGATTATAGTCCTATATAAAAATGTTTAGGTAGTGTCAACCCATTTTCTACAGGTCACAAGTCCATACCATAAAACTATCAACAATTTGGCACCTTAAATTAGCAAACACTTTAAGGGAGATGACTGGAGTTTTAAGTGGAGAATTCAAGCCAGTGCCAATCAGGAACATTGTTGCATTAACGAAGAGGAATGCTTGCTCTGTGTCTGGCCATGTTATATCTGACATGAAAGTGCTTGTGATCACACAAGCTTAGTTTCAATGAAGAAGGCCCTTCAGCCCATCCAGTCTCATGCTTACAGAATACCAACCATACCATGTTTCTTTTAGGGCAGCTAGCAGTCTCTTAAATGAATCCAACTGACCTCCATGGCAAACTATTTCAGCTGTTGATGCAGATACAAAAAGTGAAAAGCGGATATCTCTCCCCTCCAAAATTTCACCTACCCTCCCTCCCAAAATTGGCCAAATCTTCACATGACAAATAACCAAGAGTATTTGGTATGACTGCTGGGACTTCCAGATTATGCCCATCAGCACTGCTAAATTTATAGCACTCGCAGGTCTTAGTGCCTGGAATTTACTGTGTATTTGCACCAGACACACGTGTCATTGGAGCACAAATCAAATACGTGGCCTGAAAGATCACAGAACTTTGGGCATAAGCAATGTTCCCTTTAAGCCGAGCGGCCGTGCAGCTCTCTGGACGTCCCAGCGCCGCCGACTCGCTGGCTTTTCAATGCATAAAAACCACACATGCGTGGTATTTGGAATGGGCCGCACAGCCCCAAAAAATATTAATGGGAACATTGGGCATAAGTGAGTTACACACCCAATACGCCCAAACCTCCTTGATCTTTGACACTCTGGTGTTTCGCTGCAATTTTTAAAGATTTTTTTTTAAAAAGAATCCTTTCTGAAACCTGCTGTGTATTTTTTGTTTCTTTGAATGGATTTTTACAGCAGTAAGTGTACGTCACACTAACAATTGTAAAGCTTCCCCGATTGCAGGTTGTTCAACATGCGGTGCCCCATGTGCCTGAATGAGGGCTGAATGAGTTGAAACCTAAATTTTGATACCGGGTAGCCTAGAGTTCCCAACGGCCGCACCGACCTTCTCAGCTCAAGTCGCCCGAAATCAGCCAACGTAAAAAGATCGAGGAATTTCAAATGCAAGTTACGTCCAGCGCAACTCGAGTTTCTGCGATTTTTTTGCGCTAGTTTAAAAAAAATCGCGCTGGAAGCCAGCTCCGCCCACAAAACTGGCCACGCCCCCAGATCGAATAAATCACCGTGGTGAGTTTCCACTAATTGCGCTCGTTTGTGGTCACTTAAGGAGGCTCTTAAAAATGAAGCTGTTTTAATAGGCACAAAGGACACTAATAGGGACGTTTTGATAGCTTTTTAATATTAAAAGATATTTAATTCACTAAGAAACTGACTACTGTATACTAATGAAGCCAGTAAATGGTTCTGTATAGATTTTTAAAGTCATTTTCAGTTATTTAAAATCAGGTTACTCACAGGTGGTGGACTAGACACTTATTGAAAATGCTTATTTTTTTGTGATAAACCAATTTTTGGCTTTAGTAATCAAACTGCACCAGGTTTCCACTCTTAAATATAGCGAGGAATATTTTATGCAGCAAGAAAACAAAAATAAACCAGTACGTTCTAAAAGACGGGCCGATTGCGTTGGCGCATGGAAGACGTTACGTTCAGCGATGTGCCAATGATTTGAGCGGAAACTTGAGCAGAAAATTTACTTCGGAAAACCAGTGCAATGTTTGAGCGCAATTTGCGCTCGATAGCGCCCAAAGCGGAAACTCTACCCTGAAATGCATGGCTTCAGTTCAGCGCTTTCCTTGGGCTCCGACTGTTCCTGCTGATTTGCCCTCATTTTCTGTCCGGGGGTATTCTAATGAGATTCGCAGGAAATTTGAGCGGAATTTGACATTGGAAGAATGGGCATGGGAATGGGCGCATCTTCAGGGTGATCTCACGGAGGAAACTTCGGGCCTAGTTACTGCACTGTCTCAGAGAGTTAAAACATGGGCATCACATAGAGGTGATGTCGCCTCTTCATGGTACTCAGTATTGAGGACTCCTAGTACTAATTGCTTTAAACAAAGGATATTTTACAAGTAAAAGAATGGACCCCAAATGCTAACAAGACTAAATCAAAATGGAAATCACTGGATTCCTTTGTTTGGTAGGGATGACCTTAATTGTCTGCTAGGGTTGCTGACCCTCCTGGATTATCTTGTGGAATTGAGGTTTGCTCTCCCATGCATTGCTGCGAGTAACCCAAGGGAAAAGTACATCCGAAGATATTAGCGCAAGGACTGGGATCAGCCACAAGGGAATTCCCTCTCTGCTTTCAAGTCTGTTCCTTATCGAACCAATTCGGGATCAGCATTTGAATCAGTGTTTCCTTTTATTAAAACCCTGCAGTATTATTTACCAGTGAAACCATCAACGATCTCCTTCTCTTCTCCATTTCTTTAGGCCTCTCACATCAGGAGCGAATCCCTGGTTGGGGACCTGCCCCCAGGCTTCTGCCAAGACCGGAGTTGCTGGGGTAATTTACCCTCCGATTTCTGCTGGCTGCCTGCTGGAGAGTGGTTCCGATCAACTCTGAGCCTTGGCCGGCAGCACAGACAACACCAGGAGATTTCCACATACGGAATCGTGAATTAAAACCCCGCTTCCTGTCAGCCCATGGCAGATTACATTCCAACCTAGGCACTAAAAAGAAAGACTTGCATTTCTATAGCGCCTTTCATGACCACCGGACGTCCCAAAGCACTTTACAGCCAATGAAGTACTTTTTTTAAGTGTAGTCACTGTTGTAATGTAGAAAATGCGGCAGCCAATTTGTGCACAGGAAGCTCCCACAAACAGCAATGTGATAATCTTTTAGTGATGTTGGTTGAAGGACAAATATTGGCCAGGACACTGGGGATCACTCCCCTGCTCTTCTTCAAAATAGTGCTATGGGATCTTTTACGTTCACCCGAGAAGGCAGACGGGGCCTCGGTTTAACGTCTCATCCAAAAGACTGCACCACCATGTATATTTTTTTGTCTTTAACAATGTCTATCAGACTCCTTTCTGCACAGAATGAGAGACATCCTAATTTGATCTTTACAGCAATGTCCTAATTCCACTACCTACCTACTCACCCTCAAGACATGTTGAGTGATCCAATTCATGTTATGTTTCATCTTGCACTGAACCTATTTATCTACAATTTCACAGCAGAGTCCCTCTTCATAGTACACATGTAATTCATCACTGGTCCAAGTACAGTCCACAGCTCTTTGTTACAATCAGGAACAAGGCAGAGACAAATGCCGACAAAAGGTGCATTGGTAAGTTTTGCGAGACTGTGTTCCTGGCACTTGATGGGACTGGGGACTGGAGAATTGGACTGGAGTCAACGGGGGCGATTTTGCCAGACCTGGGGAGGCGGGTTTGGAGGTGGGACTGCCGGGAAAATGGCAGAATTTGGGGGCGGGTGCCCAACCCGCCCCCAACCCGCCTCCGTGCCATCTTGCCAGGAGGCGGGTAGCCGTCCCGTGCCGGGTCCTGTCTCCTTGGAGGCGGGAAGGGATTAAAGCTTATTAACTGCCTGTTAACAGGTAGTTAACAGGCAGAAAATAGGATTATCCCCCATTTTGTCCTCACAAATGCGGGCTTCCCGAAGGCTCCGAAACCCGCCAGGGTCACCGAGGCGAGTAGTGGGTCTGCGGGGGTCGGAGGGGTCCAAAAGTGTGCTGTGGAGGTGAGTGATGGGTGCAAGTGTGGAGAGGTGAGTATGTGAGGTAAATGCAAAGTGTTAGAAAAAGTGTACTTACCTTTGTTTCTCCCTGCGGGCTTCAATCGTTGGGGATGCGGAGAGTCTCGCACCTCCGCAGCAGAGATGACAGATGGCCGTTGCATTCTCCAATGCAACAACCATCTAATTTCTGCTAAAAAAAGAGGTTTGATGAGGTCTTGAATTCAAGAACTCATCAAACTACAGACAATGTCAGTGTTTGACAGCTTCACAGAGCTGTCAAACGATGACAATTCATCTGTCAAAAAATTTTGACAGATGAAACGTCATACGTTGACGTTCTCTGTCACCGGCTTTCCCTTAATTGGCCTGCTGAGCCTGCTGGGCGGGCTTAACGAGGTCAATCAAGGGAAAAAAGCGTGGGTTGGCCACAAGTCGATGGAGGCAGGGCCGAAACCCGACAAGTGGGAGTCCCGCCTCCAAAAGCTCCCCATTGGCAAAATCCAGCCCAACATGTCTGTTTCCCGGCGTGCCCCATTTTCCAGTTATTCCTCGATCGGCACTCCCATCAAGTGAGGCTCCATATCCAGACTGCAGCTGTGCAAAATTTACCCTATAATGAGAAATAAGGCAAGAAATGAACACAGAAAATGGATGCAGAGAGAAAAGAAACACCAGCAGCAACACATTCAGCCAGGGATAATGATAACAACAAGGATAGTGCGGGTTGACACAGAAACAAGATAAGGAATAACAAAGAGACAGCGGGGGGGCGGGGTAATGACAGCACAAGTACAATAGAGCTAATACTGGTTTACAGCACAGGGTTAACACATAGACAACACAGGAATAGCATAGAAGGATATAGTGCCTTTTACATCCTCAGGACAACCCAAGGCACTTTACAATCATTTTCACTCCTATTGTTGGCAAAAAAAACTGGTGCTAGTAACTGGGTATCACATCATATATTTCTGATTTTCATTGACACCAATGGTAAAGAAAATCAGGAGAAGTGTAAAACAGACTACCGGCTTGCTATCACTTGATATCCACCCGGAGATAAAAGTTACCCCCAATAAATGTTGATATTTGCAAGACAGAATTATAGCCTTAATTGTATAGTGTACCTTTATGATTATTGAAACAATAGAAGGGTTTATATGAACAGTGTTACTCTGTCTGGCCTGTGAAGTGGTTTGCTGTTGGTATTAATGGTCAGCTGCGGCTCAGTGGGCAGCACTCTCTAGGTGGGAGTGGCTAGGAATAAGCAGGTGCTGCTGGTTGCCTGATTGCTGCAGGGAGTTGGAGTGAGCTTGTAAAAAGTTGATGGTGCTTTTTTTCAGGTTTTAGTGCTTTTTTTGGCCCATAAACAGCAGCTGCTGAGGGGTCCAGAGGGCCAGGCCTCTCAGAGGACAGTGTTCCCAAGATGAATTTAATCAGGGGAAAAACTGTGGTTGGAAGGGAGAGAAAAAGGCCCAAAGATTTGGGCCGGGATCCTCGGAGGTTTGGAAAAGAAAACACGGTGGTGATACCATGCGAGGATAAGGAGATAAGAGCTTGGGATATTATCCAAGTGGGACATGAGGACTGTGGTGAGGGAAGCTGCTTTGCCTACCGACTAAAGCCAAAATTTGGGTTCGAGGTGACAGTCAGTGGCCGAGAGGAGGTGAAAAGACTTTTACTCAGTTTGAAGGTTGGTGATAAGTTCTTGGAGGTATCTCTGCTATATTCAGAAGAGGTGGTGGTCTCATTCTTAAACTTGCCAGTTTATATTGAGGACGATGTGCTAATCAAAAAGTTGGAGTCGTGGGACATTAAAATTTGCTCAGCAATAAAGAGGAGATACTGTCCAGGAACATGGCTAGCAGATGGAACCCATTACGTAAAGGTACGATTCCCAGAGGGGGTGAAGTCATTACTGTACAGCATGAAATTTGAGACAATGGAAGGAGTGCAGTACTTCCGAGTACTGCATGATAACCAAGTGAAGGTTTGTTATTATTGTCTTGGACACGACCATCTTGTAAGAAACTGTCCGGACTTGTACTGTTATAATTGCAGTGAGTCTAGACACATTGCTCGGAGCTGCAAGGTGGAGAGCTGTGGGGTGTGCCACAAAGGCCCCACCCCCTGTGAGTGTGAGGCAGAAGGAAGCTCTATGAGTGACAAGGAGATGGGTGAAGTAGCAGGAGGTGTGAGTGGAACAGCCGGAGGAGCGAAGCAGTCGGAGGGCACAGCTGGTGAACTGAAGGAGAAAAGAGCGCAGGAAGAGGCAGAAAATTGCGGAGCAGAGAACAGGATGGAGATGGTGGAAAACACACCAAGTACAGTGGAAAAGAACAAAGATGGCAGAGGGCAGCACGGGTTGAGGGCAGAGTCGAGCCATAATACGGTTCAGCTCTCCCTAAAGAATCTGGTGTCCGCGGGGGGAGAGGGGGCAGGAGTGGGGTGCGTGGTAAATGTAAGTACTCCAAAGAAAGATGGGGAGTCGGACATCTCGGTGAGCAGGAGGGGGCAAGACAAGGAGAGGGTGCAAGAGGCAGGAGCCTTAAAGGGGTGGCAGGACGGGAGCGGCGAGCCAAAGACGCCAGAAGGGAGCAATATATGTGTGCCATTATCCCAGATAGAGAAGGATCAGGGAGCAAGGGTTAGCGGTAGAGATGAGGTCGAAGGGAGCAGCACTGATGGAGAAACCATGATAGCAGGAAGACGCTCTATGGGAGATGATGTATCTGACGGGGAGCAGGATTATGTATCTGACGGGGAGCAGGCACAGAGAGTTACAGAAGAGCTTGAGAGTGAGGAATTAGAGGGGGACAGAGACATGGAAGTGGGGGGTGGGGTGGCATCATGTGAAAAGGGAAAGGTTAGTGAGGGGCAGAAGGAGGGAGAAAGCGCAGCTCCTTGGCCCAAACTTAATGCAAGGAAGAGGCTGAAACAGCAGGGAAGGTTCAAACAGGAGGTGAAAAAGAGCCGGAGGCTGCAGGAAAAAGCAACAGCTGGCTGAAAAGTTGGGAAGGAGCACGAGAGGAGGGAAGAGCCAGAGATTAAATGATGGGGAGATTATCAGGCATACTTCCCTTATTCGGAGCCATGATTACATTGGTCTCGATTAATGTGAACGGACTGAGGGGTGAGAAGAAATTGCAGCAGTTGTTGCAGTGTTTTAAAGGCACTGACTTGTTGTGTCTGCAAGAAACCTTTTGGGATGAGGATATCCTAGAAAGAGTTCAGAAGGTTTGGAAGGGAGAGTGTTAGATCCGGGTATCTTAATGTTGTATCCTTTCAATAATCAGACAAAGACTGCAGGGAACGATCAACAGGTGTTTACTGGATGAAGTTCAAACTGCAACTGACTGTACAGAGCGCCACTCAGGGCTTATATACAGGTGTGGTCACTGCCGGTACTACAGGATACAGGAGCTGTAAAAAGTAGTTCTCCCCCTTAAAGGTACATACACTACAGAGAGGTGTTTGCAAGTTGTGCAAACAATAACCGTAGAGGGGTGGCTGTTTTGTTGAGTCTGTCCATAAAACAGAACGTTGCCTTAGTGGACAAGGACACTGAGGGGAGATTTTTATGGCTAAGGGTAAAAACGGAGGAATTTAATTGCGACCTCTTTAATATCTATGCACCGAACGACCATTGCAAGAATCGCAAGTTTTTTCAGGGGTTATTCACTGAAGTGACAGAGGTGGAAAATCCTTGTATAGTGCGGGATTTTAATATATTTTTATCTCGGATGGACATTTCAGCCCAGATGACCTTTAAGGATGATAACTCCAGAGGGATGATTGTAAATATGATGGCAAACTTAAATTTGAGAGACTTATGGAGAGACCGGAACCCCATAAAAAGGGAGTTCTCCAGAACAGGTTGGGTGGGTGATGTTTTAAAACAGAGCCAAATAGATTTTGTGTTAAAGCAGGAAGGGTTAAGTTCTGAGGTGATGGAGGTTTATTATAAAAAAGTGTTTTTTAGTGACCACTCGGCTTTGGTTCTTAGAATTAGGAACAGCAGAATTAAGATTGGTTCAGGGCTGTGGATTTTAAACAATCAATACCTGAAAGAAATTGCTTATAAAGAAGGGATTTTAAATATAATAAAGAATGCTCGGAAGGAACCTTTGTTCTTGAAAGAAAGAAGAGTTTGGTGGGACAATTTCAAATATGAGGTAAAAGTTTTTTTGGTATGTTATGGGAATAAGAGAGTGGCAGCTAACTGGCATCGAGAAGAGAATATAAACAAAAGGTTTATGGATGTCTGTAAAGCAGTTGACGGAGGGGATAAGGGAGCTGAGACTAAGTTCCGGGTGTTAAAGGAAGAATGGGAATTATTGCAAGCTGAAAAATGCAAGGGGGCTATTCTCCATGCAAAGGCTAAAGATGCATTGGAGGGCGAAAGATGCACTAGATATTTTCTAGAGCAGGAGAAGCTGCGACAGAGATTATCATTAATTGGAGAGTTGAAGGTTGGGGAGAAGGTCATTCATGAAAGTGGGGAGATTTTAGAGGCGGCTAGCAGCTTTTATCAAGAATTATATACAAAAGAAGACATTTTCAATTTGGCGATGGAGAAGGTTAGTGCTTTTATTGAAGAGGGCTTAAAGGAGGATGAGAGAAGCATGTGTGACAAAGAAGTAGGATTAGCGGAAATAAAAGTAGCAATAAGTAGAATGAAGGGGGGGAAAAGCCTAGGGTCCGATGGACTAAGTGTAGAATTTTATAAAGAATTTTTCGAGATTTTAAGTCCATTGCTCTTAGAAGTTTTTAAGGAAATTAAAATTGAGGGAAGCCTGGCCCCATCTATGAGGAGAGGTGTCATAAGCTTAGCTTATATAAAAATAATAAAGGGGATAGAAGGGATCTGAAGAATTGGAGGCCCATCACATTATTAAATGTGGATTATAAGATCTTGGCGAGGGTTATGGCAAATCGTATGAAGGAGGTGTTGCCGCAGATAGTTTTGCCCTCTCAGTCCTATGGAGTCATAGGCCGGGACATCGCAGACTCTGTTGTCTCAATCCGAGATGCGATAGAGCTCATGGAAGAGAGTGGGAGGGAGGCTTATGTATTAAAGATAGATCAAGAGAAAGCCTTTGATAGGGTCTCTCATGACTTTTTATTGAAGGTTTTGGAAGCATTTGGTTTCGGGGAAAATTTCATTGAGTGGATAAGGATTTTTTATTCAAACATATTTAGCTGTGTTAAATGTAATGATTTTTTATCCAAGTATTTTCCGATACAGAAGTCAGTGAGACAGGGTTGTCTCCTGTCCCCATTGTTGTACACATTGGTAGCAGAACCATTAGGTTACATGATGCGAAAGAAACAAGGTGTAGTTGGAATTGCGGTTCCCAGTTCCGGGCTGGTGTCAGTGATACACCAATATGCAGATGACACAACCTTAACATTCAGAAATGGGGAGTCAGTGGGGAAAGCTATGGACGTAGTAAGAGGTTTTTATGGGAAGGGAAACCAGCCTTGGTTGCTTACAATACCATTACTGGACGGAGAAATCATGGAGGACTCAATTTCCCAGATACTGATTTGAAGAAAAAATCCTTTAGAATCAAATGGGTGAGGAGATTTGTTCAGAAGTCAAATACAAGTTTTTGGAAGAGTTGTTTCAAGCATTTTTTAAAACGAAGTGGGATAGGAGGGCAGGGGATATTGTATATGGAATACAATAATATGTTTTTGAAATCGATTAAACCTCTCCCTAGGTTTTATAAGGGGATTGTAGAGACATGGGCCCAATTTTTAAAAAGTGTGCAGTTTATGCCCAAGGGGGCTGAGGAATTTTTAGAACAGCCCTTTTTTTTGAACAGGTGGGTCAACATTGAAGGAGAGGTATTATTTAATCAAGCTTTTATAAAAGCTGGTATTATATTTGTGAAAGATGTATTTTACGAGGTAATTCCAGGTTGCTTGCCGGAAGTGATAGTGAGGGACATGGTGTGGGAGGAGGATCAGGAGGTAGAGGAAAAAGCAATAGGGATCATGTATGAGAAGATTGTGAGGGCAATGCCACAGGATTGGATGGAAGAAATAAATGCGGAAATCTCCAAAGGAAGTAAAATGCATCCTGCTTTTCCAAGCTTTCTGCTGGAGAAAGGGGGAGAGTTGGTCCAATTTGACAACTGTAATACTCGAGATTTCTACGAGGTATTTAGAGAATGGAGATTCAAGACACCTGCTGGTCAGGAGTTTTGGCAGAGTATATCTTCTTCTTCTTAGGCAGTCCCTCGGAACCGAGGATGACTTGCTTCCACATTAAAAATGTGTTCGCAGGTGACTGATTAGTCCAATGCGGGACCTACAGTCTCTGTCACAGGTGGGGCAGACGGTGGTTGAAGGGGCGGGTGTGTGGGGTGCTTGGGTTGACGTGCGCTCTTTGCGCTGCCTGCGCTTGGCTTCTGCTTGCTTCCAGCGAAGAGACTCGAGGTGTTCGGTGCCTTCCCGGATGCTTCTCCTCCACTTTGTACGGTCTTGGGCCAGGGATTCCCAGGTGTCGGTGGGGATATTACACTTTTTCAAGGAGGCTTTGAGGGTGTCCTTGAAACGTTTCCTCTGCCCACCTGGGGCTCTCTTGCCGTGCCGGAGCTCTGAGTAGAGCGCTTGTTTTGGGAGTCTCGCATCGGGCATACGAACAATGTGACCCGTCCATTGGAGCTGATCGAGCGTGGTCAAAGCTTCGATACCCACAGCTGGACTTCAACAGGATTTGGAAGGGAGTGTGGGCGAATTTTAAATGTTCGGAGTGGATTGAACTGGATTTCAAATTGGCTCATAACCGGATTTTTACCATGACGGTCTTGTGTAAGATTGGGCGAGTGGAGGGGGCAACTTGCCCAGTGTGTGGGACACGGGATGAGACTCTGTCCCATTTACTGGTGTCATGTCTGCAGTTAAATGATTTTAAGCACTATGTTCGACAGTTGTGTGAAGTTTTTTTGCTGGGTTGGGACCGATGAGCAATAATGAGAATCCCGTGGGACTCAATTTTGAGATGGGGATTGCAGGAGAGTCTGCCCGAGTCTAGCGGAGCGGCAATTAATTTAATGTTCAGTTTGGCTAGATTCGTGATTGTGCAAAGAAGGAATGCTCTGTTTTTTAAGGGGAGGAGAATCAATCTAAAAGAGTATTTTAAATATAAGCTAAAATATCATTATAAGGCTCTGTGGATGTTTTATTCAGAAAGGAATTTAAAGGTAGTATTTTACAATCAATTTTTAAAGTACAATCAATTAATATATGTTATGGGAGACAAATTAAACTTCAGGTTTTAATGCTAATATGTGGTGGAGGAATGGTTGTGCAGAGTGGCAGAATTGATTTGTATGATACAATGGAATGATCACGATGTTGTAAATGTTCTTAATGTTCAATAAAGAATATAATTTTTTTTTAAAGTGGGTAGCACACTCGCCTCTGAGTCAGAAGGTTGTGGGCTCAAGTCCCACTGCAGGGACTTGAGCACATAAAAAAAGCTAGGCTGACACTCCAGTGCAGTGCTGAGGGAGCACTTCCTTACATAATCACAACTATTTCTGATCCCTAATCCCCCAAACCTATCTTCACTCACAAGCTGCATATGGTCTCATGTGCTGCACTGTCAGAGGTGCCGTCTTTCGGATGAGACGTTAAACCGAGACCCCATCTGCTCTCTCAGGTGGATGTAAAAGACCCCTTGGCACTATTTCAAAGAAGAGCAGGGGAGTTCTCCCCGGTGTTCAGGCCAATATTTATCCCTCAATCAACATCACTAAAACAGATTATTTGGTCATTATCACATTGCTGTTCGTGGGAGCTTGCTGTGCACATATTGGCTGCCGCGTTTCCAACTTTACAACAGTGACTACACTTCAAAAAAAGTACTTCATTGGCTGTAAAGCGCTTTGAGACATCCGGTGGTCGAGAAAGGTGCTATATAAATGCAAGTCTTTCTTTCTTCAGTACTGCCCAAAGAGTCCATTCAGTAATGGCTGGGCTGTGAATTGCATTGAAAATGCAGTCTCCTGTTTTGCTTTCTGGTAGTGAAAGGTTTTGGTGATTTGCCTAATCCTAGTTAAGCACCATGACAGTACAATAGATTTAACCTGGTAAAATAAAAAGCAAAACAGACACAAGTAAGAATTCAAGAGTTTTCCAACTGATTGCAGGTTGTCAGCATAATTACTCTAATGTCAGGTAAATTTACAGATTCCACTGTTTACCCAGAGCAGCTTATTGCTATGTTTATTTGTCACTGCATGCTTTTTACCATGTTTTCTAAACTCACATAATCTTTTAAGTGAATCTTTATATTTGAAATATGTCACCACTTGTCAAATTTTCACTTTATCATCATTATTTGTCCCACCGATTCAATTGAAGGGCTCAAATCTCCCTCTAAGTGGACAACATAATCAAAATTTCCAGTTCCTTCAGCAGCAGACACCGCATGGGACCGACTGGCTTATTTTACTGCACAATGCTTCATCCTGAACGCCTCTCCGAAGACAACTGCCTCCCGTTCCACTGAAAACCATCATTGTCACATCACACGTATTGCTCTTGCCTTTAGCTGTCAGGCTGAATAACGCCAGTGACACAATGGCGCTGGAATGTGAAGTGACCTTACGGCAGCCTTTCCTCTCCCCGAGCTGAGACTCTTCGCTGCTCAGAGGCACCCTGCCGTGACCAGTACAAACTCATCATTAGTGTGGCTGCCAGATTCTGGTGTCAGGCAGATATAAGTAATTCCACGTCCTTTCTTTTAAAAAAAAGAGGAAATTCTTAAAGATTTCTCTCGGGTAGCCACTATCAAAAAGTGGCACTCAAAAAGGGATTATACACTACAGTCGCAAGATCATTAAAATCGGTGAAATAAAAGACCAAAAATTAATAGGCAAAGAATCTAAAAGGATAAAAAGATAAATCTTAATTTTTTTTAAATTCGTTCATGGGATGTGGGCGTCGCTGGCAAGGCCAGCATTTATTGCCCATCCCTAATTCTTAAGGGGGAGGGTGAGCAGGCAGAGGTCATGGTCCACATTGGGACCAACGACATAGGTAGGAAGGGGGATGAGGTCCTGCATCAAGAATTTAGGGAGCTAGGTAACAGATTAAAGAGCAGGACCTCAAAGGTTGTAATCTCTGGATTACTCCCAGTGCCACGTGCTAGTGAGTATAGGAATAGGAGGATAGAGCAGATGAATGCGTGACTAAAGAGTTGGTGTAGGGGGGAGGGTTTTACTTTCCTGGATCATTGGGCCTGCTTCTGGGAAAGGTGGGACTTGTACAAGTCAGACGGGTTGCACCTGAACCAGAGCGGGACAAATATCCTTGCGGGGAGGTTTGCTAGCACTGTTGGGGGGGGTTAAACTAACTTGGGAGGGGGATGGGATACAGAGGGGAGCTGAAATAGGGGGTGATGTGCTGCCAATTATAGAGAAAAAAACAAGTCAGCTTGGTAGACAGGGCAAATATACAAGGGCAAGGCTGGATGGCATCTATTTTAATGCAAGGAGTCTTGCAAATAAGGTGGATGAACTGAAGGTGTTGATAAACACATGGGAGTATGATATTGTTGTTATCACGGAGACATGGTTGAGGGAGGGGCAAGACCGGCAGCTCAATATTCCAGGGTACAGAATCTTCAGGCGAGACAGAGGGGGGGGTATAAGAGGAGGGGGTGTCGCAATATTAATTAAGGAGTCAATTACTGCAGTAAGGAGGGATGACATATTAGTAGGTTCCTCTAATGAGGCCATATGGGTGGAGCTTAAAAACAAGAAGGGGGCAAGCACTTTGCTGGGAGTGTACTATAGGCCTCCAAACAGTCAGGGGGAGATAGAGGAACAGATATGTAGGCAAATCTCAGAGAAATGTGCAAATAATAGGGTAATAGTAATGGGGGATTTCAACTTCCCCAATATTAACTGGGATAGTCAGAGTGTGAAAGGCACAGAGGGTGTAGAATTCTTAAAGTGCATCCAGGAGAGCTTTTTGAGCCAGCACGTAGAAGGTCCTACAAGAGAGGGGGCGGTACTGGACCTAATTCTAGGGAATGTGGCCGGCCAAGTGGAAGAAGTGCTAGTAGGTGAGCACTTTGGTGACAGTGACCATAATATGGTGAGATTTAAGGTGGTCATGGAAAAGGACAGGGATGGGCCGGAAATAAAGGTTCTAAATTGGGAGAAGGCCGATTTTAATAGGATAAGGCAGGATCTGGCCAAAATGGACTGGGATCAGCTACTTGTAGGAAAATCCGCATCGGAGCAATGGGAGGCTTTCAGAAGGGAGATTGAGATCATACAATGGCAACATGTTCCCGTAAAGGTCAAGGGTGGTTCCAAAAACCACAGGGAACCTTGGATGTCAGGGGATATACGAGAATGGATTAAAAAAAAAAGGTGGGCTTTTGGCAGATACAAAAGGCTAAAGACGGAGGAAGCCCTAGAGGAGTACAAAAAGTGCAGGGGGATACTTAAAAAAGAAATTAGGAGATCAAGGAGGGGCCATGAAATAACACTGGCGAGCAAAATAAAGGAAAATCCGAAGATGTTTTATAAGTATATTAAGGGTAAGAGGATAACTAGGGAAAAAATAGGGCCCATTAGGGACAAAAGTGGAAATCTGTGTGTGGAGCCAGAAGATGTAGGAGGGGTTCTAAATGAATTTTTTGCATCTGTTTTCACTATGGAGAGGGACGATGTAGGCATAGAAATAGGGCGGGGGGACTGTGATATGCTCGAACATATTAACATCGAGAGGGAGGAGGTATTGGCGGTTTTAGCAGGCCTAAAAATGGATAAATCCCCAGGCCTGGACGAAATGTATCCCAGGCTGCTGTGTGAGGCAAAGGAAGAGATTGCGGGGGCTCTAACACACATATTCAGAACCTCTCTGGCCACAGGGAATGTGCCAGAGGACTGGAGAACCACTAATGTAGTTCCATTATTCAAGAAGGGGAGTAGGGAAAAACCGGGGAACTACAGGCCAGTGAGCCTAACATCAGTGGTGGGAAAATTATTGGAAAAAATTCTGAGGGACAAAATTAGTCTCCACTTGGAGAGGCAAGGATTAATCAGGGATAGTCAACATGGCTTTGTCAAGGGAAGATCATGTCTGACTAATTTGATTGAATTTTTTGAGGGGGTGACTAGGTGTGTGGATGAGGGTAACGCAGTGGATGTGGTATACATGGATTTCAGTAAGGCCTTCGATAAAGTCCCGCACAGGAGACTGGTCAAGAAGGTAAGAGCCCATGGAATCCAGGGTGCCTTGGCACGTTGGATACAAAACTGGCTTAGTGGCAGAAGGCAGAGGGTGATGGTCGAAGGTTGTTTTTGTGACTGGAAGCCTGTGGCCAGTGGGGTACCACAGGGATCGGTGCTGGGTCCCTTGCTGTTTGTGGTCTACATCAATGACTTGGATATGAATGTAAAAGGTATGATCAGTAAGTTCGCGGATGATACAAAAATTGGTAGGGTGGTAAATAGCGAGGAGGGTAGTCTCAGTCTGCAGGACGATATAGATGGGTTGGTCAGATGGGCGGAACAGTGGCAAATGGAATTTAGCCCGGAAAAGTGCGAGGTGATGCACTTTGGGGGGACTAACAAGGCAAGGGAATACACAATGAATGGTAAGACCCTAGGCAAGACGGAGGGTCAGAGGGATCTGGGTGTGCAAGTACACAGATCCCTGAAGGCGGCGGAACAGGTGGATAAGGTGGTAAAAAAGGCATATGGGATACTTGCCTTCATTAGCCGAGGCATAGAATATAAGAGCAAGGAGGTTATGATGGAGCTGTATAAAACACTGGTTAGGCCACAGCTGGAATACTGTGTGCAGTTCTGGTCGCCACACTACAGGAAGGATGTGATAGCTTTGGAGAGGGTGCAGAGGAGATTCACCAGGATGCTACCAGGGCTGGAGTGCTTCAGCTATGAAGAGAGACTGGGTAGATTGGGTTTGTTTTCCTTGGAGCAGAGGAGCCTGAGGGGGGACATGATTGAGGTGTACAAAATTATGAGGGGCATAGATAGGATGGATACTAAGGAGCTTTTTCCCTTAGTAGAAGGGTCAATAACTAGGGGGCATAGATTCAAGGTAAAGGGCGGGAGGTTTAGAGGGGATTTGAGAAATAACTTTTTCACCCAGAGGGTGGTTGGAGTCTGGAACTCACTGCCTGAAAGGGTTGTGGAGGCTGGAACCCTCACAACATTCAAGAAGCATTTGGATGAGCACTTGAAATACCATAGCATACAAGGCTACAGACCAAATGCTGGAATATGGGATTAGATTAGACAGGGCGTGATGGCCAGCGCGGACACGATGGGCCGAAGGGCCTCTATCCATGCTGTATAACTCTATGACTCTATGACTCTATGACTCTAATTGCCTTTGAGAAAGCGGTGGTGAGCTGCCTTCTTGAACCACTGCAGTCCGTGTGGTGAAGGTACTCCCACAGTGCTATTAAAAAAGAAAGACTTGCATTTATATATCTCCTTTCACGGCCACTGGACATCTCAAAGAGCTTTACAGCCACTGACGTACTTTTGAAGTGGAGTCACTATTGCAATGTGGGAAACGTGGCAGCCAATTTGCGCACAGCAAACTCCCACACACAGCAATGTGACAATGACCAGATAATCTGTTTTGGTTATTGTAATATATGTACCTTTAAGGGGGGAACTACTTTCTACAGCTCATGTATACTGTAGTACCGGCAGTGACCACACCTGTATATAACGCTGAGTAGTAATCTGTTGTTTCAGTTGCAGTTTGAACCACGTTGAGTAAACACCTGTTGTACCGTGTTCTGCAGTCCTTTTCTTATTATTACACAGACGTAACAGTGGCGACGAGCAAGTTCGAACCTACCTGCAACTCTGCATCACCTCCCAGGGATTCGCTCCTGGAGAACAGTGGAAGAAGGTCGAGTCCAGAAGCACGGGCATCGACCACAGGCAACCGCCCAGTCATCCAGCGGAGATTTGAGCATCGCAGGGGAGGCTGTCGAGAGCCAGGCTTGGCTTTCCAGTCACGGTGGTCCAGCGAAACGGGCTGGCAACAGGTACTGCGCAGACCCTTCCCGGACAGCGACAGGCTAGTGCCCGACCGAGCGGCACAGAAAAAGGCCGAGCAGCGCCGACGGGGGAGAGAGAGAGGGCAGAGCGCACAGGGCGCAGCCGGTGTTCAGGACCGAGCGGCATCAACGGGGGAGAGAGGCGAGAGAGAGCAGAGCGCAGCCGGTGGTCAAGGGCCGAGCAGCGTCAACGGGGGAGAGAGGCGCGCAGGAAAACGCGAGGCGCTGCCATTGCCACGAGGACCGCAGAGAGCGGCGTTGGCAGCAGCGCAGGAGCAGTGCACAAATCCCACAGGGCGTCGACATTTGCCACGAGGGCCGCCGAGAGCGGCGTTGGCAGCAGCGCGGGAGACGCCATTTTAAGCCGCAGCAAGGAAGAAAGGAAAGCGCAGGAGACGCCATTTTAAGCCAGTCTAACCACACCCAAAAATGCCGAAGAGTGACAGTATCATAGCGTTCGACAATGAAGTCGAAGATTGGACGACATATGTCGAACGCATAGAAGTATACTGCAAGGCGAATGAAGTGCCAGATGACAAGAAAGCGCTGGTATTGTTGAATTCAATGGGTGCAAAAACGTATGGCTTACTACGAAACCTGGTAACCCCAGAGAAGCCAGTAGAAAAGGATTTTGAAAACATAGTGTCAATCCTACAGGACCACTTAAACCCCACACCGCTGCTGATAGCAGAAAGATTTAAGTTTCACAAAAGGAACCAGCATAAAGATGAAAGTAATGCTGAGTATTTAATGGAACTGCGCAAGCTATCGAAACACTGCCAGTTTGGAACGGGACTAGCAGATACTTTAAGGGACAAGTTTGTGTGTGGGCTTCAAAGTGAAGGAACCCAGAAACGGCTTCTATCAGAAAAGGATCTTACGCTAGACAAGGCTTTCAGCATTGCAGTATCACATGAAGCAGCAGCACGGGGCACTGCAGAGATACAACGGAGACCGTAAGAATATGGCACAAATGAAATGTCATACGGAACAGTGAAGTGCTATCGCTGCGGCAGAACAACACACGACCATAATGATTGCTGGTTCAAGGACAAAGTGTGCAGACAGTGTGGAAAAGTAGGACACATAGCAAGAGTCTGCAGGTCGGGAAAGAAAACCAGCAGCAAGAAATCTCCACAGGAGAAGTACAAGAAGGTACATAAGGTGACGGAGAGTAGTTCAGACGAACAGAAGAGTGATACAGACTCCGGAAGCAAGGAGCTGGGTTGTCTGAAACTACATAATGTGATCAAAATGGAGGATCACCAAACTAGCTGGGTCACGCTCAAGATAGCAGGAGTCCAAGTGAAAATGGAATTGGACACAGGATCAGCCCTAACAGTCATAAACCGAAGTGACTACAAGCGGCTATTCTCACATATACCCTTGAGAGATACAAAGATTGTCTTGAAGACGTACACGGGGCAAAAAGTCTACCCCAAAGGCAAAATAAGGGTGAACGTTATATATAACGGCAAGGAAACACCAAAAATGGACCTATATGTATTGCCAGATGGAGGACCACCACGACTAGGACGTGAATGGATCCGGAAGATACAGCTAGATTGGCATTCCATACAAGCACTGACTGTAGATGCCAAAAAGGATGACGACGTCACACCTGGACGACTGTCAAAAATGCTAACTGACGCACAAGAAGTGATCAAAATAGAGGAAAATGCAAGCCCAAAGTTTTTTAAGGCCAGACCGGTACATTATGCGATCCGCCCAGCCGTCGAAGCAGAGCTGGAAGGTTTGGAACGTTCAGGAGTACTGTCCAAAGTGGACTGGAGCGAGTGGGCTACACCCATCGTTCCTGTAATGAAGAGGTCATTGAGTAATACGCCTGGGGAACCAAAGAAGGTTCGCATCTGTGGGGACTTTAAGGTGACACTGAACCCAGTCCTTCACACTGTACAATATCCGCTTCCGCGGATTGAAGATATTTTCGCCTCGCTATCTGGAGGGAAACGCTTCACTAAGATTGATCTGGCCCAGGCGTACCTGCAAATGGAGGTAGAAGAAGCCTCGAAACAGTACCTCACAATCAACACTCATAAAGGTCTCTACCAATACAACCGGCTGGTGTTCGGGGTAGCATCAGCTCCGGCTATTTGGCAAAGGGCAATGGAACAAGTCTTGCAAGGGATTCCAGGGACCCAGTGTTGTTTGGACGACATCCTGGTCACGGGCGAAAATGACAGTGATCACCTCGCCAACCTGGAGCAAGTGCTCACTAGATTGAAGGAATATGGGCTCCGAGCTAATCGCCACAAATGCGAGTTTTTCCAGAAGCAGATCTCGTATTGTGGCCACGTTATTGATAAAGAGGGGTTACATAAGTCCCCTGAAAAGATTGAGGCAGTAGTCAAGGCTCCAGCACCAGAAAATGTGTCACAACTGAGGTCGTTCCTCGGGCTGGTGAACTACTACCATAAGTTCTTGCCGAATTTGTCTACCGTACTACACCCACCGAACACCCTACTGCAAACGGGGGTACCATGGAAGTGGAGTGACGAATGTAAACGAGCTTTCCAGAAGAGCAAAGCATTGATCACATCAAAAGAGGTGTTGGCTCATTTCAGCCCAGCACTACCAATTTGGTTGACGTGTGATGCATCACCCTATGGCATTGGAGCGGTGCTGTCGCACAAATTCCCGGACGGCTCGGAGAGGCCAGTAGCTTTTGCGTCTCGGTCACTAACCTCAGCCGAGCGTAGCTACGCCCAGATTGACAGGGAGGCCCTCAGCCTAGTGTGGGGAGTGAAAAAGTTCAATCACTATCTGCACGGGCAGAAGTTCACCTTGCTGACTGACCACCAACCACTTGTCTCCATCTTTAATCCAAAGAAGGGCGTTCCGGTGATGACTGTGCAACGGCTAGAGAGATGGTCCCTTTTTCTAGGGGCACACCAATATGAAATCGAGTATAAGGGCACGAAACAGCATGGAAACGCTGATGGGCTATCACGCCTGCCACTGCCTACTGCGGAGGAAGCACCTGCAGTGGATCCTGTCGAAATATTTCATTTGACTATAATTGAATGCTTGCCAGTAACTAACGTTGGTATAGAGAAGGAGATCCGAAATGACCCGACACTGTCTCGGGTATATGATTTGACGGTGAAGGGATGGCCAGCACATGGCGACTCACTGTTGCCAGCATTCTCATCCAGAAGAGAACAGCTGTCAGTATGCCAGGGGACCTTGATGTGTGGAACCCGAGTGGTAATTCCACCCAAGTTAAGGGAGAGAGTGATCAATGAGCTTCACGAAGGTCATCTGGGAGGGGTGAAAATGAAAAGCCTTGCTAGGGCTTATGTGTGGTGGCCGGGGATCGATCAGCAAATCGAGGACCTGACAAAGAGCTGCTCAGGATGCTAGAAGGTCTAAAATGCACCACCACATGCCCCTCTACACCCATGGGAGTGGCCCTCATCTCCATGGCAACGGGTGCATATTGATTTTGCTGGTCCATTCATGGACTCAATGTTTTTAATAGCCGTGGATGCGCAGTCGAAATGGCCTGAGGTGATCAAAATGTCCTCCACCACCACGGAGAAAACTATTGCAGTCCTACGGACCATTTTTGAACGGCTTGCCAGAGCAGATTTGCTCTGATAACGGACCACAGTTGGTGTCCGAAGAGTTTCGAAGATTTATGAAAAGGAATGGGGTAAGGCATTACACATCCGCCCCGTATCATCCAGCCACAAATGGTTTTATGAAGGGGAAGTCATGTTTGACTAATTTGCTGGAGTTCTTTGAGGAAGTAACATATAGGGTGGATAAAGGGGAACCAGTGGATGTCGTGTATTTAGACTTCCAAAAGGCATTTGACAAAGTGCCACACAAAAGATTATTGCTTAAGATAAAAAATCACGGGATTGGGGGTAATATTCTGGCATGGATAGAGGATTGGCTATCTAACAGAAGGCAGAGAGTTGGGATAAATGGTTCATTCTCAGACTGGCAATCAGTAACTAGTGGTGTTCCGCAGGGGTCAGTGCTGGGTCCCCAACTCTTTACAATCTATATTAACGATTTGGAGGAGGGGACCAAGTGTAACATATCAAAGTTTGCAGATGATACTAAGATGGGAGGGAAAGTAGTGAGCGAGGAGGACATAAAAAACCTGCAAGGGGACATAGACAGGCTAAGTAAGTGGGCAGTGATTTGGCAGATGGAATACAATACTGGAAAGTGTGAGGTTATGCACTTTGGCAGGAAAAATCGTAGAGCAAGTTATTATCTTAATGGCACGAAACTGGAAAGTACTGAAGTACAAAGGGATCTGGGGGTCCTGGTGCACGAAACTCAAAAGGTTAGTATGCAGGTGCAGCAAGTGATTAAGAAGGCCAATGGAATGTTGGCTTTCATTGCTAGGGGGATAGAATATAAAAATAGGGGGGTATTGCTTCAGTTGTACAAGGCATTGGTGAGACCGCACCTGGAATACTGCGTACAATTTTGGTGTCCATACTTAAGAAAGGACATACTTGCTCTCGAGTCAGTACAAGAAGGTTCACTCGGTTAATCCCGGGGATGAGGGGATGGACATATGAGGAGAGGTTGAGTAGATTGGGACTCTACTCATTGGAGTTCAGAAGAATGAGAGGCGATCTTATTGAAACATATAAGATTGTGAAGGGGTTGGATCGGGTGGATGCGGGGAGGATGTTCCCGATGATGGGTGAAACTAGAACTAGGGGGCATAGTCTTAGAATAAGGGGCTGCTCTTTCAAAACTGAGATGAGGAGGAACTACTTCACTCAGAGGGTGGTAGGTCCATGGAATATGCTGCCCCAAAAAGCTGTAGAAGCTACATCATTACATAAATTTAAAACAGAAATAGACAGTTTCCTAGAAGTAAAGGGAATTAAGGGTTACGGGGAGTGGGCAGGAATTTGGACATGAGTCTAAGTTTGGATCGGTCGTGGCCCTGTGGGTAGCGGAACGGGCCCAGGGGCCGTGTAGCCTGATCCTGCTCCTATTTCGTGTGTCTAATTCTGTTAGATTCAGGAGATGGTTCTGTGATCGTGGATTGGCAGTTAGGATCAGATCAGCCATGATCTTATTGAATGGCGGAGCAGGCTCGAGGGGCCGATTGGCCTACTCCTGCTCCTATTTCTTATGTTCTTATGTTCTTAAATGGATTGGCTGAGAGGTTCGTACAAACCTTTAAAAAAGCAGTAAAGGCCATGTGCGATGACGACATTCCACTGCAGCATAAGGTGGACAATTTCCTGTTAGCCTACAGAAATGCGACACATGCAGTCACCAACCAGGCCCCGGCCATGATGTTCTTTAACCGAAGGTTGAGATCTTGTCTGGATTTGCTCAGACCAAATGTACGAAGAGATGTTGAGAGTAAGCAATTCCAGCACATCAATGAGAAGCCGACAAGGAGCTTCAATGTAGGGCAACCAGTCTTGGCCCGCGACTACCGAACAGAGAAATGGCAACCAGGAACGACATGCACACAGCAGGGGCCACTAATGTACACAGTGGACGTTGGGGAGAGCATCGTGAGACGCCATGCTGACCAGATCCTAGAGTCACAGGAACAAGTCAACCCCATGCCTCGCCCATACGTACCTGGTGATGAACCCGACGTACAGGTAGCATCTACCCCAGAAACAGTAGCATCGGAAGCTGATGAACCAACCGACGACAGGGGGCCAGAATCGCCTCCGCACCAAGAGCAAGACACTCGGGAAAGGCGCTATCCAGAAAGGATCAGGAAGCCTCCCCAAAGACTGAATTTATAAATAGACTATTTTCAGCTAATGTTGCATGTTAAAAGTGTTAATTGTAATTAGTTTGATATTTAATTGTTAAATGAGTGTTATGGTACTGTTAATCTAAAAGGGGAGGAATTGTAATGTATGTACCTTTAAGGGGGGGAACTACTTTCTACAGCTCATGTATACTGTAGTACCGGCAGTGACCACACCTGTATATAACGCTGAGTAGTAATCTGTTGTTTCACTTGCAGTTTGAACCACATTGAGTAAACACCTGTTGTACCGTTCTCTGCAGTCCTTTTCTTATTATTACATGGACGTAACAGTTATGTAGATTGAGGGATAAATATTGGCCAGGACACCAGGGATAACTCCGCTGCTCTTCTTTGAAATAGTGCCTTGGGATCTTTTACGTCCACCTGAGAGAGCAGACGGGGCCTCGGTTTAACATCTCATCTGAAAGACAGCACCTCCGACAGTGCAGCACCGCACTGGAGTGTCAGCCTAGCTTTATGTGCACAAGTCCCTGGCGTGGGACGTGAACCCACAACCTTCTGACTCAGAGGCGAATGTGCTACCAGCTGAGCCATGGTTGACGTTGTAGCTCCAGGGAGTTCCAGGACTTCTCACCATTCTTGCAGGTGCAGTCCTCAAAAGAAACTAAAATAAAACATTTCTGAGATAACCCGTTGAATCTTAGCAAATGGGTGGCCACTAAAACAGCAACAGGTGTAATGGACTGCAGGTTAACAAAAAGACCCTTCGCCATTCACGTTAGCCCATTGAGCTTCCATGTACAGCTGACCTTGCATTATTGCATTTGGCAATAATGAACCTGAAGGCTTGTGTATGTGGGGAATGATCGTCTTGGCACAACAACAACAACAACTTGTATTTATATAGCGTCTTCAACGTAGTAAAACGTCCCAAGGCGCTTCACAGGAGTGTTATAAAACAAAAATTTGACACCGAGCCACATAAGGAGAAATTAGGGCAGATAAGCAAAAGCTTGGTCAAAGAGGTAGGATTTAAGGAGCGTCTTAAAGGAGGAAAGAGAGGTAGCGAGGCGGAGAGGTTTGGGCAGGGAATTCCAGAGCTTGGAGCCTTGGCAGCTGAAGGCACGGCCATCAATGATGGAGCGATTAAAATCAGGGATGTTCAGGAGGGCAGGATTAGAGGAGCGCAGATATCTCGGAGGGTTGTGGGGCTGGAAGAGATTACAGAGATAGGGAGGGGCGAGGCCATGGAGGGAATTGAAGGTGAGGATACGAATTTTAGCTGAAACAAGCATGAGCATCGTACATAAACTCAGGTACACGCATAGCTTGGAGGTCATTATTACCTGCAATGTTAATGTTAAAAAAAGTTAATAACCAGGCTAAGTTATATTAAAAAAACTGACATTTTTGGAAAAGCAGAACAGGTAAATCAGCATCTGAAAGCAAATCCAAATGGTCAGGCAAATCAGGACCTACCCACGAAAAGAGGGGGAGGGAGAGCAATAGTTAGAGTTCAGGATTTCTAATCGATTAGCTTCCTCAGTGGGATGTAATGGGCTTAGTAGCCTCTTAACAGATAGTAAAGTGACAGAAAGAGGTGTAAACTATGCCAAACTATACACTATACCAAAGTCATCTTGAAAGAAGATGTAACATGCAGCCACATCAGACAAAGGGATGAATCAGACATAATTTCAAAATATATGAGGAACCATCAAAATATGAATGACACCTATTGAGAGAATCCAACAGGAAGAAAGAGATAGTTACAATCTGTAGTTAATGAAGACATTGTTGAGACCAAGGCCTGAAGAGGGCCCAGGTGGAAGACAAGCTACCAGGTTTGAATCCATGACCAGGTGCTCCCGTTGCAGAGCGCTGCTCGCAGAGAGCACTGATTGGGAAATTGCAGGCTTGCAGTGCCTGACTTTCCATCCATTTAAATTAATAGATGGAAAATCAGGCACTGTGGGCGTGAAATTTCCCAACCTGCTCAGTGTTCGGTGTGCTCAAATGGGGAACGAGCCTTTCTCTTTGATGGCCTCAGAAGAACTGGTAAACTGTAAGCACACTTCCTGACAGATACCCCTGCTACTGTTTGATGTTCAATCAGAAACAAAGAAAGTCAAAATCAAATAAAGCCGTCAATTATACTTAGACTTAAAGACACATGTATGCAATTCCATGGAGGAACACGCTGTAATACTCATAACCATTGAAACAGTGCCTTAAAAGAAGTGCACAGGTCACTAGCCCTTAGATTTATTGCTGCTATACACACGTATGGGCGTGAAATTCGGCTGCTTTGCACCTGCCGATAACGCCTCCATAGGGTGCTAACGTGGCACAAATGGGTTTTTGCACCGGCACGGCGATATTAGCGCCCCGCGCTAAATTGGGTCGGGTATTTGCAGACGCGCTAAGAGTTAGCGCCCCACTCCTGGAGGTACCGCCCCGCTCGGCCGCGCCCCATTAGCGCCCCGGGTGCCAAATTCGGCCGCGCCCCCTCGCTTACCGCTTGGCGCTAACAAAGTCAGCATCAGCTGTCGAGTTGCAGTCGGGTGTCGGCTTCGCGTGCGTGTTATTTAAAGGCGCCATCTTGGGGAAACTTTTTTGTCGGCCATAACTCTGCTGAGACATTGTCAGACAAGCTGCTGAACGTATCCAATTCCACATCGCTGAATCAAGTAGCCCTCTCCCTCTCCCTTGCAGCAGCCATGGCACAAAGCTGTCTCAGTCGCTGAGAGGTCACACTCCAGTGCAGCAATGCTGATCATGAGCAGCTGCAGCTTGAAATGACCTCCCCTTTAAGAGCTGGAATAAGCTCGAGTCAAGGCGTGAAGGCTGATTGCTGGACGCAAGTCTGCTGAAATTGGGTAGCGCTCCGGCAATAGCGCCCCCTGCAGCGCTCCACTCAGACCTCATTTACCGCCCCGCTTCACTCCTGGGGCCATAATGCCCAATTTTGTAACATTTTTCAATGGATTTCGCCTGGCGCTAACTTTTCAAAAACTTAAAAGGTAGCGCCCCGAACTGAATTTCGCGCCCATAGAATTTACAACACAGAAACAGGCCATTCAGCCCAACCAGTCCATGTTGGCATTTACACTCTATACAAGCAATAATTCTGCTGTAATAGCCCAGTTGTTAACAGATTTAAACCGATAACTCTACATTCAATTGATATCAACATTTTAATTTCTTATTTGGCAGAAACCAAAATTCAATCACAGATTAATTGTTGGACCAAAATATGTATTTCTGTACCTTGAAATAGCCACAGACATTATAATTAACCCTGTACGTACTGTGGCCAAGAGTACAAAACACAATCAATAAATAAGCTAACAAACAAAAATGCTAATTTGTTGTCACACCTTGCGTAGGAGGGCTTGTGCTGGTTGTTGGGGCCACAATCAGGTTGGACGAGTTAGCTTCAAAAATAGTAAAGTTTGGCCTCAGCAACCATTCTCTAAACTGACGTTTTCAAGATTTCAAATAAATTGGCAAGTTCTTCATACAGATGATTATAGAATTCCAAAATAAGTTACCAGGGAACACCATTGAAGCAGGCGGGATCAATGGGTTCCGAAGACAATTAGATACATTTTTTTGAATGAGGAATGAGGAAGGATGTTCTTGCCATGGAGGGAGTGCAGCGAAGATTCACCAGACTGATACCTGGGATGGCAGGAATGACGTATGAGGAGAGATTGGGTCGATTGGGCTTGTACTCGCTGGAGTTTAGAAGAATGAGAGGGGATCACATTGAAACTTATAAAATTCTAACAGGACTAGGCAGACTGGATGCAGGAAGGATGTTCCCGATGGCCGGGGAGTCCAGAGCCAGGGGTCACAGTCTAAGGATAAGGGGTAAGCCATTTAGGACAGAGATGAGGAGGAATTTCTTCACCCAGAGAGTGGTGAACCTGTGGAATTCTCTACCACAGAAGGCAGTAGAGGCCAATTCATTAAATATATTCAAGAAGGAGTTGGATATATTTCTTAAGGCTAAAGGGATCAAGGGATATGGGGAGAAAGCAGGGACAGGGTACTGAATTTGGATGATCAGCCATGATCGCATTGAATGGCGGAGCAGGCTCAAGGGGCCGAATGGCCTACTCCTGCTCCTATCTTCTATGTTTCTATGTTTCTATGGAATATGCGAGAAAGTAGCCATGTTGATCTATGAAAAAGGGATGAGCTTGTATTCCAGTTGGAGCTTTCCAGCTTCTAAAAATCAGTATTTTTTTTTATCTCAACGTGAAGTCAAATTCCATTGTTTACAGTAAAACTGAAAAATAATTCATCAAAGACTGCAAGTGAGTCCAGCACAGCAGGATAGAAGGAAACTGAGAGGGAAAAAAATGACAGGTTTTCACTCCTCGGCGCTGCTTTCTCTCCCTTCATTCAGGTACCGTGAGCAATAAGTATGGGTCATCAGCACTGAACACCCTGTCTGTCACTCAGCCTGTTCACAGTGAATGTTTTTAAAATTCAATATTCAAAGTCAGGTTTTTCACAGCAGCTTTATGGTAAATCACTCCACTCTCAGTCTAGGGACGTGTGAGGGGGAGGCGGGGAAGAGAATAAGAAGGGGGGGTTATATTCTGATCGCACGCTCATCCAAAATTTAAAAAATACCTGCTCTTGTTTCATGAGTGACACTAAGGGGGAAAAATTGGGTTGCTTTGCGCCTCCTGTTAGCGTCCCCGGGGGGGCGCCGCTAATGCCTCCCGCGAAATTCAGCGGGAGGTTAGCAGCGGCGGTAGCCGGTGGCGCCCCGCGGCACTGCGCCGCCAGCGATGACGTCATCGCCGTGCGCAGCGCCCCGGCCGCAAACTTGGGTTGCGCCCCCTGACCTATCGCCGGACGATATGTCCGACAGGGTCAGGTGCCTTTTTTGCAGCCATGGCGACGCTACTTAAAGGGCAGGTGTCGGGCGGCCATTTTTTTTGGGCTGACTGCCAGCACCAGCCCCCTTCCCCTTTTTTATTCGGTGTGCCATCCGTGATCGCTCAGCCCGGCGCTCCTCTTGAGTGCCAGGCTGCTTTCCCGGCACCCGGTTCCCCGGTGTTCCAGCAGGTCCCCGGTGCATGCAGCGCTAGGCCCCTCCCCTTTAATCGGGGGAGGGAGGCCTGAAACAACGCGGTGCTACGTGCCGACGCGTGTGGCGCTGTTGCACGTAGCACCGTGAAATTCACTGGTAATACCCCAAGAAGGAGGGGGGAGTGTTTCCAGTAGCCCCGCCTCCTGCTTGGGGCACTACTAGTGAATTTACGGTGCAGGGGTGCTAACTTTTTCAGGGCACTTAAATTAGCACCCCGGCGACATTAGCGCCCCAAAGGGGGGCACCACCAAATTTTTCCCCCTAAATCCTCATCAGGACCAGTAAAGGGAGGACTATGGATGAGACGTTAAACTAGGCCCCGTCTGCCCTCACAGTTGGATGTAAAAGATCCCACAGCACTATTTCGAAGAAGAGCAGGGGAGTCCTGGGGCCAATATTTATCCCTCAATCAACATCACTAAAAACAGATTATCTTGTCATGATCACCTTGCTGTTTGTGGGAGCTTGCTGTGCGCAAATTGGCTGCCGCGTTTCCTAATTACAACAGTGACTACGCTTCAAAAAGTACTTCATTGGCTGTAAAGCGCTTTGGGACGTCCGGTGGTCGTGAAAGGCGCTATATAAATGCAAGTCTTTCTTTCTTTACATGGTAGCAGAGTCCACCATTTTAATTGCATGTATGTGGGGGAGGGGATGAGGGTTCGTAGCAGCAAGAATGCCTTAAATACATCTTCTTTTAATTAATGGCAACCATGGAGACACCAGAGATCCAGAGTATCTTGCACGCAAGGGAGCAGGACAGCTGGTAGAGGTACCAGTGGTGGGCCTCAGAAAAGCACAGAGTTTGGCAAGTATAAATGTCTTTGCAGGTCGCAGGTGTGCCCAACACAACAATAGCGACATAGAATCCACAGAAATGTTTGCAATAACGAATTTTTTGAAAAAAAGAGAAGACGGCGTCCTCAAAGCTAGTCAGACTGTCATGAAAATTGTGTAAAACTGCAGACTAACCCTCCTGAAGTATCCAAGTGCACTTTCTGTCTTTGCATCATTTTTTTATATGATATTTTAGTATCTTTAATGGGATAATCTGGCACCATTATCTAATAGTTGCTTCCTGATGTTACAGTAGTGTTATTGCTTGAAGGCAGCTCCATTTGTTTTCCAGTGAATGATAGAGGAAGCCTAATGTCCTGAATAATGTTTCCCTGTTCCTTCAGGGATATTGCAGCTGATGGCTCGTGGATGTGAAAATGGGCCTTGGCTTGTGCGTCACGTAATGCTGGTTCTTACCTTGCTGGCATTTAGTGCCCCCTCTCATGTACTAGAAACTCACCAGCCCTCATTAAGAACAGAAACTAGATAATAATTAGACATTTATTGCTTGCTTGGTGTATAGCGACAGATGGGCAGGTAATTCAATTACCACAGTCTCATTACTGACTATCAAAAAAGTCACTTGAATAATGACCTCCACAGACCTATCCACTACTCACTGCAGTGACTTTGGCACACATCATGTTTTGGAAATAATCATTTGTAGCACGGAGGTGCTGAATCTTGCATATAAAATCTCCAAAAATGTGACTACAATTACTCAGAAGCTCATCGGGATCTTCCAAGGTGGAGCTGGACTGTCAGAAAATATTAATAAAGCGGTACGGTATACAGAGTGCAGTGATCAGGGCTGATCTTTCACCTCTGCAGCCCAGGAGTGTTGAGCCCAATTGTAGTGTCCCCAGACCCTGCTCCTGTTGAGATCAGCCCTGACCAGGGATCAAACCTTGGACTTTCCTGGTCCAGTATTGGCTTTAACCAAGCCAGGCAGTATAGTAAACGACAAAACCACCCGACAAGCCATCGGGTTTTATTTTCAGGTAAATGCATGGGACTGCAAGCTGAAGCCAGGGCAATAATGGAGTCAGAGCTCCCCAGGCGACCACCACATATAAAGGGTAGAATCAGGAGCAATTGTGGGGTTTGGAGCCGGCGAGAGAGGGAGATACAGCCTATTGGGATGGTCACTCGTTCCCCTATGAGAATATGTAAAGTGGAGTGAAGGACCCTATTCCACTCTATTGGAATGCACTCTCACCTCTGTTTTATATTGCAGCCTGTTTAGGGATAACCTTATTTTACACATTGACATGAATCAGTCATTCATGAAAGAAAGACTTATGAAATAATACTGAACGGCCTGCGGGTGGCGCTGTCCAGGGAGAGTATAAATACTTGGACACGGGCCCAGCTTGAGCAGGACATTCTTAACAGGAACTAGTGAAGGACACAACTAGACCTTCATGTTGTAAAACAGTTGATTAAAGCTTTGTTTAACGCTTAGACCAAATGCCTAGTAGTTTTCTTACATCACACATTAAACACCTATGTTCATTTGGGAAATATACTCTAGGGAGGGGTCATAAAAATTGCTTTGTGAATCTTTCTCTGGTGTCAGGCAGATTCTTAAAAATTACATAGGATTTTTTTTATTTGTTCATGGGATGTGGGCGTCGCTGGCAAGGCCAGCATTTATTGCTCGTCCCCAGCTATCCTTGAGAAGGTGGTGGTGAGCCGTCTTCTTGAACCGCTGCAGTCCGTATGGTGAAAGTACTCCCACGGTGCTGTTAGGGAGGGAGTTCCAGGATTTTGACCCAGTGATGATGAAGGAACGGCGATATAATTCCAAGTCAGGATGGTGTGTGACTTGGAGGGGGGCTTGGAGGTGGTGGTGTTCCTATGCGCGTGCTCTCGCTGCAGAATACCCAGCCTCTGACCTGCTCTTGTTGCCACGGTATTTATGTGGCTGGTCCAGTGAAGTTTCTGGTCAATGGTGACCCCCAGGATGTTGATGTTGGGGGATTCGGCGATGGTAATGCCATTGAATGTCAAGGGATGGTGGTTAGACGCGTGCTTGTTGGAGATAGTCATTGCCTGGCACTTGTGTGGCGCGAATGTTACCTGCCACTTATCAGCCCAAGCCTGAATGTCATCCAGGTCTTGCTGCATGTGGGCATGGACTGCTTCATTATCTGAGGAGTTGCGAATGGCGCTGAACACTGCAGTCATTAGCAAACACCCCCACTTCTGACATTATGTTAGAGGGAAGGTCATTGATGAAGCAGCTGAAGATGGTTGGGCCTAGGACACTGCCCTGAGGAACTCCTGCAGCGATGTCCTGGGGTTGTGATGATTGACCTCCAAAAACCACAACCATTTTTAGTTTCTAAATGATCAGCCCACATACAGCCATTCCTCTGCTCCCTATTAAACTATACACATCGATTGGAGTGCACTGGCTCCAATATTGCCCTGTCCTATAGCATGTCGGAGGGTCTCATGGTTAACAGTATTGCCTGGCATGATTAAAGCCAACACTTCTCTCTCCTCCTTTAAGATGCTGTTTAAAATTGATTTCTTTGACCAAACGTTTTGTCACCTGTCCTAATGTCTCCTTCTTTGGCTCGGTATCAATTTTTGTCTGATTTACGCGCCTTGGGGCCAATGTTCAATGTTCCCCTAATTGTGTTTTTTTTGGGTGCACGGCCCCTTTAAGGGGCTGCGCAGCCCATTCACAGTTTCGCGCATGCGGAAAAATTTAACATTGGAAAAGCCAGTCCCGCCCAGGCTGTGCAGGACCAGCGGGCAGCCACGCAGCTTAGAGGGAACGTTGCTTGGGGCATTTTACTACATTAAAGGTGCTATACGAATGCAAGGTATTATCAGATCTCTCAGAAATGCCTCAAAGTGCTTCATATACAATTATTTTGATGTACAGTCAGGTTATGTAGGCAAAAAACACACAGCGAACAATGAATTTAATGGCCAGTTAACATTCATTTGTTGATATTGGGGTGAAGCAAGAATATTATCCAGGGCAACTCCTTGAATTGAGTCATGGGATCTTTAACATTCAACTGAACAAGCAGATAAGGCCTTGGTTTAACATCTTACCCAAAGGTCTGCATCTCTATCAATGCAGCACTTCCTCACATTGCACTGAAGTATCAGCCTAGAGTATGTGCTTAGCACTTCAAGTGTGGCTTAACCTACAACTTTCTGATTGAAAGGCAGGAGCGCTACCAACTAAATTCAAGTCAGCTTGGTTCAGCAGTCGCACTCTTGTTTCTGACTCAGGTTATTGGCTCAAATCTCACTCCAGGACTGGAGTAGATAATCTCGGCTGGCACTTCAGTGCAGTAATGAAGGAGTGCTACATCGCTTGAACTGCTGACCTTTGGATGAGATGTTAAATTGAGGCCCCATCTGCCTGTCCAAGTGGATATAAAAGATCACATGGCACTATTGGAAGAAGAGCAGAGAGTTGGTATCCTGGCCAAAATTAATCCTTCAACCAACACCACCAAAGACCGATTACAGGAAACTCTCGATTTACCGGCACCTAAATCTCTGTTAACCAGCAAAATTCAGGAGTAGGTTCAGATAAGTTTTACTTCATATTAGTGGCTGTTCCTGAATCTGTGGCTGTGTAACTGGGGTTCCTGCACCTGTTGCTAAGCAACAGGGACACCTGGGTCTTGTGGCTGGGGTTCCTGCACCTGTTGCTAAGCAACAGGGAAGCCTGGATATGTTGCTGTGTACGGGGCTCTCATACCTTTTACTATACCTCTCTGTAATCCGGACTTTTTGATAAACCGGCACCACGCCGGTCCCGTCGGTGCCGGATAAAAAAGAGTTTCCTGTAGCTGGTCATTCATCTCATTTGCTGCTTGTGGGATCTTGTATGCAAATTGGCTGAAACATTCGCCTACAAAACAATAGCGACTACACTTCATTGTAGTCATTCATTGGTTCTGAGGCACCGTGGGATGTCTTGAGGATGTGAAAGGTGCTATATAAATGCAAACATTTATTTCTTTACTTGCTTTGCTGCTAATGCACATTTACATTGTCATCAAAATTAACAAGGGCAAAAATATGGACTCAGTTGTCTCTTGAACCCATTTATATTAATTGTTCAATGGCTTCTTCTGGTAATCTATTTCAGGTATCCATTATGCTCTGTATGAAATAGCTCTGCCTGAATGCCCAATTTATCTGTCATTTTCTGATCATTAAATATGTCCTGTGTTTTTGAATCCCTGCTCAGTGTGAACAACTTATACTGATCAATTTTATCAATTCCCTTTAATTTTGAAAGCTTCTATTAGGTGATCTCAATTGCTCTTCCTTTCCAACCATCGCAAGTCTAATTTCTTCACAACCTAAGCTCTTGATCCTGATTGCAAACACTAGTATGGATACAGACAAAATTAAGATACAGGAAACTTTGTGTTATCCGGAGGCTAAATGTCCGGCAAGCTCGAGCCACCGGCAAAAATCAGGAGCCGTTTTGTTAGGTTTTTTTTCTTCTCGTGGCTTTTTTTTCCTTCTCGTGGCTTATTTGTCAACAGTCAGGCTCTGCAAAGTCTCTCTGAAGCTGTTGCTAAGCTACAGAGACACTACAGAGAGTACGGCCGACTGTTTAGAAGCTGTTGCTAAGCAACAGTGTTTGTTGCCAGATACGGAGCTGAAAAGCTCCGTATGCTTCAACATTAACGCTGGTTTGCCCGGCAGTTTTGGGGGAACGGCAACAGCTCGGTCCCGTCGGTGCCGGATAGCACAAAGTTTCCTGTATTTGGCTCTTGTGTGCAGGTCATTTTTTTCGCTAAAGAGATTGAACTGGCTGAAAAGGAAAAAATGAAAGAAAAGTTGGTTTTCCCCCCCATCTGCTAAAATATCCTTTCTACAATATTATAGAATGGGATTACAAATGGGATCTAATCTCCCACCCTCCCATATTTCTCAGTTTAATGAGAATAAAATTTACTAAAGCGAGAAAATGAAAGAAAAATGTAAGTGGTTTGAAGCCTGAAGTTCTCCATAACATTAAGAGATTCCTTCATAATTGAGTTCTCAAACATTAATACTAAGCGATCGAGTAATAACTCTCAAACATAGCTCAGCAAATGTCGCCGTCACAGTGGGAACAGCAACGTTTGGGTTGAGGTGCGAAGAAAAAAACATAACATTTCCACTTGACATTGCCACAGCCACCATTTTGAATACAGTAACATATGGCCGGGGGGGTGGGGCGGGGGGGAGGGGAGGAAGGATGCAGTTTGAAGGACAACAACAACTTGTATTTATATAGCACCTTTAACATAGTAAAACGTCCCAAGGTGCTGCGCAGGAGTGTTATAAGGCAAATAAATTTGCCACCGAGCCACATAAGGAGAAATTAGGGCAGGTGACCAAAAGCTTGGTCAAAGACGCAGATTTTAAGGAGTGTCTTAAAGGAGAAAAGAGAGGTAGCGAGGCGGAGAGGTTTAGGGAGGGAATTCCAGAGCTTAGGGCCTCGGCAACAGAAGGGCACCATGGAAAATGTAATACTGATAAGCGTAGTGTTCAACCACATCACTTCATCATTGAGAAAGACGTCCAAAATGGAGAAGTTACCAATTAATCTTGGGGTAAGTATGATAAATATAAGTTTAATCATTCAAAAAGGTAACTGCTGAGCTGCATCATTTCCCCCAGAGCTTTAAAAGAGGGAAATATTCTACAATGTATGAATTTTAATTAATTTCTGCACTTTCAGTGCAGCCTGAAAAAATTAAGGGGGAAAAATGTTGTTGCTTCGCGCCTCCTGTTAGCGCCCTAAGAGGGCGCTAATGGGTCGCAAAGCAACTAGCGCCCGGGCGCAGCGATGTTTGCACCACTCGCGAAATTGACCAGACATTTTGCGGCAGTGTTAAACACTACCGCCACGATCTCCTGCGCCCACAGATCGTGATGTCAGTCGAGTGCGCAACGCCCCGGGTGCGCCCCGGACCGGATATTGAGTGGCGCCTGTTAAATCCGTGAATCTTGATGTATGGTGTCCTTCAACAAATAGACAGAGACTGCAGAGGAACAATCAACAGCTGTTTACTGGATGAGGGTCACTCCAAAAACTAACAGTACAGATCCCTACTCAGGGTTTATATACAGGTGTGGTCACTGCCAGTACTACAGTATACAGGAGCTGTAAAAAGTAGTTCTCCCCTTAAAGGTACATACACTACAATTCCTCCCCTTTTAGATTAACAGTACCATAACATTCATTTAACAATTAACACTTTTAACATGCAACATTAACTGAAAATAGTCCATTTATAAATTCAGTCTTTGGGGCGGCTTCCTGATCCTTTCTGGATAGTGCCTTTCCTGAGTGTCTTGCTCTTGGTGCGGAGGCGATTCTGGCCCCCTGTCGTTGGTTGGTTCATCAGCTTCCGATGCTACTGTTTCTGGGGTAGTTGCTACCTGTATGTCGGGCTCATCACCAGGTACGCGAGACATGGGGTTGACTCGTTCCTGTGACTCTAGGATCTGGTCGACATGGCGTCTCACAATGTTCTCCCCAACATCCACTGTGTACATTAATGGCCCCTGCCGTGTGCATATCGTTCCTGGTTGCCATTTCTCTGTTCGGTAGTCACGGGCCAAGACTGGTTGCCCTACAGTGAAGCTCCTTGTCGGCTTCTCATTGATGTGCTGGAATTGCTTATTCTCAACATCTCTTTGTACATTTGGTCTGAGCAAATCCAGACGAGATCTCAACCTTCGGTTAAAGAACATCATGGCCGGGGCCTGGTTGGTGACTGCATGTGTCGCATTTCTGTAGGCTAACAGGAAATTGTCCACCTTATGCTGCAGTGGAATGTCGTCCTTGCACATGGCCCTTACTGCCTTTTTAAAGGTTTGTACGAACCTCTCAGCCAATCCATTTGTGGCTGGATGATACGGGGCGGATGTATAATGCCTTACCCCATTCCTTTTCTTAAATTTCCGAAACTCTTCGGACACAAACTGTGGTCCGTTATCAGAGCAAATCTGCTCTGGCAAGCCGTTCCTGGCAAATATGGTCCGTAGGACTGCAATCGTTTTCTCCATGGTGGTGGAGGACATTTTGATCACCTCAGGCCATTTTGAGTGCGCATCCACGGCTATTAAAAACATTGAGTCCATGAATGGACCAGCAAAATCAATATGCACCCGTTGCCATGGAGAGGAGGGCCACTCCCATGGGTGTAGAGGGGCATGTGGTGGTGCATTTTGGACCTTCTGGTATCCTGAGCAGCTCTTTGTCAGGTCCTCGATTTGCTGATCGATCCCCGGCCACCACACATAAGCCCTAGCAAGGCTTTTCATTTTCACCCCTCCCAGATGGCCTTCGTGAAGCTCATTGAGCACTCTCTCCCTTAACTTGGGTGGAATTACCACTCGGGATCCACACATCAACGTCCCCTAGCATACTGACAGCTGTTCTCTTCTGGATGAGAAAGCTGGTAACAGTTAGTCGCCATGTGTCGGCCATCCCTTCATCGTCAAGTCATATACCCGAGACAGTGTCGGGTCATTTCGGGTCTCCTTCTCTATATCCGCGTTAGTTACTGGCAAGCGTTCAATTATAGTCGAATAAAATATTTCGACAGGGTCCACTGCTGGTGCTTCCTCCGCAGTAGGCAGTGGCAGGCGTGATAGCCCATCAGTGTTTCCATGCTGTTTCGTGCCCTTATACTCTATTTCATATTGGTTCGCCCCTAGAAAAAGGGACCATCTTTGTAGCCGTTGCGCAGTCATCACCGGAACGCCCTTCTTTGGATTAAAGATGGAGACAAGTGGTTGGTGGTCAGTCAGCAAGGTGAACTTCTGTCCATGCAGATAGTGGTTGAACTTTATCACTCCCCACACTAGGCTGAGGGCCTCCCTGTCAATCTGGGCGTAGTTATGCTCGGCTGAGGTTAGTGACCGAGACACAAAGGCTACTGGCCTCTGCAAGCCGTCCGGGAATTTGTGCGACAGCACCGCTCCAATACCATAGGGTGATGCATCACACACCAACCGAATTGGTAGTGTTGGGTTGAAATGAGCCAACACCTCTTTTGATGTGATCAATTCTTTGCACTTTTGGAAAGCTCGTTTACATTCGTCATTCCACTTCCATGGTACCCCCGTTTGCAGTAGGGTGTTCAGTGGGTGTAGTACTGTAGACAAATTCGGCAAGAACTTATGGTAGTAGTTCACCAGCCCGAGGAACGACCTCAGTTGTGACACATTTTCCGGTGCTGGAGCCTTGACTACTGCCTCAATCTTTTCAGGGGACTTATGTAACCCCTCTACATCAATAACGTGGCCACAATACGAGATCTGCTTCTGGAAAAACTCGCATTTGTGGCGATTAGCTCGGAGCCCATATTCCTTCAATCTAGTGAGCACCTGCTCCAGGTTGGCGAGGTGATCACTGTCATTTTCGCCCGTGACTAGGATGTCGTCCAAATAACACTGGGTCCCTGGAATCCCTCGCAGGACTTGATCCATTGCCCTTTGCCAAATAGACGGAGCTGATGCTACCCCAAACACCAGCCGGTTGTATTGGTAGAGACCTTTATGAGTGTTGATCGTGAGGTACTGTTTCGAGGCTTCTTCTACCTCCATTTGCAGGTACGCCTGGGCCAGATCAATCTTAGTGAAGCGTTTCCCTCCAGATAGCGAGGCGAAAATATCTTCAATCCGCGGAAGCGGATATTGTACAGTGTGAAGGACTGGGTTCACTGTCACCTTAAAGTCCCCACAGATGCGAACCTTCTTTGGTTCCCCAGGCGTATTACTCAACGACCTCTTCATTACAGGAACGATGGGTGTAGCCCACTCGTTCCAGTCCACTTTGGACAGTACTCCAGAACATTCCAAACCTTCCAGCTCTGCTTCGACAGCTGGGCGGATCACTGGCCTTAAAAAACTTTGGGCTTGCATTTTCCTCTATTTTGATCGTCGCTGTTATGCCTTTTAGTGTTCCGAGTCGCTCCTGGAACACTTCTTGTGCGTCAGTTAGCATTTTTGACAGTCGTCCAGGTGTGACGTCGTCATCCTTTTTGGCATCTACAGTCAGTGCTTGTATGGAATGCCAATCTAGCTGTATCTTCCGGATCCATTCACGTCCTAGTAGTGGTGGTCCTCCATCTGGCAATACATATAGGGCCATTTTTGGTGTTTCCTTGCCGTTATATATAACGTTCACCCTTATTTTTCCTTTGGGGTAGACTTTTTGCCCCGTGTACGTCTTCAAGACAATCTTTGTATCTCTCAAGGGTATATGTGAGAATAGCCGCTTGTAGTCCCTTCGGTTTATGACTGTCAGGGCTGATCCTGTGTCCAATTCCATTTTCACTTGGACTCCGTCTATCTTGAGCGTGACCCAGATAGTTTGGTGATCCTCCATTTTGATTACATTATGTAGTTTCAGACAACCCAGCTCCTTGCTTCCAGAGTCTGTATCACTTTTCTGTTCATCTGAACTGCTCTCCGTCACCTTATGTACCTTTTTGTACTTCTCCTGTGGAGATTTCTTGCTGCTGGTTTTCTTTCCCGACCTGCAGACTCTTGCTGTGTGTCCTACTTTTCCACACTGTCTGCACACTTGGTCCTTGGACCAACAATCCTTATGGTCGTGTGTTTTTCTGCCGCAGCGATAACACTTCACTGCTCCATATGACATTTCATTTGTGCCATATTCTTGCGGTCTCCGTTCCATCTCTGCAGCACCCCGTGTGGCTGCTTCATGTGATACTGCCATGCTGAAAGCCTTGTCCAGCGTAAGATCCTTTTCTGATAGAAGTCATTTCTGTGTTCCTTCACTTTGAAGCCCACACACAAACTTGTTCCTTAAAGTATCTGCTAGTCCCGTTCCAAACTGGCAGTGTTTCGATAGCTTGCGAAGTTCCGTTAAATACTCAGCATTACTTTCGTCTTTATGCTGGTTCCTTTTGTGAAACTTAAATCTTTCTGCTATCAGCAGCGGTGTGGGGTTTAAGTGGTCCTGTAGGATTGCCACTATGCTTTCAAAATCCTTTTCCACTGGCTTCTCTGGGGTTACTAGGTTTCGCATTAAGACATACATTTTTGCACCCATGGAATTCAACAATACCAGTGCTTTCCTGGCATCTGGCACTTCATTCGCCTTGCAGTACACTTCTATGCGTTCTACATATGTCGCCCAATCTTCGACTTCATTGTCGAACGCTGTGACACTGCCACTCTTCGGCATCCCTGGGTGTGGTTAGACTGGCTAAAAATGGCGTCTCCCGCACTTTCCTTTCTTCCCGCGCTCTCCCTTCTTCTCCACTGTGGCTCAAAATGGCGTCTCCCGCGCTCTCCCTTCTTCTCCGCTGCGGCTCAAAAATGGCGTCTCCCGCGCTCTCCCTTCTTCTCCGCTGCGGCTCAAAAATGGCGTCTCCCGTGCTCTCCCTTCTTCTCCGCTGCGGCTCAAATGGCGTCTCCCGCACTTTCCTTTCTTCCCCCGCGGACGCTGCTCAGCCCTTGAACACCGGCCGCGCTCTGCGCGTTTTCCTGCGCGCCTCTCTCGTTGACGCCGCTCGGTCTTCAACCCCGGCTGCGCCCTGTGCACTTTACCCTCTCTCTTACCCCGTCGATGCTGCTCGGCCTTCCCCTGTGCTGTCGGTCGGCTCCAGCCGCCGCCGTCCGGGAAGGGTCTGCGCCGTACCTGCTGCCAGCCCGTCTCGCTGGAGTCTCCGCTGGATGGTCGACGCCCGTGCCCCTGGAATCAGCCTTCTTCTGCAGAATTGCAGGTAGGTTCGAATCAACTCGTCGCCAATGTTAAATCCGTGAATCTTGATGTATGGTGTCCTTCAACAAATAGACAGAGACTGCAGAGGAACAATCAACAGGTGTTTACTGGATGAGGGTCACTCCAAAAACTAACAGTACAGATCCCTGCTCAGGGTTTATATACAGGTGTGGTCACTGCCGGTACTACAGTATACAGGAGCTGTAAAAAGTAGTTCTCCCCTTAAAGGTACATACACTACAGCGCCCCCTGCCTTACCGCCTGCTGCTAGCAACGATAGGTTGAGGGGAGCATTTTGCAGTCGGGAAGGGACTGGGGGAGTGTTATTTAAAGGTGACCGCTTCCTGCCTTTTTTTTGTCAGCAACATTTTTGCACCACGCATTCTGACAGAGAGAGACTTCTGGAGAGATTCAACGCTGTGTGAAGGAGTTTTGGGTACTGAGCAGCACTTTGCAGGTTCATTTTGATTTGGCCTCCCTTGCATCGATTTAGAAGAGACTGTGGGGGCTGCACTCTGAGCTCTTTCCCTGGGCCTCTCCATTGTTCTTTTCAACAGATTTGATGTACAGGTCTCTCGAGGCCAAGATTCAAGGCTGCAATGAGCAGGGTGTGGATGGAGAGCAAGATCGACCCTACCCTTTAAGAACTGGCCGGTGCCAGTGTGTCTGTGTTCCATTGCTGACTGAAATCACATGAGCTTCGCCAGCGCTCTGAGGTAGCGTCTCGCTCCTCAGCGTTTGCGCCTTAAGAGAGGTGTGTAGCGCCTGAGTTAGTGCTCCAATCACCTCCAGGGGCGATAGAAGCCAAGTTTGCAGTCGGAGGCAATAATTAGTGCCAGGCGCTAAACTTTGCGCCCGGCCGATAATTGCGCCCCAAACGGGCCAATACCGAATTTCGCCCCCTAAATATTTTTTTAAAAATCAAATTAAAATGTATCTAATTGTGGCATTAAAAAAAAGACAGTCCAGCACATCAAGCTGGGCCCTTGTTTACCTTGCCCGCACAGATCACTGTCATCTGCTTCTTGCTCTGGTGTCAAGTTCCTATCCATCTACTCTGATGAATCAGAAATCTGTTTTCTGAATGTTTCAACTGAGTCTCTCCTCATTGCTTGGTAGTCAATCCCACCAGTTAGAAGGTGTGCAGTGGTTAATTCCAATGCCTTTAGCTCTCTGTTTCTTTGGTTTTACAACCCCCAACCCCTAATTTTATTTTCTTGGTTTAACACAAAGAAATTCTGCTCCATTGATTTCTTTCATGATTTTAAAAGCCTGGATCACATCCTGCCTTTAGTCTTCATTATTTCCAAGTGAAAAAACAGATTTAGCTCCCTCAGCCTTTCTTCATAGCTCATTGATTTAAGCCGTGCTTGATTAATATCATATTACTATTTCCAGTATGGCATTTTCACAGACTGCACACCAATATGCTCACCCAAGTAACAACGTGGCCTGTGGATACCGCCGATACAGAATCCTGGCACGTCTAACACATGCACATCTAGGGAGTAAATTTATGAGTCTGAGCTTCGGAGGGGGTGTCTTGCTTGCCAGGAGCACAAATTGGAATTTCAGGGGCACGTTCTCCATGATTTTCTGACTGTTGAAATGAATGGTGAGAAAATTAAGAGCACTGCACACCCGAATTTCTGATTTGAGCTGTTGGCAAGCAAAGTTCCTCACTGACAGCGACCCAGTGCAATGTGTTTTTGCTCATTTACCTCCTACTTTTGGATGAGACGCTAAACCGAGGCCCCGGCTGCTCTCTCAGGTTGGCGGAAAAGATCCCACGGCCACTATTTCGAAGACGAGCAGGGGAGTTCGCCCCGGTGACCTGGCCAATATTTATCCCTCAACCAACATTACTAAAACAGTTAATCCGGTCATTATCTCATTGATGTTCGTGGGAGCTTGCTGTGCGCAAATTGGCTGCCGTATTTGCTACATCACAACAGTGACTCCACTTCAAAAAGTACTTCATTGGCTGTAAAGTGCTTTGGAACATCCTGAGGTAATATGTAAATATGAAATACATAAATGCAAGTCTTTGGGGATTATTTTGGGGAAAGGGTGAAAACAGGTGCTAGGTGGGTGCTGTGCTAATAAGACACGCCTGTTTAAAAGTCTGGTTTTAGCCTGCAATTTTGGGGCTAATTGCTGATTATCATGATTTAAATGTGCCCAGAGGCACTAAACCAGAGACCAGCATGTTTAGCACTCAACCGCTGATTAGGAGCAAATTTCCGTGGAGCAGTATATGTAGCCTCCACACACACTGTTCCACTGAAGGCATGGAGTGCGCTGGCTGACAGACAAAGGCATGCATCAGGCTGGCTCAGGGACTGAGGGAGAGGGCGCATGGGTTCTCGGACATGGCACTGGTGGTCCTGGTGCAGGAGGTACAGAGGAGGAGGGACGTCCTGTACCCGCAAGGGGGAAGGAGGCCACAGAGGCAACTAATGTAGCGGATGTGGGAGGAGATCGCCGAGGAGGTCACAGCCAGGAGCATGACCCCAGGATATGGCTCCAGTTCCACAAAAAATGTAATGATTTGACATGAGAGGTCAAGGTAAGATCCCATCTCACAAACACACTTCTCAATAACTGCACCGCCACCACCTCAACACACTGCACCCGCCATCTAACTATACACTGACACCGTGTTTGCGTGGGTTTCCTCCGGGTGCTCCGGTTTCCTCCCACAGTCCAAAGATGTGCGGGTTAGGTTGATTGGCTATGATAAATTGACCCTTAGTGTTAGGGGGATTAAATACGTGGGGTTACGGGGATAGGGTGGGATATGTGTTGGTGCAGGGGTTACGGGGATCGGGTGGGATATGTGTCGGTGCAGGCTCGATGGGCCGAAATGGCCTCTATCTGCACTGTGGGGTTTCTGTGATTCTGTGATTCACACCACCCCACGACTGCATCCCTCACAGACACTACTCACACCTCAGACACATCTCACAGCTCAACAACCATGTGAGGCATCACACACACACAAACACACATACCACTACACTCATTCACAATTACCACTCACTCTCTTCCAGGACAAGATCACACACAACAGGCGCCAGCAGGATTTGACCGGGGGAGGGGAAGCACAACATCATGAGATCATTCTCCTTGAGGAGGCAGTGCTGGCCATGATTGTGAGGGGAGGGGCAGATGCCGTGGTGACAGGCAGAACAGGGGACATCTCTCTGTGGCCACTCCAGCTTCCTTACATATCCACAACTATTTCTGATCCCTAATCCCCCAAACCTATCTTCACTCACAAGTTGCATATGGTCTCAGTGCTGCACTGTCGGAGGTGCTGTCTTTCGGATGAGACGTTAAACTGAGGCCCCTTCTGCTCTCTCAGGTGGACGTAAAAGATCCCATGGCACTATTTCGAAGAAGCGCAGGGGAGTTATCCCCGGTGTCCTGGGCCAATATTTATCCCTCAATCAACATAACAAAACAGATTATCTGGTCATTATCACATTGCTGTTTGTGGGAGCTTGCTGTGCGCAAATTGGCTGCCACGTTTCCCACATTACAACAGTGACTCCACCTCAAAAAAAACTTAATTGGCTGTAAAGCGCTTTGAGACGTCCAGTGGTCGTGAAAGGCGCTAAATAAATGCAAGTCTTTCTTTCTTTTCTCTCTCATCACACACATCTACCAATAGTGGCCACACACGCTCCACCCTAACCCTTCTAGCGTTATCATTGCAGGCTCCCAGGAGCAAGATCCACTCACCCCACCGCAGAGGAACTGGAAAATGAGGAAGAGCCACCTCGCCACCCCCCCCATCTCCCCCGCTTACTGGAGGAGGAGGAGAAGGAGATTGAGGAAGAAGGCACTGCATCAATCGTTACCACTGTCGCAAGCACCAGCTCAGAGACTGGCACCACACATAACTTAGAGGCTAGGGTAGAACACGGATCCTTACAGAGGCATGCACACTAGTGGGCAGCTGCCATGCTGGATGGGACAACAGAGGTGCCAACTTGTGGGGGCAAGGTCACATTCTAGTTCTGCTGTAGAGGTGTCAGACGAGGGCCTCGCAGGGCCAAGCTTCCGAAGAAGGCTGATGGGTTTGACAAGCCAAATGCTTGGTGCAATGGACAGCCTGCCTGAAAGCTTACAGGTCGTGGCTGGGGGGGGGTGGAGGAGTCCGCCTCCAGCTTGGCCTGTGGCTTGGCGCAGAGCCTGGAGCCCATCCTCTCCAGCGTGGAGAGGCTGGCCAATTCCATCCAGCGACCTGTGGAGCCCAACATCATGCAGCGTTTGATGATGGAGGTCGCAACTTCCATGGAATGACAAAGAGCTGCAATCGAAGCCCAAACAGTTTCCATTTCACTACTGGTATTTTCCATGGAATGGCAAAGTGTTGCAATGGAAGCTCAGGCAGCTGCCACGATGGTTCTGGGCTCCTCGGTTGAAAGGGGCTTGCAGAGTGTCTCAGCTGCCCAGAGATCTGTCCTCCAGCAGATCACTGGACTGGCTGAACAGACGCCCCGAGGTAGTGGCGTGGGAATCATGGAGCAGGAACCTACTGGCCTCTCTCCGGATGGCAGCATTCCTGCTTCTTCCCCTGCCACTCTCCACCATTGTCCTTGCAGTTGCCTGTCAGTCAGACAGCCCAGACTGCTCAAGCCTGTGCTGAGATGGTGCAGGCTGAGGCGGGGCCATCACAGCCCACAGCCTCTCGAGGGCATCACAGGAGGACATCTGAACTGCCCTCTTCAGATTCTCAGCAGCCATCCACTTCACGTGCTGCTGCCACTCGGGTTTCACTTCGTAGAAGCACCCGAGTAAGCAAGAGCAGTTATAGAAGAGCCAGTAAGAATAAGCACCAGGGTGAATAGTTTAATATCTGTAAGTGCTGTTGGTTGTGTCATATTTTCATTGTTTTTGCTCTAGAAAGATAGAGTGATTATGGTAATTGGGTAGTGCTGGAATTGTTCATCTTTTTTATTTTGTTCTTCATGGGGAAGGGGTTGAAAGGATTGAGAGCTGGTGGATTCCTCGATGGATTCTCAGTCGTGGAAGGTAAAACATGTGGCAACAGTGCTCCGAAGTCTGATGGTGGAGGTCTACCTGGAATCCTCTGATGTCCCCCCTGGTCCACTTCCTCCTCCTCCTCCTCCTGTGGCTCCTGAGCTTGACCCTCTGGCACAATCATTGCGGAGCATGCAGCAAGTCACCATGAATCTAGAGCCCGCCTCGCCCTCCTGACCACCCTCCTCCAGCAGCTGGTGCTGCTCTGCCTGCCTCCTCTTCTTCTCCCATTCCTCTGCCAGACCAAGGGGGACCCCTAGCAAGATCCCCAGGACCAAGCACTCCCTTTCTCCTGGTGACTCCTTTAAGGTCTCCAATAAGGTACAATAGCACAGCACTCACGCTCTTTAAGTGACGTCCTCAGAGAATTTGCAAAATAAATGTTAATGAATAAGTGTTAATGAATTCTTGACAAAGTGCCCCAGAAAGTCTTCGACTGTGTATCAAAAGTGCTCTTCCAATTTTTTTTAAAATTCGTTTATGGGATCTGGGCGTTGCTGGCAAGGCCAGCATTTAGTGCCCATCCCTAGTTGCCCTTGAGAAATGCAGTGTACTCAGTCGATCTCAATCAGCAAGTGAACAATGAAAGCTGAACATGGTTTTAAGTAGCATTCGCAATCCTCACCAATGACTTCTTTACCCCTGTTCAGCTGGTCATTTTTAGGAGAGGTTGGTAATTGCAGCGCTAGCCAGGAAAATGGCATGCAGCCTCTTTAATGAGCTTTAGGAGCCTTGGGGTGGCCGTTTCTAACACGCACTTCAACTCCTTTACCAAGATGGTGTACGGCGCTAAAGACAGGCTGACCTGGCATTGCAGCTCAAGACCCCATCTTGGGCACCTTGGAGACTCTTTAGCACCTAAAGTATCTGGGTAAAATTGCCCCCTTTCTTTCTACTGAAGAAATAAGCTATGAAATGCCACCTACACAAGCATCTTAAGGAGGTCTGTTGTGCAAATAATAGGAGAGTGCTCAGTGATCTTGAGAGAGAGCGAGAGATCTATTTGTTTATTCCCTTATTTCCTAATCTTGCATGCCATCAAGAGGCAGCCAGATACTGTCCCAGAGTTAAAGAAAGGTGAATAGGTCTCCGATCTCCAGTGTGCCTCCCAGCTTAGTGTTGCTATTGGTTACTCAGCTATGCGGAGACTCTCAATGCACTTCCTCTTCACGGTCTAGGGTAGAATAACAGTGAGATTCCCTGTTCCAAACAAAATAGAAAACTCCTCAGTTGTCATGTCTTTAATATAGTCAGCTATGCCACAGCTTCTCCCTGTGAGAATGGGATGTAGTAGAAGGTGGCGAGGGGGGGGGAAGAATTATGAAGAGAAAAAAAAGTATAAATTGGATCAAAATTCATATTCAAGAAGGAGTTAGGCATATTTCTTAAGGCTAAAGGGATCAAGAGATATGGGGAGAAGGCAGGGACAGGGTACTGAATTTGGATGATCAGCCATGATCTCATTGAATGGCGGAGCAGGCTCGAGGGGCTGAATGGCTTACTCCTGCTCCTATCTTCTGTGTTTCTATGTTTCTAAAATAAAAATAAGCTCAAAATAAAATGACAAGAGGTCACTGCTTCCCCAGAAATCTGAGGCAGAGCTGGGCACAATCTTGAAGCGGAGTCACATTTGCACGTGAACTCATCACTGAGAGGACGATTACAGACATTCAAATTCAGCTTCCAGTTGACTAGAAGTAGGTGGAAGTGAAACAAACATCTGAACCAAGGATGTTTTGTGTGTGATGTGGTGAATAAATTAGTGCTAGCAATTACAGACTGGGAGCGTATTCTCTGTTCTTCCTGTTAAATCTCATTTATTTATGCCTGCAGCCTGATTGTAATCAGTGCACACAAGCTTTACGTTACTGGATCTTATTCAGTTTTAATGGGATGCACCGATTTAAGGCAGCTGCCCACAAATTGAAATTAAGACTCAGGAGATTTCATTCCATTTATGTTGTTGCAATATTTTGACACCTATTTGCTCTTCAACCTCCCCCCGCACCCCCCACCCGAAGAATACGGACTTTTCTGAAAACAAGTAGACTTCACTCCAGATAAACTCACACCTCACAAAGCGTAGATCTCCAATGTACCAGTGGGCACAGTAACATAGTGGTTACGTTACTGGACTAGTAATCCAGAGGCCTGATTAATGATCCGGTAGACGTGAATTCACAATCCCACCACGACAGCTGGGGAATTTAAATTCAGTTCATTAAATAAATCTGGAATAAAAAGCTAGTGTTAGTAATGGTGACTATCGGATTGTCGTAAAAACTAATGAAGGAAATCTGCTGTCCTTACCCGGTCTGGCCTATATGTGACTCCGGACCCACAATAGTGGCAGACTCTTAACTGCCCTCTGAAATGGCCTAGCAAGCCACTCAGGTACATCATAACTGCTACAAAGACTGTGGGAGCACCTTCACCACACGGACTGCAGCAGTTCAAGAAGGCGGTTCACACCTTCTCGAGGGCAATTAGGGATGGGCAATAAATGCTGGCCTCGCCAGCGACGCCCACATCCTGTGATAGATGTAGTGTATGTGCCTTTAAGTCAGAACTACTTTTTACAGCTCCTGTATACTGTAGTACCAGCAGTGACCACACCGGTATATAAGCTGTGCGCATGCCTCTGTACCCCAGTCTAGAGATTACCCTCCTCCAGTAAAGACCTGTTATTTGTTTATGTACAGCATCCGTGTGATTATTTATCCACTGAACCACGAATCTAACAGTGGCGACAAGTGTCGATTCGAATCTACCTGCAACATAAAAAAAAGTCGAGTCCAGGAACACGGGTGTCGACCGCGAACAACCGCCCAGCAGTCAGGCAGAGAACCAACTTCGCTGGGGAGGCTGTGGAGAGCCAGGCTTGGTTCCCCAGCCACAACGAGCAGTAAGAGACCGACGGCAGGTCCAGAGCAGACCCTTCCCGAGCAGCGGCGGCTGGAGCCGACCGATGGCAGAGAGAGAGCCGAGCAGCGTCGACGGGGTAAGAAAGAGGGTGAAGAGAGCAGGGCGCAGCCAGGGGTTGATCACCGAGCGGCGTCGAGGAAAAATACTGCAAACCGGAGAGAGAGAGAGGGTAAGAAACAGCCGGGTTCAAGACTGAGCGGCGTCGACAAATATCAAGAGAAGAAAGCGCAGAGCACAGCCAGGGATCACGGGCTGATCAGGGTCCGCGGGGCGAAGCAAGGGGAGACGCCATTGAGCCGCGGAGAAGCAGGGAGAGCGCAGGAGACGCCATTGAGCCGCGGAGAAGAAGGAAGAGCACGGGAGACGCCATTTTGCGAAGCCGCAGTGGAGAAGACGGGCGAGCGCGGGAAGGAAGGAAAGCGTGGGAGACGCCATTTTGTGCCAGCGGAGAAGAAGGGGAAGCGCGGGAGGCGCCATTGGTGATAGTTAACGCACAACCAAGGATGCCGAAGAGTGGCAGTATCTCTACATCCGACAATGAAGTCGAAGATTGGGCAACATATGTGGAACGTATTGAGGTGTACTGCAGGGCGAATGAAGTGCCAGATGCTAATAAAGCACTGGTTCTGTTAAATTCCATGGGTGCAAAAACTTATGGGTTACTGCGAAATCTAATAACCCCAGAGAAGCCGGTAAACAAGAATTTTGAAAGCATAGTAGAAATCCTACAGGACCACTTAAACCCCACACCGCTGCTGATAGCAGAAAGATTTAAGTTCCATAAAAGGGACCAACACAAAGACGAAAGCAATGCTGAGTACCTAACGGAACTGCGCAAGCTATCGAAATACTGCCAGTTTGGAGCGGGACTAGCAGACACGTTAAGGGACAAGTTTGTGTGTGGCTACAAAGTGAAGGAACCCAGAAACGGCTTCTATCAGAAAAGGACCTTACGCTGGACAAAGCTTTCAGTATGGCAGTATCACACGAAGCAGCCGCAAGGGGCACTGCAGAGATACAACGGAGACCGCAAGAATATGGCACCAACGAAATGACCTATGGAACAGGGAAGTGCTATCGCTGCGGCAGAACAACACATGACCAGAAAGATTGTTGGTTCAAGGACCAAGTGTGCAGACAGTGTGGGAAAGCAGGACACATAGCAAGAGTCTGCAGGTCTGGGAAGAAAACCAACAGTAAGAAATCTCCACAGGAGAAGTACAAAAAGGTACACCAGGTGATGGACAGTGGTTCAGACGAACAGAAAAGTGTTATCTGCTCTGATAATGGACCACAGTTTGTGTCCGACGAGTTCCACAAATTCATGAAAAGGAATGGGGTAAGGCATTACACATCCGCCCCGTATCATCCAGCCACCAATGGATTGGCTGAGAGGTTCGTACAAACCTTTAAGAAGGCGATAAAGGCCATGTGCAATGAGGAAATTCCACTACAGCATAAGATGGACAATTTCTTATTAGCCTACCGAAACGTGACACATGCAGTTACCAACCAGACCCCGGCCATGATGTTCTTTAACCGAAGGTTGAGATCTCGTCTGGACTTGCTCAGACCAAATGTGCGAAGAAATGTTGAGGACAAACAATTCCAGCACATCAACGAGAAGCCGACAAGGAGCTTCAATGTAGGGCAACCAGTCTTGGCCCGGGACTATCGAACAGAGAAGTGGCAACCCGGAACGATATGTACAAGGCAGGGGCCATTAATGTACACAGTGGATGTTGGGGAGAACATTGTGAGATGCCACGTCGATCAGATCTTAGCATCACAGGAATGCGTCAACCCCATGTCTCGAGTACCTGGGGATGAACCCGACATACCAGTAGCATCTACTTCAGACCCAGTAGCAGTGGAACCCAATGAAGTACCCGATGAAAAGGGGTCAGAATCGCCTCTGCACCAAGAACAAGAACCTCTGGAAAGGCGCTATCCCGAAAGGGTCAGGAAGCCGCCCCAAAGACTGAATCTATAAATGGACTTTTGTTATTGAATGTACATGTAAAAATGTAATTGTTATTTGAATATTAAGGGGGTATTATTAATCTAAAAAGGGAGGAATTGTAGTGTATGTGCCTTTAAGTCAGAACTACTTTTTACAGCTCCTGTATACTGTAGTACCGGCAGTGACCACACCGGTATATAAGCTGTGCGCATGCCTCTGTACCCCAGTCTAGAGATTACCCTCCTCCAGTAAAGACCTGTTATTTGTTAATGTACAGCATCCGTGTAATTATTTATCCACTGAACCACGGATCTAACAATAGATAAATAATCATTCATTTGTGTTGCACTGAGATTTATTTTTCCAAGTAAATAAAGAGCATTTCTCAGCTGTCATGCTTTTAATTTGGTCAACTCAGAACATTTTAAAAGCCAAGTCAATGTTGTGTGAAAATTTCAGCATTTTCTTTCATGTTTACTAAATAGCTATCGTAGCTGTCTGTAGGAGAAAGATTTGCAAATTGATTACTTTTACCTGCAGTTCATAGTATTCTTGATCTAAGTATAGCATTTCTTGGGCACTTACTTATGCATCTATCAATATTGAGCTGCAGTGATGAATGAAAGGCTGGTGATGCTTCTTGAGCTGCACACTGGAGGATTGACTTAATGGAGGAGCATCACACCAAAAGTCAATACATTCAGTCTTCATCATAATTACTCCTGGAGTGAAGACTTGTTCATCAGGTCTCTGTGAATCATAAAGCTTTGCTAAAAAAGTCAACACTACAGTGCTGTTAATATATTAGAAATTGTTCTTATTCTGAGAGTGTGATTGATTTGCTGCCATTTTGGAAACATTTTGACAAATCTTGGAGGCTGTTTCTATTTATGAAAGTGTCTTTCTGAGGTAAAATCATAACAAGCATACTATCATCGACACTCAGTGACATTATTGGATTAAGCCTGTTTTTCAATGTGATTTTCTATCCAGTAAGGGAAATAAATGCCAGTGTGTCTTTAATTAATATCAATATACAATTAGGTAGCTTTTGAAAGCTGTGACTTTTAGTACACAATTCGCGACTATAAATCCCAAGACAATTGGCTTTACTGCTAACTGAGGGAAAGAACACATAACAATTTAAACATTTCTTCCTTAGTTCCTCAATTATTACTTTAGTGAACACGATTGTTGTAGATTTTAATTTCTGGGCAGCTAGCCTCATTAACACATTTAACTCAGCACTTTGTCGTCCACACGCTGTTATTAAAGGAAAGCACCGACAGCAGCAACCCAATTTTGGTCTTGCTGAAAGTAGCTGAAATGAAAACCCAGGCCCTCATTTACCGACGCCGCTGCAAATATCTCCGGTTTGCAACATTTGGTTGTATTTTCAAAAGAAGGACAAATCAAAGAGACACCAAATGCTACCATATTATTGGTGTCAGCTGTGGCTCAGTGGGTAGCACACTTGCCTCGGAGTCAAGAAGGTTGTGGGTTCAGGTCCCACTCCAGGGACTTGAGCACATAAAGCTAGGCTGACACTCCCAGTGCAGTGCTGAGGGAGTGCTGCACTGTCGGAGGTGCCATCTTTCAGATGAGACGGTAAACCGAGGCCTCGTCTGCTCTCAGGTGAACGTAAAAGATCCCATGGCACTATTTATATATAAATAGAAGTTGTTATTTCGAAGAAGAGTAGGGGAGTTATCCCTGGTGTCCTGGCCAATATTTATTCCTCAACCAACATAACAAAAAAAACAGATTATCTGGTCATTATCACATTGCTGTTTGTGGGAGCTTGCTTTGAGCAAATTGGCTGCCGTGTTTCCCACATTACAACAGTGACTCCACTTCAAAAATACTTCATTGGCTGTAAAACGCTTTGAGACGTCCGGTGGTCGTGAAAGGCGCTATAGAAATACAAGTCTTTATTATTAAATGCTCCCAACTTCCTTGAACAGCTCTTTCTAATTTCATTTTTAAAAAGGCAGGAGTTACCATTATGAATCATGAATAAACTTCAGAAAGGTTGATTTTGAACTTTAGATGAGAGATACATAAGCATACATTTTTGACTATAATTATTCTATTTTAGGCTTTATTGGAAAGCAGAGGTTTTCAACACGAGCATGCCAAAAATAGGGGCCTTTCTGTTCAAGGTACATTGGTCCCAAATTTCCACAGGACTGGGTTGCATTGAGAGGGTAAAGGAAATGCAGAAGGCCAGGCAGTGGGAAGAAAATCAGCCAGGGCCCAGAAGCACCGGCCTCTGCCCAGGAGAGCATCAGAGGCGAGTTTCCAATGAGGCCTAGTTGTGCCTGCCCCGTACAAAGCCCTTGATATCACAAGGCGGCGGGGTCGGTGGGGTAGCTTTCCCTGCCAGAACTCCTATGGCTCCTGCCTCTTCCTAGCGAACTGGACACTGGGACAAAACCAACATCCAGGTCATTGTAGGGGCAAAAGTGGGCCCACCAGCGTCACGACGTAGAAGAGTCTGGAACTGGCTTTATAATGACCTGGCGAGCTACAATTTTTTTTGGGGGGGGTGGAACCCCCATGCTGTCATCCACTGCTGCCTCTTCTGTCTCTCCCTGCCCCCACTTCCCACAAATTGCATCCATATTGGCGCAGGTGCCCATTCAAAAATATTGAAATCAGGTGATCTCCTTGTGACCTGATATTGCGACAGGGTCAGGAACGAAGGTCAGCAGCAGAACAGGATTCCCATTCCACTGCACTTACACAGGTTCTACAGACTCGAGGAGTTTTTGGCCCTTTGCTTTATGTTATGGAGCCCAGAACGCTAATGTTAAATTAAATGGACTGTGTCTGTACTCCAAGTTTGTGACAGCTTCTAGTCCGCATTTGTATGACATGCAACAGGGACCTTGTTTCTAGGAATTTTAACTTAATTGGAATATTTCCATAGTCACGTATTCAATACTGCTCCTTTCTATAGTATTTGGCTAATAAAAACAAATGGATAAAACAGATATTCATATTCATGAAAAGGCATTAAAGTTTTATTCTCTGCACTGGTGAATACATTACCATGCCAGGGATTTGACTCAATTCAGTGTTAGACTGGGACATCTTGTCCATCTTATTACTTACTTCTTCACAAAACTTTGTTCCAGTTCATTTCTCTTTTTTTTTCTTGTGAATTTTGTGCCCATCAAGGTGAACAATGTCAATTCTGGTGAGCTGAATACTTTTCAATTTGTGTCACTGACTTTCAGCATCAAGCACCCCCAGGTCAGACTCTGGCCTAACAATGGTCTCGAAATGTGACCTTACTGTGCCCGTTTGTCAGGCACAAAACGGGTGCCCGAGCATCCAATAGGGTGGGCAGGACGCACAAGCTCATTATGCGCCATATTGGTGAAAGCACAAAAAGGTGTATCCTGGGCCTGTGCCTGAAACAGGGCACTGTGCGAAATCCATCACCACATTTATAGGACAGCTCCACTTCTTTGTTCTTCCGAATTATGGTGCGAGAGTCAAGTTAGAACAGATTTATCTTTCTTTTGTCTCACTCCCTGATGGACTTCCTGGTTGCCCTGATCCAATTCAAGTGCAATTGAATGATCAGTGGGACACAAAAGCTGATTTCCTTTCCCTGTAGAATGTGGCAGAAGATTTATCAACAGTTTGTCAACATGATGCAAAGGCTCTCCCTTTGGCACCCAGCCAACTTCAATGTCGAGACAATAGCAGCAATAATTTCACACCATTTACAGGACATGTTAGCTAACAGCTGACAGTTCTGTATGACATGTATATGACTCTTACAGATGCACACTAAACTAAAGAAGATATATGGGCACCAGTGCAGAGGAATAGATATTTGAGAACAAGACAAATTGTGCTTGTGGTGGAGAAGATCCGATAGGTATAGTAAGTATGCTCCTCATGTACAAACATTAGACCCGTAAGAACATACGGAACGAGTAAGATTTATGTACTAGTATTTCTACAATGGAGTGATTGCTGCCAATGAACCGGAAGCTTCATAGAAGCGCTTTGCGCATGCCAACTTCCGGCTCGTTACAGGAGCGGGCTCGTTAAAAAAAAAATTGTAAAAACGCCGGGGAGGGAGCGGGCTCTGGGGAAAAACGCCGGGGAGGGAGCGGGCTCTGGGGAAAAACGCCGGGGAGGGAGCAGGCTCCTTGAAAAAAATGTGCTTCCGGTCGTTGGCAGCAGTCACTGCGTTCTACAAATTCCTGATAAATTCACCACGCATGCTCACTTGCAACTTTTGATATATTGCAATTCACTTATTAAAATTGATTAATTTGAACAAGTGCAATTCACTTATTAAAAATGGAATAATTTGCACAAGGGCAAGGAGTGGCAGTTAATGAAAGTTCCTTCAGTGCATGTAATAATAATAACCCCATGACTTCATATAGCAAAACTGGAGCTTGGTAGCTTTGGCCAACAACATTTTGTCAACTTAATTGTTCTTGAAGCCTCTCAGAATTAACAAATCTTCACATGAAGGTCAGCTGGGTTGAAGTCACCATTAACCTTAGGCTAATGAGGAAATGGCAAAAGACTAGAAGAATATTTTAAGTGATTAGATCAGATCATTTTCAATCAGTCTAAATTAATTTCAGCAGAACCCAGCGAATTTGACTCCTGCGCACATGCTTGACACACGTGCATTTAACTGCTGTGCAACCTTGCTCTATACATAGGCCTGAATTTTGCGGTTGTAGTGACGGCAAAACTGTTAGTGTTCGCCATCGTTACCCTGCGAAACTGACAACAATTTCTAGTGGCCGCACATGTGCAGTTAAATGCGGAAATCCAGAAGTTGCTGTCAATGATTCCCTGCTCCTCCACAAGGCGCACAGATGGCAATCTGTGAGAAATCACTGAACTGACAAGAACTTCTCCTTTTACGGTGTAATATCGCTGTTAAAAACTCATCTTTTGAAGTGATTTTAACAGCGTACTAAGTCATAATTACTGCCGAACAACCTCTCTGGCCCTGAAAAACTAATTTTTTATTTGTGGAATGTCAAATTTTTCCATTATGATAAAAATTCCATATTTTAATATTAAAAAATTTGGTTTGATATTTCAGCTTCTACCTTAATTCCATGTGAATGTCCCAATCTTTATTTATAAAATTTATAAAAAGTGAAGGCTAGTCAGTGCATTTTACTTCCTGGTTTGCTGTTTGTGAGAATTCTTCAATGTAATTGACTCCTTAGCCTGCTTAATTACATCACTGTTACTGGACACTGGAGGTCCCCTAGGCTCGGTGCCAGAATCAAATTATCAGGAAAGGTGAAATCAATATCACAGAGTTTGCTAGATCTTTGTGGGCAGCTTTCTTTGAGGTCAGCGGCGAGCACCGTCATTTCACCGCTGACCGCAAAATCTGGGCCATTAAGTCGACCTAGACAAGCAAGTCACTTAGTACTGGATCTACATGCAAAGTTGCACTTTAACAAGACAAAAAACATTCAGCTCCATAGAGCCTGATTTTTCAGTGCTACGGGTGCTGTTTTCTGTCAAAAATGGCATTCATGCCGCACGCGCACACTTCTGGTGCGGGCTGTGCTGGACGTCATTTCGGTGAGGGTGAGGTAGGAGCGTGTGCCAGATGTATATAGAATAGGCAGCTCATGATATCAAGCAGCGTGCACCGCTGATTTGACGCCAGTGCTGCCATTTTCATCCGCAATGCTGGGCCTAACGCCCGGTCTTAGCCTCGCACCGCGGAACAGGCGTTCAGCAGCAGCAAGGACCCCACACCAGTGCTATTTAAAGGGATCGTCAACTACTCTCAGGTTAGTTGCTAATTAAATTCTACTGGCTCTGTGTAAGTTTGTAGAAGTGTTTGGAGCTTTCCAGAGCTGTTTAAAAATGGTGAGGTGATAGGGAGTGGTGCTGCAAGTGGAGAAGACCTTGGTTCTGACTTGAAGGGTTCTAATCAGACCACTTGCTCCCAGTGCTGTAGTTGCCATCCCCCTTAGGCTGCAGCATGGGCGGTGGCAGTGAATGGAAACAACCATCACATCCCGTCTCCAGCAGGGCTGTCCATCCCCCACCTTACCTTCCCTCTGTTACTGACCATCACAGCATCCTCTCGGCCACAATGCTGAAATATCCATCCAATATTACATAATAAAGTCAACTAATCACCAAGTGCATTCACTTAGTACTGGTCTTCCTTGTGCCTTGGCCTGTCCTAGTGCTCCTACGCAGTGCTACCCCAGTGGCTGCAGCATGGCAGGTGGAAGGCTGCTGACTTTAAGTGGGGGAGACTGCAGATGGCCTTGCAGGATGACCTCGAGCAGCTCTGGGGCTAGAAGGCCCGGCTTTAGACTGCACCACCTCGGCATGGGCGGCAGCAGTCTCGGTTGGCTGGCTGACAAGCAACAGCAAGGGCACTGGTGGAGTGGCAGTGGTGGGAGGACAAATGCTGTCATCCCGAGAGAGGAAAGTGGGTGTGTCCTCCACGGAGCCACTGCCACTCCCCCGGGGCGGTGCCTCAACAATCCGAGTAATCAGCTGGACACCCTGCAGGCCCCTTTCAACACAGGTAAACCCAGCCATGATGGCAGCAGTCTGAGCTTGCGTGGCAGCACTCAAGACGTTGGGTGGCTGCTGCTCGTGATGCAATGGAAGCCGAGACATCGGCCATCAGACACTGCATCATGGTTGGAACCACAAATGCGCTAATGGAGTTGCCCATCACTTCCATGCTGGAGATCATGGGCTCCAAGCTCTGCGCAAAGCCCTTTGCAAGATTGGTGCCAGATTCCTCCATATTCCTTGACGTTGCACTCAGGCTGTCTACCAATGCACCAAGCATTTCATGTGCATACCCATCGAAGTCCTCTGCAGCAGAACTCATGTGCAACCTCACCCTCTGGGGAGCTGGCACCTGCACTACCCTTTCCCCTGTGCCCTGGCTGCAGGCCACTCATGTCCGGTGTCTCACCACGTGCCGATCCCCCATCTAAGCTATCCTCTAAAGTACATAGAGTGCCAGTATCTGAGCTGGTGGCTGGGAGTGTGAAATTGAATGATCGTGCTGTGTCTTCTGCATCACTGCCTTCTTCCTCTTCCATTTCCTGCTCCTCCACCAGTACCTGGCCAGGTGGCAGTTCTAGACCATCTGAAAGGAGAAAGGCACAAGGGTAACGTTGTAGTGAGGTGCAGGGGGTTGGGAGCAAGAGGTGCATGCTTACACCATGTGCAGCTTGTAAATTAAGAGAGATTGTGGGATGAGGGGGAAGTGGGATGCGAGAAGGAGAATTACATTTGAAGATAGTCATCTTGCATTGTTTCAGCCTCACCGCTGGCTCAGTGATGGCCCTCCCAATAATGGCCAGCACCGTGTTCTCCAGCGGTGTAAGGTTATGCAAACGTGCCTGTCCCCGGGCATTTAGGTCCTGCTGGTGTTGGTTGTGAGCCACCTTGTCCTATATTGGACTGGGTACTGTGCAATGAGAAGGGACTAATCAGTAATCTTGTTGTACGGGGACCCTTGGGTCAGAGCGATCATAACATGATCGATTTCTCACTCGAAATGGAGAGCGAAGAAATTGACTCAGAGACTAAGGTCCTGAATTTAAACAAGGGGAATTATGATGCCATGAGACGGGAACTGAGTAGGTCTGATTGGACAACGTTCCTGAGAGGACTGGAGGTAGATAAACAATGGCAAACATTTAAAGATAGAATGACAAAATTGCAAAAATTGTGTATACCAATCTGGCATAAAAGGAAATCTAAAAAGGTGACTCAACCGTGGATAACAGGGGAAATTAGAGACAGCATAAAATCCAAAGATAGGGCGTATAAAATAGCCAAAAAAAGCGCCAGAGCGGAAGATTGGGAACAGTTTAAGATAGAGCAAAGGAGGGCAAAGGGCATGATCAAGAGGGGCAAAATAGCTTACGAAAACAAGCTGGCGGAAAATATAAAAACTAACTCCAAAAGCTTTTATAAATATATCAAAAGGAAAAGACTGGTGAAAACCAAAGTTGGTCCATTGCAGTCAGATACGGGGGAATATATAATGGGAAATAAGGAAATGGCAGATCAACTAAATGCATACTTTGGGTCAGTCTTTACGAAGGAAGACACAAAAAACCTCCCTGGGATATCGGGAAAAATAGGGACATTGGCAAAGGAGGAACTGACGCAAATCAATATCTCTAAGGATATGGTGTTAAGGAAGCTAAAGGGATTGAAGGTGGACAAATCCCCAGGGCCTGATAACATGCATCCTAGGGTACTGAAGGAGGTGGCCCTAGAGATAGCGGATGCACTAAGGATGATTTTTCAGAATTCATTAGACTCGGGAACAGTGCCGATGGATTGGAGGGTAGCTAACGTTACCCCACTATTCAAAAAGGGGGGTAGGGAAAAAGCAGGTAATTACAGACCTGTAAGCCTTACATCAGTTGTGGGCAAAATGCTGGAGTCCATCATTAAGGATGAAATAGCGGAGCACTTAGCAAATGGGGACAGGATAGGACAGAGTCAACATGGATTTACAAAGGGTAAATCGTGCTTGACTAATCTATTGGAATTTTTTGAGGGAGTAACTGGTAGAATAGATGGGGGAGAGCCAGTAGATGTGGTGTACCTGGACTTCCAAAAGGCCTTCGATAAGGTCCCACATAAAAGATTAGCATGGAAAATTGAGGCTCATGGGATAAAGGGGAAAGTTTTGGCGTGGATAGGGAACTGGCTGTCAGATAGAAAACAGAGAGTTGGAATAAACGGCTCATTTTCTGAATGGCAGGCAGTAACAAGTGGGGTACCACAGGGATCTGTCCTGGGCCCCCAGCTGTTCACAATTTACATTAATGACCTGGATCAGGGAGTCGGATGCAGCATTTCCAAATTTGCAGACGACACTAAACTAGGAGGTGGGGTGGGCTCAGAGGAAGAGACCAGGAAGCTCCAGAGCGATTTGGACAGACTGGGCGATTGGGCGGATAAATGGCAGATGCACTATAATGTGGACAAGTGCGAAGTTATCCACCTTGGGTGCAGGAACGGGAGGGCAAATTATTATTTAAATGGCAATAGATTGGGAGAGGGGGAAGTACAGAGAGACCTGGGTGTTCTTGTACACCAGTCACTGAAAGCGAGCATGCAGGTGCAACAGGCGGTCAAGAAGGCAAACGGTATGCTGGCCTTCATAGCAAAAGGGTTAGAATACAGGAACAGGGATACCTTGCTGCAGCTGTACAGGGCACTGGTGAGACCACACCTCGAGTACTGTGTACAGTTTTGGTCGCCTCATCTGAGGAAGGATGTTCTTGCCATGGAGGGGGTGCAGCGGCGATTCACCAGGCTGATACCAGGAATGGCGGGAATGACCTATGAGGAGAGACTATGTAGTTTAGGGATGTACACACTGGAGTTTAGAAGATTGAGAGGGGACCTCATAGAAGTGTATAAAATTCTGACAGGTCTAGACAGACTGGATGCAGAAGGAATGTTTCCCTTGGCGGGTGAGAACAGAACTAGAGGACATAATTTAAGGATAAGGGCTAAACCATTTAGGACAGAGATGAGGGGGAATTTCTTCACTCAGAGAGTGGTGAACCTGTGGAACTCATTGCCACAGAGGGCAGTGTACGCCAGCTCATTAAATATATTTAAGAGGGAATTAGATATATTTCTACGGGCAAAAGGGGTTAAGGGTTACGGAGAGAAGGCGGGGACGGGATACTGAATTAAAGGATCAGCCATGATCTCATTAAATGGCGGAGCAGGCACGAAGGGCCGAATGGCCTACTCCTGCTCCTATCTTCTATGTATCTATGTATCTATGTAAGAGAAGAGTGTCAGTGAGTGTGGTGCAATGTGTTTGGCTGATATGCCTGCCATGGTGGAATAGCTGACAGTGTGCAAGCTGTGAGATGTGGGTGTGAGGCTTGCAGCAGTGGTAAGTGTGTGACTGTGAGGTGAAGCTCTGAATGTGAGTTATGATTCGTGTTTGGTAGCGATTGTTGGTCAGTGAGTGATGGGGGTGTGGTGCATTGAGCAGGGTGCGAGGCTAGTGGTGCAGCTGGTGGGATATGGCATTTGAAGATGAATTCACCGACGTTGACCATTAGTGTGAGATCATTAAACTTCTTCCTGCTCTGCATCCAGGTCCTCGGGGCTACACTGCTGGCGTTGACCTCAAGGGCTATCTGCACCCATTGCTTTTTCTGAATTTGCCTGGAGGGCCTCCTGCGCCTGCCCCCCCACCCACTGTGGAAACAGGACCCCTCTCCTCCTGTCCACCTCCAGCACTGCATCTAAAAACTTTAGAGCACTCTCTCTCCCCTGCTGTGCCATCAGTACTACTACTTCCTGCTCACACGCTGTTCCCCAGCCAGTTGAATCACCTGTTGCAGCCAGAATGCACCTCCCCTTTAAAAGGTGCAGACTGCCTTTAAGTAGTGCAGGCTAGCTTTCATTGGTGCTAGCCTTGCACAAACTTGGGCCCCCCTATTGAGTGCGCAGCCACACACCACACAGCAGCACGTTCATTGCTGGGCTGCACGCCACAATCATGTTAATCAGCAGGCCAGCTCAAAGTTGGCGTGCTGTTTGCATTACCTCGTACGGGTGCTTGTTAATCCCGCATCTCGAGCCCCTTGCCCATTTCAGGGGCAATCGAATTTCTAGCCCATTGTTCTGCCATTTTGCTTTATTTTGGTGAAAGACTGTTTTTCCAGCTTTGTGAAAAGTGACCCAAGTTAGGAATGAATTGGGGTTTTTTGTCAAGTTTGTTGCTGTTGCACAGTGAACACTGACATTTTTCTTATATATTGGAACACCTGAGCCAATAATATGTATCAGTTCAATGTATTGGATGTCTTGCTGGTGGAGCACTGAATTTTAAAATGACTACAAATTCACAATCTGAATTTAAAAGAAAAAATAATAAACTTACAACAAATTACTAATAAGCTCATATAAGTGGAACTGTACAAACTAAACCAGGAGACATTGGTTCTTCATTCTATTTCTCGACAATTTTTCTTTCCTTCCTGCCACTCCTAAAATCACTGCATTCTTGCTGGGGTATGGTTTCCGTGGGCACCAGTCAGCTTCTGGTACTTTGCCTAAGTAGCCATTGTTCACGAGAGTTTTGGCAAATGATTTTAATCACAGCAGGCTACAAACCAAGCCCGAAATGGTCCTCATTCAGCACCTACACGCGGTAGTCCGTAGTCCAGCTGCTTTTCCCTTCCGTAATCTCGGGAATGGCGGCCAATTCTAGTATCTGACCACCACGCTGGCACAGATCAGCTAACTCAGCAAAGACTGAGGAATGGAGCTGGGAAATTGCCAGTCTGACTAGAACAGCTCACTGGATAAACTTGCTGAGCCATTGAGGGAGCTTGTCCTCTGTGAAATAGAAATGGATGAAGAGATTTGAGGTATACGGAATTGAAACAGATGAAACAATGGATACATGCGAGGCTTTGCTGCATGAATTAGGTAATTGTGCACTGTCTTTTCACCTCTGACACCTGGATTTGAACTCAACAAAAAGACTTGCATTTATATGGCGCCTTTCACGACCACCAGACATCCCAAAGCACTTTACAGCCAATGAAGTACTTTTTTTTGAAGTGTAGTCACTGCTGTAATGTAGAAAACGTGGCAGCCAATTTGCGCACAGCAAGCTCCCACAAACAGCAATGAGATAATGACCAGATAATCTGTTTTTAGTGATGTTGATTGAGGGATAAATATTTACCAAGACACCAGGGATAACTTCCCTGCTCTTCTTCAAAATAGTGCCACGGGATCTTTTACATCCACCTCAGAGGGCAGGCGAGGTCTCGGTTTAACATCTCATCCGAAAGACGGCACCTCCAACAGTGCAGCACTCCCTCAGCACTGCACTGGAGTGTCAGCCTAGATTTTTGTGGTCAAGTCTCTGGAGTGGGACTTGATCCCACAACCTTGTGACTGAATGATGTAATAAATGTCTCCTGTTTCTGATATCTGCAGGATATCAAACTAAACAAAATGGGTTGGGTAGTCTTATTGCAGTTCTTAATACATGCGAGTCTTCTGCATTATACTGTTTATAATGGTTATTAGCTGGTAGTCTATTTTAGAGAAGGCACAGCGATGGGTGATGTGGAAAATGGAAATGCTACACTGCTGCAGTATGGAGTTTTCTTCTGATCCTACGATTATGATGCGCTGTTGGGGTAGTGTAGGAGGGGCTTTATTCTGCAACTAACCCATGTTCTGAATCAGGAGTACTATTTTTCATTCAGTGACACTGGCATCAACAACTTGATAAACATTCAACTCACCATGAACTAAAAATAAGCTGTGTTCAAATTCACAGCCTAAAATGTAGAAAGGAAGAATGTGCATTATATAGGATCCTCAGAACATCCCAAAACAGAGACAATAAAATATTTTAAAAGTGTAGTGCAATGGGAGATCGCCTTGCTCTTCTTCAAATAGTGCCATGGGAATCTTTTACTTCTACTTGAACAGGTTTAATGTCTGACATTTGGGTGACAGAAGCTGACACAAGAATATTACTAACTGAGCCAAACCAAAGAACCTCCATATGTCAGGACTGGGACCATTAGTGGCTGCAATTGTACTTCTGTTTTTAACCACAATTAGATGAAAGAACAGGTTTTCTATAAAGGCTGCACTGAATAAGTTGCAATAACCTTTTAATCCTGATCAATTTACACAAAAGAAATTGTCAAAACTGTTTGAAGAGTTTTCTAAAAAGAGAGGTTTTTAACTATCTCATCACCCTGAACACATTACATCACAATGATATCTGTAAAAGGAGCCTCTTTTTGTTTCAGTAATTTACTCAGGAAATCCTTCTGCTGGGTGTTGCGGTGTTGGGAAGACATTCAATTTGAAACATCACTATTTTTCTCCACAACCCATCAGCACATGGTGCAGAACACCTGGGGAAAGGGCTGTCTTAGAAACAACACCAACAGCTTACATTTATATACAATCTATTAAACTTTAAAATAGAGTTGGTCTTTAATCTATCCACTATCTACTTTGGATGGTTTCTGACAGCGTGGAACAGCTCAATGGGGGAAAAAATTGGTTGCTTTGCGCCTCCCATTAGCGAGGGCGCTAATGGGGCACAAAGCAATTAGCGCCCAGGCAATGGCGATGTCTGCGCCGCTCGCGAAATTGACCAGAGTTTTTGCGATGGCGCAAAAGTCTACCGCCCTGATCTCCTGCACCCGCAGATCGTGATGTCAGTTGAGCGTGCAACGCCCCGGTGGTGCCCCGGACCGGATATCGAGTGGCGCCCCTCTCCTTTCCGCCTGCTGCAAGCAACAACAGGAAGACCGGAATGTTTTCCAGTCGGTGAGGGGCTGGGGGGGGGGGGCTATTTAAAGGCGCCCTCTTCCTGCCTTTTTTTGTGGTAGACATTTTTGCACCACTCATTCTGACAGAGATTTTGAGAGACAGAGACTTCTGCATAGAGTTAACGCTGTGTGAAGTAGTTTTGGCTACTGAGCACCACTTTGCAAGTTCTTTTGGATTTGACCTTCATTACTTCGATTGCCAAGACACAATGGGGGCTGCACTGATTCGGGGCGTCGTCCTGCGCCTGCAGAATCGGAGGCAACTGAGAAACAAAGAGAGAGTGGCAACCATGGCCAGACGGAGGAGGGCCAACAGGCCTCTGCACAGGAGACCTTACCCTCCCAGGGTATTCCGGGAACAAGTCTCCTACATCCCAGGGTATTCCAGGAACAAGTCTCCTACATTCATTTGTCTGAGGAGCAGTGTTTGCGAAGGCTGCACTTCAGCAAGGAGGTGGTCACTGAGCTCTGCCACCTGCTGCAGCCTCAACTGAGGACCAGGACGTCTCTGTCGGTGGCAGTGAAGGTCAAAGTGGCTCTGAATTTTTATCGCACCGGCTCCTTTCAAGCAGCTACTGGGGACATCAATATCTCCCAGTTCACGGTCCATTGCTGAGTCAGTCAGGTCACAAATGCCCTCTATAAAAGGAGACGCCAGTACATCTCTTTCCTGATGACCCGGGCCAAACAGCATGAATGCGCATTCGGCTTTGCGAGGATAGCGGGCTTCCCCATGGCGCAGGGCGCCATTGACTGCATGCATGTGGTATTGCGGGTACCGCATGAGAATGCAGAGGTTTCCCAAAACCGCAAGGGGTTCCACTCCTTAAATGTCCAGTTGGTCTGTGACCACAGACAGCTGATACTCGCTGTCAATGCCCGTTATCCTAGCAGCAGCCACGATGCTTTCATTCTGCGCCAGACTGCTGTGCCAGACCTTTTCCAGGCAACGCATCAGCCAAGTGGTTGGCTCCTCGGGGACAAGGATTATCCACTCTGCACCTGGCTGATGACACTGCTCCATAACCCCAACACCCCTGCTGAGCTGTGGTACGACGAGAGCCATCTCGCCACCAGGGACATCATTGAGCAGACGATCGGCATGCTCAAGCAACAGTTCCGCTGTCTGGACCACTCAGGAGGAGCCCTGCAGTACTCGCCTGAGCGAGTCTCCCTCTTCATAGTTGTGTGCTGCATTCTTCATAACCTTGCAATCCTCAGGACCCAGCCAATGCCACCAGGCCGTGGAGGACCACCGGAGGAGGAGCAGCAGCAGCACCAAGGCGGGAGGGAGGCCCACAATGTTGAAACTGCAAGGGCTGTCCGTCAATGACTGATGACAAGCCGCTTCTAGGCCCCTACTGAGGAAATGGCTTCTGGCATGGAGAACATGATGGAAAGCAACCCGCAGCCCCAAAGCCGGCCAAGGCAGCAATGATTCCAAAGGCCAAACGTACATTTTGAATACAAAAACTTTATTTTACAAACTCTGTGCGTCATTTCTTCATGACAAACTAATAGAAACAAACACAAAACATCATTAATTAACATAACTGATTCTCACAACCTGGAGATAATGGCTAAAACACTAAACAAAAAAGTTTGAACACAAACCTTGGCCTGTAATAAAAACATTCCTAACATTTCGTCAGACCTCCTACTTTTTGCCCTTCGAGGGTCATCTCCTTCCCTTGCGCACTTCACCCCTTCCCACCCTACTGCTCCTCCGTAAAGGGGCCCCAGTGGCTGCAGCAAGGCTGGTGGAAGGCTACTGAATGTCAGAACCTGAGACTACAGATGCCCTTGAAGAATGGCCTCTACCAGCTCTGGGCCTGGAGGGCCCGGCTACAGACTGCACCAACTCTGCATGGGCGGTGGCAAGTGCAATGGGGAAGTGACAGTGGTGGCAGCAGGAATGCTGTCCTCTTGAGAGAGGACAGCAACTCTCTGCTCGACCGACACACTGGCACTCCCACGGGGCAGCACCTCGGCATCCGGAGCAATCTGCTGGACCACAGATTGCTGGCCTGCTGCGGCGCGGTAAGAGCCCCGGGGCAATATGGCTGAACCAGCGATGATGATAGCTATCAGTGCTTGCGTGGCCTTAATCCGAGACTGCATGAGAGCAGTCCGAGATTGGATCACGGCAGCTAGTGACTGAATTGCAGCACTTAACATTTGCGTGGCATCCGCCTGTGCTACAGCGTAGTGCTCCACACTCCTTGCCAGTGCATCAATGCTTTCGGGCACCCTTCCCACTGCACCCATGAGCTGAGTGTGCATGTCCACCACCTGGGTGTTCATTTCAGCGATGAGCCGCTCCTCCTCTGCGTCAAGTGCAGCAGGACTCGCTGCCCTAATCTCCCTCCGGGGAGAAGGCCCCCGAGCTTCCCTAGCCACATCGCATTGCTGCAGCCTGCTGGGTCCCGGAGCTTCACCCTCATCAGACCCTTGCCCCCTGCTCCCCTCCAGGGAAGACGTGATCCCAGTGTGGGCATGGGCTTCCTCAGGAGAGGGTGGCGCTGAGGCTCCGGCTTCTGCTTCCTCTTCACCTGCGGCTTCACTCCCACTGGCAGCTTGAGGGCCCGTCTCCTCAACTGGTGAATCACCATCTGAAAGCAGGGAGGTACAAGAATGGCTTTAGTGTGACGGCAGGTGGGCAGTAAGGGAGGAAGGAGTGGAGTGATTTAGTAAGTTGGATTGAAAGGTCAAAGGCTGGTGTTGTGAGGGACAAGTGGAATGAAAGAGAGAAAGCTGTTGACCTTACCATTGCTGTCCCAAACAGGGTCGGCCGCTCCAGGGGCGACGGGACCGATCACCTGGCTTGCCACAATCCTGTGGACGCACGCCTCAAGATCGCCGAGGGGTTGCAGCTGAGGCCACCCTCCACCTGTCCGTTGCTGCTGTCTCCTATTATGAGATCACTTGGCCTGCAAGAAAAAGGATGGCGTCTGAGTAAATATACAGCCATGGTCTTGCCTGGTGTGCCTCCCATAGCTGAATAGCCCTTACTGTATGCAAGGTGTAGAATGTGCGTGTGTGTTTTATGAGAGGGCCATAGGTGTTGGATGAGTGTTGGGCATTGGGGTTTTAAGACCCTCTGGCCATAGAGTGAGGTTGAGATGGAGGGATGGAGAGGTATTGAAAAAAAGCCACTCACCCTGACAACCCGAGTGAGGTCGTTGAACTTTTTGCGTAATTGAGTATGGGTCCTGGGCACCATGCTCCTGGAGGAGACGCTCCGAGCCACCTCCCTCCACACTCTTCTGTACTCGTGCAGCAAAGGCCTCCTGCTGCTTTCAGGGTAGAGTATAGATCTTCTGCACTCCACCGCACCAACCAGAGCCTCCAAGGCCCACTCGCTGAAGGGCTGAGCTCATTCTCTCACCCTCTCCATAGTCCTTGGCTGGAAAATTTAGGCACAGGTCTCTCCAGGTGAGATTCAAGGCTCCAATGAGCAGGGTGTGGCTAGAGAGCAAGATCGACCCTCCCCTTTAAGAACTGACCGGTGCCAGTGTGTCTGTGTTCCATCGCTAACTGACATCGCTCCTCGGCCTTTGCGCCTTAAGACAGGTGTGAAGCACCTGATTTTGCGCTCCAATCACCTCCAGGGGTGATAAAAGCCAAGTTTGCAGTCAGAGGCGATAATTAGCAGCAGGCGCTAAGCTTTGTGCCCGGCCGATAATTACACCCCAAATGGGGCGATACTGAATTTCTCCCCCAATATCCCAAGCTACTCTCAGTAGCAATGTCATCAAAATGATGCTCCTCGAGTAATAGTACGTGATAGGGCAGGAAGACAAGCTAATATTATCAAATTGATCCATAGTGACAACCTCACAATGTTAGTGCCTTACCAATTTTCTTGCAAGTTGCATCATGGAGGATGGCTTTATATTGTGCCTTTGCGGTGTGCCAATTGGCTGCTGCGTTTCCTACATTTCCTACAACAGTGACTACACTTCAAAATTACTTCGGGACATCTTTGAGGTTGTGAAAGACGATATATAAATGCCTGTTCTTTCTGGTTTCCCACATTGCCACAGTGACTACACTTCAAATAGTGCTTCATTGGCTGTAAAGCGCTTTGAGACGTCGTGAAAGGCGCTATAGAAATGCAAGTCTTTCTTTCGTTCGTTTACCTCAGATAAGTAACATAAAAGACAAAAGATACATATCGTGCTGAACTGATCCCAACTGGGCTGGGAACACATAACAATAGCATGGAAATACGTCCAGAATCTAACATTATGCCATCAAAAATGTTCCTATATCACTTACTCCTTCTGTCACATATAATGGCCTGGAACTTCCTGGAAGATTTTGGCGTAACTACGGCACAAGAGTGTTGCACCGGTTTCTTCCCGAGGAAATTCATGCGCAAGTGATTTACGCCGGTTCTACACTGAAATATTGCTACATGAGAATATCCTCGATTATTTATGCCGCTTCCGAGATAAAGCTGCCTGAACCGTCTGCCGTTCATTTACATAGCTCCACCCCCCACACAAGACCAGCTCATGAGAAAAAGATTTGTCTTTGCATAAATTACGTGGAAACTGCTGGAAAATCTCATACTTTGTTAGCTAGTGCCTGTCACATGATCACATCTAATCCAGAGCTTTTATACTTCTGTACTGCTGGCTAAGACTGCATCATAGTCACCTTGCAGTAGTCATTGAGTCAATTATACACAGTTTCAAACAGGGAAATATTCCTAGCCAAGCAACTTGGCAGAGCATCTAATCAAGGCGAGTTATTTCAGATTGGGATATGGGAAGAAAGCTGTAGATATCAGCATGATGTGCAAAAAAATCACTTATTGCAATTTTTAGAGTTGGAAATATATTTATTTTAATGAGATTTAACTCCATCATCATTCATTTGAGTACACTTGACTCTGGATATGTATCATTCTATTTTGAAATGCTCTACCCCCTTCTCTCTTTTTCAGTTGAACACCAAATAGTTACATAGAGAATAACAGATGGCTGGTGAATTAGAAGGTTGTAAATGACTCACGGGGTTCGGATGACATCATAAAACTACTGGAGTGAAGCGTCAATACTTTATGAACATCACTGGAACCCTCAAGAGTATATTACAGCTGTAAAATCAATTCCAGGCATTTTCTAATTTGTACAGATTTTATAAGTACAGTTTCCCCATTTAATGCTTAGTCATTGGAGTTCACATTAACAGCTCCTGCTGCAGCCAGCTGCCATCATAAGCCATCACATAGTTCCAAGCAACTTTCAATCATGTTTCGTGAGTGAGGCTTATAAAATTATTGTGTTAGTGTGGGGCAGTTATACTGGCATTTGACAGGAAGAGAGCGCTTTGCTGAAATATAATACATTCTAGAAATTCCCCTCGAGCCCAGTTTGGGGCGCTAAATGAGAAAAGCTGGAAAAGTTAGCGCCAGGCGCTAACCTCTTCCGGCCTCTCTCAAATTCCCATTTTTTGCTCCAAGAGGGAGGCGGAGTGCTAAATCAAGCACACTGGGGCCACTTGGCGCTGCCGTGTTGCAGGGCCTCTTCCCTGAATTAAAGGGAAGGGCCCCACGCTGCAAACTCTGCAATTAAAAATAAAAAAATATTACCTGGCTAACCGATCGCGACACGGACCCCTGCTTCCGGAAGCACAAATTAAAAAAAAAAATTTTTTAATTTTTTTAAATCAAACATTTTTTTCCAAGGCGGCCCACTAGCAGCCAGCCGGCCGCCCTGCTCGCGTCCCCCTGCAGCAGTCGCCGCTATCGCCCAGCACTGCTGCAGGGGGCGAAGGGGAATTTTTTGCACGCCGGGGCGCTACGCCCGGAGATGATCATGATCATGATCTCCGGGCGCGCGCAAGATCAGGGCGCAACTCAGCAGCGCCGTCGCTAACCTCCCGCGGAATTTGGCAGGAGGCAAGCCTTTGTGCCCCATTAGTGCCCCCCACGGGAAGCGCAAAGGAGTGGAATTTCTCCCTCCCCCATGATCTTTTACTGACTTATAATATTGCTACATTTCGATTGGAGCATCAGTGATTCTGAGTGACCTGGGGGAAAGATGGTTTTGGAAGCTTTGTGTAGAGAAATCATTTATGGCTTCACTACATATAGTGTCCAGTTCAATTCTTCCCCCATATTAACTATTTGTTTCCTATCCACTCTAACAACAGAATGATTTAAGCAGTAATGAATCTTGCACTTAAGAGGATACTGGAGGAGTCTCTCTGTGGCAAGACTTTAAACAATCTCGGATTTGCTGATGACATTGAGCTTATAGCAACATCGAAAACAGATCTGCAGAGACTAACTGAAAATTTGGATTACAGCCTTTGTTAGAAGGAAATGAAATCTCGTTTTGCTCGTTGCTGCTTGTACAGATGTTGTCCAATTTACACTTGGCGCTAGATGGTGACAAAGTGGCGATAGTAGTCACAATGAAAGAAAGACGACGAAAAATCAGCAATGGGAAAGTCACTTGCCTCATAGAAGCGCATCCCTCTCCTCTAGTATCCGAACTCTCAGCACCCAACCAACCGTCCCTTGAATAACCCCAATATTTTTAACTCCACTACCCTCCCTGGCAAACCATGTGCAACCTTCAGCACTGATTAAAGCCGTGCTTCCTAACATCAGTTTAAAATTCATTTTTCACTAATTTCCAATGATGTCCTCTGGAGCTTCTTCCTCCTGGCTTCTATAAAGTAGAAATCTGTTGTTTACATTCTCTATACGAGTTAAATATACACTTAAGCTCTCCACTAAAAAGGAGGTTAAGCTTTTCCAATTTTTCCTCATAACTCATCTCTTTACATCGTCTTTATAATGGAATACTTACACTTATGACACCTTTCAGTCTAAAGTGTCTCAAAGTGTTGTGCAGACAGAGCTGTCCTTCCCATTGCACGTAGGGGAAATCTGCTACCCAATCCATCCCAGTCTTCTGGCTTGAGGGGGATATCCAGAAAAGGCAAAATGGAGAGCCAAAAATAACCCGAAAATTAAAATGAGAAAAGGTTGATGAATTGTGCCGTGTGTATACAACGATCTAATATTTCAAGAAAATTTAGAGGCTATGTAGACCTTCCTGAGTTTCCTTGGCCAGCAATCATTTTATAGCTCACAGTGTCAGCTGTGGTTCAGTGGGTAGCACTCTTGCCGCCGAGTCAGAAGGTTGTGGGTTCCAGTCCCACTCGAGGGACTTGAGCACAAAAATCTGGTTCACACTCCAGTGCAGTGCTGAGGGAGTGCTGCACTGTCGGAGGTGCCGTCTTTCGGATGAGACGTTAAACCGAGGCCTCGTCTGCTCGCTCAGGTGGATGTAAAAGATCCCATGGCACTATTTTGAAGAAGAGCAGGGGAGTTATCCCCGGTGTCCTGGGCCAATATTTATCCCTCAATCAACGAAACAAAAAAAATTATCTGGTCATTATCACATTGCTGTTTGTGGGAGCTTGCTGTGCACAAATTGTCTGTTGCATTTCCTACATTACAACAGTGACTACACTTCAAAAAGTACTTCATTGGCTATAAAGCGCTGAGACACATCCGGTGGTTGTGAATGGCACTATATGAATGCAAGTCTTTCTTTTTCTTTATAGGAGAAGGTATTCAGACATGAGTCAGTGGCTGGTTTCAGAGGTTGACAGTGTTTAAAATAAATACAATAAAATGCAAATTAGAGAATATTTCCAAATATCAAGTGTTAATTGTAATTAAACATTCAGCATGTGCATTCGTAGATGCCAGGAGCAATTCAAATTTAATTATAATAAAAATGTGCAAATACAGGCACAGGGTCGAGAGCTGCAGGGTGCAGAAAGCACAGCAGAGGAAAACCATTTTGAGATGCATTCCAGACATTAGTGGTGTTATTTAAAGTGAAGTAAATTAAAAAGGGTCAGGACATCTGCTCAGTGTGGGCTCTGTACATTTACAGCATTAAACTGCAAGGGTTGTCGAGCTTTCACCAGTTGAACATTGGGAAAACCAAAGTCATCTCTTTGGCTCCTGCCAAAGACTCTGTACCCAATTTCTCACTCTACCCACTCTCTGGTTGCTCACTTAGGTTCAGTCAACCTAAGTTCCCTGTTCGACTGATTGTTGAACTTCAAACACTATGGGGTTAAATTGGATAAGACCTGAAAACGGGCGCGGGGAACACGGTGCACAATTAACCCGTGCCCGTTCACTGCGCTGCAGGCAGGATGTTAAATTCATGCTGCCTGCTGTTTACCGTGATTGCAGCCGGCACTACACACGCGGTTCATTGGCAGCACGGGTCAGCAGTGGGCCCAATGTCACAAGTGGCTAGCGCTACTTAAAGGTAGCCTGCACCTCTTAAAGGGGAGGTATCGATGATTAAGGTCTCTGCATATCTAATCCTCCTCCTCTCTCATCCCACAATCCCTTGACTTACAAGCTGCAGATGATGTAAGCACACACTTCTTGCTCTCTCCTCTTAACTCACCACAACCCAACCCTTGTCCCTTTTTCATTTCAGGTACCCAAGAACTGGAACCTTCCCAGTCAGAAGAGAAAAGAGGAAAATGACAGTGAAGAGGAGGAGATATCATCACTCGATCTTACACTCACAGCCACATATGCGGAGACTGGCACCGCACGTACTTTTTAGGCTAGGCAAGGCAAGAAAAGTGATCTGCATGTGGTGAGACACCGAGCACAAGTGCGCAGGAGCCAGGGTGGGGAGACAGGTTAGTGCAGGCGCCAGCTCGCCGGAGGGAGAGGTCACACATTAGTTCTACTGCAGAAGAGTCAGATGAGGACTTTGATGGTCCAGGCTACTGAAGATGACTGATGGGCATACATAACCAAATGCATGGTGTACTGGAAAGCCTGCCAGGAAGCCTGTGTTCAATGTCAAAGAGCATGGAGGAGTCCACATCCAACCTGGCACAGGTCTTTGTGCAGAGCTTGGAGCCCATCCTTTCAAAGATGAAATGGGTGGTCACCTCCATCAGTGCACCTGTGGAACCCACCATGATGCAGCGTCCAATGGCACAGCTTCCATCAAAGGTCTGATTGCTGGCTTGCAAACTCAGACTGCTGCCATTATGGCTCTGGATACCAGTGTTCAAAGGGGCTTCCAAGGTGTCACAGCAGTCCAGCAATCTGTTCTCCAACAGATCGCCAGGATTGCGGAGGTGCCGCCCCAGGAGAATGGCAGTGGCTCCATGGAACAGGAACCTGCTGTCCTCTCAGGGTGACAGCATCCCTACTCCTGCCACTCCACCAGCACCCTTGCTGTTGCTCGTCAGACAGCCAGCCCAGTCTGTTGCAGCCCAGGCTGAGATGGTGCAGTCTGAAGCCGAGCCCTCTAGACCCAGAGGTGCTTGAGGTCATCCTCCAAGGCCATCTGCAGTCTCCTCAATTGAAGGTCAGCAGCCTTCCAACTCCCATGCTGCAGCCACTCGGAAAGCACTTCGTAGGAAGACTAGGAAAGGTAAAGGCACACAGAGACTAAGGGAATGCACAGGGTGATTAGTTAAATTTTGTATGCATTATTTAATGAGTAAAATTGGATTTGAATTTTCATATCCTGGTGGATTGTATTTTTGTGCTGTCAAAAAGAGGACGAAGTGATGGTCAGTGATTGAGAAAAGGTAAAGAGTGTGGGACTGTTGGTAAATGGGGAGGTGTAGTTGAGGTTACAGGTATTGCTCATAAATAATCTGTCGCATAGAGCCCAGGTAGAAAGGGGCGGTCCACATTGTAGCCTCCCTTTCTCTTCCTCTTCCCTCTTACAGCAGCTTGTCTTGCTCTGCATGGCCTCTCTCCATTCTCCCAGTCATGTTCAATTTCCAGAGGGAGCCCTACCAGGATACCCATGTCTGGAAGCAACTTCTTTTAGCACAGTATTTTATATGACAAAAAAACATACTGCAAGACCAGCCAGACTACTCCCTGTAGAGTAATGACACTTTAGCCAAGTATAGGAAACCCACAACAATGCATACAATTGCACCAATAGCCAGAAGAAATAATCCAGCAACTAACCTGTAAGGACTGCACGATCCCTTTAAGTAGCGCTGGGGGTGGGGTCATTCATTCTGTTTAACGTTGCATTCGGCTGTGCGAGATTAAGACAGGTCGTCGGCTGGAGTATGGAGTGGGAAAATGGCAATGGTGGTTTCAAATTAGTGTCGCAAACCCCTTTTCCAAGATGGCGCCCTGCGCACTTCTCGCCGGAAGCGTGCGCGCGCATCTTGGACCCCATTGTCGAGCATTATTTTGCTGCACAGCACCTAAAAAACAGGTGCCACACAGCCCAGTTAAGCCCCCTATGGGTCCTATCCAACACGAGGACCACACACTTCCACCTCCACAACATCAGCTCCACTACTGCTGAAATCTTTAGCCATGGTTTTGTTGCCTAAATGTTTGACATTTCAAATGCCTTCTTTTGCAAGCTGTTTCCTATACAAACTCCAACTTGTCCAAAATCCAGCAACCTACTTCAATTTCAATTTTTTTTCAATTTTTCAATTTTCAATTTTATTTGTCACATAACCAAATACAACAAGTGAAATCCAGTCAGTGAAATGCTTTTTTCTTAACAAGCCGAGCGCACCAAGCAGCAAAGGACACTTAGCTGCTGGTACGCACGGAGCCCGCAAGGACGGCCCTATCTGGCAGCATGCCTTGTTTGCCCATCATTCTTGTCCTCACCAACATCCATCAACTCCCAATTCAAAATCCTCATCTTCGCTTAAAAATTCCACCATTGCCTTGTCCAAGTCGATCACTGCAATTTCGTCTGGCCCTACAGTTGTCACACTCGGGGCCTCAAGTGCATCCTGCCCTTCTGGTGGGTTTCACTTGCAAACATACAAAATTGATGGGCAGGAAAAGATCAGCTGGTCCATCAAGCCTGCTCTGCTCCATGACAGTCGGAGCATCATGACTAAACACTTCCTTCACCAGCAACCCCCCCCACTTTAATTTCCTGGGGGAGGCAAAAAAATAGGGCCAAAGGGCAAAATGCTCTGTAAAATACCTCTCCAACCTCAAGTGATCAAAATCAGTGCTGGAGATCACTGTGGCAAAGCTTTCAGCATCTAGGTCCCACTTGTTAGATCCGGTGATTCTGAGAGTATGATGTTTTTCAATAACCACACGGATGCTGTAACTTAACAATCAACAGGTATTTACTGGAGTAGGGTAGTCTCAAGACTGGGGTACAGAGGCATGCTCAAGGCTTATATACAGGTGTGGTCACTGCCGGTACTACAGTATATAGGAGCTGTAAAAGTAGTTCTGACTTAAAGGTACATACACTACAATTCCTCCCCTTTTAGATTAGTACCCATAATATTCAAATAACAATTAACACTTTAACATGTATATTAAACAACAATAGTCCATTTATAGAATCAGTCTGTGGGGCGGCTTCCTGATCCTTTCGGGATAGCGCCATTCCTGAGGTTCTTGTTCTTGGTGCGGAGGCGATTCTGGCCCCTTTTCATCGGTTAGTTCATCGGGTTCCACTGCTACTGGTTCGGAGGTAGATGCTACCGGTATGTCGGGTTCATCCCCAGGTACGCAAGACATGGGGTTGACTCGTTCCTGTGACGCTAAGATCTGATCAACGTGGCGTCTCACAATGTTCTCCCCGACATCCACTGTGTACATTAATGGCCCCTGCCGTGTGCATATCGTTCCGGGTTGCCATTTCTCTGTTCGGTAGTCATGGGCCAAGGCTGGTTGTCCTACATTGAAGCTCCTTGTCGGCTTCTCATTGATGTGCTGGAATTGTTTATCCTCAACATTTCTTCGCACATTTGGTCTAAGCAAGTCCAGACAAGATCGCAACCTTCGGTTAAAGAACATCATGGCCGGGGTCTGGTTGGTAACTGCATGTGTCGCGTTTCGGTAGGCCAATAAGAAATTGTCCAGCTTATGCTGTAGTGGAATTTCATCGTTGCACATGGCCTTTATCGCCTTCTTAAAGGTTTGTACGAACCTCTCAGCCAATCCATTTGTGGCTGGATGATACGGGGCAGATGTGTAATGCCTTACCCCATTCCTTCTCATAAATTTTTGAAACTCTTCGGACACAAACTGTGCTCCATCATCAGAGCAAATCTGCTCTGCCAAGCCATTTCTGGCAAATATGGTCCGTAGGACTGCAATCGTTTTCTCTGTAGTGGTTGAGGACATTTTTATCACCTCAGGCCACTTCGAATGAGCATCCACTGCTATTTAGAACATTGAGTCCATGAATGGACCAGCAAAATCAATATGCACCCGTTGCCATGGAGAGGAGGGCCACTCCCACGGGTGTAGAGGGGCATGTGGTGGTGCATTTTGGAACTTCTGGCATCCTGAGCAGCTCTTGGTTAGGTCTTCGATTTGTTGATCGATTCCCGGCCACCACACATAAGCCCTAGCAAGGCTTTTCATTTTCACTCCCCCCAGATGACCTTCATGTAGCTCATTTAGCACTCTCTCCCTTAACTTGGGTGGAATCACCACTCTGGATCCACACATCACTGTCCCCTGGCATACTGACAGCTGTTCTCTTCTGGATGAGAATGCTGGCAACAGTGAGTCGCCATGTGTTGGCCATCCCCTCACCGTCAAATCATATACCCGAGACAGCGTCGGATCATTGCGGGTCTCCTTCTCTATATCCGCGTTCGTTACTGGCAATCGTTCAATTATTGACGAATAAAATATCTCGATAGGGTCCACTGCTGGTGCTTCCTCCACAGTAGGCAGTGGCAGGCGCGATAGCCCATCAGCGTTTCCATGCTGTTTCGTGCCTTTATATTCTATTTCATATTGATTTGCCCCTAGAAACAGGGACCATCTTTGTAACCGTTGTGCCGTCATTACTGGAACGCCCTTCTTAGGATTAAAGATGGAGACAAGTGGTTGGTGGTCAGTCAGCAAGGTGAACTTCTGCCCATGCAGATAGTGGTTGAATATTTTTACTCCCCATACTAGGCTGAGGGCCTCCCTGTCAATCTGGGCGTAGTTGCACTCGGCTGAGGTTAGTGACCGAGACGCAAAGGCTACTGGCCTCTCCAACCCATCTGGGAATTTGTGCGACAGCACCGCTCCAATACCATAGGGTGATGCATCACATGCCAAACGAATTGGTAGTGCTGGGTTGAAATGGGCCAACACCTCTTTTGATGTGATCAATTCTTTACACTTCTGGAAAGCTCATCTACGTTCGTCACTCCACTTCCATGGTACCCCCGTTTGCAGTAGGGTGTTCAGTGGGTGTAATACCGTGGACAAATTTGGTAAGAACTTATGGTAGTACTTTACCAGCCCGAGGAACGACCTCAGTTGTGACACATTTTCCAGTGCTGGAGCCTTGACTACTGCCTCAATCTTTTCAGGGGACTTATGTAACCCCTCTTCATCGATGACGTGGCCACAATACGAGATCTGCTTCTGGAAAAACTCGCACTTGTGGTGATTAGCTCGTAGCCCATATTCCTTCAATCTAGTGAGCACCTGCTCCAGGTTGGCGAGGTGATCACTGTCATTTTCGCCCGTGACCAGGATGTCGTCCAAATAACACTGGGTCCCTGGAATCCCTTGCAGGACTTGATCCATTGCCCTTTGCCAAATAGCCGGAGCCAATGCTACCCCGAACACCAGCCAGTTGTATTGATAGAGACCTTTATGAGTGTTAATCGTAAGGTATTGTTTCGAGGCTTCTTCTACCTCCATTTGCAAGTACGCCTGGGCTAGATCAATTTTGGTGAAGCGTTTACCTCCAGATAGTGAGGCGAAAATATCCTCAATTCGTGGAAGCGGATATTGTACCGTGTGAAGGACTGGGTTCACTGTCACCTTAAAATCCCCACAGATGCGGACCTTCTTTGGTTCCCCAGGCATATTACTCAACGACCTCTTCATTACAGGAATGATGGGTGTAGCCCACTCGCTCCAGTCTACTTTGGGCAGTACTCCTGAACGTTCCAACCCTTCCAGCTCTGCTTCAACAGCTGGTCTGATCGCATAAGGCACTGGTCTAGCCTTCAGAAACTTTGGGCTTGCATTTTCCTCTATTTTAATCGTTGCCGTTATGCCTTTTAGTGTTCAGAGTCCCTCCTGGAACACTTCTTTTGCATCAGTTAGCAGTTTTGACAGTCGTCCAGGTGTGATGTCGTCCTCTTTTTTGGCCTCAACCTTCAGTGCCTGTATGGAATGCCAATCTAATTGTATCTTCCGGATCCATTCACGTCCTAGCAGTGGTGGTCCTCCATCTGGCAATACATATATATCCATTTTAGGTATTTCCTGGCCTTTATATATCACTTTCACCCTTATTTTTCCTTTGGGGTAGACTTTTTGCCCCGTGTACGTCTTCAAGACAATCTCTGTAGCTTTCAAGGGTATATGTGAAAATAGCCGCTTGTAGTCCCTTTGGTTTATGACTGTTAGGGCTGATCCTGTGTCCAATTCAATTTTCACTTGGACTCCGTCTATCTTGAGTGTAACCCAGATAGTCTGGTGATCCTCCATTTTGGTTACCTTATGTAGTTTCAGACAACCCAGCTCCTTGCTTCCGGAGTCTGTGTCACTTTTCTGTTAGTCTGAACTACTGTCCATCACCTTGTGTACCTTTTTGTACTTCTCCTGTGGAGATTTCTTACAGTTGGTTTTCTTCCCAGACCTGCAGATTCTTGCTATGTGTCCTGCTTTTCCACACTGTCTGCACACTTGGTCCTTGAACCAACAATCCTTCCGGAACCATTCACGTCCTAGCAGTGGTGGGCCTCCATCTGGCAATGCATATATATCCATTTTAGGTATTTCCTGGCCTTTATATATCACTTTTGTGTGTTGTTCTGCCGCAGCGATAGCACTTCCCTGTTCCAAAGGACATTTCATTGGTGCCATATTCTTGCGGTCCAAGTTGTATCTCTGCAGCGCCCCTTGCGGCTGCTTCGTGATACTGCCTTACTGAAAGCCTTGTCCAGCGTAAGATCCTTTTCTGATAGAAACCGTTTCTGGGTTCCTTCACTTTGCAGCCCACACACAAACTTGTCCCTTAACGTATCTGCTAGTCCCGCTCCAAACTGGCAGTGTTTCGATAGCTTGCGCAGTTCCGTTAGGTACTCAGCATTGCTTTCGTCTTTGTGTTGGTTCCTTTTATGGAACTTAAATCGTTCCGCTATCAGCAGCGGTGTGGGGTTTAAGTGGTCCTGTAGGATTTCTACTATGCTTTCGAAATTCTTGTTCACAGGCTTCTCTGGGGTTAATGGCCCAGTAATTCCGGGCACAACGCGCGAGTACGGACGGGGTACTCACGCGTGTGCCCGGAGGAATTGCCGGTTTTCAGCATGCACAGCGGATGCGCTGAAAACCGGCATTTCCTGTCCTCTGACCCAAGGGGTTAAGAGGCAGAACGCGCGCGACTGCACAGTAAAATTCCTTTTTTTTTTCCCCCCCAGAGTTGCGCGTGTGTAAAGGCCTCCAGTCTTTACGCGTGGAAAAACAAGACGCAAGTATTTAGTTTTTCAGGTAAGTGGGCTTTTAGTACAATGTAGAAATTTTTTTCCCCCACAGGTTTGTTATTTTTAAAGAATTTACAGGATGGTAAGTTTCATTTTAGACCCTATTTTTTTTAAATTTATTTTTTTCAAGAAATTGATTAATTGTTTAAAACATTTTTTTAAAACTTATTTATAGTTAATACAATCAGTGGGATGTTTTTTGAAATTTTATTTAAAGCTAAAGTAGTGTTTTGGCAGCCCATACTTTTTATGAGTTTGACAGCTCTTACTGTCAAACTCATGAATAAGTTTCCCCTCCCTTGATTGGCTGCACAGTGCTCACCTGATCCCAGCCGGCACATCGCACTAACTACGCTGCTGGATCAGGTCAGCACATCGCGCAGACATCGGAACCGGGCCTGTGACAGGAAATGCAAGCAGGCCCGGGCTTCAGATGTCAGCGCGCAGGGTGAGTGCAGATCGGGGGCTTGCACGCGCGGCAAGCCCCCGATCCTAATTTCAGGGCCATTATGGGTTACTGCAAAACCTAAGTTTTTGCACCCATGGAATTTAACAAAACCAGTGCTTTCCTAGCATCTGGCACTTAATTCGCCCTGCAGTACACCTCAATACGTTCCACATATGTCGCCCAATCTTCGACTTCATTGTCGAACGTAGAGATACTGCCACTCTTCTGCATCCCTGAATGTGATTTAACTGTCAAAAATGGCGTCTCCCGCGCTTCCCCTTCTTCTCCGCTGGCACAAAATGGCATCTCCCGCGCTTTCTTTCCTTCCCGCGCTCACCCTCCTTCTCCGCTGCGGCTTCTAAAAGTGGCGTCTCCCACGCTCTTCCTTCTTCTCCGCGGCTCAATGGCATCTCCCGCGCTCTCCCTTCTTCTCCCTTGTTCACTGGAACACTGTTCAGCCCTTGAGCCCTGGCTGTGCTCTGCGCGTTTTTTTTTTTCTTTTTTGTGCGCCTTTCCCGTTTCCGCCGCTTGGTCCTGAACCCGGCTGTTGCTTTACCCTCTCTCTCTCCATTTTGTTTTTCCTCGACGCCGCTTGGTTTTCAACCCCTGGCTGCGCCCTGTGCGCTTCACCCTCTGTCTTACCCCGTTGACGCTGCTCGGCTTTCTCTCCGCCGTCAGTCGGCTCCAGCCGCCGCTGTCCGGGAAGGGTCTGCGCTGTACCGGTCGTCAGTCTATTGCTGATCGTCGTGGCTGAGGAACCAAGCCCGGCTCTCCACAGCCTCCCCTGCGATGTTCACTCTCTGCCGGACGACTGGCTGGTTGCTCGTGGTCGACGCCCGTGCTTCTAGCCTCAACTTTCTTCCACCGCCCTCCCGGAGCGAACCCTCGAAGGAAAATGCAGAGTTGCAGGTAGATTCTATTATGTCCGTGTATAATGGAGACACGGACTGCAGGAGTTGGTTATAACAGGTCTTTACTGAATGGAGACAATCTGGAACTACTATGTAAATGTTACTACACAGGCTTATATACAGGGGTGGTCACTACTGGTACTGCAGTATACAGGGGCTGCAGAATATAGTTCCTTCTGCAAAGTACATACACTACAATTCCTCCCCTTTTAGCTAAACAGTACATAGCATTCGATTAACAATGAAATAACATATTTACAATTACAGTTGCTAGATACATTAGTTGAAGTTAAGCAATTATAAGTTCAGTCTTTGAGGAGGCTTCCTGATTCTGTCTGGATAACACCTCTTTGGGGTATCAGGTTCTTCTGGCAATGTTGAGTCGGGATCAATGTCGTTGTTTGGTTCGTCTGCTTCCATATCACCGATTCTGAGGTAGATGCAATTGGTACTTCGGTTTCATCGCCAGGTGTATCAGATCGTGGTGTGGAGTTGACGTTTCCCAGTGACTCTAGAATCTGGTCAGCATGGCGTCTTACAATGCTCTCTCCAACGTCCACGGTATACATTTGAGGTCCTTGCCGTGTACAGATCGTTCCTGGCTGCCATTTCTCTGTGCGGTATTCCCGGGCCAAAACTGGTTGACCTATCTTAAAACTCCTGGTCGGCCTTTCATTCATATTCTGAAACTGCCTGTTCTCCACATCTCTTCGGATGTTTGGCTTAACCAAATCCAAGCGGCATCGTAGTCTTCGATTGAAGAACATCATGGCTGGAGTTTGGTTGGTAACCGCATGTGTCGCATTCCGGTAGGCAAACAAGAAGTTATCCACCTTGTGTTGTAGGGGTATGTCTTCATTACACATTGCCTTGATAGCCTTCTTGAATGTTTGAACGAACCTCTCGGCCAATCCATTAGTGGCTGGATGATATGGGGCGGATGTGTAATGCTTAACACCATTGTTCTTTAAGAACCTCCGGAACTCTTCAGACACAAACTGTGGTCCATTGTCAGAGCAAATCTGTTCAGGCAGCCCATTCCTGGCGAATATGGTTCGTAAGACTGTGATAGTTTTTTCTGTGGTGGTTGAGGACATTTTTATTACTTCTGGCCACTTTGAATGTGCATCCACCGCAATTAAAAACATCGAGTCCATAAATGGACCAGCAAAATCAATGTGCACCCTTTGCCATGGAGATGAGGGCCACTCCCATGGATGTAGAGGGGCTTGTGGTGGGGCGTTTTGGACCTTCTGGCATCCTGTACAGCTCTTGGTCATCTCTTCGATTTCTCTATCGATTCCCGGCCACCACACAAACGCTCTGGCTAAGTTCTTCATTTTTACCCCTCCCAGATGACCCTCATGAAGCTCATTGAGCACTCTATCCTTCAATTTGGGTGGAATTACTACTCTGGATCCACACATCAAGGTTCCTCTGCACACTGACAGCTGTTCTCTTCTCGGCGAGAATGCTGGCAGCAGTGGTTCGCCATGTGCTGGCCATCCCTTCACCGTTAAATCATAGACCCAGGAGTGTGTCGGGTCATTTCGTGTTTCCTTTTCTATGTTTGCATTCATCACAGGGAGACATTCGACTATGGTCGAGTGGAATATCTCCACTGGATCCACTGCAAGTTCTTCTTCCACCGTCGGCAACGGTAGGCACGACAATCCATCAGCATTCCCATGCTGTTTAGTTCCTTTGTACTCGATGTCATATTGGTGTGCCCCTAGGAAAAGGGACCACCTCTGTAGCCGTTGTGCTGTCATTATCGGTACGCCCTTCTGAGGGTTGAAAATGGAGACCAGAGGTTGATGATCAGTTAGTAGAGTAAATTTCTGACCGTGCAGGTAGTGATTGAACTTCTTCGCCCCCCCACACCAGGCTGAGGGCCCCTCTGTCAATCTGGGCGTAGTTACGCTCAGCTGAAGTTAACGAGCGTGACGCAAAAGCTATCGGCCTCTCTGAACCATCAAGGAATTTATGTGACAGTACCGCCCCAATGCCGTAGGGAGACGCATCACACGCCTGTCTTATCGGTAGTGATGGGTTGTAGTGAGCCAATACTTCTCTTGAAGTGATTAGGTCCTTACTCTTCTGAAAGGCCCGCTTACATTCATCGCTCCATTTCCATGCTACTCCAGTTTGTAGTAGGACGTTCAGTGGGTGCAGAATTGTGGACAAATTCGGCAAAAACTTATGGTAGTAATTCACCAATCTGAGGAATGACCTCAGTTGCGACACATTTTCAGGCGCTGGAGCCTTAACTACCGCTTCAATTTTGTCAGGGGACTTATGTAACCCCTCTTCGTCAATCACGTGGCCACAATACGATATCTGTTTCTTAAAAAACTCGCACTTGGGGCGATTGGCTCGTAGCCCATGTTCACGTAGTCTAGTGAGCACCTGCTCTAGGTTGGCAAGGTGTTCACTATCATCTTCACCCGTCACTAGGATGTTGTCCAAGTAACACCGAGTCCCCGGAATCCCTTGCAGGACTTGTTCCATCGCTCTTTGCCATATCGCCGGAGCTGATGCTACTCCGAATACCAGTCGATTATACTGGTAAAGACCTTTGTGAGTGTTTATCGTGAGATACTTCCGAGAGGATTCTTCAACCTCCATCTGCAAATATGCTTGTGCTAGGTCAATTTTTGTAAAACGCTTCCCTCCAGATAGTGAGAAAAAGATATCTTCTATCCTTGGAAGAGGATATTGTACTGTGTGAAGGACTGGGTTCACCATCACCTTGAAGTCCCCACAGATGCAAACCTTCCTTGGCTCCTCAGACTTATTGTTTAACGTTTTCTTCATGACAGGAACGATGGGTGTCGCCCACTCGCTCCAGTCTACCTTAGATAACACGCCTGCATTCTCCAGATTCTCCAGCTCTGCCTCGACGGCTGGGCGAATTGCATATGGTACCGGTCTTGCTTTGAAAAACTTGGGAATTGCATTCTCCTCTATTTTTGTTGAGGCGGTTATGCCTTTAAGAGTTCCCAGTTCTTGTTGAAATACCTCTGGCGTTAGCTAAGATTGTTGACAATCGTCCAGGAGTGACGTCGTCATCCTTTTTACCAGCCACCGTCAGTGCCTGAATGGAGTGCCAGTCTAAACTTATCTTTCTGATCCATTCACGTCCCAATAACGGTGGTCCACCATCTTGCAGTATGTACAGATACAATTTCTGTATTTCCTTGCCGTTGTATTCGACAGGCACCCTTATTTTTCCTCTGGGGTATACTTTTTGCCCCGTATACGTCTTCAAGACAATGGATGTCTCTTTCAAGGGTATGTGTGAGAATAGCCGCTCGTAGTCTCGTCGATTCATGACGGTTAGAGCTGATCCTGTATCCAATTCCATTTTGACTTGGGACCCTGCTATCATGAGGGTGACCCAAATGGTTCGGTGATCCTCTTTTGCGATTATGTTGTGAAGTTTGAGACGGCTTAGTCTCTTGTTCCCGGATTCACTATCGCTCATCTGGTCTTTGGAACTACTGTCCGTTATCTTTTGTACTTTCCTGTACGGTTCCTTAGTAGCCTTTTTGTTGTCGTTGGTCTTCTTCCCAGACCTGCAAACTCGTGCAATGTGTCCCATCTTTCCGCATTGCCTGCATATTTTGTCCTTGGACCAACAGTCCTTCTGGTCATGGGTTGTTCTGCCGCAGCGATAACATTTTGCAAATCCCCGTGTCATTTCGTGGGTGCCGTATTCCTGTGGCTTTTGCTGTATTTACGCAGCTCCCCTTGCTGCTGCTTCGTATGATACTGCCACGCTGAAAGCCTTATCTAAGCTCTTTCTCTGAGAGTAACCTCTTCTGGGTTCCTTCACTCAGGAGTCCAGAGACAAATTTGTCCCATAGGGTATCTGCCAGTCCTGCTCCGAACTGGCAGTGCTTTGATAGCTTGCGTAGTTCCGTAAGGTAATCAGCATTGCTCTCATCTTTATGCTGATTTCTCCTGTGGCATTTAAATCTTTCTGCTATCAGCAGCGGTGTAGGATTTACGTGTTCCTGTAGGATAGCAACAATTTCGTTAAAACTCTTCGCCTTCGGTTTGGCTGGAGTAATCAGGTCCCGCAATAGGCCGTACGTTCTTGCGCCCATTAAGTTTAGCAGTACCGATGCCTTTTTCTCATCGGCTACTTCGTTTGCCTCACAATATACCTTGACTCTTTCCACATACGTGGTCCAGTCTTCTATTGCATTATCGAAGGCAGTGATATAGCCAATCTTCGGCATCTTGGAAATCTAAGATGGCGCCTCCCGCGCTTTGCCTTCTTCCCCGACTTAACAAAACGGCGCCTCCCGCGCTGTCTTCTCCGCTGTTGCTGGCGTTTTATGCCTTGATGGCGACGCCCTATGGTCTTCGTGCACTTCCCCCCGTGCTGCTGCTAACGCCGCTCTCCGCGGTTCCCGTGGCAAACTGCAGCTCCTCGCGGCTTTCTGCGCATTTAATTTTTATTATTTCCCCATCGTCGGAACAACCCTGCGGGACACTTGCCTCCCTCTTCTCGGGTCTGTACGCTGCCCAGCTTCGTAGCACCGGCTGCACCGTGTGCTCCACCCTCTCTCTCTCTCTCCTCTTCCCGACAACGCTGCTCGGCCCCGTTGCAAGCCACCCGCTCAAGCTCTAGACCGCCGCAGCCCAGGAAGGATCAGTGTACTACCTGCCACCAGCCCGATTAGCTGAAGCACCATCGACAGAATAACCAAGCCCCGCTCTCGACAGCCTCTCCTGCAAATTTTCAACTCTGCTGACTCAGAGGCGGATGCCCACGGTCGACGCCCGTTTCTTCTGTTTCTTTTTTCCTTCTGGCCTCGACCTCTGATAACTTCGCTTCAGGGATGGATCCCCATGAGGTGGTGCAGACTGTAGGTAAGTTCGTATCTGCTCGTCGCCAGTATTATGTCCGTGTATAATGGAGACACGGACTGCAGGAGTTGGTTATAACAGGTCTTTACTGAATGGAGACAACCTGGAACTACTATGCAAATGTTACTACACAGGCTTATATACGGGGTGGTCACTACTGGTACTGCAGTATACAGGGGCTGCAGAATATAGTTCCTTCTGCAAAGTACATACACTACAGATTCGAATCGACACTCGTCGCCACTGTTAGATCCGTGATTCTGAGAGTATGATGTTTTTCAATAACCACACGGATGCTGTAACTTAACCATCAACAGGTATTTACTGGAGTAGGGTAGTCTCAAGACTGGGGTACAGAGGCATGCTCAAGGCTTATATACAGGTGTGGTCACTGCCGGTACTACAGTATACAGGAGCTGTAAAAGTAGTTCTCTCTTAAAGGTACATACACTACACCACTCTCTGAAACGACCTCCTTAAACCTCCACCTTTTTACTTCCCTCCCATTTTTAAAAGCCTCTTCAAAACCTATCCTTTGAACCATGCCTGCAGTCAACTCTCCTACTACTACATGTTTAACATAATAAAATGTCTCAAGACACTTCAGGTATGAGCTCGTACTCTCCAATATGAAGTAATTTGGGGCAGTTTATTATGTTAAAGGTGCTAATGTAAAAACAAATTGTTTTTGTACTGGAGACCCAGCATCCCATGACTGAATTTGTGCTCACACAGACTTCAGGAATGACAAGACATGCTCACAGGGACAGTTAAAATGAATTAGTTGAAAAAGAAAGTATTTAAGATGCAAAACTTAATCAGCCATTGACTGACTGCGTCAGAATTGTCCCTCAAAAAATGGTAAGAAACTCCCAAATTTGTACATTAACAAAGAAATGCTACATGATGCTTACATAAAACTCCAGGCTTTCAGCAGCGTGTTTGGAAAAGGAAGATCACCACCAGTTATTGCAGCCTTTAGATTGTCAAAGCAAGTGGAAAATTTATGGAGACGCTCTGGCTTTGATACACAGAGCACAGAACTGGTTCGCTCTGTTGCTATGCGAGAAATTCACATGCACACAAAGCCCAGGCATTTACTTTCAGCCATAGTCATATTAATGGAAATCTTAAAGTGAAATGAAAATGGAATGTAGATAAACAAATGCAATTAAGTTCAAGTTAATTAAAAACACAGTTTGGTAGGCATTATGTTTTAAATTACCTGTTGCCAACTTGACAAATGTGGTGTTAAGAGACATAACAACATTGGATCTGCCAGACATGTTGATTTCTATCAAATGTCACGAGAGGCTTCGAGTCAAACAGCAAAGGCTGGTGACTTCCACATTTGTGCGCTGGGTATAAAGCAGCAGCTGCCTTCAACTCTTTCATTTGTATTGTTTACACCAGGGTTCTTCCCAGTGATCCATCCCAATTCCCCACGTTTAAGCTTTGCAATCTATAGGGACTGTGCTATATGTTTAAATTACCAACAAAATTCAAATCAAATACATTAAGTGGAAGTAATCCACTAATACAGCTGCACCCCAGAAGAACTGGCATGTTTTCAGCTCCTGGGATTATGCGTCTGATCAGTTGCAGTACTTGGCAGGCATTGTACAACAGTTGATTACATTCTCCGTCCCAGCAGCTGAAAATAGACTGGCGAATGGAGATTGGGTAGTTCAGTGTTAGAAGACGGTCCTTTCACCTGCAGGAATATAATCCATCCCAGACGGATGGAGAGGAGGCTTTTAGCCCATCAGCTCTAAAAGGTCTTAACCTAAAATGAGTTTGGGCAGTACCAGCCCATTTCCTTACAGCTCAAAACTACCGATATTTTGGTGTAGCCTCACTCAATTTTTGGAAAATAGAAATGTCACATTGCTACCTGGAGCAGGTACTGTACTGAGGTTGTAGTCGAAACACATTGGGCAGAGTGCAGGGAGTTTACATCTAACCTGTGCACACCTGACCTGGGAGCACCTGACGCTGACAGTGAATAGAAAAATATTTAATTCCCCAATACAGACATCTTTCATCTTTATGAAGTCAAGACAATATACTTTCATAATGTAACAAAATATATTACTTCCTTTTGAAATAGGACCATAAATTGGGTAGTTTCACAAATGAGGGTAGGATAGCTATAATTATTCAGACCTTGATACTGTCTGCACGTCTGAACATAAATGGAATATAAAATATCCCAACATTCCCATTGCAAATAAGTAAATTACTTCAATTAAAAGCTCATGCATTTGCAATACTCCATGTGCTTGTATTTCATTTATACATATCAACCACATGAACACAATCATGGGCAAATGAATTATTACATGGAACGGGCGAGCACTATGCCTCACAGAGGCAGAGCGCCCCACCTCAGGGAACAGTTGGCATTTTCATTCATCATCCATCTTGCTTCACAGCAAGTGTGCTGCAAGGGGAACAAAGACATCAAGCATCCTTTTATAGCTCTAGTTTCATTTTTTTTTATAAACAAGAGTAGCAAGAACTACTGCATATCAGATTCTGGCTATAGATAAAGCACCATATTTAATTTAGGTGCTGTAAACTTTATTTTTTTTTCTTTAAATAAGAGCAGAACCTTTTCTAAATACTATTTCCCCCCACCGGTTTCTCCCACCCGCTCAAGGTGCTGACCTATGCTGGGGTGCAGTTCTACGGCTTCCAGTGACCCTTTGGTACCTTGTTCCATTATGTGAATGTAGACAGTAAGCATAAGCAGACTATTCAAAACATGGGAGGCATCGTAACCGAGCCTGATCCTGTCCATAAACGTGCATTTCCCAGCAGAGAGGAGGGGGATCGCCACTGCATAACGGTCAGGCGTGACAATCCAACCTGACCGCGTTCCCCCTTAGCATTACGGTCAGCTTGACTTAGGTGCCAGTACTCTCCCCTTGGAGTCAGAGGTTGTAAGTCCAAGTCCCACTCTTCAGCTGGAGTACATAATGGAGGATTACTCCAGTAGAGGGGGGTGCTGCATCAGGTGAGATGGCCTCCTCAGACGAGACGTTAAACCAAGATACCCGCTGCCTCTTCAAAAGGCTCAGCTGGATGGCAAAGATATCATGGCAATATTCAAAGAAATGTAGAGCGTTCTCTAGGTACCCTGACTAAGAATCCCCCCTCAACTAAAAGCAGATTAACAGGTCATTCATCTCTCATTGCTTTAAGAACTTGCTTTGTACAAAATAGCTGCTGCATTTGCCTGCATAACATCTTGCACTTCAAGTAATTATCTGAATGTGAAGTGCATTGAGACTTCGCTGAAACACAAGGTAAAGTGCTGTGTAAATGCAAGCCTTTTTCCCTGGACCAGGACACAGAAGCTGATTGTAATCAGCCTCTTCCAATTACCTCGGCTAGGATGAGATGACTCAGTCCAGATACCTCAGCACAGAGCAGGAATCAAAGCAAGTGTGCTGCAAGGGGAACAAAGACAGCAGCATCATCTTAAGGCTCTAGTTTCATCTACATTTTTTAATAGAAGGAATAACAAGCACTGCTGGTCAGATCCTGGCTATAAATAAAGCACCATATTTAGCGTAGGTGCTGTAAAAAAAAAAAAAAAATTAAGAACAGCACCTTTCGCGCCCCTCCGCCATCGGGCAGGTTTCTCCTGTCCTCTCAAAGTGCTGACCTATGTTTCTGGGCCTGCATGGCTCACCAGTCAGTGCTGGGGCATTAACATGGGAACAATACATTTTTGTTCTTTAAACTTTGTTTCGATGAAAGAGATGCAGTGAGCAAAAACATGCCATTACGGGGCACGAGTACACACCCTCAGGGCTGCGCATTTCCTGATCTCAGTTGCAACATTGTAGGGAGGCACGGAGCAGAGAATCTTTTCCTCAGGGAGGAAGAAGAACTGGTCGGACAATCACCAGGCAGCTCTCACCCTCCTAGTAATGATTGGCTCAGAGCAGCATTGGAGGGCATCAGGAACAATTCACTCACCCATCCTCTTAATCATAATTGGCAGCCGTAGAGGTCCCAGAGGAAAACTCGGAGAAAATGAATTGAAAAAAGTTTGCAATTTAATATATTTGAACTTCAAGCACTGTCTAAAAGAATACAACGTTAGTATTGCAGCGAAATTTGAACCCGGAGCCACAGCCCTGTGTGTTATTACGGAACCACCTTGTAGTGTATGTACCTTTAAGGGGAGAACTACTTTTTACAGCTCCTGTATACTGTAGTACCGGCAGTGACCACACCTGTATAGAAACCCTGAGTAGGGATCTGTACAATTAGTTTTAGAGTACCCCTCATCCAGTAAACACCTGTTGATTGTTCCCTGCAGTCTCTTGTCTAGTTATTGAAGGACACACAACATCAAGATACACAGATCTAACATTTGCGACGTGAAAGGATCCGGAAGATACAGCTAGATTGACATTCCATACAAGCACTGACTGTAGATGCCAAAAAGGATGACGACGTCACACCTGGACGACTGTCAAAAATGCTAACTGATGCACAAGAAGTGTTCCAGGAGGGACTCGGAACACTAAAAGGCATAACAGCGATGATCAAAATAGAGGAAAATGCAAGCCCAAAGTTTTTTACGGCCAGACCGGTACCTTATGCGATCCGCCCAGCCGTCGAAGCAGAGCTGGAAGGTTTGGAATGTTCAGGAGTACTGTCCAAAGTGGACTGGAGCGAGTGGGCTACACCCATCGTTCCTGTAATGAAGAGGTCGTTGAGTAATACGCCTGGGGAACCAAAGAAGGTTCGCATCTGTGGGGATTTTAAGGTGACAGTGAACCCAGTCCTTCACACGGTACAATATCCGCTTCCGCGGATTGAAGATATTTTCGCCTCGCTATCTGGAGGGAAACGCTTCACTAAGATTGATCTGGCCCAGGCATACCTGCAAATGGAGGTAGAAGAAGCCTCGAAACAGTACCTCACGATCAACACTCAAAGGTCTCTACTAATGCAACCGGCTGGTGTTCGGGGTAGTATCAGCTCCAGCTATTTGGCAAAGGGCAATGGATCAAGTCCTGCAAGGGATTCCAGGGACCCAGTGTTATTTGGATGACATCCTGGTCACGGGCGAAAATGACAGTGATCACCTCGCCAACCTGGAGCAGGTGCTCACTAGATTGAAGGAATATGGGCTCCGAGCTAATCGCCACAAATGCGAGTTTTTCCAGAAGCAGATCTCGTATTGTGGCCACGTTATTGATGAAGTGGGGTTACATAAGTCCCCTGAAAAGATTGAGGCAGCAGTCAAGGCTCCAGCACCGGAAAATGTGTCACAACTGAGGTCGTTCCTCGGGCTGGTGAACCACTACCATAAGTTCTTGCCGATTTTGTCTACAGTACTACACCCACTGAACACCCTACTGCAAACAGGGGTACCATGGAAGTGGAATGACGAATGTAAACGAGCTTTCCAGAAGTGCAAAGAATTGATCACATCAAAAGAGGTGTTGGCTCATTTCAACCCAGCACTACCAATTCGGTTGGCGTGTGATGCATCACCCTATGGCATTGGAGTGGTGCTGTCGCACAAATTCCCAGACGGCTCGGAGAGGCCAGTAGCCTTGGCGTCTCGGTCACTAACCTCAGCCAAGCGTAACTACGCCCAGATTGACAGGGAGGCCCTCAGCCTAATGTGGGGAGTGAAAAAGTTCAGCCACTATCTGTACGGGCAGAAGTTCACCTTGCTGACTGACCACCAACCAGTTGTCTCCATCTTTAATCCAAAGAAGGGCGTTCCGGTGGTGACTGCGCAATGGCTACAAAGATGGTCCCTTTTTCTAGGGGGCGAACCAATATGAAATCGAGTATAAGGGCACGAAACAGCATGGAAACGCTAATAGGCTATCACGCCTGCCACTGCCTACTGCGGAGGAAGCACCAGCAGTGGACCCTGTCGAAATATTTTATTCGACTATAATTGAACGCTTGCCAGTAACTAACGCTGATATAGAGAAGGACACGAAATGACCCGACACTGTCTCGGGTATATGATTTGACGGTGAAGGGATGGCCAACACATGGTGACTCACTGTTGCCAGCATTCTCATCCAGAAGAGAACAGTTGTCAGTATGCCAGGGGACCTTGATGTGTGGCTCCCGAGTGGTAATTCCACCCAAGTTAAGGGAGAGCGTGCTAAATGAGCTTCACGAAGGCCATCTGGGAGGAGTGAAAATGAAAAGCCTTGCTAGGGCTTATGTGTGGTGGCCAGGGATCGATCAGCAAATCGAGGACCTAACAAAGAGCTGCTCAGGATGCCAGAAGGTCCAAAATGCACCATATGCCCCTCTACACCCATGGGAGTGGCTCTCATCTCCATGGCAACGGGTGCATATTGATTTTGCTGGTCCATTCATGGACTCAATGTTTTTAATAGCCGTGGATGCGCACTCGAAACAGCCTGAGGTGATCAAAATGTCCTCCACCACCACGGAGAAAACTATTGCAGTCCTACGGACCATATTTGCCAGGAACGGCTTGCCAGAGCAGATTTGCTCCGATAACGGACCACAGTTTGTGTCCGAAGAGTTTTGAAGATTTATGAAAAGGAATGGGGTAAGGCATTACACATCCGCCCCGTATCATCCAGCCACAAATGGATTGGCTGAGAGGTTCATACAAACCTTTAAAAAAGCAGTAAGGGCCATGTGCGATGACGACATTCCACTGCAGCAGAAGGTGGACAATTTCCTGTTGGCCTACAGAAATGCGACACATGCAATCACCAACCAGACCCCGGCCATGATGTTCTTTAATCGAAGGTTGAGATCTCGTCTGGATTTGCTCAGGCCAAATGTACAAAGAGATGTTGAGAGTAAGCAATTCCAGCACATCAATGAGAAGCCGACAAGGAGCTTCAATGTAGGGCAACCAGTCTTGGCCCGCGACTAACGAACAGAGAAATGGCAACCAGGAACGATATGGACACGGCAGGGGCCATTAATGTACACAGTGGATGTTGGGGAGAACATTGAGACGCCATGTCGACCAGATCCTAGAGTCACAGGAACGAGTCAACCCCATGTCTCGCGTACCTGGTGATGAACCTGACATACAGGTAGCATCTACCCCAGAAACAGCAGCATCGGAAGCTGATGAACCAACCGACGACAGGGGGCCAGAATCGCCTCCGCACCAAGAGCAAGACACTCAGGAAAGGCGCTATCCAGAAAGGGTCAGGAAGCCGCCCCAAAGACTGAATTTATAAATGGACTATTTTCAGTTAATGTTGCATGTTAAAAGTGTTAATTGTAATTAGTTGATATTTAATTGTTAAATGAATGTTATGGTACTGTTAATCTAAAAGGGGAGGAATTGTAGTGCATGTACCTTTAAGGGGAAAACTACTTTTTACAGCTCCTGTATAGTGTAGTACTGGCAGTGACCACACCTGTATATAAACCCTGAGTAGGGATCTGTACTGTTAGTTTTAGAGTAACCCTCATCCAGTAAACACCCATTGATTGTTCCCTGCAGTCTCTTGTCTAGTTATTGAAGGACACACATCAAGATACACGGATCTAACACACCTCAACTCTGGCCACAGGGAAGATGTTGGCGGTGCACCATCCTGTAGGTTTCCCCTCACCTATGTAAGGCACCTTGGGATGTTTTTCTACATTAAAGACACTATGTAAGAGCCAGTTGTTGCCGTCGTTGTATCAGTCGCTCCAGTGAAGTGATTTGATTAGAAAATGCCAAGCTAAACACCTAAAATGTTACCAAGATCAGATTACACTGCCCAGGCGGTTTGGTCACTGTTGCCATTGCCTGGATTGCTAGCCAAGTCCAAAATTGGACAGGGTATAAAACCATGGCGTGAGTTCTAATGTTTCCATTTTTGGCAAAAGAAAATTGAAAAGCCTTAATAGCTGTTGCTTTCACATGGAGCTGCCAACTATCAGTTTTTTCACACTGACAATCAGAGTTGGCAGCAGCAGGCCTCAGAAATCAGCACTTTACAGCCTTGACTTGGAATTTTGTTAGCATGCAAAAAGCAAATGCCAGACTGTGCGAAGCTCAGTGTGTGCATGTAAATCATTGCCATTGGGAGATACACAGTCTCCTTGGATTTATAAATCAGCAAAATTCCAAGATTCAGGAGGATAGAGAACACATGGGTTGGTCCCTGTGCTTGGAATAAAAATTGTAGGAAACTTTGGTTTATCCGGCGGTTGTATGTCCGGAAACCTCGATCTAACGGCAGAAATCAGCAGCCGTTTTGTTAGTTTTTTTTTCTCTTTTTCTTCTAGCATTTTTTTTATTATATAAACAAACAGTCAGTCTCTGGAAAGCCTTTCTGAAGCTGTTGCTAAGCTACAGAGACGCTTCCAAGGTACGGGCCAACTGTTTACAAGCTGTTGCTAAGCAACAGTGTTTGTTGTCAGATATGGAGATGAAAACCTCCGCATCCTTCAACATTAGCGCTGGTCTATCCGGAAGTTTTCATAAATCGGCATCATGCCGGTCCCGTCGGTGCTGGATATCGCAAAGTTTCCTGTGCTTTGTATTTTGCCCTAAGGCTATTAGAGACAAATAAGTGTTTGGAAATAAGTAGAATATGACAACACTCCCGTTCCAATCTTATCCATTGATGATCCATTTTATATGTGCTTTACCAGCACATGCCCGAGACATGTTTCTATGGGGTATTTTCTATGTTTCTATGGGGTATGGGGAGAGAGCGGGAATATGGTATTGAGATAGAGGATCAGCCATGATCATATTGAATGGCCCACTCCTGCTCCTATTTTTCTATATTTCTAAGCGACAAACTTTAGTCCACAGCCACTTATATAGAAGCCATCAGTGCTTTTCCTTGATTAGCTTGGTCGCAGGCGCACTTCAGTAATACAAGTAGTAATTCTCGTCAATCTGCCAATATCAGCAGCCTTTCCCGCACTGCCTAAATAAATACAGTAATAGCAAAATCACCCTTCAGTGAAAGATGAAACACAGATGCCAGGCAAGAGAGTCAGACTCTTTACTTTCTAATGGCTCACAAAACCCACCTGACAAATTGTTACTCAGTAAGTGGGGAGTCACCAGTAATGTGCTTTTGCCAGAGGTTGGAGTATGCTCCAAATGAGGTTTATTTTATGTAAATGTTTTACATAGTTTATTGAAGAGGAAAGGGTTAAAATGGCACTGGTGGGAGCACGCACGTAGGAAGTACAGATCACAAAAATGGTTCCCCCCCCTCCCCACAATTTTCTGTCTGTTGAAACCAATGAGAAAAATGCCAGCTTGCACTCGGGGAGGGGAGGAATACCAGCTTAACTGGCAGGGTTGGAGAAGGAGAATGTTTCTATGAAAGGAGAGCGAGTTGGATAGAGCACAGGGTCCCTCCGGAGTATTGTGCCTTTGTGAGCTGGGATGGTGTGGGGGGGGGGTGGATATAGCAAAGTGACTGGAGAAACACATTTTGGGCAAGTGATGGTTTGCTTAGTCAGCTGAAAAAAAGCAAATGTCACTTTCTTTTTCCTTTTTTATATTAAAAATCTATTAATGGTGAAGTACAAAAGTGCTTAAAAATAGTCAGAGTGCACCATTTGTAATGGAGACATGTTCTGGGGGGGCTGTGTCGCTGGACTCCGAGAAATGCACCACTGATTGTGTCTTCAGCATTTTGATTTCCCCCTTCACTCGGAAATTAGGAGGGGCCATGAAATAACACTGGCGAGCAAAATAAAGGAAAATCCTAAGATGTTTTATAAGTATATTAAGGGCAAGAGGATAACCAGGGAAAGGGTAGGGCCCATTAGGGACCAAAGTGGCAATCTGTGTGTAGAGCCAGATGATGTAGGCGGGGTTTTAAATGAATTTTTTGCATCTGTGTTCACTATGGAGAGACGATGCAGACATAGAAATCGGGCAAGGGGACTGTGACATACTTGAACATATTAGCATCGAGAGGGAGGAGGTGCTAGCGGTTTTAGCAGGCCAAAAAGTGGATAAATCCCCAGGCCCGGACGAGATGTATCCCAGGCTGCTGTGGGAGGCAAAGGAGGAGATTGCAGGGGCTCTGACACAAATTTTCAGAACCTCTCTGGCCACAGGGGATGTACCAGAGGACTGGAGAACAGCTAATGTAGTACCACTATACAAGAAGGGTAGCAGGGATAAACCAGGGAATTACAGGCCAGTGAGCCTAACATCTGTGGTAGGGAAATTATTGGAAAAAATTCTGAGGGACAAAATTAGTCTCCACTTGGAGAGGCAAGAATTAATCGGGGATAGTCAGCATGGCTTTGTCAAGGGTAAATCATGTCTGACAAATCTGATTGAATTTTTCGAGGGGGTGACTAGGGGGGTGGATGAGGGAAATGCTGTGGATGTGGTTTACATGGACTTCAGTAAAGCTTTTGACAAAGTCCCGCATAGGAGACTGGTCAAGAAGGTAAGAGCCCATGGGATCCAGGGTGCCTTGGCGCGTTGGATCCTAAACTGGCTGAGTGGCAGGAGGCAGAGGGTGATGGTCGAAGGTTGCTTTTGTGACTGGAAGCCTGTGTCCAGTGGGGTACCTCAGGGATCGGTGCTGGGTCCCTTGTTGTTTGTGATCTACATAAATGATTTGGATGAGAATGTAAAAGGTATGATCAGTAAGTTCGCAGATGACACGAAAATTGGTGGGGTGGTAAATTGCGAGGAGGAAAGCCTCCGGCTACAGGACGATATAAACGGGTTGGTCAGATGGGCGGAAAAGTGGCAAATGGAATTTAACCCTGAAAAGTGCGAGGTGATGCATTTTGGACGGACAAATAAGGCAAGGGAATACACAATGAGTGGTAGGACCCTAGGAAGTACAGAGGGTCAGAGGGACCTTGGTGTACATGTACATAGATCTCTGAAGGCAGCGGAACAGGTAGATAAGGTGGTTAAAAAGGCATATGGGATACTTGCCTTCATTAGCCGAGGCATAGAATATAAGAGCAGGGAGGTTATGATGGAGCTGTACAAAACGCTGGTGAGGCCACAGCTGGAGTACTGTGTGCAGTTCTGGTCGCCTCACTATAGGAAGGATGTGATTGCTTTGGAGAGGGTGCAGAGAAGATTCACCAGGATGTTACCTGGGATGGAGCGCCTCAGCTATGAAGAAAGACTGGACAGGCTGGGGTTGTTTTCCTTGGAGCAAAGAAGGCTGAGGGGGGACCTGATTGAGGTGTACAAAATGATGAGGGGCATAGATAGGGTAGATAAAGAGGAACTTTTCCCCTTAGTAGGGGGGTCAATAACAAGGGGGCATAGATTCAGGGTAAGGGGCAGGAGATTTAGAGGGGATTTGAGGAGGAACTTTTTCACCCAGAGGGTGGTTGGAATCTGGAACTCACTGCCTGAAAGGGTGGTAGAGGCAGGAACCCTCACAACATTCAAGAAGCATTTGGATGAGCACTTGAAATGCCATTGCATACAAGGCTATGGACCAAATGCTGGAAAATGGGATTAGACAGGACAGGGGTGGATGGGCGGCGCGGACACGATGGGCCAAAGGGCCTCTTTCTGTGCTGTAAAACTCTATGACTCTATGACTTCAAGCTTTTATGTACAGTACTTGTTCTTTTCCTTCAACACAAGTGTAGGAGTATTGTGTATATTTACAACTTAAGTTACAAAGCCCATGTAATTATTCATTTTCACATGTTAGAGCTGTTCTTGAGTGGTCAGATTTTTGGGGACAGTCATTTTTTTTTAAAGCTTTTGTTAGTTTTCAGGGTTGGCACCCATGTTTCACATCATGTGTGACACACACATGGCAGGAAAGGATTTCTACATCTAAAACAAAACTGTGTGTCTGATTTTCATTTTAGATCTTTCTGTACAGCATGTTCAGTCCTACCCCAGATAGTTGGTGCGCCTATTTACTGCGCTGAAGCACAGAAGTACCAGAAAACCAATGCAAAATAAAACTTGGAGAAACAAAGATTCCAATTTGCGTGGAACAAATTGGATTGATTTTGACTTTCATCTTCCTTTTTGAACGAGATGATCTGCCTCACTGTTCATGGGATGTGCAGAAGTGGCATCGGAAATCCAAAATTGATCATCTCAGCTTAATTCAGATTGGGAAACAAATTTGGAGTGCATCTCTGAATATTTTCAGTTTAAAAAAAAAGGAAATGAAAACCCACATCAAAGATAACATATCCTAAAGGAATGGTTTGCTAATCTTTAGTGGATGCCAATATTTAAATGCCGAGAATTGGTAACTAATATCAAAGCTCTGGCGCCTAGTTTTCTGCTTCTTGAAGCTGCAAATCACTATAGCAGACAAGTTTAATAATCCTCAGGATAGGCTATGTTGAGCAATTAATTAAAAAAAATTTTTTTTTTTGTAACAGGTCAAGTCTTATTTTAATAGCCTGTACCATTATCCATACACTGATTTCAGTACCAGTGAAGGTACTAAGGTCCATTCACTTAATTTTAAAACAGGATTGACAAGAAAGATGAAGCAAGTTGTGTTAATATACTTCAAGTGCCTAGTGGTTAATGGTACTGAACTAGCAGCCCAGAATTGAGTTCAAATCCCACCACGGCAAGTTGTGAAACAGAGTTCAATAAATCTGCCAATTTCAGAGTTAGCACCAGAAAATTACCATGAAAGCTTCAGGATGGTCTTCAGAAATTTAACCTACTTGTGACTCCAGCCCTACACTGTATTGTGGGCTTTTAATGCCCTCTGAGATGAGGAGAAATGTCTTCACTCAGAGGATGGTGAACCTTTGGAATTCTCTACCCCAGAGGGCTGTGGAGGCTCAGTCGTTGAGTATATTCAAGACAGAGATAGATAGATTTTTGGATACTAAGCGAATCAAGGGGTGTGAGGATGGTGTGTGATCTCATTAAATAACGGAGCAGGCTTGAAGGACTGAACGGCCCACTCCTATTTATTATGTTCTTAAATGGCCTCGCAAGCCACCCAGCTGTAAACAACCACTACAAAGTTCCATAAGAAGAAAGCCAGACAAATCTATTGGCAACGACTGAAGCATTATAATCAGAATAGGACTAATTTCAGCCCAGTCAACCCTGCAAAGTCCTCCTTACCAACATCTGGGGGCTGGTGCCCGAGATCGGAGAGCTGTCCCACTGGACAGTTCAGCAGCAATCTGACATAGTCGTACTCTCAAATCATATTCGTCATCCAACATCCCTGCACAAACCTTCTTGACTCGATCATATATCGCCATTATTTTATTGTTGCTGGGTTAATATGTTGGATTTGCCTACCCAACACCATTGTGGGAGCCACAAGGACCACAGCAGTTCAAGGAGAAGGCCCTCCGCTACCTTTTCAGGGGTTAGTAGGGATGGACGATAAATGCAAGCTCGCTAGTGTCCCCCAAACAGCGAAAACAGATAATAAAAACGTGGCTTATATGAGCAAGCTTAAGAAATAAAATCTCTCATTAACATGGTTTATGCCTGTTCCTTTAAGGCTTGGCAGCATCTTGCTTCCACAACTGCCATTTTAAATGCATTTCCAGAGCAGATGTTTCCCTTAATGAATTCTTGGGGGTAATGAATTTTCTTGGCAGCTTAGACAACTCAACATATCGTAACCTACATAACAAGCTTCAAATGTTAAAAATTATTAAATTTTTTATTGACAGGCATTGACTAGATTAAACGTATAAAAATAACCAGTGGCTATGCACAGATGTAATATATCAGAGGGTACAAGAGTTATAACAGTACTCATAAAAACAAGCAATAGTTGTATACAAGATAGTCACCGGCAATAACAGGAGGATCAGGAGAGACACATGAATCATTGTCAAAGAAGTTAAGCTACTTTAGTGAGCCCTTAATCTAGACAGCAAAATAACATGGGCCAAATTTTGTAAAAATGCATCTTGATAGTCAAGGACCTCGTGATAACACAAGAGACATTGTTAAAACCTTCCAGGTGAGTGAGCCACCTTGTGGTAAAGTGGAATGCACCTCTAGGTGTTGTTAGCTGTACTAATCAAGGAGTGGGTAGATCGATGACAGATGCAGTCCAATGCAGAGAAATGTGAAGGACAAAGTACAATGAAATTAAGCGCACCTTAAATGGCGAGATTCTTAACAGAGTGGAGAAACAGATCAATGGGTGCAGATACATCGATCTTTAAAGATGAGAGTGCATGTAAAAAATGTCAGACTTGGGAAGATGAATTTTTAAGAAGAAAATATTACAAGCAAATTCTCAAGTAGTTTCTCAACTGCATTCATCTTTCTGTTATTAGTATACAGCTAATGATTGCATAATTAGTGAATGCTGCCAGTGATTAAGCAATGGAATAAATCACATGCCATTTTTAGTCATCTCCAATGCTCGGTGGGTAAGATGCATCACACAGTGTGGAATTGAGCCTCACAAATCAGGATGGTTCCAGGTCCAACTGATATAGTTGATCTTGGCTGCAAATGGGCAGGGTGATAAAACAATGAACCAAGGTAATTGTTTTTTGATCGCTGTTCAGCCCCTGCTTGGAAGGTGCATGCTTGAACTAGAATGAGGACAGGATCAGGCTCCATGGCTAAAATAGCTGCGGACATTCATTAATAGCTCATACATGAAGAATAGCCACTTGGTTGCAACATTAGTGAACTGCTGGCACCTGTAAAGCTGTCCCCCATCAGGAGTCTGGATATACACAAGAGAGGGAACGCACAGAAGAGAAAATGTTACTCAGTGGAACCCACTGGATTTAACTGGCTAAGATTTCGTGGAAAGTTCACCCTGGTCCAGGAGAACCTATAATAGTGCGGCTGTCAGATTTCTGTATGGTCCTGGACAGGACAGATCGGCAGCTGTCCTTCGGTTTATTTCAGACCCTCTAAAGTAGCAGCTCTACAATATTGAATTTAAAATAGTGTTAGGTGGAGGGGGAATTAAATGAATTGAGAGTGAGACATTCTGGATAGGGACTCTTATTGGGATTATTGCCACATGAGGTTTATGGGCACTGGAGATTTTTAAATTAATTTGAGTTGATTAATGTATTCTAAACGATTCATACAAGTCTTATCTATTTTCCAGCACAGACTAATCCCCTGCACGTGAAATTTAAATAGTGCTAATTATATTCAAATTAATGCCACAGTCCTACTGAATTTTGCTATAAAAAATGAACAGCGATCTTATTGAAATTCCTGAAGACTTCAACACCACTGATAATGTTTTCATTTGGCAGGCTTTTTTTTTTACTTTACACTTTACAAAAATGTGTCTCTAAATGAGAGGTGCTGTAAATGTATCGATTGCACAGTTTGCTTTTAAGCTTGTTTACCACCTTAAATACTCCCAGGGATCGAAGCTTGCAAACTAAATGAAATTAAGGCTCTTTTTAAAAGATAATGAGCTGTAGAAATAAGCGAAGTGTAAATCGGATAGCAACTTCCGGTGGCTGCACAGGCGCAGATATACACGGAAATCCAGAGGTTACTGTCCGATTTGCCCTGCTCCTCCAGAACTTGCACTATACCGGCACCTCGCTGAAATTGTCACCATTGAAACACATGGAACGGCGTGAAGTTGCTGTACTTGTGTGATTTTTACCCACTAAACTCGCCAGAGAGAGTTAGGGCTTGTCCTTTCCAGTGTAAATACATTTTTAATGGCGTGATAAGTCTTAATGCCAAACAGCCTCACTGGCACTGAAAATTAACAAATGTGGAGTCTCATTCCTTCAGATTTTAATTATTGTTGGGAGATTTTTTAATTATTGGAGATTTTTTTTTTAATGTAAAAATGCCTATTTTTAAAAAACTTTTTCTGTGTCTCTCATCTCTCTTAATCCATACTGTGAATAGAAGCATAGAATCCACAGCTGCCTAATGCTACCTTTATGGTGGTGGTGGCTCGAATACAGTGAACTTCTGTCATTAATCTCCTGTCACCACATCCATTGACCTGAATTGGACTGCAATCCCCGAGTCAGACAGCACCTCACTGCTCTCTGGAGGTTCAACTGTAGTCCTAGACTTGCATCATAGACCATCATTGGGAAAATGGATGCAATACTATAACTTTCTGTCTGCAAGGGTCCTACATGAAATGAGTTATCATTTTCACCCAGTTCCTAGTGGGCACAAGCTTACACCATAAAACTGTCCCTAATTTGGCACTAATTGGCAATTTCACTTAAAAACAAATAGGACAGAGCTTTACTCTACATCTAGAACAAGTGACCGGATGCTGGTGTGATGCAGACACTAGAGGGCAATTACAGCCCTGCCCACCCCCTCTAGCTCACTGCCTAACCCAATTGGAGTGCCAGTGCTGGCGCCTGGGAGGGTGGAACTCTTGCTGCCGAGAATAACCTAGAGGAAAGAGAAATGGGACAAGAGTTAGGATGGCATTGTGAGGTTGGGCATTAGAAGGTGACACTTCATAATGCAGCTTGAAGTTGTGAAGCTTGCTGAATATTTACTGAGGTGAATGAAGGGCTACAAGTAATATGCAGGCACCCCGCTCAGATAAGCCACCAGCCTTGCCTTCTCCAATGATCATGGTTTTTCCTGGGCCAGTAATATTCAGGGGTTCCTCCTGCTCTGTTTGGGTGAGGGCTATTATGTTTAGCTACTCCTAACCGCCCCCCCCCTCCCCCAGTCTTGCTCCTCTTCCTGGCATTATTTACAATCTTGTCCTACAAAGAGAGGGTGAGAGTTAGTGAGTGGCTGTTGAAAAGTTAAGTGGAGATGTGAGGGGCTTCTGCATGAGGGGCTTCTGCTGAGAACTGGATGAAGTAAGAGAGAATCAGAATGGGAACGTGATGAATGTGAAGTGAAGGAGTCCTGGGAGGAGCTGCTGACAGTGTAAGTGTTAGGATGTGAGAAGAGAATGCTGTTGATGTGTAGTGTGAAGGGAGCAAAGCAAGAGAGTTGTTTGGATTGAAAAAAGTGTTGCATGTGGAATTATTGAGTGGTGGGGGAATGGGTGAAAGGAGTGTTGACAATGAGATGGAGACATTAAGAGCTGTACCCACCCATAACTACTCGAGATCATGGAGCCACTTCCTACACTGAACTCAGGTCCTGGGGTGATACTGCTGACACTGACCCGCTCAGCCACCTCTGTCCAGTCACCCTGGGTAGGCGCAGGTGGGTGCTGGGAAATAGTGCCCCCCTCTTTGCCCTAACCACCTCCATAAGGAGCTCCAGGCTGGCATCAAAAAACTCTGGGGGCAGCTCTGCGACTCATTCTCCCAAGGGCCCTTCTTCCAGCAGCATAATAGCGAAATCTGGCATCAGGGAGTGCAACCTCACTTTAAATGGGCCAAGGACGGCCCACCGGAAATTGAGCCACAAAAATAGGTAGGCAACCTGTTTAACGGGATTGGGTGGGCAGCCCGTCAATCATATTAAAATGAGGCGATTTTAACACTAATGATGTTATGGGAGGTTGCCGCTCGCCTCCCCTAACCAGAGTTAAAAATCAGAGTTTTGGTATCTGAAATGGAAAATAATGAGCATAATGGAAGGGCCCATATTAAAAGGCAGCTGTTTCGAGGTAGTGTTTTTTTTTGGTGTTCATGGCGAGGGATGCTGGGGAATGAACCTCTTCCCATTTCAGGCACCCAGTGTCAGAACTCACAAGCCAGGTATAGCCCAGCTGAATGCAGAGTAAAGCAGTCTACTCTGCCCCAACTTCAGAACAGTAACCCCACGACGCCCATGCCATATCTTTTCTATTTCTGACACCAACCATCCTGCGGCCTGTGAAAGTGCGATTTAACAGCGGCCTCCTTGTCGCGCTTGTGTTTGGATATGGTGTTTGTTCTTAAGCGAGAGAGAGAGAGAGAGAGAGAGAGCGAGCTGATGACAAACTGTTCTGGGACCTTTGCTTTCCCTCTGCCATAGCTTCAAGAATATCCAGCTTCTTCATAGGTAAAATCCTACGTGCACCATTTCGCAGCAGATCTACATGCCAGTTTCTAGCTCATGGTCACAGGAGATACTGTGCTATGCTTGGATAAGATTTATTTTCAGATATCAAAGTGCTACTAACTGTTATATATTCAATAAGCAATTCTTACCCAAGTATAGCACAGTATCTCCAGTGCTATGTTTAGGTAATACAAACACAGAAAATTCTTGTGGAAATAAATTATGCCATATTGACTGTATAAAATGTAGGTCAACAAAGGTATTCCGTGTGTTAACTAGATTCTGAAACTTCAACTTAATCTCAATTTGAAGTTATCCATGGACAGAAATAATTAATGGTAATTTGACACTGCATCAGAGAAAGGCGCAGGCACATTCTTGTATTTCTAAATGGAACGCTGTAATTGTCATCTTAAGGGGAAAATGGGAGGCAACACCTTATGGTCAAGAGTTACAAATTAAGACTTTTGCCTTGAACTCAAAAACACAGGCAAAGTAATACTGCATGGTATTTTCATTAAATGGGAGAAACCTGCGGCAGTTAAGGAATCGTCCCATCAGGGGCAAGATTTCTTTTGAACATTGAAGTTGTGTTGGGGGGCGGCGGCAAAATATTGTTTCTTGATGACTTCAGGATCCCATTGAAGGCCCAAAAAAATAAAATTGTAAAATTGCTTTGTGGGCTTGTGTGTGCGGGAGTTCTAGAAGTTGCCAAGCCAGTGCAGAATTTCATTGGCCCTTCCCTTTCTACAGTACTATTCACAAAATGTTTGCATATGCATTACAACTACTTATAAAAAGATGTTCAATACCAAAGTGAACATTAAACCAAGTGCTAATGAGTGTCCTCTACTGATGACTCTTATCGAGTGCCACTTTCAGTGAGTAGTGTATCTGCTGCAGGTTTAAACAGTTACTAGTAATAAAACCGTGAAATTCAGGTAATTTTGGCAGGGAATACTTGTGGTAAAGGACGGCATTGTGAAAGAGCATTTCATTTAAAAATAACAGTTACATAACCATTGAAATAAGATGCTCAGTGGATTCCTTTGCAATGACTTTTGAAGCAGTTATCTCTGTTTAGAATATTTTCATGAGCCTCCCTCCCTCAGAGTCAGGGCGCACAAGGACTCTTGCTCAGGCACTCTGCAGTGGTGGATACCACCCAGGGCAGTTTAAAAAAGACACACCCACATCCTGTTACAGAGACGCCCTGAAAACAACCGCTGAGTGTGCACCTTCCAGACACCTTTCTGTTCAACTCACGGCTGGAAAAGCTCTTCAGATTTGTCAGAAGGATCATGGTTACTTATAAAAGTTATAATTCGTAACATTGTTATTGATGAGTGCATTATTTAAATTACTTTTGGCAACAAAATATGCAGCCATCACTCACGACTGTTATACAACGATTGTTTAAACTGCCCGTGAAATATGCAAGACCTTAATTATTAGGCAGTGTTTTTCATTTGACCTGAAAATGGATCAGAATAGTAAGAAATCAGAATCCTGATGGTCATTGCACATCCTGTAAACTCATTCTCGTCTGGTCAGTCAAAAGTTTTTGTTCTCGTCAATCTGATTATTAAAAATAGCTCTGGTTAGAATATTGGCTGAAGGTGCATTAGATTGAACGATAGGGACACAGAAGGCTGGCAGAAGTTCTGATTGGCTGAGAACCAGTGTAAAACTCACAGTTCGCACTTGGCCTGATCATCAGAGCTGTTGTTGTGAAACAAGAGATTCACAGATACGAACAGAAAATCAAAAAGTATTAAAAATTCATAGCTATACTGGAATAGCAGAAATGAATAGGGTGTATGTGCATTTATCCCGTACCACAGCAATCCCGTGTGCTGAATCTCCTCCCTCATTGAAACAGACAACTCCATTAGCATCATATTGAAATCCCACCCTGACTGGCAAGTAATGACCTTGGCCCAACTGGTTAACTGCCAAGATTGGTTGCTTCATTGATGACAGCACTGAATGAAGTTAGGTAGGTTAGTGGGTGAGTGTGAAGAAAACTCAAGTGTGTGCTCGACTTCCAATCAGAGTTGTCTGATTGTTGCACAGTTGCAGTGGTTTTGGAGAGCTCTGCTATCATTCTCCTACTATCAGTAAGAGTCCAGACTATGGAGTTTAGGAGGCTACAATTGAAAGGTAATTTTAGGATACCTGTGGTAGATAAGGTCTTCCTCATTCTTTGATATCCTTTAGTCCACCGACTTATTTATGCCTCAATCTTTTTTCCCCAAGTCCAGCTCCAAGAATCTCTCATCATAACTTAGAGCTTACCGTTCAGAATTATCAGTCATCTCCAACACATTAATGCCCTTATGAAGCCAGAGGGCCCAAAATACCAGGGAAGATTTTCTGCCTCCATGCACCCTAGTCTATGACTTCCTATACATTTATTTTAATGGATGTAAAATCAAAGGCTGGGGGTGTGCAATTTCCAGTGTACTGGGGGTACCAAAGCAGAAAATGTCCCTTAATATTCCAAGGGTCACCAGTAAACTGTGCAAGGTTTGGACAGCATACTTCGACATATAGCCAAATGTCCTTGACAAGCATCAAATATTTTAAAAAATGGCTTCACATCGATTTGAAATTTTCAGTGAATGATCAACAATCACATCTAAAGCTTCCCCCCCCCCCCCCCCCCCCCCACAGTTTTGCTAATAGACCCCCCTTCAAGTAAATTCCTTGTCTGGAGAACCCCAAGTTCTATCCTTGGCTCCTCCTTTTCCTTATTTACATGTTGCTTCTCAGTGATGCACACCAATTGAATGGTCTGTTTCTATATCTATGCTGATGACACTCCGCTGTATCTTTCCACCACCATCACCGACTCTACGACCACCGCTAATATTTTCAGACTGTTCATCTGACCAAGTTTTAAATGAGTCAGAATGTCCTCCAATTGAACACTGAAATGACAAACTATCTTAATCAGCACCTGTCAAAAACTGTGTTCTTATCCCTGGCTCCATTCCCCTCCCTGGCTGCTTAATCAGGCTGAAACCATGAAATGTGCAACCGCAGTGTCCCAATTTAAGCTTCAAAGACCATAGTCTGCCCATTAGAAATTGCTTACTTCCACCTTACCTGTCTCCAGCCTTACCACATTACTAGTATCCATGCTTTGTTACTTCCAGACTTGCCTTCTCCAACCTCATCATTCCTCATCACCAACCCACGCTGTACCCTACACAAACTGCAACTCCGCACTCACATCTGTCCTATACTAAGTCCCACTGGTCAATCACCCTTGCACTCACTGACCTCCATCGTCTTCCTACTCCCCAAATCAACAAATCCAAAATCCATCAACCTCCTCCAGTTCTCTGACTTTTGTGTTTACTCTCCTCCCCCTTAAAACGGCAGAGCTTTCAGCCACCTTGGCCCTACTTTCTGGAACTCCCCTTTAGGCCACTCTGCCTTGCTTCTTTCTCTGATCAACTTTAAAAGCTTGCTCAAAACTTATCTTTTGGACCATACTTTGTTGCCTCATCCATGACATCCATTTCTCCTGCAAAGCACTGTGGAAAATTTTCTATGTTAAAGCCACTATTTGAACATAAATTGTTCTTTCCTGTTCAAATATGTATTCATTTTATTTATCTACATTAAAATCCATCACCTTTTCCTTCGCCTATCTGCTTAATTGGTCCAGATCTATGAACCGTGCAGTTGTCACCGGACTATGAAACGAACGCTGGAAATTTTTTCGGAACTTCTCCCACTGCACCACAAAACGTTTGGCAGAATTTGGGGAGCAGGCCTAGGGAAATTCCGGATATTAGTGTCATTCATAAAGTTTTTGTTACACGAGCTTCATATCACTTCACTCTACATCAATGCATGTTCCTCGACAATTTAGATGTGTTTTAATCATGATTTAAACTCTTAAGCCTCCGACAGACAATAATTAACCAAAGTTAAAATCTGGATGGCAAGTCAACACTTTTTTTTCAGTATTGCCCATAATTTTAGTCTCACCTGGTTAATTCACCAGTATGGAAATTAAGAATTATTTATATACAGTGTAGAAAGAATAAATAATTGTTACCTGTATTTGATGTCCATGTGCACTTGCATCCAGGAGCCATTGGATAGTGATCAGAAGCAGGAGTCCAGATTCATTTTCCCCCTTTTTCCAGGGACTTGGTCTAGTTGAACTGCTCTTACCCGAGATCAGAAAACTCAGCACAGACCAGAGGTTGAACTTCAAATTTAGTTGGTCTGTATGGCTCACAGCATATCATTTTCTTTCCAAGCCACAGGGCATGCAGGTTGTTTTCCTTGAGGTTAATTGCAGACATCCAATTTCCATTCCAACATAATCAATAACTGGCATGTCTTGTGCCTCTGTTCATTCACAGAAGAGCGTTTATACTTCACTAGCACTTCTGATCCACAAGTCTTTCAAACATCTGTACAGCTTCTTCTTGAAGCTTCCCTCAGTACTTTCTAATCTTAAATGAGTAAACAATATTTCCTAATATATAACTAACGTAACATTATGCATTACATATTGTACAAATATGACAAACACTAATTCAAAAAATCTACTTCATAGTATCAGTACATACATATTACAGCCTCCTTCAAATGAAAATTCCCTAATTATATGGGCTGAAATTCAGTTTCTACGAATAGATTCAAAAGCATACAAGTCAGTCCATTCAAAAATACATTTCCTACCTGTGCCAATTTGTTCTCATTCACTTGAGAGACAATTCTGAGCAAGTTTCACTTAAGAGTGGGGCCTCTTCCCATTACCGCCCCCTCACACCCCCCCCGCCCTACCCCAACATATTTGACTTGTATTCACAGTAGAAATAACATTTCCCATTAGCAGACAAATGCCTGCAATTTCTACAGGGATTCTCTCAATTTTTCACCCTGACTTCGGCGGAAGATCAGTGGAAACCCCAAGAAAAATGACAAACAGCCGCTTACACCAGTCTTCCGACATAGTTACAGCGATCATGAGAATGTTGGCAAGGACACCCAGAAAATTCCCCTGCTCTTCTTTGAATGGTACCATGGGATCTTTTAGGTCTATCTGAGAGAACACACTGAGCGTCGGTTTAATGTCTCATCTGAAAGATGATAATTTAGCACCCCCCCATTACTGTACTCTAATATCAGCCTGGATTCTGAACATAAATCATGAGAGAGCTTGGCTCAGAAACAGGAATGCCACAGAGCTGGGGCTGACACTTTGAGTGCACTTAATGAATACAAGTGTCAGAGGAAGTCATGATCGGAGAGGTAATCTTAGAGGTATACAAGATAATAAATGATACAGAAATATAAAGCAATAAAATGAAACAATTGGCATAAATTGCAACCAATCACGAATAAACAAAGCATCAGCAGGAGGAAAAGCACACAGCAACAAAGCCCAATTCAATATTTGAAAATGCAAGCTGGTACTCTAAATTGAGTGCCCCAGGCTTCCAACACCAAAGAAAACATTTTCCAGGGATTTTACTCTGAATAGTTAATTGTTTAAGGGCTCAGAAACATACTTCCATTGGTATGTTTCCAGATAACTGAAGTGTCAAATTAGCAGCTTGTTTGAGCAATTTGGTAGCCCTGCTTCTACTAATTGCGAGTTCGAGATTTAAAAAGTGATTTCATTGGCCAGTATTCAGATTCTTCTTTGTGGTACCCACCAATTGAATCAACTGCTTTTGGTTCAGTCAGGTTTCGTCAATTGGATAAGTGATTGGTAACTGAGCAAATAAGTGCTTATTTAAGCCATCACTAACTTTTGGCCCAAGATGTGTGTCGCCTACAAGGCCATGTTTTGAAAGGCATGGTTCGATGGATGCAGGCTAGATACACAACTATTAATTATACATATAGTGATGGTTAACAATATAAAAAATTGTAGAGGAATCAGGAGAGCTAAATCATTGGTAGATAATAGTTATTAACCAATGGTGCATCAGCTTTAACTGTCCACATCCATTCACCTTCAACATTGCATGGCTCTATAATGCCTGCAAGTTGAGTTTCTGTGATAAGGTCAGTCATCAGTACTCTGTTTTTAAACAAGTATCTTTCACATCAAATATAAAACCCATAGAATAGCATAAAAAGAATGTTATCTTTGTAACTACTCCTTTAAAAAGAAGTCTCGATGGTGACACTTGCTCTGTAAAACGTTTCTTGACTGAAAATCGAATGCCCTACTCTGTCAAGAAAGTAGAGTACTGAATTTGACATTTTACATTTGCAGTAGACGCAAATGCGATAATCACGTATGGTTTTAACATCACTGCGCATCATGAAGAAATAAACCCGAAACGTTTTTACAGCATGGATTTAAGCTTGACATTTAGCTGTGGGATGAAGTTTGAATCCATTTTTAAAAAAAAGCAAACCATTTGCTGTACCTGGATTTACACATTCATTCCTTTGAAAGTAGTTTGATATGATTTACCTTTCTGTATGCTCAGGGCTCAATGCCATTCTAAAGTTATAAGCAGGATCGCTCATACAAAGTGTTGAGATTACATTTCATAGTGCTATCTCTTGTAATTGCAAAAATAAATTGCTCTCTTAGGCCTAGTGAAAATGCAAATGTCCACACCAAGCCTTTTGATACCCATAATTTAACAATAAAGCAAAAAATTATAATTAATGTTTTTCACATCAGTAAAATATGCAGTATGTAAATGTGGTAACATCTGGTATAAAAGCTGCAACGCTGTGCACTTTGTTATAGTTTAATTGCGGTTTACAATGCTCTTGCAGGATAACTTTTTAAAAAAAAATGGCAATTGTAAAAAAAAAGCTGCAGAATTATATGATCAATGTGAGAGCATCAAGAAAATATGGGAGTCAAGAAATCACTTTAGCATAAATGAACAAGGAGTGCTGCTCCAGCCCAAAGGAAAGTTACTAAATGGTGGTATCCAATTTTCTTTATTCTGCGCATTTTTCTCATTACTATTTGTGTACAAATGAGATTCTTGAAAATCGATGTTCAACTGAACTATAAAAAAAAAGGACAACGCGGATGTTACAACCCTGAAGAGATAAAAAAATTAAAGGTTAGTGCTTTCATCAATGCCTAGCAACTGAACACAAACTGCAAAATACATGTACCTTCCACTTAAAAAAAAAAAAAAAAAAAATTTGCACCAACTGCCTTTGTTGTGCTCAACTTTAACATTTTGGTAGTAAAGCCTAGTAAAATAAAGAGTTTTGTCCAGACTTTGGCCCCAAGTTCGCGGTCGGTACGCCGTCATACTGCCTTTGAAATTGACCGCAAATTCAGGATTAACCGTTAAATCCCAAACTTGCGACTGCGCATTGGCTTCGCTGCACGTTTCACCTACCCATTCAAATCAACGAGCTGGCGAAAAGTTGGGCTAATTGCCCACCTGCTGCGCATTAATTACCCTGACATTTTTTATGTCTGGTGCAAACATTCGCAGGAGCCTGTTGCACAGAGTAGGGGGGGAGGAAGGATGAGAAAATTGTATTAGTTTATGCTAGAGAGGCACTGGTTCATGTCTGACCGGATACAAACTTTGAAAGAAACTTTAATTTGCTCGAGTTTGAAAACAGGGCCTTTTTGTGTCACCGTCTTTGCTGCCCAAAAGCCTTTTGTAGTTTCAGTTTAAACATTTCCCAATTTCTATTGATAGGATTTAATTCACTTTCATGATTTCCTCATGTTATCAGACATTTAAACTCTCAATTACTGTATAGATTATTTAAATTGATCAAAAGTTAGTCTAATAGAGGAGAAACAAATTCGATAGGACTATAATTAATTATAGTTTTGTGCATTATAATCTTGGTTTGTGCATTAAATAATATTGCAATGATCGTAATTAATTAATAAAACAACATTTCTGGCTGCTAAATTATTTTAAATGAGTTGTGGGCAAATCAGCAAGCTCCTGTTTCCTGATTGGCTAAGAGTCAGGAAAGGAGATGAGCACTGCCCCACGTGATCCCAGGCTCACATACACACAACGATGCGGCACAACTCTGCAACGTTTGTAAGCTGTTTTCCCCCCAAAGGGAGGTTCGCACGAGGTAAGTGCGGATTTCGTTCAAATGTTGGCGGCGTACACCTTGGCTACACCGCCGACCGCGAATTCAAGGCCTCATCTTTTCATGTTCTTGTATCCTGTTACTGGAAGGATTTTCAGTTAATCATGACCCCAAAAAAAGTTCATGCTGGACGTGACCAATTTTATCCAGCACTTCCCTGGATAAAGTTTTGTTTACAGAATTAGTGTGTGGAATGCAGCATAAGTCTAAACAACTCTAGTTAGCATTGCAGTACACACATGAAACAATGTTCAAAAACAAATTTGTGAAGCTCGATCAAGTATCTGAGAACATCAGAGATGGAAGGGTTTGAAACAGCAGTAATGGACATGCACCAGTGTAATATAATGGAATGAAGAATAAGCTGGTAGATAAAAGGACAAAATACATAGGTGACATTCTTTAATACATCAGCCTATCCTCATATCATTTTGCTATGTTCACATGAGCAATGAAAGCGGACCATACAGTTTATAGTTTCAGGAATGTAAAGCTATGCTGCCATCAGCTGTGGTGTACAGAGTATAGCTGAACTTTAAAACAAAATCATAAAGCATCACGATGCAAACTCAACCATAAGTTTCCAGTCTGATCTATGTTTTTTTTTACTCTGCACCATCCAGACAAACCATTTTCTTACTTTGGAGGGAATAAAAAGGGACAAGGAGCAGGACTGGGAGAAGACTGTCTGCTCAAACTCTTTGAAAGTGACAATTTATTCGGGCAGAGTAAGGGGAAAGACAGGTAGAAAAATGTATTTTAAGCTGTTGATAGCACAGCCAAACTTCACTGAAACTATGCCCGAGTTTCAGAACTAAATTTACAGGATGCAAAGATTGTTTGCGGCATCCATTTTCATCCAAAACATTTGTAAAATTGAGATCTCAACTGTGGTAACGGGACAATACAAGAGCCATTTTAAATCACCATCTCAAAAGGAGATCAGCCTTTTCAAATAAGTTTGAGGTGTCCTCAAAGCATAACATTACAAACACTACTGAATCAAATCAAAATAGCAGACTTTGCTCTAATAAATAAAAGTTTGGGAAAAAGATTTCAATACAAATTCTGTTTAAGTGACTAACTTTAAAAATAATAATTTCTGCACAAAATTTATTCACTAAACAAAAGTTGAACTTACTGTCAAAAATCATACAATTAATCAATGTTTCACAATATTATTTCGGGGGGGGTGGGGGGGGGGAAGATTTCCTCTGAAGAGGAAATACACAAAAGGCATTTCAATACAAAATAGTATTTTATTTATATTTTCCAAAGATTGGGGAGTTCACCATTTTAAATTTTGTTTCCCCACTTCTGAACAGCAATGAATCAAAGGAGGCAATGTAACCTGGGGACACGTCGTTATAAATTAACCGTTTCCTTCTTGGGTAGAAACAGTTGAGAGAGTGTTTGACAATAGCTTGAATTCAAGAGCTGAAGTAGGACTGGTTTTTCTTCATTGAACAAGAAAACATGTTCATCAACTCTTATTCCGTTTGCTAATCCATCCGAGAAAAATGCTAACACATTTTTCACACATTCTACACATGTAACCTCAGTATTCATTAGAAAACACATTTACACAGCCATAGCTCTTATGTATCTAAACACAGTTTAGCTTAGAATGCTAGGAGCACAAGAGGGTAAAGTCTAAACTGAACGGTTTCTTCCCATGTTTTTAAAATTTGACCCAAATGTGGTTTCATTTTTCCTTGTAAAAATGTTTTTATTATAATGATAATACAAGTGCTACTTAGACAGTTCTCTTGACTGTTGTCGCAAACGTGCACACTTTGGGTCAGATGTGGCTAAGGACACCAACATATTTGTGTTTTCACTGGAATAACAAAAGAAGCCCATTGACATCAACGGCATCCACAGCCTGGCTGCTTTTCTCCCCCTCCATTTAGAGGTTGTCCATTTGACTCTAGACGCCCCATCCATTTTCTTGTGCTGACAGAAGCTGGCTTCAAGTTCAAGAAATGAAGTAGTGCAAGTTAAACGGCCATCCTTTTCTTCGCCTTCGCCACCCCCCCCCCCCGCCCCATAATGAAAGCTTCTGGGCCAACATCTAAAAATATCCGTTAAAAAAAACAGCGGGAATCCGTTCAGCCAAGTCTAGGGGACACAAGACAATGCAGCAAAAGTTGTGTGTTTTGTTTTTCTCCCCAAAGTGCTTAGTGCAGAAAGGTCATTAGCACACCAAGCACGGTCTTTCCCACGGCGGGAAGCGCGTCAGAAAGCTTCATACATTGCATTGTGCAACATTGTGATCAGGTCAGTGCTGTTAAAATGATACGCTCCGTTTTCTAAATGTCACTTTAGGATTGCTTGAGCCGTTTGCGGGGAGGACCAAGGAAAGGACATTGAGCTGACGCTAGTGACCGGTAAGCTTCAGCCACCAGATGAGGGTGGGACAAGACCATAGACTTCCAGCCAGATGTTTCCATTACGTCAGATGCATGGCTATAAAAAGGTGAAAGAAAACAAAGTTAATTATATACACACACAAACGTACATAATAAGTCAATATATTAGTCTCCATTTCCAAGATAAGACGTCATTTTTCCAGTGTCCTGGCCAATATTTATCCCTCAATCAAAATAAAAAAAGAGACACACTATCTGGTCATTATCACATTGCTGTGCGCAAATTGGTGGCCATGTTTCCGACATTACAACAGAGATTACATTTCAAAAGTACCTCATTGGCTGTAGAGTGCTTTGGGATGTCCGGGGGTCATGACAGGCGCTTTATAAATGCAAGTGTTTCTTACTTTGCCGAAACTTAACTTTGCCAGTTTAATTCCCCTGTATACCCATGAGAATTGAAAATTGACCATGCAACCAAATTTGTATAAAGAAATGTAATAGTTATAACCGAGTGCTGCTTGTAGGTTACAGAATTAGGCTAAAACACTTTCAAAGTGGAACCATCCACTGCAAATCACTAATTAGCAATACCCAATTATGACACACACACACACACACACAGGTTTAAAAGATCACGATCAGTTAATGGGCTACAAACAGGAGTCCAAGTACATCCCTCAAACCCATGCAGATTACCAGCATTCAGGAGGAGAATCTGGAAAATACAGCAATTTGCACATATGTAGCAACAAATAATCACTCGTTCACAGCATAAGAGCAGATGATATGGCCCCTTCCATTTTGCTATAGCTACATTTTATACTAATACAAACTCTAACTTAATTTACAGTAGAATACAAAAATTCCAGAGCTGCTTAATTATTAATTATTGTGCCTCTTAATAATGTCTGTGAAAAGACAACTTTATTCTCTCTCTAAAGGTATGATTAGGTCCTGGATCAACACATGGAAACACAATGACTTGTACATAAAAACTCAGCTATAAAAGCCTCTTCTACCTTAACATTAATAAAATGTTTAGATTTGAGTCCACACAACTTTTTTTTTTTTTTTAATTACATAATGAATTAAAAACTTGTATTAAAAAGGTGTAAAGTCCTAGTGGACTACAAATCTGCTCTAGTTGACTTTGACAAATTTATGAAAGCCTGCAAGTGAAGGATTTCCTCTTTCATTTTCTTTCACTGGAGCGCAGTGTATTCTCCACGAGGCCAGAATCAATCAGTGTTTTTAGTATGACCATTAGACCAGAGGCTGCAAAAGTGACCAAATTATTCTGCAAAAAATCTATTTCGAATCGAATAGCAAGCCACATTAAATGGGAAAGTCAGAGGGCAATAAACAAGATGATCATTAGTGAAGTCATTAAATTCACTTAGAGGTATCAACTTGATTCAGTCGTTTCCATTCTGGCCTCCAAGTCAGAAGGTGGCTTAAGCCCCACTCCAGTACTTGAGCACAAAAATCTAGGCTGGCATTTCATGCTGCACTGTCACAAGTGCCATTTGACGCTAAACAAGGCCTCAACCTGCCTGTGTTGGTGGTTCAAGTAGATAGTGAAGGTTCCACGGCACTATTGGAATAACAGGCAGTACTCCCAGCCATCATTCTTCCATCAACCAAACCAATAAATGAACAGCTTGACTGATCGTTCATCTCACTGCTGTCTATGGGATCTTGCAGTGTGCCAAATGGCTGCCACACTTTGCTCCACACAACAGTTAATTTATTCTATGTGAGGTGCTTTGGGATATTTCTGAGAGATGTGATTAGATGTTACACATGTGCAAGTGTTCTTTCTTTACACAGGAAATGGATTTGTGGCTCAAACTGGTTTCACAGATTTAGGAGCTGACTTTATATTTCTACATTTGTAAGTCTGTGACCTCATGAAAGCAAACACGAGACTGGCAGTTAACTGTGTAGTCTTTTAATAGTAATGAAATATTTAGAAAAAGTTGCCCGCCAGTTATTAAATATTGTCACTAAATATTTGAAAACTTATTTTAAATAAGAGTTGTGTACAGCTTCTTCCCAGACAGAAATGCCCTTCATTCAAGGCCCAATTTGCAAATGCACAGAGGCCAATTTGCGATAATACATCTCACATACTGCACTCCAGACAAATTCCACAAATGTTATTTCTAAATACCAGAGAACTGCTGGTGGGGGTGTGGAAGAGACACTTTGGCCAGAAGGGCACCTCCTATACATATTCCGGTCATGTTCAACCCTTCTGGATAGCAGTCCATCAACCCGCAAGGAGCATGACCAGTCTTGCAATCCCAGAAGACCCAGCTCGGTGCTTCTTGTGCCTGCTTATCGGAAAAGGAAGGGCCTTCTTACAATGTACCTCCACCTGAAACTGGATGAATACCAAGGCTGTTCTTAAAGGCTCACTCAGCAGAAAACTGTCCCACCAGCACAGCACAGCAACCCACCTACCTACTGGTCACATGAAGGGCAATGATCTCAGCCAGCATGATAATGAGCATTTAGGGCCTTTTTCAGCTGTCCCCAAGTGTAACTAATTCCCAGAAACAGTATCATAACCATTCCAGCTGATCTTTGTCAATGCTTCACAAATGTGGTATGTCCTGCCATGCATTTCATTTATTGTGGTTAGTTAACAAAAAAAAAATTCATGCCAACAATGAGATCCTGACTACCATTCCATTTAAAACTCGAGGGAAATTTTGCATTGTGCATACAGTACGGTCAGTCGCAGGCAGACTGCCATGTGGGACTCAGTGGTGAATAAGGCAGAGAGCCGTAGCATCTTTTGTCACCTTCCAATTGGAAGGAAGAATGTGTATAGACTGGCTGGTTTGGGGAGGAGCTAACAGAAAGCTAAACAATGTTACTTTTGCTAGTATCCTCCCCACCCCCTTCCCAAGGGTGCTGACTCTCGCTAGGATACAGCCCAGAGAGGTACTGGCAGCTTGTGCGAGTCTTAGCAAGGAGTGTCAGTAGGTGATTCAATCATGAAGGCGTCACACCAAAGCCAATTACTCTTCTCACTCACACATCGAGTCACTGGACAGTGATTTGGGAGAGGGAACCCTGCCTCATTTTTCCTTCCTCGTGCATAGTTGGCAGAGGGAAAGAGTAGCCCCAATTGGTGTCCTGGTTGAGATCAGCATAGACCAGGATGTAAACTTAGCCTGTATGGCTTAATATTAAACCAGACTACATCATCACAGGCCACAAGACTACTGGGCAGCTAAGCTAACAAATGTTAATTTAAAAAATATTTTCAACAAATTGCAATATAAAAATATACTGAAAACAATAACCTTGAAAATGCACTCTAGAAACTATTCAACATAAAATGTTCAGATGCCTATCAAAACAAATGGGAAAAATACATTCCTAAGCATTTGACAGGAAGAACATTTAACTTTTATTTTGTCATGAAAGTAACAAGAGCAGCAGGCTTTGGCTTATCAGAATCCTCCAGTCCGGAGGGGCTGGTGGGGGGGAACTTGCTAGATCAGTGAGGAAAGATAGCAATAATGCCAGAAACTTAACACAATCATGCAAAATAAAACGTCTACTCCAGGCAGTGTTAGTGTTATGGATTTAAAAATAAACTGGTTCAAAAATCTGAAATCTTAATTTTTCATTCCTACTCAATCTTATATTTCCCTAGGGGAAGTCTACCATATCACAGAATTTGAGTTTTTAATTTGACACATCTTGTTTGTACTTAGATTAACAAACTAGGATATCTTTCCAATGGGGAAGCCTTACAGAAATACCAAACCTAACAAGCAGATGTAGATTTAAAAAAAAAAATCTTTTTAACTGCAAGTACATGATTGTACTTTGCAGTTTTCTTTGAGCCGAAAGTTCCCTTTCGAAAACCAAAATGGTTCTTGGTTGCACGCTGCTGCTGGGGACTGCAGACAGACCACGGGTTTCAGACTTGAGTGGTATTCCAGGTCTGTATTAAAGCAGCACACTGCAAACAGTCTGGGCATTCAGCGCTCCTCTCACCTTTTGGCAAAAATGCCTGGTTTGTTCTCCCAAACAGTTTAGTGGGGGAACTTGACAGTCAAGTTTCAAATCAGCAAGATGTTCTTACGGACAAAATGCAAGATCAACCTTGAGTGATGTTCATCTTCAAACTTTACAGCCTCGGCTCGGTAGCTTGTAGGTCAGGTAAAGCTGTCAATGGTTTCTTAGTCTCTCCCTATACTCAAGATAGCTTCCCTAAGGTGTGACCGTGACGGTTTAGGCAGAGGTGAGTGTGGGGTAGATTTGATTGTTTTCTTCACTGAGGACAAGGATAGAAGTTTCTTCGGCGGGGAGGAAGGGAGAGAAAGGGGGAACAATATAAATGGCAAGAACTTTTCACTGAAATTATACTGCTAGAGTTTTGGTTGACTATCCATCCAGCAAACTACAATTTAAAATGACCGTAGTTAATCCCCAGTAGCGAACATTCACATGTAATAGCTTCTCTTCCAAACAAATTCTACTTCCTTTTCGAAAAAGGTTAGTTTTGTCATTCCCCAAACTAACATCGTTTCAAAGCTGGAAATAATGTGATCTTGCAGCTCTGCCACCTTATTTTATAATGGCATTATAAAAATACAAGAACGTCTTGTTCTAATTATCCCTCTCCATTAACTTAAATGTCAAGTTTCCCTTAGAACAAATTTACAAGAAAATCCTTTTATGCTCTCTAAACACAGTTGTCACTGCACATTAAATATTACTGTGATCAAATCTCCAACAAAGTATTCACAAGTTTACTTCTATGCAGAGCCCCTTACCACACCACAATTTCACTACCATCACCTTTTCACTTCCCCCATTCAGCTTGTGCTCCAAGGATAAACTTTCACGATTCCATTTTACCTCAAAATGGGATGCATACATTTTGAATTATTTCTCCAAGAATCCTTCGTCAATACCAATGTGCCAACTTTCATCAACTTTTAGCAATGCAGTGCTAGAACACATAACTCAAAATAGAGGTTGACTTTAAAAGGCCCTAATTAGACCTGATGCCGAGCGAGAGAGAAAATGGGCTAAGAACAGTTGATTCCTAACGTGATAGACCAATCCTTTACTTGGAGGACAAAACAACCAGAAGGCAGGAAAAGATCAGTTTAAAACTGAAATGGAGAACAAGCAGAGCGGAGCAAGATCAAGTTTTAGGCTGTATTTGATGCCAACTTAACAGAACCAGAGAGAAGCAAAATGCTGTAACCAGATTAAATTAGTGATCATAGCCCAGAAGCTTAACATTGAACTTACAAAGAAAGACTGCAGACCCAGTCTTTCCCACTATATATACCATTTCTGGCGCAAAGACTTTAATTATATACAGGAAAAATACAGTGCAAAAATAGGTTTGTACTCAACCTTAATTGTGATTTTAGAATTTATATTGCTTGCTGGTTTACATTTGATACATTAACATAAGAAATAGGAGCAGGAGTAGGCCAATCGGCCCCTCGAGCCTGCTCCGCCATTCAATAAGATCATGGCTGATCTGATCCTAACCGCCAATCTACTATCACAGAACCATCTCCTGAATCTAACAGAATTAGACACACGAAATAGCAGCAGGATCAGGCTACACGGCCCCATGGCCCGCTCCGCTACCCACAGGGCCATGTCCAATCCGAACCTAGACTCATGTCCAAATTCCTGCCCGCTCCCCGGAACCCTTAATTCCCTTTACTTCTAGGAAACTGTCTATTTCGGTTTTAAATTTATGTAATGATGTAGCTTCTACAGCTTTTTGGGGCAGCATATTCCATGGACCTACCACCCTCTGAGTGAAGTAGTTCCTCCTCATCTCAGTTTTGAAAGAGCAGCCCCTTATTCTAAGACTATGCCCCCTAGTTCTAGTTTCACCCATCATCGGGAACATCCTCCCCGCATCCACCCGATCCGACCCCTTCACAATCTTATATGTTTCAATAAGATCGCCTCTCATTCTTCTGAACTCCAATGAGTAGAGTCCCAATCTACTCAACCTCTCCTCATATGTCCATCCCCTCATCCCCGGGATTAACCGAGTGAACCTTCTTTGTACTGACTCGAGAGCAAGTATGTCTTTTCTTAAGTATGGACACCAAAACTGTATGCAGTATTCCAGGTGCGGTCTCACCAATACCTTGTACAACTGAAGCAATACCTCCCTATTTTTATATTCTATCCCCCTAGCAATGAAAGCCAACATTCCATTGGCCTTCTTAATCACTTGCTGCACCTGCATACTAACCTTTTGAGTTTCGTGCACCAGGACCCCCAGATCCCTTTGTACTTCAGTACTTTCCAGTTTCTTGCCATTAAGATAATAACTTGCTCTACGATTTTTCCTGCCAAAGTGCATAACCTCACACTTTCCAGTATTGTATTCCATCTGCCAAATCTCTGCCCACTTACTTAGCCTGTCTATGTCCCCTTGCAGGTTTTTTATGTCCTCCTCACTCACTACTTTCCCTCCCATCTTAGTATCATCTGCAAACTTTGATATGTTACACTCGGTCCCCTCCTCCAAATCGTTAATATAGATTGTAAAGAGTTGGGGACCCAGCACTGACCCCTGCGGAACACCACTAGTTACTGATTGCCAGTCTGAGAATGAACCATTTATCCCAACACTCTGCCTTCTGTTAGATAGCCAATCCTCTATCCATGCCAGAATATTACCCCCAATCCCGTGATTTTTTATCTTAAGCAATAATCTTGTGTGGCACCTTGTCAAATGCCTTTTGGAAGTCTAAACACACTATGTCCACTGGTTCCCCTTTATCCACCCTATATGTTACTTCCTCAAAGAACTCCAGCAAATTTTTCAAACATGACTTCCCCTTCCTAAAACCATGCTGACTTTGTCCTATTAACTTATGATTATCCAAATGTCCTGTTACGGTCTCCTTAATAATGGACTCCAAAATTTTACCTACCACAGATGTTCGGCTAACCGGTCTATAGTTTCCAGCCTTCTGTCTACTGCCCTTTTTAAATAAGGGTGTTACATTAGCAGTTTTCCAGTCTGCCGGGACCTTTGCCGAGTCCAGGGAGTTTTGGAAAATTATTACCAATGCATCCACAATCCCTACCGCCACTTCCCTCAAGACCCTAGGATGTAAGCCATCAGGTCCAGGTGATTTATCCGCCTTGAGTCCCATTATTTTACCGAGTACCACTTCCTTAGTGATTTTGATCGTGTTTAGCTCCTCCCCCCCTTTAGCCCCCTGTTTGTCCAGTGTTGGGATATTCTTAGTGTCTTCTACTGTAAAGACTGATGTAAAATATTCAGTGTTTTTGCCATCTCCATATTTCCCACCATTAATTTCCCGGTCTCATCCTCTAAGGGACCAACATTTACTTTAGCCACCCTTTTTCTTTTTATACAACTATAAAAACTCTTACTATCTGTTTTTATATTTTTTGCTCATTTACTTTCAGAATCTATCTTCCCTTTCTTAATCAATCTTTTTGTTATTTTTTGCTGTCTTTTAAAGTTTTCCCAATCCTCTATCCTCCCACTAGATTTGGCTACCTTATATGCCCTTGTTTTTAGTCGAATACTATCCTTAATTTCTTTACTTAGCCACGGATGGCTGTCTTTTCTTTTACACCCTTTTTCTTCTCAGTGGAATATATATTTTTTGGAAGTTGTAAAATAACTCCTTAAATGTACACCACTGATCATGTATCGTCTTACCCTTTAATCTATTTTCCCAATCCACTCTACTCAATTCCGCTCTCATACCTTCATAGTCTCCTTTATTCAAGCTTAGCACGCTTGTTTGAGATCCAACCTTCTCACCCTCTAATTGAATATGGAATTCAACCATGTTATGGTCACTCATTCCAAGGGGATCCTTTACTAGGACATTTTTAATTAATCCTGTCTCGTTACACAGGACCAGATCTAAGGTTGCTTGCCCCCTGGTCGGTTCAGTTACATACTGCTCAAGAAACCCATCCCTAATACACTCAATGAACTCATCCTCAAGGCAGCCCTGCCCAATTTGATTTGTCCAATTAATATGATAGTTAAAATCCCCCATAATTATAGATGTTCCCTTATTACAAGCCTCAACTATTTCCTGATTGATACTCCGTCCAACAGAGTTGCAACTGTTCAGAGGCCTATAGACTACGCCCACTAGTGTTTTTTTCCCCCTTATTATTCCTTATCTCCACCCAAACTATTTCATTATCCTGATCTTTTGACCCAATATCATTTCTCTGTATTACAGTGATTCCTTCCTTTATTAACATAGCCACCCCACCTCCCCTTCCTTCCTGCCTGTCCTTCCTGATCGTTAAATAACCTGGTATGTTTAATTCCCAGGCATTGTCACCCTGCAGCCATGTTTCTGTAATGGCCACAAGATCATACCCATATGTAGTTATTTGTGCCATTAACTCGTCTATTTTGTTACGAATGCTACGTGCATTCAGATAGAGAACTTCTCACCCTCGTCTACCTTTGACACTTAGTAAATTGTATTAAACGTCATTCTTTGATCATGCTAGACTTGTACATGCCTTACCATCCCCAATATGCTGGGTGACCAATGAATAAATATACTAAAATTTAGATCTACAAACCTATAAGAAGTGTGCTGCAGATCACACATTATGCTGCCTAAATTATTCTTAAAAACTTAATTGTAAATCCCTAAACCTTCATATGGCATAACTTAGTAGGTACAATGTGAAAGCATGGCTTCTTTTACAGTACTTGTTTATCGTCACAATATAGGATTTTCACATGAAATGTAATATGAACATTGCTGATGTAGTTTTACGATCAGAAATCATTTTAAAACATTCAGCAATACTCGGGGTCAGTACCCTACATAAATGTATGCAAAATAATAAATCTAATTATAAATAAAAATGGGGTAAGCAACAAAAAAAAGTGCATATTTTTCAAAGATGATCACCATTCGTAGCTCCTAACATCCTGCTAGCTTTTAGGCAGATTTCCATTGAAACAAGTAAATATTTGGGAACACAGCAAAATACACACAGCAGATTCCCAACACGGTCTACTCCAAATAAACTCATACCTAATGTCATCAGTTTGATCCAAGCACAGAATTCTAATGTGCTAGGGTAGTCACCAAGCAAGCCAACAAAAAAAAATTATTGGAAATACAAATCTTTCATTCAAGTACCAAATCTCCCACCGAATGACCTTCGTGTACCCAGTATAACTGTACCTAGATACAGGCTACCTTCATCACTCATTGAAGAATATACCATTAAGTTTATATATTCTGCTTTGTTCATGTTAAAATTTGAATAATTACATAAATATAACTATTTTTAAGATGGAGTTTACAGAAATCCTGATCTAAGCGTAAAGTTTTATTCTCAAACTGGGATTCAACTGTATAAAAACATTAACACGGAATTCCAATCTGTCCCAAGTACTGACATCATTATTTAGGTTACGGAAAAGTCTGCTTTATGTGAGGTTTTGATCTATTCTGACTTTCATCTATTATGGCATGCCACAGGATTGTATTATTCTTCATTGCCATCAACCTAGTGAAAGTGAAACTCCAAAAATAGTCATCTAACTTCCATCTCCAATAGGTACTGAAGGAAAAGCCCTCCCTCTATTCTTCAGATTCATTCTGCACCCACTCCTGAAAATAAATCTTGATCCCTGAAGCCATTATCATAAGGTCACCAATGAGCTGCAAAGAGCATCTTCCTTCCCTGCATGTTTTATAAACAGTTTTATCCCATGTCACCCCAAGCACATAGAGGTGGTAAGCTTATCTATTTCCAAAAATACTGCTTTAAACTGCCTCCAGAGTTTACTAGTTTTATTTGTTTCTCATTTAATGGGAGGTTCAAATTTGGTTTTAGTGGAATTATATCAATGTTCAAATTACAACCAGTTAATAAAGGTAAACAATGTGAAACATTAAAACGTGGCATCACATTTGACACCTGATCCAAATTGCATCTCTTCAAGTAGAACAGTACATTTGTTATTTGATGTTTCTATTTTCAGAACAACCATTTAACAGTTACATGTTGTGCAGGATGGGAAGTAAATTATCAGCAACATGTGAAAAAGGTTTTCTAAGCAGTGTTTACTGCAAACTAGTACAGGAAACTCTCGATTTACCGGCACCTAAATAACCAGAAACCTAGGTTAACCGGCAAAATTCAGGAGTAGGTTCAGGTAAGTTTTACTTCATATTAGTGGCCGTTCCTCGATCTGTGGCTGTGCAATCGGGGTTGCTGCACATGTTGCTAAGCAACAGGGATGCTTGGTCTGTGGCCGGGGTTCCTGCACATGTTGCTAAGCAACAGGGAAGCCTGGATTTGTTGCTGTGTATGGAGCTCTCGTACCTTTTAATTATACCACTCTGTAATCCGGGCTTTGATAAACCGGCACCACGCCGGTCCCGGATAAAAAAAAGTTTCCTGTAATTCAGTTTGCATAGTGTCAAATTGCAGTTCTATAGTTACAGTTTTATAACTAGTTACCATGGTAGAAAAGCTCTTAATGTTAAAGTAAAAGTATATAGTAAACACAAACTGAAGCCGTAGCTCCTATTGCTTTAATTTGCATTTTGTAATATTGATATGCATAACTCCAGTTGGCTCTCAAATGTTCCTTTACCAGAATTTTTCCCACCTTCTGATATCTGGAAAACCCCTGAAATTTGTCGATATATTTTAGACACTGCAGCTTTCCACACTGTACTGTTACACATCCATAAACCACCCCAACTGAAAAACATCTAGGAATTGGGGTGCAGAGGTGTAACCATCTATTTTAAATGCATGATTTTGAAGAAAAAATCAAATCAATCAAAATCAAATCAACTTTTATTGTCATTGTTAGTGCACAAGTGCAGTACAACGAAATGTAGGCTTGCGGCTCCCGAGAGTGTACATTTAGATTAAGACATTTAAACATTCAACATTCATTTGGCTTGTAATACATTAACATAAACATAACCATAATCAAGTGCATTGGCAGATGTGCAGGCTTTAGAGTTTATTTGTGGAGTTCAGTAGGATGACAGCCCTGGGAAAGAAGCTGTTCCTAAATCTGGTCGTACGGGTGCGAATGCATCTGTAGCGTCTCCCAGATGGCAGGAGGGCGAACAGACTGTGGTTGGGGTGGGTAGGGTCTTTGATGATGGACCGTGATCTCCGTAAACAGCGTTTCTGGTATATGTGCTCTATGGTCGGTAGCCGGGTGCCGGTAATGCTTTGGGCAGTTTTGACTACCCGCTGCAGGGCTTTCCGGTCATAGTAGCTACAGCTGCCATACCATACTGTGATACAGTTTGTCAGGATGCTCTCTATTGTGCAGTGGTAAAAGTTAGAGAGGATCAGGGGTGACAGGTTACATCCCTTCAGCCTCCTTAGGAAATATAGGCGCTGCTGGGCCTTCTTCACCAGAGAGGAGGTATTGAGGGACCAGGAGAGGTCTTCCGTGATGTGGACTCCGAGGAACTTAAAGCTGTCCACCCTTTCCACCACAGCCCCATGGATGTGGATGGGGGTGTGACTTCCGCCTTTAGACTTCCTGAAGTCCACAATGATTTCTTTGGTTTTCTTGATGTTAAGGGCCAGGTTGTTATCGGCGCACCACTTCACGAGATGCTGGACCTCCTCCCTGTAGGCTGACTCATCGTTGTTGGTGATCTGGCCTACCACCGTGGTATCACCCGCAAACTTGATGATGGTGTTGGAACCATGAACAGCCACACAGTCGTGGGTGAAGAGGGAGTAGAGGAGGGGGCTCAGCACACATCCTTGTGGGGCCCCCGTGTTCTGGGTCAGGGGGGGGGGGGGGGGGGGGGAAGGTGTGGTTACCTAATTTGACAGACTGGGGTCTGTTTGTTAGGAAGTCCAGGGTCCAGTTGCAGAGGGAAGTGTTCAGGCCAAGAGTTTGGAGGCCAGCTTGTTGGGGACGATAGTGTTGAATGTTGAGCTGTAGTTTATGAACAGCATTCTGATGTAGGTCTCCTTACCATCTAAGTGATTCAGTGCCGAGTGTAGAGCAGTTGTGATTGCATCCTCCGTTGATCTGTTTGCATGATAGGCAAACTGGTGTTGGTCAAGAGAGGCGGGAACACTGGCTTTGATGTGAGCCAGGACCAGTCTCTCGAAACACTTCATTATGATGGGTGTGAGTGCGACAGGTCGATAGTCGTTCAGGCACGTCACAGCCGTTTGCTTTGGCACAGGAATAATGGTAGCGGTCTTGGAAGCATGTAGGGACTACGGCCTGGGCCAATGACAGATTGAAGATGGCGGTGAAGACATCAGCCAGCTGATCAGCACATTCCTTGAGTACCCGTCCAGGGATGCTATCCGGTCCAGCAGCCTTTCGTGTGTTCACTCCGCGTAGAACACCCCTTACGTCGGAGGTCGACAGTGAGCACCTGGTCTTCCGGGGGTGGCAAGGCTTTGGTAGCCGGCTCCCTGTTGTCCCTGTCGAAGCGAGCGTAGAAGTCGTTAAGCTCCTCCGGAAGGGAGGCATCGCTAACCGGGGGGCTGGTGTTTTTGCCCTTGTAGTCAGTGATGGACTGGATGCCTTGCCACATGCGCCGGGGGTCAGAGTTGTTGCGGAAATGATCCTCTATCCGCAGTGTCTGTTTCCTTTTGGCAGTCCTGATCCCCTTTTTTTAAGGTTGGTCCTAGCTGCACTGTAAGCCGCTGCGTCGCCAGATTTAAATGCTGCGTCGCATGCTTTCAAAAGTGAGCGGACCTCTCCGTTCATCCAGGGTTTCTGGTTGGGGTATGTCCTGATATTTTTATGGGTCGTGACGACCTCGACGCAGCTGTTAATGTAGAATAGCACGGTGGATGCGTATTCCTCGATGTCATTATGGGCAAACATGCCCCAATCAGTGCGTTCGAAGCAATCCTGAAGCTCCGATACTGCCCCCTCTGGCCATACTTTCACTGCTCTCACTGATGTTCTCCCTCTTTTGATGAGCGGTTTGTATGCCGGGGCTAGAAACAGGGAGAGGTGGTCAGACTTCCCAAGGTGGGGGCAGGGAATGGCCTTATAAGCATCTACAATGCTCGTGTAGACTTGATCCAGAGTGTTCTCCCCTCTTGTGGGGCAGGAAACATTCTGGTGGAATTTCGGTAGTACAGTTTTTAGGTTTATGTGATTGAAGTCCCCCGCGACGATAAAAGCTCCGTCTGGGTGCGCAGTTTGTTGTTCGCTGATGGCCCTGTAGAGGTCCTTCAGTGCTAGTTTGGCATTAGCGTGTGGTGGGATGTAGACCGCAGTGATAACAGCCGTGAATTCCCGAGGCAGGTAGAAGGGTCTGCACCTTACCATGAGGAATTCCAAATCAGCCGAGCAGGATCTATCGATTATGTCCGTGTTAGTGCACCAGACATTTAGTGTAAATGCACAAACCGCCTCCCTTGCTCTTACCGGAGTCTGCAGTTCTGTCGGCACGGAAGACCGTGCGTCCTTCTAGTTGGATGGTGGTGTCAGGGATGCCGTTGTTCAGCCAGGTCTCTGTGAAGATCATGGCGCAGCATTCCTTTGTCCTTTTCTGTGTGGAGAGATCCAGTTTGATCTCATCCATTTTGTTTTCCAGTGACCTGACGTTGGCCAGGAAAATACTTGGGAGGGAGGGTTTGTGTGGGGCCCTCTTCAGCCTGTTTTGGATACCGGCCCTCTTACCCCGCTTCTGCTTGCGTTCCCTGCGCGGTCTGCGCCGACTTCCGGCTGGGGAAGGACGCCACGCTGGTCCCGGGGGTCGGGCGATGTCGGGAGGCAGATCAATGTCGCCGAGTGTGAGCCGCACGCAGTCGGCCCCGATGTCTAGGAGCGTCTGCCGGCTGTACGGTAGGTCTGCCCTCAATTCCCGTATCAGCAGAGTCCAGAAGAGACTCAGAAGGAGGGTGAAAACGCTCAGTCTCGGGAGAGACAAAGCCGCTGCGTCCGTGCGCACCGCCATCTTAGGATGGTTCTGATTCAGAGGATACCAGTTTGAAGCTTTAAATGATTTACTTATATTTGAAGCTAAAAATCAGGGTTTGAAGTTTAAGACTTACTTTTAGTCCAAACTTTGAAATATCAAGAAAACTAAAAAAGATGAAGCTACAAACTAGAAAAAAGTTAATGCCAATTGTATCAAGCACAGGCAACTATACAAAGCCATTTGTAATGGGACATGCCAGTCGTCAGTGTGTTTGATACATATTATTGGGCTCATGAAGGTAGGGGGGTGACAATGGAGAATGAGACTTTTCCATTTTGGGCATTCAATGTCAACATCAAGCATTCCTAAATGCAGGGTAAAGCTCCCTCAATAACTTACTTAGCTTTAACCTCAGAAGAGTAACCCTAGCTGCAACATTGTGAGGTTTTCATTCCCACACTAGCTATCCTTGTGGCTAAAGTGAGACTGCCAAATTGGGCTAAACTATGGGCAGTTTGGTGCTGTGTGCCTCCAGGATTGATTTCATCCAAGACTCAGAGGAGCAGCCTTAAGTCAAACCGAGTTAGAGACGAAAGGGCATAGTGCTGACCCCGTGACAGCCAGCCTGTATGCACAATTAAAAAAGTTATAATTTGTTACGGCACTGAATTTTGGTACTCACTAGTTTATGAAGTCTACTGCTTGAGTTTTGAGTTGATCTGCACTGTGTAGATCTGCCAGGATTAAAATTTCTGCTGCATTTTCCACAGACAGATTGCTGCAGAGAGCATCCTCACACATCACCTTCAAGCGCTCCAGAGCGTACTGAAACAAGAGGAGATTGGATCATTTAGAAACATAAGATCAGGTAAATATTAAGTTACTGTAGTTCAGTTATTGCCACTGAAACTGGTTAAAAACACAATTGCCTTTTTGTAAAATATAGTGACCACTGAAAAAAATCTTACCGTATATCCAACCATATCCATTTCTTACTCCGATCAAAGCTACATACTCAACCTTAACTGAGTTTCTGAATTTAGTTTCTGCAACGTTAAAATGCATGCATTGTACCAGACTGAATTTTGGGACTTAGTGACCAGCTACCTGACCTGGTTAAACTCTAAATGCAATGTCCAAAATCATTCTCATTTAGCCACTTGTATGGTTGCAGTATTCAACTTCAAAATGGATAGCACAGGCCTCCAGAACCATGGTCAACAAAGTACCAAGTACCAAAAACAAATAATGGAACGAGAACACATTTATGAATTCACATAATATTTTTACAAACTAATCTGATCATGCAGCACTAATTATGTTGCAAAAATATAACTACAATCTCAAATGGGATAACAATTCAGAAATCTACAAAAAACATCTGACATTCAGATCGTTGTATAATATAAATAATCACTTTGCACTACTTATACAGCTATGATTGTCATCAGTGAAGCATCAAACGATTCATAACTACTAAACAATCTCAAGCTCTACTGCTGCACAAGGTTCAGTGCGTACAATGGGCTCAAATCATTAATGTTTGTTGAGAACAGGCACTGTTCTATAAAGATATCATATGATGATCATACTATATACAGGAAACTCTCTTAACCGGCACCTAAATATCCGGAAATCTCTCAACCGGCAAAATTCAGGAGTAGGTTCAGCTAAGTTTTACTATATATTAGTGGCCGTGTAGCCGGGGTTCCTGGATCTGTGGCTGTGTAACCGGGGTTCCTGCACCTGTGGCCGTGCAACAGGGATTCCTGGATCTGTGGCCGTGTAACCGGGACTCCTGCACAAGTGCCGTGTAACCGGGGCTCCTGGACCTGTGGCCGTGCAACAGGGACTCCTGGATCTGTGGCTGTGTAACCGGGACTCCTGCACAAGTGCCGGGTAACCGGGACTCCTGGATCTGTGGCCGTGTACGGGGCTCTCGTACCTTGGTTAAGTATACCTCTCTGTAATCCGGACTTTTTGATCAACCGGCATCACGCCGGTGCCGGATAAAAAAAAAAAGTGTTTCCTGTAACATAAAATATTTTTAGTTCAATATGCTTACAGGCCTGCTTCTCACAACGTGACCCTGGGAAAACATGCTACCAACGGAGCTTGTAATTTTCTTTGAACAGTTGATTTGGCACCAGCAGCCAACCGGCAGAATGGGCAAAATTGTTATCCAAGACAAAAGGAAGTTAAATTGGGCACAGAAGCCTCCATCCCTAAATGGCGGAAGAGGCATCTGCAATGTGGCTGGTGCATCTTTATGACAGAGGTTTTGCAAACATTCCTTGCCCATCAGTCACACTCTAGCCAGTGAGTGAGAAGAGTTTATGTTCAGTTAAATACCAGATCTTGCTGGAGCATCAATATTCTTGTAGCAAGTCAGATCATGCTGAATTCCTAAGTGCTGATATTCAAGTCGGCCGTACAATTTTCTTTAAATAGCCATGCAACAATGGGCAATAGGTGTCCTACTTGAAAAAACGTGTGGTATTTTCAACACAAATTTTAAAACTGGTGTCAGCTATTCGCCATGGCAGGCCAATAATCAACGTGGGCTGCAGTGGGCCATTACGTAAAATTACATTACAAGTTTCCCAAATTTTGTTCATTCAAATCTGCAATCAAACTTCAAAGGAAACGGTTATCTATAAGCCTCAGGACGATAACCATCAGCAACACTGAAGCATCGCAACTTCTACCCCTCAAGCACCATATCTATTCTTTCTTAGCAAAAATCCAGTTTGAGTTAAAATGCAAATGATCGATACCAGCGAATCAATATAATTGTAAAGGAATCAGAACTTCAAAATGCATCAAGTAGGGAAAATTTCTGTATTATAACATTTTAATGTGACCAGGTAGAACGTACAATGTGCATTAAATAGTTCTATTGTCTTGGCACCACGAGGTAACAAATACATAAAATGTGTAGAGATATTTAGTTTCGATAAGAGATGCCACTACCAGCAATCAGAATCTTTGAAGTAACACTGACGGAGTTTGAAGATTGAGGGAAGTAAGCAAATTTAACATCTCTAATGGCTGAACCCTCAAGTTATCCATTGTTTAAAAGTACTGAAACATAGAAACAGAGGATAGGAGCAGGAGTAGGCCATTCGGCCCTTCGAGCCTGCTCCACCATTCAATGAGATCATGGCTGATCATCCAAATTCAGTACCCGGTCCCTGCCTTCTCCCCATATCCCTTGATCCCTTTAGCCTTAAGAAATATATCCAACTCTTTCTTGAATATACTTAATGAACTGGCCTCCACCGCCCTCTGTGGCAGAGAATTCCACAGGTTCACCACTCTCTGGGTGAAGAAATTCCTCCTCATTTCAGTCCTAAATGGCTTACCCCTTATCCTTAGACTATGACCCCTGGTTCTGGACTCCCCCGCCATCAGAAACATCCTTCCTGCATCTAGTCTGTCCAGACCTGACAGAATTTTATAGGTTTCGATGAGATACATAGGAGAACCAAACAAGATGATGGTCCATAATTTGCGGCTCATAAGGGCTGCGCAGATTCTGGGTTTTCCAACGCATCCCCGGGAAAAGGGCGGAGAGTTGGGCTATTTGCCCAATTACTGCTCAGCGAATGTCCAGGAAATTCTTACGCCTGCTTTTACTCGCGTAAGTTTAAAAAACCAAAAATATTTCCCCCCCCAATTTATACATTAAAAAACCTGTGCAACAAATTTATTTTAGCCCTTTCAAAACATTTAAATTTATTTTTCAAAAAATTAAATTTGTTTTAAATATTTCATTAAATGGCATTTAAATTAATTTTAAATACGCAATTTAAAATGTTTTATTTTTGGGGTATTCCCATTCATGCTTATGGGGTTCCTGTACATACGAAATCCCCATAAGCATGAATGAGGATCCCCTTCTTTCATTCGTTGGGCCGGCCCACGTGATCCCAGGGGCGCTTGAGAACCGCATGCACCCCTGGGATATGTGGGCCTCTACCCGCGGGTATCTGGAGGGGCCCAGGACTGTGAGTCTCCGAATATCCCGGACCACCAGGTACGCGGGCATTTTATTTGCGATTGGAGGCATTTCCCCGCAGGAGGCCTCCGACTGCAAATTCAGGGCCATAATGTCTAACAACAGATGGGTGCGATGAGCACAGGAACCACCAGATGGCCCAAAGTATGTCTGTTCACCCAATTATCTAAAGTGTTAGAAATGGTTAGTAATTGTTTGTATTTGAAGTTGTAGCAGGTTCATTTAAAAGATCTAATATATAACTAGGAAGCAGCACTTGGGTCTCAAGTTCCTGCTTCACATTGCCTATTCTGCATGAGGTGGCCAAGAAGGACTTTTTGAAGTCATCACCCATATAACATTTAATCAGAGAATTAGTCAGAAGAACTGCTAAGATTTCAGACTTTTGCTGATTTGGAACAGTTTAGCTATGAAGTATTGTAATACTAGTCTCTTGCTATATTTTACTTGTGTGTAATTATCTTACTTGGAAATAAATTTGACTATCAGTTTTAGCCTGAATATTGCACACTACCCCATTCACTCCAAGCATAAGGGTGCAAGTCTAGGTTTTGGGGATGGGATGGAGTGAGGCAGGGTGGTCAGGTTGCTTACGGAAGCTGTCTTTTTTCTGCGAAAGCAAATTAGGAGTATTGGTAGCAATTTCATATTTTAATAGATGTCTGCCAACTATGATGCAACAAAGATGCGCATAGAATAGGATTCCATTAAAAACGCCTGTGTTAAGGGAACAAGGATTAGTTTCAAAATGCAATAAACCGTCAGTCTCGTTTCCTTTCAATCAGATTTCTGCACCAATAGATGGCTATTCAAGTAATCAGCATCAAACTAATGAAGCAAATTACAAATATATGGTAATAGCCATACATTTTTGAAAGAAAGTTGGCATACAAGAATGTTTTGAGCATGTTGTCGTTATCTTAATCACAAAACTGAATGAGTCACCATTCCAATTGGAAAAAAAACTATTGTTAAAGCAAAATCTGCGTATGATCCAAAGACCTCACTGTGACAGATTGGGAACCATTTCCTACATATCAAAATATATTTCTGCATTATATTTTGCTCAAATGAAACTGGGGCTCTTTTCTAGAGAAGAGGTCAAGGGTGGAGAAAATGTTGTCATTTGTGGGGAGCCCAAAACTAGAGGCCATAAATATAAGAATGTCACTAATAAATCCAATAAGGAGTTCAGAAGAAACTTCTTTACCCCAAGAGTGGGACACACTACCACAAGGAGTAGTTGAGGCAAATAGCATAGATGCATTTAAGGGGAAGCTGGATAAACACATGTGGGAGAAGGGTATGCTGATAGGGTTAGAAGAGGAGGCTCGGGTGGCACATAAACACCAGCAGACCAGTTGGGCTGAATGGCCTGTTTCTGTGCTGCAGACTCAAGGTAACTCGATGTAAACTGAAGCTACATACTCTGACTTTAAGATGGAGCTTGGTTAGCGGCTTTTGAAAGAAAATGGTTTGTCTTTCTCAAGGGCTTGCATGTAAACACCACAATTTTATCTGGAGTTAACCAAGTTTCAATGGACAGCGGTTCACCTCAGTTTATAAACAGACCCGCACCAGGTCAAGATTATTCGCAAATACACCAGATAATGTATACAAGTTTTCTATTGTGATAAAATAACAGTTGTTACTTGTAACTGCTGACCCATCAGGGAATATGAGAGGAAGGCAGTTGATATCTCAAAATTAACACCCATTACATGAAAGATTTGCTTTGATCTTAGGTGTCATAAGCAGGCATGGCGTGATATATTTGCAGCCCGCTCTCTCTACTCTGCAGTACACAGTTTATCTTCAAGCCACAGTAGTGAGAGCGAACTCCATGGGGACAGTGTACATAAAGCATCAAAAGACTCAATTAAAAAGTATGCATAAAAGGACATGGCCATTGGAACACATTTTCAAGTCAGGCTAAATAGCACGCAAGCATAGCATTGTGTTCTTCTCTGCAGTTTCCATTTTGCTTCTGTGCAAATTTCTTACTTGTAATACATTCAATTTCTAGATTTAGTCTAAACTATATGGTCTGACAGTTATATTTCTTGACGTATTGTGTGTTAGAAATGTGTTAGGCATGAGACTTCTAATGTAAAATCTCAGTAAAGAATTGTTAATTGACTTTTTTTTAAATTCATTTCTGGGATGTGGGTGTTGCTAACAAGGCCAGCATTTATTGCCCACCTCGAGAAGGTGGTGGTGAGCCGCCTTCTTGAACCGCTGCAGTCTGTGTGGTGTTCTTTGTAGCGGTTTGGTACAACTGAGTGGCTTGTGGGCCATTTCAGAGGGCAGTTAAGAGTCAACCACATTGCTGTGGGTCTGGAGTCACAGACCAGGGTAAGGACGGCAGATTTCCTTCCCTAAAGGACATTAGTGAACCAGATCGGTTTTTAAGACAATCCGGTAGTTTCATGGTCACCATCACTAATACTGGCTTTTTATTCCAGATTTATTTAATTGACTGAATTTAAATTCCCCAGCTGCCGTGGTGGGATTTGAACTCATGTCTCCGGATCATTGCTCCAGGCCTCCGGATTACTAGCCCACTATGCTACACAGTTACTGTTAATCATGACACTTCTAAGATGATAATTTTCAGATCACAGGGATGTGGGTCTGCTCACAGAAATTGCAATTTGATGTGGATATGAAGAGAGCCTGAATTGTAACACACGTCGTCTCGTATTCAGTTCCTCTGAATTTCACATTAATATTTGCACTGCTGTCACTTTCAGAAACCAGGCTTCCTGGGTCAGCGAGACTATGGTACTGAACAAAAAAGAAACACCATTACTGTGCTAAAGCTACTGAAACATCAGGATTAGCTTTATTACTGCAAGATGAACCATACACTACAGGTAGACTACCCTTTATCCGGACTTCCGAAAACCGAAACCCTCTAAAAAACCTTTGGTTTTTTCGTTCAGCGTAAGTCGTGCGTACGACTTACGCTGAACGAAAAAACCTTTGGTTTTTAAGAGGGTTCCGGTTGCGGAAGTTCGGATAAAGGGTAAGTCGTGCGCACGACCCCCAGCCAGCCCCGACAACCGCCAGCCGCCGACCCCGACAACCGCCGACCCCGACAACCGCCGACCCCCCCGCGGACCCCGCCGGCCCCGACAACCGCCGACCCCCCCGTGGACCCCGCCAACCGCCGACCCCCCCCGCCGGCCCCGACAACCGCCGACCCCCCCGCGGACCCCGCCAGCCCAGACAACCGCCGGCCCCGACAACCGCGGACCCCGCCAGCCCCGACCCCCCTCCCGCGTACCCCGCCGGCCCCGCCGACCCCGACTGACTTACGCTGAGCGTCAGCGTAAGTCGTGCGCACGACCCCCCCCCCCCCACCGCCGACCCACCTTCCGAAATCCGAAATTCTCCTTTATCCGAAACTCGGCTGGTCCCGAGGTTTTCGGATAAAGGATAGTCTACCTGTACTAAACATCTAAAACACAATTTTACATAAAAATACATTTTATTTTAAATCTGTGCTCACCTTTCCATTCCTCTTATTTTCTCTTCCCTAATCATTCTAGCTTTGTTGCAATTTTTCCAATTTAATTTTTTAATAATTATTGGCCCGTAATTTGCGGCCCCCTACGGGCGCATACATGGTGTGTACGCGCCCGTAAGGGCCGCGCAAGTTCCGGGTTTCTGCGTGCGAAGCTTCTTGACAGATCCATTGCATCCCTGGGAAAAGGGCATCCGTGGGCAGAGAGTTGGGCCACTTGCCCAACTTCTGCCCAGCAAATACCTGTAAAATTCTTACGCCTGGTAAAAGCAGGCATAAGGCCTGCTTTTACCAGTGTAAGAGTTTAAATAACCATAAAATTATACAATAAGGCAAGGATATTTTTAGCCCCTTAAAAATATTTAAATTTATTTTTCAAAACATTTAATTTGTTTTAAGTATTTAATTAAATGGCATTTTAAATATTTAATTTTTAAAAAATATAGTTGATGTGTACATGTATTTTTTGGGGTATGCCTATTCATGCTTATGGGGTTGCTGTACATACAGAATCTCCATAAGCATGAATGGGGATTCCCTTCTGGCATCTGTTGGGCCGGCCCACGTGATCCCAGGGGCGCTTGTGAAACGCCTCCGCCCCTGGGTTATGTGGGCCTCTACCCGCGGGTACCCGGAGAGGCCCAGGACTGCGAGTCTCCGCGCCTCATGGACCACCAGGTACGCGGGCATTTTATTTGCGGATCGGAGGCATTTTTTCCTCATTTTAAAATATTCCACTTAATTTTATTTTCACTTTAACCTCTTATATCCTCACCATTTATTTTGGAGATAGGAACAATTTAAAGAAAATTGCCATTTCATTGGCTAACACTAGCTACAAAGACTTGATTTAAAAAAAAGTCAATAGAAAATATTTTAAGATTGACAGTGTCTTATTGTGGAATGTAAGCGGAGAATCTTTGATTTTTTTTTACTGTCAAAACCAGAAAGGGAGGGGGGCAATGTGCAGATTAATTAGCGGCTTCCACAATCCAACAACTAAGCGAGTAAATTCATCCTCCAACCGCGGTTATGCTAGGTCAGGAACCAGTGGTGATTACTGTACTAAACAAAACAAAATTATCAGCATCACAAATTGTGAATCCATCATCTGAGTTCTTCAGACCCAGACAGTTTCGCATAACCCTATCTTCTTCAGAATTGTATCAAGGAAGTAATTTACCGTACTTAATGGCTGGAGGTAATCATTAAAAAGAACAGAAATTTTAATTGGTAATGCACCAGTCTGAATTGGCATTACTTGGTAGTAATACAAGGAGATAAGATTGAAACATCCAAGTTCAAGGAAATGGCTGAAGACATTTTTAAACAGAAAGTAAATGTGATGCTAATTTAACCCTAAACCTCCCCTTCAGACAAGTAGTTATACTGCAAGCTATAAATTGTAATAATCATAGAGCTGCTCAATAATTTTACCTGCAAGAGAAAAATGTGCATGGTTGACACAAACAGAATGACAAGTTGGCGGCTGTGCTCGAGACAGAAAGCATTTTTAAGATGCAAACATGGGGTTCACAAAGAAATGGAGCATGAAGTGTTTTGTGTAAGAAATAAATCAAAGTTAAATCACAAACATGCCATTTGTCCCAACCAGTCCATATCGGCATTTATTCTCCATGCAAGCAAAGCCCTAATCACATTTCCCTTTATTCACCTATCCAATCTAATCCTTAATGCTGATATTGTTTCTTCCTCAACTAACCCTGGAAGTGAATTCCACAGTCTAACTCTCTGTATAAAGATGTTTCACCAGCTCGGTTCTAAATCCCTTAAATTTAATCTTGTATCTATGGCCCTTCTCTAGAAAAAGAATCGGCTTCTATTACCCTGTCCCATCACTTCATAATTTTAAACACTTCTATCATATTGTCCTGTAATCTGTGTTGTTCTAATGAGAAAAGATCCAATTTTTCAAGTCTTTCCTCATATGTATTTCCTCATATCAGGTACCATCCTACCGAGTGAATCCAAACTACGCTCTCTCTAAAGCCTCAATATCTGTACTGCAGCATGCTGCCCAATACTGCAGAAAGTACTCTAACGGAGGTTCTAGTAAGGGTTTATATAGGCTCATCATTACCTCTTGGCATTCATGTTCTATACCTTGTGATAAAATCTAGAATTTCATTAGCTGTTTTAAAAAAAAACTCATCAATCCGAAGTACTGCCTTGAATGTTCTGTGAGCATATACCCCCAAGTCCCTCTACTCTTCCACAGCATTTCCATTCAGAACATAACTGCTGTTTTAAAAATAAAAAAAAATCCAAAATGCATCACCTTACACTTACCAACATTGAATTCTATTATTTCCTACTTTTTAACCCATTCCACCAATCTTATCAATTTCACTTTATAGTTCCCTTTGGTCTTCTAAAGAATCAACTATGCCTCCTATTTTTAAATACATCTCCCACCTGTCCCTCTTATCTAATATCTTAAATCACTGAAACAGTGAACGGAAGTGTTTCCAGGCTGAATCCCGAGGGACCCCATGACCCACTACGCTCTAAAAAATGCCTTTAACGGTTTTGTCCCTTTAATCCAGTTTGTTATCCTCCCCCTAATTTCATACCAATTAATCTTCTGTAAGAATCTCCCATGCGGTACCTTGTCAAAGTCCATGAACACTACATCCAATGCATTTCCCCCATCTACCATGCCTGCTACCGGCTCAAAGAGATCCACGAGGTTGGTTAAGCACGACCGTTCTTTTTGAAATCCATGCTGTCTATTTCTAACTTTTCTCTCTTTAGATATGTGCTAATTTCATTCTTAAGTGAAAAACTCAAAAATTTTCTCTACCACCGATGTGAAGCCAACTGACCTGGATTAACTCTGCCACCCTTTTTAAAAATGGATGCGACATTGGCTACTCTTCAATCTTCCACACACACACCAACACTCAGTCTAAATTCTAATTTCTAAAGCCTCAGCAATTTTCTCCCTCAGGATTCTTGGATGTATTCCATCAGGCCCTGGTGCTTTTGTCTTCCTTTAGCATAACATCTAAAAAATGTTCTTTTACCCTCATAATATTGTTCATTTAGCTTTCAACCACTTCGGGATTCAGCTCCTCTCCGATATCCTTTCCTTTACGAAAGACTGATGCAAAGTATTTACTAAATATCTCTGCCATTTATTGATCATTTAAAAATACTAAAAGGCTACGTATTGATGATTGAACCATGGACAACAGCCGAGAGCAAAAATACCCCTGATGACAAGTTCAAAGTGAACCAAGGATAAGTGTATCCTTTTATGAAGTGTACCTTTGCAGTACAATGGCATACAGCAATCAGTCATTGCGCACTTGTCTACTAAGGCAAAGCTGGGAGAGTAGCAGTGCTGAATAAACTATCCCTATAAACTAAAGGGTACAATCCTAAAGGGGGTGCATGAACAGAGAAACCTGGGGGTATATGTGCACAAATCATTGAAGGTGGCAGGGCAGGTTGAGAAGGCGGTTAAAAAAGCATACGGGAGCCTGGGCTTCATAAATAGAGGCATAGAGCACAAAAACAAGGCAGATGAATCTTTATAAAACACTGGTTCGGCCTCAAATGGAGTAGTGTCCCCAGTTCTGGGCACCACACTTTAGGAAGGATGTGAAGGCCTTAGAGAGGGTGCAGAAAAGATTTACGAGAATGATTCCAGGGATGAGGGACTTCAGTTACGTGGACAGACTAGAGAAGCTGGGGTCATTCTCCATAGAGCAGAGAAGGTTGAGAGGAGATTTGAGAGAGGTGTTCAAAATCATGAGGGATCTAGACAGAGTAGGTAGAGAGAAACTGTTCCCATTGGTGGAAGGGTCGAGAACCAGAGGACACAGATTTAAGGTGATTGGCAAAAGAACTAAAGGGGACGCGAGAGAAACTTTTTTATGCAGTGAGTGGTTATGATCTGGAATGCACTGCCTGAGCGGGTGCTGGAGGCAGACTCAATCGTCAATTTCAAAAGGGAATTGGATAAGTACCTGAAGGGAAAAAAATTGCAGGGCTACGGGGAAAGGGCGGGGGAGTGGGACTAGCTGAAGTGCTCTTGCAGAGAGCCGGCATGGGCCAGACTGGCCAAACGGCCTCCTTCTGTGCTGGAACCATTCTATGAATCACAAGTGGTTAAGCACTTTGATCATCTGTTAGGCATAACGGGCAAACTCTTGTTATGCCTAACAATACCATGATGAATAAAAGGGAAATCTCTATTTTTGATAAGATACTGACAAAAATGGATGGACAGCAGAAAGTTATCCTCTTTCATAATACTGACAAAACACTACCCTAAGAATGAAAATCTACCTGGCAAATGTGTTATGATCTCAGGAAAAGGGTTGGGCGATATAGGTTTTAATGCAGGGATGGATAAAAACAATTGACATTACTATAATGCTCATCAAGTACAAAAATGTCTAAGTATTTGAGGGGGTAGAGGATAGCAAGGGGATACCTAACAGAGGGACAGGTCAGGGGGAGACAGAAGGACAGTTAAAGCAGAGGGCTTTAAAGAGATTTTTTTGAAGGCAGCGAGGGAGAAGATGAAGCAGAGATTTTTGAAGGAGGCAGGAACTAGTTGGCTTAGGGAGCAGACAGAGATAATGGAACAAAGAATGAAAAGTGTACCTGCGTTGGAGGACCAGAGAATGTGTGCAGAGAGATAGGTTTGAGGAGATTATAAAAAAGGTACAGGAAGGGGATGTAAAAGACCCTGAAAGGAATTGAAGAGGAGCGCAGAAATAAAAGTCAACTCTCTGGGATAAAGGAAGGCAGAAGAGCTGGGCAAAGATTGGGGTGAAAGGGATGAGAGTCCAGATGAGAACACGATCCATGGCTTTCTGGATGATTTGCAGTTTATGGATGGTGGAAGTGGGAAGGCTGGTAAGGGAAGTATTTGAGCTCAAGTGGTCTGAACAGTATGAAACTGAAGGTCAGGAGCTATGCTATATAAATATACTAGCTGGGGGGGCCCGGCGTTGCCAAGGCTTTTTTGTAAAACAGCAGTTTACAGGGCCGCGCGGTTTACGGCCGGCCGCTGCCCCGCTCTGTGTCTTGGGCCGAGCGGTTGTGAGGCCCGGCCCGAGTGACCCCAACTCTGAGGGGGAGAGAGAGAGAGAGAGAGAGAGAGAGAGAGACTGGGGGGGGGGGGGGGGGGGGGGGAGAGGAAGGAAGGAAGGAAGGAAGGAAGGAAGGAAAGGAAGGAAAGAGAGAAAGAAAGAAAGAAAGGAAAGAAAAAGAAAGAAAGAAAGAAAAAGAAAGAAAGAAAGGAGAGAGGAGAGAGACTGGGGAGAGAGAGAGGAGAGAGACTGGGGAGAGAGAGAGACTGGGAGAGAGAGAGAGACTGGGAGAGAGAGAGAGACTGGGAGAGAGAGAGAGACTGGGAGAGAGAGAGAGACTGGGAGAGAGAGAGAGAGACTGGGAGAGAGAGAGAGAGACTGGGAGAGAGAGAGAGACTGGGAGAGAGAGAGAGAGACTGGGAGAGAGAGAGACTGGGAGAGAGAGAGACTGGGAGAGAGAGAGACTGGGAGAGAGAGAGAGAGAGATGGGGAGAGAGAGAGAAATTGGGGGAGAGAGAGGGCTAGAAATTCGGTATCACCCCATTTGGAGAGGGAAGGAGAGAGAGAGAGAGAGAGAGAGAGAGGGAAGGAGAGAGAGAGGGAAGGAGAGAGAGAGGGAAGGAGAGAGAGAGGGAAGGAGAGAGAGAGGGAAGGAGAGAGAGAGGGAAGGAGAGAGAGACAGACAGAGACAGAGAGGGAAGGAGAGAGAGAGAGAGAGAGACGGGAGAGAGAGAGAGAGAAAGAGTAGAGAGTAGAGAGACTGGGTGGGATACAAGTTATGGACATGACTATGAACAAACCATTCAACTAGCACCACTACACAATAGCAAAATACTGCAGATGCTGGAAATCTGAAATAACAGAAAATGCTGGAAATACTCCGCAGGCCAGGCAGCATCTGTGGAGAGAGAAACAGAGTTAACGTTGATGAAGGGTCCCAGACCTGAAACGTTAACTCTGTTTCTCTCTCCACGGATGCTGCCTGGCCAGCTGAGTATAACTAGCACCACAACTGGACTACAGGGACAATCATGAAATTACACTAACAAGTAATCTGATGAAACCAGGATTGCTTCAGATACTGGGTGCATGGCAAGATGTTAAACCAAGACTCTGTTTTCCTAGGATTTAAAAAAAATGCTGGAGCTCCAGCAGCATGAAAGAAGGGAGGATTGCCCATCTGATGATGATTTGCACAGCAACTCTGAATCAATCTCCAATGATAAATAAAGCCAGAACTACAAACTTTGCTTTTGTTTAAGGGTAGGTACAGATGCCCGAAGTGAATAACTGCCAGTACTCTCATTTCAATGTCATTTGAACCCATACTGTTCCCTTGTTAAATACTGGCCAACTCTGATATTTTTCCATCCTCCCTTCTCACCTTATCAGCAGCTGCAAGCAAGTCATCTGCCATTTTGTCAAGATTTGGCGCCTTTCCCGTATAAATAAAGCACATCATCTCCTTAAAGACTTCAGGCTCCACGTCATTAATTTCCACTCGGTTCTGTAGAAAATTAGGGGGGAAATATTTTTAAATTAAATCCTGCAATGAGCTGCTCATTGCCTATATTTCTTTTATGACAAATCTAAAGAATGAATACTGAAAATCAACTTAATCTTCATAATTACACAATTACAGCTTTTACAGGAGGAATACTGTACATCAATGTCTTGCTGGTCCATCATTTTTCCTAAATGTACTTTATCACATTTAACACTAGAAACACAGAATTCTGCTGGATAAAATATACAAATTCATTTGTGCATTTTGATTATTAGGAGCTGCAAAGTACATGTTGCACTTCGTGTTAATAATTCCTCTCAACGTCCAACCCTCCACAAATGTTTAAAGAAGGGATGGGAGAAGAAATACTTTGAATGCATCCTCATGTAATCTTGGGTGCGTGAGGCTATTCAGCATACCAGTCCATAGCACATTTTCCCAGGGCCATCCAGCTCTAGGTCCTCAAAGGCTACTCTGAGGTCAAAGACCCAGTTAAAGCAAAAGTGGCCTCTCCAGGGCACAAGGTCTCCCCAGTTACTGATGTCACCAGAGCAGCCTGGAGCGAAGACCACTCAATATGGTAAGTCACCAATGGGTGGGAAATCTCGCATTTTCACTCGCATCTTATTTAAGTGGCGACTCAGGAAGTGCGTTACACAAAAGTACTCCACCTAGATTTTTCTTTCCCATTGAGAAGGGACATTTTGTGAGCACCACAGACAAAGTACAGTATATATTATTTCTGATTACAAATCACATATGCATTACCTTTTTGCTTTCTTCCATTTCATGCTCAAACATAGCACTGAAGACTGGGGAACGAGCTAAAGATAAAGAGATTTTTCTTAATTTAACGATTATAATTCAAGTGTTCAGGCTCCAATTAACCACCAATGATTGATTGCACTTAATGTTAGATTAGTAGTTTAAACATTTACAATGAAGGTAGGGAACATAAAATGCAGCTCTTATCTAATCTAGCTTATGCATGTTCATTTTGTGCAATTTTTAAGTCTAAAACCTGAAAGGAGACAAACTGCCACTGGCATTTAATAGTTCATACCATATTTGAACACCTGAATTTTGTTATAATTAATTTGTAAGCATCTTCATATCACTGATCAAACCACAATCACAAAAGCATATATATGGGTCAAAATGTTAAATAGTTTTAAGCATAAATTCAAACTGAAGGAACAGTGACAACCAAGAACCATAGCAGAGACATTAGAGAATCAAGCCTATGGCCTTCACAGATTTCTGCCTTTCAGTCTCAGTGCCTGAATTTGGGTGCCATAATAGGTTTAAGTTTTTAGCCTTCAATCTAAATAAATCTGGTGGGACTCAGCCAGAACAGATTTACTGTAATATTGCATAGCAGTAACCCACCACATACACAACAATGTACCATTTATTCAATGGTCATTTTTTGGGTAAAAGGGAAAACTCCAGGCAATTCACGTAACACTCCTCCAGTAACTGCTCCCCAACACTAATTCATCGTTTAGCATTTTATCTATACTCAGAAAATTATGTTTGGAAATGAATGTTTCCTGCTTACTGCAGCCACCAATTCCTATGGCGAGATCAGTAGACTTGCGTCACCAGGTGCAACATCACACTGCTTGCTGCTGGCTCAAATGAATTGAAATCTAGAAGCCCTGCAACATTTTACAGTAAATTAATTTTTCTTCTTCCACAGTGCAGAATGGCCATCAACGACTCTTCTGTTTAAATCACTAGTAAATAAACTATTACAAAAGCCCTCCTTTGCTCACATTTATAGTTTCCCTATACCGACTACCCAGCAATAGAACAGAGTGACACTTGGTTAACAAAATGCTGACCATCTCTCCAAAGCAGTAAATGAGTGCTACACAAGGAGATTGCTCACGTTCAGCTGTATAAATGAACTCATTAAAAGAGCCCATAAATCTACACATTAGAGGAAGATTCTATACAAATTAAATATAAAAGTTAATGCAAAGCACCAGGATCCAAAATAAATCACTCAGATAGGAGACAATATAGTGGCCAATCCCACACTAATTTCCCACTTCACTCTGTATTAGTAGCAATAAAAAAACCACAATATATCACTGGTATGTGAGGATAAGGCTGGTAAGTGCATTTTTATTTCATGTTATCATCTGCACTGTTTCTCAAGGACTGGGATCACTTTCTGATATAACTCAGCCTCCAAAACCACTTCAGCCAATGCTCGAAAAGAAATATCTATAGGCTTTAGCTGCATTTCCATCTTGGACTCCTTGTAAATATATTTGTTAGTCTAGTTGAGAAGGAACTGTACCAATAGCACTACAAGCCAGCACAGATGAAAAATTTATATTCAGGACTCCAAAAAAGAGAGCTGGAAATATAAATGAGCTCCATCAAATTAAGATGCATAGTGGTTGAACTTGTCGCTCATCAAAACCATCTAGAAAGGTGTGAACGTACCTTCACTTAAAAGCATAGTGGGTTTAATGTGCTTTGACGAACACCATTTGTTATTCTAAATATTACTGCATACCACTCTTGCGACAAACAGAATTCTCAGTGGCAACATACTGAATATGACATTTATCTAGCTCACGAGTTGGACCCACACAACTTATTTGTAACTTTGGTGCTCCCTTTATTGAGATAAATATTCTGGATTCCATCTCATCATCGAAATAAAGGGGTTCTGTAACCCAAAGCCAATTCTGACGAACTGACACACCCAAAATATTAATTCACCGTTCTCTTTCAGATGCTGATCAATCTTCTAGGAATTATGACATTTTGTTTTTACTTCAGATTTCTAGCATCCCTGGTTTCCTTTGGAATATATATTTTTTTAAATGGTGGAAAATCAGAAATAAACGATAATGCACTAGGTTAAGACACTATTCTACTTTGGTACACTCTGTATTAAAAGAAATGTATCAATTCTGAAATATGGTTTGATACATTCCTTGGAGATACGCCTAGTAAAAATCTATATGGGTTCAAGAATGTTCCAAACCTGCTAGAATTGCTTTATGTGCTTGAAACTCTTGGCCTGCTACACAAAGGCAACAGTCTGTAAACCTAGAATTCTCCCATAAGCCTCCAAGCTCATCTGCTAACCGACATTCAGGAACTTTCACCATATTCATGGTGTTCTGGCCCGAGATATTCACTGAATCCTGGACCACGCTAACCTAGAGCGTAAAGAAAACACAAACACAGTAGGGTTACACCAAAAGACATTATTGATACTAAATCCTTAATTTTCCAATCAGCATTATTTAAAATAAATGCACCACCACCAGTATTAAAATAATGCCGATTGGAAAATCCAGGCTTAAAGTCTTTTTGTGCATAAACTTTGTACAAAGCCATTGTAGTCAGACTGCGGAAACATAATACAGGTTAAAAGGGCACGGGGAAATCATTACAATGCATTTCCTACTTTGATAATCTATTGATTCGTTGAAATGCCACTTTCCTTATAAATTCAAATGTCAATACACGGATATACCCCAAAGCTTGACCGACATGGGCTGCAAAATTTATTCATTTTGGAAGCAACTAAAACAGCAATTCGTGAATTAAGAGATTTTTCAAAGTTCTTTCCAATCAAAATCGCTAATAGCTTTTGCTGCCTTTCCAAAACATTTCTGCTTTCCTAATTGTCTGCAGCATAATTTCTGGCAGGTTTGCTAACACACATACTAGTTTAAACAGCTTGCGAATGAACAACATTCAAAATGGCGGCGATAAGAAAACAGTGAACAGAGAAGATATATAAAATTATAACTTAATACAGAGCAACATAATTTTATTCCAGCAATCCTTAACCACCAATGGGAGACACACGTCATATACTGATGCACATATTTAATAGCCGATCTATATAAAGAACAGGACACAGAGTTTAAAGTAATTACTTCCAAATTTGTAGATATGTTAAGCAATCCATCTTTATCTATGAAAATAAATCACAGGCTCATTAGCACCTATGAACACTCGGGCACACTCATTCATTATCACAGAAGGTTCATTACACTATGTGCAGTGATTATATAAAGGTTCAATGTAGACATTACAGGAGTACTGATTTTACCTCGTTAGCTAGTGGACATTGATTATACTGTAGTTGGTTAGGGAAATAACTAACAATGAACTCCCTGTAGACAGGTGAACTGATGGAATAGGTGCAGAAACTAAGCCAAGCGGTGGAATTTTAGAAAAATATGACCATGTCAGTGCCACAGCAAAGCTTTAATATAGCCGCAATATTTAGCTTCAACTCTTTATACCCTGAATTGTGTAAAATATGGCCTTGGACATCTTCCCACAAACTGCATAGAATCGGATCGCAGATTGAGAAATAGTTGTGGAAGGCATGTCCTTCCCATAGAACTGAATGGAGAGACTAATTTTTGATTTATATCAACAGACCTTCGAAACATGGAAAAAAATATAAATGCATGAGGCATCGCTACAAGGCTGTCACGAGGAGCCATATAACAGTGCATTAGTGGGTGACAGAGGCTATTTTAAAGAATTTATTAAGTAATTAAAGTTACTTGGGAATTTAAGATTAGTGATCATTTATATTGTAATCACATACTTCAGTAATCACTATTTCAAAAGCAGGTAATTATAATCTTTATTATAAATGGAAGTGAGCAACAAAAATATGAGCTAAAAAATACTGAAATACAAATTCCATTACACATTTTTCTAATACAACCAGGAAAATCCAGGTTTAACCTATAGTTGGTGCTACAGTTCGCCTTAGTGGTGGGGGAGGTGGAAATAATCAGCCATTATTGCTATCTAGTGACACCTGCTATAAAAGTGTTCATGTGTAGACATCAGCTGAGAAGAGAATTGGACTTATCTACAATACCTCTCCCTCCACCAGTCAAATAGTCTGCCAACCCGCCAGACTCGCATGCTCCCAGCTAAGCATCCCGAGGCAACAAACCCTACAAAATATTTAAAAATCCTTCTAAATTCAAAGCTGGAATTCATCTGTCTAAATCAACACGCCCCATACACAAGCGAGTGTTGAAGCAAAGGATTAAAAACAAAGTTTAAAAAAAAAGTAGCTCTTCATCATTTCCTCCAAACAACGATGAAAGACTCCTGACCATTCATCGTGTAAAAGTTAGCCACAAAACATACTTAATCCTCCGTAGGAACAGCCTTAATCATGTCTGCATCACTTCATTATTTCCCAAATGTTGCTTGTTTTGCATTATTACAGTAAGAGACTTCCACCTCATCAGATTAAGCTGTTCTCTGGAGTTCCCACGAGACTTCAAGCTCCCAGATATTCGACACGATCAAGCAACTTTCAAAGGCCTCATTTATAGAAGAACTACATCAAATAGAATTTGATGCAGGATCCCGCAGGCATTTTTAAAAAAAATGCATTTTTATCTAACTTACAATACAATGAGGCCATTATCTCTTGGAGGACAAGACTTGGGACACTGTCCTATTGAGACATTTCACACCATTGGCAGCGAGGTAATCTTCTCCATTCTGCATAATCGTAGAACTGATGAGGCAGACCTTAATTTCTCTGCCTGGAGGAGGCAACAGTGAAACGGAAGGAACCATTAAGAGCACTGAAGCAGTATAATAAAATTGGTACCAACAAAATACTTAGAGTATATATAATAAGAGGGGCCTGAAGAAATGATGAGGGACAGGCCATGAAGCAGCTTCATACAGAGAGGTCAAGTTATTTTCGAATGATCAAGACAGACTAGGTCAGTAATCTACCTACCTCATTTAAGATTCACACAAGATTAGAAAGTACGTCAAAGCAATGCAAAAATGGGCTAGGGCCGAGGACCTACACCTGCAATTCATCTCGGAAAACACCAGTGCACATGATGTCCTGAGTTAAGTGAAGATAATAATGCTTAATGAAAATATGTGAGAGTGCGCGCCAAGGAATTTGTCTTGCCTAGCTCCTCAAAAGCATCTCTGTGCAAGTTAGTTTAAGAAATAAGTAACAAATCAGAAGCTCTTTCTCTGGTGGGTCCTATCCTACTAATGAGTAACAAAGGAGGCACTACACTACCCAATTTGTCAACTGCTGCCAAGAGTTTTCAAAAGTCCCATGTTCCAAAATAAATAAATTAGGTCCTTTGTCCGATGTGTGCATAACAACCAAGTGAAGGGTCACTTTCTTTGAATGGAAGAGATGCTAGGGGAGTGGATAAAACTACTGAGACAGAATAAATTGAAACTTTAGGCAGAAAGGATAGGCTTGACAAATTGTCCGATCTGCATGCTAAAAGATGGTAGGCAATTAGCAAAATAACAGCCATAAAAAGAAACAGTGTCAATTATGTAGACCAATGGTTTCAAACTGGATACCATCCCCCATCACAGTGCCTGCCAGAAGCAGGTGGGGGAAAAAAAAAAAAAAAAAACTAGGGCTGGAATTTTGCGGGGGGGGGGATCAGCGGGCGCGATTGGTGGCGGGTCAGGTGGGAAAGTTTCTCCCCCCTAGGCGGGTCGGGATCCCACCGCCACGTGTCTTTCCCAATATCGGGTCTGTCAGCGCTGAGCAGACCCGACACGCAGCGGTGGGGGACCCAATTCAGGTAATTAGGGGCTTATTTAGAGCCACTTGAGAATGGTTTTCAGCTCACCTTTTGCATTTGACAGCTCGCCCACAGGGTCCACACTGGTCGTTGACCATGTCCGTCAAGCTGAGGCAGGAGTTCAGTGGCCACTGAATCAGCTGTCAAGTTGGCAGCTTCAAATGTAAATTAAAAGCTTCCACCTTAGAGATATCTTCCCTCAGGCACAAGCTCTTCCTCACAAGCTCTTCCACATCAAATTCACCATGCTGCGAGTCTTTACTCAAGTCCCCATCCAGTCTGACTTCATTACCTCACTCACCATTGACAGATCACTTCTGTCACCTCTATTTCACCTGCCATCTATTCCACTAGCATGGGTGCCCTTTATACTCTCACCTTGGTCCTCAATCCCACCACGATCAGCCCCAACACTACCAACCTTCTCCACCATCAACTGATGCTGCACAGAACAGAGGGCATCAGCACCCGTCCACACTGCTGCCCGGGAGGCCTCACCATGGCCAGATTTACTTCACTTGATGTTGTACACCCTAGCTGCCACATGATGCGCCAGGTTGGCACCACCCCACAATGCATCCCTACAATGCCCAAGCAATTCCTTTCATACTCATCACCATTGCAGGACATTCGTGAACCAGATGGGTTTTTATGACAATCCTGTAGTTTCATAGTCACCATTACTGATACTAGCTTTTTTTAAATTCCAGATTTATTTAATTAGCTGAATTTAAATTCCCCAGCTGCCGTGGTGGGATTTGAATTCTCGTCACCAGATTATTAGTCCAGGCCTCTGGATTACTAGCCCAGTGACATTACCACTATACTACCGTTCCCAATATACCACATCCCCGTAGGTCGAAGTGAGAGTCATGACATTCATAGTTACTTGTTACAAGTCTTCAGAATATAGGCCTTCCTGGGGGCCAGTATGGTCATTACTGCCAACTGCTGGAATCCCAGTTGTTTTAAGCTAGCCCTTTCAAAAGGCATAAAAGTAAATTGGGATCGACAGATCATCCATTCCTACTGCCCTAACACTGGAGCAGAACAATGGCAGCCTCTTGTTCAAGAGCATAGTAATGTCATCAAGTAGCGACATCTACAGAACATAGCATCCACTGCCTCCAAGTGAGAATTGGCTGGAACATGTCTGCCATAAATGTTTACTGCTCTTTCGATGCCATAAGAGTGTGGATTGACTGTTCCAATGAGTTCAGTTTGCACCAGCGTTAGATCGGTTGTGTGCTGAGGCATAGGGATGAATAAGTTCCAGTTTATACACACCACCGTAATGTTGTCAGTCATGACCTCCCCTGTGCCACTATGCATTTTGTTCCTGAAACAGTTCTGGGCCTGCCAAAATTACTCTCAGCCAAGCCTGTTTACATCCTATGCATCAGAAAGGATCTCTCTTCTGGACAGGTTTTTCCTAGGTGGGCTCTGTATCCTCAGTACCATCTGGTAAGGGCGAGCAAAGGATTCCTCTTCCTGATCTCCATCTGATGTCTCACATGGTCATTAAAACAACAAGAGACCAGACTGGGCTGCAATTACCCATCGTCAAATAACCTGCAATGTTGTCCAGGCTCTCATACCTGGGTGAGGAAACAGTGGGCTATTGTTATCCATGGAACCATAACCTAACAATGAGTCATCTTTAGAAGAGGAGGAAGAAAACTTGGAAAAATAAAATCTGGACCCAAAACTTTCCAGATACACATTATGGGAAGGGAATTGTGAACTGCTATCAAAAGAAAAATCAGTGAGAGCTTCCTCGGGTTGTGTACAACAGGTCTGCTATATACAACTAAAAAGGAAATAAAGGTTTGCCTCAGATCATTACTGCCACCATCTTCGAGCAGAATGCAGAGATTGCTTCTTCACCAGGGACAGTTTCTAGAGGACTGAATCCCTGGTGATTTTTTAAACTCCCCTCACACGCATCTCTCCCACCCCCATACCATAGTCGACAAATACCCAACTGTATATGGAAGCTGAATGAAGAAAGAGTTTTATTTTTGAAAACTGAACACACAAATGGAGTCTCGAAATACACGTTCTGGATCCCTAAACTGCCAATTACAGGAATTCTCAAGTATTTCCGCTGGTGTTTCATGGGTTAAGAAAGACGTACTAGCAAACACAGACAAATGCTATAAAATCAAAATACCAAATTTAAATAAACAAGGCCTTATTTCCCCTCAACTCCAAGAACGGCAGTTGCATTTTTAGATCAGTTATGTAGCTGACTGGCAGCATACTAGGAGTTAAAGGGAAATGTAATCAAACATACAGGATTCCACACAACACTTGCCCTCTTCAGCAGTTTTAAAGCATAAAACATAGAAACTAAAATCGAGATCCCAAAGCTGTATAGCTACCCCCTTTATAACAATTATTAGGATTATGAGACAATTTAGGGTGCTACAAAGTTACTATCAGTGGGTAGAGTTTCTGGCTTTGCACCAATGCTAAACCTGTGTAGTGTAAATCAGGTGTGAAGGCTCTGAAGCAAAGTGGAGTGAGGCCCACTTCTCCAGGGTGCTCGCACTCTGCTTCCTTGGATGTCAAGACTCCAGATTCAGGCTGCATGCACATTCTAATTGCAGCATCAGTATATAAAGTGAAAATGCTTTGCACCGGTGATAAAATTGAAGTATAAATGCATGCTGAGGTAAACACAGTTCCAGTAATGCCAAACCCACAGTCTCATAAATCACAAGACAAACTCTTTAAAAAATCATGAGATTTGTTAAGAAATCACGAGTTGCTATTTTTTTCCTGACCCCTCGCTGACCTTTGCCCCTGGACAGGAAGCACATTCCGCGACCTTTACTCCCAGACAGGAAGCGTATTCGGCCACCACTAAAGACACTTTGGTTTAAAAAAGACTTTGGCTGTCACGACAAAAGTTGACATTTCCCCCTGCAAAATCTTCCTCCACAACCACTCCACAGCCAATGCTTTAGGTACACAAGAAACCAGCTCAGTCATACATTCATACTACACTAGCTAACTGTCAAATGGTACGCTAGATTGAACCAATTCTCCCTTTCAACTTCATTTACCACCTTACATAGTTCATTTAGCGAACAATTGTTCCAATGTGTTTTACAGGAGATCTGGGAGTGTTGGACAGGAACCAAGAGAGAAGTCATAGTAAGTGATCAAAGGCAAAGTCAGTGCTGGGTTGAGGCTTTTGAAAGTACAAAATAGGCAATGAGGTAGAAGAGTTTAGGGTGGTGGGGGGGGGGGTCCCAGAGAGCAGTGGCATGGTGACTGAACGCTCTGCCACCAATGGTAGTGTAGAGTGGGACGACAAACAGGAACTTAAAGTGAAGAGCAGAAGATGGATTCTGGAAGGGAGAGCGGTTGGAGATTGCAGAAGCAGCATGGAACAAAGCCATGGCAAGAGCTGTAAAGGAGAGAAATTTTTAAATTGTGCTGGAGGTTAGGGAGCCAATGCAAGTCGACAAGAACAAGAGTGAATGCATCCTTAACTGGGGGTAAAACAACCCTGACTAAATAAAATTTGAAACACTGAAAATAAAATTTGAAGTCATTCTCAACAGCAATGGAAAACTGAAATAAAGCAATTCATTTTTTTTTTTTTTTTAAATGTAGTAAGACAATGTGTAGTGCTCCTTTTAAAACTCCTGAGGCTGATACTTATAAATAAAAAAAGGGCGAAAGTCTCAGCATTGATGAAACGAAACAAGTACTACGTCTGACACTTCTGGCAACTAGAGGCCCAGCCCCTCTGTGGCTTGGCAAGAATGCACTTCTGCCCATTGCTGTCAACTTTAAACCGCTCATGTTTGGCTTTTGGGACATCTGTGTTCGCCTCTTTGTCAGTGATGAGCTTCTCGAGCTTGGTCATTGTATTTTTGGGAAGTTTGGCAAGTTCAGCACAATCCAGCAGCTGCTGCAACACAGCTGCCGCCATGTTACCATCTGCATCTACAACACCCGCCCGGCCGCAAACATAAGGCGCTTGTTAAACACGCAAGTGTGACAAGCCGCGCAGTGCCCTCTGGAACTTATAGTCCTTTGTAGGTTTAGTTTCCTTTCTTTAAAAAGAGAACAAACAACATCTCCCAGCATGCCCGCATAGTATATGGTGGAGCGCGCACTTCCGGTTTGCTCAGCGGTCTACAATATTTCAGAAGTTTAAAATTGAGAGTTTTGAGGTGAATCGCAAGATCGCGAGTTGGGCTGAATTTTCATTACAAATTACGTGTCTTGCTATTAAATCGCAAGAGCTGGCATTACTGCAGTTCCACTTTGGGTTAACATTTCATGGTTGAGTATATTTTCAAACTTCTTCCTCCCTAGAGTATTTAAAAAAAGCTGCACATTTTGAAAATTATTCTTCAGTACTTAGTGTTATTTTTATACCACCAAATTTACATGAATCATAGAGGGTGGTATTTCAACCCATATATTATTAATGTTGTTTCCATCAAGCAGATCAGGATTTTGATCTCGAAAAATAGTAAAATCTGCACCACTTGTTTTGGCAAATATTTCTGCAGAAGTTGTTTCATGGAAGGCACAAACTACATACTTCTGCCACTGATCTTGGTTCATCAATCCAGGGATCTTACCAATTGCACTTGTCATTCAGTGAACTCTACAGATCACTGGCATCCATGCACAATGCACAAGTTTCTAAAATCGACTTCTGTTGCAAAATATTTCCAGAAAATGCATATGAAAAAAGTATATTGCAATTTTAAAAAAAAATCTACTACATTCCCTGAAAATATTCCCATCGGGGCTGTTCAGCCAAATCAAATAGTATCACAGGCTCAATTGGAAATTTTCAGACAGCTCCAAACAACTGTTTTAAAGTCCTTTACTTATGCTTCTACCCAAGTTTTTTTTAATGGGTGTGGGGCTAGAGGGGGAAAAGGGAAGACGAGGATAGCACGATCATACCAACTGTGAGGCACTGCAGCTTTAACAGCAAATCTGTGCTGGTATCCATATCTATACAGTGTTCTGTGGTCTAAAAAGTATGCAATATATGCAACAATGCTTTTAGGGATTTACAAGGCACTAATTTAGTAGGTCTGATGAAAGCCCTAAATCACAAGGATGTAGCCTACCAGGAGGAAGAATTGCTACCTCAACCTGACATTTGTTACTCCTGCATTACATAGTCTGCAATTAATTTAGAATTATAGAATGGTTACAGCACAGTAGGAGGCCATTCGGCCCGTCGAGCCCATGACGGCTCTCTGCAAGAGCACTTCAACTAATCCCAATCCCCCGCCCCTTCTCCGTAGCCCTGCAATTTTTTTCTCTCAGGTACTTAACTAATTCTCTTTTGAAAGCAGCTATTGAATCTGCCTCCACCACTCTTTCAGGCAGCAGTGCATTCCAGATCCTAACCACTCGCTGAGTAAGAAAGTTTTTCCTCATGTCGCCTTTGGACCTTCTGCCAATCACCTTAAATCCTCTGGTTCTCGACCCTTCCGCCAATGGAAACAGTTTCTCTCTGTCTAGACCCATCATGATTTTGAACATGAAAATTTGAAAGAAAATATTTTCCCACTACAGGAAACTGTGCTATCCGGAGGTGAGCTATCCGGCAATCTGGAGCCACCGGCAAAAATCAGCAGCCGTTTTTTATTATTTTTGTTTGTTTTTTTTTGTTGCTTTGTTTGAACAGTCAAGCTGTGCAAGGTCTGTAGCTATAGCAACAGCTTCAGCTACAGAGCTTTAGGGCCACACCCAAGTGTTTAGAAGCTGTTGCTAAGCAACAGTGTTTGTTGTCAAATACGGAGATAAGAATCTCCATATCTCTCAACATTAACTCTGGAGAGTACGGCAGTTTTGAGGCAACAGCAGCAGCTCGGTCCCGTGGGTGCCGGATAGCACAAAGTTTCCTGTATTATGATACAAACTAACCATGCAACTGGCTGCATAAAATAGGTAAAAGAGTGAGAATAGGATCTGAAGGCATTAGTTTAGTGAATGCAGACTCAAGCACATCATTCCAGCCATCATTGTCAGCACAAACATGCAGTGTGCAGGCCACCAGATCATTGATTCAATGATGTAGGATGTGGTTTCTACTTGTCCGCAAGGACATTTGTTGTCAGCATAAAGGCTCCATAGGAGAAGATATTTCTCCTTGTTCAGTTTGAAAGTGGTTGAGATGCACCCAACTATGAGGTAGCCAGTTGAATGCGGTTTGGCGGTCTGTAGAATCGCAGAAGATATGGTGCTTTATATGAGCATCTGCTACCCACTCCACATCAGCGAGTTGGTAGGCATGTAGCATCCATATGAAATATCTTATTTCCACGCACCAGGTATATTGGCATTACCTTCTCTCTTGAAGGCATTGATTCCTTGCTATGGTAGAGTTCCACAGGCATCAGTTCCTCTCCGGCACCTAACACAATGGGGCTTGGCAGCCAATATTCATGAACCTTGACAGCTATTGGAAAGCTGCTTGATCACAAGGAGCGTCAAAACCAAGTATGATGTTGCCCTTACCCGACATCCACACAGGTATAATTCCAGCAAATCTTTGTTGGATAGCAATAAGGAGAATGAACCGTGGCCAACTTTCTTGTTCCAAATCTAGGGTGCAAAGCCCAACTGTAAAGGGAGCCTCAAACTAGTTTTCAATCAGCTACATACCGTAATTAAAACACTGATAAAATTGAATTCTACACTAAAATGGTGTTTAGATTTAGCATTCTAGTACGAGTTTATTTTAACATGGAATGCTATGCACGTGATACCTTTTGAATATAAATAGTGAAGAATTTAAACAGGTGGCAACTGGAAGCTCCAATCATTACTTGAGGGGACCACTAGATTCCCCTTTGATCTCTCTGGTTATTCAATTTATAGAATAAAATACACCTTGAGATCTCTCTTTACAGGCCACGTTCACTCGAATTATGCCAAAAGATTGCTGTGGCACCTGTGTCTACTGTGGAGGCAGGCAAACAGCATATGGTTGGAATAGTGTAAATGACGAGCACTGCCAACAGTAAGTCACTTAAAATTCCACACAGAAGTGGATTTTAGAGCAAAAATGATTCTTAGATCTTCCTTTACAGATAATTGAAATTACAACTGCTATGATCAAGTTAAAGTTGATAAAGCAGTACAATTTTGACCAAACCTTTTAATGCTACAATAGACAGATTGATCCCTGAATGTTTTGATCAGTTATTTATGCATTGATGCCCCACTACTATATTCAGGGTTCAAACAAAGCTATTTTCTTTCTTTTGTTTGTCTGTGCTCAGACGGAGTGATGAGAACCCTGAGAAACTAAAATATTTTTCCACTTTGTGATATTCTGAAGTCCCACATCAGATACATACCAGCCCTGCATTTCCCCGATAATGCCTCAATTCCAACTTCATACCAACTCACCGCCCCCTGCCAATTAGAACAAAACTACATTTTTCACAACTGCCAACTTACTCGAAAATTCCAGGCCAATTTGAGCATTGGGGTTTCGACCTTGCCAAGGAGAAGTTTTCAGACCTTCTCTGCATTATATGCAGACTAAATTCCGAAAAGGCCCAAGGACAATGTACCAAGCTCAAGTCATAGTTCACCACAGCTGGCATTACAGCTGGGTCAACTGACTAAAAGTACACAAATGGATTGGTCAATCCATAATACCTGCTCTGAAATATAAAACTTATTGAACTGGGCTGCTCTACACATTCACTAAGGATTTAGACAATTGTTTAAACCCATTTTCAGAACTTTCCACTTCTGCAATTTTGTGCTTTAAAAGCCAAAATGGGTAGCTTCACATTCCACCGTACAAAACAAAAAAGCCACAATGATAGTACATTGAGTTACAAGCATCAGTAAAGATAGGATTAAAAATGGCCCTCACTAATATTACTGAACGAAACTGGACATCAATCATATCCATTAAACTTATCCATCATTATTTACACACAATGTTGCCACAAACGGAATAGCCCCATTATCCAACTCATTGTTGGTCAAGAATAAAACCTGAATGCGGATGCTCATACTAAATAACAACAGAAAATGCTGGAAACACTCAGCAGGTCAGGCAACATCCGTGGAGAGAAATTTGAGTTGACATTTCGGGTCGAACCCTTCTTCAAAACTGGAAAGAAAAGAAACTAGATCGAAGGCAGGGCTGCGATCGGACAAAAGAATAAAAGAAACAAAAGAAGTAAAAGAGATTAGAAGCTAGACGAGATGGTAATAGGCTGAGATTAGGTGTAAAGTGTACTGGCTGGGCAAGAGATAGCTGCCAGGTGTGAGAGGGAAACAAAAAGGAAGGGGGGGGGGGGGGGGGGAAGGAGTGGAAAAATTACAAGAAAAAATGAAATAGGGGCCGAGGTTATGATCTGAAATTGTTGAACTCGATAGAGAGTCCAGAAGGCTGCAGAGTGCCTAATCGGAAGATGAGGTGCTGTTCCTCGAGTTTACGTTGAGCTTCCGTGGAACAATACAAGACCCAGCTCCCACTGAGACTGAAGAGCGTACCAGCCTGCAAGTGATATTAACATTTATACCAATATGCCCTTTCTACTAGAAATCCCAGTGAATAAACCAATGTTGCTGTGAGTGTCTGAGAATCTGCTGACTTTCCACTTCCGAGCAACATCGAGGCAGCACTGGGGTAGAATAAACAGGTTTCGCCTATTCAATACTTTCTGTATTGGAAGCACAAATATTACAGAAACTGGCCACGAGCAATATCCATGTCCAAGCAAGTGTGGACTTCTTATAAAGATCTAGAGTTGCTGGACAAACTTGCATGGATGTGATTAAATCTGAAGTACCCCACCAGATTGTAATGGGAGCAGGGACATCTGCAGGCTTTGAGGACACCTGAATTTTACAATGTGGCCAAGAGTTGGAGTTAAGGGCGGACTAAAGATCAGACTCCGTGCAGTTCCTGTGTTATCCTTGAGCTCTATCAGTAGTAAAATGTAATGCCAGTTCGAAGTCAAGGGTTAATTGCAACAGCTACATATATACCTGTTAGCCAACAAAAAAAAGCACTACTCGTGCATAAAGCACAAAAAAAAATCTCAATTTAATTGTACAAATCAATAAAAGAACAGTTGGCTTATCTAGCATGTAATTGGGCTTGGCAGTTTTGATTTATAATGTACACCAGGCTCTTAATTTCCTTCTAAATTTGTGCCATAACTGCAAATTAGTTTCCTTAATATACTATTGTGAAAATCATGACATCATTATTCTGCTGCAATAAAGTCACAATAGTTTCTCAAATACTGAGCCTATACAGCCCAGATTTAGCTTGTTCTGCTATTTAAATTAAAGTGAGTTTAGTATACTTTATAAAATAATTTAAATGGCAGCGAGCACAATACTGTAATTTAATTTTAGCCATTGAGATGACATCCATAAGCTGCCTGATATATAACCTTATGATTTACAACATCTAAACTCCTTGGTTAATTGATGCCAATGTTATTCAATTATTCAATATTCTATCTTGTATATTTTCAGTTAGGTTTATCCAAGACATCTGCTTGCATAATTCAGTACAGGAAACTTTGGTTTATCCGGAGGTTGTATGTCCGGAAACCTCGATCTAACGGCAGAAATCAGCAGCCGTTTTGGTTAGTTTTTTTTTCTTCTCCTAGATTTTTTTTTTTTTTATAAAACAGTCAGGCTCTGGAAAGCATCTCTGTAGCTTAGCAACAGCTTCAGAGACGCTTCCAAGGTACGGGCCGAGTGTTTACAAGCTGTTGCTAAGCAACAGTGTTTGTTGTCAGATACAGAGATGAAAACCTCCGTATCCTTCAACATTAGCGCTGGTCTATCCGGAAGTTTTGATAGATCGGCAGCAGCTCGGTCCCGTCGGTGCCGGATATCGCGAAGTTTCCTGTATAACATTGACTATTTGGGAACATAGCTGATTTTTGATGCAATTTTCCAAGACTGATCACCTTGTAATTTAAGATCCTGAATACAGCAAATCGACCATAACACAATCCTTCTACAGTTCCAAAGAGATAGATGTACACTCTGCATTGAATCTATCGGAGGACCTTCCAGTCACCTCTTTCAGCAACTCATCAAACCATCTGAAAAAGGCAAGGGCTCCAATATAGCAGAGTGGCTCACAGTAGAGGTCGAACAATCACAAATTGATCACAGCCAGAAGTAAAAAGCACAATTGTTAAATAATTATTTGCAGGGAGTAATCAGACAGTAATTGAAAATGCACTATTTCTTCATAATGACCAAGATGTTTACCATCGTTATTGTGCACAGTAGTTTGCAGAATACTTCTCAAAGTACATTAACTTGAGATCAGGACTTCTTTCTCATTCATCTCTCAACAACAGCACTTTGTTACCAGTCTGTTACCCCATGGGACTAATTCTGCTAGCTGTCTCTTATAATGCAGTAAACATCTTAGAACAGTCCAAGTCAATCATGCTTGTTAAGAACTTACTTCACAGAACAATGTGAGTTTGTCATCAGGAAGGAGTCCATTGGCCTCATCTAATAGGAAATCTCGTCGAATAAATTTCTTGAAACCCCAGTCTTTTCCTTGCACAAACCGATATGCTCGCTGGCTCTCTGCAAAACAAAATCAGATCCGTTCTACTTAGCTCAAGTTGTCACACTGCAAAATAGATCAATCCTAGAAAGAGATTGCCAGCCTTCTACTATTTACATCCATCAACTTCGATTTCAGCAGAACAGTTTTAGCCACTTAGACAATATCCTGTACCTGGGTTTGGTCACATGATACAAGACATTATATACATGGATTCTAGGTGAAGGAAAAATGGCAGACACTAAAGACATCAGCTTATTAGATTATGAAGCTGATAATGTTAAAGGCCATACTTGAATTTTAAGCATTTTAAAATTATAATTACAACTTTTGGTGCATCAGTAAACCCACCTCTACAAATAACGTGGGTCTACTTTGTACCTGATTTACGGAAAGAAAAATTCAGCTAAAAAGCGAACACCATAAACATACTGTAATAGCTCAACAGGACAGTGATGCAAATATAGTGATATAAATACCAAATTGAACCTTTTTTTAAAAATGTCTACAGGATTTTTAAAATTCTGCTATATGAATTACAATCTACTCTTAGAAGCTTGTTATGCTATAACCTTATTTTCCAATTAAGAGTTTAACAAAGTCTGTATCTGAGCTGATCTACCAAAATATGCAAATTAAATATGGAAGTAATCCTGTAAGTTGAATAATTAAATCTTTGTGGTAATCAAAATGCCCATTTCACAGATCATGTTTCAGACCATTGTCATGCCTGCAGCTGATGGTTAATCATGATGAACTATAGGTTTTGCTTAATTATAGCAAATTATTGATGAATATTAACGTTGTAAAGAATCAGTTAACACAAATGTCTTTCACTTCTGGAACCTAGTTTCATGTCCAGCCCAAAGCGATAGGATGAAAGTCAATTTTGCTACAGGCTATAAAGGTCCTTTGTGAAATGAATTGAGGCAGTCTCAATCCAGTCCCTAGTGAGCATGGACTCCGTGCAAAATTGCCACTACTTTGGCATTAAGTGGTACTAAGAGACAACAACATGGCTGGTGTAGAAAATGAGAAGTATCAAGACTGATGGAGGAGGAGGCCCTCTTGTAAAGTAAAACTGAAGCACATTACTGAAGCAGGGTAAAGTGGTTTACTCTACTGCTAAAAAGTGTTATGCCAGAGCTGGAGTGCTTGATACCAATACTGGGTGCCCCAAATCAAAGTGTTCCATTTCTCAGTCCCAACAACTCCCACCTTAATAATGCCAAAAAAAAACACTAATTTTCCCTAGGTAGTGGAAAACTTGAGAATACCGGGGAAGTGAGGACAAGAAAGTGAAAGTTTGTCTTGTTAAAGAAATACTAACCAAGGTGCACTGCGTAAGACAGCATGTGTTTATTTTTAAACAATGAGACCCCAAGCCATAAGGCCTCAATGGAATATTAACAACTGTGATGTAGTATTATAGGAATGAAGTTAATGCAAATCTTGTGCATGGTGTAAAAACAGGGGAAACTTTATTCAGGGGCGAATGTCTAGAGTAATTAAGCTGCAGTAACAGCCTGCTAAATGCATCAATAATGCACACTACTAAATCATGATACTGTATGGAGATGTGAAATCTTGGGGATGAGCAAGTGGGTTGACTCTCCATACAAGAATGAGCTTTCATTAAACATTGAATTTCTCTTAAAATGTCATGATTTTAAAATGGGATTGCCTGATAGCTCAAATGTCAACTGGTTCTCACTCCCAAATAGAAATGATGGAAATCAAATAAAAAGTGAAATGTTGAAAATTTACAATAGGTTCTTCAGCATCTGAGAAAAGACAAATTAATCTTTTGGGTGAAGAATTTTTATTAGTTCTCCACGTAAAATTCTAACTTGTCTTTTCCTTTTCCAGATAGTGACAGATCATCCACTGCTTATTTTTCAGCATTTTCTATTAAAAGGTTAGAGCTGTTTGACTCTCAGGAATGCCAATCACTTAAACTGTTCAATTGTGCAATTTTTGTCAGGCACTGATGGTGTACGAGACAAATCATCCTGTGAAAATGAGGTGTTCCAGAGTGCAACTTGTCCACGCCAACCTCATTGCCTGCAAGCCAACCATGAAGCTTACACTGAAGTCCATGGTTCAGCCCTTCCACTCTCCCAGTAGGGAGCCTGGCAAAAGAATCAAATTGAGAGATTTCTCCCGCTCTCAAAGGGAGCTGATTTTGTTTTGTTATGTTTTTAAGTTACTGGGATGCAAGCTTTCCTCCTCAAAGTAAACTTTAAAAAGTGAGCAATACTCAAAGATCTCCACCTCTTTGGTGTTGATGGGTAATTCTGAAAATAATTTTTAATATAATTCAAATGGGATGAGAAGTACATGTAGACATGCTATAAAGAACAAAAGCGCTACATTTCTTTTATGCTTAGCTCTTACAACAGATGAGGATGTCTTTCGCTAACCTTCCTTCTAATCTTTATATTTAAAACCAAAATGGTTGGGGGTAGCCCGCCTTCAGTTTGGCTGGTCCTGTAGCATTTAGTGGGTGCCTTTGTCAGTGCAGTAGCAGACTTGGTATTGACCAGAGTCTTTGCTACGTCTCACACAATACAAAACCAGGATGAGGCTACAGGGAGCACCAAACGTGCAGCTTCCTCCCCAACATAGCAGCTGAAGTTGGAAGCCCAGTCAAACAGTGGTGGTTCTTCTCTACAATTTTTATTTGAAGAGGCTGTAAAACAGTGCTGCCAGCAGCAGAATCATTATGCAGCCAATGATTTCTTCCAACGACTGAATCTAGGCAGGATTCCTCATTAATATAAACTTCAGCTAGAGCCACATTTTCCTGGCTCAGCAATTTCTATGCTATTATAGAGCGAAGGCTAATGGAGTGTTGTGGCTTTCTTGTCTTTTTATTGCAGTTGTGGGCACTGTGTATTTGCTGAAACTTCCAGGTCTCAAGTGACAAAAGTGTTTTAACTTGGACACAAATGCATGATTTCAGTAAATCTATTTTCAAAAAGGAAGAAAATCAGATGACAGAAAGCCTTATTTTTAATATGGGGGGGGGGGGGGGAGCATATTTTTCTGTTGACAGTAGATGCACACGGATATGAAAACAATCCTTGGATAAGAAATTTATTCAAAGGAATCAAGTCTGATGAGAGTAAGTGAATTGCAAATTTCATATATCATGCCATTTTAAAAAGTTATACATTACTCTGCAACAAATTGTAGATCGGATAGGGGGGCATTAAAACTGTTTTTGGCAAACCATCTTTTGCAAGGACTCCAGCCTCAAACAAAAAGGTAATCTGGACAAACCCAAATTTCCAGCTTGCAGCCGATAGGTTTCTTTTTTAAAAATAGGGGCTGGCTGGTGAGGGGAGAAAATGACAGGGAAGGGGAAACATTGGTCATAAATAGTTCTTCCTTTAGACCAGTTTGCACAACTGAATAGAACTGCATTTAAATGCTGAGCCTGTATCTGAAGCATACTGTCACTTCACTTACCCATTGCCTTAGTTTCTTCACCTTTTGCGTTCAGAATGGAGAATTTAAATTTTGCTCTGACTTCACTTTTTGGACAGCTGACTAGCAGCAGGTAGAGTGATAGGTAATCTTTACTTTCCTCATCTAAACCCTTAGGGTTCACTCGGAGGCACCTTAAATATACATAAAAAATGAAATGTGTTAAAAAGAAAATGAATGAATCACATACAGGCTAAAAAAAATTAAAAGAGCATTTAGATGCAGGATTGGCCTGTCCCATTTTTTCTCTCCATGCCTTTACCATAACTACATCTAGTTATTGTATATGAAAGAACAGCTCATTTTTAAAAAGGATGGTCTCTCTCTTTCTCTCTCACACATTACTACTACTGTTCAACAATTGCTGTGCTGTACTTCAGGCCAGGACTTCTCGACCACCTTTTAACTACACTTTCCAAACCATTTGAATGCAGCAACTATCCCCAGTACTGCTACTAAAATAAGAGAAGCCAAGAAATGTTCCTATGTCTAAAGTCATAGTTAAATATATTCAGCATGTCTCCAGTGCCCTCCTTTCCTCAACTTATAATTTATAGCATTTTACCATGAATGTGTCATACTTACCATTCCCCCTGTAATTATCGCACAGCACTGGAGACATTTAATCACTTTGGATGAGGCAAGTTGCTTTTCAGCTCAGGTGGACAGAAAAGCAGAGCAACTCTCCTCCTTTGTGACCATTTTTATCCAATTTATCCCTGCAGTTCCAAGCCTTAATGCCAATTAGCTTTCTGTCTATTGCCACTCATTTCACCTCCTCCCCAACCCTGCTCTAGTTCACCATCTATTACAAAATAAGTGCTTTTAAGTACTCATATGCTATTGTTAAAGTTACTAGCAAGTGAAAAGCTTAATGGGTGAATTCAAAGAAAAAAAAAATCTTGTTTGCCAAGTGCAAACTTAAAATAAAAAAATCTGGTAAGCACTTTAATGCCATGAAAACAGAACTGCTCACAATACTGTTCTATGTGCCTCCACTTGCCCTTGAGTATAGTCACTCGAGTTGGCAGGACGCATGGACAATACTAAAATGTATATTAAACAAAGTAGAGGATACTCACATCACCATGTAAATTTGTAAGCATCTTAAAAAGTGAAATATCTATAAAGCAGGTTCGGAACACAGGTAAAATTCACCTGTCTACAGTGCAGTAGAGCAACTTGTAAAGCTTTAGGATTTCAGTGTAGTGAGCTTTTGTAGTTTTATTGAACAGTGTTAAAATGTTGGCATGTTGAATAGAACAGTTGGAAATTCTTATAAAATGAGTGTTGAGTCTTAGTATATTTGCATCAAATTACATTTCCACTTAATAGGCTTAAGACGACAATTGATGATGGATGACCTATTGCAATATAATTACTCCAGTTTCTTCTAATTAGTTACAGGTCCGGTTGGAAATTGCTGCAGCTTTGTCAGAACCTTTGACTGCTTGGAATTAAATGTTGCATTAATAATGGTTTTAATATACATCACTGTAGGTGACAGATCATGTCTACAAGCAATGCAATGATTGAAGATAATCTCTAGGTCAAGATATCATGACACTGGTCAAGCCAAACAAATGCAAATACTTTTCCCACCAAGATTATGGAGACAGTGTGGTCTTTAACTGTACAGAATCACTAATAATGCAGTTGCACCTCCAACCTGTCAATTTCTCCCTTTTTTCCTGCCATTATTTAAGCAGCAACTGCCAGTAACCTACCAAGCCCACCATTTTGAAGCTCTCCAGAAGAAAGGAGCTACACCTGTGCATTTTCATTTGGCTGTGCTTTGCAAGTAGCATATGGTAGAGTGGAAAGTGATCGTCTTGAACACAATAGTAAGCCTGGCCCAGAGAAAGGGTCAGGACAACAATAAATGGTTTAGGGATGTGCTAGACCAAGTCCTGTAAATTAAAAAGTTTGACGGGCTAAGGGTTCATTCTTGTTGTTCAAAAAATGGTACACTGCTCCATCATATTTTAAATTTATAAAGAGAGGGAGGAAAAGTTAAACTTCAATTGCTGGAAATCTGAAATAAACAGAAATTATTGGAAATGCACAGCAAGTCCATTAGCATTTGGAAAGAGAAAAGATGCATTGTTTCAGGTTCCAGTTCTGACGAAGGATCTAGTCAAAATATTAATCCACCTTTTCTCTTTCTAAATACTAATAGACGTCCTGTGTATTTCCAGTGTTTTGATTTTATTTTATATTCTATTTATTCCATTTTCCATAGAGGGAGGGGGGCGAGGGGAAGAGGAAAGAAAGGGAAAATGTGGAATAATTTTCACTCTCAGGAGATTGCAGTGAAGGCGGCAATCTGTTCCATAATTTCAAAATAAGGGGGCACCCTTTTAAATCGGAAATGAGGAGGAATTTCTTCTCTCTGAGGGTTGCGAATCTTTGGAATTCTCTTCCCCAGAGAGCTGTGGAGGCTGGGTCATTGAGTGTGTTTAAGGTGGAGAGAGACAGATTTTTGAACGATAAGGGAGTCAAGGGTTATGGGGAGCGGGCAGGGAAGTGGAGTTGAGGCCAAGATCAGATCAGCCATGATCTTATTGAATGGCGGAGCAGGCTCGAGGGGCCAAATGACCTACTCCTGCTCCTACATCTTATGTTCTTATGTTCATTTCAAATATACCATTCCAAATCAGCACCATCATTGGTCAGCAATCTCATGACTAGATTGCATTGTGGCTACTTTCCTGCCGTGCTTTACAACTGGTATGGGTACTGCTTGGAGTCCCAAAACTGATTATCTTATGGGTAGGGTGCATCAAGAAAACCTCAACCTAATCACAAATTCATTGATGGGGAGTATTTTCAACTTCAAGAATTTTGTAGTCATTTCCAATTTGCTGAATTCAACTGTCAGTGGTCTCCGCCAAGATTCAGGATCACCTCAGACTCCACTAGTGCCAGAAATAAAGAGTTCTCTTTACTGTGACTTTAAGCTCACAAGTTTTAAAATATTGTTGCAAAATGAAATAAGACCATCACCTGGAAAGACTAAAGCTACAAGATCCAATAGAATGCATTTCATCACTTTGTTGGGGGGAGGGGGAGGGGGGGTGCTGAGGGAAGTAATTTCATTATGCTTTTTTAAAAAAAAAATACACATTTTTCTTTCATCAGCAAGTACTGACGATGTTGGGAAAGGAGCAATCAAGCCTCGAGAAAGCTGAATTAACAATCAACATGCGGCATGTTTGTGTATATTATTTAGGTTCATTACACCATGATCTTCAATGACTCCCTTGAGCTCCTTACCCCAAAGACTTCAGCACATAACATTCTCTGAAGTTAACATTTTTAAAACATTGACAGAAACAAAAAGGGAACAAAAAAGGAAATAATGTCTGGTTTGTAAAGTGACCAATAGTGATGCTCACTCTTCAAAGATCGTGTTTCCACATCAGCATCTTGTTTTTTTAAAAATCCAAAGTGAATAAGTTACAGATGTTCTTCGCAAATCTTTACAACTTTAAAAGCAGAGCTCTGATGATACGATTGATGGTATAAGGTTAAAGGAATGATGTAACCAACATAGGTGATTCTCATTCGGTTCTCTCATCTTGCTAGGCTCAGTAACTTTTCCAAACTAGTATCTCCAATTATGTCATCAACATAGTTTAACTTTTCTTAAATAGAACCAAATTGGACAGAAAAAAATACTAATTCTCTGTAACCATTTCTTTTCATGCCTGACTTCAAAACAATATAAATTGGGTTTCCAACACAAATTATACAAAAAACATTATTCTGGTAATAGCATATAAAATGGCTGCAACATCACTTAATTTTTCAATTTTGTATATGCAAAGCAGCACATATTCCCTTTAGATAAGACATAGTGAAAACAAATTTTTCATAATTGTGCATTTGGAAATTAAGTCTAGTGAGTATAAAATATTTTATACCGTGATACAGAATTTAACCTCCAATTTCACCAAATTTTGACTTTGCAGTTTGAGATAAAAGAACATTGCTACATTTGAAGCACCATCAATACAGCGATTGCTCTCGCTTCACACCTAAAAAAAAAATTAGGGAGGAAAGGAATCTTCTTTATGGTGTTCCCGATATGTAATAAAAACTTCCGAGCTTCCGCCATGGCTCAGAGTTTATTCAGTCAGGACCTGGAAGGTCAGGTCTAGATCTATCAGACCCGATAATAACTTGAAACCAGGAAAAGAGCGGAAGGAAGAATTTCAGATGGGAAAGGAGGATTTTCGGATGGGAAACCCAGAACTACGAGTTTCCCCGCAGATCCTGTTGAAATTAACAGCAGGACCTGTTGTAGATTTTAGCAACAGGTTTCCCGCCCGACAGCCAGCCAGATTAACAGGCTGTCTGCCGAGCTGGAAAGCAGCCGGGGAGCAGACGTCAGCTAAGTCTGACATCACCGGAGAGCGGGGGGCTCAACCGATCGCGGAATGTTTAAATGGCAAGCTCGATGGGCTGGGGGGTGGGGGAGCACTTCCTGCTCTACAGTGTAATAAAGGCACTTACCTCATGGATCTGGCCCTTCACGCCTCCTTTCCTCTGCTGGGATTCCCGAGGCCCAGGAATCACAGCCTGCAGGTGTTAATAAAAGGAGTTAAAATGGAGGCATGCGGCCTCCTTAAAAGATTTTATTGGCTGACCCGCCTCCCGAGAGCAGGTTGGTCGCCTGCCTCCCAACCCGTCTCCGTTAAAACTGGAAGTGGGAGAGTTGGAGTCTGGTTTCCCTCGTTTTTTAAAAATTATCATCCCACCCGCCCTGGGTGGTTAAAATTACCCCCAAAGTGTTTGTTGAATTAACAGGTCTAAGCTACACTGGTGGTGACAAGCTACAATTGATCCAAGTACCCCTTATTTAGGAAATGGAAAATCAGCAGAGTTTCCCCCTCTTGATCACTATCCAGCAATCCCTGCTGGAACGGAGTGTGTGGGGACATCAGGTCAGGACTGGATTTGGATCATTTGTGATGCCTGCACAGTGAAATTGTTTACCAGAACCACTCAGACCTGCATCCAGTTGGGATACTATTCAGTTGGGAGGATGTACTGGGCGACACCCAGCATCCATAGAACCGTACGTACCCTGTCAAAGTGCCGACACCTTCAGGCGGATGGGAGAAAAATTGGTTAAAAATATGAATTTTAAAAATAAAACGTTGTTCTTCTACCTCCCCAAATACAGCCCCATCAGGTCACCGAGACTGCGCCAGGATTGTTCATGTATTTTAGGTCAGTACTAAGACTGGCCAGCTTGAGCCTGTTTTGCCGAGAAGAGATTTGACCTATGGTCTCATCACTGATGCCCTCGAAGTGGTTGCCAGCTGTGCACGATGTACCAAACTTCACATCTCTATGCTTGGTGAGTGGGAAGAGGCAGAATATGTACCACTAGGTAATTTATTTTAAAGAGATATATAATGAAAGCACTATGACTTCCTGCCAGTTTACAGAAATGCTCCCCTTTGATTTTAGTTATTTTGAGGCTTACAGAGTAATAAACATGCTGATTATAGTATCTTCCCTGTAAATGGACAGTTACTAAAATTACATTTTTACAACATATTCCTAAAGTAAGAGGGGTCTCATTTTTGTGTTATATATGCGTTAAATTGAGATGGATTCCCACCGAAAACTCTTAGAAACTGCCAACTTAGCTAGCGTGTGGAGAACATTATATGGAAATGAATCTGAAAGGGAGGAACAGGGAAGAAGAGGAAAGAACTGTGAATGCAGACTCACATTAGACAAACTTTTCTTCTATGAATGCAATCTGGTAGATCAAAGTTAGGACAGCACCCTTTCTGATGTGTTATTACATCAGTTACCCAAATACATAACAGCCAAACTAATCTTCCAGGAACTTGCATAACAGAAATGAAAGTCAGAGTCAAGTAACTGTTGCACCCTGCCTTTATCTCCAAGTTTCACTGAAAAAAAATACAAAGATAGGATAACTCTCTTGCCTCACATGGAGAGATTTAACAAAGTCCAGTCTCAATCTATTCAGAGTTGGCATATTGTAGCAGTATGCTCTTCTGAAGCACACTGTTGAGGCAGTATGCTTTACTGTACATTTAAAAAAGTGCTATCATCTGACCTGGGAACATTTGGTGCCATCATTGGGAACCCAATAATCGAAAATGTTCCATCTCTTTCAAAATTGTAACAAACAACTCTGGAATAGGCAACCATAAATAATACTATCCTGTACCAAGAGCTTCTGCATTACTGACTATGCAAAGTGCTGAAGTACCACCATCCCCACTTCTGTTACCTCGCAATTAAATTAAATCCAATATATTGAATCCTTCTGGAGCACAAAAATACCACTGGCAAGTGCAACAGCCACAGCAAGTGTTAACATATGATTCTTTTAAGAAAACTCTCAGAAATATTTAATGCTTCCAAGGTGTCAAAGTCCTTCACCAATTTATTAATCATTTGGTGGTCTGTAGAACTCAAGTGAAAGACCTATTAATACTATTGTCTATCTTGAAAAAAAATATTCTCTTGCCTTCTCCCACTGGAGAGCAGCAGGGGGGCCGGGGGGGGGGGAAAAAAAGAGAGAAAGCGATCAATAACTGCGCTAACAAATCTCACACCAAAGAACTCTGGGCAGAAGGTAAAGAGAAGGGCAAGAAAATTAAACAACAAGTACCAACAGTATCTTCGTATGTAGACTAATATTTGGAAGGAAAAACAAAAGGAATATTTACAGAAAATTAAACAAGGCAGGTACCAGCTATCCCAGATTTTAGCTCTTTGGTCCGGATTAAGAGGTTATATCCAACATTCCATGGGTTCTTTCTGTAGAGCTGCTTAATTCATTCCAATTAATACTCATTCCACAAACTTACACTTATAGCCCTAAAGAGATTTCCAGCACATCTGGGCTACATTGAAGCACAAATTCCAAGGAGAAAAGAAGAGTGTTTTAACTCGGTGCCAACACTGCATCATAGGTACGTGATTACTCAGCGTCTATTAGACAAAGATGGCCAGTGAACATAAAACAACCAAGTGCTGCACAAATGCTGTTCAACTAATGCAAATAATTAAACGGCCAGCTTGGAGCGGAAAGATAGCTGAATACTTGCTCACCAGTATGTAGCAAAACAGGCTAATACTGAGCCTTGAGCCAGTTTGTTGGGTTTTAAATTTGTAACAACTGTGTGTCTGATCTCATAATCCTACCTACAGTATAAATATGTTCTTTTGATTTAAATGGTTGCAGGTTACCACAGGGTTGTCATGGAGGATTACACGCAAGGGTTCAAAGAAGATTCTGAAATATGGATTATGCACTGTACCCGATCCATTGCATGGAAATTTTAAATTAGGTGCCAGGGCTTCCACGGCCTTGCAAAGGAACGGCTGGTTCTCGGGCAATATAGTGATTAGGTCAAATGCATTAAACCACAATATAAATCCATTTCTCTACATGCTTCACTGAGCCTTTCCGGCAATCATTCTGCTTTTCCCAAAACTACTCATAAGCAAAAACTTGTTTGACCCCCTGCTTATAAATGCAGAAGTTAATCGGACGGAGCTCCACACTCACCACTTTAATTTATCATTCGCTCCAGACGAGAAAGTGGAGCTCTTGATAACTTCTCCCATTTCCTCCCGGCAGAAACTGAAGTTGTTGATAGTCCACATATAGGAGAACTTAACCACTTTTATCTAGCAAGAGAGGGAGAAAAAAAATTGGAAAAGCAAATAAATACTTGAATATTAAAATAAACTGTAATTATATAACTATAACAAAAACACAGTAGATCCTTGCTTTACTTAGTTATGAAATTAATGGGCAGGAAAAGGCCAGCTTGTCCATCAAGCCAAATTTCCCAATGGCAGTTCACCTCTGAGTAAATGAGAATTCATGTTTAGATTCCAACTCCATGGCAGATAATACAATGAACTCATAACACCATTAAATAACAAATAAACTGACAACAAATACAGTTCATAAAGAATTCCTGGATACTACTGAGCTGCTTTATTGACCACAACTTTGTGTCCTTGCATCCTGAATTGTGCTAGGTTATTAATTCTCCTATGCAATTTATTTCAGATGACTATAGAAGATACAGCTCGGCTCAGCTGGCAGCTCGAACGACTGGGTCGGAGGTTACGGGTCTGAGCTCATAATTGAGGCTGGGAATTCCAGTGCAATGATTAGCGATTTCTACATACTGTGCTTCGGAACATTAAACGGAGGTCCAGATGGACGTTAAATACCCCATAGCACGATTTAATGAAGAAGAGGGACTCTCTTTTGCAAGCCTTGCTAATATTCCTTCCTCAACCAATACCACCAAAAGTAATTAATTGGTCATTTATCATCTTGCTGTTTGGGTAATGTTGGTGCAGAATGCTTTTGTCTACATAATAGTTATTGCACTTCAAAAGTAATTCACTTCAAAAGTAATTCAATGTGTGAAGCATCTTGAAATGTTGTGATGTGATATGGCGCTATGGAAAAGCAAGAGGTGATCGCCTCATACTGCTCTTAAGGATTTAGCTGTTCAGTAATGGGAGTTAATGAAAGATATCAACAATTTATATGCAAGGCCTTGCATTTCTCTCAGCTAGCACACTAAAAATACTCATTGGTCGTCTCATAGAACTTGCTACACTTGACATTTCACCATCAACCCTACAATACCCTCTTCCAGTCATATGACTTAAGCTCTTCCGAGATTCTACTGACTAAAAAAGCCTCAAGGAAATTTAATTTGTTGCAATTAAAATTTCACAAACAGAGAAGGGTCTGTGAATTTTAGACTCTACTGCATATAATTTCATAGCTGTTTGAGGAAGAATACAATTTGTATTTAGATTTGTTTTGACACTGGCAATGACTGTACACACAATCCATTCCCTGGATGCTACAGGACATTCACACAAAAGGATGAATACTGTTGTCTAGTCACCAATTGGCAGCTCTAACTACTGGGTCAGAGGTTACAGGTCTGGGCTCCTAATTTAGACTGGAATTCCAGATGAGAGATTTCTGGCTTTATCAGAGATACTGAGCTTCGGAACAGGATCCAGCCAAGGCAGTTTTAATTTAGAAATAACCTAATGATTACGGAGAAATTCTATATTTGGTAAATAAGGTTATATTATCTGCAATTTTCTTTTAATGTGTCCTCTACATGATAATAGATTGGCTCAATCGTTTACAGGGGAAAAACTAGGAGGATCAAATCTAAGGGAACTTTAAACATTGGCTTAACAAAATGGCCACAGCTCTAGTAGAATGCATTTTAACTTCACTAGGCAGTTTTCTACCTGCCAATAGGTAAAAGAAAACCTCAATAAATCACCTAGCTACAAAAAGGGCACGGGTGTCCAAACTAGGGCATTGGCTCCGGAGCCCTGGCAATCCAGCCAAGGAAGCTGAGGCAATTCAGTCCTATTAGCACTTCTTTCTGATTTTTCTGTTTTGTGAATCTTGTAGCCATGAAGGTTTGGGAAGGGCTGTACTAGCTAGACCTGCTTGGCTCACTGGCAGATAAGTCCTAAATCAAAACATCAACATTTGTTATTAGCAACTGGAGACATTCAAATTAACGAGAGCTTGGATTTAAACTTCCTGTGTCCTTCATGGCTCCGCGGGTATGCACTTATGCGGTCCACAAAGTCAAAATGCTTGGACACCCTGCAGTATGGGGTTGTAATTTGGATCCATTATAGTTCTGTCAGCTAGTGTATAGTCAAAAATGCTCAACTTCCAACCTTCAATGTGCTCTGCACAAACATGGTCAGGCACATGACAGAACCAGAATTTGAAAAGTTGTATCCAAGATACAGGAAACTTTCGTTTATCCGGAGGTTAAATGTCCGGAAAGCTCTATCCACCGGCAAAATTCAGGAGTCGTTTCAGACAAGTTTTTTTTCTTTCTGTTGCTTTTTTTCTGCAGTCGTGGCTCTGCAAGGTCTAGCTGAAGCTGTTGCTTAGCTACAGAGACGCTTGCAAGCTACGCCGACTGTTTTGAAGCTGTTGCTAAGCAACAGGGTTTGTTGCTTCACACGGAGCTCAGAAGCTCCGTATGTTTTAACATTAGCGCTGGTTTCTACGGCAGTTTTGATGGGACAGCACCAGCTCAGTCCCGTCAGTGCCGGATACCAGAAAGTTTCCTGTACTATATTCCAATTTAGAAAGAGTCAGGCTTCCCAGAGGATTAATTTGCAAATAGGCTGCGTGATCTGGTAGCTAATGAGTCACTCAGACCAGGAAGGTCCCAGATACAATACCCAATCAGCATTAAGTTATCCAGTCTTTATCTCCCGATCGCTATCCAAGTCACCTAGGATCAAGCTTGGCGGCAATACCTTCTCAGTCAAATACCTTACAAACATTTATTAATTGGGCTCACACATGAACGACAAGCTACTGGAAGGTTGCTAGTGCCCATGAAACAGTACCCCAGACATGAGTCACCACCTCCAGGAAATGAGGGGAGATATTGGGGGAAAAAAATGATATAGCTGAACTTTAAAAAAGTAACCCACTATCCAGCAAGATGACGTTCAATTTACAGACCAGACCAGATAAAGCTTTCTAAAAATGGGCATAAGCAGCTAGGTAGTGCCAACATACATTTCTTCATCCATCTCCCACACTCAAGGAATGTGGGAAAGGACTATTTAAAAGGACTAGCCTACCTGTGTATAGCACCAGCTCTCTGCCACAGGCCCACTTGACATTTCAGCCGGAGGTGGTGGACTCGGTACCCTTGACATCGCCAGCTTGACTATTCTGCAGGTTTTCACAAGGCAGATGAAAGAAATCTCTGTAGAAACCTTATCCTGTTACTGTAAAAAGGTGAACACATTAGTTATTTAAAGGGGGCAGTTTCTGTGTTTTTTGGCCATTTTGTGTAAGGTAATCAAAATATCTATCTGGCTCCCTTTAAATTCAATTTAGAGGATGGTGAAGGAATTTTATTACCTTCTAATAGAAAACTATAGTTTACGATATTAAGTGCTTAAATGTATAATACCAGTTATTGTATTTTGCAGGAAATAAGATACCAAATATATTTACTAGATGCCTTTCATCAGCTTAGAAATCCTACAACATTCAATAATCTGATAACAGATCGATAGCATCAAGCATTAGGCCAAGCCTGCTGGAATTTAATTCAACTCAATTCACCTGGAACAGACAAACTAGCCCATTCTTAATTTCCAGAGCTGGATTGGAACCAGAGTTTCCAATTGTTGGATGCCTGAGCCTGTGCTACCCAACTACAGTCAGTCATCCAGGTAGAAGTTCAGCCCTACACTAAATCTATTTGTTCAACATCAGAATTTGGGTCAGAAAGAGGAGAAACATATTACCAATACTGGGTGTACAGTGAAACCTGATAGTTACAGATCCACATCCTACTTACCATAACCAAAATGATTTATAAATCGTGTTGTCATTATAATGTGTCAAGATTCTTTTGAAATCAGCTTTAAATGTTTACCATCTGATTCAGCAAAAATGTTTTCAACTGGAAAGTTTCACTTAATACAATAAAACACCTTTCCACTTTGTCATAGAAGAAAATAGCTATACACATTTAATCTCGGTTGCTCTTAGTCAACATTCTTTATGCTTCAAAGCTGGCTAAAGGTAGCTTGGAGAGATTGTGGAGAACTTTGTCTGATGTGATACCATGATAAAGTGCCCCCCAACAATCCTATTCATGTCATCACCAAGTGCGGTTTCATGTTAACAAAAAGTCCAACTAAAACATAGGTTTCCATGCTACACACACACTTGCCCCTCCAAAAACAATCACCACAGACAATGTGTCGATACCTGTGCTGTTTAAGCAGTCCAGATGGCGGTGTACCAATACAACTTTTCCAATAACAGCTCATTTGAATATCTATTGCTCACGATGCAACAGGCCTGCAGTTTTGGGTGACAGTAACCAGCGAGTTGACTATTGTGCACTGGGAGGTTTTGGTTGGGAGAGAGTGAGTGAGAGCGAAAAGGCCGTCATTTCTATGTCTCTATTGAGCCTTGTTGTCTCTTAGAGCCGTCATTCTAGCTGGCCATATTGGGCTTTGCAGAGGCCAAAGAGCACATTGAAAACTTCGAGCTTATTTGCCTAATGATACAGGAAACAGATACCCAATGTGTTCCAGTGCAGACAGCTGTCATTACGTGCCTGCAAAGGTAGTGAGCGAACCACAACACTCTGCAGGATGAGTGTACCCCAGCTGCTACAAAATAGGCAAAATTATTTAATGCGTTGAAGTATAATTAAAATAAATATTTCAGCACCAATAATTGTGTTTAGTGTGGGTCATCAGGATTGCTATTCCAATGAGAATAAGACAGTAACACCTCTCTGAAATGTTTGTTTTCTTCCCCCCTCCCTTGTGCCAATGATAGTATTGACTCCTGGGTTTGGACACCTTCCAGTCTCACTTGATTATTCATGCAGAAGCCTCAACAGTACTGGCAGGCTAAAGAGCATCATAACCAAGCCCACTTTCATCACCTGATGTTTAGACGTCACTTTGTTGCAATAAAGAGAAAGTCCTCAGCCAAATTTCCCCCCCTGAACCCATGTGCACAAAAGTCAATTGTCATATCCCCACTGCTCATCCAGTCAAGGTCAGCATAAATCAGGGACTGAACCTTGGACGTCCCGGTTTATGGGGTTCGGGCACTCAAAGGTATTGCAGGAGCCCTAGAGATGCTTCCAAGCAAGTTCAGGCAGGTAAAGCCTGTTCTGAAGACTCCCATTATAACCACCCCATGTTGGTTACTCAGGTGTTCTGATAGCTGCAATCACTGATGCAATGTGAAAATTTGCTATGTGGCTTCTGCATCATTGAACTGCAAACATAATGACATCCGTTAACATACTCCCAATTGTTAACTCAGCAAATTGTTTTGAAAGGAAGTTTACCAGACACCAATGCCCTTAAAAATAGATTTTCCTGTGGCTAGAGAAAGTTCTAATTCTTTTTGGATATGTGCACTAAAAATACAACTAATCTCTGAAGGGACTCTAAGCAGCAGAATGTTAAGTTATGATCATCAGAAAGTGCATGCACACTTCAAACTTAGCAGTCAAGGTTTCATTCTCTATCAAATTCTGCTGAACTACAGGTTGGTATTCTGACAAATTCTGTTTGTGACTAATTTGTTGCAAGTCTGGAGAAGTGGCAAAAAAAAACCACCAACATGCTGCAGACTGCGATGCAGTACAGCTGTCAAAAAGGCATCAAAGTAGGCTGCAGAATTCTCCCTTATCTCACTCATGGAGACTGAGGCACCACAACACCAGATAATCCAAAATGAGGTGGTAACACCAAGCTAGAGAATTCATTCTTTAAACAGTGCATTAAGTTAACTTGTAACATTTGAAGAGGCTGCTAAGCCAAGATAGGACATGGTTGCAACGTGTTCCTCATGCCAGCATGCGTCAAAAGCTACCTGCAAACTACTAGTGCCCAACATAAAGCACATTCATGAAGAAAGCTTTCCATCTCAAATACACAAATGTTAAAAAGGAACAAGTTATGCACATTATTAAAGCACATAAATGCACAATATATTTTAAATGTAGCCACAGGGTGCTGTGGCCAACACAAACAACTGTTGCGACTGCTGCAACCCTGTCCCCTTTTAAAAGTTGCAACCTACATATAGATTGGAGGTGACCCGATTCTTTTCAAAGGGAAAACGTTTTGCTTTTCTAAATTGACAGAGCGCTACGCAAGAATGGCGCCAACTAGAAGACCGAGGAACCTTTGTTAAATGTTATCCTCGCCAAATAATTCATTGAGAAGTAAAATTCAAAGAAATAAAATAGGACTTAGAAAACGAACAAGACGGTCAAGGCTTATATGTTGAAAAATGGCCACTCAGGTAAGTTAGCAGAGTGATATTGACCCCTGTGGAACTATACTCAAGAGCAAGTTACTGCCTTCAGGATAGGTTAGAAGAAAATGGAGGGGGAATATAACATTTGAGCAATATTGTTACTGACCAAAAGGCAAACAATTAACCAGTTTAAAAAAAAATATATATTATAGCTTCGCACCATGAATTTTCACAAAGTGACTAGCACCTTTTAAAAATGAAATACACTTGATGTTAGGCTGGAACAATGTTGACAAAGACAGCTTGCGAAGTATTAAAATTCAAGAAAGCAGATGGCTAACTAGAAAATGCAACACTTTGTAAAATTCACTAAACAAACTCCTTGCAGAGGGACGGGGAGTCTGTTCGCAAGCCTTCACCAATGCCTCTGTGATTACAGCTACAGGGAGGTGTACAGCAGCACATGCTGAGAACTAGACCATTTTCCCCCCCGTCCTTTGTACAGAAGCGCTTGACCTAAAACCAGGACTTCCCTGCAAAGATTACAAATAGTGCTGAAGGTCGTGGGCATTCTGTCCATACGGCTTCAACATATGACACCACTCTCGCACAACTATTTATTCACTCCAGTGGAAAGAAGGCCTTCATCCATCAGCAATACCAAGCCAAACACAGCAGCACCATCAGGGCAAAGTCAGAAACAGCTAGTACTGTACAAAATCTAGATCAGTTCAGCAAGTGTTCAAATCCATAGCTAGATAATATGGAATTGTGGCAGAGCCACCAAGGGTCTCAGAACAATTGGTAATAATCCCTTTAACTACAGTGTAGTGCAACCGCGGACTGCACCTTTAAACGGCCCGTTAACTGTACTGTATTGTGTTTTCCTGCACTCCACGTGATGACATCATGACACTGCTCACGTGACCACCAGTGGTGCGAAGAACGCGATGACGTCAGCTTCCAGAATCTTCCAGTAGTCGTCGAGTGCCCAGCAAGCTGAATAGACCTGTATACCGTTTCTCCTGTAGTTTCCCTGTTAACTTTGTTGTTCATTAAAACCTGTTGATTTGATTCATTGAGTCGAATACTTTATTCAGATAGGAACCTCCGTTCCTACATTGGTGACCCCGATCTCGTCGGACAACTTTCGTCGAGGATGAACACCAACGCCGTCGCCCTTAAACTGCCGCAGTTCTGGGAACAGCAGCCAGCAGCATGGTTTTTCCAGGCAGAAGCACAGTTCGCTCTCCGGGAGGTCACAGCGGATGCGACCCGTTATTATTATGTGGTTGCCGCTCTCGACAGCGCCACGGCCTCGCGGGTCGTCAGCATCCTTGGAAGCCCACCGGAGGGGGGCAAGTACGAAGCGCTTAAGGCCCGTTTGCTACAGATTTTTGATCTTAATAAGTCGGAGCGGGCACGCAAGCTTATCTCCATGCCCGGCCTCGGAGACTCAAAACCGTCAGAGCTGATGAGTCAAATGCTCACGCTGTTGGGCGCGGAACCCCAATGCTTCTTATTCCGTGAGCTTTTCCTCTGTCAGCTACCCGAACTGGTTCAGGCGGCATTGGCCAACACAGCCATCACAAACGGTGCTGAACTCGCTGCAGAGGCAGACAAGATATTTACTGTTGCTCAGCAATGTCGCTTTTCCCCCACGCGAGAGAAACCCAGCCCTCCCCCAGCAGGATGGTGCGCGTACCACGCCTGTTTTGGCGCCAAAGCGCAATGCTGCCGGCCTCCTTGCAGTTTCCCTCAAGAAAACAACAACAAAAAACTCCAACAAGCCCGCATCCTCCCGGACGGACGACAAGGTCTAAAAAGCACAGCAAGTTAGCTATGGCGGCGGGCTCAGCGGGCAAACTCATTTATGTTACGGATTCCGTTACGGGCCGACGATTCCTGTGCGACACGGGTTCGCAGTGCAGCATCCTCCCGGCTTCAAAGCTGGGCCTACTATCCGGCGGCCAGGGGCCTTCCCTCGTGGCAGTAAATGGCGCTGCTATGCGTACGTTCGGGAAACGGATGGTAAACTTAACCTTCGCCGGTCAACGTTTTGTCTGCGACTTTATTACAGCTAAGGTCTCACAGGTCATCCTGGGGGCTGATTTTTTCTGCGCCAACGGTCTGCTGGTCGACGTCCAACACTGCCGACTCATTAATGCGTCCACTTTCCACGCAGTGCCCTGCCACCGCAGCACCGCCGCGTCCTGGTCGGTGGCCTGCGCGGTTCCGTCGCAAGACGGGTTTACGCGCCTGCTCAGCGAATCCCCAGAGCTCACCAGGCCCACTTTTTCGGCTACAAGCACACGGCACGGGGTGGAGCACCATATCTCTACGACCGGAGCACCCGTTTACGCTCGGGCGCAGCGATTGGAAGCCGGCAAGCTGGCAGCCGCAAAGGCCGAGTTCCAGACCATGGAGCGCCTCGGGATCATCCGGCGTTCGGACAGCCCTTGGTCCTCCCCACTGCATATAGTACCCAAACCAGGCGGCGGATGGCGACCTTGCGGGGATTACAGACGCTTAAACGACGCCACGACACCGGACAGGTACCCTACTCCCCACATCCAAGATTTTTCGGCACATCTGGCTGGAAACGCTATTTTTCCTAAAGTGGATCGCGTTCGTGGATATCACCAAGTTCCGGTGCACCCTCCAGACGTCCCCAAAACGGCAGTCATCACTCCGTTCGGCCTTTGAGTTCCTCCGCATGCCATTTGGTCTGAAAAATGCAGCTCAAGCATTCCAGCGTTTGATGGACTCTGTCTTACGGGACCTGCCCTTCATTTTTGTTTATTTGAACGACATCCTAATAGCCAGCAAGGATTCGACAGCTCACATGGCCCATTTACGTACACTTTTCGCCCGGCTCAGCCAACATGGCCTTATTGTCAATCCGGCCAAATGCACGTTCGGAGTATCCTGCATTGATTTCCTGGGACACAGGATTACCCCAGAAGGCGCCGTCCCACTAGCCACCAAGGTAGAGGCAGTTACCGTATTCCCGCAGCCTCGCACGGTCAAACCCCTGCAAGAGTTCTTGGGGATGGTAAATTTTTATCATCGTTTTGTCCCCAAAGCGGCCTGGTTGATGCAACCTCTGTACGAAGTACTAAAAGGAAAGTCGGGCAAGGATGTTCTCACTTGGACACTGCAAATGGACCAGGCGTTCCGCGATACCAAGGCGGCGTTGGCGGATGCAACTATGCTGGCACACCCACTTCCGGGCGCGACGGTTGCCCTCACTACGGATGCCTCCAACTACGCCATCGGAGCAGTTCAAGAGCAATGGGTCGACGGGGGTTGGCAGCCGTTAGCCTTTTTCAGCCGCCAACTGCGCAAGAACGAGCGAAAGTATAGCACTTTTGACAGAGCTACTAGCCCTGTTTTTGGCCATCAGGCATTTCCGTTTCCTCCTAGAAGGCCGCCCGTTCACTGCCTTCGTGGACCACAAGCCGCTCACCTTCGCCATGGCCAAAGCGGCGGAACCTTGGTCAGCTCGGCAGCAGCGCCACCTCACGTTTATATCCGAATTCACAACGGATTTGCGGCACGTGTCAGGCAAAGATAATCTCGTGGCAGATTGCCTTTCCCGGGTTCCAGTCCAGGCAGTCCACCTGGGTATTGATTTTGTTGGACTGGCAGGGGATCAACTGGCAGACCCAGAGGTACAAGCGTTTAGGACCACGCCTTCCAGTTGGCAGGTTGCAGACGTGCCGTTTCAAGAGGCAGGAACCACGCTCTTGTGCGACACATCCATGGGAGTGCCCCGGCCCATTGTGCCGGTCGAATGGCGCAAGAAGGTATTCCAGGCAATCCACGGGTTATCTCACCCAGGGATGCGGGCTTCTCAACGGCTACTGTTCCGCAAATTCATTTGGAAAGGCATGCATTTAGACATCCGGGACTGGACAAACAATTGCGCCGATTGCCAAAAATCCAAGGTCCATCGTCATGTCAAGGCCCCGCTGGCAAGCTTCCCGGTGCCCGAGCGCCGTTTCGACCACGTTCACGTGGATTTAGTAGGCCCCCTTCCCGGGTCACGTGGATTCACACACCTCCTGACGGTCGTAGACCGGACCACCAGGTGGCCAGAGGCGATTCCCTTGGCCGCTACCATCGCAGCAGACGTAGCCAGGGCGTTTCTTTCGTCGTGGGTGGCTCGTTTCGGGGTACCATCGGACATCTCCTCGGACCGCGGTCTGTAATTCACATCAGAGCTGTGGAACGCAGTGGCACAAGGCCTGGGTACCAAGCTGCACCTTACCACCGCGTACCATCCGCAGGCAAATGGCCTGTGCGAAAGGTTCCATCGGTCTCTCAAAGCGTCCCTCCGTGCCAGCTTGAGGGGACCCAACTGGGTGGACAGGCTCCCATGGGTGATGCTAGGCCTCCGGACAGCACCAAAGGAGGATCTCCAGTCTTCATCGGCTGAGCTGGTTTATGGCCAGACACTCAGAGTGCCAGGTGACTTTCTCCCTCCACACACCGAACCATGGTCTGCAGCTCAACAGCTCCTACTTCATCAGGAGGCGGCTAGGAATTTCCAGCCCATCCCAACCTCGCAGCATGACCTGCAGAGGCCTCACATCCCGACAGAGCTCATGAGTTCGGACTATGTCTTTATTCGACAAGACGGTCAGAGACCCACTCAAGCCGCCGTATACCGGACCTTTTCGTGTCATCTCATCAGGGGAAAAGTTCTTCACAGTCGAAGTCGGTGGAAAGTCTGATACCGTTTCTGTCAACCGGCTCAAACCAGCCCACCTGGATCGGAGTGAGCCTGTCGTGGCTGCCCAACCGCCTCGCCGCGGCCGACCGCCATTAGCCACCAGACCAGCCGTGCATCAGCCCACCGTCGAATAGCCCGATTCGGCCTCTGACGCGCCTGCACCTCTGACTACTGTTTCTGCCTCGCCCAAGACGCCACTTCTGCTGCAATCCGGCACTGGTTCTTCTAATAACGCCCCGTTTCCGCTGCCCGAGTTTCGTCGCCATTCGGCCAGGATCATTAAGCCTCCTACTCGGTTGACAATGTCCGTTAAAGTGGATTCTGGGGGGGGGGGGGGGGGGGCGCCTGTGGCGGAGCCACCAAGGGTCGCAGAACAATTGGTAATAATCCCTTTAACTACAGTGCAGTGCAACCGCGGACTGCACCTTTAAACTGCCTGTTAACTGTACTGTATTGTGTTTTCCTGCACTCCACGTGATGACGTCATGACGCTGCTCACGTGACCACCAGTGGCGCGAAGACGTCAGCTTCCAGAATCTTCCAGTAGTCGTCGAGTGCCCAGCAAGCTGAATAGACCTGTATACCGTTTCTCCTGTAGTTTCCCTGTTAACTTAGTTGTTCATTAAAACCTGTTGATTTGATTCATCGAATCGAATACTTTATTCAGATAGGAACCTCCGTTCCTACAGAATAATCTATTAAAAAACTTAGCTCACCAAAAAAAAGGCCAATACAGAGAGACAAGCTGCACTGAAATTAGAGATCTCAATTACATAAATTGCATCATCACCAACTTTTTCCTCAGCAAATTGGCTGCACCAACTGTTTGCCAATGCACTGACTAATCCTGAACAAGTATGCAATCCAGGTCATGAAATTCATCTTTGAACAACCTGGATACGTTTCATTCTTAAATTGCAGACCATTCCACTGAAGTGAATGCTTGCGTTAAGAGCATCATGGCTGCATAATGTTGGTGGTGATAGAATGATAAGATTGTTGCTTGTGGTTGTGCACGCTCATATACAGTCTGGCCCCATCTAGTAGATACCCTGTTGTATAGAAGTACATAGAGCCTTGAGCTGATCACATGGCACGATACCACAGCCAGAAACCTAGAGGAAGACATGAACATCTAGATGGAGTGCAAAATATCTTTTAAAGGATTAAACCGCAACAAAAAAAGATGCATTCAAACCACAGCTTCCTCTGGAACAAAGCATATACATAGACCAAGCTCAATCTTTCATTATTTAGCACTTAAATGCCTTTTCCAAAGTTTCAGTAAATCAGCTCAAACTGAATACAGTTGTATCGTATTACTTTCTCTATTCACCAATAGCTCTGCTCAATGACTTCAGATTATATTTAAATAAACTCCAGCGTGTAAGAACCAATTTCATTATGTTGTGCAGAGCAGAACTGCTGTAAAATCCGAACCAATGCTTTGATGAAATTTGCATACTGTACACACAATGAAGATACAGGGGAGGACTAGTCTCAAAGCTCATCTGTACAACCCACCCAGTCAAACATTTTGCATTGAAATTATTGTTATTTGACTCCAGGGCCAAATTTTAACTGTGCAACACGAAGTAGCCCAGACATCTATCAAGCCAAGATTTCCAATTACAAAAGAAGATTGAGGGGCCAATAGAAGCCCTCACTACCTAGTGTTTTTTTGTTTTTTTTAATTAATTGATGGGGTGTGGGAGTCGCTGGCTGGCTAGGCCTGCATTTAGTGCCCATCCCTAATTGCCCTTGAGAAGATGGTGGTGAGCCGCCTTCTTGAACTGCTGCAGTCCATATGGCGTAGGTACACCCGCAATGCTGTTAGGAAGGGAGTTCCAGGATTTTGGCCCAGCGACAGTGAAGGAACAGCGATACAGGTCCAAGTCAGGATGGTGTGTGGCTTGGAGGGGAACTTGTAGGTGGTGACGTTCCCATGCCTCTGCTGCCCTTGTCCTTCTAAGTGGTAGAGGTTGCGGGTTTGGAAGGTGCTGTTGAAGGAGCTTTGGCGAGTTGCTGCAGTGCATCTTGTAGATGGTACACACTGCAGCCACAGTGCGCCGGTGGTGGAGGGAGTGAATGTTGAAGGTGGTGGATGGAGTGCCAATCAAGCGGGCTGCTTTATCCTGAATGGTGTCGAGCTTCTTGAGTGTTGTTGGAGCTGCACTCATCCAGGCGAGTGGAGAGTATTCCATCACACTCCTGACTTGTGCCTTGTAGATGGTGGAAAGGCTTTGGGGAGTCAGGAGGTGAGACACTTGCCGCAGAATTCCCAGCCTCTGGCCTGCCCTTGTAGCCACAGTATTTATATGGCTGGTCCAGTTCAGTTTCTGATCAATGGTAACCCCCAGGATGTTGATAATGGCATTACCATCACTGAATCCCCCACTGAATGTCAAGGGGAGATGGTTAGAGTCTCGCTTGTTGGAGATGGTCATTGCCTGGCACTTGTGTGGTGCGAATGTTACTTGCCACTTGTCAGCCCAAGTCTGAATGTTGTCCAGGTCTTGCTGCATATGGACACGGACTGCGTCAGTATCTGACGAGTCTCGAATGGTGCTGAACAGTGTGCAATCATCAGCGAACATCCCCACTTCTGACCTTATGATGGAGGGAAGGTCATTGATGAAACAGCTGAAGATGGTTGGGCCTAGGACACTGCCCTGCGGAACTCCTGCAGTGATGTCATGTGATTGAGATGAATGACCTCCAACAACCACAGCCAACTTCCTTTGTGCTAGGTATGATTCCAACCAATGGAGAGTTTTCCCCTTGATTCCCATTGACTTCAGTTTTGCTAGGGCTCCTTGATGCCACACTTGATCAAATGCTGCCTTTCTAGTGTTCCAGCAACACACCCAAACAAAATACATTTAAATTATGTTAGTTTAGCATAATCTAGTGTATTGATAATTTATCACAAGTATTCCAAATATTTGTTCTGAGTGTTTGAAAATTGGCAGACTATTTAAAAATAATCCAATGTACAAATACTAAAGGGATATGGGAAGTGGGTTTTTGAAGTAATTTAATGTCAGTTACGACAGAAAACCCAATGTGTCCTTAACCTTTAAGTTCTCAACTCAATACAAATCCATACAAAGCAGTGGACTAGAAGAGGAAAGCCTACTTCACACCGTATGAAATTTGAGAGACGTTGCCAGACTGTTAGTTTTCGATTAGCTCACAGCTAAGGCAGCATAGTTACAACACTTAAGCCACACCTCACCATGTTTTGTGCCAAGAGCGGAGCTGTTGCAGCTGCCCCTCAACATTTTATATCAATCTTAAAAAGTCTGTGTGAAGTACTAATGGAATTCCTGCAGTGAAGCTTCACCCCGCTCCTTCTGCAGATGGAACTTCGTCCCATTGTTATCACATGGAATTCTGTCCCTTTATGCTCAAGTCCAAACACACCATCGCCAGTCAAACCAAGGTTATTGCAGCATGCACTGGGAAAGCCACAAGGACAGAACACAAGTCATGGGGTACAAATGAGTTGATCTCGAGCACTGGCTTAACCCCACCTAGAGTACCGTGTATAATTGTGGTACAACAGTGGGAACTACCAACTTTGGAAGGGTACAGGGGAGGGCAACTAAACTGATACGAGATTATGCATGACAAGGAATCAATGAATATTTTCATTGGAAAAAAGATGGTTTAGGCAGACCTTGAAGATTCTACGTGGTACAGATAACCAAACCCTAATACATTGCTTGGTATAACCACACACTAACCAGTGGTTGCAGATTCAAGCTCAGAGAAAATAAAGGGTGAACAAACGACTTCACATGAAGGGTTATGAATTTCTGTAATTTAGTGTCAGCAAATTTAACAGGGAGCGAGACATTGTTATTTCACCAGAAGACGTAGCCGAGTACAACAAATGCAAAGTGTGGTATTTTTGAACAAGCTAGATGGACTGATTCCGACAGAAACCTGAAATTCACCTCTATTTTGCACACAGCAATTACCAATGGAGTAGGCCATTCAGCCCCGAGTCTGCTCCACCATTCAATCAGATCATGGCTAATCTGTACCTCAACTTAATTTACCTGCTTCAGCTCCATATCTCTCTCTCTCAATACCCTTACTTAACAAAAACCTATCACTCTCCAGTCTTGAAAGCTCCAATTTTCCCAGCATCCAGCCTTTTGGGAGAGATAATTCCAAATGTGTCCTTAACATTTCTCAAAGTGCTTCCCGATTTCATTCCTAAATGGCCCAGCTCTAAATGGAAGATTATATCCTCGTTCTTGATTCCCCATCAGAGGTTATAGTTTCTCTCTATCTACCCTATCGAATCCTTTTAACATTTTCAACACTTCGATCAGATCACCCTTCACTCTTCTATACTCAAGGGAATAAGCGCCAGATTTATGCAGTCTGTCCTCCAATGTTCCCCCTCATTTTTTGGGGGGCGCGCGGCCCATTCACAGTTGGCCGCATGCCCAAAATTTAACATTGGAAAAGCCGGTCCCAGGCTGCGCAGGACTGGCAGAGTTGCACAGCCACGCAGCTTAGAGGGAATGTTGCTGTCCTCATAAATTAACTCTATAAGCCCTGGTCTCATTCTGCACTGCACCCCCTCCAAGGTCAATATATCCTTCCTGAGGTGTGGTGCCCGAACTGAACGCAGTGCTCCAGATGGGGTCTGACTAACTCTCTATATAACTGAAACCTAACTTCCTCTCTTATGTATTCCAGTCCCCCTGAGAAAGGCCAACATTCCATTTGCCTTTGATTGATATCAGTACCTGTCTACTAGCTTTAAATGATGTGTACTGGGACTCCCAAATCTTTTTACTCTCCACAGTTCCTATTTTCTCACCATTTTGAAAATACTGATTTATCGTTCATAGGTCCAAAGTGGATGACCTCTCACTTGCCCACGTTAAACTTCATCAGTCATAGTTTTGCTCACACACTATCTATCTATGTCCCTTTGCAACTGCCTGCTTCCATCCGCACTACTTACTATCTCTCCTAATTTAGTGTAATCTGCAAATTTGGATATAAAACTCTCTAATCCTTCATCCAAATCATTAATATGGTGAAAAGTTGAGGCCCCAGAACAGATCCCTGGGGAACACCACTTGTCTTATCCTGCCAAGCTGAACACATACCCTTTATTCCCACTCTGTCTCCTGCCTCCCAACCAATTTCTGACCCAAGTCAAATGACTATATCCAATTCCATATGCTCCCATTTTTGCCAATAATCTTGTGTGTGGAACCCTATTAAATACCTTTTGGAAGTCCATATAGATAACATCCATAGCCACTTTTTTAAAATATTCGTTCATGGGATGTGAGCATCGTTGGCAAGGCCAGCATTTATTGCCCATCCCTAATTGCCCTCGAGGTGGTGATGGGGAACCGCCGCCTTGAGCCGCTGCAGTCCGTGTGGTGAAGGTACTCCCACAGTGCTGTTAGGGAGGGTGTTCCAGGATTATGACCCAGCAACGATGAAGGATTGGTGATATACTTCCAAGTCAGGATGGTATGTGACTTGAAGGTGATGGTGTTCCCATGCGCCTGCTGCCCTTGTCCTTCTAGGTGGTGGGGGGTCGCGGGTTTGGGAGGTGCTGCCGAAAGAGCCTTGGCGAGTTGCTGCACTGCATCTTGTAGATGGTGCACACTGCAGCCATGGTACGCCGGTGGTGGAGGGAGTAAATGTTTAAGGTAGTGGATGGGGTGCCAATCAAGCGGGTTGCTTTGTCCTGAATGGTGTCGAGCTTCTTATTCGTTGTTGGAGCTGCACTCATCCAGGCAAGTGGAGAGTATTCCATCACACTCCTTACTTGTGCCTTGTAGATAGTGGAAAGGCTTTGGGGAGTCAGGAGGTGAGACACTCGCCACGGAATACCTAGCCTCTGACCTGCTCTTGCTGCCACAGTATTTATGTGGCTGGTCCAGTTAAGTTTCTGGTCAATGGTGACACCCAGGATGTTGATGGTGGGGGATTCGACGATGGTAATGCCGTTGAATGTCAAGAGGTGGTGGTTAGACACTCGCTTGTTGGAGATAGTCATTGCCTGGCACTTATGTGGCGCGAATGTTACCTGCCACTTATCAGCCTTTGTCTACCTTATTAGTGACCTGCTCAAAAAATTCAACTAGATTAGTCAGACATGACTTACCGTTAACAAAGCCATACTGGCTCTATGATCAGCTCATATTTGCTCAAGTGCTCAGTCATTCTATCCGTAATTACAGATTCTAGTAGCTTCCCCACAACTGACAAACTAACAGACCTGCAGTTACCTGGTTTCGCTCTCAATAAGATCACCTCTCATTCTTCTAAACTCTAGGGAATATAGGCCTAATCTACTCAATCTCTCCTCATAGGACAATCCCCTCATCCCATGGATCAGTCTAGTGAACCTTCATTGCACTCCCTCGAAGGCAAGTATATCCTTCCTTAAGTAAGAGACCAAAACTGTACACAGTACTCCAGGTATGGACACATCCCTATGAGGGGGAAAGGAAGGGCATCCAAAGCTAGAGCTCCCTGCGTGACTAAAGATATAGAGGTTAAAATGAAACAGTAAGAGGCTTAGGAGGACCAAGCTGAATATAGAAAGTACAAAGGAGATCTAAAAAAAAGGCAATAAGAGAGTCAAAGAGAGAGTACGAGAATAAATTAGCAGCCAACATAAAAGGGAAGTCAAAAAGGAAGGAAGGAAGGAAGGAAGGAAGGGGCCAATGAAACCAAAAAGGAGATCTTGTGGAGGCAGAGGGCTTAGATGAGGTACTAAATGAGTACTTTGCATCTGTCCTCACTAGAGAAGAGGATGCTGCCAACGTAGCAGTAAAGGAAGAGGCAGTAGTGATATTGGATAGGATAAAAACAGATAAAGAGGAAGCACTTAAAAGGTTGGCAGTCCTCAAAAAAGGTAGAAAAGTCACCCAGTCCAGGTGAGATGCAAGGGTGGAAATTGCAGAGGCTCTGGCCACAATCATCCAATCCTCCTTGGATATGGGAGTGGTGCCAGAGGACTGGAGGATTGTAAATGTTACAAAAAGTAGAGAGGGATAAACCCGGCAACTACAGGCCAGTCAGCCCAATGTCATTGGTGGGGAAACTTTTAGCGACAATAATCCGGGACAAAATGAATTGGCATTTAGAAAAGTATGGGCTAATAAATGAAAGTCAGCACAGGTTTGTTTAAGTCAAATCATGTTTGACTAACTTGATAAGAGTTCTTTGCTGTAGTAATGGAGAGAGTTAATGAAGGTAGTGCAGTTGATGTTTCTATGGACTAGCAAAAGGCATTTGATACAAGTACCACACAATAGACTTATTAGCAAAATTAAAGCCCATGGAATTAAAGGGACAGTGGCAGCATGGATAGAAAATTGGCCAATGGACAGAAAGCAGAGTAGTGGTGAATGGCTGTTCATCAGACTGGAAGGAAGTGTTCAGTGGTGTTCCCCAGGGGTCAGTATTAGGTCCAATGTTCGCTTTAAGCTGCGCTTGAGGTCCCACGCAGCCAGTGAGCCAGCTTTTAATTGGAAAAAATGCTCATGCGCGGAATTTTGAAAGGCCTGCGCAGCCAGTGAAAGGGGCCGCACAGGCCCAAAAAGATTAGAGGGAACATTGATTAAGATCACTGCTCTTTTTGATATATTAATGACCTGTACTTGGGTATACAGGGCATAATTTCAATGTTTGCAGATACAAAGCTCAGAAATGTAGTAAATAATGAGGAGGATAGTAACAGACTTCAGGAGAACAGAGAGACTGGTAAAATGAGCAGACACGTGGCAGATGAAATTTAATGCAGTGTGAAGTGATACATTTTTATAGGAAGAATGAAGAGAGGCAATAGAAACTAAATGGTACAATTTTGAAGGGGGTGCAGAAATAGAGAGACCAGGAGATGTATATACACAAATCTTTGAAGGTGGCAGGGTAAGTTGAGAAGGCTGTTACAAAAGCCTCTGGGATCCTTGACTTTATTAAGAGGCATAAAGTACAAAAGCAAGGAAGTTATGCTGAATCTTTGCTGAGGTTTGACCTCAGCTGGAGTACAGTGTTCAATTCTGGGCACCACACTTTAGGAAGGATGTCGAGGCCTTGGAGAGGGTGCAGAAGAGATTTACTAGAATGGTACTATGGATGACGGACTTCAGTTATGTGGAGAGACAGGAGGAGCTGGGGCTGGTCTCCTTTGAACGGAGAAGTTTAAAGAAATTTGATAGGTGTTCAAAAATGATAAATGGTTTGGATAGTAAATAAATACGGTTTCCAGTGGCAGAAGGGTTGGTAACCAGAGGCCATCGAGTTAATGCACTGTCTGAAAGGGTGGTGGCGGAAGCAGATTCAATAGTAACATTCAAAAGAGAATTGGATAAATACTTGAAGGGCAAAGATTTATAGGGAATGAAGAGCAACGGAGTGGGATTAATTGGATAGTTCTACCAAAGAGCAGACACAGGCACGATGGACTGAATGGCCTCCTTCCATGCTGTATTGTTCTATGATTCTAACCCATAAATGTTCTAAAAACCAATGTACTTTTTATTGCACAGATTTTCCATTACTATTCCCTCCAACTCTCTCCTTACAGCCTCTTTTAAGCATGTTGCAGATTGGAAAGTACAGAAACATTCCCACTTTAATCACAATGAGGGTACTGTAATACAGGGATATCCAACCCTTTAAAGCCCATCCACGGAAATAAATACCCCTGCACAGTGTATGACACTCAGAAGTGAGCTCTCCATGTAAACAACGGCAACACCCCTTTACACGCATAAAGCACCTCCTCCCATGCACACAAAGTGAGACCCTCCCCATACACAAAAAGATAGCCCTCCCATCCTCCCTTTCAGAAGCATTTTTCCAACCTTCCAGACCCAGTAATTTCAAAGAGCTGAAGCCGAAAGCGGATTGTCAGCTTTGCGCACAATTGCAAAAAAGATAGGAATCAGCAAGAGCTTCGTAAGTGTGTTCAAAGGAGTTCACGGGCTGTTTCATGGACTTCCCCGCTGTAATGGGTCAGAAATTTTCTCTCATGTCGGGAACAGAAGGGAAGGGTGGACAAATGGACCCAAAAATAAACTATTTGGGGTACTCATGTTCTCCTAGATAGGCTAAAAAGTGATGTGTCACCAGTTTTACTGTTTAGTGCATACATGAGATATTTAATTCTATTTGAAAACAGACCTTGATATTTCTCCCATATGCTGGAGAGATATGGAGAGGTCACGTGCATCAGTGCAGTCAGCATCCTACTGTGCTGACTAGTGATAATGGTTGTTGAATGATAATCGGATTCGGATAAAATTATTAGACTGTTAAAAGCAAAGTCCAAAGACACAGTCTGGAATTCAGCACAATTCATGTGCTACTAACCTGACAAATGTATAATCTGAAGCGGCAAGCTTCTGGAAAACCCTGTACAAAGCTGTGATGCAATCAAGACACAATCTGCATGTCACACGTTGGATCTAATCCTGCTAATGTTCAGTTGCCGGACAGTCAGATGACATTTACTACAGTCTGTAAATGTCTGTCTGCATAAACCTATTTCCCAGTAAATGCTCTGGAATTTTGTTGGATTGGGTGATAGAATTGCATTGCAATTCTGATTACAAAGTCTAGAGCAATTACTTCTACCAGCAACCTTACTCAAAAATAGTTAGATCCATAGGTTTTCAAATCACACAGACTTGACACATTAGCTGTGAAACTCAGTTTATAACAATGGGTACATTTTGCCGCCTGCAGTGCAATATCAAAATATATTACAGGAAACATTGATATCCGGCACTGACGGGACCGAGCTGGTGCCGTACCATCAAAAGCGCCGGACATACCAGCATAATGTTGAAACATACGGAACTGAAAAGCTCTGTGTGAATCAACAAACCCTGTTGCTTAGCAACAGCTTCAAAACAGTCGGCTGCAGCTGCAAGCGTCTCTAGCTGAAGCTGTTGCTATAGCTACAGACCTTGCAGTGCCTGGCTGGGGAAAAAAAAAAGAACGAGAACTAAAAAAAACTTATAGAAAACAGCTCCTGATTTTTGCCATTAGATCGAGTATTCCGGACATACAACCTCCGGATAAACCAAAGTTTCCTGTATGGAGGTCTTGGTCTAGCTGGGACAACTGGACAAGCAAGCTCAAAATGACAGAGGATTTCATAATAAAACTTTTAGTTCTAGATTTCACAAGATTGTGGCTCAACTCTAGCAATAAAGTAATGGATATTTAAGCAGATTTTATTAATCGTTGACAAATGAATTCCTCTAAAACAGACAGGAACAATTCTTCTAAACAAGTGCAATTTTATCACAAAGAGCCAAAATTCCTTCCACTGAGAACCCCTCATTGTCTTGGGTTTCTGTAGTGTAGTGGTCATCATGTCTGCCTCACACACAAAAAGTCCATCCTTCAAAACTAGAACCCCTTAGTCTATATGAAAAGTTTCTTCAATACTTATAACAAAAATATCATTTTAACCTGAAGACAATGTTTTGTACAAAGAATTAGGGCATCTAATTATGTTATTCACTGTCCACGTTCCAAAATGTGCTGGTTGCACAAAATTCAGGTAAATTAAAACCAATTTTTTTTAATCACTACCTTTGGAGAGAGTTTTTATTCACCAAAAAATAAAATGGTCCTTTTTTTTTTTTGCCGAGGTCTGCAATGGGCTTCGATATGATCCGCAATAACCAACCCGGCTCAGAGGCCAAGTAAGGTGCTAGCCAAGCCAAATGAGTTTTCTAAGCTGGTGATAATGGCCCAGTAATTCGGGTCCCAACGCGCGAGTACGGAAGGGGTACTCACGCGTGGGCCCGATGGAAGTGCCGGTTTTCGGGATGCACAGCGCATGCGCTGAAAACCGGCATTTCCTGTCCTCTGAACCAAGGGGTTAAGAGGCGGAATGCGTGCGACGTATCAGGCAGCGCGTGCGCGCTGAATTTCCTTTTTTTTGTAAAGAGTTGCCCGTGCGTAAAGGCCTCTGGTTTTTACGCTTGAAAAAACCAGACGGAAGTACTTAGTTTTACAGGGAAGTGGTCTATTAATACAATTTAGAAATTTTTTTCCACAGGTTTATTATTTTTAAAGAATTTACAGTAAGGTAAGTATTTTTAGACACGATTTGTTAAAAAAAATTTTTTTTTTTTTTTTTTTTTAAATGATTAATTCACAGAATCACAGAAACCCCACAGTGCAGATAGAGGCCATTTCGGCCCATCGAGCCTGCACCGACACATATCCCACCCGATCCCCGTAACCCCTACACCATGTTTAAAATAATTTTTTAGTTATTCATACTTTTTTAAAACTTTTTTGTAGTTTAAGTGCTGTTTTGGGCGCCCTGAGTTTTCATGAGTTTGACAGTTCTTACTATCAAACTCATGAATGAACTTTTGCAACCTCCCATTGGTTGCCCAGTGCCCACGTGATCCCAGCCGGCTCATCAAAATAACTACGCTTTAATTTTGTTTAAAACTACTTTACATTCTTCCAAATAATATAAAAGTATTTAAAACTTTATAAAAAGTTACCTAAAGATTAATAAAAATACAAACAATTTAATTAAAATGCTGCTCTGCATGTAAAATTGCTTTGCAGCTTGTGTTAAAAATTGGGGGCGTGGCCTATGTTAAGGAGACCTCAAGGGGCGTGTCTAACTTAGACTCCGCGCTCGAGGCTTCGCGCTGGCTGCACTCCTGGGCGGCGTGACGTCAGACGCTGCCCGGGAGTAATCAACTGAAAACAGGAATTGCAAGCGTCCCGGGAGCAGAACGGCAGGCGCGCCGGGTAAGTGCACATCGGGGGCTTGCACGCGCGGCAAGCCCCCGAACCTAATTTCTGGGCCATTGTAGTCTAATGACAGACTCTAAATTCTTGACTACATAGAATCTGGTTCATGTTACAACTTCTGTGATAGTAGAGGTGTCCCTCACAACTCTGCCATCAGTATGATGACATTTCAGAGTACCTCAGTGAACCGTTCCCTCTTGCAGCACTTCCAGTCAGTGACCTCATGTCGCCCATGAACTCAAATCTGCAGTCTTCCGCCTCTGCAGTGACCTTGTATAGGTTTCTCAATTCTAGACTACTCGTGCCCAGTGCATTTGATTTCTCTCTAACCTCCTCTAGAAGATGGTATCATCAACACACCATATTTAACTGGCTCAGATTTTGAATTAACTAACTAGGCTACAGAAATTAAACAAGCAGGAGCATAAAGAACACAAGCTTATGTACAATAACAGCAGAAACTACGAGGCTTTTTAAAATCTACAATCTGCTCTACCAGCAGTCAACGTAGAATCTGTTTACCAAACGTTTAATATGCATGTTCCAGCACTATTTTAACTTCATTTTCTCTCAGGGCCATCCTATAATTGAATCCTTTCTCTAAGGCCATAGGCTTCAATGCCCTTTTTCTATCGTCCAAAATGCATGGCAAATTCTGTGTAGACATAAAATCATGCATATAGACTTAATCATATCATTGTTCCCCCAATAGTTCAATTTCCAGTTTAATCCACAGTTGGGGGTTGTTCATACCATGCAAACCAGGTCTTCTTGGCATAATTCACTTAATATGGTTTGGAAGTCAAAGACAAAAGCCACCTTCTAGAAACCCAGACACACTGGAGCTGGGAGGCCATCATAGACCTAATCCAGTTTTAACTCTTGCATTTATACAGAACAGAATGTATTAACTTGTATTTATACACAAAGCTAGTCCTGCCTCTATCTATGTCTGCAGTGTTAAAACCTCTCTCTCTCTCTCTCTCTCTCTCTCTCTCTTAGGCAGTCCCTCAGAGCCGAGGATGACCTGCTTCAACATTAAAAAATGAGTTCTCAGGTGACCGATGAGTCCAATGCGGGACCTACAGTCTCTGTCACAGGTGGGGCAGGCGGTGGTTGAAGGGGCGGGTGGGTGGGGTGCTTGGGTTGACGTGCGCTCCTTCCGCCGTTTGCACTTGGCTTCCGCTTGCTCCCGGTGAAGAGACTCGAGGTGTTCGGCGCCTTCCCGGATGCGTCTCCTCCACTTTGTGCGGTCTTGGGCCAGGGATTCCCAGGTGTCGGTGGGGATGTTGCACTTTTTCCCGAGGAGGCTTTGAGGGTGTCCTTGAAGCGTTTCCTCTGCCCACCTGGGGCTCTCTTGCCATGTCGGAGCTCCGAGTAGAGCGCTTGTTTTGGGAGTCTCGTATCGAGCATGCAACGATGTCACCCGTCCATCAGAGCTGATCAAGTGTGGTCAAAGCTTCGATGCTGGCCTGAGCGAGAACACGGACGTTGGTGTGCCTATCCTGCCAATGGATTTGCAGGATCTTGCGGAGGCAAGAATTTGTTAACACCTTTCATGAGCTGAACAACTCATGGCCTCAAGTTTGCACTGGATGGGATCAAACTTCTTCCACCAAGCATAAAGTTGTGTGTGCGCTTTCTACAACATGGCCACCAATACACCAGATTTACATATAAAACTTAACATTTAACCAAGACTACAATGTTTCTTATTGTCACTCGAACTACTGCAGGGACATCATAATTAAAATGGTCAAATCCCTACATGCCAAACCACTCATGGCAAATAAGTTGATAAGTACCAGTTTAAAAGTGTACTCCACAAACATTTAATTGCAGCTTCTATGCATTCATCTACCCTCTTCTTGCACATCATTTACTTATTTTCCTCTCATCAGCACAGACCAGCGTAGATTGGCAACACTTTGGAGAACTGGAGTTGTGGCACTAACATAGGAACAGGATTATGCCTTTCAGCCCCTTGAGACATGTTCCGCCATTCAATTAGATCATGCTTGATTTGTACCTCATCTCCATTTACCCACCGTTGCTCCATATCCCCAATATCCTTACCTAACCAAAAAGGTATGATCAATCTCAGGCTTGAAACATTCAATTGACCCAGCAGTCACGGCCTTTTGGCAGAGTGTTTTCCAGATTTACACTATCCTTTGAGAAAAAAAATGCCTCCTGATTTCACTCCTAAATGGCCAAGCTCTAATTTGAAGATTGTGCCCCACCAGAGCAAATCATTTATTTGTATCTACCCGATCAAATCATTTTAAATGCCTCAATTAGATCGCTCCTCAACCTTCTAAATACAAGAGAATACAAATCAAGTTTATGCAACCTGTCCTCAGAATTTAACTCAGCCTTGGTATCATTCTGGTGAATTGGCACTGAATCACATCCAAGGCCAATATATCTTTCCTGAAGTTCGGTGCCCAAAACTGAACGCAGTACTCCAGATGAGGTCTGCCCAAGGCTCCATACAACTGAGGCATAACTTCCTCACTTCTGTATTCCAAACCCTTGCGATAAACAGCAACATTCCATTAGCATTTCTGATTACATTTAATCAAAATATTTAGTACAATCAAAAAGCTGATGTTCTACACTGAACTTGCATAAAATATAGTTAAAGTACAACTCAATTGGCTTCCTTAATACAATCCTCATTAGCTATCTTGGTTACAAAGTAGTAGAATATTTGCCAAATTACATGATTTTTGTATTTGATTACTGAGCTAATGATCATGTCACCAGCAGCTAGGAGCTAATGACCCAGAAATTACTGGAGCGGCACATTTTGCATCGAGCGCTGGGAATTGGATTCTTTACCTCACTCTTCAGGTTGTATTATTTTTGCACCGCAAATATTTGGAAATGCAAAATGATAATGGTGCAACGTCGTCAACAGGGCATCATGAACGTCAGGTCCAATGGTCTATCTCCTTAACCAATTAAATTTAAGGGCAAAGAAAGATTTGCATTTATATAGCGCCTTTCACGACCACCAGACATCCCAAAGCACCTTACAGCCAATGACATACATTTTGAAGTGTAGTCACTGTTGTAATGTAGGAAAACGCAGCAACCAATTTGCGCACAGCAAGCTCCCACAAACAGCATTGTGATAATGACCAGATAATCTGTTTTTAGTGATGTTGGTTGAGGGATAAATATTGCCTAAGACATCGGGGGAAACTCCCCTGCACTTCTTCAAAAAAGTGCCATGGGATCTTTTACATCCACCTGAGAGAGCAGATGGGGCCTCGGTTTAATGTCTCATCTGAAAGACGGCACCTCCAATAGTGCAGCACTCCTTCAGGGCTGCACTGGAGTGTCAGCCTAGATTTTTGTGTTCCAAGTCTCTGCAGTGGGACTTGAACCCAGAATCTTCTGACTCAGATGAGAGGATGCTACCAACTGAACCTCAGCTGACACAGCTAAAGAAACATAGGGAACAACGAAGGGGGGAATAAGAGGCTAATTAGATAAAGAGAAATAAAGAGAGAGGGAAAGAAAGATTCGATTGGTGGGGAGGGAAGGGAAAGAGACAAAGGAATAGCAAGAATTTTTCTTTAAAAGATTAATTTAAAAATCCTCTAGGAACAATTTGATAGCTGCAAGAGCGAGACTCCAGAGTTTCAATTGTTCCCTTTCTGGGCCATCAAGGTTGAGTTTCATGTCAGGATCATAAATCACGTCATTAACAGGGTCCTTACAACATGAAATACCAGCCCTAAATGTCTGCCGCGAGATTCATTTGTATTTACGGCGCAAATGTAGCAATTTCTTGACACTCATGGGGAGGTTGACGGCAAGCTCCAGTTTTTGTGAGGCTAACACCGGAGCAGTGCAAATTGTCCAGCAATTTGTGGCGATTTGCAACTCAAGGCATATCTTCCTCGCCACAAATTGCTGGGGTTTTTATGCACTAATATTGGTGGGCGCCGTGAACTTGCGATTATTTTTCCAGCAATGTCTGGACCAATGTTTTTGGAATATGTACAATAAAACATAAACACTCTGCCTGTGCTTTCACAGTAGAAGAATTAAGTGGGCAGGTTAAGATGTTTGTGTGTCTACTAGATGCCTTTTTTTTTTTATAAAGAGAGAGAAATCTAGTCTAGTCTAAATTTTCAACATTAGTTTGTGGTAACTCCGCTACTAACCCTATATGTACAGATTGGGGTGAACTTACGAAAAAAATAACTCCACAGGTATCATGGTTGACAGCTCCATTAATCAAATCACAATTTAAACTAAAGTGCTACTACAACATTTGATCTAACTGCGGGGATAGAGGTATATCAATCAGACTGTTAACTGCATGTTAGAAGGACAAATGTATGCTATATACGTACCCTCACGTTCTCAGATAACTCACTTAATACTCTATTAGTAATGAGGTTTCTGTCCTCCTCAAGTCAGGAAATAAATGATTTAATGTTTAAAAATACTGCACCCTCCATTTATTCAATGCAATGAAACATCAGTGAAATAAAACTCACCTTCCCGGACTTATCACCGTCTTTGCGTGTTCCAACGCAATAGTTTGACGTGGGAAACCTGAACCACAATATTCAGATAGGACGATGCCTGTAAAATAAAAAATTTAAAAAAAGTTACCTAAGTTTGATTTGCTTTATTTTTATTAAAAGCAATTTATTCGTGGGTATTATAGTCATATTAGATATCAAATTAACACAACCCAAAGGTAAAAGCTACTGAATTTATTCCAGAATGTGTGAATTTAGGCAATGTTTAAATGAAGCACAAAAGTTCCTGAGGAGGGAAGACTCCCCTGTTTCCTCTCCTTCTTGGTCACCCCAAGCCACCTGCAACCAAGAGTCAGCAAGCATCCTGCTCCAAGGTCACCACTGCTGCGCTGAAACCAGCCACCAAGGAGCCTCCAAGAAGCAGTCTGGGGATGACTTATCCCCTCAGACTTTCCTCCCCTTCCAGCGATGGGATGCTGCCTACATTTAGCACCTCCACTGGATAGTTAATTTTAGGGAAAAAAACTCCTGGGAAATTCCTTCCCAGGTCCTAAGGCAATCAAGTAAGCTCCAGGAGAAAACTGGTTACCCATGACTTATCACTAAACATATTTAAATCTAAACCCTGCCGCCATATGTTGTAAAGATACATGCAACTATCTAGGACTGAAAATGTCATCTCCATCCATTGGGTCAGTCCCAAAGATCACATTTCTCCCCACTTTACCTCATACCCATCAAGAACTCTGCATAAAATGTATTAATTGGCTTTTAAAAATGTTATTCCATTGATATTCTAGGCGTTTTAAAATTTATGACATTGATATTCTAAAAGGTGTTTTGTATAACTTAATTTAGTTGTGCATCAATTAAAAGTTAGTGCAGACTCCTGAAAGATTTCACTGGATCCCCAAACTGAGTTAGCAGTTTCAAACTTGCGCATTTTAGCATATCAGAAACTGTGTACCAGTTGTGAGAATACACGAGACACCTGATGTGTATGACAGTCATGCAGTTCTGGTACAAGTCCCTAAGCTTAATTGTTTAAACTGTACCTCCCAACTAAAATGGTTAGAAACTCGGTATTTTATGTACCAAGCCACAGGAGCTAAACTTTGCTTTGATGGCCAAAAACTATACAAAACCCTTTTATTTTTTAGAAATTTATATTAGCTCCCTCTATTGGTGATGTAGCGTCATGCGTGCACAGATCATGCTTCCATCACATGGAGCATCAGGAAAAATGTACTCACCCTGTTGCAATCGTGCTGATCGACCGCAGTTCGACACAGGCGAATGCCCTTTATTTCTCTGCATAGAACAATGCCACGTTTACCGTCGGATGTGTGGAAACATTTTACCCCAGGCATTAAAGATGGAAAGACTGTGTACGTGTGCAAACACTGTACAAAGCCATATGTAAAGAATGCCACAAAGATGCAGCAGCATTTATCCAAATGCAACAACTTCACTCAAAGCTCACAGCAGTCAGCCCAGAGTTCCTCTGCTTCCATTCAAGAAGATGATGGTTCACATTCAGCATCAGGCTCCTTATCAGCAACTCCTGGCCCACTTGGAAGGTTCTTTGATACAATGGATAGCCAGAAGAATGCAGATGAGTGCCTTGCTCGAGCTGTATATGTGACAGGCTTACCCCTTATGCTCACAGCCAATGTGTACTGGAAGAGATTTTCAATGTTATTCGCCCTGCATACTGTCCTCCCACCAGACATGCTTTGTCTACTTATTTGCTCAAAGAAACAATAGAGATGGCAGACTGTTGCAGTTATCTCAGATGGGTGGTCAAATGTACGAGGGGAGGGCATCATAAACTACATCGTCTCCACTCCTCTCCCAGTGTTCAAGAGCACAGACACGAAGGACAACAGACACACGGGCACATACATTGCTGATGAGCTGAAAGCGGTCATCAACGATCTTGGATCACAAAAGGTCTTTGCAGTAGTTACTGACAACGCTGCGAATATGAAGACTGCTTCGGCTCAAGTGGAGGAGGCCTACCCTCATATTACGTCTATTGCGCAGCTCATGGGCTCAACCTGCTCCTCAAGGACATCATGGGTTTGAGAACCATGGAAACACTGTACATGAGAGCCAAGCAAGTTGTTAAGTATGTCAGGGGAAAACAGGTAGTTGCAGCAACCTACAACTCCAAGCAAACAACAAAGAACAAGAACACCACACTGAAGCTGCCCAGCAACACTAGGTGGGATGGCGTTGTCATAATGTACAACAGCCTTCTGGAGGGTAAGGAGTCGCTGCAAGAAATGGCTCACTAGTAGCATCTGCAATTGCTCAGATTGAAGGAGATGTCGCTGTCTTGTCAGATGTTCTCAGGCTTTTTGCTGCTCAAAGCAGAGGAGAAGGCAATTGTTCAATTCATACAGACGCGTCAAGAATTTTGTGTCAAGCCGATTCATGCTGCAGCATACATGCTGGACCCAAAGCATGTTGGGAGACCAATACTTTCTGGAGAACAGATCAACACGCCACCTCAATCTGGACGTGGGCAAAGTTCTGGGAAGTCTGGCAAAGTTCTCTACCAAGCAAGGTCTTTGGAATGGGGACGGGATATGGGAATCATGCAAGCATATCAGTGCACATATCTGGTGGAAGGGACTTTGTGCATCTGAGGCCCTGTCACCCATTGCATCGGTGATACTCTAAATCCCACCTTCCTCAGTGGCCTCTGAACGAAACTGGTCACTTTTTGGGAATACGCATGCAAAGGTGCGCAACAGGCTGACTAACAAGAAAGTGGAGAAACTGGTGGCTATCCGGGTGAACCTACAACTTATTGAGCCAGATACAGAAGTGTCCACCACACAGCTAGACAGTGACACAGAGGAGGAAATGGACACGTCAGAGAATCAGAAGGAGCAATGAGGAGTAGAAGACTCAGAAGACTCATGAGTAGAAGACTCAAAGGGACAAAATAAGAACAAATTACAGGCTAAATAAGCTGATGCTTTGTATTTTATTTTAGATGGGTCTTTTTTGTGGGGGTTCAATAAAGTTCAAAATTATAACCTAAATAAAGTTTTGAAAGCCTGTTTTTATTTGTATGGAACAGTATGTCTATTTTGATGACAAAGATAATATAAGGGTCAGAGACAAAAACCATCATTTTGAGACTTTTTGCACAATTCCCATAAATTCCCGAAAATTCCCATGGAAAGTTTCCTCTTTAAAATTCCCGGAATTTTGCAACCCTAATTGCTCCGGTGATATTATCACCCTACTGGTTGAGAGTGATGTAGTCCCTTTCTTTAGTTTTCTCATTCTCCTTGGAGATACTCTACAAGGTTAACATACAAAACCGGAGCAGGAATAGGCCATTCGGCCCTTCGAGCCTGCTCCGCCATTCAACAAGATCATGGCTGATATTCTACCTTCCCGCACTATCCCCATATCCCTTAATTCCCATTGTTCCCAAAAATTTATCGACCTCTGTCTTGAATATGCTCAACGACTGAGCATCCACAGCTCTCTGGGGTGAAGAATTCTAAAGATTCGTAACCCTTTGAGTAAAGAAATTTCTCATCTCAGTCCTAAATTGCTGACCCCTTGTTCGGAGATGGTAACCGTGTTCTAGATTCCCCAGCCAGGGGAAACATTTTCCCAGCATTAACCCGGTCAAGCCCCTTAAGAATCTTATATGTTTCAATGAGATCACCCCTCATTCTTCTAAACTCTAGGGAATATAGGCCTAGTCTACTCAATCTCTCCTCATAGGGCAAACCCTCATCCCAGGAACCAGTCTAGTGAATCTTCGTTGCACTCCCTCGAAGGCAAGCATGTCTTTCCTTAGGTAAGGAGACCAGAACTGTACACAGTACTCCAGGTGTGGCCTCGCCAATGCCCTGTATAACTGTAGTAAGACTTCTTTACTCTTTATACTTTAATCCCTTTGTAACAAAAGCTAACATACTATTTGCTTTCCTAATTGCTTGCTGTACCTTCGTGTTAACTTTGTGATTCATGTTCAAGGACACCCAGATCCCTCCAAGTGCAAACATTTCCCAGTCTCACCATTCAAAAAATATTCTGCTTTGTTGTTTTTCCTACCAACGTGGATAACTTCACACTTCTCCACATTGTATTCCATTTGCCATGTTCTTGCCCACTCAGTCAACCTGTCTATATCTCTCTGCAGCCTTTTTGCACCCCCTCACAGCTTACTTTCCTACCTAACTTTGTATCATCAGCAAACTTGGATACGTTACACTCAGTCCCTTCATCCAAGTCATTAATATAGATTGTAAATAGCTGAAGCCCAAGCACTGATCCTTGCGGTACCCCGCTACTTACAGCCTGCCAACCTGAAAATATCCCATTTATTCCTACTCTGTTTTCTGTTCATTAACCAATCCTCAATCCATGCTATATTACCCCCAATCCCATGAGTCCTAATTTTGTTAATAACCTCTTGTGTGGCACCTTATCAAATGCTTTTTGAAAATCTAAATACACTACATCCCCTTTATCCATCCTACTAGTACATCCTCAAAAAACTCGTAACAGATTTGTCAAACACGGTTTCCCTTTCATAAAACCATGTTGACTCTGCCTAATCATATTACATTTTTCTCAGTGCCCTGTTACCATGTCCCTAATAACAGATTCTAGCATTTTGCCTACTACTGACGTCAGGTTAACTGGCCTATAGTCCCCCGTTTTTTCTCTTCTTCCTTTCTTAAATAGCGGGGTTATGTTTGCTACCTTCCAATCCTTGGGGACTGTTCTAGGGAATCCAAGATTAATACCAGTGCATCCGCTATCTCTGCAGCTACCTCTTTTAAAACCCTAGGATGCAGGTAGTCAGGTCCAGGGGATTTGTCGCCACTTAGTCCCATTAATTTCTCCAGTACTATGTCTTTATTTATACTAATTTCTTTCAAGTTCCTCATTCTCTCTAGACCCTTGGTTCCCCATTATTTCCGGAATGTTTTGTATGCCTTCTACCATGAAGACAGATACAAAGTGTTTGTTTAATGTCTCTGCCATTTCCTTATTGCCCATTATAATTTCTCCTGTCTCTACCTCTAATGGGCAGCACGGTGGCATAGTGGTTAGCACTGTTGCCTCACAGCGCCAGGGACCCAGGTTCGAATCCAGCCTCGGGCGACTGTCTGTGTGGAGTTTGCACATTCTCCCCGTGTTTGCGTGGGTTTCCTCCGGGTGCTCCGGTTTCCTCCCACAGTCCAAAGATGTGCGGGTTAGGTTGATTGGCTATGATAAATTGACCCTTAGTGTTAGGGGGATTAAATACGTGGGGTTACGGGGATCGGGTGGGATATGTGTCGGTGCAGGCTCGATGGGCCGAAATGGCCTCTATCTGCACGGTGTGGTTTCTGTGATTTCTGTGACCCACGTTTACTTTCACTAATCTCTTCCTATTTACATAGCTATAGAAATGTTGACAATCTGTTTTTATGTCTCTTGCTAATTTACTCTCTTTTTCCTCTTTCCTCATCAATTTCTTGGCCTCCTTTGGATCTTGTAAATGTTCTACTTTGAGATTTCATTACAAATAGAGGACATCATATAGTTTGTATTAAGTATAACTGACCCACAGCTTGCCGCTTGTGTGTAATATCCAGTCAGGTCCACCATTCTATTCAGTCCTCTATTTATACAATAACTCACGTTCAGTTGATAAAAAATACAGGAACAAATGGAGGGTCTTAGATTTATGCTTGGTGTCAAAGTAACATAGCAGCACGTGGCAATTCAACAACTAGAGCAGTTAGGGTTGGTCTTGTGATCTGTACATGTTTCAGAGCCTGTCATTTGTGTTACTTCTCAGGGGCTTTCACCTCAATTTCCACCACTCATCCCTTTGTTGAAAGGGACAGACAGCTCATGCTGGCATAGTTACAGGGACAGCGGAGGCCCTTTGGTACCTTGTCAAAATATTCTTCACAGATGTGCCTGGGCTCAGATATTGGTGAGCTATTCAACAAAAAGGATGGAGCAGCCGAGCCTTATCCCATCCCCAGACACCCATATACAAGTCAGTCAAGCTGGGGTCACTGGATAGCCATCACTACCTCAGATGTTGAAGCCCCGTGCTGCCTTAACACTTCTGTTGCAACCCTCAGTTCAGATCAGCAAACTCAGCAAAGACCTCAGTACATCCCTAGTTTGCATAGCTCAATAAGATACCAGGCAACACAGTGAAAGGGGCTATATTTTGCAGTTAGAATCACACAGCACATAAGGAGGCCATTCAGCCCATCGTGTCTGTGCCGTCTCTTTGAAAGAGCTCTCCAATTAGTCCCACTCCCCTGCTTTTTCCTCTTCGCCCTGTAAATTTCTCCTTTTTCGGTATCTATCCCATTCTCTTTTGAAAGTTATTACTGAATCTGCTTCGCATTCCAGATCATAACTCGCTGTATAAAGAATTTCACCTCACATTACCCCTGGATCTTTTGCCAATTATCTTAAATCTGTGTCCTCTGGTTAATGCCCCTCCTGCCAGTGGAAAGTTACTCCCCATCTACTCTATCAAAACCCCTCGTAATTTTGAACACCTCTATTAAATCTCCCCTTAACCTTCTGTGCTCCAAGGGGAACAATCCCAGCTTCTCTAGTCTCTCCACATAACTGAAGTCCCTCATTCCTGGTACCGTTTTGATAAATCTCCTCTGCACCCTCTGCAAGGCCTTGACATCTAATTGGACACAATACTCCAGCGGAGGCCTAACCAGCGCTTTATAAAGCTTTACCATAACTTCCCTGCTTTTGTACTCTCATTCCTCTATTTATAAAACCACTGATCCCATCTACAACTTATTTTCTTCCTTAAAAATTAAATGCAACTTCAAAAAGGAAAGCAATAGCCACAATGTGAAATCTAATCTGCTGCAAATCTTCATGGTTGAAAGTGGTCAGGTGAAAAATTACACAAGCATCATCATAGTGCTTTGAAGAACATGCATCATTTAACCAATTATTAGCAATGCAGTTATTAATATGGACTACAGAATCAAGCTTTAATTGCTTGAAGATTACAGGTCATACAGGGATCAATATGTTGGATGAGACTATATAAACATTGCCATTATATAGCACCCTATTATATCTCGCAAACATCCCAAAGAACTTCACATGCAACAAATTACTTTTGAACTTCAAGTGACTTTTGCTGGGTAGACAAACACATTACATGAATCAGGTGCTGGTCAAGGAAGGAATGTCTCGGACACTGGGAAAGTTGCATGCTCTTTGTTGAATGCTGTCCACCTGAAGCACTAGAATAGGCAGACCGGTAGCTACAAGAGCAGGTCACAGGCTGGGTATTCTGCAGCGAGTGGCTCACCTCCTGACTCCCCAAAGCCTTTCCACCATCTACAAGGCACAAGCCAAGAGTGTGATACTCTCCACTTGCCTGGATGAGTGCAGCTCCAACAATACAAGAAGCTCGACACTATCCAGGGCAAAGCAGCCCGCTTGATTGGCACCCCATCCACCACCTTAAACAAACAGTCACTCCCTCCACCACTGGCGTACCGTGGCTGCAGTGTGTACCATCTACGAGATGCACTGCAGCAACTCAAAGGCCTCAACTGCACCTCCCAAACCCGCGACCTCTACCACCTAAAAGGACAAGGGCAGCAGGCGCATGGCAACGCCATCACCTGCAAGTTCCTCTCCAAGTCACACACCATCATGACTTGGAAATATATCGCACTTCCTTCATCGTTGCTGGGTCAAAATCATTGAACTTCTCCCCCCCCATCCTCCCCCAACAGCACTATGGGAGTACCTTCACCACACTGACTGCAGCGGTTCAAGGTGGCGGCTCACCACCACCTTTTCAAGAGCAATTAGAGATGGGCAACGGCCACATCCAGTGAATGAATATTTTAAAAAAACATTTCAACTGAGGGATAGCATCTCCAATAATGCAGTACTCTGTGTTGCACTGAACCGTCAGCCTAGATTATATGCTTAAAAACCTAGAGTAGGACTTGAACCCTAAGGAAGACCTGGTGGGAGGTGTGATGGCAGATCACTGCACTTATACCCCACTCAGGTTTCTGGACTGGCTTTTAATTTAATATACTGAAAGCTCACAGAAATTTCACTGAAAATATCAAGATTTGCAAGATATTTCAACAATTTTAAAAGACCCCAAGACATCTGAATTTCAAATATTTATCTAAGGACAACCCTAACATATAATAAAAAGTAGGCGTTTAAGTTATATCTTACATACCAATATTCCTAGCTGCTTCTGTCACAGTGTGTACCTTCCTGATATGATCACTGGGACCTGGTGATTTACAATATTTCTTCCAGCAGGTTTTTTTTTTAAACCTAATCACTTTTTTTTTTCCTTTCAGCAGCAAACAAATCATTTCTACCTTGCCCTCACTGGCAAATACTCACTGTAGAAAACTTTTGATGCCTTTATTGGATTCACTTTGCAGAAAGCATAAAAAGGACAAAGTAGCCCTGGCAATTCATACAGGAAGCAAAAGCTTTAGCAAAAATATCCCAGACAAATGCTGCAATTTTCCTCAGTCTGCCAAAACTTCTATTAAACGGCTTGCACATCATTCTCAAGATTAGATTGTTTACCTACAAAAAGCTTTATCTTTCCGTCACTAACCCCAAGAAGCTGATCAGCTAAGAATGGAACCGAGCAAGAGGTGGGACTTGTTTCAAGTTTTCAGCCACCGTCTATGCAAATTAACCCTTCTAGAGCCAATTAAAGAAATGGTCATATCAAAATACTGCGGATGCTGGAAATCTGAAACAACAGAAAATGCTGGAAACACGCCATGGAGAGAGAAACCGAGTTAACGTTTCAGGTCTGGGACCCTTCATCAGAACCTGAAACGTTAGCTCGGTTTCTCTCGCCACGGATGCTGCCTGGCCTGCCGAGTGTTTCCAGCATTTTCTGTTGTTAAACAAATGGTCACTTGCTTAAAAAAAAAAGTTACCAGCTGATACAATAAGGTCCCATATTTTCACTGAGAAATTCGACAGGTGCTCATAAATATGTAATTCTCTCGATCAACCAAAGGCACAACAAAATATATACCTAGAGGTTACTAGTGTAACTACTGCACAACCAGGCCCTCGGAGGCAACTATGCCCATACCGATCTTGAAAGTGATTACATCCACCCCTGCAATGCATTAAACACCAACAACAATGCACCTAAACAATTTACAATGCTCCCTTCTCAAAAAAAGTACATGGTGGCTTTAGAAAGTCATTTAGAAAATAGTTTCACATGTCAAAAACTCTAGATGTCGCTCTAAACAGAAAATCTGTAACTTTTTAATTCAAGCAAATCATTAACAACTTTTTAATACCGTGTGCAAAATATAACCAAAGTGTGACATAGGCATGTTATATTTAAATCAGAATTTTCAATAGTAGTCTGGTGAAAATTCTATAAAGTACTTTCGACTTTACTCAGCAGCCAAGTTGGTGTTTGCAGAAGGAAATACGAAGTTTCACTTCTGCTCTCAAATATGTCCATTGGTAATAAGTCGTCGGATTCATTACACTGTTTTACAGCGAGACAAGAGGGCATTCAAATGGTTGGTTCCCATCGTGTTCTGTTTTTAAAACTCTCAGACTCTGGATATAAATCACATAATATAAAAATTGAATACCACTATTTTAGCGATTTAAATAAAGTCAGAACTTATGATAAACTTACTTCACTGCTGCCATTTTGAAAATGTCTCAATTTCTAAAATAGTGGTCATTAATTGAGTTCTTATACATGAACGCATTTAAGACAGTTGTCCCGACATCTAATGTACATCTTTTTTCTTTGATTTGACAATGATCACAACAGCTACCACACCCTATCACTCATTCACAAATTAAGAGCCTTAAAGGAAACGTAGCATTTTAGACACATTGGTATTACCTTTCTTTTTTTCCTCAAGAAGAAATCCAGGGTCCAATAAATAGCACTTAAAAATATAACACCTGTGGGGATTGCAAACACCATTTGGGATGCTGCTGCTGCAGATAGAAGAGGACAGGGAGATTCAGATCACAGTGCTCTTCAGCAATAGTATTCCATGAAGTTAACAGATGTGCCTGCAACTAAGTGAAACCATGTCACTTACACCATTTTCAGAAATCACAGCCCATCAGCTTTTTGGGGATATGAATGTTTTGTTCACTGTTATGTTCATATAATGTAACTACAACTCTCGGATTGGGATTGAAGCTTCGTTGCTAGTTCCAATTCCCATTTTATTGTACTCATCAAGGTGAGGGTTGTTAACACTGGGAAATGGAACAATTTCCCTTTCCAGTTGTCCACTGTCAGCAGCCTGTGCTCCAAGGTCAGGCATAGCACAGATAGAAGCAAAGTAAAACTTCCTCTACTCTTCCCTAATCTCAGTAGCATTTACAGCTGCACCAGAGAGATTTTCATTTCCCACACCAGCCATGACCCAGGTGAAATGGTGAATTTAGTACCAATTTACTGCCATTTTGTGCTATGGCTACTCAAACTCATTTGAAATAGAACCCTTATAACCCGATAAGCTAGATTCAAAGCCAGGTACCAGAGGTGAAAGGTTAGGGTCCAACTCATCGCACTGTTACTGTACATTATGAACCTAGAATTTACTACTACAGGAAACTCTCGTTTAAACGGCACCTAAATATCTGGAATTCTCTATTAACGGGCAAAATTCTCACTCCGAAAACAACACCTCAATAACCGGCAATGTGTCCGAGTCCCCCGCGGTGGCCGAGTTAGTCAGTGGGGGTAGTTCTCCAAACTGCCACTACTCGGCTTCTTGGCGCTGTCAGAAGTCGGAACACCTCAATACCCCTGTAACAGGAGTCTGACTCTCCCATGCTGCCGGTAGTCTCTTCTGATCCGCCATTTTACAGGGGCACTGTGTGTCTTCCACGCTGCTGGTAGTCATTGCATTGCATTGCATTGCATTATGGAAATCCCAAACGTTGGTCCAAGCAAAAGGAAGAGAGAGTGGTGTTAACTTTAAAACAGAAAATCGACATATGCCAACGACTAGAAAGGGAAGAGAATCGTATCAACATTATGAATGAATTCAAAATCGGTTCGTCAATAATCTACGACATCAAATCGCATAAGGATAAGCTGCTCAAGTCTTATTCAAGCTCGGAGACATCCAAGGGTGTAGAGAAACGGCGTATGCTTCGTAAGCCTAAGCTTGAAGAGCTGGATACCGTGCTTTATGAGTGGTTTTCTCTTAAGTGTTCAGAGGGTGTTCCACTTTCCGGACCCATGCTAATCGAGAAAGCAAAGGATTTCTACGTAAAGATGGAGCTCGCTGACAAGTGTGCTTTCTCCAAGGGATGGCCAACGTGCTTCAAGTTACGGCACGGGATATGACAACTCGATATTTCCAGGGAGAAGTAATCAGCTGATCACGATGCCGCTGAAGAATACTGCGATTATTTCAATTGGATTGTGCCGCAACATGATTTGTCGCCAGCAGATATACAATGCCGATGAAACTGGCTTATTTTTGGAGGTTTCTGCCAGAATCAACGCTTGCTGGGGCTAGTGAGGCTAATGCTTCAGGTTACAAGAAAAATAAAGATCGTGTAACCGTGCTAACATGTGCGAACGCTGCTGGATCACACCGGGTTAAACTTCTTGACACTGGTAAGTATAAAAATCCCCATGCATTTAAAAATGTGAGGCACTTACCTGTTGAGTACAAAGCTCAAAGAAATGCTTGGATGGCTAAGGAAATCTTTTCGAATTGGTTCCATCATATTTTTGTTCCACTTGTGAGGGAACATTTCCGTAGAATAGGGAAACCTGAAGATAGCAAATGCATTTTATTGCTTGATAATTGTAGAGCCCATCCGCATGAATCAGAGTTGGTTTCGGGAAATATTTTCACCATTTATTTGCCACCAAATGTAACTTCTCTCATACAACCCATGGACCAGGGCGTTATCCAAAATCTCAAGTGTCATTACAAGAAAGACTTCCTACGTAAACCGATAAGCCAAGATGACAATATTCACACAATTCAGAAGGAATACAATCTTAAAGATGCCATCTTTAATGCTGCATGTTCCTGGAACTTGGTGAAAGGTCACACTTTGAGACGAGCCTGGCGCAAATTGTGGCCTTCTGTAATGTTTGCTGAAGGTTCTTCTTCAGAGGAGGAATTTCATGGGTTCAATGTTCGTCCCAAGAGGAGTACAATAATGGAAATGGCTGGCATGGTGAAAAATGTAGGCCCAGCAAACCCTCTACGTCACCTCAGTGAAAGTGATATTGAGCAGTGGGTTGATGCAGATAGAGAAGTTGCTGTTGTGAATATGCTAAGTGATGATGAAATAATTGAGAATGTTTTGAATCCAAAGAAAGAAAAGGAAGTGAGATGGAAAGTGAAGAGGATGAGATTTCTGAAGAGAAGAAGATTTCTTGGGCTAAAGCTGCAGAAAGATTTGCTTCATTCCTCAAATTTGCTGAAAGGCATCCTTGCTACTCTGCCCACGAAGTTATGCAGCTCCATATTCTGCATTCCACCTTTCTACAAAAAAGGCAAGAGTCCACTAAGCAAGCAGACATCGGGACATGTTTAGGAAAGCTTCCAAAAGAGTTGGAGCGGTGGAAGTGCCTGAAGAATCTGTTGAAGTGCATGATCCTGATGAACCAGCTGACTTGGAATAAGTGTACAGTCAACCACCGTACAGTACTTTATACTGTACTGTATAGTCATTACTGTTAAGTAATTAAAGAGTTATGGATTACCCTCAACTGGCAGTACTGTACTTAATCAAGCATCTTCCGCCATCCATTTAACAACATTCTGCAGGTGAGTACCCAATTACTGTATACTGCACATTTCTTGATTTTTTAAATTTTTGTTAAAAATAGCCTCGGTAGATAACCCTCTCCGTCATCCAGAAATTTTGATAAACCGGCAACACGCCGGTCCCGTCGGTGCCGGATAAAAAGAGAGTTTCCTGTACATTAGTTCCGTTCAAAATTCAATACCAAAGCATCAGCTTATTATTGAAAATTTCAGAAAGGAAGATATATATATAAAATATATTTTTTGAGATATATCTCAAATTTACTTTCCTCCAGCAATTAAAATAAGAGATTGGATATTTTATTGTGGAAGGATGCAGGAATACCAGTTTTATTCATACAGCAAGAGCTCAGAGCCCCTTTACCCTTAAAAGAAACAAGCACTGAATTTATAAACTCAGCAATTTGATATTCTTAAGCATGTGGCTAAAATCCCACAGGAAATTAGACAAAGACGCATTACTCATCTGTATTTTATAAGCCTCAAAATCCTTTTGACCCATCAGTTCCATTTTGATTTGTTTTTGAAGAGTGTTTAAGATGACATTAATGTTTAATTAGTATAGAATGTACAATGTTCATAGCATCTTAAAACACCACTGGAGTGAGAATTATTTTAGATGGAATTCTCATCTAAAAAGCCATCATTTATTGAAAACCGTTATCACTATTACAATAATGAACACAGTAATTATACAGGAAACTCTCGATTTACCGGCACCTAAATAACCGGAAATCTCGGTTAACTGAACCTACTCCTGAATTTTGCCGGTTAAGTTTTACTTCATATTAGTGGCCGTTCCTGGATCTGTGGCTGTGTAACTGGGGCTCCTACACTTGTTGCTAAGCAACAGGGACGCTTGGTCTGTGGCCGGAGTTCCGGCACATGATGCTAAGCAACAGGGAAGCCTGGATTTGTTGCTGTGTACGGAGCTCTCGTACCTTTTAAACTATACCTCTCTGTAATCCGGACTTTTTGATAAACCGGCACCACGCCGGTCCTGTCGGTGCCGGATACCAAAGAGTTTCCTGTATACTGTTCATCCATTTATACAATATAAAGATTTGCATCTGGCACATATGAGGGGCTCAAATTTCACACTCACTAAATAGCAACAAAAATTGAGAATATAGCTTTCTCTCATTTTACATTCCCAGTCACAAAGGAACCAATCACAGCCCCAAGTCATTTTCAGTGACCACGTTGGCTCTTTGTACACTCTACTAAAAAGATCCCCAAAAAGTAAAATTTATATTATACATATAAAAATGGGTTAATTGTTAAAAAAGCCCAAAGCATCTTACAATACCCTGAGCCATTCTTAAGCGTCTCGGGCTTTCCTTCTGCTCCACAAGCCGGAATCGTTCCGTTAGCCTTTTGCAACAATACATTTTGGGCCTTCACATATGCACAACTTTTGAGGCCTCTGCACACATGCAACCTTATTGCCCCAAGTGTGGTTGTTCTGGACTGCATGCATACGCAATCTTTACTGGTCAATGACACGGACAACTTTGCCCTCACTGATGCACAAAACAAAGCAGCAAGATTTCCATGCCCAAGTAATCCAGCACAAAACTAAAACACTCCTAACGCTGACCTTGACAGCCGAATCAAGCTGCAACACTAGAACGCAATTCAACTCACATCTTACCACTCTAAGTTGTTCACTAAATAAGTTGCTACATTTTATTAATCATAAAGGCACTCTACATTTAATAACTACGCACTTAATTTATTTGGTGAATTTCATAATTTACTACTGTATTAGATTAGAAAGAAAAGAGACTTGCATTTATATTGCGCCTTTCACGACCATCGGACGTCCCAAAGCGCTTTACAGCCAATGAAATACTTTTTGCAGTGTAGTCACTGTTGTAATGTAGGAAACACAGCAGCCAATTTGTGCACAGCAAGCTCCCACAGACAGTAATGTGATAATGACAAGATAATCTGTTTTAGTGATGTTGATTGAGGGATAATATTGGCCAGGACACTGGGGATAACTCCCCTGCTCTTCTTTGAAATAGTGCCATGGGATCTTTAATGCCCACCTGAGGGGGCAGATAGGATGAGAAGAGAAACCGGCACCTCTGACAGTGCAGCACTCCCTCAGCACTGCACTGGAGTGTCAGTCTAAATTTTGTGCTCAAGTCTCTGGAGTCGGACTGAAACCCACAACTTTCTGACTCAGGATGAGGGCGCTACCAACTGAGCTGCGGTTTGACACCTTAACCACGGCTTTATACTTACATAGAAAAGCAAAATTTGATATGTAGTTTCTTTTTTAATCTTGATAGAAGTTGAAAATGAAACTCAAAATCCTACAATTTTTTTAAATTTATTATATTACAAAACAGGATATCAATTTAGAACAATTTTCTGCACTGGAAACGGAGGTATAGTTAAAGATACAAGATACAGCCCAAGATCCTGTGTGACCTTCTTGCAGCATTACTAGGCAGAGAGAACCAACAGTGTAAACTAACTTGGTTTCATAGTTGTAATGCTTTCCACTTTTAACACTATGAATGTTGCACAAGTACAAAACCACACCTGACTAATAGGATACTTAGCCTACTAAAGTTCATGTTCAAATGGAGCCTCTTTTTTAAACCAAACCCATAATGTTTGTATTTTAATAAATGATACAGTACAGATGGAGGCCATTCAGCCTGCTCTTTGAAAGAGCTATTCAATTAGCCCCATTTCCTTGCTCTTTCCCCACAGTCCTGCATGTTTTTCCCCCTCAAGCATTTATCCCATTCCCCTTTGAAAGTTATCATTGAATCTGCTACCACCACCCTTTCAGGCAGTGCATTCCAGATTTTGGTGGCACAACAGTAAGAGGCAGCATAAGGAAAATAGATAAGACCTAGATAAATGAGAGAGAAGTATTGGTGGGAAAGGACAAGTGGTGTCCCACAGAGATCAGTACTGGAGACCATAACAGTGTAGACATTTTCTCTTCCCGTTCAATTCCATCCCCCACACTGCTTCACATGAATCTGTTGAATATCGTGACATTCAGCCTTGAAACCTGCTCAGCGGTGGCTCAGTGGGTAGCACACTCACCTGAGTCAGGAGGTTGTGGGTTCAAGTCTCACTCCAGGGACTTGAGCACATAAAGCTAGGCCGACACTCCAGTGCAGTGCTGAGGGAGGTGGCGTCTTTTGGATGAGTCGATAAAGCAAGGCCCCATCTGCTCTCAGATGTACGTAAAAGATCCCATGGCGCTATTTCAAAGAGCAAGGGAGTTATCCCCGGTGTCCTGGGCCAATATTTATCCCTCAACCAACACAACAAAAACAGATTATCTGGTCATTATCATATTGCTGTTTGTGGGACCTTGCTGTGCGCAAATTGGTTACAGCGTTTCCCACATTACAACAATAACTTCACTTCAAATAGTACTTCATTGGCTGTAAAACGCTTTGAGACGTCTGGTGGTCATGAAAGGCACTATACAAATGCAAGTCTTTCTTTCTTTTGCTACTGTAATTACAGAGCAGTTTCACAATGCTAACAAGGCACATGAACAGAATGGAATTTTAAAAAGTCCAGCCAGGTGGCAAAATTCTAGGTGCATAGCATATTATATCTGCCAATGTAAAACTTGTCTTACACAAGGCCAGGGAGTAAAGAGCATTAGTGTGCAGTAATTTTACTGCTACACATTCCAAATTGAAATTCACCAAGAATTTGAGCATTACTTTACTTTCTAAAAAAACAGGGAACATCTTCTACAAAGGAAAATGTTCTATTTTCTCACTTCAGACAAAGTTTTACACTTCTAGCTTTTTTTTTATATAAAGTGACCTGTTCAAACATCTGTCTATTCAACTTAAATCATAAGAAAATATGAGTGACCTGGTGAAAAAGTACTTTGTCTTCCCCAAGAGAAACCACCAACTCTCCACCATTTCCCTCTCTTCATAACATAACTGAGACATCATGATGTGGAGGAATCAGACACAAAATGCATTCGCCATTCTATGGCGTAATGCTAAACCAATATGCCATTCGACGACATTTAAAAAATAGCCAGATGACACAAAAGTCAAAATTTTACCAGTTTCAAAGCCATGCTAATGGAAACTTTGCAATGCAAATACAGCTTTAAATATTAAACCAACACCCAACAGGCCAATATCACAAATAGGCACAAGGCTATTTATGCACCTTCTGGATATGTGGCTAAATAACAGTGGAGTCAATTTCAAGGCACGTTTAGGAAACTGACAGGAAGGTTGGACACAGACAGTTGACATAAAAGGGACACTCTCGCATTGTTCGGAAAGTGGTGACCCACAGAGATCAGTACTGGAGATCCAGCTTTTTACTTTATATACATGGTGTGGATTTGGGAATACAGCAGTATATCCAAATTGCTAAACTCGGTTGTATGGTCAATTGTAAAGAGAAGCGAAAAGGGCAAGAGGGCATAGATTAAGCCAGTATGTGAAATAATGGCAGATACAGTTTAATGTAACCAGTGAAGGTAGTTCACTTTCCATTTAACGATGGCAAATGAGAATACAATCCAAATGGGGAAACACAGGGATGGGTGGGAGGGAGTCCTAGATTAACAAAAGGATTGAGGTCCATGTACAGAAGTCATTCAAAACTAGTTTGCCAATCAAAAAGCGATCAAAAATGCAGACAGTGCAATAGAGCTCATCACAAAAGATACAGAACCTAACGGACGCGATACTGCATTCTACAAACTGCCTTAGGAACATTCTATTGTTCTGGGCTCACCCTACCTCAGGAAGTATGGATGGGCCTCAGTAACAGTCTAGTGGCAATTCACTACAATAGTTGGGATGGAGGAACTCAGCTACATCAAAGGTATGGGTAAATGGGTATATTCCTCAGAGACGAGGCGATTATAACAATATGATTGAGGAATTCCAAATAACAGAAAATTGACAGATTAGAAATGGAATGACTGTTCCCTTTAGTAATGCAATAAAGAACAAGAGGATATAAAATTCCAGTTAAGCTAGTTAAAAGCAAATCCAGAAAGAAATTTGTTCCTGCAAATGGCCGTGATAACATGGAAGAAACTGCTCCAAAAGGCCATAGATGCAATGCTAATTGAGATGGTTAAAAAGGAGATAAAGACTTAATTGGAAAGCAAGTGCATTAAGGGATTATGGAGAAAAGGCAGGGAATTGCAATTAAAGCACTTCATGACAAACGAAACAGTGGAGCAGGTTCAATGGACTAAATGACCAACCCCTGTCCCTATCCTTCTCACTTATTCATTCACTTTTTTAAAAAAAACAAGCTTTAAAAGCGGTTTTCACTGAAGTAGAAACTTTGGTCGAGTTCCACTGACAACTGGAGTCTGCCAATCTGTGCCACTAATAAATAAGAATAGTCATGGTCTTCAAATCAGCAACAAGGTGGTCAAAACCACTATTTTCCAAGGTGGTGCAGAGCATGTGCAGTCAAAAATAGTGCAGACTGACTAAGGTGTGTTCTTGTAAGTAAATAATAAAACCTCAGTCTTTTTAAGTGCTGCTTAATCAACTATGAAAATACCGCAACAGAGGACAACCAAAGGCACAAGTTTACTATTTGTTTAGACCGTCACAAAACCCTACTTCAAAGCTCGAGTAAGCTTGACATTAGTTAAAAACCCAGATCTAAGCCGTAACAAAGACTAAACAATACTATCCAAACGTAAATTTCACTGACTACCAGATCTATGTGAAACTGAAGTTCAGCCTGTAGCTGTATAAACACGGCCGCTTCAGTTATTTTGAAGTTCCTTCTTTCATCCTGTTGTGGAGTTAACTGTAAATTGAATGAAATAACCCTCACCCCCAGTCTCATCTGGTTAACCATCCAAAGATTCTACATTTTTGTTCTGACAATTTCCATCCAACAAGTTAACTGAGCAATTCTAATGAGAATATTGAGACTATGCTAATCTCAACATTGATAATTACTTTAAAACTTAATATCTGTGCATGTATAAATTGAAAAGTTGTTTGGTTTCAAAAAAAATTTTAAAAATGGGGAAACAATATAGATAAAGGACCAAAAATTGCCGTCGGTGGCGTACCTCCAGAGCACGCCTTCGACCTGCGAAAAGGAATACGCACCTACCCGATGGCGGCGAGGTGGAGAGCAGCGTAATGGCCCACGGATCCCAGGCGGTGCGGAAGTGTACCTGGGATCACGTGGGCCTGGTCCTCCGATCACAAAACAGAATTCGATTTTAATCATTTCCAAAGGGAATTCCATAATGAGATTTAATGGAATCCCAAAATCAGATTTAATTACAATTTACAGGATTGGAATTTAATTTGTAATTAGCTTCATTCCACCAAACTCACTAAAAATTAAATTGAGAGAGAATAATTTTCAACATCATTAAAAAAAAAACTCTAATCCGGGCCAAAATTTGCAGAAACTCATTTGATACAGTGTATGTGTATAATTTCCAATATGAACATTTTAAAATCATGCTTGAGGTATTCCCTTACGAGTAACATTTCTGTATGCAGTTGCTGGCCAGTTGGCGGGCAAACAGCCCAACTCTGAGCCAGCAATTGCTTTTTCGTGGGCCGTGCGGATGGCCTGTCAATTTCTAGGTTGACGGACCGCAAATTCCAGATTTCACGCATGCGGAAATCCCGAACTCCGAGTACACCGCCAGACCGACCGCAAATCTCGGGCAAGATTTATCAGCTTAGGTTCTTGTTGCATTTTATGAACGAAAATTGTGGGTCTTTAAAAAAAATAAAAAAAATAAAAAATGGTTTATGATCTACATCACTTTTTCCCTCCCAGTACTCTAGCCGTGGCAATACAGGAAGTGCAAAGTAGGAGATAAACCTACTTGGAACTGTACAGCACAGTAAAATGAAAGCTTTATACTATACATTATTACAGGTATATAGTATATTATCTTAGCTGTGATGGTTAGTTATGGTTGTATTGTCCCAAGTGCAATATTTAATGCATCCTGATGTATAATTTGAAGTTTCACAGTCCAGCCGGTTTTAAAATTTTGTTTTAAACCGACTAGCTGCATTGTCCACGTAGAGGCTTTGTAATACTAGGTCAAGTGATGGTGCACCATCTCATAACATATTCTGTGCATTGATATACTTCATACAATGCAATCTGCTGCCCGAGAAGCACGATTTCGTACTTAAAAAGTCCCAGAGATAGAAAAATGTCAGTTTTTATGTGCGTCTAGATCATACACTATATTTAACATCTGTGCTAATCCATTGGCAGATTAACTATTCAAAAGCTGTACGGTGTTTTGTTACTGCTTTTGTATGAACACTAGGATAAAAAGGGTATAACAGTGTGCCTTGCTTTATTTAACTGTGGGTCAGCAGAACCACAAAGAATCAACACACTGATGTGTTGCAACACCAACGTCTGAATACAAAACCCAAATTTCCTTCCTTACATCAACTTAGTAGTAAGTGAAAGCACTTACATTTTTAACAACTTTCTGATGTGGGCTACCAACCCAAAGAACTTGCAAATCTGAATTACTGACAGTCTTGCAACACAAGCACGAACACCAGTGCTCCCATTTGAGCAAAGCTAAAAGGCTTCATTTTTTCCCATCGTCAACGTGTTGATGATTCGATAATAGGTTTACAAGCATGACCATGACTGGTTATGTGATGGAGTGCGAGTGTGAGTGTTAATATTATATATATCAAAAGGCATTTGATAAAGTATCACAACAGACTTGTTGGGGGGGGGGGGGGGGGGGGGTAAAAAGTACATGGTATTAAAGGGGCAGTGGTAACTTGGGTACGTAATTGGCTCTGGGATAGGAAGGAGGCAGAGAGTAGTGGTGAACGGATGTTTTTACTGACTGGAAAGAAGTATGCAGTGTGGTCCCCCAGTGGTCAAGCTAAAAACCCCATTTACTTCCACCTCAAAATCTGCTAATCCAGCTTCGAAAAAGTTAGTATCTCTTTTTAAAATAACATAAGATTTACCAAAAACGTTTTATAAGTACTTTCACTTTCACCTTTCAAGGTATTAAAAAGGTAGAAATGTTGCCCGGCAGCAGATTGAGAGGGGGACACAGAGACAGGGCCCAAAAGCCTGGGACTCGATTTAAAATGTTGCCCGGCAGCAGATTCACAGAGGGACACAGAGAGGCCCCAAAGCCTGGGACTCGACTTAAACCGCCCGGCTCAAAACAGCCCTGGCAACGCGGGGCCCCCCCCAGCTATTGTATATAAAATAACCTGGAGTTGGGTACAGGGAGTACAATTTCGAAATTTGCGGATGATGGAAAACTTGGCAACGTAGTAAATAGTAGGCAGGATAGTAACAGACTTGAAGCTAAACAGGCTGATATGAGCAGACACATGGCAATTTAATGCAGATGAGTGAAATACCACCCTTTGGAAAAACATGGAGAGGTAGCATAATCTAAATGAGATTATTTTGAAGGGGGTGCGAGAGCAGAGAGAGCTGGGGTGAAGGTAGCAGGCAAGTTGATAAAGTGTATGGAATACTTGGCTATGTAAATTGGGACATTGAATACAAAGGGGCACAGAGTACAAAAACCAGGAAGTTATGCTAAACCTCTACAAATCACTGGTTAGGCCTCAGCTGGAGTATTGTGCACAGTTCTGGGCACCGCACTTTAGGAAGGATGTCAAGGCCCTGCAGAGAGTACAGAGGAGGTTTACCAGGATGATAGCAGGGATGAGGGAGTTCAGTTATGTGGAGAGATTGGAGAAACTGAGATTGTTCTCCTTAGAGCAGAGACCTAATGGAGGTATTCAAAATTATGATGGGCAAGTAGGGAGAAATTATTTCCTCTGGCAAGTGGGTCAATAACCAGAGGTCATAGATTTAAAATAATTGGCAAAAGAACAGAACTTGGTGGATTTTTGGATACTAAGGGAATCAAGGGATATGGGGATAGTGCAGGAAGGTGGTGTTGAGGTAGAAGATCAGCCATGAACTTATTGAATGGTGGAGCAGGCTCGAAGGGCCAAATGGCCGACTCCTGCTCCTATTTCTTATGTTCTATGTTCTTATTGGGGAAATGAGAAGAAATGTCTTCATATAGGGTTGCTGAGATCTGGAACACTACCTGAAAGTGTGGTGGAATCAAATTCCATAGTAACGTTCAAAACTCAATTGGACATGTACTTGTGAGAATACAAAGGTCAATGGAAAAGAAACGAGAAACTGTAAAGGCAGCAAAGAAGTAAAATAAAAAGGCTAACCTGATCTTTAGCTGCTAATGTGGCCGACGCCCACGATGGTACACCTTGCTGATAAGGAACAATGTAGGGCGGCGTGCAGAAATTATACAGACAATAGGTGATCGTAAACGCATTACCGTGATGTTTACTTAGCTGTAACCCATTCAGTAAAATGTGGCTTGCCCAGCTCGAACTGCCAGGCCAGGAAATCAAATTAAAAGTATACGTGCACAGCTCAGGATTGGTGCAGAATGTACAATGTGTTAATGCTTTCTCAATGCAGGTATAATAATGTAGCACGCTGTATGAAAAATTGCTTACTCTGTTGGATTCATCAGACTCTTGCAGGAGTCGGTGCCGATATACCAGAGTAAGACTCCGCGGATAATAAATCGTTTGAACTCTCCAGTTGTATTCGACTCAGTGATTGCTGAACCAGACTGAGGGTAAAAGAATCCGTTCTATCACTTGAAGAGGATTGATTTGCAGGGTTATGGGGGAAAGGCTGGGGTGTGGGACTAAATTGGGCAGCTCGTTTAAAGAGCCGGCACAACGAGCTGAACGGCCTCCTTCTGTGCGGTTAGATGCTGTTGTATAGTAGTGAATAATATTTTCAGTGCCCAGTTCATTAATGAATGAGTTAACTCACCAGATATACAGGAAACTCCCTTTTTACCGGCACTTAAATATCTGGAAATTTCTCTTAACCAGCAAAATTCAGGAGTAGGTTCAGGTAAGTTTTACTATATATTAGCGGCCGTGCAACCGGGGTTCCTGCACCCGTGGCCGTACAACAGGGGTTCCTGCACCCGTGGCCGTGCAACCGGGGCTCCTGCACCCGTGGCCGTGCAACCGGGGCTCCTGCACAAGTGCCGTGCAACCGGGGCTCCTGCACAAGTGCCGTGCAACCGGGGCTCTCTGACCTTGGTAAGTATACTTCTCTGTAATCCGGACTTTTTGATCATCTGGCACCACGCCGGTCCCGGATAAAAAAAAAAGTTTCCTGTAGTCCCATCCACCCACAATAGTAATTTTGGGATTAACAAACTTTTTGAATTTCAGAAGGACTGCAAGTAGTCCCCTCACTGTTTGTACATAATATAATTCTCTTAATATTACACTACAATGTAGCCAGCAGGTTTTTTTTTAAATCTAAAAACCTGCTGGACTGTGAAACTTCAAATGATCACATCAGGTTACATTAAATATTAATTAAGATAAGTTAGCTCAATCTGTCTTTTCATCAAGCCCAGGAAGGACTCCCTAACTGACACAATCTTGCGTTTCCTGGGTGAATGCTAACCGTGATGCAAACCTATAATAGTTTCAAAGAACTTGCACAGAGCAAAGAATTGACTTAAAAACTGCAGGTGAAGCAAGAGTTTTGGTGACTCAGAGGTAATTTCTAACAGTAATACAGGTAAAACAGTACTGTATATACAGTGGGAGTAGCAGTAACATTTAAATCACTATACACACACGTCAGCAGACGTATCTTTAGTATGAAAGAGTATTTGAAAATCAAGAAAAATTAGTTGCAAACTAGCTTCAAAGGTTTCTGAAAGGAATACACCAGATAAGGCTGTACAATTCCCTCGTAAAGTATTTATAGGAAATACCCCATCAAAATCTAACTTTTGGCTATATTCCCTTTAATAACATATGTCTTCATTTCTGTAAAGTCTCCTATGTGGCATCTTATCAAAAGCCTTTTGAGAATGAATATATGCAATATCTATGCACTCTCTGACTTTCAAAAAATTCAATTAAATTAGTTAAACATGAGCTGCCCTTCTGAAGCATGGCATCGCGACAATTGGGGGAAGGGGCATGCAGCTCCTCAAAGTTCTTGCAGGAACATAACATTATGCAGTGCTGAGCTGCACAGATCAGAGAAATCGGTGATTCTATTCCTGCTCTGTGAAGAGGTACTTAGCTGCTTTTCTATTAGCATTATTTTAATTCAGATTCTGGCAACATATTCAAGAGCCAAGTTCTAGCATTCAGGCTACAAAATCCAGCTCCCTTATACCAACAGTAGACTCATGACCCAAGACTGGGTCTAGAAGCCCACTTTATCATGGAAGCGTGAATTACAATTTTTATTGAAATCTTGCTGAACGAAGGGTCATCGGCCTGAAACGTTAACTCCGTTTCTCCCTCCACAGATGCTGCCTGACCTGCTGAGCATTTCCAGCATTTCCTGTTTTTATTAGACAAAGGCTCATTAGCTAGCACTGCAACAACATTCAACAGATTATAAAAAGATAAATTTGCACTGAAGCAGAGTTTAAAAAAAAATCTTGGTGAGCCAGATAAACTGATGTTTCTGCAACATATCAACGGGATTAGACAAAGTCAACATGGATTTATGAAAGGGAAATCGTGTTTGACAAACCTACTGGAGTTTTTTGAGGATGTAACTGGTAGAATAGATAAGGGAGAACCAGTGGATGTGGTGTATTTGGATTTTCAGAAGGCCTTTGATAAAAGTCTACATAAGAGGCTAGCGTGCAAAATTAAAGCACATGGGATTGGGGGTAATATACTGGCATGGATTGAAAATTGGTTATCAGACAGGAAACAAGAGTAGGAATAAATGGGTCTTTTTCAGGGTGGCAGGCGGTGACTAGTGGGGTACCACAGGGATCAGTGCTTGGGCCCCAGCTATTCACAATATATATCAATGATTTGATGAGGGAACCAAATGTAATATTTCCAAGTTTGCTGACGACACGAAACTAGGTGGGATTGTGAGTTGTGAGGAGGATGCAAAGAGGCTTCAAGGCAATTTAGACAAGTTGAGTGAGTGGGCAAATACATGGCAGATGCAGTATAACGTGGATAAACGTGATGTTATCCACTTCAGTAGGAAAAACAGAAAGGTAGAGTATTATTTAAATGGTGCTAGATTGGGACATGCTGATGTACAAAGGGACCTGGGTGTCCTTGTATACCAGTCACTGAAAGCAAACATGCAGGTGCAGCAAGCAGTTAGGAAGGCAAATGGTATGTTGGCTTTCATTAAAAAGAGGATTTGAGCACGGGAGCAAGGATTGTACTACAGTTGTACAGGGCCTTGGCGAGACCACACCTGGAGTACTGTGTGCAATTTTGATCTCCTTACCCAAGAAAGGATATACTTGCCATAGAGTGAGTGCAGCGAAGGTTCACCAGACTGATTCCTGGGATGGCAGGACTGTCGTATGAGAGAGATTGAATCGACTAGGCCTGTATTCACTAGAGTTTGGAAGAATGAGAGGGGATCTCATTGAAACGTATAAAATTCTGACAGGGCTAGACAGACTGGATGCAGGGAGGATGTTTCCCCTGGCTGGGGGGTTTAGAATGAGGGTTCACAGTCTCAGGATACCGGGTAGGACATTTAGGACTGAGATGAGGAGACATTTCTTCACTCAGAGGTTGGTGAACCTGTGGAATTCTCTACCACAGAAGGCTGTGGAGGCCAAGTCACTGAATATATTTAAAGGAGATAGATAGATTTCTAGACACAAAAGGCATCAAGGGGTATGGGGAGAGAGCGGGAATATGGTATTGAGATAGAGGATCAGCCATGATCATACTGAATGGCGGAGCATGCTCAAAGGGCCGAATGGCCTACTCCTGCTCCTATTTTCTATGTAAGATATTTTGCAACCAGGTTATGAACACAAATCCACTGTCAAAGCAGTGCATTCCCTAATTAACACGCATTACTTATTACCGTCAGCTTGAACTGCTGCTTGTTCAAATCAACAGAAAGTTGCCTCAGACTTCCTTTGAACTGGGGCACATATAATAAAACAACAGCAGTGAATGCCAGATAACTGTCAGGATACAATTTGCACACAGGATGAGCACAGTGAGGAAAGAGATTTGCATGTTGTCATAAAATGCAAAGTATTTTTCCATATCAAAATAATTTGTAAAAGTAACACAGGCAGGGGAAAAAATATGGAGAATCCAGAATTTTTTGCCCTCTTTTCTGCTGAAGAATTAATCAAAGTATTCTAGGTATTCCACCCACCACCGCCCCCCCCCCCCCAAAATACATCGTAGTCAGGAATGTTTCGTTCCCATTCCTGCTATGAACTTGAGTAGTGGGTAGACAGGGCATAATTTCAAAGTTTGCAGACGATACGAAACTCAGAAATGTAAACAATGAGGCGAACAGTAACAGACTTCAGGAGGACATAGACAGACTGATGGAATGGGCAGGCACATGGCAGATGAACTTTAATTCAGAGAAGCATGAAGTGATGCATTTTGGTAGGAAGAATGAGGAGAGGCAATATAAACTAAATGGAACGATTTTAAAGTGGGTGCAGGAACAGAGATCCCAGGCGGTGTATGTACACAAATCTTTGAAGGTGGCAGAACAAGTTAAGAAGGCTGTTCAAAAAGCCTCTGGGATCCTTAACTTTATTAATAGAGGAATAGAGTACAAAAAAAAAGCAAGGAAGTTATGCTAAATCTTTATAAAATCACTGGTTAGGCCCCAGCTGGAGTATGGTGCTCAATTCTGGGCACCACACTTTAGGAAGGATGTCAAGGCCTTGGAGAGGGTGCAGAGGAGATTTCTAAGAATGGTACCAAGGATGAGGGACTTCAGTTACGTGGAGTGTGGAGAAGCTGGGGTTGTTCTCCTTAGACAGAGAAGGTTAAGAGGAGATCTGATGGGGGTGTTCAAAATCATGAATGGTTTTGACCAGAGTAAATAAAGAGAAACTGTTGCCAGTTGCAGAAGGGTCGGTTAGCGGAGGACACAGATTTATGATTGCCAAAAGAGCCAGAGGCAACACGAGGAAACTTTTTCTTTTACACAGCAAATTGTTAATGCACTGCCTGAAACAGGGTGGCGGAAGCAGATTCAATAGTAACTTTCAAAAGAGAATTGAATAAATACTAAAAAAGGGGGAAAAAAACCACAACAGGACTATGGGATTAATTGGATAGCTCTACCAAAGAGGGGCCAACCGGCCTCCTTCTGCACTGTATCATTCTATGAAGTTTACAGGACAAATGTGACCATTCGGTCATTCATATCTTTGCTAGAACAATCTAGAACTAACACTACTGCCCTACTTTCTCAGACCTATATCTTCCTCTGCTTCTACTTTTCCCTTAAAAGATGCAGCAGTCTCTGCCTCAACTGTTCCCCGTGGCAAAACATTTCATGCCGCAGCAACTAAATAGCATGGTAAAGTATGGTTCCGCAGGTGCTGGCGGCTCTCCAGTGAGAACCTCATAACAGATGAGCCTGATCATGTCCTCGTTTGACTTTCACACTTGCGCACTTTACAGCACAGAACAATGGACAACAATCAGATAATCTTTACCTTCCTTGGCCCAAGGGCACGACTACCACCTAGGCCAAGATGAGACAGCTCAACACAGACCACAGGTCAAACCGTGGAACTTCATGGTATATGTACACCTAGGGCGCATTTTGCCAATAAATCAACTAGAAGTTTTTAAATTTTTAAATATAATAAAATCATGCAAGACAGACAGATTACCAGAAGCAGCTCAGAAACAAGTGGAAAAAATCAGAATTCAATAGGACCATTTCTGATCGTGTTTCGTAGCTAGTTCTGTACTGTACTCAGCACAGCAAGTGTGAATGGTCCACAAAACACAATCACCCAAACTGAAAATACAATGCAGCTTTTATAACCAATGTGGAGAAATATTCATTTCACAAAATTGAGCTGGCATTCAATATTAAAAGTAATGGAGGTGCACTTTCCCACGTGGATTGGAAAATAATGATGGATAGTTTGGGCGGAGAGGGAAAATTATTACAAGCTATATGCAGTCAATCATTATGGTTGGACCAAACACCACATACTAGTGCATAATGCACTCATCTATTATATTCCAATGTTCAGACAGGCAAATGGCGCAGTTACGAGTGAACACCTGACATTATAACAATGTCATTTGTTTTGTTCCATGCACGTTCTGGAGAAACTAAAATGCACATCAGAATTTTGGACACATTTTTGAAAAACTTAGCAAGTGTTTCACAAGTGGAAAAACATTTTTAGATTAGCCAAAACATATGCCATGGAGAAAATACTGCAGTCTGTTCGGACATCAATTGATTGTTCTTCACTAACTCTGAATACATTTCTCTAGTCACAAACTTCTGAATTGCTCGCTGAGATTCAAGGTCGTGGCAAAAATGGATCGTCAAGGACTCACTTTCAACAGTTTTCCTTTTGTTAAGATTTAACATTTTAAATTTAAACGGTGCTAAACTTAAGTGAGCTTTCCCAGTTTTCGACAGATGCTGTTTAAGATAACATGGGTCTCGGACTTTAGTTAGGATGACCTAACTCACTAGAGCTGCCTTAGGCTAGAGCAGCCAGGCAGCACCCACTGCATTACTGTTACTTGCTGTTTGCCCATATATAGCCTACAATAGGACTCTAACTAAGCCTTAAACAATGTGCCAATTTTTCAGAACATTTCTTACCGTAGTATTGAATCTCTAGATGGTCTCTCTCTCTCTCTCGGGTTGCTATCCAATTTTTTTTTTTAAATTCTAGCAAGGGCCGATGGTTCTCTGTCCTCACTCACATGCACTTTTGCGGTCATCAATAATCACAATACAACCACATTCTCAATATAGAATTAAATCTACAGGAACGGAAACTTCAGATGTAACCTAGAACCTCTAGAAGTACATGCACAACCCATTTTTGCTTGTAAAATTGATGCAGTGTCCACCGATGAGGGAGCAACACCGAGACTGCGTTTTTCCTACGCCGTTGGGCCGGCCTAATTTACAAGAATTAATCTAATGGCAAAGATAGGTGTAACGCTAACTGCTTGACCCTGATCTCGTGCTTACCACGAGTCAGAGTGACAAGAATGGCTGCTGGACACTAAAATGAAAGGGCAGCTCCCACATCACAATACATCAGGCCAGGTCGGGCTATGTTTAACGAACAAACAACAGATAAAGGCTGCAGCCTGAGAGAAGCAGAGACCAGCTATAGACAGAACGGCACGAGGCTGTGCTAAAGAGATCCTGCCTGTGGCACTCTCTGCACTGTTCCTGTAGAGGAATAAAATGGGCTTCAGTGTTGGCTTCAGTTAATGAGTCAGCCAGATCACAGAAGAGAAACAAACAAGCGAGAGATAGATAAGATTTAATGCACTACAGATATTCACAACACAGTCCTTTCACTTCTGGTATCTACTGAAGGCTCAAACCCACACACACCAAGTTGTCCCACTCTACAATTAAGACTACAACTGTAGCATTAGTATAAAGTTTCACTTGGTGATAGGTTAAAAGAAATCAGTGTAAATCTGGAGTCATGGCTCAACCAGACCTTGGAGCAAAACAGATTAGTACTCCTTCTTCCAGAGTCTCATTCCATTTTCTTCCGCAATTAAGCTGGGCCTCAACTCCAAAGTTACAATGGGACGAAGCAAAACAGCTTCCGACCAATGATACAGGCACAGGCTAAATGCAGCCTAAATCCTCTTAATTAAAATTGTTACGGCAGTCGCAATTCCTTCTCAAAGGCAACTAGCGGTGGGCAATAAATGCTATCCAGTGGAAGCAGATCTATACCAAGACACTGGTCATATTTTGGCAATGATACTCAAATGCCATAAACTTCCTAATAACTCGGTTGCCGTTTGCTGGATCTGGAGCACCTCAAAATGTGGATTCCAATATGAAATATACCTACAAGCTCTATCCAAATTGAGGCAAAGAGAGGAAGAACATCAGTGCTTCTTGCTGGTTCTATCCAGTTTGCCCTCCCACTCAATAGCCTTTGCGAATTGCAAACTAGCAATCTGTATGTGTACAGTTTAAAAAGGACACAATGTAATGGGTCATACATTAAAGATCCTCCGTTTTTCTGAATGACAAACTTTAAGCACACTAGCCCTGAATTTAGCAACTAGGCAAACTCTGGTCATCAAGAGAACAAATTAATCCACTCTGGTCACTGTTTACTTTGGCCACATACAAAAATGGTCAAAAACTGTTCTGAGCTTGCTCCTTTTGCACTGAGAGATTATAAACCCAATTCTGTGCAAAGCCCATAAATTAATCAAATTTTGCCCCACCCCCACCAAAAAAATACTCTGCTACCAACTGTTAATCTACAAAAGCAAGCCTGGCATACAAAGCATAATCAAACTATTACATATTAATAAAACTTTCTGATTTCATTACATATCAATACCATGGCTACAGTGGAATCACCAGAATGTAGTGATTAAAGAGAGGTTTCTATTTTTTGCCAAAAAAACACATCAGCAACAGCTCAGCGGCAATGCAAGAAGTAGAATATCAGCCGTAAAGCTGTATACAATACTTGGTCTACTTAGAGAACTCACACCAAGACATTGTTGTTGCTGTAAACCTTGCATGCAGACATTCAGACACAAATTTCCCCATAACTTGCTGAACCAGGGTTGGTGAGAAAAGCGCTCCGGCGTTACCCAGATCTTTCTGTGCATTCAATAACCACCAGAGTCAATTTCACAGATCTCTCTCCTGGTTACAGATGGCTCCAGCTGCACTATTACTCCAAGTTGCTCAAAGTCACTGCTACAACCAAGTAACAAAAAAACATTTAAAAGTGCGTTTGTACTGCAACTACCGGTAGGTCCCAGCCAGACGGAACCTAGTTTATATTGGTTGGCTCCTGCCTGGCAGGAATTGCAAATGCCCTGTTTAGGAAAGAGCTCGGTGCATGCCTGGATATAATCATACGCAGAGCTCTCTTTCAACAGTAAGACATTTTAATGTTTAGAGAGTGGGGGAATGAGAGAATCCCTGCTCTCTAAACATTTAAATTGAGGCAAGGTATGTCTAAACAAAGCCCAGGAGGTTCAACAAACCCTCAGCGCTTGATAAACCTGGTTTAACACCGAATTGGACTCATACTCCATGTAGTGTCAAACAAAGTGATGGGGAAAGGCTACTCCCTTCAGGGAGTCGCACCCCCTTTTGCTACCATGTCAGGTCAGGGCCCCATCTCTGGACTTAGACTGAAAATTCATCATCAGTGCTAAACTGGAAATCATTGTACCAATGCTTAACTTGCAAAGTAAATACTCCCTTAGTCTTGATGTATCAGTGAATAAAAGGTATCAAGAAAAATCACAAAATTGGAAGCACAAATGTTTTTTTTAAAAAGGTGTATATACATATTAATTTCAAAGAGCATTGAACATAAAACCAGATACTGCAGATAAACTAATCCAGAAAGACCAGCTTTAAAAACACAAGCTGACAATTGAATTCTAGTCTTCAAATGAATTCTAGTCTTCTATCAACACTATTAAAATCAGATTCAACTATAATTTACTATAGGATAACAAGTCCCTCAGTGGCCACAGTACTCCCAACTCCACTTCAAACTGATCTTTCAATGCTCCTTTCATAATGATGAGGTTAATTTTCTCCATTATGAAACAGCAGGAGATAACAGTATTGTTTAAACTTGCAGCAAACCTGTTAAATCAAAGGCTTCTGCATACTGTAGTGGCATCATTAAGTGCAAACTACATAAAAATATATCATTTATGGATTAATAGAAATTAAATTTCATATCTTATGTATTGATTGTATGTAATTTCTAATACTGGACCAATTATTACCAAAACACACTGACACCACAAATGGTGTGCACACCATACTCCATTTGCCTGAAGAAAATGGATGGTGAGCATTTACAGCATTACAATAAAACCCAACAAACCGGTCATTACAGACACAACTAAGTCAGTTACATTATACTGTAAAACCACATGAAGAGCTTAAATGCTGTAACTATTTCAGGTTGCCTAAATGACATTGACCATTTTATCAAACTCTTCAGATCCCAATCTGGTGGCATTCTTTCCTATCAGCACTGCTTTCTTCCACTGACCAAGCAATATTCAGGAGTAAACTTGAAGATTACCTGCACAATAACTTTGTAAACCACAGTAAGCAGGGATGCAGAAGAGAAAGATCCTGCCTGACCAAACTTTGCGATGTTTGAGGAAGTGACAATTCAAGTGGAATGTGTGAAGCGTTATGACATAGTGCACCAACTCGTCCAAAAGGTAGTCAAAGTTCCATACAGTAGGCTGCTAGTAAAATTCAAAGTGTTAGGGATGCAGGGAATCCCCTGGGAAAGGATAAGAAATTGGCTGAAAGGTAGAGACAATGGAGTACTCGTTAGAGGAGCTATGTCAGGGTGGGGCTGGGAGGTAATACTAGTATCGTGCCCCAGTGACTGGTGTTGGGACCACTACTGTTTCTAATTTACATAAATGGCCTTGAGTCAGAAACCCAGTGTTCCATTACAGTTTTTTCTGCCTATCTTTGATTCCAATTTACCTGGGTCAGACCCATTCTCAACCCACTGAAATTGTCCTTCATCCAATTAAGAATTTTTACTCTAGGTTGCTCCATGTCCTTTTCCATAGCTAATCTAAACCTTACAATTACTGTTCCCTAATTGTTCCCAACTGACACTTGCTCTACTTGACCCACCTCATTCCCCAGAACCAGATCCAGCAATGCCTCCTTCCTCATTGGGCCAGAAACGTACTGATCAAGAAAGTTCTCCTTCAGAAATTCTTCCCCCTTTCTGCCCTGTACACCATTACTAGCCCAGTCTATATTAGGATAGTTGAAGTCCCCCATTATCACTACTCTATAGTTCTTGCACCTCTCCAATTTCCCTGCAAATTTGCTCCTCTATATCCTTCCCACTAGTAGGGGGCCTATAGAATACACCTAGTAGTGTAATGGCACCTCTATTGTTGCTCAACTCTAACCAAATAGATTCTGTCCTTGACCCCTCCAGGACATTCTCTCTCCAGCACTAATATTTTCCTTAATCAATACTGCCACCCCACCTTTCTTTCCTGAACACCTTCTATCCAGGAATATTTAGTACCCAATCCTGCCCTTTTTTGGTATGCAACAGATTATACAAAAAAGGAATTGCTTTCAACTCCCCAAAACAATCCCCTTGTAACAAAAGGCCAATCTCTCCAATGTAGTCGATGACTGCCAAGTCAATATATATTTTGAACTTTGTTTTATAAAAACAGTATACTGTAGCAATATTATAAAAGTGTTATTAGCATTACAAAAGAAAATTACATACTAAAGGAATGTGTTTAAATACAAATTAGATTTCATAAAATTGGTATTTACTCATTTTAAAACAGTACAGAAAGCATGGCTCTCTACATAGGAGAGGTAGAAAGTGATGGGGAGTGAGCCTTACTTGGGAACTTAGAGACTGCCCAGAGAAGCTGTGCTGCAGTTTAATATTTAGGTATATTTTTGTGCTGGTCATTGCAAAACATAACTTGTTTTTAAAAGTTACAGTTTTGTTTTTTGTTGATGAAACAAAACGATAAATTCTATAAGCATTAATTCTTCGCAAGAAAATTTGGTGAGATATTTTTTCCATTAAGTGTTTTTGAGCAAAATAAAATCTGGTGAAAATTTGAGGAGCCTTCAGCATTAAAAGGGCCTGAAGTGAGTGATTAGGACAGGACAGGGTCAGTTCCATTATCCGAGCTAGCACAGATGGAAAAACTGATGGAACTTGATCATTTGAAAATAAGTACGGTCAAGGAGTGAAGGGAGACCATTTAGCCCATCAATTCCTTTAGTACATCAACTGCTGTCATGGCATTCAATTGTATTTTGAGTAACGTCAGTGTTTTTGCCTCTTACTTTATTTGATAGATTGTCACTCTTGAGTAAAGAAAGTGAAGAACTAAAACTGAACATAGTATTCTAAGGATCTAATTGACATTTGCAAGATTATGAAAGGCTTACAAAGGGTAAATAGTGCAAGACTGTTTCCACTGGATGGCAAATCGGTAACAAGGGAGCAAAGACTCAGAATTACCACTCGCAAGAGCGGAGGGGGAAGTTAGAAGAGATATTAAAACCTGGAACGCTTTATCACAAGTGGCTACTGAAGCAGAGACTATAACAGCATTTAAGAAAGAATTGGCTGAGTATTGGCCGAGTATTTGAACAGGAAAATTATAAAAGTACACAGGAGAGAGATTGGAACGCCAGCCAATTAACATGCCAGCACCAGCACTCGTGCAATGGAGTACATTTTCTATACACTAAATTTCCATTTATGCCCTCGGATCCCAATTTATTTGCACCCTTAAAGTACAAAACTGGATTTACCTTATCCATACCACTTAATATTTGATATACTTAAGTCACGTTTCTCCCACCATGCCCACCTTAATGACCTTTCTGGGCTGTAAAGTTTAAGGTTCTCCAACGGTTCCTCATACAATTGGAATCAGTCCCATTGTTCTTTCTGTACCTTTTCTAATGTAAGTATATATTTTTGTGGAATGGTAACCAAAACTTAATATAGCATTTCAACTACGGTTTATTCAGCTAATTGTAGTATTGGCATAACTTCTGTTGACTTATATTCAATTGTTCTGGCTGTATATCATAGCACTTTTTGTTTTTTTATCAAGTGATGCATCACATTGTCTAGACATTGAAAATGATGAATCTACTCGCAGATCTTGTTAAACTCTCCATGCATTAATTCAATCTCATTCACTGAATACATATGTCCCCAATCTTTTTTTGAGCTATCTATAATACTTTATTTAAATTTCAGGTTCTGAATAATTTTTTAAAATTAGCCTGAGAGTTAGAGGTGCAACAGCACTGGTATTTTCAAATGCAAAGCTTCATTGTCACAGACCAGCAGACCCTCTCATTTCCATTTTCAGACTGCAGCTTACATTTTATGCTTATGGTAGAAAGACATGGGAAGGAAAAGCCAGGATTGGGGCTGGAGGGAAAGACATTTTAACCTTGGAATTCCAAAGTACAGAACTTCATTCTACTCTATTGTAAATTCTTAACAGGTCAATCCAGGACATGAGTAACTTCTAAAATCAAAAGCCATTTACGAAAACCACAAAATGATCAATTATTTCTGTATTACAGCTCTATCCTAAAAACTCAGTGGCCCAGTAATTCCTGTCACAACGTGCGAGTACGGACGGGGTACTCACGCGTGTGCCCGGAGGAATTGCCGGTTTTCAGCATGCACAGCGCATGCGCTGAAAACCGGCATTTCCTGTCCTCTGACCCAAGGGGTTAAGAGGCAGAACGTGTGCGACTGCACAGGCAGCGCATGCCCAGTGAAATTCCTTTTTTTTTTCCCCCCCCCCCCCCCCAAGAGTTGCCAGAGTGTAAAGGCCTCCGGTTTTTACGCATGGAAAAACCAGACGTAAGTACTTAGTTTTACAGGCAAGTGGTCTTTTAGTACAATTTAGACATTTTTTTTCCACAGGTTTATTATTTTTAAAGAATTTACAGTAAGGTAAGTTTAGTTTTAGACCCTATTTTTAAAAAAATTATTTTTTTCAAAAATTTGATTAATTGTTTAAAATATTTTTTTAAACTTATTTATAGTTAATATAAATCAGTGGGATGTTTTTAAAAATTTTATTTAAAGTTTTAGTGGTGTTTTGGCAGCCCATACTTTTCATGAGTTTGACAGTTCTTACTCTCAAACTCATGAATGAAGTTTCCCCTCCCCTGATTGGCTGCACAGTGCTCACCTGATCCCAGCCGGCACATCGCACTAACTACGCTGCTGGATCAGGTTAGCACATCGCGCCGACATCTGAACCGGGCCAGTGACAGGAAATGCAAGCAAGCCCGGGCTTCAGATGTCGGCGCGCAGGGCGAGTGCACATCGGGGGCTTGCACGCGCGGCAAGCTCCCGATCCTAATTTCAGGGCCATTGTTTAGCTGTAAATTGGCTAGTTAATCTTAAAATCTAATGAGTAAATTTGTTCATTTGGCATTCATTGTCTAACCTTTTCATTCATTCTCAACATTCACCTCATTCTTCCCACTTCTAGCATGCAATGCATAATTTCTCCAATTTACATATTCTTACATTTTCTCTTCATAAGCTTGGATTGTATAACTTAAACCGAGTTAACGGCAACCTATTTGTCTGTAAACTGGAAGATAGTACAGGTAAATATTCTCCAGTAATATAGAAAGACTAATCATTTTTTAGGCCCTGCCCACATCACTGCACCAGTATATTTTCTGATTTAGTTCAACTGCCCCAGTACAATGACCAAATTCATTTCAAGAGCCTTGCACTTGACAATAAGGCTGATAGTGCATTTAGAAAAAATGCTGTCACATTTGATTCTGCTACATCTTGTGGATTTGCCCTGCAGCAGCAGTTGCAACTGTTGTACCAATACACGAGACATGCACTTGAAACAGCTGGCTGGGAGTGTGTTACAGGCTCTTATACAATTATGGGGTTCAGATGCATCATAAACCACAGGGGTGAAACTGGAGAAGTTTATTAATATCATTCGAACCCAGATAATTACATCACATTTTCTAAAATACCCCAAACCATCTATTACATATACACATTTTCTTCAAAAAAAAAATTGAGGATTTTCTTCCCTTGTGTACACAGCCACAATTTATAAAGCTCATCATCACATAGTGGAAAAGAGGTTATCCCTGCATCATAACAGTACCCACAATGCGATTACTGCAAAACAGTAGAAGGAACATTATTTCTGGAATTAGAATTCCTTCAAGTCACACACCAACCCAACTTGGACATTTATCACTGTTCCTTCATTGCCACGGTGTGAAAATCCTGGAACTCCCTCCCTAACAGCACTGTGGGAGTACCTTCACCACACGGACTGCAGCAGTTCAAGGCAGCTCATCACCACCTTCTCGAGGGCAATTAGGGATGAGCAACAAATGCCGGCCTCGTCAAGTGACACCACATCACGAGAATGAATTTATAAAATGTAGTAACTTGTGACCACAATTGGGTAGTAAACTTCGAATATAATCTTCCTTTCAATATTCCAACATCATTTTCTCCATTTGAGTTTTTTTTTCTGCTGTTGCATAAAGTGGCACTTTAAGTAGCAAAGCGGCATAATTTTCCCACAAGGAAAGTTCTTGGTCTTAGCCACGCCTCCATTCTGACTATCACACTATCTCCTTTGTCCTCCAAGTCCTGGAGCATATTGTTGGCTCATAACTCTGCTCCCAGCATTGCCCGTTTGAAACTCTTCAATAAAACATTCACCCTGCCCATCGCACTGAGACTGCACTGGTCGAAGTGACAAACAACTCCCTGCATGACTGTAGCCATGGCTGTGTCTCTCCTCAACCGCACCACTGCCTTCCACAGCATCAAACACTATCCTCTTCCAACTTCTTCCCTCTGCACTCTAGCTCTACAGCACTGCTTTCTCCTGGTTCGACTCATACAACTTACAATGAAAACATCGCATGTCCTTCCCCATCTTCCTATGCCCATCTCCAGTGTACACCAAGGCTCCATCCTTGATTCCTACTCGTTTATTGGCCCAGATATTCTGATCCCTACAGGTGTACACACCCGTAGGGACATCGGAAATGCCGGTTTCAGGCATGCACAGCGCATGCGCTGAAAATCAGCATTTCCGATCTGTCGCCTGCCCTGGAGAAGGGCCTCTGCGGGTGGAGAGTTCCGCTTTCGGGATTTATCGGCTTTCAGTCCTATTAATTTCTCCAGTACAATTTTTTTTAGTAATATTAATTTCTTTCAGTTCCTCATTCGCGCTAGAGCCTTGGTACTCCACTATTTCCGGGACATTTTTTGCATCTTCTTGTGAAGACAGACACAAAGGGCAGGATTTTCACTGGGCCGTGGAGTCAGGATTGGCGGCGTGTGGGGGGCTAAAATCCCGAAATCAGGGGTCCTGACACCATCCCACACCCAACCCGCCTCCATGCCAGTTTCAAAGGAGGCAGGTAGCCGCCCCGCACTGGGACCCGCCTACCCGAGGCGGGAAGGGATTAGTGCCTGTTAACAGGTAGTTAATAGCCAAATTCCAATTTTTAAAGCTGAAGTGTGGGATTCCCGACGGCTCCAAACCACGCCAAGTTTGCAAGGTGGGCCGTCGTGTTGAAGGACTTGGAGGGGTCGAGATGTCAGTGTTCACGTGAGTGACGTGTGCATGAGTGCAAAGGTAAGTGTGTTTGGTGTGTCTAAAGTGTTTAAAGAAGCTTAAATGAACTTTTCAGCCTTCCTTCCTTTAGGTCTCGGGAGTCCCTCATCTCACCGGCACAGAAAGCAGAATGGCTGCGAACTGTCAAAAGTGACAGCCTGCAGCTTTCTGTGCAGGAGAGGTTTCTAACTGAGTCTGTGGAGAAGGACTCAGGTTAGAAGTAAGACTGTCAGTGTTTGACAGCTTCCATCAGATGTGAAACACTGATATTTCACTTGTCAAAACCTCTTGACAGATGAAATTTCAGTCTGTGACGTCACCTGTTGCCGGGTGGCCCTTAATTGGCCTGCTGAGCCTGTTGGGCAGGCTCAACAAGGTCAATCAAGGGAAAATCGCGTGGATTGGCCACATCTCGATGGAGGCGGGACTACAACCCCGAAAGTTGTAGTCCCGCCTCCTACCCGACTCCTGAATGAAAATCCAGCCCAAAGTTTCCCTGCCATTTCCTCATTCCCCATTATAACTTCTCCTGTCTCAGTCTGCAAGGGACTCATTTACTTTTGCTAATTCTTTCCTTTTTACATACCTATAGAAACTTTTAGTCTGTTTTTATGTCTCTCGCTAGTTTACTCTCATATCCTATTTTCCCTTTATCAATTTCTTGGTCCTCATTTGTTGAATTCTAAAATCCTCCCAATCTTCAGGTTTACTATTTTTGGCAACATTATAAGCCTCTTCCTTTGATGTAATACTATCTTTAGCTTCTCTTGTTAGCCACTGTTGGACCACTTTTCCTGTGGGTTTTTTGTGCCTTAAAAGGAATGTATATTTGTTGTAAATTATGTATTAATTCTTTAAATGCTAGCCAGTCTACCGTCATACCTTTTAATGTAGTTTCCCAATCTACCGTAGCCAACTCACCCCTCATACCTACATAGTTTGCTTTGTTTAGATTTAAGACACTAGTTTCCGATTGAACTAAATCACTTTCAAACTGAATATAAAATTCTCTCATATCATGGCCACTCTTCCCGAAAGGCCCCTTTACTACAAGGTTATTAATTAACCCTTTCTCATTGCACAATACCGGATCTAAAATAGCCTGTTCCCTAGTTGGTTCCTGAACATACTGATCTAGAAAACTATCTTGCATACATTCCATGAATTTGTCCTCCACATTATTACTGCAAATTTGGTTTGCCCAGTCTATATGTAGATTAATGTCCCCCGTGATTTTTGTATTACCCTCGTTACATTCACCTCTAATTTCCCGATTTATACTCTGTCCTACATTACAACTACTGTTTGGGGGCCTATAAACAACTCCCACCAATGTTTTCTGCCCCTTGCTGTTTCTTAGCTCCACCCAAACTGATTCTACTTGATTTTCGGAGCTAAGATCCTTTCTACTGTCTTTATCCCATCCTTTATCAGGGCTACCCCTCCTCCTTTTCCATTTTGCCTATCTCTTCTAAAAGTCAAGACCCTGGAATATTTAGTTCTCTACCTTGGCCACTTGGCAATCACGTTTCCGTTATGACTATTAGATCAAACCTGTTCATTTCTATCTGCGCTATTAATTCATCTATTTTGTTGCGAATGCTTCACGCATTCAGATACAGTGCCTTTAGCTTTGACTTATTTTTTCCCTGATGTCACCTTAGTCACTGATGCCTTATTACCTTTGTTACTCTCTCTGTCCCTTCCTGACCCACTCTGCTTACTTTTACCCAAAATTCTACACCAGAGCCTTGACCATTTCTCTCGCTGCATTTAAATTTACTTTTTCCTGAATCCTCCCCCACCCCCTTCATTAGTTTAAAGCCCTATCTACTGCCCTAGTTATTCGGTTCGCCAGGACACTGGTCCCAGCTCGGTTTAAGTGGAGCCCATCCCAAGGGAACAGCTCCCTCTTTCCCCAGTACTGGTGCCAGTGCCCCATGAACTGAAACCCCTTCCTCCCACACCACGCTTTGAGCCACGCATTTAAACCTCTAATCTGTTTGTCCCTATGCCAATTTGCACGTGGCTCAGGTAACAATCCAGGGATTATTACCTATGAGGTTCGGCTTTTTAATTTGGATCCTAGCTTCTCAAACTCCCTCAGCCGAACCTCAGTTCTACCTATGTCGTTGGTTCCTACGTGGACCATGACAACTGGATCCTCCCACTCCAAGTTCTTCTCTACCTGCAAGGAGATGTCTTTAATCCTGGCACCAGGCAGGCAACACAACCTTCGGAACTATTGGTCACGGCTGCAGAGAAGAGTATCCATCTCCCTGACTATACTGTCCCCTACCACAGCAACATTCCCTTTCACTCCTCCCACTTGAATGGCCTCCTGCACCATGGTGCCATGGTCAGCTTGCTCATCCATCCTATAGGCTTTTCCCTCATCCACACAGGCAGCAAGAACCTCATACCTGTTGGACAAGGGCAAAGGCGGAGGCTCCTCCAGCACTGCACCTGGGGTCCCCTTACCTGCCTGAGTTGCAGTCACACCCTCCTGTCCCTGACCACTAACCAGACCTGTACCACTACCTAACCTAAGTGGTGTGACTGCCTCCTGGATCAAAGTGTCCAGGTAACTCTCCCCACCCCCGATACCCCGCAATGTCTGCACCTCAGACTCCAGCTCAAAAACTCTTGAGCTGAAGTTCCTCAAGATGCAGGCACTTACTGCAAACGTGGTTGTCCGGGATCACAATGCTCTCCACAAACTCCCACATGCTGCAGTTGCGGCACACCACCTGCACTGCCATCACTATATGACCTTGTTTTATTTAATTAAATTTGTATTTAGGTAATAACTTAGTTTACAGTGTAGTTTCTTGACTACTTACTTGATCTAGATTAAGTTAAATGGTACTGAAATTAAATATCTACCTGTAACACAAAGCACTACAAGTAGTGCAGGCAAAAAGCAACAACTCCTTCCCCCTCTTCTCCGAATTCCCACTCTTTCCAAATTCCCAAATAAAGCACTCCGTTCGAGTCCATTCCGTTTAGTCCCACTCGGTGCAGACTGCAATGAACCGTGACCGAACAGCTCATTACGTAAAGTGCTTAAAACAAGGTTATTCCCTGCACAGCAAGTTCTCAGAAAGCTCTTCTAATGGTGCATTTATTACTGAACCACTTCTTGAAACTCTTGCTCCTGTAGAAATGGCTCCATTTATATTGTTTGTCCAGCAACCAATCAACTGTAAAAGTGCACACACACACACAAACACAAAGTTTGCACATGTGCAATGGTTTTAAAGTTAAAAACCAGTAACTAAGTCACTGAAGCCAGTAGCTTGCCAGGGGGCTGCAGAAGCTCCATGTAGGCCCTCGGTAACAAACTGCTTTTCAGATCTATACAGGACAGGTATGAGCGCTTCAGCTACCTCCGACAGCAAATGTGGCTTCCTTCTACAACACACCAATATGATGCATTCTGGGGTGAGGATGGAGACCACCTAGAACAAGAAGCATGCCACCTTATTCATATTCAGTTCATTGGCGAATTTGTAGGTGGTGCCAGCAGCAATCTGTCCATACAAATATGCAACGAGGGGGCCTTGCACTGCAGGAAACAGGTTCCAAGTTTCTCCCCCACCGAGCTTAAAATTAAAGGCTCCCAGTCTATTAGCTTTCCTCAATACAGCTCTAATTGCTGACATAAGTAACCATTATTGCTGAAGGTATGGCAAGCAGTGTTCAGCAGAGGCAAGCTTCTACCACAATAAGCAGCTATATTTACAACAAGCAGGGAAACATGGAACCCTAGTGAAGAAATGATGAAACATCTCAAATCTAGCTGGGTGACAAGTAGAACGATTTCTACCAATAGAAAGGTCTAATTTACTGGCCTTGGAGCTTGCATGCACGTCAAGGTTTGGTAATATAAATCAAAGGGACACTCCAGTACTTTGAATGGAAGCACTCCTATTTGCCACCTACAAAAACACTGCAGAGCTCCTGTGTCTGCGCACACAGAACAAGGTATGGGGAGGGGATCTGGCGTGATAATCACGATGAATATCACAGGCTATGGAGCACAGTATTGCTTGAGGTGTTGGTAATGTTGCAACACATTCTGAGACTCACTTTCATATTCACGATGATGGGCGGGCAGGGGGAAAGAGAGAGGGGGAGAATTTCTGCAGTTCACCTTTATGGAGCAAGAGATAAAACAAATGTTGAAAATTCTGATAATATAGGATACCACAAAAGTGACTTGAAATCACAAGCGCAAAGAAGAAAAAGAACCACTCGTTCATGAAGTAGGCACAAGTGAGCAAACTACATTTTAAATGAGGGAGCTGGCCAGTAATAGATTGTCACAGGTTAGATATCCCCGATATGATTTGTTTTTGTTTGTACTGTCCCTTCTGTATCTGCACCAACAATTCGGTTTGGAGTCCAAATGTAGAATGCTATTCCTGCTAAGCTGCCTGGCAAGATTGGTGCAGAACAGTTTACAATATACATGATAAACTTTCCTGTAATCCACCATTAACAAGAATAAGCTGGTAATACTACAAGTCCCATCATGTGATTAAATATACAGTGCCTTCAGGTCCTGTGTCATTAAATTGACTAACACCCTTCGACCTACCTCACACACACCATTACTTTTAACTTCAACAGTTGAAAAGCTCCACAAACACCACTGCGATGCAGTCTAAGAAAACAAACACAATTTAAAGATACAGTGGTGCCAAGTAAACGGAAGGCACTGAGCCAATCCTGAGATTCAGATGACACTTTTGTGGTTTCGGATGTAATTTGAACCCTCAATTAGATTATTTCACCATATAGAATATAAAGAGCAATGTCACTTCCCTATAATCCACTACAGATAACATTCTTGTAATATCCCAAATTTAACCTACTAGTAATTGGCATCAGGGTATTACTTTTGTCATCCGATCCCCACTCCCCCTATTATATATATTACGCAATTCACTCAGAGAATCTATCATCAGGCAACTGCCTGCAAGTACAGATTACTGCAGGCACTGGTTACTGAGCAATGCCATTCCCGTCATCATCCATGCAGCATATTGGAATACAGTAGCTCCCATGACAACTGCAAAAATATATATACAGCAGTACAGTGGGAATTCTTTGAGGGGGTGCAAATTTTAAAAATTGCTACCAGCAAACCCACCAACATGGTACTTTTTAAAAAAATGAATTTTCGATCACTAAGTCCAGGGGATCAATTACAAGTCTGCATTTGTTTTGGTTTTCTTCTTTTGAAGCCAAAATTCTACTTCCTATTTTCAGAGCATTCAAAAGCTTTCCAAATGTCTGGTTCCATTTCCATCACACTCATACAATGCTCTGGCTACTCAACTTCAAGACTTTTTTGTAATAATAGCGAGCATTTCAAGTGTACAACGGCATTACCAGTGTACAGCAGAAGACTACATCTTCTATTTATATTGAAGGTACATTATCAATACATAGCAAGAAGTTTTGAAACTGAATTGCTAAAGGACAGCTAAGATGAGGTGCTTATTCTAAGAGTTATTTATGAAAGCGAGTAGATAGCATCTCTGACAATACAGAATTAGAGCTTAGGAAGGTGTCCATCTTTCTCATCCTACTGTAGAATAACCAACAACAAGCTGGCCAAGAACTTCAACCCAATAATGACAACTAGCCGAATCATTTCAAGGTGGACAGGATGGCAAATACACAAGTTATGTATTAATCAGCCACATCATTCTTGTGCCTACCTTTAAAATATTGAACCGCTTAAAGAGCTTATACTGTCAATGCCTCTTTAAAATAAATGTCAAACTTTTAACAAGAATTTGTATCAGTTTCGTTGAAGCTCATTTTCGTTCTATATTTTTTTAAAACAATAAACACCAATGACCATGGATATGGGAACCATCTTGGAACAAATACTGAGCCCAATTATTAAAATGATACCATCGCATTGAACACCCAATGTTAAATGGCTATTTCTGCTGATATTAATCCAGCTCACGCACACCATCAGGCATGGTAACCCAACAAGCAATTTCCCCATCAACATTCACACAAAGCATAAGACAAATAATCACAAGGATTTTAAAATTATTTGTTTTATGGTTAGATTTTTATTAGAAAATGTTCTAATGCTGACTTCTTTGGGAGGGGGGCCCTCAATTTTCTCCACACAATTCGTTAATGCAATGATCACGGTCTTCTTCAGACTGATGGTTAGTCCAAATTCATCGCAAGCTATTGAAAAGCTATTAAAAAGTTGCTTAAGTTCCACTTCACTGTGTGCACCAAGTACTGCATCGTCGATGAAAAGAAGTTAATTTATCAACAGATGTTTGGATTTTACTTTTTGGTCTTCGGCATGCAATATTGAAGAGTTTGCCATCTGATCTTGTATGGAGTAATCCACCTTCGGCGCTAGATGAGAAAGCATAATGAAGCAGCAGAGAAGAACATGCCAAAGTGTTTTGGTGCCAAAACACATCCCGGTTTGACACCACCACAGATTTCAACTGTCATATGGCTCACCATCGGATCGGATTGTAGCTTTTGTGCCATCATGGAAGGACTGAATCAGACTGGCAGAGTATGTTGACTGCACCAGAAGTAACACCATGCTAGAGGTTGTACACAAGTTTTGCTACCTAGAATCAACTATATTGGATAACTTAACTCTTGATGACAAGCTAAACCCTTGCATCAGAAAGACAGCAACTACATTCAGGTAACTGACAAAGCGTGTGTGGAATATCAGGAAATTAACATTAAACAGCAAGACACGGCAAGCGTGTTCTAAGCTCACTGCTGTATGGCAGTGAGACCTGGACCACTTATAGCTAGTATGAATGGACTAAACTATTTCCACACCTGCTGTGTCTGCCGTATCAAGTGGGAAGACAAAGTACTTGAGGAAGCCAAGTCTAATAACATTTCTCAAACACAAGACACCTTCGATCCTCTATAGATGACCAAGTCAGCGAAGATAGTCATATTCCAAAGGACCCTTTGTATGGAGAAGTTGAAGATGCTTCAAGGTCGCTGGTCCGACCTGGACTCGGGTTCATAGACATTTGTAGAAGGGACTTGAAAACTTTAACATCGATACCACAAGCTGGGGAAATGTGGCTAACAGCAGACCGAACTAGAGGGCTGTGCTGCATTGGGAAGCCAAAGCGTTGAACAGTGGTGGCGAAGAGGGAAAAGATAAGAGAACAAAGAGGAAAGCGCATCAAGCTTCAAGAGTTAATACTGTGTGGGCTGCATCATCTGGCCCTCTGATTTACACTTGCACCATCTGTGACAAGTACTGCTGCTCGACAACTGGACTCTTCGGCATAGCAAGTAACTGAACTGCTTTGGCGCCGAGGCCATCGCCTTTCATGACAGATGGTTGCCATATCCTTAAACGCACTGACTCGTACGGTTACACAATGCCATGGGTACCAGCAGCACTGACAGCGCCAAAGTAGCTTTCTTCAAATGCGTCCTTGGATGGTGATTGTGATTAAAAGGCTATTCCACTATAGGGAGCATCATAGCCGAGTCCAATCTGATTCTTGATCACCAGCCACACACAAACTTTGCAGCAGGATACCCAGTCAGGAACAGAAACCTCAGGGATCAGCTAGTTTAGCACAAACTAGGGACTAAATCTGGGATCGTCTTTCTCTTTGGAGAAAGGCCATACTGGATGGTGCATTTACCCAGAGCCACAAGGGAGGCAAACCTCCTGTTTTAAATAATGGTTACATGTGGGCTTTATGGAAGTTTTATGGGAATTACTTCAAGTTATGGGCCACTGAAATGGGAATTAGTTCTGTTTTCGTACCATTATTTCCAGTAAATTTCTTTAAATGTTTTGGCAGTGACAATGCTCATAATCTCTGTATAAAATCCAACGTTTTAAATTAGTGCAGAGTGAAGGATATTAAAGTATTCAATAAAGTAAGAGGAATGAACTTTAAAGGAACAAATTACCTTTTCTCATCCACTGTTCATAAGTAGATACAAAAAAAAAAAATCACTCCTGTTGGGTGGAAAGAGAGAAAGAGAAGATAAAAGATGCAAATAATCTATGCTTTGAAAGTGGCAGATTATTAGCACTTAGCCTGGTTTCTTCATGTTTGTTAAAGCGGATGGTACTTTACATAATATAGTGCAGTCCCTTCCCTCAACACAGCACCTGGCTTCAAACAGCTTTCAATCCTCGCACCTTTATTGGTTGGTACTCCACAGATCTTTAAGTCACTTCCATGGAACGATGCTTTACAAATATTTTGAAGTAACCAATACAAAAAGGATAGGTTATGGAAAACTTGGATCTGGTTTCATTTTTGATCAGAAAAAGTTTGATGATTTTATGAACACTATTATGGTCATTTCCCAGAAATGGCTGGCCAGTAATCAACAAGTGAGCCTGAGCAGATTCACCATTCATCACAACACCCAGCTCACAATCACAAAGCATCAAGTGCTGAAGAAGCGACAGATGAAATCACTTTATCTTACATAATGTGCAGCGTTACTATTGTTCCAATTCAGAACAGCAGAATGAAGAATACAGCAGCATGAAGACCACCACAACTGAATGAAGTTTAAAAAAAAACTGAATCACAGCAGAATTCAAAATTGAACTAGATTTGCTGACAGCAGTTTTGTATACAAGGAGTAAGAACAGCAGGAGGAGTGGAAGAGGAAGAAAATAAATCTATAAATAGATTTTCAAAAATGAATTAACTTTTTACAGAAACACTGTACACCAAGTGTGTTATGTTATATTATATTTAATAGTAGCATAGAAGAGGGATGGTGTAGCTTGAATTACTGTCTCAAGCCTTCACTGCAACAATGATGCTCACAAATTGTAAAGATCCCAATTCTAAACCCTAACAAGAGGACATACTGTATATTCCTGCAAATCAAAATGACCCAACTCAAGTTAAAGTCAACCTCAAGTCAGAAGCATTTTGTTGTATGCAAAAAATGTATTTATATATAAAAATACTAGTCCATTTCCCTCAATATTGCTTCAGAACTGAAGCTGGGTTGTACCTCACGCCCTATTCTATACCATGCCCCTGTCTGCTTTTCAGAGCCTGTCGCTCATGTCTAACCTCACGCTCCTCTTCTCTGCTGCCACTTCAATTCTTTTTTACCCTCCCTGCTTAACAAAACAAACCTTTAGCAGTCACTAAAAAGAAAACGGTATCACTGGATCACAATAGGGACTCAGTGATGTTATACTGCTAATAATGACACATAGTAGTGGGTGCTGCGCCAAAAACTATGAATATTACATCAACATGACTGCATAAACTGAAACCCGCCAAATCCTCACCCTCACTTAATTCACCTTTACCATTGGTCGAGGGTCCTGTAAATCAAAGAGGGAGCAAAATGCAGTTACACGGTTGCTATTGACCAAGGAGATTGCCTGAAAGTGACATTATAACAGTGACTATGAGCTTGATTGAAATTAGCACCGCATTCAAGATTACCACGGCTAACGGATGGGCTCAAAAGCGACACTCACCAGTTTTTAGTTGCAAGATAGAAGATAGAGCTACCACTGCATTCCAACAGTTGAAATCAACTGGGATTGTGATGCTCTGATGGCAGTTGCACTACTTTGGCCTGATCTAAGCTGCTGTGACATCACAGGAGTTAGTGACCTCAGGATAGATTCACCATCCCCAATTCTAATAAAAAAAATCTGGCTCCAAGGCACTTCAAATAACAATGGTGAGGAAAATTCAGGTCATTTTAAATGTTCCACACAAAACTTTGCACCAGCACTTAATACACCAAAAAGTATTTACATACCCCAACCCTTCATACATTTAAGGCAATTCCAAACACTAAAAATGCTGGCTTCCATTTTAGTTTATTTTTTTATAAAAAGGGATGTAAATAAAGCTACCAGTCACTTTTAAAAGGGGAGATTCCACTCCTTCCCTTCCTCCCTCCTCACTCATCCGCATTGGCTCCAGATGTTCCCAGCAGGTTAATAAGCGCCGGTGCACAGGGACAATCCCCACACACACAGAGCCTCGGCCTCCAATCTCTCTGGGAGCAGAGGCTCCGGGGGGGGGGGGGGGGGAGCAGACTTTGGGCCGAGGGGGAAGTTTATTCACCACAAGGACTGGCAGCACGGCCTGCGGGATTGCAGCAGGCCTGAAGAGGGAAAAGGCGCACAAAAAAAAAGGCGCCCGCACCCCGCTGAAAACCCGGGCTTTCCCCCCCCACACACACACCCCCCGCCAATTTCTTTCTTTCAGCCGCCATCACGTCGCTTCGATTTTCGCCCACCCTCCCCGCAAACATCCTTCGCCGACATACTCACAGACTCGAGCGGCTTTGCTGCGGTCTCCACCACCATCGCCCCCCCTTCTCTCTCTCTCTCTCTTTCGCTGTCCGCCTCCGCCGGTACCTCACGGGTTAACGGGCGCCTCGCCACCCCATCCCATCCGGGCCTCCCACCGCCCAACTGGAAATGACGTCTCCCGCGGCTGCGCAGGCTCAAGGCGGCCGCCTTGTCATCACGCACATGCGTACTACTTCCATTGTGTCCATTTGAAGGTTGGGGAGGTGGCCATCATTGATAAAGGCAACACAACCACCAAATAATAGCTGTAACTCAATGCTGCTTACAACAACTTGTGTTTAGATTTTGTTTTCGTTCCTGGGATGGGAGCGTCGCTGGCAAGGCCAGCATTTATTGCCCATCCCTAATTGCCCTTTGAGAAGGTGGTGGTGAGCCGACATCTTGAACCGCTGCAGTCCGTGTGGTGAAGGTACTCCCACAGTGCTGTTAGGGAGGGAGTTCCAGGATTTTGACCCAGCGACGATGAAGGAACGGTGATATACTTCCAAGTCAGGATGGTTTGTGACTTGAAGGGGAACTTGCAGGTGACGGTGTTCCCATGCGCCTGCTGCCCTTGTCCTTCTAGGTGGTAGAGATTGCGGGTTTGGGAGGTGCTGTCGAAGAAGCCTTGGCGAGTTGCTGCAGTGCATCTTGTAGATGGTACACACTGCAGCCGCGGTACGCCGGTGGTGGAGAGAGTGAATGTTTAAGTTGGTGGATGGGGTGCCAATCAAGCAGGTTGTTTTGTCCTGGATGGTGTCGAGCTTCTTGAGGGTTGTTGGAGCTGCACTCATCCAGGCAAGTGAAGAGTATTCCATCACACTCCTTACTTGTGCCTTGTAGATGGTGGAAAGGCTTTGGGGAGTCAGGAGATGAGACACTCGCTGCAGAATACCTAGTCTCTGACCTGCTAGGTATTCCACAGTATTTACGTTTCTGGTCAATGGTGACCCCCAGGATGTTGATGGTGGGGGATTCGGCGATGGTAATGCCATTGAATGTCAAGCAGTAATGGTTAGACTTTCGCTTGTTGGAGATAGTCATTGACTGGCACTTGTGTGGTGCAAATGTTACTTGACACTTATCAGCCCAAACCTGAATGTCATCCAGGTCTTGCTGCATGCGGGCATGGACTGCTTCATTATCTGAGGAGTTGTGAATGGAACTGAACACTGTGCAATCATCAGCAAAAATCCCCACTTCTGACCATATGATGGAGGGAAGGTCATTGTTGAAGCAGTTGAAGATGGTTGGGCCTAGGACACTGCCCTGAGGAACACCTGCAGTGATATCCTGGGGCTGAGATGATTGACATCCAACAACCACAACCATCTTCCTTTGTACTAGATATGACTCCAGCCAGTGGAAAGTTTTCCCCCTGATTCCCATTGACTTCAATTTTACTAGGGCTCCTTGATACCACACTCGGGTCAAATGCCTTGAAGTCAAGGGCAGTGACTCTCACCTCACATCTGGAATTCAGCTCTTTTGTCCATGTTTGGACCAAGGCTTTAATGAGGTCTGAAGTCAAGTGGTCCTGGCAGAACCCAAACTGAGCGTCGGTGAGAAGGTTGTTGGTGAGTAAGTACCACTTGATAGCACTGTCGACGACACCTTCCATCACTTTGCTGATGATTGAGAGTAGACTGAATGGGCGGTAATTGGCCAGATTAGATTTGTCCTGCTTTTTGTGGACAGGACGTACTTGGGCAGTTTTCCACCTTGTCGGATAGATGCCAATGTTACAGCTGTACTGGAACAGCTTGACTAGAGGCGTGGCTAGTTCTGGAGCACAAGTCTTCAGCACAATAGCTGGGATGTTGTCGGGGCCCATAGCCTTTGCTGTACCAGTGCGCTCAGCCATTTCTTGGTATCACCTGGAGTGAATCGAATTGGCTGAAGACTGGCTTCTGTGATGGTGGGGACCTCAAGAGGAGGCCGAGATGAATCATCCACTCGGCACTTCTGGCTGAAGACGGTTGCAAACTCTGCAGCCTTGTCTTTTGCACTTGAGTGCTGGGCTCCGCCATCATTGAGGATGGGGATATCCATGGAGCCTCCTCCTCCCGTTAGTTGTTTAATTGTCCACCACCATTCACGACTGGATGTGGCAGGACTGCAGAGCTTTGATCTGATCCGTTGATTGTGGGATCGCTTAACTCTGTCTATAGCATGCTGCTCCCGCTGTTTAGCATGCATGTAGTCCTGTATTGCAGCTTTCCCAGATTGGCATCTCATTTTTAGGTACGCCTGGTGCTGCTCCTGGCACCCTCTTCTGCACTCCTCATTCAACCAGGGTTGGTCCCCTGGCTTGATGGTAATGGTCGAGTGAGGGATATGCCAGGCCATGAGGTTACAGATTGTGGTGGAATACGATTCTGCTGCTGCTGATGGCCCACAGTGCCTTTAACATAGTAAAACGTCCCAAGGAGCTTCACAGGAGTATTATAAGTCAAAAAATTTGACACCGAGCCACATAAGGGGAAATTAGGGCAGATGACCAAAAGCTTGGTCAAAGAGGTAGGTTTTAAGGAGAGTCTTAAAGGAGGAAAGAGGTAGAAAGGTGGAGAGGTTTAGGGAGGGAATTCCAGAGCTTAGGGCCTAGGCAACAGAAGGCATGGCCATCAATGGTTGAGCGATTATAATCAGGGATATCAACAGCAACTTGCATTTATATAGCGTCTTTAACGTAGTAAAACATCCCAAGGTGCTTCACAGGAGTGCTATAAGACAAAATAAATTGACACAGAGCCACGTAAAAAAAAGAAAGACTTGCATTTATATCGCGCCTTTCATGACCACCGGACGTCCCAAAGTGCTTTACAGCCAATTAAGTACTTTTGAAGTGGATTCACTGTTGTAATGTGGGAAACATGTTAGCCAATTTGCACACAGCAAGATCCCACAAACAGCAATGTGATAAAGACATAAAAGCCACATAAGGAGAAATTAGGGCAGGTGACCAAAAGCTTGGTCAAAGAGGGAGGTTTTAAGGAACATCTTAAAGGAGGAGAGAGAGGTGGAGAGGTTTAAGGAGGGAATTCCAGAGCTCAGGGCCAAGGCAGCTAAAGGCGAGGCCACCAATGGTGGAGCGATTATAATCAGGGATGCTCAAGAGATTGGAGGAGTGCAGATATCTCGGCTGGGGGGGCGGTTGTAGGGCTGGAGGAGATTACAGAGATTACTTACATTCAAATGTGACAAGCCTCACTGATTGCCATAATAATACAATATATATATATATATGTTTACACAAAAGCAGTTAGCAACAGAGGTGTTTTAGAAAAGGCATAAGAGTGCAGAAGACATGGTAATTATTGTTCTGATGAAAGGTCATTGACCTGAAACGTTAACTCTGATTCTCTCTCCACAGATGCTACCTGACCTGCTGAGTATTTCCAGCATTTTCTGTTTTTATCATTGTTTTCTTTCCGTGCATACCCCAAGAACAGTTTGATGCTTGACACCTGTTTTGATGCATTTATTTGGCACTTTGGAGCCTATTGTAATTCTGAGTGTGAATCTCAGTATATTATTTTTAATTAAAATGCGCCATCAGTCCAACTCTACTGCCTCTTTTATTTCCAAGCCTCGACAAATCTACAAGTACAGTGACAGAAAGTATCAAAAAAGACAGCTATTTATCACTTCTTTGGGGACAAGCAGTAAATAAACACACCTGGAAACGGGACTCTGAGTAACCAGTCGCTCATTTTACTTTTTTTTTGTTCAAGTATGTGTCTAACAAATAATGGGAGAAAGTAAGTTCTGAGTGGTTCTAGTCCCCTCCTCCAACCTATCTGGTTGACAGGCTCCAGACCGAATGATCTCATTGGTTGATACTGACAGTCTTCAATGCCTGTGGAAAATGTTGATTTTTCTTGTAAAATGGTGACAAGCTGACATGAGTTGGAAAACTGACTGTCAGTTTCTAAAGCTGACGGTCGACATGGATGCATGCAATTTTATTGACTATTAAAATTATTATTAAAACAATAGAAATTATTGTACAATGTATGTCATTCAAAAGTACAAAATCAGGGCAAAGTCACATTGGGCATTCACTTTGCCCAATAATATCACTGAAATTTACTGTTTAAAATTTAATCACTACTTTGAAAGGGAGATATAGCGTATAATATTAAATGCTATAAATATTAAAGCTGCAGGTGTCTTTGCAAATACTGTATGTGGGTAGAAAATCCTGGCTGAGCACTAATCTGGCAGGAACAGTGTGACGTGGGAGATCCCAGTCTGAAATTCCAATTTTACATAAACTATTAACTGTGAGCTCCTTCAGAACCAATGGCCATACTGACCAGTGAATTTAAAGCACTGCTGCAGCTTTTTAAAGAACTGCAGCAGCTATTTAAAGCAGTCTGATGTAAAATGAACAAAAGGGATGAGTTTTCACGCTATTTCTCTCCCATGGAAGGTTCCAGACATTGCAAGGGCGCATTTATGAATGGTACTCTCGAGGTCCAGCTACAAAGGAAGGTTCTCCTAGTTGGCATTGAAGGGCATTCTCCCCAGACAAGAGCTATCTTAAACATATGGCAGGAAATAGCTGTCAAGGTGATTGATCCCTGCGCAACCCATGAGATCTGGCTGCAAATATACCACAAAATCATACACCTGAGGAAAGATATCAAGGTAATGCGACCCGGCACTTTCCTATAGAAAGCATCGGCCTGAAAATATGTCCTCAGAAATGGTTACTCTTTTATTAATCACACCTGCAAAGTTTCCACACAATCGTAGAGCCCGTTGAATGTGTAGTGTGCACGGCCATACAGCAGCATGGCACACAGACAAGCTGGAATCTACATTTGAAATTCTTACCACATTGAAATCTTAAAGATTTTTGGCTATTTGAGGAATTTCAGGGAAATTTATTTTACGATGTTGCTATTAATTCAACACTTTTGGGGTCCAATCCAGCCAACACATGAGCTACCTGGGAAAGCCTATTCAACACAACAGCCAGAAACAGACAAAGTATCTGTCAGAAAGGTGTTTCTAACCTATTATAATTAGTTTGAGATAATGTGGGTTCACTAAGCTATTCTGACATCAGTTCACACATATTGGGCTGGACTTTGATACTGGAGGCGTGATGGAGGCGGGACTACAATTTTCAGGGTTGTAGTCCCGCCTCCATCGAGTTGTGGCCAACCCATGCGATTTTCACTTGATTGACCTTGTTGAGCATGCCCAGCGGGCTCAGCAGGCCAATTAAGGGCCACCCAGCAACAGGTGACGTCACAGATTGAAATTTCATCTGTCAAGAGCTTTTGACAGATGAAATATCAGCGTTTGACAGCTCTTTGAAGCTGTCAAACACTGACAATCTGTACTCCAAGTTAATTCCTTCCTCTCAGGCTGATTTAGAGATCTCTCCAGAACAGAAAGCTGAATGCTGCAACTTGTGACAGTTCGCGGCCATTCTGCTTTCTGTGCCGGTGAGATGAGGGACTCCCGAGACCCGAAGGAAGGAAGGCTGTAAAGGTAAGAAAAGGTAAGTAAAACTTCTTTAAACACTTTACACACACCATACACACTTACCTCTGCACTCATGCACCCATCACTCACCTGAACACCGGACACCTCGAACCCTCCAAGCCCTTCAGCCCGACGGTCCGCCTCGCTAACTTGGCGTGGTTTGGAGCTATCAGGAATCCCACACTTCAGGGATAAAAATAGGGATTAGGCTAAAAACTGCCTGTTAACTACCTGTTAACAGGCAGTTAATTGGCACTAATCCCCTTCCCGCCTCGGGGAGGCGGCTCCCAGCACAGGTCGGGTATCCGCCTCCTTTGAAACGGGCATGGAGGCGGGCTGGGGGCGGGATGGGTTCATGCCCCCCGATTTCGAGATTTTAATCCCCCACATGCCTCCAATCCCGCCTCCACGGCCCAATGAAAATCCTGCCCATTATGTTGAAATGGCTTTATTCACGAGACCCCCGGGGCCAGCTATCAGGACTCCACACCAGGGAGGGCAGTAGCAGATTTAATTGGTATCTCAAATGGCCAATCCCCAGACATGGAGAGCTGGGGACTGGTCAGAGGCCTCAATCCATTACAGCAGTCATCAATCCAGCTTGCCGAAGATAGGAGAAATGTACATGAGGGCACATGGGAGATTGCAGTATCCAGCATATACAATCTGGAGCTTCATTATTGTGGATCGTGCTATTGTATGACTAGATATTGTGTAGTAAAAGGACCGGTGACGTTGAACCCAAGAGAATATCTCGTGCAGACCTGAAATTTGTTACAAAGAGCTTCAGACAGCAAACCCTTCCAACACACTCCAGCTGAATGAAGCCACTACAACTACAGTTACTGTTACACAAGATGGCTGCAGGCTAGGCAAATATCTGTCACTGTACATACTCCTTAAACATACAACATCTGAAGGCGACTTCTCTGCTTCCAGAGCCTGATGGCATATAATAAAAAGGGAATACACTCAAACTGGAGGGCCCAGAAATGACCTGCCCTTGACTCCCTTTGAGGAGGGCACATTGGATATCCTTGTCGACACAAGCTTCAGTGGTGTAAGGGGTGTAAGCCAGAGGTCTTACCCAAGCTCAGGGTTATTGCCACCCTGCTCTTGTTATGCTTTATCCCCCTACTTGCTCACTGACATACAGGCATAAAAACATTACACACGTATATTGCAATGAAAGCTCTGTTTGAAATGTCTCTTGGAGTCAGCAATGTAACAGATTTGAGGGCAGACTCATTATGCCTTCAGCTGAATGAAATCTGGATGCCCAATGAAGCTCTTGCACATTCTGTGCTAGAGTAAACAAGACAGGTGGACAACCAGGTCCATATATTTGAGCAATGTATAAAGCAGGCAGGGATGCCAGGGATGTAAATTCACTACTTTAAGACACCCTTTTGCCCAGTTCCCACCAGTGACAGCACTTTCATCAGCAGGGATGTCTACACTGTAGTAGCAGGAAGTGTTTTTTTGTAACATTCCTGCTAATGACAACATCTTTTCTTTTAATTTTGTTCAGGAGCGTCTGATTCTTTTGTCACATTAGAATCGCCCATAATCAAGGCTATTGGTTTGCATGGAAAAATGACAGCATGCGATCCCAAAAATACCGGCAAATATCTTGGAATCCAACTAATAAAAATGAAATTTGATCAGCTGAGTCACGGTAAACCAATGTCCCTACTCATAATATGACAGTAACTCTGAAAATGACACTACATTTTAACAATCATTTAACTTTGTTGATTAATAATTATAATGATAAGAAGAACGGTGCTTTTTACTAAAACTAAATATAGCAGAAAAAATGAGTGGCTTGGCTGGAAAATAATATTTCTACTCCACTGAGGAAAAGGGGAAAAGAGCAATAGTGTTTCCAGCATTGGAATCTTAAGACACCAATGTCATAGAGTCATAACGGCACAGAAAGAGGCCATTCGGCCCATCGAGTCCGTGCCGGCTCTCTGTAGAGCAATCCAGTCAGTCCCATTCCCCCGCTCTATCCCCGTAGCCCTGCAAGTTTATTTCCCTCAAGTGCCTATCCAGTCTCCCCTTGAAAACATCGAGTGTCTCCACTTCCACCACTTCCGTCGGCAGCGAGTTCCACGTCCTCACCACTCGCTGCGTAAATAAGTTTTCGCTCACATCCCCCCTGTATCTCTTGCCCAAAACCTTAAATCTGTGTCCCCTAGTCCTTGTACCATCAACTAGTGTAAACAGCCTTTCCCCGTCCAGCCTATCCAAACCCATCATAATCTTGTACACCTCTATCAAATCACCCCTCAACCTCCTTTGCTCTAATGAAAACAAATCCAGCTTCTCCAACCTGTTCTTGTAGCTAAGATCCCCCATCCCCGGAACCATTCTGGTAAATCTCCTCTGCACCCTCTCAAGGGCCTTCACATCCTTCCTAAAGTGTGGTGACCAGAACTGGACGCAATACTCCAATTGTGGCCTAACCAGTGCTTTATAAAGGTTCAACATAACTTCTTTACTTTTGTACTCAATACCTCCATTTATGAAACCCAAGATCCCATGTGCTTTGCTAACCACACACTCAATATGTCCTACCACCTTGAGGGATCTCTGCACATTAATTCCCAGGTCCCTCTGTCCCTGCACACTCTTTAAAACTGTGCCATTAAGTGTATCTTGCCTCTGCCTGTTCCTTCTGCCAAAATGCATCAACTCACACTTCTCTGTATTAAATTCCATCTGCCACTTGTCTGCCCATTCTACTGAACTTTCTATGTCCTGTTGCAGGCAATTGGTGTCTTTTTTTTTTGATGAGAGTCATCACTACTGGGCATTGTTGTGTCGGAACCTTTTTTACCTAGACACAATTTGAACTCAGAACTCAGAGATTCAAACATGAAGTGCTTTATTCGAAGGGAAAGGGAAGTTCTGGAGAGTTCCGAACAAAGAGAGCTAAACTTAATCAAGAGAACACCCAACCATTTATCTGCTGTGACAGCGCCACCACAGGTGGGAGGAGAACACACAATACATGACATATTCCTCCCCTCTTAAATGGAAGGTCCACATTATTCCTCAACAGGTAAGTTACTTTCAATGCACTCAACTAACCTAGGGTAGAGGTAGACTGCCTCAACCCCTGACTTTACCCTGGGGTTTATTCTGCCCCAGTCTTGTGGGTAAGTCGCTAAGCCTACAGGTCCAAGCGTCTTGGAGGCCGCCGCTCTCTGACAGGATACCGGCGGTCATCGCTGGCTTCCACAGCAGTAGGCATTGACACAGGCCTAGATGGAGAAGGTGCCTGTGTCAGTCGAAAGTCAGGAGTTTGCACAGGTGGAACATGTAGTGTATGTAACCTGTACCACCTTAAGAGGATACCTTAAGGTGATGGACTACTTTTTGATGGCTCCTGTACATTGTAGTACCGGTGGTGACCACACCGGTATATAAACCCTGCGGAGCAAAGTGTATCCCAGTTCAGCCCTGACCTTCAATCACTAAAGACCTGTTTAATTATTTCTGTAGTCTGTGTCCTGTTATTCAGCATAACTACATTTGAAAACACAGACTCAACAGTGGCGACGAGTCTGATCTTACCTAGCGGCAGTTGCATCAAAGGAAGCTTCGTCCTCTGAAATGGTCGTCGAACAAGGACATCCACCCTCAACATCCTGCTGGGCACTGCATCGCACGGGAGGCCATCGGGAACCCAGGTTGGTTTCTGGCCACGAAGTCAAACATCAGTGAACATCCCTTCGACGACAGCGGCGGGTAAGCCCGATCGAGCAGCACGGGGAGGAAGTCGGCCGAGTTGTCAGTAAGAGAAGGGGAGGGAAATGACGAAAAGGGCGGAGAACATGACCGCAGCCGGTGTCAGGGGCCGGACTGCAATCGGGGCAGAGATGCGCAGCAGCCAGAAAAGCGTTTATGACCACAAGGACCGCGGGAGCGGCGGGGAACAAGAGCAGCAGCGTAGGGGAAAATAAAGGACCGCTGGGAGGCGTGAATGGCAACAGCGCGGGAATCGCCATTTTGAGTCGGCGGGGGAAGAAGACAAGCGCGGGAAAAGCCGCCAAGCGCGGGAAGCCGCCATTTTGAAAAATAAATACATTAAAATAAAATAATAATCATATCCGAAGGAAAGGAAACTCAACAAGGATGCCAAAAACGGGTAACATCACTGCTTTTGATAACGATGTGGAAGATTGGGCCACTTATGTGGAACGCATCGAAGTTTACTGTACAACGAATGAGGTACCGGAGGATAAGAAAGCACTAACCCTATTAAACTCGATGGGTGCGAAGACGTACGGGTTATTAAGGAACCTTGTAACACCAGATAAACCGGTAGGGAAGAGTTTTGTGGATATTGTTACTATCCTGCAAGAGCATTTAATCCCCACGCCGCTGCTGATAGCGGAACGATTTAAATTCTACAAAAGAATTCAACTTAAAGAAGAAAGCAACGCTGAATTCCTAACCGAACTGCACAAGTTATCAAAGTACTGTCAGTTCGGTACAGGACTAGCAGACACACTGAGAGATAAGTTTGTGTGTGGGCTCCTAAGGGAAGGAACCCAGAAGCGACTGCTAGAGGAAAAGGACCTTACGCTGGAAAAAGCTTTCAGCATTGCAGCATCGCACAAGGCAGCAGCACGAGGCGCTGCAAAGATACAGCAAAGGCCATTGGAATTCAGCACCAATGAAATGGCATTGGGCGCAGTAAAGTGCTATCGTTGTGGAAGGACAACGCATGACCAGAACCAGTGCTGGTTCAAAGATAAAGAATGCAGGCAATGTGGCAAACTTGGTCACATAGCAAGAGTATGCCGGTCAGGAAAGAAGACCAGCAGCAAAAAGTCGCCGCAGGAGAAGTACAAAAAAGTACACAAGGTGACAGAGAACAGTTCGGATGAACAGAAGATGGATTCAGACTCCAGCAGTAAGGAACTGGGTTGTCTAAAAATACATAATGTGGGTAACACAGCAGACCACCAGACTATCTGGGTTATGCTTCGGATAGCAGGAGTCCAAGTGAAGATGGAATTGGACACTGGATCGGCATTAACCGTCATGAATAGGCAAGATTACAAAAGGTTATTCTCGCACATTCCCCTGAGGGATACGGAGATTGTATTGAAAACGTACACGGGGTAAATAGTATACCCCAAAGGAAAGATAAAAGTAAATGTGGTCTACAATGGTAAAGAAAGTCAGAAAATGGACTTGTATGTGTTACCTGTTCCTGGGATTGAGCCCTGTTCCTGGGACTAGGGACAGGGTCACTGGCAAGGCTTGGAAGCTAAGCAGAGCCAGGCCTGGTTAGTACCTGGAGGGGTGACCAGCAGGGAAGACCAGGTGCAGAAAGTCACAGAAGGAGCCCCGCGGAGGGGCGGTTGGTGAGAAGGTCACGGAAGGAGGAGCGGCTGGTGAGCAGGCCCGGGCGTTGGGCTGAAGATTGTCAGACAGGAGGAATGGTGGAAATGGAATGGCGGCGCGCACCGACGCAGTGGCTTTGCTTCTCCCAGTCATGGGAGCTTGCAAGATCACATTTTGTTGTTCATGTACTTGTGCAATGACAATAAAGTTGAATTATTAATTATTATTATTACTGGGACGGGAATGGATCCAGAGAATAAATGTGGACTGGCATTCCATACAAGCACTGACTGTAGATGCCTGTAAGGAGGACGACGTCAAACCTAAACGACTGTCCAAAATATTAGACGATGCTAAGGAGGTGTTCCAACAGGTACTGAGAACACTGAAAGGAATTACGGCAAACATCAAAGTTGAAGAACATGCAAACCCAAAATTTTTCAAAGCCAGACCGGTACCTTATGCGATACGACCTGCTGTGGAAGCAGAGCTGGAAGGGCTAGAACGTTCAGGGATACTGTCCAAGGTGGACTGGAGCGAGTGGGCCACACCCATTGTTCCTGTCATGAAGCGTTCGTTGAGCAACAAGCCGGGGGAACCCGGGAAGGTTCGCATCTGTGGCGATTTCAAGATCACTGCTAATCCGGTTCTTCACACGGTGCAATATCCGCTTCCGCGGATTGAAGATACCTTCGCTTCGCTGTCTGGCGGGAAACACTTCACCAAGATAGACCTGGCGCAGGCGTACCTACAGATGGAAGTTGATGAAGCGTCACACCAGTATCTCACGATCAACACACATAAGGGCTTATATCGGTATAATAGACTGGTTTTTGGAGTGGCATCGGCTCCAGCGATTTGGCAAAGGGCCATGGAGCAGGTATTGCAGGGAATCCCAGGCACACAATGCTACCTGGACGACATCCTGATTACAGGAGATGACGATAAGGATCACCTCGCGAATTTGGAGCAGGTGCTCATCAGATTGAAAGAATATGGGCTCAGAGTTAATCGCCAGAAATGTGAGTTCTTTCAAAAGCGAATCTCGTACTGCGGCCACGTCATTGACCAGGAGGGGCTCCATAAGTCACCTGACAAGATCGAAGCTGTTGTGAAAGCTCCCGCTCCGGAAAATGTATCCCAGTTGAGGTCGTTCCTTGGGTTGGTTAACTATTACCACAAGTTTCTTCCAAATTTATCCACGGTGTTACACCCGCTAAACACTCTTTTGCAAATGGGAATACCATGGAAGTGGAGCGATGATTGTAAGCGGGCTTTTCAAAAGAGCAAGGCACTGATCACCTCTAAGGAAGTGTTGGCTCACTTTAACCCAACGCTGCCTATTCGCTTAGCTTGTGATGCTTCTCCATATGGTATCGGGGCAGTGCTCTCACATAAGTTTCCAAATGGCTCGGAAAGGCCAGTCGTGTTCGCATCCAGATCATTGACCTCCGCTGAGTGCAACTATGCTCAGATAGATAGGGAGGCTCTCAGCCTCGTGTGGGGAGTTAAGAAATTTACCCATTACCTGCAAGGCCAAAAGTTTACGCTGCTGACAGATCACCAGCCGTTGGTTTCCATCTTCAACCCTAAGAAGGGTGTTCCGGTAATGACGGCGCAGAGGCTTCAGAGATGGTCCCTTTTCCTAGGGGCACATCAATATGATATTGAATTCAAAGGTACAAAGCAACATGGTAATGCTGATGGGCTGTCGCGCCTGCCACTACCTACAGCAGAAGAGGCACCGGCAGTTGACCCTGTCGAGATATTTCACTCGACCATCATCGAATGCTTACCAGTCACCAATGCGGGTATTGAGAGAGAGACCCGAAATGACCCGACACTGTCTCGGGTCTACGACTTGACAGTGAAGGGATGGCCAGCACATGGCGAACCACTGTTACCAGCATTCTCAGCCAGACGAGAACAGCTGTCCGTATGTCAAGGAACATTGATGTATGGAACAAGGGTGATTATTCCTCCTAAATTAAGGGAGAGAGTTCTGAAAGAATTGCATGAAGGTCATCTGGGGGGAGTCAAGATGAAAAGCCTTGCTAGGGCTTATGTGTGGTGGCCAGGTATCGACAAACAAATAGAGGATCTGACTAAAAGCTGCTCAGGGTGCCAGAAAGTTCAAAATGCACCTCCAATTGCACCGCTGCATCCGTGGGAATGGCCTTCAACCCCATGGCAACGTGTGCATATCGACTTTGCAGGTCCATTCATGGATTCCATGTTTTTGATAGCAGTAGACGCACAATCTAAATGGCCAGAAGTGATTAAGATGTCGACCACTACCTCTGAGAAGACGATCGCAGTTCTAAGAACCATATTTGCAAGGAATGGGTTGCCGGAACAAATATGTTCAGACAACGGACCACAGTTCGTGTCAGAAGAATTCCAGAAATTCATGAAAAAGAATGGGGTGAAACACTATACATCTGCCCCATATCATCCGGCTACAAATGGGTTGGCCGAGAGACTTGTACAAACGTTCAAAAAGGCGATAAAGGCCACGAGTGAAGACCATATTCCACTACAACACAAGGTGGACAATTTCCTGATGGCGTATCGAAACGCCACGCATGCAGTGACAAATCAAAGCCCTGCCATAATGTTCTATAACAGGAGGTTGCGGTCCCGGTTGGATTTGTTAAAACCTAATGTGCGAAGGGAAGTCGAAAACAAGCAATTCCAGCATGTAAATAACAAGGCCACTCGTAGTTTCGAAATAGGACAACCAGTGTTGGCCAGGGACTATAGGGATGATAAATGGCAATCCGGAACAATTCGTGCCCGACAAGGACCCTTGATGTACACGGTAGACGTTGGAGAGAACTTAATACGACGTCATGCTGACCAACTTGTGGAATCGAGAACAAGGGTCGACCCCATGTCTACGGCAGAGACACCAGTTGAAGAATTTATTGAGCCTGTAGCATCTACCTCAGATTCGAACGTACATGATGATGTTCAATCCATAGAAGATCAAATGGGTGAGTCATCCCAGCAACGAGAACCAGAGACCCCTGAAAGGCGTTATCCAGCCCGGATCAGGAGGCCTCCTCAGAGACTGAATCTTTGAACAGTTTTGTGTGAAAATTGTATATATGTTATCCATGTAATGTTTAATTTGGGGTGTACACTATTAAGCTAAAAGGGGAGGAATTGTAGTGTACATAACCTGTACCACCTTAAGAGGATACCTTAAGGTGATGGACTACTTTTTGATGGCTCCTGTACATTGTAGTACTGGTGGTGACCACACCGGTATATAAACCCTGCGGAGCAAAGTGTATCCCAGTTCAGCCCTGACCCTCAATCACTAAAGACCTGTTTAATTATTTCTGTAGTCTGTGTCCTGTTATTCAGCATAACTACATTTGAAAACACAGACTCAACAGAACAGTCTCTTTGACTTCCTGTGTTGGAGAAGAGCACTGTGGCAAAGGATGCTGGTTTGCGGTATCATCCGGAAACAGTTCAGGCCAACCAGCCGTTGGAGCCTCTGTGGCTGTCTCTGCTCCTAGCAACAGTTGATCTGTGTGTCTTCTCCAGATGACGTCCTCAGCAGTCTCAACCGTGTAAGACACAGGGCCCGTCTGCGCGATCACCGTAGCAGGAACCCATTTCGGTCCAGTGTTGTAGTTTCGAGCTAGGACGTGCTCTCCCGGATGAAACCGTCTCTCCTTGGCTCTTTTCTCTCTCTTTTCAACTTGAGCTTGTTGTTGATGATGGACAACCTGCTCTGCCCTTGGAGGTTTGAGTAAGTCAAAACTTGTCCGCAACTGCCTCTTTATCATGAGCGAAGCGGGGGAAGTTTTGGTTGTGGCATGCGGCTCGTTCCTGTAGGACAACAGGAAGCTGTTCAGACATTGGTGGATTGAGCCCTGACCTTGCGATGCCTTCAAGGCGTGCTTCAAAGTTTGCACGAACCTTTCTGCCTGGCCGTTAGTAGAGGGATGATAGGGCGCAGACCTGGGCCCCGATTTTCGGCTTGTGTGGGGAATGGTCAGATTTCCCCGAATGTGGGGTTTCCGACACACATAAAAAAGTGTCAGCCAGCTCCACGCAATTTTCCCTCAAGTGGCCAATTAATTCCCAGCATGTGGGAAGCCTTGCTAATTGTCCAATTCGAGTCTGAAATCCCCACACTATGATGTCATCATTTGTGGTGCTTTCAAAGTGTCCAGCAAGCTTCTCCACCTCTGCAGGCTTCTCAACCACTCTTGCACAATGGCAGAGGAGCCTGCACCAGCTGCTGTCAGCGGCAGAGGCCGAGCTGCCTTCAAATTCGACGAGGCTTCACTGCAGGCATTATTGGATGGGCTTAGGGCCCACAGGGAGGTCTTCTTCCCTAGGTCAGGGAGGAAGAGGCCTCCCACTGAGACCAGTGCTGCATGGATGCAGGTGTCAGCAGATGCCAACTCGCTGGGAGTCACCAGAAGAACCTTGGCATTACATCTCTAACTCCTTCCTTTACTCCCCCACAGTACCATCCAGAGCCCCCGTCCTCACTGTGGAGGAGGAAGAGGCTGTGCAGCCAGACTCCTCAGAGGAAGCTCCAACCTCTGAGGGCGCAGCATCAGCAGAAGTAAGCGCACCCAGCACCAGCGCAGACACTCACACCTCGGGGGGACCTTCGGGACATAGAGTAGTGTCACCTGGTGTTTCACAGCTCACAAGTGAGCCTCAGCAGATTCTGGAGACAGGGACAGCAGTGGAGAGTCCTCGTCGGAGGGCGCAGGACTCTGCCAGCTCAGCTCAGCTGTGCTGCATGATGACCCTCTGCCTCTGGGTCCATCTGCAAGAGAAGAGGTGATGGATCTCCATGCACAGATGCAGGAGTCTCTGGCAGGTTTTGTCTCCAGGATCGCTGCGAGTGCTGAGCAAATGGAGGAGTCCATAGCGACCATGAGCAGAGCCTTTGTGGAGTCATTGGCGCATGAATGCATCACCATGGAAAGGTTGGCAACCTCCATGCAGGAGATAACTCGCCAGGGTACGGGAAACATGGTGAGTGCTCATAAGAGAATGACATCTCTTGAGGAGCGTTGGCCATCTGTTGAACAGAGAAACCAGATCTTCATGGAAGTCCTTCTGAGTAGGACTGCCAGTGCAGAAACGAGTCCCACTGGCCCCCTAAAGCGCAGCAAGGTGCTCTCAAGCCACTTCCAAGCGCTGGCCCCTTCTGGCCTGTGCAGCTTCAGGTGAGTGAGCAGCAGCCTGGTGCTCCTGGTGCTCATCCTGCTGTTCCTGGTTCTGCTGCTGCCGCCTCTGCTGTTGGAGATCCTCTAATGCCAGGAAGGGAACGTCCCAAAGGCCTCCCATGCTTTTGGCAGATGCCTCCGTTTAGGGGGCGCTGAGTTAGGGTGGTGAGAGGGGCTTCCCAGGAGCTCACACTGGAGAAGTGTGTGAGGCTCCAACTTTCTGCAGCTGCTCCTAAGGCTTCAAAAAGTTCCCCCAAGCCTTGATCAACAAGGTCCTGCAGCCTGCAAATGCTGCCTATTTAAATCTCTTCAGCCCTCAGCGACCTGCTGCTGCAAGCAAGCAAGCCAGCTGTTTTCACGCCAGCTCTCATCGGCGGGGTTCCCCGCAGGCGGGTTTCAGGTGGGGAAAGCCCCAAAGGCGCAACGGCACGGGAAAATACACTTCAACAAGCAGATAATTGCTTGTTAGTGCTCGGACGACCAGTCCCGCCAGCAGCGGCCGGGACTGAAGCGGGGCGCGGGCGCGAGTAAAAAGGCAGTCCGAAAGTCGGACGGGGCGGGGAATCAGGCGGGGGGGGGTCCTGACCCGCTTTTTCGCTGATTTTCGGCCCCCGGCCGCATGAAAAGCCGCCCAACGGCGGCCAGAAAATCGGGGCCCTGATGTGTTGGACACCATCCACATGCAGGAAGGTTGCAAACTCCTGTGATACAAATTGTGGACCGTTGTCACTTACGAGTTGTTCCGGTGAGCCATAACGGCTGAACATATCACCAAGTTTCTCAATTGTTTTCTCTGCCGTGGTAGACCTCATCACAGCGACCTCCGGCCACTTGCTACGAGCGTCCACAACCACATCTTCTCTTCGAAAGGACCGGCGAAGTCCACATGTACTCGCTGCCACACTTCTGCAGGCCAATCCCAGGGGTGTAGGGTTGCCAGCTGTGGAACATTCCGGATCCTTTGACATGGGGAACATGTTTTGGCTTTCTCCTCAATATTCCCATCGAGACCTGGCCACCAGAAGTAGCTTCTTGCCATTTCCTTCATCCGAACCATCCCACTGTGGCCTGTATGAAGTTGTTGCAGTATAGGTTCCCTCAGAGGTGGCGGAATGATGACACGGCGTCCCCAAAGAAGACAACCTGCTTGGACGGAGAGCTCATTTCTTTTTGAAACATAAGGTTTCAAACTAGGAGAATCTCCTATAGCTCTCCCTCGAATGACATCGTCCATTACCTCAGACAGGACTGGATCGTTGCGGGTGTACCTTCGCACCTGAACTGCAGTGACAGGTGCTCCCTCCACTTGTCTAAAGTAGAAGATGTCTATCTGATGAGGCTCTGGGGGAGTAACAGGCAAGGGTAGCCTTGAGAGACCGTCTGCGTTGCCGTGCAAGTCTGATTTGCGATATTTGATGTTGTATGTGTGTCCTGACAACAGTAAAGCCCACCTTTGCATCCTGCTTGCAGCGAGAGATGGAATTCCAGTGTGGGGCCCGAAGATTGAAGTCAATGGATGGTGGTCCGTCATGAGTGTGAACATTCTCCCAAACAGGTATTGATGAAATTTTTGAATTCCAAAAACGATTCCCAAGGCCTCGCGCTCGATCTGCGCATAGTTACTCTCGACCTTGTTCAAGGTGCGTGATGCGAAGTCGATAGGTTTCTCTTCACCCGAAGGCATGATGTGGGATATGACTGCTCCCACACCATATGGTGATGCATCACATGCTAGCTGCACGGGTAGCTTTGGGTCGAAGTGTGTCAGGACCTCCGATTTCAGCAATGCTTTCTTTGCTTGGGCGAAAGCTTCGTTGCACAGTTCAGTCCATTTCCATGTTTTGCCTTGACATAGCAACTGATGTAACGGCTTCAGCAATGTTGCTAAGTCTGGAATAAACTTCCCATAGTAGTTAAGTAGCCCCAGAAATGAACGTAACTGGCTCACATTCTGGGTTGCTGGGGCCTCCACGATCGCCTTGACCTTTGACGGTGCCTTATGCAGGCCAGTAGCGTCAATCACATGCCCCAGGTACTCAACTGAAGACTGAAAGAATTCACATTTGTCTTTACGAACTCTGAGTCCGTACTCTTTCAGTCGTTGTAGTGTTGCATCCAAGTTCAGAAGATGATCCTCCTCATTTGTCCCAGTGACAAGGATGTCATCCAGGTAGCACTGGACTCCTGGCAGTCCACTCAAAATCTGATCCATTGCCCTTTGGAATAGGGCAGGGGCCGATGTAATTCCAAACGGAAGGCAGCAGTACCTGTATAGCCCCTTGTGTGTCACAATTGTCAGCAGCTCCTTTGATTTGTCATCGACATGCATTTGTAGATAAGCCTGGCATAAGTCTATTTTGCTGAACTTTTGCCCTCCGGCCAGGCCCGTAAAAAGATCATCAATGAGGGGAAGAGGGTACTGTTCCGCAGACAGCACCGGGTTAATAGTCACTTTAAAATCCCCGCAGATTCGAACAGATCCATCCTTTTTCAGGACAGGAACAATGGGTGTGGCCCATTTGCTCATGCTCACAGGCTCCAGGACGTCATTCTCGACTAAGGCCTCCAAGTTAGCCTCAACTTTTGGCCTAATTGCATAGGGTACAGGTCGGGCTTTGTGAAACTTCGGCTTGCTGTCAGGTTTAATGTCCAGTCTCACGCTAATCTTTTTCATGCTCCCAAGTTCCCCATTGAAGAGTTCTGCATGTTTGTTTAACACTGCAGTCAGACCTGACTCCCCTTTTGACATCATGCGGACTGCAGGCCAGTCCAGTGTGATTTTCTCTAGCCACGCACGTCCCAGTAGCGATGGGTAATTTCCCTTTACCACATATAGTGGCAGTTTTGCAGTCTGTCCGTTCAATTTAGCTGTCACCTCAATGGCGCCTCTCATGGCCACAGGTTCGCCGGTATACATCTTTAGCACAATGTTTGTTGGCTGAAGGGTAAGATGCTTTAGCATTTTGTTGTAGACAGTGTCTGAAACAAGGGACACAGCCGCGCCTGTGTCCACCTCCATCCGCACTGATTGTCCCTCCACCAGTGGTGACACCCAGTAGCCATTTGAACCACCTGCAACCGTCAGTATGTGCACCTCTTCCTCCTCAGAGGTGTCGCTCCCCTCTGTTTTGCTTGTTCCATCATACTGCACTGAATGAACACTCTTTTTCCTCTCTTGTCCAAATACAGACATTTTGCTTCCATGCTTCCCAGCTCTGTCTGTTTTTTTTTACCTCTACAGGCGCGTTCAATGTGACCCTTTTTGCCACAATTTCGGCATTCCAGCTCTGTACACCAGCAGTCATTAGCGTGATGGCCCATTTTCCCACAACGGTAACATGTGCCGTTCTGCGCACCTTTAGGCTCAGACGACACCTTGTGAACTCTCCCTGTTGAACTCAACTGGTGAGCCTCCTTTTCTGCCATCTCCATGGAGACACTAACTTCAATGGCCTTTTCAAGAATAAGGTTGTCCTCAGTAAGAAGTCGCTTCTGTGTGGCTGCACTTTGCAGATACACACAAGTCTGTCTCTAATGGTGTCATTCAGCACCTCCTTGAACTGGCAGTGTTCTGACAACCTTTTTAAAGCAGCAATAAACATCATCACTGATTCCCCCTCCTCTTGATTCCGTTTGTGAAATCTAAATCTCTCAGCAATAACCAGAGGTTTTGGTGAAAAATGTGCTCCAAGAATTTCCACTAGTTGCTTATATGTTTTAGTTCCTGGCTTATCTGGCTGCACAAGGCTGCGAAGTAAATTGAATGTCTTCGGCCCCATTACACTCAAAAAGGTAGGCATGACCTTTTCGTTTGCCACCGCATTCGCCAAGACAAAATAGTCAAAACGTTCCGTATAAGCGCTCCATTGCTCCACATTTTCATCAAAGTCACCAATGTTTCCTAATATAGTAGCCATCTCACGTTTCAAATTTAAATTTCTGTTTACTCACTGCACCCGTAACGTACGCAGATTCATCCGTTCCTCGTCGCCACTTTGTTGTGTCGGTACCTTTTTTACCTAGACACAATTAGAACTCAGAACTCAGAGATTCAAACATGAAGTGCTTTATTCGAAGGGAAAGGAAGTTCTGGAGAGTTCCGAACAAAGAGAGCTAAACTTAACCAAGAGAACACCCAACCATTTATCTGCTGTGACAGCGCCACCACAGGTGGGAGGAGAACACACAATACATAACAGGCATCAGCTGTATACTGCAGCACTACCTCCAAACAGTTCATGGATTCATGGTTTCACCTGCATCTGAAGCTCTGCTACCTCTGTGTGGATTTACTGAACTGGGTAAGTTATATGAACCAAATGCATCACCACCCGTGGAACGGATAATGATAAAAGAATTACAAACTGCAAATGCTGGAAACCTGAAGTATAAACAGAAAATGTTGGAATAGAGCAGGTCTTCCAACATCAAGATCAAGAGTTAGTAAATGAATTCATCTTGTACAAAAATAATTCATTTATATTGTGTTCCATTTCATATTAAGCTCTATAGTCAGACTGAAAGACTGAAAATATAGCTGACAATGTAGTTAATGGTCAGCTACAGAGGTCAACAGAGGCCTGCTTTTGGATTAGGTCACACATTGTTTACATTTAGAGATTAAGTTATCTATAATTAACCATAATAATACATACTATGGCTTGCTAACCCTAAATGCCAGTCAGTTAGTCTTGGGACCATGGACGTCAGAAAGAAAGCCTTGAGTGATAGAGGGTTAGAGAGCTCGGAGCATCTTGATACATACCGATACGGACTGGTACTGAAAGTGGGTAAAGTGTCATGGAATGCAGATGCCTATGGATCAGTATAAATGGGGTGAGATCGTAGCCATAGGTTAGAAGAAGGAACAGAAAGCGGAGAGAGAGAGAGAAGAGAGGGCTGAGCTCAACCGATTGTGATGTGACTTCTTCTGTGGCAAAACAGCTTTTGTAAACGCAGTGTTGGCTATGAGTAAACGTTCATTTAACCTTTAATAAATGAACAAAATGTTTGACTCCAGCAGGTCTCAAACTCATCCTTGGCATATAGGCACAGCCTTTGACCATATTATTCAAAAAATACACATTCTAACATCTGTAAAAAGAAAAGACAGGTTAACCTTTCAGCTGCTATAACAAGCATAATGATTCATCTTCTGTCTTACTACTTACTAGTGGGCGTCATTTTATCCAAGTAACAGTTAGGGGTAAATTTTGATTTAAAATCACTTCTTTGTCACTTCAGATTAGTTGGGCATTGTTGTTATTGCTGTTTGTCACATCTTACTGTATGCAAAACAGTTGCTATGTTGGCCTATATAGGAACATAGGAGGAGGCCATTCAGCCCCTCGAGTTTGTTCCACCATTCAATTAGATCATTGCTGATGTGTATCTGAACTCCATCTACCCGCCTTGGTTCCGTAACCCTTAATACCCTTGCTTAATAAAATTTATCAATCTCAGTTTTGAAATTTTCAATTGACCTCGTCTCAATTGCTTTTTGGGGGAGTGTGTTCCAGATTTCCATTACCCTTTGTGTGAAGAAATGCTTTCTGACATTAACCCTGAACGGCCTAGCTCTAATTTTAAGGTTATGCCCCTTGTTCTGGACTCCCCACCAGAGGAAATCGTTTCTCTCGATCTACCTTATCAACTCCTTCAACCATCTTAAGCACCTCAATTAGATCGCCCCTTAATCTGCTATACTCAAGGGAATACAAGCCTAGTCTATACAACCTGTCCTCATAATTTAACCCTTTTAGCCCCGTTATTGTTCTGGTGAATCTGCGCTGCTCCCCCTCCAAGGCCAATACATCCTTCCTGAGGTGCGGTGCCCAGTGCTCTAAATGGGGTCAACCAGAGTTTTATATAACTGTAGCATAACTTACAACCCTTCGTATTCCAGCCCTTTTGAGATAAATCCAACATTCCATTAGCCTTTTAAATGATTTTTTGTTCCTGTCCGCTAGCGTTTAGTGATTTCTGTACTTGGGCCTCTAATTCTCTCTGCTCCTCCACAGTCCCTCGCTTCTCGCCATTTAGAAAATACTCTGATCTGTCTTTCTTAGGTCCAAAGTGGGTGGCCTCACACTTCCCCGCATTGAACTCCATCTGCCACAGTTTTGCCCATTCACTTAATCTATCAATGTCCCTTTGCAACTTTTTGCTCCCACCTACACGATTTACTGTACCTAACTTGGATATATGGCTCTCTATTCCTTGATCCAAGTCATTTATAAATGTAGTGAAAAGCTGAGGCCACAGTACAGATCCCAAGGGGACAGCACTAGTCACATCCTGAAATTGGAGTACATACCCATTATCCCTACTCTCTGACTCCTTCTAACCAATTCCCTACCCTTTTCAATAGGATAGCATAACAATAGTCAATGAACTACAAAGTAATTCATTGTATGTGAAATACTTTGAGATGTTTCTGAGACTAGATAATGTGCTATATATTGCAAGTTTCCTTTTTGTCCTTAGTCTACTCTTTCTTCCACCTCCACAACATTGCCCACTTCTGTCTCCATTTCCCCCCTCCCCATTGCCAAAACTCCATGATTTCATCACTTTGAGGCTTAACTTCTCGAATACTCTCCAAGCTGGCTCTCTGCATCATTCAAAATTTCACATCCTCACTCATACTCCCATCAACCTCAGTTTCTCCAAGCTCCAATTGCCCAGTGACCTCAAAATTTTCATCCTTTCTTTCAAATCCTCTATGCCGTCATTCTGCCCTCCCTTAACACTGGGGTTCTTCTTGTCCCTCTTGCCTTACATCCCCGCATGAACTCTCCACTCTTCTAACAATGGGCTTCTTCTTATCCCTCCTTTTGCTCCTCTATCAGTGGCCATTACACTCTTGTCCAGATCTCTCCACATTGCCACTTCCCTTGCTGTTTTTAAAAACTCTTTTCTTCAACCATACCATTGGTCCCTTTTCTAACCCACTCCATTTTCTCCTTTCCCACTCCTGCTTGGCATCCATTATTTGTCCTTCAAATATTTAGCATGAGGTGTCATTGCGCATGTAAAGAGCACTGTAGAAATGCCAGGCGCTGTTAATCAGGGTAACTTTGTAAAACCATTACAGTATGGGTATACAAAATGTTATTCTTAGTTTAATGATTTAACAGGTGCTACCAGAACAGCTTTTATCCAAGTATAGGGTGGAAAGTTGACATGTAATCCCTCACATGGCTTACAGAAAATCTATGTACACCTGTATTCTATGGTTGACTGCTAGAGTTTGGGGCTTGGATAGTAGTGGCAGTTCCTAGTCAGCTAGACGCCACTCTCCCAAGTTATTTTTGGAACCTCCCTATCCCTGTCCCCATCAAGACACATCTTCACATCCTTAGGACTAGACAGAGAGCAACATCTCTTTATTCTTTTGCTCATTATTTAATAATTAATTTGTTACTCAGGAAGTTTATCAGAAATCCTATCTGCCCTCTAGGTTATTTGCTTATAAATTCTGACTCATTAGTGTTTTGTCTCTACTAGACTTAGAAAAATTACTGCCATTTTGTTAACCCAGCAGTTGCCATACTGATTGTAGCTTCCCTTTTTCTTAAATTTTGCTGCAGAAGCTACATAATCTATATACAATCTAGAAATATTTATAGTAACCTAATATGTATTTGCTCTGTAGCATTGCATATGATGTCAGATAGATGCATTATTAAGAGCTAAGCTATATGAATTGTTGGAGTGTGTTCTGTAGTGTATGTACCCGTCTACCTTTAAGAGAACTATTGTATGTAACCGTTCACCTTTAAGAGAACTACTTTAGGTGTGGCACTACTTGTTTGGCTTCTGTATACTGTAATACCGACGGTGACCACACCGGTATATAAGTGTTGTGGCATGATTCCTTGGGCAGATTCGCCCTGACCTTCGAATAGTAAAGACCTGTTTGTTTGTTATTCCTGAAGTCTGTGTCGTTATTAACTGTACAACCCACAGACTTTACAGTGGCGACGAGTCCGATCGTACCCTGCGGCAAGACTACCAAAGCAACTAAAGAGCGTCGAAGAGAGGCAACCGCCCTCGTCGTTATGCTGGGAGAAAACACGAGGCTGCAGCAATAGAAAGGAGGAAGACTTAGCAACAAAAGCTTCCAGCAGCAACAGGCACTGACTACCCTTCTACCATGGTGCGGAGTGAGCCGATCAGCAGGAAACAAGGCGGCCGCGGAGACTGTGAGTAGGGGAAAGTGTAACGAAATCCGGAGGATAAGGGCTGTGCACTCGACCACGGTCGAGGGGGAGCAGAGCTGGTCAGGAAGGCGGGTCCAACGGCGTCGTGAGATAGCCGGACCGCGATCGGCGGGAAAAGCCGGGCAGCGACCGAAGCCACGAAGCGCTGAGACCGGGAGCAGGCGCGGGAAGAGAGAAACTCAGCCGCAGCCGGGGAGGGAAGCACCGGACTGCGTGAGGGCTGGGAGCCGGGCGTGTGGGAGAGGCAGAGCCGACCAAAGGAGGCTGCGCGAGAGCCAGTCCAGCGGCTGAACTGTTCTCCACCAACGGGGTACCCAGCGCCGGTAGAGCCGAACGTGGGGGAGAGAGAGACAGAGCCGAGCAAGGGGAGAGAGACTGCGCGAGAGCCAGTCCAGCGGCTGATCTGTTCTCCGTGAACGGAGTACCCAGCGCCGGTAGAGCCGTGCGAGCGGGAGAGAAAGACAGAGCCGAGTAAGGGGAGCTGTGCGGAAGCCAGCCCAGTGGCTGAACCTGTCCACTGTGGGGAAAGCGTACCCCTCCCACCAGGGAAGAAACGCGGGAAGCCGCCATTAGGTGGAGAAGATGACAGACGCGGGAAACCGCCATTGAAGGGGCGGGGAGAGAAGGAAAGAGCGGGAAACCACCATTTTCGCGGGAAAAACCGCCATCTTAGAAATAAATAAATACTAAATAAGGATTTAAAGAAATACTTGTGCTGCTCCCAAGGAAGGAAGATGCCTAAGCGAGGGAATATTAACGATTTTAATTCTGAGATAGAAGACTGGGCCACGTACGTGGAATGCATCGAGATCTATTGTGAAGCCAACAAAATAGAGGAAGACGACAAAGCGATAACATTGCTAAACTCGATGGGCGCAAAGACATACGGGCTCTTGAAGCATCTACTAGCACCAGCTAAACCGGCGGATCAGACTTTCGAAGAGATTGTGGCTGTTCTGAAGGACCACTTGAACCCCACACCGTTGATGTTGGCTGAACGATTCAAATTCTATGCAAGAACGCAACGGAAAGACGAAAGCAACGCGGAATATTTGGTCGAACTGCGTAGGCTAGCGAAATGCTGCCAGTTCGGAGGGAATCTGACAGAGGCACTGCGAGACAAGTTCGTATGCGGATTGTCCAAGGAAGGGACGCAAAAGCGACTACTCGAAGAGAACGACCTCATACTTGACAGGGCTGCCCTTATAGCCGCATCGCACGAAGCCGCAGCGAAAGGAACGGCGGAAATGCAGCTAAAGGCGGCGGCACTCGGGGTGGACCAAATTACCTCAAGTACAACAAAATGCTATTGTTGTGGGAAGACAACACACGACCAGAATCAATGCTGGTTTAAGAACCAAGAATGTAGGAAATGTGGCAAACTGGGTCACATCGCTAAGGTATGCCGGTCAGGGAAGAAGACCAACAACCAAAGGAAGCCACCACAAGAAAAGTACAACAAGGTACACAAGGTGGCTGAGAAGAGTTCAGACGAACAGAATTCAGACTCAGACCCAAACAGCCAGGAGCTGGGTAGTCTGAGAATTCACAATGTGAGTAAGGAAGCTGACCTACAAACTATCTGGGTCATACTAAAAATAGCTGGAGTCCAAGTAAGAATGGAGTTGGACACTGGATCAGCTCTATCAGTCATAAATCGAAGGGACTACCACCGGCTATTCTCTCACATACCCTTAAGAAATACCAAGTTCGTATTGCAGACATACACGGGGCATAAGGTATACCCCATGGGGAAGATAAGAGTCAAGGTGAGAGATAGGGGTAAAGAACACCCAAGAATGAACTTGTACGTATTATCTGAGGGAGGACCACCACTTCTAGGACGAGAGTGGATCAAGAAAATAGACATGGAATGGCACTATCTAAAAGCCATAATGAGTGAGGACTCGGTGCAAGCTATCAGCTCAGATTCTGAAACGGATGACGATAAGACCAACTCAAATATGGAAGACAAGGCTAAAATGAACTTGCCGACTATGGTGGAGAAAACGAAGACATGCATAAAGGCTTATGCTACCGAGAAGAATAAAGCTTCAGAGCAGAACTCCAGTTTGACAGAGAATTCTGAGCCTGTTCAAGTTAAGGACTTATCCACGACGGAAGAACACCGAACTCGGACTCAAACTTATTTCAAAGTACGACAACAATTAGAACAGTTGAGTTACCGTCTCGTACAAGAGATGAAAACAATGGAAAAGTTCTGGGACACCGAATGGGAGAACCTGGAAAGACAGCAGAGGCAGCTAGCTCAAGCAAAGAGCGACCATAGAGCCATCGTGACCAAGTACCGATCACATCTCCCGTATGATGTTCAGGAGTTAGAATATTTGCATGATCTAGAGATACAGCATAAAGGCAAACCACGCTACACTGAGGATTTTGTTCTGCAATTGGAGACGGAGCTAGTGCAGGCAAGGTTAAGAGAAGCTGAATCGCAGTGTGCACTTAAAGATATGCAGAAAAAAATCTTGGACATGGAAAAGAGAAACGCTTCTTTACCTGATGTGAATAATGTGGCCATGTTGCAAGAGGAGCTTATAGGGGCGAAACTGAAAGAAGCTAAGCAAAGGATGTTGGAACTTGAAACACAGAACCAAATCAGCAGTAACCAGCTATGTCGAGCAGAGAAGGAGTGCTATGGTCTACATGAGAAGGTGCAATATCTCTCAGCCCAGAATAAGGGACTACTCACTCAGTTAAATGAAAGTAAACGGAAAATGGCTGAGATAGACTGCAAGAATAAAGAAGATTTGATGGCAGTGAGACTTCGAGAGGCAGATAGCATAGCAGCCTTGGCTGAACTCCAACAGGAAATTGCGAAAGAAGCAAATGAAGAGGAATCTTCAGGAAGCCAGGATGTTATTCCAGTTCTTCTCTACGACTCCTTACAAGCAGAGTGTGAGAAGTTGAAAGAACAGTATGAACAGGCCCAGGCTACAATTCTGGAGGGGGTTAACTCGGCAACCTCCGAAAAGCTAGTTTCAGTAGAAGCATATGAACAACTAAAGGTTGAACATGAGCAAGAAGTCCAAAGGCTGCAGGAAATTCTTGATGAGCTCAAGGCCAAGACAGACTCATCGGTAGAAGTTCCATCCATAGATGAGAAATTAGAGGTGAAAGACATGGCAGAACATGAAAGACAAGATGTCCAAGAACTCATAAAAATATTGAAGGAAACCCAAGGCAAATATGAGGCGGCAATGACCGAGGTTCAACAACTTGAAGAACAGATTCAACTGGGAATCCTTTCAGTGGAAGAAAAGGAAACTGTAAGAAACACAGAGACTGTAAGAATGGTCCCAGAACATGAGCTAGAGAGCATCAGGGCGCAACTTTTCCGAGCGCTGAAAGCCAACGTACAAGAGGAACAGAAGGTGGAAGCATTGGAGGAAAAGGTGGATGAAATGGAGAAGACTCTGATCCACAGTGTTCCCGTGGAAGAGTTAACGGTCAGCCAACTCCTTCATATGCTGAGGGAAAAGACTCTGCAATGGGAACAATCTGAACACGAGCTTCAATCTTCAACGGGAAGGAGTTCGGAGCTCTCAAAAGTTTGGGAAATAGCTGACGTTGCAAAACAGACTTTACTGGGATGCCAAAAGTACGCTGAATCACGTCTATGTGAACAACAGAATGTTGAAACAGCTGCTCCAGTAGAAGGATTGAATAGCCCGATCAATCAATCCCCGAGGGAAGGGGAAGTATTGAAATCACAAATGAGGTCATTAGTGAAGGATTTGCAGGAAACCCAGGAAGAGCGGGATGAAGAGGAATGCATGAAGAAGTCTTTTCAAGAAAGATGTCTAGGGAAGGAACCACAGTCAGCTAACGTCCAGATGGGTAAGGAGGAAGTAGAAGGCCCTCTCGCTGGCCTAACTCAGGACGAACCCGAATATTACCATGACCTGTTGAGTGACACTGAATATTACGAGGATGTGGTCTGCCCAGTTTGTGATGAAAACTCCCAAAGTGCCGAAATCAGGATGAAGCACTTAAAGTCGAAGGAACATAGAGAGTTGGTGGCGCTACTGCTGGCAGCTGATAAGGGAGCCCCGAGAGTCTCCAAAAAGCAGAAAAGAAAAAGAAGAAGCAGAAGATGATAACTATCACAAATATTATCACTTCTACCAGATCATGCGTGGACCCTACGAAAGGAGTTAAATCAGTTGGGAAGTAGGAAAATATCAAGGCAACCCAGTTGTTGTAAAAGTCAGCACTGCTGGTTAGCAGGACGAAAGTTCAAGCTGTTACGTCAAGAAAAGGATATGGAGCAGTCACGCTAGCAATGTGAACCATCTACACCAAAGAGATGTTGTTCGGACCGAGTCAAGATCAGAGACTGAATCTGGGAACTGTTTCCTACCGAGACTATGTCTGTAAATTGTTTTATATGAAGTTGAAGATATGTTATGTTTAATGGGGACTCTGTATGTAATAAGCTAAAAAGGGAGGATTGTAGTGTATGTACCCGTCTACCTTTAAGAGAACTATTGTATGTAACCGTTCACCTTTAAGAGAACTACTTTAGGTGTGGCACTACTTGTTTGGCTTCTGTATACTGTAATACCGACGGTGACCACACCGGTATATAAGTGTTGTGGCATGATTCCTTGGGCAGATTCGCCCTGACCTTCGAATAGTAAAGACCTGTTTGTTTGTTATTCCTGAAGTCTGTGTCGTTATTAACTGTACAACCCACAGACTTTACATGTTCCAGTACAAGAAAGTCACACATGATGACCGACAGGGTGGCAAGGGGTCTCTAACAAATGTGAATCAAACTTCAGAAACAAAGTTTTTGCTTGTTGCATCTTGTAAATATTCATTAACGTATTGATTTTCTTTATGTCTCAGTATTCTGAGGTTAGTAAGGCATGCCTGATGCCACCGTTTGTTATGGCATGTCTTGTATTAAAATTTAGTTATAACATTTGGTTATTGAAATGCTATTTAGAAAATGCGGCATTGCTGTAGTTTTCTGCTAAGACCCTGTGTCAAAAGTTCTACACTGCATCCAGCTTGAAAAATTGTATTTTTTGAGCATCAAGGGACTCAGGTCCTTCTCCTTTCCGGAACGTATTTTAACATCATGATAGAGAGTTTGCTTGTTCCCTGGAACAATTGTACACATGCTTTCCTCACAAAGTTATTCCGCTTTGTGTAGTATTTTCACGGGTATCAGCTATCAAATCAAAGTTCTGCCATGCCACTTTGAGCCTGCCTCCAGGAAACATGCATCAGAAGTGCAGGAACAACTCTGCCTTTGATTTGACCTCCTCGGTGAACAGATAACCTGCCCTCTTATAACATTTTGATCCATACCTATATTGTTTGAACTGGTGTATTTAATCGAGGTTATTGCTATATTGTTAGATTCCGTTTATAAGGGTTTAATAACTCCCAAGACCATGTAGCATATTTTCTCAGCATGAGGCCAGCTGTTTGGTTCTCATCTCAACAGTAGTGATTTAGGAACAATGGAACAGGAGCAGGCCATTCAGCCCCTCAAGCCTATACCATCATTCAATCAGATCATGGCTGATCTGTACCTCAGCTCCATTTCCCCGCCATTGATCCATATTCCTTGATACCTCATGAAAATCTACGGTTACATCTTTCATCAGAAAACCTAGGGGTATGAGTGTAATTTAAAACACCCTGGACTTTGGGGATTCTGCGAAGCCCAGAGCCCTCTCACGCTGTTTCCGGATGTCCATGGGGAAAGCGATGAAGGCGTTTTCTTTTGGAAATAAGATGTTAGTCATCTGTTTGTATGGACTGTGGATCAGTGATACTATTGAAGTTTCCCCGTGGCAGTCTGGAAGTGGTCAAAGAAATTTTTTTTCCAAACTGCAGTAACCTTTACTGCAACAGGCAGTGAGTGCCTTGCTTGTCCTGAAGGTTGGCTGCAGGTCACCTGGCCACAGGCAACTCAAGTATATTACTAATACAAAAAGAAAATACTGCAGATGCTGGAAATCTGAAATAAAAACAGAAAATGCTGGAGATACTCAGCAGGCCAGGCAGCATCTGTGAAGAGAGAAACAGAGTTAATGGGGCAGTAATTCCTCCCCAAATGCGTGAGTACGGAAGGGGTACTCACGCGTCTGGCCGGAGGAAATGCCGGTTTTCAGCATGCACAGCGCATGTGCTGAAAACCGGCATTTCCTCTCCTCTAACCCAAGAGTTGAAGAGGCTAGCGCGTGCGCTGTAGGGGGCAGCGCGTGCGTCTTGGATTTCCTCTGTTTTGGGGGATTTGCGCATGTGTAAAGGCCTCCGGTCTTTACGCTTGTAAAAAGCACACGTAAGTATTTATTTTTACAGGTAAGTGGTGTTTTAGTGCAATTTAGAATTTTTTTTCCACAGGTTTATTATTTTAAAGAATCTACAATAAGGTAAGTTTAGTTTTAGACCCTTTTTATTAAAAAATTATTTTATTCAAAAAAAAAATGATTGTTTAAATTATTTTTTAAACTTATTTATACTTAATTTAATGATTGGGATGTTTTTTTAAATTTTATTTAAAGTTTAAGTAGTGTTTTGGGGTGCAGTACTTTTCATGAGTTTGACAGTTCTTACTCTCAAACTTATGAATGAAGTTTCCCCTCCCCTGATTGGCTGAACAGTGCTCACCTGATCCCAGCCGGCACATCGCACTAACTACGCCGCTGGGTCAGGTTAGCACAGCGCGCCGACATCAGAACCGGGCCACTGACAGGAAATCCACTGCGGGCCAGGTTTCAGATGTCGGCGCGCTGGGTAAGTGCACATCGGGGGCTTGCACGCGCGGCAAGCCCCCGACACCAAGTTCTGGGCCATTGTTTCAGGTATCATAAAGATAGCATGGCCTAGAAATTCGGGTCCCAATGTGTGAGTAAGCACGGAGTACTCACGCACGGACCTGATGGAAGTGCCGGTTTCTTGCATGCACTACGCATGCACGGGAAACCGGCATTTCCGATCCGCTGAACCAAGGGGTTCAGAGGTCGAACGCGTGCGCGCAGGAGTCTGCGCGTGCGCGTTGAACTTCCTCTTTTTTTACAGGTTTGCCCGTGCGTGAAGGCCTCTACATTTTACACATTAAAAAACCAGACGTAAGGACTTCATTTTAAAAGGTAAGTGGTCAATTAATTAAAATTAGAACATTTTTTCCACAGGTTTATTATTTTTAAATACTTTACAGTAAGGTAAGTGTATTTTTAGCCCCGATTTTTCATAAAATTATTTTTTTCAAAAATTTAAATTATTGTTTAAAATAGTTATTTAATGTTATTTATAGTTGATTTCAATAGTGTGATGTTTTCTTCAAATTTATTTTAAGGTTAAGTACTGTTTTGGGCGCCCGGAGTTTTCATGAGTTTGACAGTTCTTTCTGTCAAACTCATGAATGGGCTTTTCCCTCCTCCGATTGGTTGCCCGTGGCTCATGTGATCCCAGCAGATGCATCGCACTAAGTACGCCGCTGGATCACGCAAGCACAGCGCGCCGGGAGCTGGACCGGGCCACAGAGAGGAAATGCACGCAGGCCCAGGCCTCAACTGCCGGCGCGCTAGGTAAGTGTAGGTCGGGGGCTTGCATCCGCGGGAAGCCCCTGACATGAATTTCTGGGCCCATATATATATTTTTTATCCACAATTTTTGTCTGTGTCTTTTTTTCTCCTCCACATGGCAGCTGTCTTTCATTCTGCCAGCACAATTTACACTTCATCTAGAGCCATCCTTTGTTTCTTAACCTGTCCCATTACCGCTAATGTAGTACCATTATTCAAGAAGGGTAGTAGGGAAAAACCGGGGAACTACAGGCCAGTGAGCCTAACATCAGTGGTAGGAAAATTACTGGAAAAAATCCTGAGGGACAAAATTTGTCTCCACTTGGAGAGGCAAGGATTAATCAGGGATAGTCAACATGGCTTTGTCAAGGGAAGATCATGTCTGACTAATTTGATTGAATTTTTTGAGGGGGTGACTAGGTGTGTGGATGAGGGTAACGCAGTGGATGTGGTATACATGGATTTCAGTAAGGCCTTCGATAAAGTCCCGCACAGGAGACTGGTCAAGAAGGTAAGAGCCCATGGAATCCAGGGTGCCTTGGCACATTGGATACAAAACTGGCTTAGTGGCAGAAGGCAGAGGGTGATGGTCGAAGGTTGTTTTTGTGACTGGAAACCTGTGGCCAGTGGGGTACCACAGGGATCGGTGCTGGGTCCCTTGCTGTTTGTGGTCTACATTAATGACTTGGATATGAATGTAAAGGGTATGATCAGTAAATTCGCGGATGATACTAAAATTGGTAGGGTGGTAAATAGCGAGGAGGGTAGCCTCAGTCTGCAGAACGATATAGATGGGTTGGTCAGATGGGCGGAACAGTGGCAAATGGAATTTAACCCGGAAAAGTGCGAGGTGATGCACTTTGGGGGGTCTAACAAGGCAAGGGAATACACAATGAAGGGAAAGACCCTAGGCAAGACGGAGGGTCAGAGGGATCTGGGTGTGCAGGTACACAGATCCCTGAAGGCGGCGGAACAGGTGGATAAGGTGGTAAAAAAGGCATATGGGATACTTGCCTTCATTAGCCGAGGCATAGAATATAAGAGCAAGGAGGTTATGATGGAGCTGTATAAAACACTGGTTAGGCCACAGCTGGAATACTGTGTGCAGTTCTGGTCGCCACACTACAGGAAAGATGTGATCGCGTTAGAGAGGGTGCAGAGGAGGTTCACCAGGATGTTACCAGGGCTGGAGCGCTTCAGCTATGAAGAGAGACTGGGCAGATTGGGTTTGTTTTCCTTGGAGCAGAGGAGGCTGAGGGGGGACATGATTGAGGTGTACAAAATTGTGAGGGGCATAGATAGGATGGATGCTGAGGAGCTTTTCCCCTTAGTAGAGGGGTCAATAACTAGGGGGCATAGATTCAAGGTAAAGGGCGGGAGGTTTAGAGGGGATTTGAGAAAGAACTTTTTCACCCAGAGGGTGGTTGGAGTCTGGAACTCACTGCCTGAAAGGGTTGTGGAGGCAGAAACCCTCACAACATTTAAGAAGCATTTGGATGAGCATTTGAAATGCCATAGCATACAAGGCTACGGGCCAAATGCTGGAATATGGGATTAGATTAGACAGGGCTTGATGGCCGGCATGGACACGATGGGCCGAAGGGCCTCTATCCGTGCTGTATTACTCTATGACTCTATGACCATCTCCTTTTGCCTTGAATATCTCTTAATGTCTCTTAACCTCTCCTGCCTTCTATCCTATCACAGACCTTCCCTTTTGTCCTTTCATCCCCTCCCCCCTTTCCCAGCCCCTAAACTTGCTTAAAAATCTGTTCCATTTCCTGCTTTTTTCCAGTTCTGACGAACGGTCATCGACCTGAAACGTTAACTCTGTTTCTCGCTTCACAGATGTTGCCTGACCTGCTGAGTATTTCCAGCATTTTCTGTTTTTATTTCAAGTATATTACTGCCTCCCTGGAGAAGTGTAGCCTCCTCGGGCATTCCTCTTCAGTTAAGTAAATGGCCTGTACGTTCAGCTGCGAGGATGAGGGTGGGTGCGTGTGTACTCCTCCCATATCCTGTCCCTTGAACAGCATTCCTGTTTCCTTCCTCTTTCTTCAGGGATACAAATATAATGGGATTTCCAGAGGGACCCTCATAGAGCATGGAGCTAGGCTACTTGCAATAATGGGTTGCAATAAAACAGAGTTCTGACGAAAGGTCATCCACCTGAAACGTTAACTCTGTTTCTCTCTCCACAGATGCTGTCAGACCTGCTGAGTATTCCCAGCATTTTCTGTTTTTATTTCAGATTTCCAGCATCCGCAGTAATTTGCTTTTGTATTAGGTGGCATATCATTGTTTTCAGTCAATTACATGACGTTACATTTATAGCGCTACCTACTGCTGTAGTACTTTTAGAATCTTGGGGCAGAATTTTAACTTGGAGATGGGAGGGAGCAGGGTGGCTGGATTGCAGTCTGGAAACACAGGACAACGGGTTTCCCTCAGGCTGAGCCGAACGTAACGGCAGGATCGGATTAACATTCTTTTTCTCTGTTTGAGAGGCTGGCTGGCTGTCGGGCAAGTAGGCCTGCGGCACTAGGCTGGAGCTGGGGAGCAGAGAGGAGGGAGGGAGGGATTGGAGGCCAGGATCGGCGGGGGTTTGTGGGGGGGGGGGGTTCAGAGATTGGGGTGGGGGAGGTCGGAAGGCCGGGATCGGTTGGGGGTGGGAGGGGCTGGGGGAGGTCGGAAGGCTGGGAGCGGTGAGCCAGAGGGGGAGATTGGGGGTCTGGGGATTGGAGGGCTGGAGGGGGGAAATCGGAGATTGGAGACTTGGTGGGGGGAGGGAGGGGGGTAGGTCGGCGGGGTGGGGAGATCGGAAGGCTGGGAGTGGTGAGCCAGAGGGGGAGATTGGGGGTCCGGGGATTGGAGGGCTGGAGGGGGTAAATCAGAGATCGGAGACTTGGTGGGGGGAGTGGGGGGGGAGGACGGGGGTGGGGCAGGAGATCGGAAGGGTCGGTGGGGTGGGTGTCTGATTACGGAGGTTTGGTGAGGCAGGGACACTGGTTCCAGCAGGTAAGTGGAAACACACTAACATCCTGGATCCAGCAGTCCTCGCCTTCCTTTATCTGTTGGGTTCCCCGAGGTCCGGGAAACCCGGCCGCCCAGAGTTAAATTTAAAATGGAGATTCAAAATGAGACACGCAGCCTCACTATAATATTTAATGTGCCGCCCGCCCCCTCGTCCCGCCTCCATTAAAACCGGAAGTGGGCGGGCTGGGGTCGGGATTCAGATTCCCACCACTTTAACCTCCCACCCAACCCAAGCCTCCCCTTTTTGTGGGGTTAAAGTTTCCCCCTTGAGGCCACTCACCAATTTTAATGTACAATAGAAAAGCAGGATAGAAGGAAAGGAAGAAAGAAAGACAGTAGCACTTTGTACCTGCTGGCAAGTGATGGTTAACAGTATCTCAAGTGAAAAAAGAAAAAATAGGATCACCTTAATCTCAAGCTCCTGCGGCCAACACTCAATGCCTTCAGCTTTACTCCTTTGTGCACAAGTAGAAATGAACTGTAATTGGTTTTACCTTTAATCTTTTCTCACTGATGAAAAGCATGGAGTCGCTTTTGAACTCAGCAGAAAATTGTTTGTAGGATACATTTGAACACTGTCCTTGCATCTCTGAGAGGCGGTCTAGTGCAGACAGATGGGATGAAGTTATTCTCTCTCTACCAGCTGTTACAAGTCCTTACTGAGCTCAGATCGGACAGTTTTTATCCAGTTCCCAATAGACAAAATTATGCAGCAGAGGAAAAACAACCTGAAATTTGGCACAAATTAGGAATTTAACATATGCATTTTGGCAGACAGATGCACAAATTTGTATATGTGGTGCCAACAAATCTGGCCAACTGTAATTCTGTACCCCGGCCAGGGAATAGCAATACGATTAACAAGCTGAAGAGTAAGACATGCGGATACAGTAAGCACTCACATTGCAAATACAGATGCTTACCCTTTACGTGTCGCTAATTTTGACACTGTCACTCAGCTATAAGAATAGGCAGAGCAGCGAATAATGTGTTGCACAGCACTAATCAGAGAGAGGGATGGAGCGCTCACTTCAGAATGGAGCTGAAGCATATTGTCAGGCTGTCAGTGTGAGACAAGTTGCAGTGTGTGTGATAATAGCATATCCTATCTGGAAGATCCTGATACTGTCAGTCGACAGAAAGTGAAAAGCTCTTTGTCCCACAATATCACCTGTCCCTCTGTGAGAAGATGGGCAAAATATAAATGGCTGGGTTGAACCCTGCCAGTTAGTAAACACTGAGTTCTATACTAGTGGACTTAAACATAGAAACATAGAAGATAGGAGCAGGAGTAGGCCATTCGGCCCTTCGAGCCTGCTCCACCATTCAATGAGATCATGGCTGATCATCCAAACTCAGTACCCTGTCCCTGCCTTCTCCCCATATCCCTTGATCCCTTTAGCCTTAAGACTTGATGTGTATCAAGCCTGGGAGTATGCATCACAAAATTTGAGATGGGCACTTATAGCTTGTAAGGGGCAGAAAGAAAACGACTTTCCTCAATGAATAATATGAATATATTTAACTTTTTAATTAGGTAGAGTTATTTTGTTTCCTGATGGCATCCCCATTCTTTTTTGAGGTCTTTTTGTCCACTTTTGCTTGCTTCAGTCTCCCTCCACTCCATTCCACCCTCAGCTAAGAGTCCTGGTAACCTGTTCCCTGATCCCCTGCCATTGCTCTTTTACAACAAAGAGGTACTGTATGTGAAATCAGTGTGGAGTGACTCTCAATCTGATTGTACATCCTTCACTTCCCTAATCTTCCAATTGGATGCTTAAAAAGGAAAACAATACATTTTGTATTAGCACAAACTGTGCCAACACCACTGGTTATACATTCCCTTCTTTAGAGCACAGCCAGTTTGAAAGTAGGACATGATAGTTGTCACTTTATATTTTTAACTCTTGCCAATATACAGATACCCTGTCAAAGTCCATAACCAAATCATTAAATCCTGTATCACTTTTATGTTGTCAGGTAGGATTTGATGGACTCCTAAATGTCATACTGAAAATCCTATGGGAATTTTGGAAAGGGATTAGGATGGAAATCAGGCTTCCAACATCTTGAGGGTAGATAATGCTAATTAAAATGCACCTAAAATATGTATATAAAATGGACATTATCCAGCATTATTTTTACTATATTTCACAATTATCCCTAGTCTTTAAATCCCAAGAATTCAAGAAGGAGTTAGATATATTTCTTAAGGCTAAAGGGATCAAGGGATATGGGGAGAAGGCAGGGACAGGGCACTGAATTTGGATGATCAGCCATGATTTCATTGAATGGTGGTGCAGGCTCGAGGGGCCGAATGGCCTACTCCTGCTCCTACCTCCTATGTTTCGATGTTTCTATTTAATGTGTCAGCTGTGGCTCAGTGGGTAGCACACTCACCTCTGAGTCAGAAGGTTGTGGGTTCAAGTTCCCACTCCAGGGACTTGAACACATAAAGCTAGGCTGACACTCCCAGTGCAGTGCTGAGGGAGCGTTGTACTGTTGGAGGGGCCGTCTTTCAGATGAGATGTTAAACCGAGGCCCCGTCTGCTCTCTCAGGTGGACGTAAAAGATCCCAAGGCACTATTTTGAAGAAGAGCAGGGGAGTTCTCCCTGGTGTCCTGGCCAATATTTATCCCTTAATCAACATAACAAAAACAGATTATCTGGTCATTATCACATTGCTGTTTATGGGAGCTTGCTGTGTGCAAATTGGCTGCTGCGTTTCCCACATTACAACAGTGACTACACTTCAAAAAGTACTTAATTGGCTGTAAAGAGCTTTGGTTGTGAAAGGCGCTATATAAATGCAAGTCTTTCTTTCTTTAGTCTTGTCCTTCTCACGTCTGTGGCTTTTCTGAAGTCAAACTAAAATAAACCTTTGTATTGCTTTGCATTTGGCTCCTTTTCAGAGCAGCTTTCTAGTATTTTTCCACAAAGGTATAATCCTCCCAACAGAATATATCACAGTTGGGTGGTCTGCTGGTTAAAAAAATTGTAATAACAATATTATTAAAATTACAGAACAATTTTCTCATCTAATGGCACTGCTCCTTCCAGGGAAGATTGATTTCACATGTGGAATATTTTACTGACATCTCAAAATGCTGAATGTTTCACAACACTAAAGGGGTGGATTTTCAGAATGTTTCTGTAAATCAGGACGCAAGTGCAGCTCCCCCTCGTATTAAACGGTTTCTGGTGGAAATCTGTAACTGCGTTGATTTCAGTGCAATTATAGAACAACCTCAACTTCTGTGTCCTTGATGAATTACTCCATGGTAATATCCTCCTTTCTGCAACCCCACCTTGTTGAACTCAAAACTCTTTGCACCACCTCCTATTCTAACTTGATTTTTCCCAGGATCTCAACACAGTTGAACTCCTCACCTCCCTCAATCTTCTGTATGATTTTACAATCTATAAGCTTTTAAAACATAATCTTGGAATCATCTAACCACTACATCTTGATCTAACTTGCCTTGTCTCCTATTTATTTTCCTTCTTGGTGGCGACTTATGTTATGTGCTTTGTCCCTGAATTCTATGGTTGCTCAGTTAAATAAATGCAAATTGCATTACTTGCCAGTAATCAGCTCTGGATGATCCCTTCGGTGTGGAGATCTCACGGCATTAACTGTGTGGAGCCCAGATGCCATTGACTTCCACCAAAGGTCCAAGGACGAATGGCAATCTCCTCCACAAACGCCACAGCTAATTTTATAAAACAATAGTGGACACAGGGGAATAGTTTACAAGGCTGTAGTTTTGGGCATCGAATGGTGACAATCTACTGTGCAAACTGTGATCTCCCAGTTTGTGACACCATTTCTACCACTCAGTCCCGCATAACCATTATTCCCTGTATACTGCAACTCAGCAAATCAGCATTATTTTCAGCAAACCATTCTCGTTCTGTCAAGCACTGTTATTACAATCATGCTACAGTATGGTAACAATATAAAATTCATTTACTGTCACTATAATTGTCATCCTCCTTGGGAAGTTAATTAAACTGATTTAATTTTGAATATTTTTATTTGTTTATGAACTCTCAACATGATGATACCATTTGTGTCACAAAAGAACTTGCATTTCTATAGCGCCTATCACGACCTCAGGATGTCCCAAAGCATTTACAGTCAATGAAGTACTTTTGAAGTGTAGTCACTGTTGTAATTGCTGTTTCATCAATGACCTTCCCTCCATCATAAGGTCAGAAGTGGGGATGTTCGCTGATGATTGCACACTGTTCAGCACCATTCGAGACTCGTCAGATACTGAAGCAGTCCGTGTCCATATGCAGCAAGACCTGGACAACATTCAGACTTGGGCTGACAAGTGGCAAGTAACATTCGCACCACACAAGTGCCAGGCAATGACCATCTCCAACAAGTGAGACTCTAACCATCTCCCCTTGACATTCAATGGCATTACCATCGCTGAATCCCCCACTATCAACATCCTGGGGGTTACCATTGATCAGAAACTGAACTGGACCAGCCATATAAATACTGTGGCTACAAGAGCTGGCCAGAGGCTGGGAATTCTGCGGCGAGTGTCTCACCTCCTGACTCCCCAAAGCCTTTCCACCATCTACAAGGCACAAGTCAGAAGTGTGATGGAATACTCTCCACTTGCCTGGATGAGTGCAGCTCCAACAACACTCAAGAAGCTCGACACCATTCAGGATAAAGCAGCCCGCTTGATTGGCACTCCATCCACCACCTTCAACATTCACTCCCTCCACCACCGGCGCACTGTGGCTGCAGTGTGTACCATCTACAAGATGCACTGCAGCAACTCGCCAAAGCTCCTTCAACAGCACCTTCCAAACCCGCGACCTCTACCACTTAGAAGGACAAGGGCAGCAGACGCATGGGAACATCACCACCTACAAGTTCCCCTCCAAGCCACACACCATCCTGACTTGGACCTGTATCGCCGTTCCTTCACTGTCGCTGGGCCAAAATCCTGGAACTCCCTTCCTAACAGCATTGTGGGTGTACCTACGCCATATGGACTGCAGCAGTTCAAGAAGGCGGCTCACCACCATCTTCTGAAGGGCAATTAGGGATGGGCACTAAATGCAGGCCTAGCCAGCCAGCGACGCCCACATCCCATCAATGAATATAAAAAAAACACAGCAGCCAATCTGTGCACAGCAAGCTACCACAAGACAGCAATGTGATATTTTTTTTAGTGATGTTGGTTGAGGGATAAATAGCAGCCAGGACATCAGGGATAACTCCCCTGCTCTTCTTCGAAATAGTGCCATGGGATCTTTTTCGTCCACCTGAAAGAGCAGAGGGGGCCTCGGTTTAACATCGCATCCGAACGACTGCCCCTCCGACAGTACAGCGCTCCCTCAGCACTGCACTGGGAGTGTCAGCCTAGATTTTTGTGCTCAAGTCCCTGGAGCGGGACTTGAACCACATGACCTTTTGACTCAGAGGCGAGGGTACTACCCACTCAACCACTGCTGGCCTCTACATTACCTTACATTATTGCATCATTCATATCTGGCTTCATCTTGATAAACAGTTCTCAGGCCTCCCAGGCTCGTTCCCTCATGAAAATGATGACAATGCTCCTTTAAATGATTCCTTCTCAGTGTTTTGGAGTGTCAGAATAACGGAATGTCACCCCCATTTCAAGCAGCTCTGTTTAAAAGAAAATCTATGTTTCTGTTTGCACTGGGCCAATTTTTTTTTAATGTGTTTGCTGATGCTTTTAATTATATTTCATGGCTCGCCGGGTTTATTGAGTTTTGATTTGATTTGCAAAGGTGGTTTTCACACTGAACTATCAGCTGTCACTAGCTGGTTTGTTTATCATGTTACTCTTGATGTTCTCCATATGTGAGCAGTACTTTCTATTCAGTCTCCACTCATGCTGGGCAGATGTTTTTTGTTGCTCTGGTTTCAAGAATGGCATGTAATGTCCACTTGACCTCGCAACATGATCTTTTAGAAAAAAGTAATAAACAGTTCCAGTGGCAAGTCACTGTGTAAACGTCCATACTGTTAATATAGGTTAAGTATGTCTTGAAAGGGAGTGTTTGATCCCTGCAGTTGTCGCACTGCTTACTGGCAGGTTTTGTTAAGTGTATAGCCTTCATGACTTGTGCTCTATATAACTATTCTTTAAATTGGTATGTTTCCGTGGGGTTCAGGTGAAGTGCAAGACACAGTGACGGAACCGGTGGGGCTGATCTCCATCAGTTGCGATGTGTGGTGATATTTATTGTAAACAAATGGCTGGTGTTTCTGGTAAAATATTCCCCCATTTGTTCACAATGTTACTAGTCACAGGGATGGAAGAGATCATCCCACAGCTGTTGTATATTTTGCCCTCCATGTAAAGTTCTATGTCGGCTATTGCTCAGTGTATAACTGATGCTCTCACCTCTGTGTCAAAAGGTTGTGGCGTGGCCAGAATTTTCTGGGGTCCGTGCGGGTGTGATTGAAGGTGGGTCGGGTGGGAAATTTGCAATATCTTGGAGCGGGTCAGAAACCCACCAGCATCCTGCCCCCACGCGTCTTTCCCTCAGGCATGTTTGCCAGCGCAGCAGTGATCCGGATGGTAGAGGCGGGTGAGCTAATTTAAATCATTAACAGGAACTTGTCAGGCCCTTAAGAGTCTTTTTAACCCTACCTTTCAAATTTCCCTGGATGTCCATGGGAATCACATAGCTCAGGAACCACGTCTGTCAACCTGAGGCGGAAGTTGAGTGGCCATTGATCCAGCTGATTAGTGCACAGCATGGAAAGTACAATAAAAACTCCCACCTCACAGCTGATCACTTTCCTCAGGCAAAAGCTGTTGCTGACTGCATTGCCAGCACAGATTTAGCTTCCTACAGGCTGCAAGTGTTTGCAGCAAAGTCGCCATCCAGTCTCACCTCATTGTTAGAACCTATCATATCATTGACAGATTGCTTCTGTCATCTATACCTGACCTGCCATCTATTCCATCAGCATGGGTGCCGTTTATACTCTCTCACTTTCATCCTCAGAATCAGACCACAATAAGCCCCAACACCAGCAGCACCAACAACAACAGCACCAACCTTCTCCTCAACCACCAACCTTCTCCTCAACCACCTGATGCTGCGCAGGATGAGGGCATCAGCACAGGGCTGCACCGCACCGGAGGCAATACCCCTAACACATGGTATACAGGCAGAGGATGAGCTTCCTCAACATGATGGAGCAGCAGTGCCAAAGGAGGCTCAGGCTATCGCGCCAGTTCGTCGCAGACATTTACACATTTCTGGAGCAAGACCTGCAGCCCAGAGGAGCGAGTGGACACACCTTACCGGTGGCTGTCAAAGTCACCAGCACCCTCAACTTCTTCACCTCAGGCTCCTTCCAGGGATCTGCAGCAGACATTTGCGACATCTCGCAGTCGGCCGCCTACAGATGCATCTCACAGGTCACCGATGCCCTCTTTGACAAGTCAGCCAATTATATTAACTTTGCCACTGATGAAGCCAATGTGTCTGAGCGGGTGCTCGGCTCTGCCGCTCTGGCTGGCTTCCCACAGGTGCAGGATGTCATCGACTGCACACATGTGGCCATTAGGGCACTCCATCATCACCCAGGAGTCTTTGTCAACTGCAAGGGCTTCCACTCCCTCAGTGTGCAGCTCGTCTCCAACCATAGGAAGATCATCATGCATGTGTGTGCCAAATTCCCTGGCAGCTGCCATGATTCTTTCGACCTTCGCCAGTCCGCCCTCCCTCAGCTCTTCGATCCTCCAAACAGACTTTCCGGCTGGCTGCTTAGAGGCAAGGGCTATCCACTGAAGACATGGCTCATGAAACCCTTGAGGAGGCCAAGTACTGAGGCCCAGGAGAGATATAATGAAAGCTACGTTTCGACCAGATGTGTCTTAGAGCAGACAATAGGCATGCTCAAAATGTGCTTCAGATGCTTCGACAGGTCTGAAGAAGCCCTTCAGTACACACCAGCCAGACTCTCCAGAATCGTCGTAGTCTGCTGCGCCCTGCACAACATAGCGCAGCAGCGAGGATTAGCGCTGCATGAGAAGCAAGGCTGTGAGTGCACAGCCTCTTCAGAGGAGGAGGAGCAGGAACCTGCGATCCAGATCCCACCAGCACCCGAGCATATTGTTGCCTGGGAGGCCAGGGATGGGCTCATCATGGCCAGATTTACGTCACTTTATGCAGTACACCCATATGACTGCCGCATGCTGTGCCAGGCTGGCACCACCCCACAGCAACACCATAAAGGATCCCTACAATGACCAAGTCATTCCTTTCACACTGACCATCATTGCTGGAGGTAACGTTATGTCTCACCATTCACTCCAACTCACTAAGCCACTTCCAAAGTTGCACACAAATTTGTCCAAGTGGTGAAAATAAAGATTTTTATGTGTGACATCACAACAGAAACTTTACAGAAACATTGAATAAAACACCCAAGTGGCTACCCTTGTGAATCTACTTATGTGTTATCTTTCTATTCCACGTGCTTCTACGAGGTGCTATCCCTGTGGCTTCAGCAGAGGTAGAGGCAGCCTGCCCACTTCCCTGCTGCGACTACTTAGATACTCTTGGTGGTTGTCCTCTGGATTTTGGGGCCTGTGAGGGCCCCGCCAATGTTTGCTCCTCCTGCGACGGTGCAGGGGCAGACCCGGCCACCACTCTCCGGGGAGGCATCCATGGCTCTGACTGAGGGAGTGGCAATGGCGGAGAATTGTGAACGCTTTGAGAGGAGCCCCCACTTCCATGTGCCCTCTTACCGTCATCCCTCTCATGGGCCACCCGCACTTCCCTGCTAGCAAGGAGCTGGAGAGCACCTTGCTACACATCATGGGGCCATGAGGACCCAAGTCTACATTGACATCCCTCTTAGAGAGGACGCCTATGAGCCTCTGTCATCTATTCTCCATAGATAGCCATCTATTCTCCATAGAGACCATGTGCTCCTGTGAGTGACGCATTAGCTGCTCCATGCAGGTGGCCATCCTATCCATGGACGAGCCTACAGTCGCCATCGCCTGCGACACGATGGTGCTCATGTTGGAGATGGACTCCTCCATTCTCTGAACATTTGCAGACATTACGCTCGCAAAACCTGTCAAAGCCTCCTGCACTTCTTGCTGCACCTCCAGGAGCACCCTCTTTCTGGATGGCCCCCGAGGCTCAGCATCTGCGTATAGCTGAGCAGAGCCGAGGGTGTCCTGCGCCCTCCGGCGAGGAGTACCCACTGCTGTCCCTGTCTCCACCATCTGCTCTTGCTCACTTGTGAGTTGTGAGACACCAGGTGACAACAGTACTCTATCTCGCGTGTGGCCCACCGAGATGTGCGTATCTGCGCTGGTGCTGGGTTCGCTTATTTCTGATGATGGTGCGCCCTCAGAGGCTGGAGGCTCCTCTGAGGTGTCGTCTTCCTCTTCCTCCTGGACAGTGGGGGAGGGGGGGTGCTCCTGATGGACCTGTTGGACAGTAAAGAGATGAGTTAGATATGCCATATAAAAAATGGGTACAGATACCATTATGCACATGATGACCATTCACTGGCTGCTGACATCAGTCCCCATATCAGTGACTGCTGTATGCCATGTAGCTGTATGAGATGTAATTTTGTCACCAGGTTGCTGAGATGTCCCCCTCTCTCCATCTCCCACCTCCAGCTGCTCGGCAACTCCCGAAACTTCCAAGGCAGCCTCCTCTGCTGATGTTAGTGTCATCAATGATGGTATTCCACCTCCGGTTCTCTCCCTCTCCCTCTTATTGTGGGCTTTCTTTTCCTGCAAGTTGGGAAGGAAGGGCAGGTTGAGTGAGAGTGATGGAATGAGTGTAAGGAATGGATGGGTTACATCTTTAGAGGGAGACTATGATGGATTGTGGTGCCAAAGCCAAGTGGCCTCCTTGTGTGTTGTTAGTTGGTATGATTTCATTAGGATGAGGGTGAGTGTGAGGGGTGGCTCGTGAGATGGGGATGTGTGTATGCAGATAGAGAGAGAGGGATGGGTGGACATGCAAGGTACGTTGGTGTAAGGGTGGGCAGCAGCAGGGTTGGGAAGGCAGAGTGATGGGGGATGTGATGAGAGGCGCAGCAGGATGATGTTGAGTGTGGCTTTGTACTCACCTTTCTTGATCTAATGAGATCATTGAAAAATTTGCAGCACTGCACCCAGGTCCTCCTGAACACATCCCTGCTGTTGACCTCCTCTGCAATTTGGAGCCAGGCTCTTTTGGTCTCCTGGGGAGGTCTCTTCCGCCCATTAAAAGGGAAGAGGCATGCTGGGACTCCGTCCACAAGGATATGGAGAGAATCATCAGAGAACCTGGATGCAGCACTCTGTCTCTGTGCAGTTGAGAATACCAAGGTCAAGGAAATAGAAACAAGAAACTGCGAAGGCAGCAAGAAGTAAAATAAAAAGGCTAAACTGATCTTTGGCTGCTAATATGGCTGGCGCCCACAAATGTCACACCTTGCTGTTAGGAACAATATAAGTCAGTGTGCAGAAGTTATACAGACAATAGGCGATCAGAAAACGCATTACCATGATTGCAAACGCATTACCATAATGTTTAGGTGATCGTGAGCACATTACCAGGATATTTACTTAACTGTAACCCATTCAGTTAAATGTGACTTCTTTATTTCAAACTGCCAGGCCAGGAAATCAAATTAAATGTATACGTGCACAGCTCAGGATTGGCTCAGAATGTACGATGTGTTAATGTCTTCTCAAATGCAAGTATAATCATGTAGCACACGGTATGGCAAATTGCTTGCTCTGTTGGGTTCGTCAGACTCTTGCAGGAGTCAGTGCCGACATTTCAGAGTAAGACTCCGCGGATAATAAATCGTTTGAATTCATCCAGTTGTATTCGACTCAGTGTTTGCTGAACCAGACTGAGGGTAAAAGAATCCGTTCTAACATTTGGTGTCAGAAGTGGGATCTCAACGAACAGTCACCGAGAGTTCGCGAACTAGGGGCTGAATCGTCTCGGACGTGGAGGGAGGAAATGGGCCCCCGATGTGAGTAATTTTTGTACTGCCTCGGTTTTCCTCCGATTCCGCCAGTCTGACGACGAGTCGGCCAATCGCTAACTCCCGTGTGGTGTCCCGCCGAGATCCAGGTCAGCCTGGCGAATACTGGAAGGGATAGGTGATTAGGTCAGTGATCGGATATCACTGATTGTCAGTGATCGGATATCACTGAGGGTCAGTATACGTACTGAGGGAATAACTAGGAACTGTGTAAACTTAGAAATAAGCACTTGTGTCAGGTAACGCGTCGACCTCGTATCTCACTTGGCCCGCCTAGGCTCTGAACAAGTTTAAAACGCGACTGTGTAAAGTTCACAAGGGGAGTAAGATGGGCAACTGTTTAGATACCACGACTGAATCGGGTAGCGCCTTACAGACCCTTTGTGAACAACATCCTGACAAAGCGAAGCAACTCAGACAGTTGTCGGGAGGATTAAATAAGAAATTAGGAAGTGATCAATGGCCACTAGGAGGAACTAAGAATCTAGATGCCGCTAAAAAGACTCAAGAACTAATTTGGAAAAGTAACAGGGGTACCACAGCCAAAGAACTAATTGCCCTATGGAGACAGTACTGTCAGGAACTGAAAGAAACTTCCTTGCTAGCAAGTTGGCAGGATAATGCCTTAAAATTAGGAATAGCACTTACAGGGGGAGGGGTAGTCAAATCAGTAGAGGTATTGAAAAAGGAATGCGCTCATGAGAAACGCTCAAAACAGGAGCCTGAAAAGACCATGAGCGAGCCTGGAAAGGCTGATAAGAGTGGATTACATAATCCAATGGTTGGCCTTGCCTTGACAGAGGGAGATGGTGATGATGATTTGGACGAATGGAATCACAGGGCTCAGGTTGTTCCCCACGCTCCCCCTCCGTACGTTAACATTTATCCCCTGGTGGCACCCGCACCAGCTGTACAAACCCCCGCGCCGACACCTCAAGTATCTGCCAGTGCCGTTTCCCCGCCGCCGTCAGTCACGTAAATAATCCCCCGCCGGTCCAGATGGGAGACCAACAACCGGGTCCCCAGTATACCGACCCTGTTGCCTTTTACACCCGACTCAGGACTAAGAATAATCGGCCCCCGACGACACCCTCCCCATCCCAACCCAGTCCATCAAGGTCACAAAAACGGAGAAATCAAAGGCAGATGATTCAAAGTCAGAGACTAGAGAGTCAGAGCCAGAGTACCCTCAAGGCTTTAAGGTCCTTTTTAGAGTGCCGGGACCATAGTGACATTGACAGTGGAGATTCAGGAGACGACTTGTCATCCCTGGAATCAGAATCTGATACCGAGAGACCCGCCAGACATAAACCGACACCCCGGCAGTTGCCGGTGAGACAAATGCCTAACCCTGCCTTTAACGCGAATATTCCAGTGGCCGCCGATAACCCCCGAACCATAGGTATCTTCTACCCCTGGAAACCTAACGAGATAATGGCTATCTTAGCCGGGATGCCAGATAGGAAGAAATCCCCCACCTTGTTTGTAGAATTCCTCCGGACTACTATACTCGTCTATAATGCTGAATCAAGAGACTTATGGGCATTAGTACAGCAGATCTTGAATCCCGCCGAACACGCAAGGTTTTTGGTTAACCTAGGCTTTGAGGACCATGCCACATTAGAGGCTCAACACGCACAGAGTGCTGCTCGTGAACGCGCCATACTCACTGCTTTAACCACCACCCTGCAGAAACCCATTGATATATCCAAGGTGTTGGATACTAAACCACGAAAGGGCGAGGGAGCAGAGGAATTCCTAGAGAGATTCTCTGAGGTATATCGGAGTCAGTCAGGAGATGCTAATTACCGGAACGGAGCAAACTCGCCGCAATACTGTGCTATCCTGATAAATTGCCTACCAACCTCGGTGTCTGAAGCAATTAAGACTAACAATATGGACTGGTCAGAGAATAGTCCCAGCCAGATGGCCAGGGCAGTGAAATATTATTGGAAAGAGAGTAAGAGTCAGGAGAGTCAGCCCCAGGTCAAGGTCAAGACTGAGTACGTGATAAAAGAGGAAGAGCCAAAGCCCACCCAAGATGTGATAGGATATCAGACGGAGCCCCAGTACTGCGTCCCAGGGTGGGTTGATAGACAAGGGTACAGAGATACCAGCCATCCCAACGGACCAACCGTCCCTAATTATGGCCCACCCTACGCTCCCCCAAGACAAAATTTCGGCGATAGAGGAAGAGGAGGGACGCAAGCAGGGTCAGATACCTGTTTTAATTGTGGCCAGCAAGGCCATTGGAGCAGGGAATGTCCCTCCCGAAGACAAGGAAGAGGGGGCCACATGCAAGGACAACGGGGAGGTTGGCAGGGAAATCGGGGATGAGGAAGATATACAGACTTCTCCCAGAATAATCCGTTTCCCCAGTACTGACTAGCCAACCTCGTGGCGAACGGGTTCCAGTCAGACAAGGAGCCCGTTCTATCCCTGCTGATTGAAGGGAGCCGGCATATGTTTCTGGTAGACACCGGAGCTGCTATGTCATCTGTCCGATCAGAGCTCAATCTCCCTAAATCCGGGGAGACACAAAGCCTGTCCGGATTCCAAGGACAAGTGTGCCAGTACCTGATATCAGAACCAGTTGAAGTAGCATTTCAAAATGAGTCTGTGAAACACCAATTCGTGATCACAAATGGGCTGGATTGCAATCTCATGGCCAGAGACCTGTTATGTGCATTTCAACTAAGACTTGAGTGTGGGAACGAAGGAATAACTGTAAAACCATGGGCCCCTAAAAGACAATGTTACGTCTCTATCACCCCACAATGGTGGACTCTGGACTTAAAAGATGAACCCCCATCTCATGTAACCCTAGCTTATGATCAAAGTGGAAAGGATAAGGAATTGGAGAATTTTTACCAAGCTTATGAAGGGACTGAGTGGGATGTTGTTCTCCGAGCCATAGGTACGGGACCAGAGGGGAAAGCAGAATATGTTGAGGTTCCCTCGGAATTGTGGAAGCAACCCCTAACTGTAGCCCCACACCTCACCCGGGAAGTGAACTCCCCCTACCGTGCGAAAGATCTGGGACCCATGGTAAAACAGGCAGTTGAACAAGCTAACCCAGATGACCGGCAGGAGCAGGCCCTGTCAGGCGGTCGAGCTATCCTGTTATACCAAGAGCCAAAGGTAGTCTTGGCACAGTTGCACCACCACGTTGGGAATGAGGTACCGGAATACGTCAATCCGCAAGTGTGGGCAGAAGACCCCACACAGGTAGGATGCGTTAAAATAACTCCCATCCAAATCGCCCTACAGGAAAATGTTGTACTACCCTCCATACGACAGTATCCGCTGAAACAACAAGCGATACCCAGCATTGATAAACTGATCACGGGACTATTGGCACAAGGAATCCTGATTAAATGTCAGTCCCCGTGCAACATGCCCATACTTGCAGTTCCAAAATCAGGAAAGCCAAACCAGTACAGATTAGTACAGGACTTACGATCTATCAATGCTATTGTACAACCGCTTCATGCACTAGTACCTAATCCAGCTCACATTCTGGCCCAGGTCCCTGCACAAGTGAAAATCTTTGCAGTAGTCGATCTCCAGCACGCCTTCTTCGCCTTGCCACTGGAACCGGCAAGCCAGTACCTCTTTGCTTTTACTTATAATGGACAACAATATACGTGGACCCGACTGCCGCAAGGTTTTGTAAACTCTCCAACATTATTCTCTAGGTGCCTACAAGGACAGTTGCAGACTTTGACCTTGAAACATGGTTCTGCTCTGGTCCAGTACGTGGACGATTTGCTAATAGCTAGCCCTGACGAACAAAGTAACCGGGAAGACACCGCCCAGTTGCTTAATCACCTATTCTCACTCAGGTACGTAGTCTCTCAATCAAAGGTACTAGTGGCCCAACAGAAAGTTAAATTCCTCGGCTTCATGCTCTCAGCAACCGAGCGGAGTCTAGAGAGAAGCAGGATGGAGCCAATCTGTCAGTTCCCCGTACCCCGTAGTGCAAAACAAGTGAGGCAATGGATGGGGATGGTAAACTACTGTAGACAATGGATATCCAACATCACTCTAGAAACCAAACGACTAACACCATACACCAGTATGGAGGGCGAGTTTCAGCTAGACCCTGTCGCCATAAGAGCGTTTGAAAGCCGAAAAGAAGCATTGTCACAGCCCCAGCACTGGGGAGACCCCTGTATGACAGGCCCTTCCAGCTATACTGCACTATCCTCACTGATTGTTCGACTGCTGTCCTAATGCAAAAACATGGGGACAAGCATAGGCCAGTGGCTTACTACTCCTCGAAGTTAGATCCGGTAGCGCTAGGGCATCCCATATGCACCCAGATTCTGACCGCCATCTATAATAGCCTACAATCGGCTGCCAACCTAACTTTGCAACAAGATATTACTGTATACAGTTCGCATTCGGTAACTGCATTATTAGGCCAATTACAAACTCAGCACCTCACCATGGCCCGACAAAATAAGTACGAGATATACCTGTTGAATAATCCTAAACTGCAATTTAAGCATTGTACTACTATCAACCCAGCATGTTTTCTCACAGAACCACCCCTCGAACAAACAGACCCAGGACATGATTGTCTATTTTTAATCAAGGAAGATACCTCCGTCAGGGAGGATCTATCTGATGCCCCAATGCAGAGCCCTGACACAACCATGTATGTAGATGGAAGTGCATCCGTCAGTCCCCTTGGGAAAAGACTTTCTGGATATGCAATCGTAGATCAGGACAGTAATACTTTGGAGTCGGCCGCCTTTGAACTTCCGTATTCCGCCCAACAAGCAGAACTGTTCGCATTAATACGAGCTTGTATCTTAGGGAAGGACTTAAAGGTTAACGTTTATACAGACTCGAGATATGCCTTCGGAGTGGTTCATGATTTCGGACAATTATGGAAAAACAGAGGGTTCCTAACCTCTGCAGGAACACAGATATCTCATCAAAAATTAGTATCTGATTTGCTACAAGCCCTCATGCTACCAAAACAGATCTCCGTGATAAAGTGCTCCGCACACACAGCAGGACAGACCCCTGTAGATATAGGGAATAGATGCGCAGACCAGGAAGCTAGGGAAGCGTCCCAGGAACAACGAGTGGTTGTGCCTAGAATGATGAGCCAGACTAAAAGCTCAAATAAAAGCAAGTCTCCCTCGGAAAAGCCAATGCCAACCATCCAAGACGTCATTAAGTTACAGGAGGACGCTCCTGACTGTGATAAGGGACTGTGGAAACAGCTCGGTTGTACATATGATTGTGTGTCTAAATTATGGGTCACCCCTGCCGAGCAAACTTGTATGTCAGATGAGCTAGCATTATGGGTTACTGAATGTATACACTTTGCAACTCATTGTGGTGCCAGAGCAACTAGTGAGACGTTATTAGCTACATGGTGGCATCCTAGATTACAAGCTCTGGCTCAAGGTATTAGCAGTTGCTGCCTCATTTGTCAGCAGCATAACCCGGGAAAAGGCATACCTTGTGAAACGGGTAAGACGCCGTTACCCACGGGTCCCTTTGAGACCCTCCAGATGGACTACATTGAGTTAGAAAGGTGTCAGTGTTATAAATATGTACTGGTTATTGTTGATGTGTTTAGTAAGTGGATTGAGGCCTACCCGACTACGGATAACAAAGCCTCCACTGTTGTAAAAATTTTAATGAGAGAAATTATTCCAAGGTACGGAATTCCAAACCGATTAAGTTCAGACAACGGCCCTCACTTCGTGGGTCTGGTAAACAAGGAGTTCTGCACTCAAATGGGCATCCAACAGCAGCTACATTGTGCTTACAGGCCACAGGCCGCCGGACTGGTCGAGCGGGCTAATCAGGCCTTGAAAAATAAACTTGCCAAATTACAGGCCGAGACGGGAACTACATGGCTCAAATTACTCCCCGTGGCCTTGTTCCAAATACGTACTACCCCGGCTGGTGCAGCAAGGTTAAGCCCTGCTGAAATTATATATGGCAGACCTCTCAAAACCCCGTGGAACCAGGAAGTCCCAAAGACTGTCCACTTTCACCACATGACGGCAGAAATGACTAACTATATTTTGTCGTTAACCAGGGCATTGAAAAGTTTGCACTCCCGGGTACGCGCTGCTTACATCGACCTCCCTCCTATAGTCAGTCCGTCCCAGGTCGAGCCCGGAGCGTATGTATTAATCAAGAATTGGACGCGAAAAGGATTGGAACCTCGTTGGGAAGGACCCTATCAAGTCTTACTCACCACCCCAACTGCTGCCAAAGTAGAGGGAAAGAGTGCTTGGGTTCACCTCCACCACTGTAAAATTGTCAGTAATGCTATGCCTGAAACTTAAAGAATGCTAAACCTCTCTTGCTTCCAAGAAATCTCTCCTTAAACAGACGTGCCGCGCCGACCAACCATGCAGACGTCGCTGTGGATCCTCTCTATCAGTGTCCTGATCACCCTTGGAATAACTCAACAGCCCAGAAGGAGGACATGCCGGCGGAATCAGCCCAAGCGGGTACACCACCTATGCCACGGAGACGTGCTTCGGTGCAATGATGATAACCCAGGCGGGTTCGGGAAATGGAACGTGATCAACTGGGACACCTACATTGGGCTTATTAGACAGCCCCACCGCTCGCTAATGCTGAGATACATACACAGAGGAACATTGCCATGCCATTGGACCAAGTGTAAATTTGATTACGTCTGTCGACGCCAGGTGACCAAGTCTGTTACTGCAGGACCATGCAACAGAACTACCGGTACCAAAGGACAAAGCTGTTATCCGAAGTCCAACCAGGAAAGGAAAAGAAATGGACTGCCCCCATGAGCAGCTTCGACTATTCGAGGGTAGAAGGTATCCTCACAAGGAGACATGAACGAGATAAAATAGACGTAACCGAATAATGGTTGGTTATCATAGAATGATAAAAGGAGGGAATGAGAATACCAAGGTCAAGGAAATAGAAACAAGAAACTGCGAAGGCAGCAAGAAGTAAAATAAAAAGGCTAAACTGATCTTTGGCTGCAAATATGGCTGGCGCCCACAAATGTCACACCTTGCTGTTAGGAACAATATAAGTCAGTGTGCAGAAGTTATACAGACAATAGGCGATCAGAAAACGCATTACCATGATTGCAAACGCATTACCATAATGTTTAGGTGATCGTGAGCACATTACCAGGATATTTACTTAACTGTAACCCATTCAGTTAAATGTGACTTCTTTATTTCAAACTGCCAGGCCAGGAAATCAAATTAAATGTATACGTGCACAGCTCAGGATTGGCTCAGAATGTACGATGTGTTAATGTCTTCTCAAATGCAAGTATAATAATGTAGCACACGGTATGGCAAATTGCTTGCTCTGTTGGGTTCGTCAGACTCTTGCAGGAGTCGGTGCCGACATTTCAGAGTAAGACTCCGCGGATAATAAATCGTTTGAATTCATCCAGTTGTATTCGACTCAGTGTTTGCTGAACCAGACTGAGGGTAAAAGAATCCGTTCTAACACAGTCATGTCTGGAACTGTTTGCAGCAGTCCAATTGTGCAGTGTGCTGCCTGCACTCTCCTAGATGAACCTTCAAATGCAATGTGGCCACGGCTCCTTTAAATATCCCGGCTGAAAACGTGTCATCGATGACGTCATCAGACCCGCACCATTTAATAGGGCCGGGTAACGTGGAGGGTGGGTTTAATAGGCCCCATTATCACAAAGTCGATTTCAGGAGCGGGTTGGAATCAACAACGGGTCGTGACCTGCCACGTCGACCGCCCGCACCCACCCTGCCCACGTAAACAAAATGTCTGTGGGTTCAAGTCCCCCTCCAAAGACTTGAACACATCATCCTGACTTACACTCCACTGCAGTACCGAGGGAGTGCTGCACTGTCGGAGGTGCCGTCTTTCAGATGAGTTGTTAAACTGAGGCCCTGTCTGCCCTCTCAGGTGGATGTAAAGATCCCATGGCCACTATTGTAACGTGGCGCAGGGAAGTTCTCCCTGGTGCCCTGACCATTATTTATCCCTCAATCAACATCACTAAAAAACAGATTGCCTGGTCATTATCACATTGCTGTTTGTGAGACCTTTCTGTGCACAAATTGGCTGCTGCATTTCCTATATTACAACACTAATTTATTTTGGCCTGGGCTAGCACTGAGTGTTGCAGTGGGCTAGTACCCATGGTTGCAGTGGGCTAGTACTCATGGTTGCAGTGGGCTAGTACTCATGGTTAAAGTGGGTTAGTACTCATGGTTACAGTGGGCTAGTACCGATGGTTGCAGTGGGCTAGTACTCATGGTTGCAGTGGGCTAGTACTCATGGTTGCAGTGGGCTAGCACTGAGCATTGCAGTGGGCTAGTACCCATGGTTGCAGTGGGCTAGTACTCATGGTTGCAGTGGGCTAGTACTCATGGTTGCAGTGGGCTAGCACTGAGCATTGCAGTGGGCTAGTACTCATGGTTGCAGTGGGCTAGTACTCATGGTTAAAGTGGGTTAGTACTCATGGTTGCAGTGGGCTAGTACTCATGGTTACAGTGGGCTAGTACCGATGGTTGCAGTGGGCTAGTACTCATGGTTGCAGTGGGCTAGTACTCATGGTTGCAGTGGGCTAGCACTGAGCATTGCAGTGGGCTAGTACCCATGGTTGCAGTGGGCTAGTACTCATGGTTGCAGTGGGCTAGTACCCATGGTTACAGTGGGCTAGTACCAATGGTTGCAGTGGGCTAGTGCTCATGGTTGCAGTGGGCTAGTACTCATGGTTAAAGTGGGCTAGTACTCATGGTTGCAGTGGGCTAGTACTCATGGCTGCAGTGGGCTAGTACCCATGGTTGCAGTGGGCTAGTACTCATGGTTACAGTAGGTTAGTACCCATGGTTACAGTGGGCTAGTACTCATGGTTGCAGTGGGCTAGTACCCATGGTTGCAGTGGGCTAGTACTCATGGTTGCAGTGGGCTAGTACTCATGGTTGCAGTGGGCTAGTACTCATGGCTGCAGTGGGCTAGTACTAATGGTTTAGTGGGCTAGTACCCATGGTTGCACTGAGCCAGTACTCATGGCTGCAGTGGGCTAGTACTCATGGTTACAGTGGGCTAGTACTCATGGTTACAGTGGGCGAGTACTCATGGTTGCAGTGGGCTAGTACTCATGGTTACAGTGGGCTAGTACTCATGGTTGCCGTAGGCTAGTACTCATGGTTGCAGTGGGCTAGTACTCATGGTTGCAGTGGGCCAGTACTCATGGTTGTGGTGGGCTAGTACTCATGGTTACAGTGGGCTAGTACCCATGGTTGCAGTGGGCTAGTACACATGGTTGCAGTGGGCTAGTACTCATGGTTGCAGTGGGCTAGTACTCATGGTTGCAGTGGGCCAGTACTCATGGTTGCAGTGGGCTAGTACTCATGGCTGCAGTGGGCTAGTACTAATGGTTTAGCGGGCTAGTACCCATGGTTGCACTGAGCCAGTACTCATGGCTGCAGTGGGCTAGTACTCATGGTTACAGTGGGCTAGTACTCGTGGTTGCGGTGGGCTAGTACTCATGGTTGCAGTGGGCTAGTACCCATGGTTACAGTGGGCTAGTACTCATGGTTACAGTGGGCTAGTACTCCTGGTTGCCGTAGGCTAGTACTCATGGTTGCAGTGGGCTAGTACTCATGGTTGCAGTGGGCCAGTACTCATGGTTGTGGTGGGCTAGTACTCATGGTTACAGTGGGCTAGTACCCATGGTTGCAGTGGGCTAGTACACATGGTTGCAGTGGGCTAGTACCCATGGTTGCAGTGGGCCAGTACTCATGGTTACAGTGGGTTAGTACTCATGGTTACAGTGGGCTAGTACCCATGGTTGCAGTGGGCCAGTACTCATGGTTGCGGTGGGCTAGTATTCATGGTTGCAGTGGGCTAGTACTCGTGGTTACAGTGGGCTAGTACTCATGGCTGCAGTGGGCTAGTACTCGTGGTTACAGTGGGCTAGTACTCATGGTTGCAGTGGGCTAGTACTCATGGTTACAGTGGGCTAGTACTCATGGTTGCGGTGGGCTAGTACTCATGGTTGCAGTGGGCTAGTACTGATGGTTGCAGTGGGTTAGTACTCATGGTTGCAGTGGGCTAGTACCCATGGTTGCAGTGGGCCAGCACTCATGGTTACAGTGGGTTAGTACTCATGGTTACAGTGGGCTAGTACCCATGGTTGCAGTGGGCCAGTACTCATGGTTGCGGTGGGCTAGTATTCATGGTTGCAGTGGGCTAGTACTCGTGGTTACAGTGGGCTAGTACTCGTGGTTACAGTGGGCTAGTACTCATGGCAGCAGTGGGCTAGTACTCATGGTTACAGTGGGCTAGTACTCATGGATGTGGTGGGCTAGTACTCATGGTTGCAGTGGGCTAGTACTGATGGTTGCAGTGGGTTAGTACTCATGGTTGCTGTGGGCTAGTACTGATGGTTGCAGTGGGCTAGTACTCGTGGTTACAGTGGGCTAGTACCCATGGTTGTAGTGGGCTAGCACTACATTTTATTCACAGTTAAAGACTACAGACACAAAACAGCAATAGAAATAGAACATTGAAATACAAATGCAACGGAGAATGACATTGTAACCCGTGTCGTTAAAGTAAACCTTTTGTCAGAACTGACAAAGGTTAGAGATGTAACAGGTTTTAAGCAAGTTCAGAGGCAGGGTAAGGTGGGGGTGGGGGCCGAGTGGAGGAAAGAACAAAAAGGAAGGTGTATGATAGGGCCGAAGACAGGAATGATCAAATGACAAAAGACATTCCTTCCAGCAATTTACTTGTACTTCTTTCAATTTAGTCTACTGTATTCGCTGCTCACAATGCGGTCTCCTCTACATTGGGGAGACCAAACATAGATTAGGTGATCGCTTTGCTGAACACTCCCATTCAGTCCGCAAGTGTTACCCCGAGCTTTCGGTCGCTTGCCATTTTAATTCTCCGTCCCACCCCGACCTCTTGTCCCCGGCCCCCTACACTGTTCCAATGAAGCTCAACGGAAGCTCGAGGAACAGCACCTCACCTTTCGATAAGGTACTTCACAGCCTTCCGGACTCAACATTGAGTTCAACAATTTCAGATCATAACCACTGCTCTCATTTTTTCGGACAGCAGGTGTTGGTAATGGTTCTGCTGTTGCCATTTACAGCTCCCCTAGACCCATCTTTTGTTTCTTTACTTGTCCCATTACCACCCCCTTTTGCCTTGACCCATCATCTCTTTTGTCATTTAATCTCTCCTGCCTTCCACCCTATCACAGACCTTCCCTTTTGTTCTTTCCTCCCCTCCACCTCCCTGCCTTTGTACTTGCTTAAAATCTGTCACATCTCTAACTTTTGCCAGTTCTGATGAAAGGTCAACGACCTGAAACATTGGCCCAGATTTTGCAGTCGGCAGTGAAGAGATGGCACTCGCCGGTGACCTTGAAGAAAGCTGCCCACAAAGATTTAGCGGGCTCTAGAATGTCGATTTCCCCTATTTCAAGATGACTTTCAATCTGGCACCATCTATGGGGCATCTGTGGCATCCAGGAACAGAGAAGTCATCAAGCAGGCTGAGCAGCCAATCAGATTGAAGAATTCTCACTGACGGCAAACCAGGAAGTAAATAGCACAGATTATAATTCACTTTTTAATCATTTTACAGAAAGCAAAATAAAGATTAGGACATATACATGGGATTGAGATAGAAACTGAAATATCATAAACAAGCTTTAAAAAAAAAAAAAAAAAATTAATTATTTGAAAAATCATGATTTTTTTTAATCATGGAATGGAGGGAATGACACTCCACACTTATAAATTTAGTTTATCAGGGCCAGAGAGGTTGTTCAGCAGTAATTATGACTTAGTGCATCATTAAAAACTCAGTTACACCTCATTCAACAAAGCTTAACATTTCAATGGTTTTTACAGCGAGAATAGGGCGTAAAAAGTTGAAGTTCACATCAAATCCCTGATTCTGGGCTGATTACATCAGTGAGGACTACAACAGCGCACCCTGTGGAGGAGCAGGGTATCACTGACAGCAACTTCCGGATTTCCACATTTAACTACGCATGTGAAGTTGCTGCCAGCTTTTGCACAGTAATGACGGCGAGCGCTGACAGTTTCGCTGTCATTACAACCACAAATTCCATCAACTCTGTTTCTTTCTCCACAGCTGCTGCCTGCCCTGCTGAATATTTCCAGCATTTTCAGTGTTTATTTCAGATTTCCAGCATCCGCAGTGTTTTGCTTTTGCTGAATTGCTAGGACCCTGGGATTGCATGTGTACTGTATATTTCCTCAATGATCATCAGTGCTTATCCTTTGCTGTGCTGCTACTTTATTCTCCACAATCAGAAAGAAGATTTTCCTGTAAAAGTTCACAGGTAGTGCAATTGATTTGTGTCAGTGTTAATGACATTAGTGACTCTTCCTGCTGTACTCCACATTAGTGCTAATGCATTGTGTGACTTCTAACTCATGTGGTCTGACCATGAGATCAGAAATAGAATGAAAAGATTCTCGGTGAAGAGGCAAGCAGGATCAGGGGACCTGGAATAGACAGAGAAATCAACTCGGAGTGAATCATAAACTATACCTTCAGCTTACATAGGATTACGTATGATATACAGCACAGAAACAGGCCATTCAGCCCAACCAGTCCATGGTGGTGTGTATTCTCCACTTGAGACTCCTCCCATCTTTCCTCATCTAATTCTTATCAGCATAACTCTATTCCCTTCTCCCTCATATGCTTGTCTAGCCTCCCCTTAAATGCATCTATACTAATCGTTTCAACTACTCCCTGTGGTAGCGAGTTCCACACTCTCACCACTCTCTGGGTAAAGAAGTTTCTTCTGAATGCCCTATTGGATTTCTTGGTGACTATCTTATGTTGGCGGCCTCTAGTTATGCTCTTCCCCACAAGTGGAAACAGTCTCTCTGTATCCACTCTATCAAAACCTTTCATAATTTTAAAGACCTCTATTAGATCAACCCTCAGCCTTCTCTTTTCAAGAGAAAAGAGACCCAGCCTGTTCATCCTTTCCTGATAGTTATACCCTCGCATTTCTGGTATCATCCTTGTAAATCTTTTTTGCAGCCTCTCCAGTGCATCTATATATCCTTTTTATAATGTGGCAACCAGAATTGTACACAATACTCCAAGTGTGGTCTAACCAGGGTTCGATACAAGTTTAGCATAACTTCTCTACTTTTCAACTCTATCCCTCTAGAAATAAACCCTAGTGCTTGGTTTGCTTTTTTATGGCCTTATTAACCTGCGTCGCTACTTTTAATGATTTGTGTATTTGTTCTACGAGATCCCTTTGCTCTTCTACCCTATATAGATTCTTATTTTCCAAGTAATATGTCCCTCCTTATCTTTCTTACCAAAATGTAATAGCTCACATTTATCTGTGTTGAAATGTATTTGCCAATTATATGCCCATTCAGCAAGTTTATTAATGTCTTCTTGTAATTTGTTGCAGTCCTCCTCAGTATTGACTATCCCCCACAATTTGGTAACATCCGCAAATTTAGAAATTGTGCTTTTGATTCCAAAGTCTAAATTGTTAATATAAATTGGGAACAACATTGGTCCCAGCACTGATCCTGTGGGACCCCACTTTCCACCTTCTGCCACTCTGAATAGCTACCCTTTACCCCTACTGTAATGTATGTACCTTTAAGGGGGGAACTACTTTATACAGCTCATGTATACTGTAGTACCGGCAGTGACCACACCTGTATATAACGCTGAGTAGTAATCTGTTGTTTCAGCTGCAGTTTGAACCACATTGAGTAAACACCTGTTGTACCATTCTCTGCAGTCTTTTTCTTATTATTACACGGACGTAACAGTGGTGACGAGCAAGTTCGAACCTACCTGCAACTCTGCATCACCTCCCAGGGATTCGCTCCTGGAGAACAGTGGAAGAAGATCGAGTCCAGAAGCACGGGCGTTGACCACAGGCAACCGCCCAGTCATCCAGCGGAGATTTGAGCATCGCAGGGGAGGCTGTCGAGAGCCAGGCTTGGCTTTCCAGTCACGGTGGTCCAGCGAAACGGGCTGGCAACAGGTACTGCGCAGACCCTTCCCGGACAGCGACGGGCTGGAGCCCGACCGAGCGGCACAGAAAAAGGCCGAGCAGCGTCAACGGGGGAGAGAGAGAGGGCAGAGCGCACAGGGCGCAGCCGGTGTTCAGGACCGAGCGGCGTCAACGGGGGAGAGAGGCAAGAGAGGGCAGAGCGCAGCCGGTGTTCAAGGGCCGAGAAGCGTCAACGGGGGAGAGAGGCGCGCAGGAAAACGCGAGGCGCTGCCATTGCCACGAGGACCACAGAGAGCGGCGTTGGCAGCAGTGCAGGAGCAGCGCACGAAACCCACAGGGCATCGACATTTGCCACGAGGACCGCCGAGAGCGGCGTTGGCAGCAGCGCAGGAGACGCCATTTTAAGCCACAGCGGGGAAGAAAGGAAAGCGCGGGAGACGCCATTTTAAGCCAATCTAACCACACCCAAAAATGCCGAAGAGTGGCAGTATCACAGCGTTCGACAATGAAGTCGAAGATTGGACGACATATGTCGAACGCATAGAAGTATACTGCAAGGCGAATGAAGTGCCAGATGACAAGAAAGCGCTGGTATTGTTGAATTCAATGGGTGCAAAAACGTATGGCTTACTACGAAACCTAGTAACCCTAGAGAAGCCAGTAGAAAAGGATTTTGAAAACATAGTGTTAATCCTACAGGACCACTTAAACCCCACACCGCTGCTGATAGCAGAAAGATGCAAGTTTCACAAACGGAACCAGCATAAGGATGAAAGCAATGCTGATTATTTAACAGAACTGCGCAAACTATCGAAACACTGCCAGTTTGGAGCGGGACTGGCCGATACCTTAAGGGACAAGTTTGTGTGTGGGCTTCAAAGTGAAGGAACCCAGAAACGGCTTTTATCTGAAAAGGACCTCACGCTGGAAAAGGCTTTCAGCATTGCGGTATCATATGAAGCAGCAGCACGGGGCGCTGCAGAGATACAACAGAGACTGCAAGAATATGGCACAAACGAAATGTCATATGGAACAGAGAAGTGCTATCGCTGCGGCAGAACAACACACGACCAGAATGATTGCTGGTTCAAAGACAAAGTGTGCAGACAGTGTGGAAAAGTAGGACACATAGCACGAGTCTGCAGGTCGGGAAAGAAAATCAGCAATAAGAAACCGACCAAAGGGAAGTACAAGAAGGTACATAAGATAACGGAGAATAGTTCAGACGAACAAAAGAGTGATAACGACTCCGAAAGCAGGGAACTGAGTTGTCTGAAACTACATAATGTGATCACAATGGAGGATCACCGAACCATTTGGGTCACTCTCAAGATAGCAGGAGTCCAGGTAAAGATGGAATTGGACACAGGATCAGCTCTAACAGTCATAAACCGACGGGACTACGAGCGGCTATTCTCACACATACCCTTGAGAGACACAAAAATTATTTTGAAGACGTACACGGGGCAAAAAGTCTACCCCAAAGGAAAAATAAGGGTGACCGTTATATATAACGGTAAGGAAACACCAAAACCAGACCTGTATGTATTGCAAGATGGAGGACCACCATCACTGGGACGTGAATGGATCAGGAAAATACAACTGGATTGGCATTCCATACAGGCACTGACTGTGGCTGACAAAAAGGATGACGACGTCACACCTGGGCGACTGTCAAAGATCCTAACTGACGCGAAAGAAGTGTTCCAGCAAGGACTTGGAACACTAAAAGGCATGACAGCGACGATTAAAATTGAAGAAAACGCAAGCCCAAAATTTTTTAAGGCCAGACCTTATGCGATCCGCCCAGCCGTTGAAGCAGAGCTGGAGAGTCTGGAACGTTCAGGTGTACTGTCCAAGGTAGACTGGAGCGAGTGGACTACACCCATCGTCCCTGTGATGAAAAAGTCATTGAGCAGCACGCCTGGGGAACCAAGGAAGGTTCGCATCTGTGGGGACTTTAAGGTAACAGTGAACCCAGTCCTTCACACCGTACAATATCCACTTCCGCGGATTGAAGATATTTTCGCCTCGCTATCTGGAGGGAAACGCTTCATTAAGATTGATCTGGCCCAGGCGTATCTGCAAATGGAGGTAGAAGAAGCATCAAAAAAATACCTCACAATCAACACCCATAAAGGTCTCTACCAATACAACTGGCTGGTATTCAGGGTAGCATCAGCTCCGGCTATTTGGCAGAGGGCAATGGAACAAGTCCTGCAAGGGATCCCAGGGACCCAGTGTTATTTGGACGACATCCTGGTCATGGGCGAAAATGACAGTGATCACCTTGCCAACCTGGAGCAGGTGCTCACTAGATTGCAGGAATATGGGCTCCGAGCTAACCGCCCCAAATGCGAGTTTTTTGGAAAACAGATCTCGTATTGTGGCCACGTTATCGATAAAGAGGGGTTACATAAGTCCCCAGAGAAGATTGAGGCAGTAGTCAAGGCTCCAGCACCGGAAAATGTGTCACAACTGAGGTCGTTCCTCGGGCTGGTAAACTACTACCATAAGTTCTTGCCAAATTTGTCTACAATACTACACCCACTGAACACCCTACTGCAAACTGGGGTGCCATGGAAGTGGAATGATGAATGTAGATGAGCTTTCCAGAAGAGCAAAACACTAATCACATCGAAAGAGGTATTGGCCCATTACAACCCAGCATTACCAATTCGGTTGGCTTGTGATGCATCACCCTACGGCATTGGAGCGGTGCTGTCGCGCAAATTCTCGGACGGCTCGGAGAGGCCAATAGCCTTTGCGTCACGATCACTAACCACAGCCGAGCGTAACTACGCCCAGATTGACAGGGAGGCACTCAGCCTAGTGTGGGGAGTGAAAAAGTTCAATCACTATCTGCACAGGCAGAAATTCACCTTGCTGACTGATCACCAGCCTCTTGTCTCCATTTTTAATCCGAAGAAGGGCGTTCCGGTGATGACTGCGCAACGACTACAAAGATGGTCACTTTTTCTAGGGGCGCACCACTACAAGATTGAATATAAGGGCACGAAACAGCATGGAAATGCTGATGGGCTATCACGCCTGCCACTGCCTACTGCGGAGGAAGCACCAGCAGTGGATCCTGTCGAAATATTCCATTCGACTATTGTTGAATACCTACCGGTAACTAACGCTTGTATCGAAAAGGAAACCCGAAATGACCCGACACTGTCTCGGGTATATGATTTGGCGGTGAAGGGATGGCCAGCATATGGCGACTCACTGTTGCCAGCATTCTCGACAAGGAGAGAACAGCTGTCAGTGTGCCGGGGGACCTTGATGTGTGGATCCCGAGTGGTAATTCCACCCAAGTTAAGGGAGAGAGTGCTCAATGAGCTTCATGAGGGTCATCTGGGAGGGGTAAAAATGAAAAGCCTAGCCAGGGCTTATGTGTGGTGGCCGGGAATCGATAAACAAATCGAGGACCTGACCAAGAGCTGCTCAGGATGCCAGAAAGTCCAAACTGCACCACCACAGGCCCCTCTACACCCATGGGAGTGGCCCTCATCTCCATGGCAACAGGTGCATATTGATTGTGCTGGTCCATTCATGGACTCAATGTTTTTAATAGCCGTGGATGCGCACTCGAAATGGCCTGAGGTCATCAAAATGTCCTCCACCACCACAGAGAAAACTATTGCAGTCCTACGGACCATTTTTGCCAGGAATGGCTTGCCAGAACAGATTTGCTCCGACAACGGACCACAGTTTGTGTCCGAAGAGTTCCGGAGGTTCTTGAAAAAGAATGGGGTAATGCATTACACATCCGCCCCGTATCATCCAGCCACAAATGGATTGGCTGAGAGGTTCGTACAAACCTTTAAAAAAGCAGTAAAGGCCATGTGCGATGATGACATTCCACTGCAGCATAAGGTGGACAATTTCCTGTTAGCCTACAGAAATGCGACACATGCAGTCACCAACCAGGCCCCAGCCATGATGTTCTTTAACCGAAGGTTAAGGTCTCGCCTGGATTTGCTCAGACCAAACGTACGAAGAGATGTTGAGAGTAAGCAATTCCAGCACATCCATGAGAAGCCAACAAGGAGCTTCAATGTAGGGCAACCAATCTTGGCTCACAACTACCGAACAGAAAAATGGCAGCCAGGAACGATATGCACACGGCAGGGCCCACTAATGTACACAGTGGACGTTGGGGAGAGCCTCGTGAGACGCCATGCTGACCAGATCCTAGAGTCACAGGAACAAGTCAACCCCATGCCTCTCCCATACGTACCTGGTGATGAACCCGACGTACAGGTAGCATCTACCCCAGAAACAGTAGCATCGGAAGCTGATGAACCAACCGACGACAGGGGGCCAGAATTGCCTCCGCACCAAGAGCAAGACACTCGGGAAAGGCGCTATCCAGAAAGGATCAGGAAGCCTCCCCAAAGACTGAATTTATAAATAGACTATTTTCAGCTAATGTTGCATGTTAAAAGTGTTAATTGTAATTAGTTTGATATTTAATTGTTAAATGAGTGTTATGGTACTGTTAATCTAAAAGGGGAGGAATTGTAATGTATGTACCTTTAAGGGGGGAACTACTTTCTACAGCTCATGTATACTGTACTACCGGCAGTGACCACACCTGTATATAACGCTGAATAGTAATCTGTTGTTTCAGTTGCAGTTTGAACCACGTTGAGTAAACACCTGTTGTACCGTTCTCTGCAGTCCTTTTCTTATTATTACACGGACGTAACACCTACTCTCCGCTTTCTGTCTTGAAGCCAGTTCGCTAACCATTCTGCTACTTGTCTCTTGACTCTGTATTCTCCGACCTTTTTCATTAGTCTATTATGTGGTACTTTATCGAAGGCCTTTTGGTAATCTAGATAAATTACATCTACTACATTACCCTTGTCTACTCTCTCTGTTACCTCTTCAAAGAATTCAATGAGGTTGGTCAAGCAAGTCTTTCCTTTTTGAAATCCATGCTGACTATTCATTATTATATATATTTTTTCTAGATGTTCTTCTGCTTTCTCTTTTAGTAAGGATTCCATTACATTTCCTACCACCAATGTTAAGCTGACTGGTCTATAGTGACCTGGACATGTTCTATCTCCCTTCTTAAATATAGGTATTACATTAGTTATCCGACAGTCCTCTGGTCAGTACAGTGTAGGAAAGAGTATTTTTTGTGGGAGGAAGTGTTCAGCTTTGGGTGGTCAACAATTTGTTCTCAAATCCAAAGTTAAATAAACAAGCTTAGTGCAAAAGCATTGGTTGCCTACCTGAGAAACACGCATCGTTTCCTCTCTCACCCATCACAGCAAGTGTGTTAAAAAGAGGCCTTACGTTCATTTGTTCACAAGATTACCAGGTAATTACAGATGAGGAAGGCTCAGCTTATTTCATCCGCCCACAATGATCCTAATGCCCCTCCCCATTGCCCCCCACCCATTGCAGCATCTAATGGTCTCTTAAATGAATATGGGGTTTTTGCTTCCACTAATCTATCTGAAAGTCTGTTCCACACGCTTATATCACTCCTAAAATTTACTAGTTTGATCCTGTGTCCCCTTGATCTGCTGCCGCAATTCAATTTAAAGTCTATAGTCTGGGTTTACTTTTCCATCTCCAAATCAATCTTATATAATCTCTATAAGATCACCTTTCCAGGCTGAAAAGTCCAAGTTTCTCCAGTCTGTCTTCATAATTCAAATTGCTGCCACTAGGAATCAGCCTAGATCTTCTCTGCACATCCTCCAGTGCTTGAACGTCTCCTTGTTTCTTGTTGGTCAGAACTGGACACAATAGTCAAGGTACAGGCTGGCCAGAGCACTGTAAATTTTGATCACTACCTCGACTGGCCCCAGAAAGAAAATGGCAGTTTACATAGGCAGTCTTTCATTAAGAGATAGACAACAGTTTTAGTTTCCTGTTTGTTCTGTAGATTAGCTCCACTCCAGCGGGGAGCTTACTGAGGGCGAGATGGAGCATTGCAGCCAGGAAGATCGAGAAGAGCGTTGGTGCGATGACACAGCCTTGCTTGACCCTGGTCCATATGTGAATTGGGTCTGTGGTGGATCCGTTGGTCAGGATCACAGCTTGCATGTCATTGTGAAGCAGGCGGAGGATGGTGACAAACTTTTGAGGGCAGTCGAATTTGAGGACGACACTCCATAATCCCTCAAGGTTGACGGTGTCGAAGGCCTTTGTGAGGTCAAAGAAGGCCATGTACAGCGATTGGTGCTGTTCCCTGCATTTCTCTTGTAGTTCAACCTCCGTCGCCTCCAGTCCAGATCCAATGTTGTCCCATCCTCTGCCATCGAATTACAGTATGCAGACGACGCTTGCGTCTGCGCACACTTGGAGGTCGAACTCCAAACCATCATCAACACCTTCACCAAAGCGTACGAGAGCATGGGCCTTACATTAAACATCCGTAAGACGAAGGTCCTCTACCAACCTGCTCCCGCCACACAGTACTGCTCCCTGATCATCAAAATCCATGACGAGGCCTTGGACAACGTGGACCACTTTCCATACCTCAGGAGCCTACTGTCAACAAGGGCAGACATCGAAGATGAAGTCCAACACCACCTTCAGTGTGCCAGTGCAGCCTTCGGTCGCCTGAGGAAGAGAGTGTTTGAAGACCAGGACCTCAAACTCAGCACCAAGCTCATGGTCTACAGAGCAGTAGTGATACCTGCCCTCCTGTATGCTTCAGAGACATGGACCATGTACAGCAGGCACCTCAAAACACTGGAGAGGTACCACCAACACTGCCTCTGCAAGATCCTGCAAATCCATTGGCAGGTTAGGCGCACCAACGTCAGTGTTCTCGCTCAGGCCAACATCCCCAGCATCGAAGCTTTGATCACGCTCGATCAGCTCCGATGGACGGGTCACATTGTCTATATGCCCGATACGAGACTCCCAAAACAAGCACTCTACTCGGAGCTCCAACACGGCAAGAGAGCCCCAGGTGGGCAGAGGAAACACTTCAAGGATATCCTCAAAGCCTCCTTGAAAAAATGCAACATCCTCACCGACACCTGGGAATCCCTGGCCCAAGACTGCACAAAGTGGAGGAGAAGCATCCGGGAAGGCACCAAACACCTTGAATCTCTTCACCGGGAGCAAGCGGAAGCCAAGCGCAAACAGCGGAAGGAGCACACATCAACTCAAACACCCCACCCACACGCCCCTTCAACCACCATCTGTCCCACCTGTGACAGAGACTGTAGGTCCCGCATTGGGCTCATCAGTCACCTGAGAACTCATTTTTAGTGTGGAGGCAAGTCATCCTCGGTTCCGATGGACTGCCTAAGAAGAAGAAGGAGAAGATAGACAACAGCAAACCTAAAACAGTTCAAACTAGGTCAAATATGGATGTTCTCAAACACACAGATAATAAAATTGCTTGGATTTTAATTTGGACATGTACAAAACATCAGTGATTTGACTGGTAGACTATAGCTTGACCAACAGACTTGTACTGGACCCGTCATGCAAAAAGCAATTCAATATTCAATCTGTTAATTTATCAAGGGCAATCAATTGCAGAAGTGAGCTGCAGGCTAACAATGGAGTCACATTAAATCCAAATGGAGATAGTTGGGTTGAAATTGAATCTGCCTTTGCAGACACTTTCATTTAAGAACTCCCTTCAAGCCACTGACCTGCCTCTTAACCCTGGATGGATTTTATCTTCTAAAACTTATGAGATTCTATCAGTTCGGGTCCATTGAATTGCAATATAAAATAAAGAAGATGTTCTGTTCTGAAAGAGTTTGTTGTCTTTCCAATTATTATTGTGTGTCTCTCAATACAATGATATACATTGAACAATTTTAATAAAAAAACATGTAATCTCAGAAGCGAGCAAGTACGCCAAGGACACAAATCCAAAACTATTTTGTGGGACTAATGATTTTCCTCATACATTTGGTAAAGTGAACTGCATAATAGATCATATAATGACAATTTGACAAATATGTTGCCATTCAAGCTTCTTATCTATTAAAACATTGAAGACTGAGAATAATATTTTTGCACCAGGGTTATATACTGAAGAAAAGTGTTGTGATTCATAAGATGCTGTTGTCGGAACAGTGCCCTGTAAATTGGCCAAAGGGTGCCTTCGAGATTTGTAAGGGAAATACCCTAAAGTGTGTCTAAAATAGAATTTTAGCTTGAAAACTGACCACACAAAATGGAGTTCAGCTATTGAACCAAATGCTGGGAAAAGGCTTTTAGCTAACACACATTCTCGGCTAGTTCAAGCAGTGTAAAGGCCATAAACTAATTAAAGCCATAAACCTCTTGGTTAATTGCCCCAGCAAGGACAGAGTCTATGCAACAAACATTCCTTGCTAGTATGACATGCCATTATCCCCAGTCAAACCACTTAAGCACTACCTAATGGGACATAAAGCTGTCACCTCTCCCCATTTGTGTGAAAAAAAACTCTAGAAATGCAAGATTGGTAAGAAAAGGGTCGTAAAAATCATAGCTGGGGGCAAAGCCATTCCCCAGTGACTCAGTAACAGTCATAGGGCTTCAAATGTATTAGGTTTGATTAACAAAGGCGGAGGGGAGGTGAGATCTTCTAGCATATGTGCCACTCTGATTGGTTAATTGAATGTAGGGAGACCTCCCTTTGAAACTAAGATATAAAAATAGAGGGTTCGGCACCCCTCAAACAATAAATCAGTCGTAGACAATCTGTAGTAATCTTTGCAGAGTAGCAAACAGTCTGTCGTAGCATCTCGCCTTGTCTTTGGAGAAGTGCCAGTCTGTGTTACTTCACTTAGGTTCCCTTCTGTTAGAACCTTTACCTAGCAGACACAGAATGGTTCATTTGCACGTGCAGCGTAGTAAGAGCAGAGAGTAAAGTAATGATTTAGCTTGTGAGGTTGTGCTAGCCAGTTGCCGGCAGGAAAAAGTGTAACTTAACTCTGTAAGTATCCGAGATCAGAGAAAGATGCCAGTGAAGCCAGCTCAGATATTGTTGCTCATGCAGAAGGTAGATTTAGCCGGAACGGAAGATCCAAGTGGAACAGAAAACCCCGTTGCCAAGAGTGGTCTCAACAACTTGAGGCTACAAAAAGCTAATGTCTGTGTAACATTTGCATATTGAATTATCATTGGCCCGCAGGCATCTGTAAGGAATGCCTATTATATTCACATGTGATCACATGCTGAGTTGTCATTGGCCTGCAGGCATCTGTAAGGACTACTATTGTTTTGAAGACCCAGGCTAGGGGTCCTAACGCCATCTTTTCCCCACTGTGCTGCATGATTAAGATCACAGACCTATTGCTTAATAAAAGAGTTAAACTGTAATACTCCGTTGTCCTGCAATTTATTATTTTTGTACAAAGTGTGCAAAACAAGACAGTCTGCATCCCAGCGAAGGAAGATTGTTTCAACCACACTGCTCATAAAGATAAGCTTGTCTAAACTCTGAAGCATTGCTAACCACCAGTATCTAGATGATAATCTATCTAATAGATTGGCTATCAAAGCTGTTAACTTGTCATCTATCGAGAGGTTTAACCCTAAAATAGCCTCATCAACTATAATGATCTCAGACTCTGATCACTGCTATAATTAATACTCAATGTCCGTTATTACTAATTTATAGTAATATACACTAAAGCTGCAAAACCTAGGCTACTCATTTTGTTAAGTAACTCTGTCCATTAATGATTTGCTATTCAGAATGCTAAATAACTCTGACTACATCTATTCACATCTATTAAGAGTTCATGTACCCAACTTTAACCTTAAGTTGTGATTTTGTAACAGTCATACAATACATGACTGTTTGTCTTCCTTGATGATTCAGAAAGAAAGGGTTAATTCATTCACAGTAATTTGTACGTATCCTAATCGAGGGTTGAGATAAACTTAAAAGTAAATCTGAACTAGTTAGTGTAAGGACCGTTCAGCGAGCCGACCCAGGTACCACTCACTTCTAGGATTACACTGGGAGGTAAACGCCAGATGGTTCCTAGCGAGGATGTTAAGAACTCATCTGGTTCCTTGGCATATATTTGTCAGGATACCAAAACCCAGTGTTCTTCTTCTTCAGTGCTCTAGTCTTAAAACTGCAAGGGCAGTCAATTTTAAGAACCTATGAGTGAATCACAGATTTTTATTTACATTTTTTGAGGGGAATTTGGGTTCAACAAACTAAGGGATGTTATTGCTCCCAGGTCGGATACTGTAGAGTTGAAATAAAGCTGCTTTTACTCAACTTTCACAATGTGGCTCAGCTCCAACCTCAAGCGCTGCTGCACTAGTGTGGCATTGTCTATACATTCCATATCCCACACCAGACATGCCTAAGGTCTCTCTGAACGATAACACCAAATTTGGGCTACATTTTAGAAGTTAGCGCTCTTGCTATGGAGCCTTGCTTAATGGGAGGGCAAATCAGACAATCGGCGATGGAGCTCAACATGCCCCATTCCCCGGTTATTAATTTTAGGAGCGCAAATTTAGACCTAGTGGCTGCAGTCAGAAACATCTACCAAGTGACTTCCAACTCCACCACACCAATATGTACTGATCTGAGTTTGGAGAGAGTTGTTGGCTACTGATCTGCAGCGACAGCCCTGCAACCTCTACCATCCACTTTGTAGAAACGTTCTTTTACCCCCAGACTGATGCCCTGCAGAATCTATCCAAAGGTGACATGGGAGGCATTATGACATCATTCCATGTCATTTCCATGCAGTTTAAATTTCCTGGGGCTTTTCAGGTGGGGGCTTCCCACCCCAATTCACGCAGCACCAGAAAATGCCCACCATCTGCAAACGGGGCAAAGAATCAGCGATATAGGTCATCTTTTCCCCTCTGTAGCACCAGCCATTTCAATCCCTTTTCCAAGAACCTATTCAGTCCTTCAACCGCTTACAGCTCTTTAAATATGAAAGTTGAACACATGCTACACCTTTCTCCGAAATGTTCTGGGCTCCCCACGCCCTGATGTGCCTGGCCCTCTGCTGGCAGGACTCATGCCCTCGTCCCACCAACATTATTCAAATTGGCCGACCCCGCGATTTTCCAGACCATGGAATCTGTATGAATTCAGCAGATTTGGTGCTTTTTTCCAAGATGTTTTCAAGAAGTTCATTATAACAGCACTCCGGTCAAATCAGGTATGACATTAGCCAGTATAAGGCAACTGGCTGTAAAGCCATTCCCAGTAATGCTGCATGATATTGCCTCGTGGAGTGACGGGACAAGCACTAAGTGGAGGCCAAGGGAAGACGAGGAAGATAAAAAACCTGTTGGCTCTGTAGAGTTTTTAAACTTGAGTTAATGGAGCCCTTTTACTTACAATGTGAAGTTTCACTGACCACAATTCCCTCGACTTATTTTTGTTACACTTTCAAAACGGAAGAGAATTTTTCCAATTAGCATTTTAAATTTATAACTTGGCCAAGGACCTGTGCACCAGCAGCTGCCTGTGGAATAACAAAAGTCACCTTCGTCCTGGATGTAAGTTTGTCAGCCACACTGGCATAAGTGCAGCAGTTTAATCACTGCTTGATGTGTTATGAGTTCATGACTATAATTTCAGCCTTTGAGCACTGCCAAAGCAATTTTACATTGCATCCAAATATAATATGAAATGAATAGCTCAGAGCTTACTAGAAAGGCAGCCACATGTCTTATCCTTTGTTCTCTGTAATATTCATTATTGCATTTATCAGAATATAATTTTAATAAAAAGACATAAATAAAATAATAACATGAATCACAAGCTCGAAAAACTGCAGCTTTTTAATAAAAACAAAATGTTACTTTTGGTAGCATACTTGTAGAAAATGCATCAGCACCAACCTGCCAAATATCCATCTCCGCTTCCAACCGCAGCAGTAAGAATCCACCACTCAGTTCACGACAGACTGCGGGCTGCCCATTCTGAGCCAGACTGTAAGAGGTCGTTTTAACGAGCTTGTGGTGTGCGAGATCGGTTTTTGATTTCACACTGCTCGTGAGCGGTTCTGAAGCGCTCCCCCCTCACCGGTTCTAGACACTGGGCTTATTGCCAGACCACCTTGATGTGTTGGCCCAACTTGTGACTCGGAAGACAAATGGATCAGATGAGACAAGGTAAGTTTTAAATCAAAGGTATCTTTATTTTTAAGGAGAATAAAACATAGAGAATGAAGAAACAATGCAGACAAAAATCATGAACACGCCTCTCAATGGGAACTAAAATTTAACACACAAGAGTTACTTTGACTATCATAATACATCAATTCTAGATCAGCGATATAATAAAACGGGGGTGGAGAAAGCGCACGGCACAACAAAGGATGAATAACACTCCCGAATTACAAAGCCCTTAATATTAAAAACCCTCCCATCTCTACAGTATACCTCAACTAGATCAGCTAGGTGGAGTTGGGCCTCTATGCTCACCAGGGTTTTTAAAACTGTCCTTGACCTTGGTGCTCCTGTATCGTCCGGGATCTCCAATCTTCCTTATGGGACCGGCTCCTGAACCTGCTCTCCTGCTCGAACTTGTAGGCCCTCCGTGCTCCTCGAACCGTAATCGAACCTCTCCACTCGCTCTGCCTTTGACCTCGTGTCTGTGTGAAACTGTGTGTTTTTTTTTAATGTCTCTTTTCCCCCAACAGTTATACTGTTTTCTTGCCCTTATCTTGGCGCCAAATCAGGGGTTTTCTTTTGTTAAAGTAATGGGCAGGCTGCTTTGACAAAAGCAGGTACTTTATTTTAATGTCTTGTAAATGAAACTAATGGGATCTGTCCTGTGTCCCTCTGAGTTTGGTACAGATAATAGGTTTTGTCTGTGCTCTGCGATTTCAGAGATGGGTTTGCGTTTTGCTAGCAATTAACACACCTTGAGGTGTAAATACTTTTGTTTTGACTTCGTTACTACTGTAACCATTTTACCATATCAATTGCAGTCAGTTCTGGAATCTTCTAATCGGTGGTGACTCAGGTTTCTTTAAGATACTGCAGTGGTATGTCCTTCTGAAATGAGTCATGTGATCTGCCAACTCCATCTTGTGTTCATAAAATGTGGCCATTTCAGGGGTTTTACAATGTAGACTGTATTTTCCTGGATTTTTGCGAATCCTACAGGACACGCTCACTCACCCACCATTTGACTTTTCCCTTTTTACTGGTGTTTAATCCACTGGGTAGACAAGATCAGATAGAAGCTGGACTTGCCTCCACCCTGATGGTTCTTGTGCTAAACTTGGGATCCCACGCGCATGAACAATATGCAGCAAATGCCTGTTATCAGTGAAGTGTGAGTATTAGCTTCAAGTGGCCTCTCTACCTCTCTCTCCTCCTTTAAGATGCTTCTTAAAACCTACCTCTTTGACCAAGCTGTTGCTCATTTGCCGTAATACAGGAAACTCTCTTTTAACCGACACCTAAATATATGGCAATCTCTCTTAACCGGCAAAATTCAGAAGTAGGTTCAGGTAAGTTTTACTATGTATTAGTGGCTGTGTAACCGGGGTCCCTGGATCTGTGGCCGTGTAACCGGGGTTCCTGCACCTGTGGCCGTGCAACAGGGACTCCTGGATCTGTGGCCGTGTAACCGGGACTCCTGCACAAGTGCCGTGTAACCGGGGCTCCTGGATCTGTGGCCGTGTAACCGGGGTTCCTGCACCTGTGGCCGTGCAACAGGGACTCCTGGATCTGTGGCCATGTAACCGGGACTCCTGCACAAGTGCCGTGTAACCGGGGCTCCTGCACCTGTGGCCATGTATGGGGCTCTCGTACCTTGGTAAGTATACCTCTCTGTAATCCAGACTTTTTGATCAACTGGCACCACGCCGGTCCTGTCAGTTTCCTGTATCTCATGTGGTGCGGTGTTAATGCTGCTGTGAAGCACCTTGGGACGTTTTACTATGTCAAAGGCGCTATATAAATACAAGTTGTTGTTGTTGGCTATCCGAGAGAATGGCATCATTCCGGTAAACTTAATTGTGTGTCATTTTAACTAAATGTGACTAAGTTTATCACATGGTGACATTATCTCGCCAATCAGTCAAGTCTACAGCAAAAAACGTTGTGGCTTTGTTAAAGTTTCATGAAAAAGTGCTGGTTCTGTGGGTGAGTGCACCAGAAAGGTGTGGGCACCAAGCCATACTGATCAGAGAGATCCCTGTTTTGATCTCAGCTGGTGCACCAGTAGTGTGACTACAATTGCTTCAGCCACCCTGGGCTCGGTAGGAGGAGGAAAATAAAAGTGAGGCAGGGCTCACCAGCTAGTCACCCCGGCTGCAAAAAATGCTAATGTGAGGGTATCAGGTGAGAAAAGGATGAAACAAAGGCTGTTATGCTCCCTATAACCAGACAGCCTACCGGCACTCACCGTCTCAGTTGACAGGTGAAGAATGGTTACTTGGACAGGGTACAAGAAAGCTCTCGGTACCCAAGGAGTTGTACCCCAGCAAGTCACCACCTTCAGTCGAAAAAGGGGGGGGGGAGAAATTGGGGGGAAAAAAATCTGTGTGAAAACCATTCCATGATAGTTCATGTGGTGAGATGTGTCACATCTGCTGCAGGACAAACTTTTCCAGTGAGAAACATGGTGCCTCGAAAATGCTGTGTTAGGAGCAGCTGGCTGTTACAGGACCTCAGTCTCTTTGAATACTCGGGTCCTCTTCAGAGCCAGCGGTATTGACTTTTAGCTCCGCTCTAGATCTGCAGCTATTGGCAAATCCCTCCCTATCTCTCGAGGAACAGCACCTCATCTTTCGATTAGGCACTTTACAGCCTGCCGGACTCAACATCGAGTTCAACAATTTCAGATAATAATCCCTGCCCCCATTTTTCATGCTGTATGATTTTTGCCATTCCCATTTGCAACATTTTATCTTTCCTGCCTCTTACAAAAGTACAGGATATTCTTTCAATTCCTTCCTCCCCTCCTAACCACCCCCCCCCCCCGTCTCTGCACCTGCTTAATATCTGTTACATCTCCAGCTTTTTCCAGTTCTGAAACGTTAACTCTGTTTCTCTCTCCACGGATGCTGCCTGGCCTGCTGAGTATTTCCAGCATGTTCTGTTGTTATTTCCCTCCCTATCTCTCTCACTTTCTCCCCAGAGATCTAGACAGTAGCAATTCCCTTCTTGCCTCTGTAATCTCTCAAGATCTATTCTTACACTTCAATATTTAGGTTGGATAACATGTGGCACATATATAAATAACTGTAAGTACACAGTTCATTTTTGTTGAATTTGTTCCAGCACTTGATTTTGATTTGAGAATATTTGAAAGAATCTTGCAGCATGTCATACCAAACTTTTGTTTAATATTAATGAAGAATGTTTATTTTATAGATATCAACTCTATTACACCCTGTCCCTGTCTGGTTTTGGTCATTGCAACCAAGCTCGAGAAAATGTAGCAACCTTACCCAAAGTCTGACTGCTTTCTAAGTCCAGCCTATGAGCTGCCCTGCGTGTAGCATAATTAAGGATACATCTCATCGCCAGCATTATTATATCTTCAGAGTTACCACGAGTGGGGCATGTAGTGTATGTACCTTGAAGAAGGAACTATATTCTGCAGCCCCTGTATACTGCAGTACCAGTAGTGACCACCCCGTATACAAGCCTGTGTAGTAACTTTGTATAGTAGTTCCAGTTTTGTCTCCATTCAGTAAACACCTGTTATAACCAACTTCTGCAGTCCGTGTCTCAATTGCACATGGACGTTACAGGGCAAGTGCCTTATAATGGCAACAAGTGCTGAAAAGTGCAAGGCCGTTGTGAGGGAAACGATGAAAATCTTGGGCAGTTGCAGAGAATACTTTTCTTGCTGTCCTGTCACTTTTTTGCCCTTCACCAGCACTTTAATCAGCAATGTATTTTCAAGCACTCGGCTTACTGCCACTGTTTAAAATTAAAGTTTGAATGAAAGTGCTGGTGAGCAGAGTGCATGCTGACTGTTACAGTAATCAGTTGGAGATTTCCTTCACTCTTAGGTGGGCTGAAAGAGACAGAACAACAGCGCTTTAAGACTTGCGGCTGATTAAAATTGAAGTGCTGGTGAATAGGGAAACTGGGAGAGCAACTTACACTGCGAAGTGAAAACCATAGGATTTGTCACTAATCGCTTACCCTAATCATGAGGTAAGGGCATGTTATTTTAGCGGATCGGTGAGTTTATCCAGTGAGTGCTTCAGCCATAAGGCATTTTACTGTACATCGGTGCTTGTTCTGATTGTGGGTAAGTGATGTTCATATGCTGGCTCCCTGCATTTATAGATACACAAATCTTTAGAAATGGGAGGATAAATTGACAAAACTGTTTTAAATACGCACATGGGATCAAGACTTTAGAAATACAATAGTAAAGAGTCGGTGCAAAATTTATAGCAATCATTGTTTCAACAGCAGTGAGGATTGTGTCCAATTTTGGTCATCTGACTTTAGAAAAGATGTCAACTCCACTGAGAGGGTGCAGAAGACATTCACTAAAAGAATACCAAGGATGAGCAGCTTTAGCTATGGGGTAAGACAAGACAAAAATGGACTCTCTTCACTGGAAAGGTTAAGAGGAGATCTGTTAGATCTTATGAGGGGTTTGATAAAGTAAATGAAGAAAAACTATTTTCACTGGTCAGCGAGTCAGTAATTGGAGAACCTTACCAAAAGAACAAAGTGAGAGTTTAGGAGGATTTCTTTTATGCAGAGTGTTCTGAAGACATGAAATGACCCATCAGAAACAGTGATGAAAGCAGAATTCATGATAGCGTTCACAAGGGAAGTGGATTAATCTTGGAAAAAGACATTTAAAAGACAAGGGATAACTTCTTGCTGTCGGTAGGACACAAGCTGGAGTCTTGGCTGAGATCGGATCACTCAGCACAAGGTGGGAAAGGGACCTGGGATTCTTTGGCCGTGATTTTGCTGGCGCTCAGAGGGTGGGTTCGGAAGCGGGTCCGCTGTCAAAATCGCAATGATTGACGGCGGGTTGGGAACCCGCTGCGAGCCTGCCTCCATGGAAGTTTCCAAAGCGTCAGGTCTGCGATTTCAGAACAGGCCCGACACCAAGCGGCGGGGGAGGCATTTAGGATACTTAGGGGGAGAAATTCGGTTGCTTTGCAGGGGTGCTAATGGGGCGCAAAGCAACTAGCGCCCGGGCGCGGCGCCACCAACGCCTCCCGCGAAATTCAGTGGGAGGTTAGTGGCGGCGGTAACAGTTAGCGTCCTGTGGCGCTGCACCGCTGGCGATGACATCATTGCCATGCGCAGCGCCCCGCTCGTGCCCCGGCCACGACCTTCGGTAGCGCCCCCTGACTTACCGCCGGACGCTATGTCCGACGGGGTCAGGGGGGCCTACCTACGGCTGGGGTGGTGCGAATTAAAGGCGAGATGCTAAGCGGTCAATTTTTTTGCTGGCTGCCTGCCAGCACCTGCCTGCGTTGCCGTCCCCGGCCTCCTGACCCGCTGTAAGGGGTCGTTTTAACGAGCTTATGGTGTGCTAAATCGGTTTTGATTTTCGCACTACTCGTGAGCGGTTTCGAAGCGCTCCCCCCTCATGGTTCTAGACACTGGGCTTATTGCCAGACAACCTTTGTGTGTTGGCCCAACTCGTGACTCGGAAGACAAATGGTCAGATGAGACAGATTGAGTTTTAAATCAAAACGATCTTTATTTTTGAAAGAGAATGTACACAGAGAAAAATGGCAAGAATAAATGCAGACGAAAAATAACGTTTCTCACAGAGGACTAAATTATACACTGAGAAAAATAACTTTAAAGCATATAAACAGTTCTAAAATAGCGATAAGCTAAAAGCGGGGTGAGGGAAGCGCACGGACACATCGAGGGATAAATCACACTCCTGACTTACAAATACCCTTAACGTTACAAACCCTCCCGTTACTGAATATACCTCAATTATGTCAGTTAGGTAGAGTTGGGCCTTTATGCTCACCAGAATTTCAAAACCCTTCTGGACCTTGGTACTTCTTGTTACGTCTGGAATTTCCGATCTTCCTTATGGGACCGGCTCCTGGACCCTGTTACTTGGTGTCGTCCGGGACCTCCGACCTTCCTTATGGGACCGGCTCCTGGACTCGCTCTCCTGTACAAACTTTGGAAGTCCTCCGAAATCCTCAAGCCGTTTTCTGTTCCGCACGGTCCTCGAACTCCTGATGGTAACTGGACTTGGACTTCACGGTGTGAACCATCTCCGGAGGAGTCTTCCTTACTCTGGTTGAATCTTAGACTGACTTGCTGACGATTTACCTGAACGGTTAAACTCTTTTCTGGCCCTAATCTTGGCGCCAAATCAACCGTTTTCCTTTGTTAAGGTTGCTTTAACAAAAGCAAGCACATTAATTTTAACTGCTCGCAAATTGAACTAATGGGAATCCGATTAGTGTCCCTTCGTTTGTGTGTGCTCAGCAGTTTCTGAGATCGGTTACCGCTTTGCCATAATGGGAATCAGCTTAGTGTCCCTCCGTTTGTGTGTGCTCAGCGGTTTCTGAGATCGGTTACTGCTCTGCCAGCGATTAGCGCACCTCCAGGTGCTAATAGTTTTGTTTACTGCTGTAACCACATTACAATATCAAAAACAGTAAGGTTCTGGATTCTTCTAATCGATGATGACTCAGACTGCTGTTAGGTATTGTGTGTGTGTCCTTTTGAACTGGGCCACGAGAACTGCCAACTCCATTCTGTGTTCTCACAATGTGGCCACTTCAGGGGCCCTACCCGTATACTGTATTTCATGGATTTTTGCGAATCCTACACCGCACCCCCCTGCGGAGTGCTGTCTGCGCTCCACGAGCCCGGCATTTCTCTTGAGTGCCGGGCTCTTTTGCCAGCACTCTGATCCCGGTGGCCCAGCTGGGCCTCAGGATGCGCGGTGCAACGCGCCTCCCCTTTAAGAAGGGGAGGAAAGCCTGCAGTACCGCGGCGCGACATGCCACAGTGCGTGGCGCTGCGGCATGTAGCACCATGATTGTCCCTCGCAGTGCCCCAAGAGGGAGGCGGGGCACTTCCAGTGGCGCCCCACTTTCCTCTTGGGGCACTACCGATGAATTTCAGCTGCGGGGGCGCTAATTTTTTTAGGACGCTAAAAGTAGCGCCCCGGCGAAGTTAGCGCCCCAAAGGGAGCGCGACTCAATTTTTTCCCCCTTAACTTCTTATTAAGTGCTTGTTAAAGACTATTTTGCCAGCCTTTTTGTATTTTCCCACATTTTCAACGGGGTTGACGTCTTTCGGAGATCACGTCAGGTAAGGAGGTCGGGAGGTCAATCGAGCTGAATAGTTCCCAGCTGCAACTGCAGAATAAAATCTAACCTTTCACATCTGTTCAGTTTGCAATGTCAGAAGTTTCTGATTTCAGGATTGGGAAGACACATTTGATCTATATTGAGGCTGTAAGTGTGTGGTGTTAACTCTATATGCACTGCCACCTCCTTGGAATAGCCTTTCTCCCCAGTGACTGATTGCTTCTACCATCTCATCCTCCACTGCCTTATATAAGAGCAGAATGGGAACCATTTATACTCTCTCACCCTGGTCCTTAGAATCGGAAGATGATCATCTGCAGCAGCAGCAGAACCAGGCACACCAGCAGCGCCAACAACAAGAGCGCCAACCTTCTCCTCAACCACCTGATGTTGCACAGGGCAGAGACCATCAGCGCAGGGCTGCACCGCGCCGCAGGAGATACCCCCAGCACAGGGTTTACAGGCAGAGGGTGAGCTTCCTCAACATGACTGAGCAGCAGTGCCAAAGGAGGCTGAGACTTTCGCAACAGGTAGTTGCAGACATTTGCACAATGCTCGATCAGGACCTGCAGCCCAGAGGAGCAGGTGGACACGCCTCACCAGTGGCCGCCAAAGTCACCACCACCCTCAACTTCTTTGCGTCAGGCTCCTTCCAGGGATCTGCAGCAGACATCACAGATGCCAGTCTTCAGCCGATTCAATTCACTCCACGTGATGTCAAGAAACGGCTGAAGACACTGGATACTGCAAAGGCTATGGGCCCTGACAACATTCCGGCAATAGTACTGAAGACTTGTGCTCCAGAACTAGCTGCGCCCCTAGCCAAGCTGTTCCAGTACAGCTACAACACTGGCATCTACCCGGCAATGTGGAAAATTGCCCAAGTATGTCCTGTCTACAAAAAGCAGGAAAAATCCGACCCGGCCAATTATCATCCCATCAGTCTACTCTCAATCATCAGCAAAGTGATGGAAGGTGTCGTCAACAGTGCTATCAAGCGGCACTTACTCAGCAATAACCTGCTAACTGACGCCCAGTTTGGGTTCCGCCAGGGCCACTCAGCTCCTGACCTCATTACAGCCTTGGTCCAAACATGGACAAAAGAGCTGAACTCAAGAGGTGAGGTGAGAGTGACTGCCCTGGACATCAAGGCAGCATTTGATCGAGTGTGGCATCAAGGAGCCCTAGCAAAACTGAAGTCAATGGGAATCAAGGGGAAAACGCTCCATTGGCTGGAATCATACCTAGCACAAAGGAAGTTGGCTGTGGTTGTTGGAGGTCATTCATCTCAATCACATGACATCACTGCAGGAGTTCCTCAGGGCAGTGTCCTAGGCCCAACCATCTTCAGCTGTTTCATCAATGACCTTCCCTCCATCATAAGGTCAGAAGTGGGGATGTTCGCTGATGATTGCACACTGTTCACCATTCGAGACTCGTCAGATACTGACGCAGTCCGTGTCCATATGCAGCAAGACCTGGACAACATTCAGACTTGGGCTGACAAGTGGCAAGTAACATTCGCACCACACAAGTGCCAGGCAATGACCATCTCCAACAAGCGAGACTCTAACCATCTCCCCTTGACATAGCGGCAGCAGCGGGGCTATAAAAGTCCCAGAGACCAGGTAAGGCCTCAGTGCGTTGGCGGGAATTTCAGCGGCAGCAGCGGGGCTATAAAAGTCCCAGAGACCAGGTAAGGCCTCACAGCGTTGGCGGGAATTTCAGCGGCAGCAGCGGGGCTATAAAAGTCCCAGAGACCAGGTAAGGCCTCAGTGCGTCGATGGGAATTTCAGCGGCAGCAGCGGGGCTATAAAAGTCCCAGAGACCAGGTAAGGCCTCACAGCGTCGGCGGGAATTCAGCGGCAGCAGCGGGGCTATAAAAGTCCCAGAGACCAGGTAAGGCCTCAGTGCGTCGGCGGGTGTTTCAGCGGCAGCAGCGGGGCTATAAAAGTCCCAGAGACCAGGTAAGGCCTCACAGCGTCGGCGGGAATTTCAGCGGCAGCAGCGGGGCTATAAAAGTCCCAGAGACCCAGGTAGTTTTACCAATCTCCAGGCTGGGAACTCGGGGGGAAGGAGAGAGGTAAAAAGTAATCCAAGTGTGACGTCACCAGAAAGCGGGTAAGTGATTGGTTGGTAAGTATTTCTCCCTTTTTAAGCTTAAATCTCTTTGGTTTATAGTTTCTAAGGTGTGATATTCACCATCTAGAATCGGGGCAGAGGGTATTTAAAAATAATATTAATAAATTTAATTAATTACATAGAATGGGAGATCAGGTGATGTGTTGCTGCTGCAATATGTGGGAGCTGGTGGACACCATTGATGCTCACGGTGATCACATTTGCAGTAAGTGTTGGCTGCTCGAGGAATTCCGGCTCCGTGTTGAAGAGCTGGAGTCCGAGCTTCAAACACTGAGACACATCAGGGAGGGGGAGAGTTACCTGGACTCCGTGTATCACGAGGTATTCACACCAATTAGATTAATTAACTCAGATGTAGTCCGTGGCCAGGGTCAGGATGGTGTGACTAGAAGTGAGGCAGGTACGGGGATCCAGGAGGTAGTGTTGGAGGAGCCGCAGCCCTTGCACTTGTCCAACAGGTTCGAGGCTCTTACTCCCTGTGAGGATGGGAACAGGGACTGCAGGGAGGATGAGCAACCTGGCCACAGCACCGTGGAGCGGGGGGCCATTCAAGTGGGGGGAGTTAAAAGAAATGTTGTAGTGTTGGGGATAGTATCGTTAGGGGGATAGATAGAGTTCTTTGCAGCCGAGAGCGAGAGTCCCGAAGGCTGTGTTGCCTGCCCGGTGCCAGGGTTAAGGACATCTCCTCTGGACTGGAGAGAAACTTGGAGTGGGAGGGGGAGGATCCAGCTGTCATGGTCCATGTTGGTACCAACGACATAGATAGGACAAGGAAGGAGGTTCAGCTAGGGGCCAAATTAAAAAGCAGAACCACAAGGGTAATAATCTCTGGATTATTACCTGAGCCACGAGCGAATTTGGCTAGGACAAATAAAATTAGAGAGTTAAATGCGTGGCTCAAAGACTGGTGTGGGAGAAATGGGTTTTGCTTCCTGGGACACTGGCACCAGTACTGGGGCAGGAGGGAGCTGTTCCGTTGGGACGGGCTTCACTTGGCCAGTGCTGGGACTAGAGTCCTGGCGGATCATATAACTAGGGCTGTAGAGAGGGCTTTAAACTAACTAGTGGGGGGGAGGTTCCTAGAGAGCAAATAATAAAAATGACAACAGAGAAGGTCATAGACTTGGGTAGCAGTGGGGGAATTAAAAACCAGAACGTGTCAGGAAGGGGCAGAAGGTATGAAGTAAAAGGTAAAGTAATAAAAAGGGCAAAAGCAGGAACTAAGTGTCACAAAACATCTTTGAAAGTTCTCTATCTGAATGCACGTAGCATTCGTAACAAAATAGACGAGTTAATGGCACAAATAACTACATACGGGTATGATCTTGTGGCCATTACAGAAACATGGCTGCAGGGTGACAATGCCTGGGAATTAAACATACCAGGTTATTTAACGATCAGGAAGGACAGGCAGGAAGGAAGGGGAGGTGGGGTGGCTATGTTAATAAAGGAAGGAATCACTGTAATACAGAGAAATGATATTGGGTCAAAAGATCAGGATAATAAAACAGTTTGGGTGGAGGTAAGAAATAATAAGGGGAAAAAGCCACTAGTGGGCATAGTCTATAGGCCTCCGAACAGTGGCAAATCTGTTGGATGGAGTATCAATCAGGAAATAGTTGAGGCTTGTAATAAGGGAACATCTATAATTATGGGGGATTTTAACTATCATATTAATTGGACAAATAAAATTGGGCAGGGCTGCCTTGAGGATGAGTTCATTGAGTGTATTAGGGATGGGTTTCTTGAGCAGTATGTAACTGAACCGACCAGGGGGCAAGCAACCTTAGATCTGGTCCTGTGTAACGAGACAGGATTAATTAAAAATGTCCTAGTAAAGGATCCCCTTGGAATGAGTGACCATAACATGGTTGAATTCCATATTCAATTAGAGGGTGAGAGGGTTGGATCTCAAACAAGCGTGCTAAGCTTGAATAAAGGAGACTATGAAGGTATGAGAGCGGAATTGAGTAGAGTGGATTGGGAAAATAGATTAAAGGGTAAGACGATACATGATCAGTGGTGTACATTTAAGGAGTTATTTTACAACTTCCAAAAAATATATATTCCACGGAGAAGAAAAGGGTGTAAAAGAAAAGACAGCCATCCGTGGCTAAGTAAAGAATTAAGGATAGTATTCGACTAAAAACAAGGGCATATAAGGTAGCCAAATCTAGTGGGAGGATAGAGGATTGGGAAAACTTTAAAAGACAGCAAAAAATAACAAAAAGATTGATTAAGAAAGGGAAGATAGATTATGAAAGTAAATTAGCAAAAAATATAAAAACAGATAGTAAGAGTTTTTATAGTTATATAAAAAGAAAAAGGGTGGCTAAAGTAAATGTTGGTCCCTTAGAGGATGAGACCGGGGAATTAATGGTGGGAAATATGGAGATGGCAAAAACACTGAATGAATATTTTATATCAGTCTTTACAGTAGAAGACACTAAGAATATCCCAACACTGGACAAACAGGGGGCTAAAGGGGGGGAGGAGCTAAACACGATCAAAATCACTAAGGAAGTGGTACTCGGTAAAATAATGGGACTCAAGGCGGATAAATCACCTGGACCTGATGGCTTACATCCTAGGGTCTTGAGGGAAGTGGTGGTAGGGATTGTGGATGCATTGGTAATAATTTTCCAAAACTCCCTGGACTCGGCAATGGTCCCGGCAGACTGGAAAACTGCTAATGTAACACCCTTATTTAAAAAGGGCAGTAGACAGAAGGCTGGAAACTATAGGCCGGTTAGCCTAACATCTGTGGTAGGTAAAATTTTGGAGTCCATTATTAAGGAGACAGTAACAGGACATTTGGATAATCATAATTTAATAGGACAAAGTCAGCATGGTTTTATGAAGGGGAAGTCATGTTTGACAAATTTGCTGGAGTTCTTTGAGGAAGTAACATATAGGGTGGATAAAGGGGAACCAGTGGACATAGTGTATTTAGACTTCCAAAAGGCATTTGACAAGGTGCCACACAAAAGATTATTGCTTAAGATAAAAAATCACGGGATTGGGGGTAATATTCTGGCATGGATAGAGGATTGGCTATCTAACAGAAGGCAGAGAGTTGGGATAAATGGTTCATTCTCAGACTGGCAATCAGTAACTAGTGGTGTACCGCAGGGGTCAGTGCTGGGTCCCCAACTCTTTACAATCTATATTAACGATTTGGAGGAGGGGACCGAGTGTAACATATCAAAGTTTGCAGATGATACTAAGATGGGAGGGAAAGTAGTGAGTGAGGAGAACATAAAAAACCTGCAAGGGGACATAGACAGGCTAAGTAAGTGGGCAGAGATTTGGCAGATGGAATACAATACTGGAAAGTGTGAGGTTATGCACTTTGGCAGGAAAAATCGTAGAGCAAGTTATTATCTTAATGGCAAGAAACTGGAAAGTACTGAAGTACAAAGGGATCTGGGGGTCCTGGTGCACGAAACTCAAAAGGTTAGTATGCAGGTGCAGCAAGTGATTAAGAAGGCCAATGGAATGTTGGCTTTCATTGCTAGGGGGATAGAATATAAAAATAGGGAGGTATTGCTTCAGTTGTACAAGGTATTGGTGAGACCGCACCTGGAATACTGCGTACAGTTTTGGTGTCCATACTTAAGAAAAGACATACTTGCTCTCGAGTCAGTACAAAGAAGGTTCACTCGGTTAATCCCGGGGATGAGGGGATGGACATATGAGGAGAGGTTCAGTAGATTGGGACTCTACTCATTGGAGTTCAGAAGAATGAGAGGCGATCTTATTGAAACATATAAGATTGTGAAGGGGTTGGATCGGGTGGATGCGGGGAGGATGTTCCCGATGATGGGTGAAACTAGAACTAGGGGGCATAGTCTTAGAATAAGGGGCTGCTCTTTCAAAACTGAGATGAGGAGGAACTACTTCACTCAGAGGGTGGTAGGTCCATGGAATATGCTGCCCCAAAAAGCTGTAGAAGCTACATCATTACATAAATTTAAAACAGAAATAGACAGTTTCCTAGAAGTAAAGGGAATTAAGGGTTACGGGGAGTGGGCAGCAATTTGGACATGAGTCTAGGTTCGGATCGGTCATGGCCCGTGGGTAGCGGAGCAGGCCCAGGGGCCGTGTAGCCTGATCCTGCTCCTATTTCGTGTGTCTAATTCTGTTAGATTCAGGAGATGGTTCTGTGATAGTGGATTGGCGGTTAGGATCAGATCAGCCATGATCTTATTGAATGGCGGAGCAGGCTCGAGGGGCCGATTGGCCTACTCCTGCTCCTATTTCTTATGTTCTTATGTTCTTATTCAATGGCATTACCATCGCTGAATCCCCCACTATCAACATTCTGGGGGTTACCATTGATCAGAAACTGAACTGGACCAGCCATATAAATACTGTGGCTGCAAGAGCAGGCCAGAGGCTGGGAATTCTGTGGCGAGTGTCTCACCTCCTGACTCCCCAAAGCCTTTCCACCATCTACAAGGCACAAGTCAGGAGTGTGATGGAATACTCTCCACTTGCCTGGATGAGTGCAGCTCCAACAACACTCAAGAAGCTTGACACCATTCAGGATAAAGCAGCCCGCTTGATTGGCACTCCATCCACCACCTTCAACATTCACTCCCTCCACCGCCGGCGCACTGTGGCTGCAGTGTGTACCATCTACAAGATGCACTGCAGCAACTCGCCAAAGCTCCTTCAACAGCACCTTCCAAACCCGCGACCTCTACCACTTCGAAGGACAAGGGCAGCAGACGCATAGGAACATCACCACCTACAAGTTCCCCTCCAAGCCACACACCATCCGGACTTGGACCTGTATCGCCGTTCCTTCACTGTCGCTGGGCCAAAATCCTGGAACTCCCTTCCTAACAGCATTGTGGGTGTACCTACACCATATGGACTGCAGCGGTTCAAGAAGGCGGCTCACCACCATCTTCTCAAGGGCAATTAGGGATGGGCACTAAATGCAGGCCTAGCCAGAAACGCCCACATCCCATCAGTGAATAAAAAAAACAAAAAACATTAGCGGCATCTCACAGTCGACCGCCCACAGATGCATCACACAGGTCACCGATGCCCTCTTTGACAAGTCCACAAATTACATCCACTTTTCCACTGATGAAGCCAGTGTTACCGAGCGGGTGCTCGGCTTTGTCAATCTGACTGGCTTCCCACGGGTGCAGGGCGCCATCGACTGCACACATGTGGCCATTGGGGCGAACCCATCAGAACCCAGCAGCATTTGTAAACCGCAGGGGCTTCCACTCCCTTAACGTGCAGCTGGTGTGCAACCATAGGAAGAGCATCATGCATGTGTGCACCAAGGTCCCTGGCAGTTGCCATGAATCTTACATCCTGCGTCAGTCCACTGTCCCTCAGATCTTTGCACCAAATGAACTTTCCGGCTGGCTCCTTGGAGACAAGGGCTATCCCCTGAAGATATGGCTAATGATACCATTGAGGCGGCCCTCAAACGAGTCTGAGGAGCGCTACAATCAAAGCCACATTTCCTCTCAGAGCCAACAATAGGGTTGCTCAAAATGCGCTTCAGATGCCTGGACGGATCTGGTGGAGCCCTTCAATATGCACCAGCCAGGGCCTCCAGAATCGTCATTGTCTGCTGCGCCCTGCACAACATCGCACTACAGCGAGGATTAGCGCTGCATGAGGAACAAGGCGCAGAGCGCACAGCCTCTTCAGAGGAGGAGGAGGAACAGAATGAGGTTCAGCATGAGGAAGACTTGGAGGAGGCGGTTGACCCAGTGCGAGCAGCACATGAGCACATTGCAATCCGTGATGCCAGGGGTGGCCTAATCAATGCCAGATTCACGTAACTTTATGCAGCACAGACTTGTGGCTGCCACATACACATGAAGGTTGGCATTACCACACTGCTACACCATAGAGCATCTCTACAATGAACTGTTCAATCCTTGCACTGTCACCGCCATTGCTGGACAATAAAGGTGCCCTTACCCTCGTCTGTGCCACACATATGACGACAACATCAATCATTCACAAAACATTACTTTATTGCAACAAAATAAAAGAACTGAAACTTAGCATTCATTTAAAGGAAATCACCCAAGTGATTACCCTAGTGACTATTTATGTGTGAGCTTCCTTTTACGCGTGCTTCTACGAGGTGCTACCCCTGTGGTTTCACCAGATGTAGAGGCAGGCTGCTCACTTACCCGCTGCGCCTGCTTAGGCGCCTTTGGCAGTCGCCCTCTGGGTTTTGGAGCCTTTGAGGGCCCCGCCAAAGTCTGCTCCTCCTGCGGCTGTGCAGGGGCAGACTCGGCCATCACTGTTCGGGGAGGCATCTGGGGCTCTGACCGAGGGGTTGGCAAGGACGGGGAATTTGGAGCACTTGGAGAGGAGCCCCCACTTCCATGTCCCCTCCCACCAGCAGCCCTCTCATGGGCCACCCACACTTCTCTGCTAGCACTTAACTGGAGAGCACCTTGCTGCACATCAGTGGGGCCATGAGGATACATTTCTGTGCTGACATTCCTCATAACAAGGACGTCCATGAACCTCTGGTTTCTCTCCTCAATAGATGCCCATCTATCCTCAAAAGATGACCATCTATTTAGAAGTGTTACCATGTTGTCCTGAGTCTGGCGATTTATGTCCTCCATGGATGTTGCCATCCTTTCCATGGCAGTACCTACGTTCGCCATTGCGTGCACCACGGCATTGCTCATGTTTGAGATGGACTCGTCCATTCTCTGCACAATCACAGTTACCGTGGATGCAAACCCTATCAGAGCCTCTTGAACTTGTTCCTGAAGATCCAGGACCGCTCTCTTTCTGGATGGCCCCCGAGGCACAGCGTCCATATGCAGCTGAGCAGAGCGAGGAGTGTCCTGCGGCCTCCGGCGAGGACTCTCCACCATCTGATCTTGCTCACATGTGACTTGTGATACATCAGGTGACAACACTACTCTATCTCGCAGAGGACCCACCGAGGAGTGCATCTCTGCGCTGGTGCTGGGTGCGCTCACTTCTGCTGACGCTGCTCCCTCAGAGGCTGGAGCATCCTCTGAGGAGTGCTCCTGCTCTTCCTCCTGGACAGTGGGGTGGCCGAGCTCTTGATGGTCCTGTGGGAGAGTAAAGACATGAGTTAGACATGTGATATGTAGATTGCAGACTCATCCCATTGTGCACATGATTAGCATTCAATTTCTATTGACATCAGATCCCAATCGAGTCACTCATGATTGCAAAATAAGATGTCTGGAAAATAATTCTGTCACCAAGTTGTTCTAATGACCCCCTCTCTCCATCCCCCACTTCAGACTGCTCAACTTCTCCTACGATCTCCAGAGCTGCCTCCTCAGCGCTGGTGAGATCAGCGAGCAATGGTGCTCCTCCTCCTGTTCTCTCCCTCTTCTTGTGGGCTCTCTTTTCCTGCAATGAGGGAAAGAAATTGAGTTTTAGTGAGAGTGAGGGAATGAGTGTAAAGAATGGATAGCATAGATGTTTAGAGGGAGACTATGATGGAGTGGGATGCCAATACCAAGTTGCCTCCTTTTGAGTTGTTAGTTGTTGTCATTGCATAACATTGAAGGTGAGTGTGAGGGGTGCATGGGGATATGATTCTGTAGATCGGGAGACAGGGATGGGTGATGGTGCAAGGGATGTTGGGGTGAGTTAGGATGTGCAGGAGTAGAGTTGGCAATGTAGAGTCTTCTTCTTCTTAGGCAGTTCCTCGGAACCGAGGATGACTTGCTTCCACATTAAAAATGAGCTCGCAGGTGACTGATTAGTCCAATGCGGGACCTACAGTCTCTGTCACAGGTGGGGCAGACGGTGGTTGAAGGGGCGGGTGGGTGGGGTGCTTGGGTTGACGTGCGCTCCTTGCGCTGCCTGCGCTTGGCTTCCGCTTGCTCCCGGTGAAGAGACTTGAGGTGTTCGGCGCCTTCCCGGATGCTTCTCCTCCACTTTGTGCAGTCTTGGGCCAGGGATTCCCAGGTGTCGGTGGAGATGTTACACTTTTTCAAGGAGGCTTTGAGGGTGTCCTTGAAGCGTTTCCTCTGCCCACCTGGGGCTCTCTTGCCGTGCCAGAGCTCCGAGTAGAGCGCTTGTTTTGGGAGTCTCGTATCGGGCATGCGGACAATGTGACCCGCCCATCTTCAAGAAAGGTGACAAGTCCGATTGCGGTAATTACAGAGAAGTTTCCCTGCTATCTGCCACAGGGAAAGTCATCGCAAGAATCCTCCTCAATCGCCTTCTCCCAGTGGCCGAAGAGCTCCTCCCAGATTCGCAATGCGGATTCTGCCCACTAAGGGGCACAATGGACATGATCTTCACCGCATGTCAATTACAAGAGAAATGCAGGGAACAGCACCAACCACTGTACATGGCCTTCTTTGATCTCACAAAGGCTTTCGACACTGTCAACCATGAGGGATTATGGAGTGTCCTCCTCAAATTCGGCTGCCCTCAAAAGTTTGTCACTATCCTCCGCCTGCTTCATGAAAGACATGCAAGCCGTGATCCTAACCAACGGTTCCACCACAGACCCAATTCACGTACGAACCGAGGTCAAGCAAGGCTGTGTCATTGCACCAACGCTCTTCTCAATCTTCCTTGCTGCAATGCTCCATCTCACCCTCAGTAAGCTCCCCACTGGAGTGGAGCTAATTTACAGAACAAACGGGAAACTGTTCAACCTCCGTCGCCTCCAGTCCAGATCCAAGGTCGTCCCATCCTCTGTCGTCAAATTACAGTATGCAGACGATGCTTGCGTCTGCGCTCACTCGGAGGTCGAACTCCAAACCATCGTAAACACCTTCACCGAAGCATATGAGAGCATGGGCCTTACACTAAACATCCGTAAGACAAAGGTCCTCTACCAACTTGCCCCCACCACACAGTGCTGCCCCCCGATTATCAAAATCCACGACAAGGCCTTGGACAACGTGGACCACTTTCCATACCTCGGGAGCCTACTGTCAACAAGGGCAGACATCGACGACGAAGTCCAACACCACCTTCAGTGTGCCAGTGCAGCCTTCGGTCGCCTGAGGAAGAGAGCGTTTGAAGACCAGGACCTCAAACCCGGCACTAAGCTCATGGTCTACAGGGCAGCAGTGGTACCTGCCCTGCTGTATGCCTCAGAGACATGGACCATGTACAGCAGGCACCTCAAAGCACTGGAGAGGTACCACCAATGCTGCCTCCGCAAGATCCTGCAAATCCATTGGCAGGATAGGCGCACCAACGTCAGTGTTCTTGCTCAGGCCAACATCCCCAGCATCGAAGCTCTGACCACGCTCAATCAGCTCCGATGGACGGGTCAATGCAGAGTGATGGGGCTGTGATGACAGGCACAGCAGAATTAAGGTAAGTGTGCTTTTATACTCACTTTGCCTGAACGCAGGAGATCATTGAACCTCTTCCTGGGTGCGAGCAACAACAGATCTTGCAGTGACCTCCTCAGCTATTTGCAGCCAGGCTGCCTTGGTCTGGTGAGGAGGTCTCCTCCTTCCATTCCCAGGGAACAGAACCTCCCTGCGTCCTCTGACTCCCTCCACAAGAACATGGAGGGAGTCATCATTGGAGCATGACGCAGCCCTTTGTCTCTGCAGTCATTCTGCTATCAAGCAGCACTCAGGAGTGTGGAAGTAGAAGTGAGAGCAAATGTGGACATGGCCCCCTTAAATACAACGGCAGCAAACGCGTCATCAGAGGAGCTGAACAGACCCGCACCCAGTGATTGGGCCGGGCAACGCGCACCGAGGGCTTAACCAGCCCAATTATCGCAAAATTCTATCAGCAGAGCGGCTGCAGCCGGGAGCGGGACCGGAACCCCTCAACTACCTCTCCCGACCCGAACCCGCCTCAGCTGGGAAAATCCAGCCCTTTGTGTGGCTATTACACTCGGCAGTGCCCTGACCCATTAAACCGTCAACACGCCTTCTGACCTGTTCATTTTGGAAGTTATAATTTAAGGAAGAAGGTCTATGTGAACTCATCCAGAAGCTACAGTAAGACAATGGAAATAACTGGCAAATGAAAGGAGATTAATAAAAATAAGTTGGAGAGAACTAAACCCAAATGGGATAATTTTGTTTGACTTAATTTAATAATTTTTCATACCTAATGATTTTCCAGTGTGATTTCCCAGGGTGCACCGTGACATCACCACAACTCTCATCCCTGCTAATAAGGAGTAGTAAAAATCTAAATGCGGTTCATGTTAATTAGTGTTCACATTGTACCATACAACGTTGTAAAGCATTGAACAACTACTTTAATATGTTAAAGACCAAGCTGACATGACTGTTAATGGCCATCTTCAGCCACTCTGGAGGCTTGTGTGACAAATGTGTTCAATTATTTTGAGTAGGAGATACTTAACAGTTTCTGAAATCAGTGTCAGCTGTGGTTCAGTTGGTAGCACTCTTGCCTCTGGGTCAGAAGGTTGTGGGTTGAAGTCCCACTCCAGAAACTTGAGCACAAAAATCTAGGTTGACACTCCAATGCAGTGCTGAGGGAGTTATCCCCAGTGTCCTGGCCAATATTTATTCCTCAATCAACATCACTACAGATTATCCGGTCATTATCACATGGCTGTTTGTGGGAGCTTGCTGTGCACAAATTGGCTGCTGCGTTTCCTACATTACAACAGTGACTATGCTTCAAAAGTACTTCATTGGCTGTAAAGTGCTTTGGGATGTTCGGTGGTCGTGAAAGGCGCTACATAAATGCAAGTCTTTCTTTTTTTAAACGTGGCTCGGTGTCAAATTTTTTTGTCTTATAGCACTCCTGTGAAGCACCTTGGGACGTTTTACTACGTTAAAGGCGCTCTATAAATCTATGAAAAGACGAAGGAAAAAGTTGTAATTGTTAAAAATGTGTTTACTCTTCCGATGCTTAATCCAAACTGAGGATCGTTATCCTCTGAACTACTGGTTGTTTTTGCCGCTGTGAGATAAATGTGTGTTTGCCAACACTGTGGGACTGGCCAGGCCTGCAGGGCAGGGCTTTCAGCATGTGGTTGTGTTTAGCCACTGTGATTTCTATCTGTACAAAGCTCTGTTCCTACTTGTTTCCTGTACAATTTTGCCAAGAGAAGCTGCTTACTGCCTGGCGTATTCTACACCTCTTTCAGCAGAAACATTTAATGGAATATTCACTTCAACAAGGATTTGCACTAGAATATGCTGTGGTCTAAAATACGCTATGGTCTATATGGTCTGCTGATGTGCACCAGTTAGGTTCAAGCATTGCGATAATCTGATTCCTTTACATGACAAAAATCCTTTTTGGGGCTCCTCTTGACCCACAAGGAAACAAAAAAAAATGTCTTAAAACTTACCTTGCCCTGTTGGCCCTCGCTGCTGTTCCCAGCAGGTTTTTCTTGGCCGCAGAGCCGCCATTGCTCCCCCACTCAGGCCTCTTGTGAAAATGGCACAGCAGGCCCTGATGACGTCATCGGAGCCTGATTTGCATATTTAAAGAGGACCCCGCCCGCTTGAGGTGCGTGTCCTTGTTGCCTGCAATTTGAAATTGCGCTCGGCCAGATCGGGGCGGGAAAGGAGTGGGCACCTCTCCCATTCCACTTTAACTGCCCCCCCCCCCTCCACAACTGGTTTCCGCTATCTACAGTAAATTCACCACCTGACCAAAACCCTAAGTCCTGAATGCTCTGACTGAGGCTGTAGAGACCTTGGGTTCCTATTTACTGGAGTCTCTCTTGTCGAGATTCAACATGATGTAGGATCGTACTGAGGGAATTTTGAGGCACAACATCCCAGACCTCACTGCTACCCAGCGATCTTACTGTCATGGTTTAACTTAGAATAGTGCTCAGGATCAACCTTTTCTTCTCTATTGTTATCTGCTGTACACGTAATAAAACCGCTGCTGCCATGTGGAGATCGAAATTGCGAATTAATTTTGAGATGATAACGGACAGATTCAAAATGGAGGAGGTCAGCATATGGTCCTTTGTTTGGAAGACTACATGGACAGGAAGGGGCGGCACCGGATGAGGAGGAAGTTCCGCCCCCACACACATCACAGGAACATGGACGTATCATGCAGAAGGAACTCCAACCAGGGAAGGTTGGGAGTGAAACTGACCTATCAGAGGGAGGCAGCTGAAGATATACGAGGGGGCTCATGCCGGAGGGCACTATAAAGGAAAAGCGCAAAAATTCAATAAAAGGGACAAAGAAAGCTGTTTGACTGGCCAGTTGACTTTTGCAGCCGGCTACTTTTTCCAGACTGATTACCTGTGGAGGAGTGTATGTATGAAAGTTGGACATAGATATTGCTGAGGGGTATTTTTATGTATGGTCGAATTAATAAACTGTGGGCATATACATTGCCGAGGGTGCTTCTATGCACGATTGAATTTTTAAACTGTAGTGTGAATAAAGATAATTTTATTTATAATAAACTTATCTGTCATTGTTACGCTTACTTATAATTCTCGAGGTCCGAACAGTAGTAGGAGAAAGTCCTACACTATTCCACTTAGTACCTACAGGTTTTTTTCCTATATACTTCATTTCAAGACTGATGCATCCACGTTTTTCTACTTTTTCTTGTAACACAGTTTTTAGCTGCAGTGTATGTAGGGCCTTGGATGTTTCCCTTGTGGCTGAGTGGCTGAGTGAACAGAACTTGCAGTTATCAGAATTGGATTTCATCTGCCATAAATCTGCCAACTTGCAAATATTGTCTAGGATCTTCTGTAGCTCTTCAACTGCTTCATCAGATTCTACTGCCCCACTCGCCAGCCATAAATCTGACCAACTTACAATAATGTGTTTAGATTCCAGCTTGTTGATGTTGATCAGAAACAGTAGGCCCTGTGGAAAGTTTATTTATTAAAATAAATGTTCTGTTAACTTATACCTAACAGCCTTTGAAATCGCAATGAAATAAAATACACAGATACAAAAGCAAAATACTGCGGATGCTGGAAATCAGAAATAAAAACAGAAAATGCTGGAAATACTCAGCAGGTCAGGCAGCATCTGTGGAGAGAGAAACAGAGTTAATGTTTCAGGTCGATGGCCTTTCGTCAGAACTGGAAAAAGTTAGAGATGTAACAGGTTTTAAGCGCGTGTAGGGGCAGGGAAAGGGGGGAGGGGAGGAAAGAACAAAAGGGAAGGTCTGTGATAGGGTGGAAGGCAGGAGTGATTAAATGACAAAAGGTATGATTGTAAAAAGCAAAAGCATATGGTAATGGAACAAGTAAAGAAACAAAAGATGGGTCTAGAAGAGGTGTAAATGGGTACAGCAGAATCATCAACAGCTGCACTCTGAAAAAATAGGGTCAGATGTTATGGTCTGAGATTGTTGAACTTGATGTTGAGTCCAGAAGGCTGTAAAGTGCCTAATTGAAAGATGAGGTGCTGTTCCTCGAGCTTGCATTGGGCTTCGTTGGAACAGTGTCAGAGGCTGAAGACAGAGTGGGAGAGGAGTGGAGAATTAAAGTGACAGGTCGCGCTTGTGAACTGAACGGAGGTGTTCCGCAAACCGGTCACCCAATCTGCTTTTGGTCTCCCCAATGTAGAGGAGACCGCGCCGTGAGCAGCGAATACAGTGTTCTAAATTGCAACAAATACAACTAAATCGCTGTTTCACCTGGAAGGAGTGTTTGGGGGCCCTGCACGGTGGGAAGGGAGGAGGTAAAAGGGCAGATGTTGCATCTCTTGTGTTTGCACGGGAAGGTGCCGTGGGAAGGGGAGGGGGTGTTGGGGGTGATTGAGGAGTGGACCAGGGTGTCGTGGAGGGAGTGGTCCCTTCGGAATGCTGAAAGGCATACACAGTACATGCATCGTGAAATGATTCCAGTTTAAGGAATGGAGTGTCCCTCTCAATGAACCCGTATTATATATTTTGGTTGGGGCTCAGATTCTAGTTACCCTATATGGCACCAGGAAATGTAGGCTGCGGATTGTGGCAAATGCGCCATTAACATTTGCTTTATATAACACACATGATTGGACAAAGGGTACCTTGGACTCATAAAAATTGTCTAAAGCCACTGCTTTCACAATTGTGCTCTTACATACATATGCTATAAGGTTCATTGTGTTAGTGAGCACTTTGTACAATGTAAGAATCTTTTGAAAATCTACGGCTAACCCTCCAATCCACTGTGCTATCAACTGCTGAGTAAACAACCTGTTTACATACATTGGCATTCACTTTTCATATATATTTATAATAACAAGAACTCATGATGTGTGCTTCAAAAATGTGCAACAGTTCTAACATTTTTACATCAGTATTGGCTTCAGTTTCTTAGTTCCTCACCAATCCCCCTCACTGAGGTATAAGAAAGAGGTATATAGCGCCTTTCACGACCACTGGACATCCCGAAGTGCTTTACAGCCAGTGAAGTACTTTTTGAACTGTAGTCACTGTTGTAATGTAGGAAACGCAGCAGCCAGTTTGCACACAGCAAGCTCCCACAAGCAGCAATGTGATAATGACCAGATAATCTGTTTTTGTTATGTTGATTGAGGAATAAATATTGGCCAGGACACCGGGGATAACTACCCTGCTCTTCTTCAAAATAGTGCCATGGGATCTTTTACATCCACCTGAGAGAGTAGACCTGGCCTCGATTTAACATCCCATCTGAAAGACGGTACCTCTGACAGTGCAGCGCTCCCTCAGCACTGCACTGGAGTATCAGCCTAGATTTTTGTGCTCAAGTTTCATGGACCGGGACTTGAACCCACAACCTTTTGATAACAGAGGTGAATGTGCTACCCACTGAGCCACTGGCTGACATAAGATCCCACTTCTGCCTCTTTCCTTCTTACACAATTATACAAGTGTGCAAAGTCCAAGGTCAGGCTGTCAAGCTACTCGCTAAACAGTGTCAATAACATTAGAGGAAGTTTGTTTTTTCTAGGAAATATTTTGTGGTTCTATAAAGAGAGAATAACAGGGAGCACTATAATAAAACGTGATCAAAAATAACGAAACTATATATATATGAGTGGATTTCATTATAATCCTAATACTCTACGACAGCAGATCAAAATTTGCATTTAAGAAAATGCTGCTTTTAACCCATATACATAATGATCACACATTAAAAAAAACTGAAACTATACTATTAAATACTGGTGACCATGAGGTAACTATCAGAGTCTGATAATTACTTAGGACTAACAAGGGGTGTCTTTTTGTTTCACTTTACATGTGCAGCATTAGAGGTTGCTATGGGAACACAAATGTTTGCTATGGTTATATTTAAGGTGTGCTTGCTACTACCAAGTACATTAGTGGAGTGATTTGCTAGACTGGTTACCTGCATGATTCCTCTGGGGTTGAATTCTCCACCTAAGGCCATCAGAGAGAGGCAGTGAGGAGAGTGTTTCCCAGCAAGGATGGAGGGAAAAGCTGGTGGGAAGCCCACTTTCAGCACTCCTGGGCACTGGTTATAGAAAGAGCTCCAGAAACCTGGAGTAACACAATGGCACAGGGGAAGCCTGAAGAAGAGGAAAAGCAACAAGCTTGAGGGACAAATGTAAGAAGTCACACAACACCAGGTTATAGTCCAACAGTTTTATTTGAAATCATCTCCGGCATCTCCACACCAAAGCTTGAGGGAGAGGGATTTAAAAAAATTACAAATAGGTCAAATTGTATTTCTAATTCTCGATAGAGAGCCCCAAAATCATTAAATATGAAAAAAAAGACATTATTACCCAGTAATTGCAAGGTCACATGATAAGGTCATTCAGCCCGCCTTCATTCATCCATCTAGAATTACCCTAATGCTCCCGCCGTTACAGCATCCAACTGGTTCATGACTGAGTCATCTTACTTTATTACTTGCAGATATCCAAAGCTACATGTCGTGAGGCGAACTTTGTTGCGGAATTGCAGTCGCAGCAGGTGTGCAGCACTTGAACAGACCGTCCGATCTCTCCTATTAACAAAGCTGCCGTGATATTCATGTCATGCTGCCACAGTGGGGATGTGGGGGGGTTTGCGGGGGGGGGAGGGCGTGGAGCAGCTACGATTTTGTCAGCATTTAAGGAGGGCACTGGATTCGGCTCCATGCCATGCCCTCGAACTAACGTGTACGTGCCACTCTGCCAGTGCTCCTTTAGCATAAAGCGAAAGGAAAAAACTCTAGAACTCCCAATTTGTGTTGATTTATTGTTTCTGCCACTCTTGTGTCTGGGGACTAAACAACCTCTTTAACCTTCCTGATCCTGGGCTTGGGCACACAGATATAAATGCATTAAAATGCCACCTCTTGTGCCGATTAAGCAACACCAGGATATATTTTACATCTCCACATAGGAAGTGATTTTAAAGTCACAACGTTATGGGAAAACTGCTGGGGTTGGCAATATAAATCGGTCCAGAGATTTGCATTAAAATGCCACTGAAATGAATAGAAGGAAATCAAGATGCTTGAGCAAACTGCATATAAACTGGTTTATGTGTTCAAGCTGAACAGAAATGAATCTCACAGCATTTCAAGTCAAACGTAATGCACCTTGCTGGAAAATCAAAACCTGGCAGCACCCACTTAAATAACAATAATTTAGTGGGCCTTTCATCTGTGGGGCTGAGATACAAATACAGCCAGACTGATGAAAGAAAAAATAAGAAAAAAGAAAGCCTTCTATTTGTAAAAATGCCTTTCACAACCATAGGATGCCCCATAGCGCTTTACAGTCAATGAGGTACTTTGGAAGTGTAGTCATTATTGTAACATAGGAAGCGCAGCAGCCAATTTGCACACATCAAGGTCCCACAAACAGCAATGTGATAATGACCAGATAATCTGGCTTTTAGTATTAGGAAATTAAAGTATTAGGAAGTTAAAACATTTTTACGCAGCGAGTGGTTAGGATCTGGAATACACTGCCTGAGAGGGTGGTGGAGGCAGACTCAATCATGGCTTTCAAAAGGGAATTGGATAAGCACCTGAAGGAAAACATTTTGGAGGGCTACAGGGAAAGGGAGGGGGAGTGGGACTAGCTGAAGCGCTCTTGCAGAGAGCTGGCACGGGCTCGACGGGCCGAATGGCCTCCTTCTGCGCTGTAACCATTCTGTGATTCTAGTGCAGTTGATTGAGGGATAAATATTGGCCAGGACAATGACAGGACCAAATTCTTCTTTATCCGCCGACTGCATGGGTCCTACATGAAATGGTCTGTCTCAACCCAGTCCGTAGTGAGTATAGCTGTAAATCCATTGGCAGGATAGGCGCACCAACGTCAGTGTTCTCGCTCAGGCCAACATCCCCAGCATCGAAGCTCTGACCACGCTCGATCAGCTCCAATGGACAGGTCACATCATCCGCATGCCCGATACGAGACTCCCAAAACAAGTGCTCTACTCGGAGCTCCGACATGACAAGAGAGCCCCAGGTGGGCAGAGGAAACGCTTCAAGGACACCCTCAAAGCCTCCTTGAAAAAGTGTAACATCCCCACCGACACCTGGGAATCCCATGCCCAAGACCGCACAAAGTGGAGGAGAAGCATCCGGGAAGGTGCCGAACACCTCGAGTCTCTTCGCCGGGAGCAAGCGGAAGCAAAGCACAAACAGTGGAAGGCGTGCGCGTCAACCCAAGCACCCCACCCACCCGCCCCTTCAACCACCGTCTGCCCCACCTGTGACAGAGACTGTACGTCCCGCATTGGACTCATCAGTCACCTGCGAACTCATTTTTAATGTGGAAGCAAGTCATCCTCGGTTCCGAGCGACTGCCTAAGAAGAAGAAACTGTCTTCAATTCAGCTCGAGCATTCTTTACCAAAAAAAAACACACAGCAGAAAAGTTACAAATTTAAAGGTAAATAAAGCAAAATGATCCATTTGAATAACATTATTCATTCACTTGACAGGAATTTATACCCAAAGTGTTCAAGTTAAAGGTGATGAGTGCAATTTGTACAGGATAATAGATAGCTAACAGCTGGATGTAAGGTAGTAATTGAATCAAGGGATTCTAATTATGTGAACTGTGAAAGAAAAGCTTTTTCAGTGTCATCAGAACCCCTGGATTTAACTGCTATCTTGCGTCTCTGCCAGCAAGTTCTCATTCTTTATAATGTGTTCCATCACTAAAGCTATATCTAGTTGTTTACTGGGCTGCATGTGGTTTTTCAGCCCTTGGATAGTGAAGATCATCAATGATATAATTGATCTGTTAACAGGTCACTGTGGGTAAGAGCAGTAGCAGGTTGGAAGATGCTCTAGTATAATCTGGGTTTTTTTGGTGATGGCAGAATGAAGGCAAATATAGGTTGTTAGGACCATTGGTTTATGATGATTGAATAAGTGAAATTCCATCTTTATTACACAGGTTTCCCAGATTCGTACTTGTGTTTGAAGAATCACATCCCTGGCAACTCTGGTAGGCGTGCGGCAGAAAGGCCTCAGACTAGGTTGGGGCCTGGAATATGCGCAGCCCCAGCCTGCACTCAGAGTTCCTGATTGGCCTTGGAAGAGGAGGAGCCTCTACCTGCCCCTCATAAGGTCAGTGTCGTGAAGAGGGTGGGACCAGGGGCACGGACTTCCTACATCGGGAGGCCCCACGACCTTGGCATCGCAAAATGTCAGGGCACATTTGAAGGCTGGTACGCTGAGACGGAAGGGACATACTGGCCTCAGGATTGGCAGGAGTGGGGCCCACCTTAAGAGTCCAGGCCTAAGTAGCGGCCTAAACCCCCAAAGACAGGTAGCAAATGTGGCAAATGGATTTCAATGTAAGCAAATGTGAGGTCATCCACTTTGGACCTAAAAAGTATAGAACAGGGTACTTTCTAAATGGTGAAAAGCTAAAAACAGTGGAGGTCCAAAGAGACTTGGGGGTCCAGGTACATAGATCATTAAAATGTCATGAACAGGTGCAGAAAATAATCAAAAAGGCTAATGGAATGCTGGCCTTTATATCTAGAGGACTAGAATACAAGGGGGTGGAAGTTATGCTGCAGCTGTACAAAGCCCTGGTTAGACCACACCTGGAGCACTGGGAGCAGTTCTGGGCACCACACCTTAGGAAGGATATATTGGCCTTGGAGGGAGTGCAGCGTAGGTTTACCAGAATGATGCCCGGACTTCAAGGGTTAAGTTACAAGGAGAGATTACACAAACTAGGGTTGTGTTCCCTAGAATTTAGAAGGTTAAGGGGTGATCTGATCGAAGCTTTCAGAATATTAAGGGGAACAGATAGGGTAGATAGAGAGAAACTATTTCCGCTGGTTGGGGAGTCTAGGACTAGGGGGCATAGTCTAAAAATTAGAGCCAGACCTTTCAGGAGTGAAAGTAGGAAACACTTCTACACACAAAGGGTGGTAGAAGTTTGGAACTCTCTTCCACAAACGGCAATTGATGCTGGGTCAATTGTTAATTTTAAATCGGAGATTGATAGCTTTTTGTTAACCAAAGGTATTAAGGGATATGGGCCAAAGGCGGGTATATGGAGTTAGGTTGCAGATCAGCCATGATCACGTTGAATGGCGGGGCAGCCTTGAGGGGCTGAATGGCCTCCTCTTGTTCCTATGTTCCTAGCAGTTTTTCCAATTGATATTTTCAGCCCCTTACAAAGAGGGCTGAGGTGCATGTAAAATCTTCTTTCTGGGGGTGGCAGGGGATGGGGACGGGGAGGAAAATTGGCACCTCTCCCTGGATGGCAGCTAACGCCAGTTTTCCAACCTGTATGGATGAGCCTTCATTACTGCCAGTTCAACATTGGGAAGACCAAAGCCATCGCCTTTGGCCCTCGCCACAAACTCCACACCCATGCCACTGATTCTATCTCCCTCCCCAGCCACTGTCTTAGGCAGAACAGACTATTTATAACCTCAATCCCAAGCTGAGCTTCCAATTCTTTATCTTCTCCACCACAAAGATTGCCTACTTCCACCTCTGTAACATTGCCCGCCTCTGCCCCAGAAACTTTCATTCATGTCTTTCTCACCTCCTGACCTGACTATTCTAATGCTCTCCTGGCCGACCACCTTTCCACCATTCTCTGAAAACTTCAGCTTATCCCAAACTCCACTGCCCGTATCCTATCCCCCACCGAGTCCTCCTCACCCATCACGCCTGCCCTTGCAGACCTACATTGGCACCCAGTCCCCCATGGCTTCAATTTCAAATTCTCGTCCTTGCATTTAAATCTCTTCAAGGCTTCGCCCCTCGCTATCTCTACAACCTCCTCCAGCCCTACAACCTCACCGGAACTCTCCGTTCCTCCAACACTGGCCTCTTGTGCATCTCCCACCACTCCCCCACTATTTTCCATCCACCTTATGAACGGGTAGTTTGAAGCAAACTGTTTCCTGTAGTTGAGGGGTCAAGAAGGAGTTGCCAAAGATACAAGATCAATAGTAAGAGATTTAAAACAGAGGGAAGGATAAATGTCTTTACACATAGTTGTGAGACTGTGGAATTTACTTCCAGGGTTAGTGGTTGAGGCAGAAACCTTGTCTACATTCAAGATTCCAAACATAAAGAAATAAAGACTTGCATTTATATAGCGCCTTTCACAACCACTGGACAACCCAAAGCGCTTTACAGCCAATGAAGTACTTTTGAAGAGTAATCACTGTTGTAATGTAGGAAACGCGGCAGCCAATTTGCACACAGCAAACTCCCACAAACAGCGATGTGATAATGATCTGATAATCTGTTTTAGTGATGTTGATTGAGGGGTGAATATTGGCCAGGACACCGAGGATAACTCCCCTGCTCTTCTTCAAAATACTGCCACGGGATCTTTCACATCCACCTGAGAAAGCAGATGGGGCCTCGGTTTAACATCTCATCTGAAAGACGGCACCTCAGTACTGCACTAGAGTGTCAGCCTAGCTTTATGTGCTCAAGTCTCTGGAGCGCGACTTGAACCCACAACCTCCTGACTCAGAGGCGAGAGTGCTACCCACTGAGCCACGGCTGAACAACTTGGAAAAACTTGCTGTGGATTTCTGGCATTTTCTGTTTTTATTTCAAATGTCCAACGTGCTCTGTTTTCTTCTTATCTGTACGTTTGTGTTGTGCAAGTGAAATTCAAGTTTTTATGTATAAAAGCCATCTCGTGCATGATTAATCTGCTACACTTTGGGTGTCACACTTGTATACATGCAAATTTCTGTGTCAAATTTGAATGGTTTAAATTTCATAAGACGTCAAAACAGGGTAAAGCACGAGCTTTTCAACTTCGTCTGAAGTAATTTTGACAGGAACAACCACATCTGGGGGATTTATATTTCTCAAACCACTGCAGATACATATATAGATTTATTTATTCATGTAACCCCCATGGTATTTGAGGGGAATGCACTTTTTATTTTACCGGCAATGGGTAGGGAAACCATTGTAGGGTAAATTCAGTGAAACTCCATTCCCGGCGCAATGCCTCACCAGACAGGAGTGCAGAGCAGAGAATTGGCCTTTATTGTCCTATCTCGATTTGCCCTCCCATCTAGCAAAGCTCCACACTTGGAATTTACTCATATGTATTTTTCCAGAACCAATTAAAATTACCCGTGACCTTCGACAGCACCTCCCAAACCTGCAACATCTACCACCTAGAATGACAAGTGCAGCAGGTGCATGGGAACATCATCACCTCCAAGTTCCTCTCCAAGTCACACACCATCCTGACTTGGAAATATAGCGCCGATCCTTCATCGACACTGGGTCAAAATCCTGGAACTCCCTCCCCAACAGCACTGTGTGAGTACCTTCACCACACGGACTGCAGCGGTTCAAGAAGGTGGCTCACCACCACCTTCTCAAAGGGCAATTAGGGATGGGCGATAAATGCTGGCCTTGCCAGCGACGCCCACATCCCATGAACGGATTAAAAAAAACTTCCTTCACTGTATCTGAGCACATCGCTCACAAACCTCTGTTCAAACGCTTGCAGTGGTGCTGAGTTCTCCCCCATCCTTCACCCCAGTCCTGCCCACTGCCTCCTTTGGTTGCTAAGCATAACCTCCAGCTTAGTTGAGAAATGTCAGTTTACAATTTTAAAATGTACGATAAGAAAAACAAGGGATTAACATTGGAGACTGCATGTTCTGTACTGCAGGACTGAGAGCAGGCAGGTCAACTGAAGAATAATGTTGCTGATTATGTCCTGCAGCCTTCAGTTCTTTGCTACAGAGCAGCTCGAGTCCATTATTATTACTGGTTGATCAAAATTCCAACCATTGCCTTATTTTTCTGGTCCTCTCCACTGATCAGAAGATGCCACTTCAGTTCAAACAATATACCGCTCGCCAACAGAGTATTTTCTGTTGCCACCAACAACAAGCTGAAGGGGTTTGATTGGTTGACACTCCATCACATGTTAAAAGTATTGCATCATCGGGCCTTCATTAAGTTTGAAAGAACTGCACTCACCCAATCAGAATGTTTTACTTTCAAACGTTGGTTGATGGTTCACAACTGAACTCGGATCTCAAACGGTTAAAATGGCTGCAGATGAGCAGATGTCTTTGCTGATTATATTAAACCTCCAACAGACTATTTGAAGCAAATGTTATTTCAACCCCCTTTGCTATTACAATCCATTTCATTGTCAGCTGTACCCACCTCTCACCTCCCGAATGTTCTCCATTCCAAATGTTGAAACCTTTTTACCTTTGCACACATTCAAACAGGTGCAAAGCAAGGCTTGCCCATAAATAGCACAAGTGATTTAACACAGTGCGACATCCCATAACCAAACCCGAAAATCTCTGTACTAACTATGCATAGTGCGACTGCTGCTTGAGTACTGCAATTTTGTATGAAAAGCTCTGGTGGTGGTGAAGATGCTGATTGCGGAGCTGATCATGGTGATAACAAATCACTTGCTCCAACAAATCACTTGCCTGCTCACAAAGCACAGGGCTTCTAATACCAATCAGTTTTTGAATTAAAAACACAATTTAACGAATCCTTTTATGTGACAAAACTGAAAATGTAACCGAGAGATGTTATCATCGACCTCCAGAAGTTTTAATTTATGCGCTGATTGCAGCTGCATTCTGCGCTGTTGTTGGTTGGGTGCCAATGCGTGAACTCGCTTACTAGGGTGTCAATAGATTAAGAGTTCCAATGCTTTCGGAGTCTTAAACATTTGAGACTGCACCGTGGTGTTGGTGGTCCCACACGTATTTGCGAAAATTTAACATCAGCAGTTGTCCGTCACGTTGGTGGTTAGCTCTGTGATGGTCGGGGAAATCTGGGTGCATTTGCTAAAAAATAAACCCCAGAAATGACTCTTTATAATATCAGCGTACAAATGCATCAAAGACACCTGTTCATGACATTCCTCTGTCTACTGTTTTAATGGTGGTGTTAACCCACTGGTTTCTATACTGATCTGTTGAATGTCAATATGAATAGCTCCTATCAAAGTATTGGTCTATCAAAGATGTGAGGAGTAATAATGGCACTTCTGAGTTTTCAATTTTTGTTTCAATTGTCCTAAAGTCACGTTAGGGAGATGTTCACCCTGCAATAGACACCACTAGGCCATTGGGGGAGCTTTGGCATGGTTTTATTCAGATTTAGATCCTTTTTCATAACTAACAGCAACTGTACCAGCATTAGTCATTGTGTCCAATACTGTTGGTGTTTAATGATGGTGTCATTAAAGGATTATAATGACCATTAATGAAAACTGTTGGAACAATCTTTTTTCACTGGTTTACAAATACATGGATACAATGATGCTTTTAAATCTATCATTGTGCCATTTATGCATGATGTCATTAGATTAGTGACACATGACACTACTGGCTATCTGCTCTCCAAGAAAAAAAGTTTATAACTGTGACATACTCATACAATTACCAGGAACAGCAATGTTTGGGAGAATTGCAGCATTTCTTGCTGTTTCCAGCGTCTCAGTGCAGTGACCAAGGGCATCTGTAGAAGGAAATTATACTTTTTTTTTGCACTGGATATCATTATTGCACCTTTAAACATAGAAACATAGAAACTAGAAGATAGGAGCAGGAGTAGGCCATTCGGTCCCTCGAGCCTGCTCCGCCATTCAATGAGATCATAGCTGATCATCCAAATTCAGTACCCTGTCCCTGCCTTCTCCCCATATCCCTTGATCCCTTTAGCCTTAAGAAATATATCTAACTCCTTCTTGAATATATTTAATGAATTGGCCTCTACTGCCTTCTATGGTAGAGAATTCCACAGGTTCACCACTCTCTGGGTGAAGAAATTCCTCCTCATCTCTGTCCTAAATGGCTTACCCCTTATCCTTAGACTGTGACCCCTGGTTCTGGACTCCCCGGCCATCAGGAACATCCTTCCTGCATCTAGTCTGTCTAGTCCTGTTAGAATTTTATAAGTTTCAATGAGATCCCCTCTCATTCTTCTAAACTCCAGCGAGTATAAGCCCAATCGACCCAATCTCTCCTCTTACATCATTCCTGCCATCCCAGGTATCAGTCTGGTGAATCTTCGCTGCATTCCCTCCATGGCAAGAACATCCTTCCTCAGATAAAGCAGGCAGCACGGTGGCATAGTGGTTAGCACTGTTGCCTCACAGCACCAGGGACCCGGGTTCGAATCCGGCCTCAGGCGACTGTCTGTGTGGAGTTTGCACATTCTCCCCGTGTTTGCGTGGGTTTTCTCCGGGTGCTCTGGTTTCCTCCCACAGTCCAAAGATGTGCGGGTTAGGTTGATTGGCTATGATAAATTGACCCTTAGTGTTAGGGGGATTAAATACGTGGGGTTACAGGGGTAGGGTGGGATATGATTGGTGTTGGTGTAGGGGTTACGGGGATCGGGTGGGATATGTGTCGGTGCAGGCTCGATGGGCCGAAATGGCCTCTATCTGCACTGTGGGGTTTCTGTGATTCTGTGAAAGCGATCAAAACTGCACACAATACTCAAGGTGTGGTCTCACCAAGGCCCTGTACAACTGCAGCAAGACATCCTTGTTTAAGAGAAATAACAAGTCAGAATATCACTTCTGACCATTTACGAATGACAACTACATAAATAGATCAGATGTAGAACCTGGCTTATGTCATGGAGTTTGACCAACAAACATTACGTCTAAACTCACATGAAACAGCAGGTACGCTGCACATACACCTGCCCCGCCTTCTTGTACAGGGTGAGGACGATTCAGGATTTCTATTGCAGCTGTCATTAATTGTGCTAAACTAGCTACTGAGGTGGGATTTACTTACCTTTATATATTTAGCAACTCTCGACCTTTTCATGAGCCTGACAGAACAGTTAGGCTAACACATCGCATTTCTGAAATGTGGAAAACAGCCTGAAGTGCACTCTATGTTCGAGGAGCAAAGTAGCCTCAACGAAGTTTTTAAACATTGTTTTATTGATTTGTAAAAAAAATGTACATTCACATATATATCTTATGATGAAGCCATTGTACATTTAAGAGTACAAAATATATATGTGATTGCCTCTAACTACTTTAATTAATTCATAGTTGTTTACAGTATTAAAAGAAATATTTTATTACAATCATTCGATGTTGATAGTACATTAGCATTCATTAACATGGCAATATACAGTACACAATGTACATGGTACAGAATGATAGTGAGGGAGCTTGAGACTGCAGACAAACCTGGATACAGATTTTTGAGGAAGGAAACAACAGTGTTAGGGGTGTACTGCCCTGCTATGTAAATTCCATGCACAGTGCATATTACAGTCAGCTTAAAACAAGCACACTTGTTCCAAATATAGAATTTCAATGCACCAGACCATTCCCATTCACGCCATTGTATGGAGCTACCCATCCAAGTATAACACCTAATACAAAATTGTGCTATTGGTACTTTTTAAAATGCTCAGCACATTCATTACATTGAATCCCATGCCTAAAGTCACTGGATAGCAACAGCTTTCCAGCTCTGACCATTTCAGATCAAATAAGTCACTTCTTGACTCTTTTCTGTTAGCTTTGTTTCAATTAAATGAATGAAGACTGAATGTGTTGCGGTACAAAGGTTTGCAAATGACTATTTTATCAGCACTTTACAGTACTGTAATCCTGATCCAATCACATTTCTTAGCAAAGCAACGGTACATTAATCAACATCTAACTGCAAATCCAAATCTATTAGATAGACTTCTTTGGGACAATTGGATTTTTTGAAAATTAACTATAAGAATGTTTAAAACACACAGTGGAAGCACATATGAAATTCTTCTACAGATTTAACAGTCATCAGGCTGCGTTACAATAATAATATAAGCTTACAATCAGGTTATTTTTATTGCTAAGCCTAAAGTAGGGGAAATAATACTAGCCATATATAACTTTTTTGGGGGGAGGGGGTGAAATAAGGGATTTCAGTTCAGGCAAATAGAACATTTTCTCATTTTAGGCACAAACACACTGCTAGTTGTAGTGTAAAGCCTCTTCTACACTGTGCAGATAACATGTCATAATCTATACCTCAACCGCAGAGGAACACCTACTGAACTTCCTACACTAGCTAGTCCATCTTAACGGTCTATTTGAGAGAAACTGCCAATTAAGCGCACATTGCAATGGTTTTTGTGCAATATTCTCATGCCCACTCGAAACTGGATCGAGATTGCCCAAGCTCATTTCAAAGAGCATGCCTACAACTAGACTTTGATCCATTCACTCTGGGCTAGATTCAGACCCAAGTCTCAAAGGTCAATGGTCACTGTGCCACCCAGTCCTCCAACGCATCTGTGCTGGCTGAAGCATCGGGCTGGATTTTTCCAACCTCGGCGGGTCCGGGGTGTGTGGGGACTTCGCACCTGTCTCGATCCCGGCCTCCAAGTGATTTTGCCCCTGATTGGGCTTGTTAAGCCCCGCCCTGCGAGCTTCCCAGCCAATTAACAGGAAGCGAGTCTGATGATGTCATTTGAAGATGCGTCATCAGCCGGTTTCCTTAAAGGGGCCATGTCCAAATTGATTTTGACATTTGTGCTGTCAGTGTTCTGCAGCATTGAGGTGCTGCAAACACTGACAAGCACTGCACAAAGGTGCACGGCTCCACCCAGGCTCTCCCATGACTCCCTCTACATGCTTATGGAGGGAGTCACAGCACGCAGGGAGGTTCTCTTCCCTTCCAATGGGTGGAAGAGACCTCCCCAGGACACCAACGCAGCCTGGTTGCACATTGTCCAGGAGGGCACAAGCAGGGATGTCATCAGGAGGACCAGGCTGCAGTGGCTCAGACCTTTCAATGATCTCAGTAGATCACGAAACATTACTGCAAAGCCACACTCAACCTCATCCTGCTGTGCCACTCATCACATCCCCATCACTCTGCCTCCCCTACCCTACTCCTGCACATCTTTACTCAGACCAACTTACCTTGCACCTCCACCCATCCCGCGCTATCTACATTATCACTTCCCCATCTCACTAGCCACCCCTCACACTCACCCTCATCCTAGTGCAATCATACCAACTAACAACACACAAGGGTAGGCACTTGGGTGTTTTAGCCAATGTTCATGTAAACTTTCTGTTAATGTGTTGTCAAGCATTGAAATCTTTATTGTCACCACTTTGCCTTCTTGGACAGATTTGTGTGCGCCTTTGAAAGTGTCTTAGTGAGTTCCAGTGAATGGTGAGACATAACGTCCCCCCCGGACCGCCACCAATGGTGATGAGTGTGAAAGGAATGGCTTGGATATTGTAGGGATCCTTTATGGTGCTGGTGTGGGGTGGTGCCAACCTGATACATCATGTGGCAGCCAGGGTGCACAGTGTTAAGTGAAGCAAATCTGGACATGGTGAGGCCATCGCTGGCATCCCGGGCAGCAATGTGATCAGGTGATGATGTCCTGTGTCCAGTGCAGCATCAGTTGATTACAGAGAAGGTTGGTGTGGATGTTGGTGCTACTGGTGTGCCCGGTGATGCTGGTGTTGGTGCTGATCGTGTTGGGATTCTGAGGACCAAGGTGAGATTTTTTCAAGGTCACCGATGCTGATGGAATAGATGGCAGGTAAGGTTGAGATGACAGAAGTAATCTGTCAATGGTGAGATAGGTTGTTCCAAGGAGGTGACAGTGGATAGAGAGATTACTCCAAACACTTCAAAAGTGCATAAAGCTTAAAAGTGGGCTTCAAATCATTAATGCTCCAGCTTCTCAGATAGGGAAGTGACCAGCTGTGAAATGGTAGGTTTTAGACCACTTTTGCAGCTTTCACCTATTCACAGCAATCCACAGTCATTGAGAACCCGACATACTTACCTGACGTGATAGACTCTCTCCGGGAACCTCGTTGAAAACCTGGGAAAATGATAAGTACATGGGAAAATGGTTCTTAACTACCTTTTAATAAGCTTTTAAAATTGGCTGACCCGCCGCTTGGTGTCGGGTCTATTCAGGGATGACAGACCCGACAATTGGGAAACTGACAAGGAGGCGGGTTTACAGCGGGATACCGACCCGCTGTCAATCTTTGTGATTTTGACAGTGGACCCGCCTCCAAACCCGCACTCTGAGCGCCGGCAAAATTCAGCCCGATGATCAAATCTGTTACACACTAATGCAGGAGTGTCTAGGCTTTTTATCTTCAACGACCAGTTGGATACATACCACGGAGCCTCGTGGGACACACACAAAGTTTAAATCAATAGTCCCATTAATTTGCATGTATTTCAGAATTCAGATACTGATTTTAGGATTTACCCACCAATGAGGCAACAGCACTAGGAATGCTTTGCAAACCACCGGGCCCATGAAATTCAAAGAAGTTAAAACAAGCAAATAAGAAATACAAGTGTAAATCTAACTGAGTTGCCTGAGCTTGAGGAATAGGATTATCCCATATGCCACAGTTGGGGTGGCCTTGCACTAACGTATGTTTTCTTTTGGTAGTATTAATGGCAGACGTTCAATGCAAATATCAAATATAAAAAAGGAACATGCAAAAAATGTATCATATGGACATTAAAATGGAAGAAAGGGTGCTTATTTTTCAATGTCGGTAGGCAATGGCGGTTTCGTGGAGTGTTTATTGAATCAGAGAGCAGCTATTTCGTTCCAGCATCTGGTTACAAGTTATTTGTGAGAAAGTAAAATAGTAAAAAAAAAAGAACCCTTTACTGAAACAAGCTATAATTACATTGGGAGTAAATGTCTCGGCGATGCCACTGACCTGTATTTAGCTTGCTCAACTGTCTGCTTACATTGGCTAAAAGTTAGATTTTGTCTCTTTATGGCATTCAGCAGGAAAAGTATACAATAGGTGCAGTTCAATAAAACTGTTAATGATGGGGACAAGTGTGCAATCAGGTCTTCCTAAAGGAGAACTCTACTCTTGTCGATATTTCTGATCTGAAGGGCGCTATTACACACTGTTTGCACTAGGACTTGAGTAAAACACAATGGTGGGTGGGTGACATTTTGATAGCATGTCCAGCTTGAACTGTGGAAAAACACCTAGCAGTACAATCCTAAACTTTATCCTTCCTAATTTTGAGCTATACAATGGGCTGGGTTTTACGGTAAAAAAAAAGTGTTATTTAATATATTATAATAGCTAACAGTGGAAATCGGACAGCAACACGGAAATCAAGGCGTTGCTGACCAAAATGCCCTGCTCCTCCGACACCGAGAGACTCGCCATTCAAATACATTGAACGGTGTAAAGTTGCTGTACTTACCTCATAGACATGGAATAAATTCTCCTGAAAAAGTTAGGACTTGTCCATTTCAGTGTAAGTACCCTTTTAACGGTGTGATAAGTCTTAATTGCTGCCAAACAAGCTCTCTGGCACTGAAAATTAACTTTTACAAGTTTGGAGTCTCATTCCTTCTGATTTTAATTATTGTTGGAGATTAAAAAAATTATATTATTTTTACTTTTTCTTTCTGTCTTTTATCTCTCTTAATCCAATCCTTCTTTCCCTTTCTGTACCTGATTTGACATTACATTTAGTATTCTAACTGACATTTCCTGGTTCGGACTCTACGCTGCTCATTAATGATTCCTCAATCTGATTGGTTAAGGAGATACATGGTTGCTTGCCCTGGTCACACACACACCCAGATGCCCTGTAGAGGGCGCTGTGCTTTTTGGCTGTTTGGCTGAGAGGAACTTCCAGTGCAAAAGCCCAAAGAAAGTCTATGGGCAAGTGCCAGTGACCACAAAATCCGATCCAACATCAGGGCAAAGTACTAATGGTTATGGGTCTGAAGGGAGTAGGGATGGAAGCAATTTGAAGCCATGAATTAAGAGTGTCACACAAGCAGCATATTGGCACAATGATAAAACATATTAGAATCACTAGGATTTTTCCAATAAGATAATGAACCTCAGTGCCTCACTTTAAAGTGACGCTGAAAATGAGAAATGAGCTTCGCCAAAACTCACAACTCACTTGTGAATCCTATGATTTGTAAAAGTTTATTCAGCACTAATAATTAAACATAGCTTTCTACTTGTCTGAATTTGCCACATGAAGAGTGTGGATTAAGGAAGCTGTTGTCAACTACAGGAACGTCACAAGTGTTGGTGATGCTGACAATAAAAGAAGCAGGAAAATTAGGGATGAAGACTAAAATTATTCCCCAGCATCCTTCGCAGGTGGATGTTACGTATGAGCTATTATTTTACTGTGTCTTCTGGAGCAGAGAGAAGGATAAAAAAAAATGTTGAGTGAAATATCTTTGCCTGTCTGAAGTAAAATGAAAGAGAGATACTCCTATTGGATTTTTTTTTAATTCATTCACGGGATGAGGACATCGCTGGCAAGGCCAGCATTTATTGCCCATTCCCTAATTGCCCTTGAGAAGGAGGTGGTGAGTGGCTTGCTGAGCCATTTCAGAGGGCAGTTAAGAGTCAACCACATTGCTGTGGGTCTGGAGTCACATAGAGGCCAGACCGGGTAAGGACGGCAGATTTCCTTCCCTAAAGAACATTAGTGAACCAGATGGGTTTTTACGACAATCCATCAGTGATACTAGCTTTTTTTATTATTATTGCAGATTTATTTAACTGAATGTAAATTCCTCAACTGCTGTGGTGGTATTTTAACTCATGTCTCTGGATCATTAGTCCAGATCTCTGGATTACTAGTCCAGTAACATAGGGGGTGATTTTGCCAATGGGGACATGATGGAGGCGGGACTGCTGCTTGTCGGGTTTTAGTCCCACCTCCATCGACTTCTGGCCAACCCACGCTATTTTCCCTTGATTGACCTTATTAAACCCGCCCAGTGGGTTTAGCAGGTCAATTAAGGGGAAGCCGGTGACAGAGAACGTCAGGGTATGACGTTTCATCTGTCAAAAATTTTTGACAGATAAATTGTCATCGTTTGACAGCTCTGTGAAGCTGTCAAACACTGACAATCTGTCTTCTAAGTTGAGTCTTTACTCAAGACTCAATTAGAAAGCCTTCCTGAGCAGAAAGCAGAAGGCTGATGCATTTAAGAACGCAGCGGCCATTCTGCTTTCTCTGCCATGGAGATGAGGCAGCTCCGCAGCCTAAAGGGATGAAGCCTGGAGGAAGAAGCAAAGGTAAATTATCTTATTGAAACACTCTACACTCACCTCATACACTTACCTCTCCACACTTGCACTCATCACTCACCTGCACAGCACACTTTTCGGCCCCTCCGACCCCCGCAGATCCACGGCTCGCTTCGCTGACCCTGGCGAGGTTCGGAGCCGTCGGGAAGCCCACACTTTAGGTGGCAAAATAGGGATTAGCCAAAATGCTGCCTGTTAACTACCTGTTAATAGGCAGCTAATTGGCACTAATCCACTTCCCGCCTCGAGGAGGTGACTCCCAGCATGGGTCGGGTACCCGCCTCCCGGGAAGATGGCATGGAGGCAGGTTGGGGGCGGAATGGGTACCCGCTCCCAGATTCTGCCATTTTCCCAGCAGTCCCACTTCCATACCTGCCTCCCCAGGGCTGGCAAAATCGCTCCCATAATCATTAGTCCAGATCTCTGGATTACTAGTCCAGTAAGATAACCACTATGTTACCATATCCATTTAACTCAACTAAGGTATTGCTAAGCAAAGATTGATGCAAATTGCTTGGAAGGTGGTAGCTTCCAGCTTGGAATATATTGGTGATTCTCTGCAGATATGGAAACAATTAATTTTGCATTTCAAACACTGGCGTTTTTTTTTAATTCTACACTCAGGGCAATCGGGGATTATGTGTAAGCCTTGGTAATTGTGTTTTTCCCTCAGTGTTCCCTTTTAAAAATAATTCCAACCCTGGGTCTGTTTAAAATGGAGAACTGCACCTTGTATCTGTCCTCTGCCAGCAAGCAATGAGCAACCAGTTCAGTTGTCGGGCAAGTGAATCAATCTTTAATATTTTCAGCTGCTGTTTTTTTTTTGGATCACAGTCTCCAAACTATATAATTATTTCCACCGTTCTGCGTTTGATTTTCAGCAATGATGGGCAGGCAGAAATAAAGTGGGATGCAATTGAGAATTTCCAGTTTGATTGGAAGCCTTGATCAGTGACCTTGTCCTCAATCAAGCAGACTATCTTTAATTATAATGCACTACTTTTCATGATTGCTGTTCAATCACAACTTTAAGATGTTTATTCTTTGTTCTGTGCTTTAATTTTATTTTAAAAAACCGTAACTGAATACTTTGATATTTGTAACATATTCCCACAGAATGCCTGTGGTTAAGTTCTCTGCTCTTTCTAATATAATTGGATACCTTAAAGCTCCTTCAGATATGCTTTAATCAATCTTGAAGGGCACCTGACAACACATCAAACATCAGGATTCAAATAAAAGTGATGTAATTATCATTTCTTCATATATTAAATTAAAGTTATTTTTAAAGCGACTACATTGGCATTGCTTTGAAAGGTGGTTGAAAGCTCAATGGCTGGCACAGCAAAAGCTTAACCTCCAAGGGGCTAGGTCATGATAAAAGGAAAGAGCAAAATGACCATTGAAGCACAAAATCATTGAATAGTCCAGCACAGGAGGCCATTCGGCCCATCGAGTCTGCGTCCATCTGTAAAGGCAGAGCTGATTTGGAGCTCTCCTCAGCGGGGTGGAGAGAGCCTGACCATCCTTAGCCACTGCACAATTTCCCCTGTTTAAGACTAAGACACAGACACAGTGCAGATGTAAATGACAGGAACACTGAGAACTCTGCAACGCACTTTAGGGATGAAACAAGTGGAATTTCAAGCGGGAAAGTTTGGGTTAATCTGTTGAATACTTGAATTTAGCCCATTTGAGATGCTCTGAATTATGAATCTGTCGATTCTTTAAATAAATGGTGGCAAAAACAGCGTATGAATGCTGCCATTCTGTCGATCCTACTACGAGGTTTCCTGCAGTTAGGATGCTGAGTGTAATTAGATACAGCGACAAAGGCTTTATATTTTTAGCATTGAGTTTTCAGTGTTTGATTTTAGTGCAGCAGGGAAGGGGGTAAGGAAGAATCCTGTGGGGACTGAGTATGGGTTTAATTCATCCTTCATTATTCAGTAGACAACAGATATCTGGGGCTGAATTTTCCAGGTGGTAGCGGGAGAGATCGGTGGCGGGTCGAGTGGGAAAGTTGTTATTTTTAGGAGTGGGTCGGGAACCCGCTGTCGTCTTGCTCCCACACGCCTTTCCCCCAGGAGCGTCTGTCATCACGGAGCTGACCTGACCGGCAGCGGCGAGCGACCTAATTGAAATCATTATCAGGTAGTTTACAGGAAGAAGAGCCTTTTTTCACTTACTTTTTAAATTTCCCTGCATGGCCACGGGATTCACGCAACTCGGGAACCACGTCTGTCAACCTGAGGTGTGAGTTCAGTGGCCATTGCTCCAGCTGATTACCTGACAGCATGAAAAACAAACCAAAATAAAAACATGTTGATTACATCAGCTAACAGATTGATGGAGATTCTGTTCGACTTGAAAAGCTACTGGTAAATGTTAATTCAGAAATTCCTGAAGGGATGTGAGTGCTGATGGCTCCCCTCCTATCCTGGATAGTGAGGGAAATACATTTTTCACTGGCCATTCTCGGCTGTTGCCTTCCAACTCAACAGTAATTGCAGTGAATTGATCTGCACTATAAAAAATAACGGCCCAGAACTTGGTGTCGGGGGCTTGCCGCGCGTGCAAGCCCCCGATGTGCGCTCACCCTGTGCGCCGACATCTGAAACCTGGCCCGCAGTGGATTTCCTTTCACAGGCCAGGTTCAGCTGTCGGTGCGCTGTGCTAACCTGACCCAGCGGCGTAGTTAGTGCGATGTGCCGGCTGGGATCAGGTGAGCACTGTTCAGCCAATCAGGGGAGGGGAAACTTCATTCATAAGTATCTGACGGCCTATTGCCCAAACTATTTAGCCTAGATTTAACTTTTTTATGACTATCATTTCACCGGTTATACTTGAGAGCCTGTGATTTGGGTGGACAAATGGTGGAGACTGTTATTCATGATCCTACTGCAACAAAAAAACACTTTATAACCAATGTTCCCTTTAAGCTTCACGTCTGCGCAGCTCTCTGGGCCTCCCGTGCAGCCAGCTCGCCGGCTTTTCAAAGGGAAAAACCGCGCAAGCGCTGTATTTTAAATGGGCCGCGCAGCCCCTTAAAGGGCCTGTGCACCTTAAAAGAAAATTAATGAGAACGTTGTTTATAACCCAATATAATAGTCGTAGCCGATTTTAAACACGCACAAAATGTTACTTCCGCCCCATCAGCCTACCAGGAGCAGTGCCAGCTGAATGGCCTGCTTCTCTGTTCTAATATCTATTTAATTCTATTGTATTATGAATGACAATCAAAATCACAATAAATTATATATGCGCTTTAAAAAAAAAACAATTTGCAAATTCATTGCAATGGAAACCACCGATAATATTTCAGTGATAGTCGTTACATGAATCTCGGTAATATAATATTCAATGTAGCCAGACAAACGAGCAGCAACAACAACTTGCATTTATATAGCACCTTTAACATAGTAAAATGTCCTGAGGCGCTTCACAGGAGCGTTATCAAAAATTATTTGACCCCGATTCACATAAGGAGAAATTAGGATAGTAAGAGGTAGGTTTTAAGGAGCGTCTGAAGGGCTGGAGGAGGTTACAGAGATAGGGAGGGGTGAGGCCATGAAGGGATTTGTAAGCAAGGATGAGAATTTTGAAATCGAGGCGTTGCTGGACCAGGAGCCAGTGTAGGTCAGCGAGCACAGGGATGGTGGGTAAACAGGACTTGGTGCGGGTTAGGACACGGGCAGCCTCACATTTTATCAGTAGTCCATCTGAGCAATTTCATCGTTTCCACAGTCACAAATTAAAGCGATTGGTGTTTGCTAAAACAAAATGAAAAAATGTGATAATTAGCATGGGATAAAAACAGAAAATGCACAACAGCAACTATTTAAATTTCTGTTTTAGTCTCATCTCGGGACGAGTTTTAGTCTTATTTCACTTACGGTCTGTGGGGAAAAAATAGTCTTAGTTTTGGTCAGGCATTTAGTTTTCAAATATGTCATGGAAAAAGCTTAGTCCAAAATTTAGTTTTTTTTTCCATATTTTTATTCTAGTCTCTGCAGGAATTTTTTTAAATTTAAGTTTCAAAATTTTTTTTTCACACAACTACAAGGCAACAGGGAGTAACAAACTAGAGCGTGGATGACAGTGAAACAAGTCATTTATTTCCCATTTCCAATATCTACAACTGACTGGAGTTATTTACAGTGTGAGAAATAATTTTTATTTCAATTTTTAGTCTCTACTCTTCATCTTACTTCAGTTTTAAACTTTTGTAAGAAAGTTAGTTCTAATTTTAAGTCAGTTGATGAAAATACAATAATTTCAGTCAATGCCCACTTTAAACAGTCAAAAGAACATGGAACTAATGTAACCCCACTATTTAAAAAAGGTGGTAGAGAGAAAACGGGGAATTATAGACCGGTAAGCCTGACATCGGTAGTGGGGGAAATGCTAGAGTCCATTATAAAAGATGTAATAGCAGAGCACTTGGAAAACAGTGACAGGATCGGAAAAAGTCAACATGGATTTACAAAAGGTAAATCATGCTTGACTAATCTACCAAAGTTTTTTGAGGATGTAACTGGTAGAATAGATAAGGGAGAACCAGTGGATGTGGTGTATTTGGACTTTCAGAAGGCTTTTGATAAGGTCCCACATAAGAGATTGGCGTGCAAAGTTAAAACACATGGGATTGGGGGTAAGGTACTGACTTGGATAGAGAACTGGTTAGCAGACAGGAAGCAAAGAGTTGGAATAAACGGGTTTTTTCCAAATGGCAGGCAGTGACTAGTGGGGTACCACAGAGATTGGTGCTAGGATCCCAGCTATTCACAATATATATTAATGATCTAGACGAGGGAACGAGATGTAATATCTCCAAGTTTGCAGACGACACAAAGCTGGGTGGGCATGTATGCTGTGAGGAGGATGCAGAGAAACTCCAGTATGATTTGGACAGGTTGGGTGATTGGGCAGATGCATGGCAGATGCAGTATAATGTGGATAAATGCGAGGTTATCCACTTTGGTGGCAAAAACAGGAAGACAGATTATTATCTGAATGGCAATAGATTGAGAAAAGAGGAAGTGCAACGAGACCTGGGTGTCCTTGTGCACCAGTCGCTGACGGTAAGCATGCAGGTGCAGCAGGCGGTTAAGAAGGCAAATGGTATGTTGGCCTTCGTAGCGAGAGGATTCGCGTACAGGAGCAAGGATGTCTTGCTGCAGTTGTACAGGGCCTTGGTGAGACCACACCTTGAGTATTGTGTACAGTTTTGGTCGCCTTATCTGAGGAAGGATGTTCTTGCCATGGAGGGAGTGCAGCGAAGATTCACCAGACTGATACCTGGGATGGCAGGAATGACGTATGAAGAGAGATTGAGTCAATTAGGCTTATATTCGCTAGAGTTTAGAAGAATGAGAGGGAATTTCATTGAAACTTATAAAATTCTAACAGGACTAGACAGACTAGATGCAGGGAGGATGTTCCCGATGGTGGGGGAGTCCAGAACCAGGAGTCACAGTCTAAGGATAAGGGGTAAGCCATTTAGGACTGAGATGAGGAGGAATTTCTTCACCCAGAGAGTGGTGAACCTGTGGAATTCTCTACCACAGAAGGCAGTTGAGGCCAACTTATTAAATATATTCAAGAAGGAGTTAGATATATTTCTTAAGGCTAAAGGGATCAAGGGATATGGGGAGAAAGCAGGGACAGGGTACTGAATTTGGATGATCAGCCATGATCTCATTAAATGGCGGAGCAGGCTCGAGGGGCCGAATGGCCTACTCCTGCTCCTATCTTCTATGGAACAGGCATAAGATCTGTCTTTGATTGAAAGGCAGTCTAGAGAGAACGAAATGGATCCTGACTGTAGTGCTCGGAACTGAATAGGATATTACGGTGGTGCATTAGAACGATGATGCTTCCCTCAATACTGATTCAATGTGCTCAGATATACTCACCAGGGAAGCGTCATCTGGATCTGTATTAAGTGTTTGGATTGAACTCAATGAGGCCAGATGAAAAAGCAGGCACAAAGCACAGCAGGCAGTAAGCTTTGACCTTTCTGGAATCCTTCAGTAAGATGTTTGCCACTGTCTCAGGTGACTTGCAAAGTGTGATTACCTGTATTGACACCAGGTTTAATAACCTGGCCAGTATTTAACGAGCAGACATCAATCTATGTAATATTCATTAAACTATAATAATGGCCCAGAAATTTGGGTCTCCACGGGTGAGTACGCACGGGGTACTCACCCGTAGGCCCGAGGGAAGTGTTGGGTTCCTGCATGCACTGCGCATGCCTGGGAAACCGGCACTTCTGTTCCCCTGAACAAAGAGGTTCAGAGGTCGAACGCATGCGCGGGGGAGGCTGCGCGTGCGCATCAAACTTAGGTTTTTTTTACAGGTTTCTCCGGGATCGTAAGCCTGCAGAATTTAGAAATGTAAAAAGCAGGCGTAAGGCCTGCTTTTTACAAGGTAAGTGGTGAATTAATTAAAATTTAAACATTTTTTCCACAGGTTTATTATTTTTAAATACTTTAAAGCAAAGTAAGTTTATTTTTAGCCCCGTTAGAATATAAAATTATTTTTTTCAAAAATTTAAATTATTGTTTAAAATAGTTATTTCATGTAATTTATAGTTTATTTAAAAAATGTGATTTAAAAAAAAATTTATTTGAAGGTTTAGTGCTATTTTGGGCCGTAGTATTTATAAGTCTTGACAGCACTTCCTGTCAGACTTATGAATGGAGCATTCCCTGCTCTGATTGGCTACCCATGGCCCACGTGATCCCAGGGGACGCATCGAACTAACTGCGCCCCTGGGATATGCAAGCACTGCGCGCCAGCAGCTGGACCAGGCCCCGGATCGGAATTCCACGGGAGCCCACAGCTCAACGGCCGGCGCACAAGGTAAGTGCAGGTCGGGGGCTTGCACCCGTGGGAAGCCCCCGACCCGAATTTCTGGGCCAATATTGTCGCTCATCATCTGCACTGTCCAGTGGAGTAAAGTTGCACAGCAGGCAGATTCTTGCAGCAGCCCTACTTTTGACCAAGGCGCTGTCGGACACTCATTAGGTGTCAGCCTTGGTTCAGTGGGCAGCACTCTCGCCTCCGAGTCAGAAGGATGTGGGTTCACGTCCCACACCGGAGACTCGAGCACATAATCCAGGCTGATACTTCAGGGCAGTGCTGAGGGAGTGCGGCACTGTCAGAGGTGCCGTCTTTTAGATGACACGTTAAACCGAGGCCCCATCTGCTTTCTCAGGTGGATGTAAAAGATCCCATGGCACTATTTCAAAGAAGAGCAGGGGAGTTATCCCCAGTGTCCTGGCCAATATTTATCCCTCAACCAGCATAACAAAAACAGATTATCTGGTCATTATCACATTGCTGTTTGTGGGAGCTTGCTGTGCGCAAATTGGCTGCCACGCTTCCTACATTACAACAGCGACTACACTTCAAAAGTACTTCATTGGCTGTAAAGTGCTTTATGACGTCCCGAGGTCGTGAAAGACGCTATAGAAATGCACATCTTTCTTTCTTTATTAAGGGAGTTCTGAAGAGCCAGTTTTGTAGCAGTTCCTGATAGTTTTTGATCCTGATTATTATTGTATTACAGAGGAAGCACTTCTGCTCCTCCAGGCCCACTTACCTTCTCCCCGAGGCTGTCCTCGCCTCGCTGCAGCTGCCGGGTTTCCCAAAGCCCAGGAAACCCGGCCGGCCACAGTAAAACCTGAAAAGCAGGTTAAATCCGAGGGGGAAAAATTCAGCATCGACCATTTTGGGGCGCCAACATCGCCTGGGCACTAACTTTAGCGCCCGGTGCTAATTAGCGCCGGCGACTGCGAAATTGAGTTTTAGCGCCCCAAGAGGACAGTGGAGTGCTAAATCAAGAGCTCCACTTCCTTCTTAGGGCACTAACGTCGGAGAGTAGGGCGGACACTTCAGCAGTGCTGCACACTGGGCCGTGTCGCGCTGTCGCGTTCAAAGGCTCCTTCCCTCCCTTAAAGGGAAGGGCCATCGGTGCAGGCTCTGCAATTTAAAAAGTGCCTTCCTGGACCACCAAGACAGCCGCGGTCCCACGCGGTGAGCCCGGCGCTCAAGCAGAGCATTGGGCTGATCGATCGCGGGCAGGAACCCACGAAAAAAACTGGAACAATAAAAGGTAAGTTTTTGTTCCACTCACCTCGGCCACCTCGCCTTTAATCACCACCCCCGAAGCGGCCGGCCGCCCGATGCTCAACTCCTGCAGCTGTCGGTGTTTTCGACAGGTGCTGCTGCAGGGGGCGGAAGTCAATTTTGGGCCCGGGGCGCTACCGGGGCGATGTGCAGGGCGATGACGTCACGATCTCCGGGCGAAGGAGATCGGGGCGCAACGCCATAGCGCCGCCACAAAACTCCCGCCGAATATGGCGGGAGTCGCTGTCAGCGCCCCGCCCGGTCGCAAAGCCATTAACCTGTTTCACAGTGCTGCAAAAGCAGGAATATAACTGCACTGTAACGTGAAGAGGCAGGAATGGAACAGACAATTGCTCCACAATCCCTCAAACATTTATATTCCTATTTGACTTTTACTGTTGTACTTCTAGTTCGCCAGTCCCCTGCTTATCATATGGCTAGAATTATTGTATTTTTCCATAATAAAGCACTCAAAAGATAGACTATCTTAAGCTGATAAAAGTGTTGGCTCTTCTTCTGCACCATCGCTCACTTAATCTGTCAAATAGTATGGAGTAGGCGCACAATGGTTTGATAAATCACCTTCCTTAGTGAGTGTAGACTGCTAATTTATATAGAGAATTCTGCCTTTTAAATCGCAGCTAATAATTATTTCAATTCTGAAGTTGGTGGTTGATGTATAACAGAACTAATTTGCTGGCACACTGTGCGAGTAGCTAAGGTAGTGGCCTATCCTTAATCCCAGTGCCTTTTTACTCAGACGACATTTAATTTCCTTTGTGAAATTGATACATTTACTCAAAAGCCAGATACGTCCAGCAGAGTTTCCCTGCAGCCTTGGGGGGGGGTCAAACGTTGTTATTCTCTCTTTCTCGCTAATATATGTTAGTCCCTTTCTGACATTTAGAAACTTAACAGTCCTAGTTTGCAAGAAAAAAAACCTAATTAAAATCTCACCACATACCAAAAAGCTGTCTGCCCTATCCCACTGATTGTTCACCCAGTGAAAACAAAAGTGCCCTTTGAAACAGTGATTGAAATCAGGTACCTCTAATTACTTTCAAGGTATCAGAATGAACACTGATGTAAGCAATAGATGTCAATGTGGGTTTTTTTTTCAATTTGTATTCACATACTTACAGAATGAAAAGGAGCCTCCGTAAGTAAGAATGGCCCAGTTACCTAACTATTAGCTCCAGTTTGGGCCTTTTGATGAGGATTCCTTTGCTGATTTACATTGAGTCCCTTCCTCTTTTGGTTATCAAAAATCGAGTGCAAACAACTCTTCCTGAAACACAACTAATTCCGTGTGTGGCATTGTAATGGACGGTTTGAATGCACTGTGAGACTCCTAATTAAAGCAACATTAAGGTGTCAGCTGTGGCTCACTGGGTAGCACACTCGCCTCTGAGTCAGAAGGTTGTGGGTTCAAGTCCCACTCCAGGGACTTGAGCACATAAATCTAGGCTGACACTCCAATGCAGTGCTGAGGAAGTGCTGCACTGACGGAGGTGCCGTCTTTCAGAGGAGACGTTAAACCGAGGTCCCGTCTGCTTTCTCAGGTGGACGTAAAAGATCCCATGGTACTATTTCAAAGAAGAACAGGGGAGTTCTACCTGGTGTTCTGGCCAATATTTATCCCTCAATCAACATCACTACAAACAGATTATCTGGTCATTATCACATTGCTGTTTGTGGGAGCTTGCTGTGCACAAATTGGCTGCTGCGTTTCCTACATTACAACAGTGACTACACTTCAAAAAGTGCTTCATTGGCTGTAAAGCGCTTTTGGGACTCCAGAGGTCATGAAAGGCGCTATATAAATGCAAGTCTTTCTTTCTTGCTTTATTCAGGGGTTCTGAAGAGCCAGTGTTGCAGCAATTCCTGATCGTTTTTGATCCTGATTATTAATGTATAACAGAAGAGTGGTGATAGTGGAGTCCATAAAAAGAGGTTGCAGTAGTCTTTTAACCTGGCCTGTGTTGTTAGCTGATCTTATCCAGGGCACTATAATTGATCTCAGTGTCCATGAGCCAGGAAGGGGTTTAAAAAGAAACACAATCAGCCAGGGTTCTGTCACTGTCCTTTGACTCCTACAGGGAGGTCCACGTGTGATCAGGATTGTGCTCAGCTGTAATGCTCCCCTGGATTCTGGACACTTGGACGAGGTACTGAAAGGATGCGAACACCCACTGTAGTGTCCTTACTGCTGCCTCAGCTGCCATTAACCAACTAAGTTAAAACCAGGAACCTTTCTGTTTGTATGGGCCGGTACCACACTCTCGGAAGCATTTAATCACTCAGTCATCAGAGGAACCTTCCAGAGTTTTAATGTAAAAATCGCCAGTGCCTTCTGTTGACGATGCACCAAATTCTCTTACTCTGCAGTTATTTTCTTTATTCGACTAAGTATTTTTCAGGATTGCTGCACACAGATCCAGAAGAATTTGTGGCAGATAAATCAGTGCAGGAGGGCAGCAGAACGCCGTGGCTAGGAGAGATGATGTGTCGCATTGGATTAGAACCAATTTAAGATTAGAAACTCTTTCACCTCCAGAGGCTGAGTTTTGAATCTAGATCTAGATGTCTCTGGCAGCTGTAAGATCCTAGGTAAAATGAGTCTGGGCAATTTCAACCCAGTTCCTATTGGGCATGAGCCCACTGCATAGGACTGAACCATGAAAACAGCAAAAATTAGCAGTTTCTCCTCCTTTAAGACGCTCCTTAAAGCCTACCTCTTTGACCAAGCTTTTGATCACCTGCCCTAATATCTCCTTCTGTGACTCGGTGTCAAATCTTGTCTGATAATTGCTCGTGAGGCGCCTTGGGACGTTTTACTATGTTAAAGGCGCTATATAAATGCAAGTTGTTGTTGTTGTTGTCTACCCTAGAGAGGCCATAGAGATTATTATTTTAGATAACGTAAAAATCATATCAGTGTAGTAGGGGTGCTCTTTCAAGGTTGGGTTTAAAGCATATTCTAGCATCGATTACAGCATGCTTCATAATATATAGTACCTGTCCAAACCTATTCTGTTCCTCAGTGTTTGCATTTCAACTTACAAATAAGCACAACAATGTTCCCCCCTCAAAAAGTCTAAAACTGAAAGGTAACCTGGTTGTGAATGCAGGCAGTGTACAATTATGGGAATTAGGGACAAATTTTATCAAGGAACTCGGCCCAGACACCCAGCACTAATGTACACTTTTTAATAAACTGCCATCAATCCAATTGTTGTGGTAGCATATTGTTTTTCAGTAATAGTGCCTTGCAGCACTCTCGACAGTACGGCTGGAGGCAACTGGGAGTTAGCATTCCTAAACTGCGCAGCAATGTAATTAGTTTGTTCCAGAAGATTGGACTTAGCTCACTTGAAAAACAAGTCTTTATCTTTGTACAGATAAATTGATATGATCCCTTCCCAGTAGGCAAAGATTACTAAAGATGAAGAGAGGGAATCTGCACTAAAACCTGCCTGAATCACTCCCACTTGTAAGTACTTATTCTGAGTTACTTTCTGTCCCCCTGACCCTATCTCCCCACTTCTCTCCCTCCACCCTTCTCTTTCCCCTCCCTCCTCACTCGCTCTTTTTCCTCTCCCTCCTTCTTCCCCGTTCTCCAATCTCCCCTCTCTCTCCCTCCTTCTGCCTCCTCATCTCTCACTCTCCTCGCCCTCTCTTTCCCTTTCCTCTCCCTCCTTCTCTTGCTCTCTCCTACCTCTCTTTCTAACATAGACAACAGATTCCGAATGCTGGTGCAAATTTTCAAGGCAAAACTAGGGTAATAAGCAGAATAACGGAGCAACAGGATGTGGCATTCCTTTGAGAAACTTCTGAAGAGAACCATTTTACATTACATAGAAACATAGAAAAATAGGGGCAGGAGTCGGCCATTCGGCCCTTCGAGCCTGCTCCGCCATTCAATACGACCACGGCTGATCCTCTATCTCAATACCATATTCCCGCTCTCTCCCCATACCCCTTTTGATGCCTTTTGTGTCGAGAACCAATGTTCCCGTTTAAGCTGCGCGGCCGCACGGTGCTCCGGCAGTCCCGCGCAGGCCGCATGCTGGCTTTACAACTGAAATAACCGCTGACGCTCGGGAAATTGAATGGGCCGCGCAGCCTGTAAAAGGGGGCCGTGCACCCGAGGAAAAATTAGCGGGAACATTGATTACAACTATTATAAAATCATTTACTTATTGAAGTGACTGCTGCTGCAGTTTTGCGAAGATCTTGAACACATTGGCCTATTTATGACGAGCTGCAAACACTTGCACTTGATTGTCGTGACAAGAAAATGGTCATAAAGTGTACATGCAGATGGCAATTTGTTCAGAAAACGTGGCAATAAAAACTGACATTGTCAGCTAAAGCGTCGTGGTGCCCTGGCTCTGTGCCGGTGCTTCAAGCATTTAATAAATGATTCTTCCAGTTTGACAGAGTGATTTGTAAAAGGTGCATTTATTGTAATAACTGGGGTTAGTACAGGGCTGCAAATAATTTCTTACAATGCGCCACAGTGTACTGGTCCCTAAAGTTAGTCAATGGTGGCCTGAACTGTACTCTGTGTCATGAATCTTACCATTCATGAAGAAATGGCTCATGAAATAACACTGGGCGGCCAGCTGGTGGCACCGTCCAAGGAGTATAAATACTCGGGCGTGAGCCCAGCTTGCCCAGGACGTTTTTGTAACCAGGAACTAGTGATGTAATTAGAATCTCATGGTTGTGAAACAGTTGATTAAAGCCTTGTTTTATACTCAAACCAAGTGCTTAGTGAGTTTTCTCACGTCACTCTGCAAACATTGTAACGATAGGGGGAGCCAAACGGACTCGCACCATAGCTCTGACGTTAGGTCAGGGGCGGTTATACCGGATCCCAGCCTTCCCTGGGAGTTTCCTTCGTGGCCTGTAGGGGCCAAAAACCTCCGCCCGCCCCACTCAAGGTGATTGACACAGCAGGGGAGGGGCCTAAGGGAGGAGACTCCATCCGCCAGGGATTCCCGCTCTCCTGGTCCTAAGAGGGGGCCCAGTGTAGAACTGGCAATGGGACACCTGGTGAGATAAGGCATTCCAGCCAGCCACGGGGCAGATGTGGGCTCCGCCGAGGTTGAGGCCTGGTCTGTTACCGGCAAATAAATAAATGGCACTTTCAACTTCTGTCGGGGAGGGAGCTCGGCACTCTGCCCCTCCCCGCAGAACCAGCATCCTCCACTGCAACTTTTGCTTGTGGCACAAGATGAGCGACCCAGCTTATGTCAGGATGTGATCACCCCCCCTTCCACCCCCCTGTCATTTTCAGAGCTGAGATCTACAGGCTTCAGTTTTAGAAGAGAGCCATTTATTTCACAAATAAGTCATGACTAATTAGAATAACTTATTAATAAATTATTGTGGTGTATGTAACCTGTTCCACCTTAAGAGAACTACCTTAAGAGATGTACTACTTTCTCTTGGCTGCTGTATACTGTAATACCGGTGGTGACCACACCGGTATATAAGTGTTGTGTAGGGATTTGCTGGGCAGTTCAGCCCTGACCTCCGAATAGTAAAGACCTGTTAAAGTTATTCTTGTGGTCTGTGTCCAGTGATTTATAATAAGCATAACTGGGACACACAGACTTAACAGTGGCGACGAGTCCGATCTTACCCTGCGGCAGTTTTACATCCAAGGCAGCTTCGTCCTTAGAACGGGCGTCGAGAAGAGGCATCCGCCCTCATCATCCTGCTGAGCACCATCGCACGGGAGGCATCGAGAACCCGGGTTAAGGAAAAAAAAAAATTCTGACCACGAAGCCCTCCATCAGCGACAGGCAGTGATCATCCCTTCTACCACAGTGGTGGGTAAGCCGATCAGCGACACGAGCAGAAAGTCGGCCGCGTTGACTGTGGAGTGGGGGAGGGAAAACGGAGGAAAAAGGGCGGAGAACTCGACCACGGCCGGTGAAAAGGGCCGGGCTGCAATCGAGGCCGAGAGGCGCAGCGACTGGGGCAGCTTAAGGCACGAGAGCCGCGGAGAACTCAAACGCAGCCACTGTAAAGGACCGGGCTGCATGCTGGGCTGAGAGGCGCAACAGCAGGGGAAGCGTGAATGCCCACGGGAACCGCAGGGGAGTAAAAGCAGCGTCGGGGAATTGAGAACCGCTGGGGAGGCGAGAACGGCAGCAGCACGGCAATCGCCATTGCAGCCAGCGGGGGAAGAAGACGAGCGCGGGAAAGACCGCCAAGCGCGGGAAGCCGCCATTTTAGTAGGCGGGGGAAGAAGACAAGCGCGGGAAGCCACCATTTTGAGAAAAAGAAAAATTTAAAAACTTGTAAGGATGCCTAAACATGGGAACATTAATACCTTTGATAGCGATATCGAAGATTGGACCACGTATGTAGAACGCATGGAAGTTTATTGTAAAGCAAATATGGTACCAGATGATGAGAAAGCACTAACCTTATTAAGCTCAATGGGTGCGAAGACATACGGGCTATTGAAGCACCTTCTGTCACCAGATAAACCGGCAGATCAGACTTTCGCGAATATTGTTACTGTCTTGAAAAATCATTTAAACCCCACGCCGCTGATGATAGCGGAACGATTTAAATTTTACAGAAGAACGCAGCTGAAAGACGAAAGCAACGCTGAATTTTTAATTGAACTGCGTAAGCTATCAAAGTACTGTCAGTTTGGAACAGGACTAGCAGATGCGCTGAGAGATAAATTTGTGTGTGGATTGTTAAAAGAAGGAACACAAAAGCGACTGCTTGAGGAGAATGATCTTACGCTGGATAAAGCTGTCACTATTGCAGCATCGCACGAAGCCGCAGCGAGAGGCACTGCGGAAATGCAGCTACGGTCACCGGAACTCAGCACCAATCAAATGGTCTTGGGTACAGTAAAATGTTATCATTGTGGAAAGACAACGCACGATCAGAACCAGTGCTGGTTCAAAAATCAGGAATGCAGAAAATGTGGCAGGCTTGGTCACATAGCTAAAGTATGCCGGTCAGGAAAGAAGACCAGCAACAAAAAGTCACCGCAGGAAAAGTACAGAAAGGTACACAAGGTGACAGAGAACAGTTCGAACGAACAGAAGTCAAATTCAGACTCCAGCAGTAATGAACTGGGTAGTCTAAGAGTACACAATGTTGGTAATGAAGAAGACCTCCAAACAATCTGGGTCACACTTCAGATAGCAGGAGTCCAAGTGAAGATGGAATTGGACACTGGATCGGCATTGACGGTCATGAATAAGCAAGATTACAAAAGGTTATTCCCACATATTCCCCTACGGGATACGGAGATTGTATTGAAAACACACACGGGGCAAAGAGTATACCCCATCGGGAAGATAGAGGTAAAGGTGGTCCACAAGGGCAAAGAAAGCTGAGGAATGGACTTATATGTGCTACCTGAGGGAGGTCCACCACTACTGGGACGGGAGTGGATTAGGAAAATAAATATGGACTGGCATTCCTTAAAAGCACTAACGGTAGATTCCGGTAAAAAAGATGTCAAACCTAAATGATTGTCCAGAATATTGGACGATGCTAAAGAGGTGTTCCAACAGGGACTGGGAACACTGAGAGGAATTACGGCAAACATCAAGGTTGAAGAACATGCAAACCCGAAATTTTTCAAAGCCAGATACGACCTGCTGTGGAAGCTGAGCTGGAAGGGCTAGAACGTTCAGGAGTACTGTCTAAGGCAGACTGGAGTGAGTGGGCCATGCCCATTGTCCCCGTCATGAAGCGTTCATCGAGCAACAAACCGGGGGAACCGGGGAAGGTTCGCACCTGTGGAGATTTCAAGATCACTGTTAATCCGGTGCTTCACACGGTGCAGTATCCGCTTCCGCGGATTGAGGATATCTTCGCTTCGTTGTCTGGCGGGAAACACTTCACCAAGATAGACCTGGCGCAGGCGTACTTACAGATGGAAGTTGAGGAAGAGTCACGCCAGTATCTCACGATCAACACGCATAGAGGCTTGTACTGGTATAATAGACTGGTTTTTGGAGTGGCATCGGCTCCAGCAATTTGGCAGAGGGCCATGGAGCAGGTATTACAGGGAATTCCAGGCACACAATGTTACCTGGATGATATTCTGATTACAGGAGATGATGACGAGGAACACCTTGCAAATTTGGAACTGGTGCTCACCAGATTGAAAGAATATGGACTTCGAGTTAATCGCCAGAAATGTGAGTTCTTTCAGAAGCGGATCTCGTACTGTGGTCATGTCATTGACCAGGAGGGGCTTCATAAGTCTCCTGACAAGATCGAAGCTGTTGTGAAGGCTCCCGCTCCGGATAATGTATCCCAGTTGAGGTCGTTCCTAGGGTTGATTAACTATTACCATAAGTTTCTGCCAAATTTATCCACGGTGCTGCACCCGCTGAACGCTCTTTTGCAGAAGGGAGTACCATGGAAGTGGAGCGAGGACTGTAAGAGGGCCTTTCGCAAAAGCAAGGCATTGATCACCTCAGAGGAAGTGTTGGCTCACTTCAACCCAACGCTGCCTATTCGTTTGGCTTGTGATGCTTCGCTATATGGTATTGGGGCAGTACTCTCACACAAGTTGCCAAATGGCCTGGAGAGGCCAGTTGCGTTCGCATCCAGATCATTGACCTCCGCTGAGCGCAACTATGCTCAGATAGATAGGGAGGCTCTCAGCCTTGTGTGGGGAGTAAAGAAGTTTAATCATTACCTGCAGGGCCAAAAGTTTACACTTCTGACAGACCACCAGCCGTTGGTATCCATTTTTAACCCTAAGAAGGGTGTTTCGGTGATGACAGCACAGAGACTCCAGAGATGGTCCCTTTTCCTAGGGGCACATCAATATCAGATCGAATTCAAAGGTACAAAGCAACATGGTAATGCTGATGGGCTGTCGCACCTGCCACTACCTAGAGGAGGAGGCACCGACGGTTGACCCTGTTGAGTTATTTCACTCGACCATCATTGAATGTTTACCAGTCACCAATGCAAGTATTGAAAGAGAAACCAGGAACGACCCGACACTGTCCCGGGTCTACGAAGTGACAGTGAAGGGATGGCCAGCACATGGTGATCCACTGTTACCGGCATTCTCAGCAAGACGAGAACAGCTGTCCGTCTGTCAAGGAACATTGATGTATGGAACAAGGGTGATTATTCCTCCTAAGTTAAGAGAGAGAGTTCTAAAGGAACTGCATGAAGGTCATCTGGGGGCAGTCAAGATGAAAAGCCTTGCTAGGGCTTATGTGTGGTGGCCGGGTATCGACCAACAGATAGAGGATCTGACGAAAAGCTGCTCAGGGTGCCAAAAAGTGCAAAATGCACCTCCGATTGCACCGCTGCATCCATGGGAATGGCCTTCAACCCCATGGCAACATGTACATATTGACTTTGCTGGTCCATTCATGGACTCCATGTTTTTAATTGCGGTGGACGCACATTCTAAATGGCCAGAAGTGATTAAGATGACTACCACTACCTCGGAAAAGACGATCGCGGTGCTAAGAACGTTATTTGCAAGAAATGGATTGCCAGAACAAATATGTTCAGACAACGGACCGCAGTTCGTGTCAGAAGAATTCCAGAAATTCATGAAGAAGAATGGGGTGAAACATTATACCTCTGCCCCATATCATCCGGCTACAAACGGGTTGGCCGAGAGATTTGTACAAACGTTCAAAAAAGCAATAAAGGCCATGAGCGAAGATCAGATTCCACTACAACACAAGGTGGACAAATTCCTACTGGCATATCGAAACGCCACTCATGCAGTGACAAACCAAAGTCCTGCCATGATGTTCTATAACAGGAGGTTGCGGTCCAGGTTGGACTTGTTAAAACCAAATGTGCGGAGGGAAGTTGAAAACAAACAGTTCCAGCATATAAATAACAAGACCACTCGAAGTTTCGAAATAGGACAACCAGTGTTAGCCCGGGACTATAAAAACGAGAAATGGCAATCTGGAACAATTCGGGCCAGACAAGGACCCCTGATGTACACGGTAGATATTGGTGAAAATGTAATACGGCGTCATGCTGACCAACTGGTAGAATCGAGAACAAGGGTCGAACCCATGGTTACGGCAGAGACAACCGTGGAAGAAGTTAGTGAACCTGAAGCATCTACCTCAGAAGTGAATGTACCTGATGATGATGTCCAATCCATAAGAGACCAACTAGATGAGTCACCCCAGCAACGAGAATCAGAGACCCCTGAAAGGCGTTATCCAACTCGAATCAGGAGGCCTCCTCAGAGACTGAATCTTTGAACTGTTTTGCATGAAGTTGTATATATATATGTTATTATGTTATGTTAAATGTGGATATAACTGTTAAGCTAAAAAGGGAGGATTGTGGTGTATGTAACCTGTTCCACCTTAAGAGAACTACCTTAAGAGATGTACTACTTTCTCTTGGCTGCTGTATACTGTAATACCGGTGGTGACCACACCGGTATATAAGTGTTGTGTAGGGATTTGCTGGGCAGTTCAGCCCTGACCTCCGAATAGTAAAGACCTGTTAAAGTTATTCTTGTGGTCTGTGTCCAGTGATTTATAATAAGCATAACTGGGACACACAGACTTAACAATTATCATTACCAGCGCAACCATTATAGGGGGGGGGGGAGGAAATGAGAATTGCTGGCGTCACCGGCAACCCGAGTTAATGGCCGTCGAAAATGGCCGCCGCGCTACCGTTGAAAAATTTGCTCTGGGGGTTGGTGGTGTCGAACGCAGCGCGATCTTAACGTGCAACACCCTCCTGGTGGCGTTAATGGAGGCCTCCGACCCGAAGTTCCCATCCACAGTCGGCGCTGCAGCTTCTGACAGCCTCTAGGAGCGAGGCTGTGGAACTCGAAAGGCATTGTGGGCAATTAAAGGGGCTATGAATTAAAGGGGCACTGCATTCAGGACTAATAAAAATTACAATCAAGTGAAAAATGCATTTTTCAGCCCTTACTACCTTTCAGAAATAACATAAACATTAAAAGTAATTCCCAAATGGGAGTCTTCAACTCTTAAAGCTGAATTGTCTTCCACACCTAAAAAAATAGTAAAAGTGCTTCAGCACTAACACAAATGGCTCAGCAAGCCAGGGAAGGGGCACCCAGGGTCTCAAAGCACTCCAGCTTTGTGCAGGGGGTCAATACTGCAAGTGAGGTCCTCTACCAAGAGGGGGCAGGGGGCCCTCCAGAAATAAAATGTGGGACCACATCAGCGAGGTCGTCACTGCCAGCAGTGTCGCCTCCACTACTTGGCTCCAGTGCCCAAAGAAGCTTCATGACCTCAGACCACTGGTCAAGATCAGTGAATGCATCTTCAAAAGCCGTCTCCTACCAACTGCATCACTAGTCTCACACACTGCTCGATCCACGACCTCCACCCCCAATCACTCACCTACCAACAATCTGCACCAATCATGAGGCACATCTCCCATTCCTAGCTTCACCTCACCCCCTTGGAGGAGACGGTGCTGGCCATTCTTGACAGGAGCATAGCTGAGCCATTGGCCAGCAGCGGAGCTGAAAGGATAAAAGATGCTGGTATCCTCATACGTTATCTTCCTTCTCGCATGCACCTCTTGTTTTTCCGCCCTCATCTCACCACAACTCCACCCTTGTGCCTTCTTCATTTCACACACCCAAGAAATGCAGCCTGCCCAGCCAGTGGTTGAACAAGAAGAGGGAGACGAGAGTGAATATGAAGAAGAAGAAGAAGGTTGATTTGATACTCCCAGCCTCCAGCTCCTCAAGGTCAACCAGCAAGGCCATTTGCAGTGTCCCCCACTGAAAGTCAGCAGCCTTCCACCAGCCATGCTGCAGCCACTGGGGTAGCACTGTGTGACATCAGTAGGATAGGCAAAGGCACACACAAGAGAGTCACTAAGAGAAAGCATAAGGGTGATGAGTTGATTTCTTGATGTCATATTGGATGGATAGATGTATAAAGTTGGATTGGAAAGTTTGCTTTGTGGTGGCTTTTACTTCAGCATCTTGGCCAAGAGGACGCTGTGATGGTCAGTAACAGAGGGAAGGTAAGGTGTGGGACTAATGTTGAAAGGGGAATTGGGGTTGTGGTCATTGGAACCGCAGGCGGAAGATTCCATCCCGGATATCTCAGCCAGAAAGGGGCTGTCTGGGATGCATCCTTCCATCTGCTTCCTCCTCTTCGGCTTCCTCCTCTTCTGTGTCTTTCTCTTCCCTCTGCGAGCGGATGCTGTAAATCTGAAATGCCGGCATAAAATGCTGGAAATACTCAGCAGCTCAGGCAGCATCTCGACCTGAGGCATGAATTCTGTTTCTCACTACACAGATGTTACCTGAACTGTTGAGTATTTGCAGCATTTTCTGTTTTCTCAGATGCCTTCCTTTACTATCTGAGGCCTTGAAAGCATCCATCAGCACTTCCTACACACTTAAAAAAAACTTTTAACATCTATTGCAGCAAGCCAATAAAAATTTTTAAAAACCCAGTCCAAAAGCTTAAATACAAACTTACCTGAAAAATGTGAGTGTCCCTTTAAGAGGTGCTGACAGCGCCTCTGTCGGTCTCTTTACACGCTGGGTTTCCCTGGCGTGGTTATGACCCAACGCTGAACTCAGCGCTAGGCTCGAAGTTGGCCGTGGTGACGTTAAGTTGGTGTTGCACGCCAACTGCCGTCATCAAGCCGCCATTTTTTTTTGCGGGGCACTATTACTTACTGTCAACGCTACGGAGAGGACCAAAATGGAGCGCGCCACAGGACCCGCCACTAGCTGGTGAAAGAGCGGCCGCCGCCACCGCCACCGCCCTTTTGCCATTTTTTGCCAGTAACGGTTGCCGTTAAGCCCCCAAATTTTTAGTCCATAGTGTTCATGCTTTATAAAGACAGGGAAACCTGTCTTTTAATTAGGCCGCTTTGCATTAGTAAATTGGATCCAAATAACATTGTTTATTAATAGCTCATTACTATTAGCATAATTAGTATTCACAGTAAATTCATATAATGATAGTACTTGTCTATGTACTAATTAACCTAATTTGAGTACTAAATTAAGTCAAATTAGCATAATTAATTAATATGTCACCCCTAATATTATGTTTTGTTTTATAAAGCTAGGGTCTAATTCCTTGAATTATATATAGAAAAGTGAACAATTGTCACTGACACGTATCATTTTACTCCTGTACTTCGCATTGTTACAGAGGCAAGTCTTAATACTCCAGAGCTGAAGGAGATACAACAGCTCCAGAATCCACCAATCTGCGGCAGCCTTGGAGTGTGAATGGGAGGCAAAGGAGCCGAGTGGGTCAGATCAATTAATCTGTATCCCAAAAATGTTTTAACATTATACTTAAGCTTTGTTTTACTTCAAGGGTTTCCTTAATTTTTTTTACAGTTTCTTTAAGATTTGTTAAATATTCTTCAAGTATGTAAAAAGGGTATTTAGGAATTTGAAAATTATTTTTACGGGCTTTTTGTTAAGTAATCTTGCGGAGTGGATTTCGGGAGCCAATGGCATCTCTCTTAAGCCTCCACCTGTTCCTCTGCTTTAATGGGGATGAGGTGACACTCACTGCCAAGGCAACCTCCTTCCAGTAGCCTGTATTATTCTCTTTGTGGGCTTCCTTGCTTGCTTTGGGACCTAAAAGCTGGGCCTTCCTTTACTGAATTACAGACAGTAACAACTTAACCGAAGAGTCTTTAAATTTGTGGCTCTGAAGAAGCACCAGCCTCCGACCCGACACTGAGTCACGCTGTTACAGAAACAAAATGGCTGCCATGGCCCTTTCGATTGCGACGGGAGCACTGGAAATGTCCTCCCCCCTGGAAACAGGTTGCCTACATAGGGTGCTACCAGCACCGGGGATCCATCATGAATATGTAATGAAGGTGCACTGAGGTAAACTGGGCTGGTTCTGGGAGGAATTATACTAACGGGCAGAAGTTTCAGTGCTAAATCCGCCACAGAGGAAAATCTAGGCCATTCTATCGCCGTCTCGTTCAATCAACCCTCTCAATTTCCGATATATAACATCTAAAAATATACATTTCCATTAATAAGTGTGCAAAAGCATTGAAGATTTCATCATTTATATTATTCTTTTTGCTTATGTCAGTATTTTACACACTTTAAAAAAAATTTTGCTTCAACCTATCCGCCAGATCTCATCCTCTCTCTTTCCTCCTTTAAGACGCTCCTTAAAACCTATCTCTTTGACCAAGCTTTTGGTCACCTGCCCTAATTTATCCTTATGTGGCTCGGTGTCAAATTTTTATTTGTCTTATAATACTCCTGTGCAGCGCCTTGGGCTGTTTTACTACGTTAAAGGCGCTATATAAATACAAGTTGTTGTTGTTGTTGTATAGTGTTTACAGAGCATTCAATTCCCTACCCCGCTCCCCCGCTCTGAGATGTTCCTCAAACAGTGCAGCTTCTAGACCAAACATTACGGTACTTGGGAATATGTTGAGACCAGAAATATGCTGAAGCTGATGTGTGGATTTTTTTTTTTTTAATTAGGCTTATTAGGACTGCACAAGTAGAGGCTGCAGCTCTATTTCATAATCTTTCCCTAACATTCTGGAGGGTGAATCATCATAATCAAGCTTTTCCATTCTCTCTTATCTCTGAGCGACATTACTTCCTTGGTCCAATAGCCACCAGAAAATGTCAGTGTAATTTGTTCAGTCTGGAAGCTCCTCACTGTATGACAGTTGTGTCTACAGCTCCAAGCTTTTTAGCAAATTTAATGGTGCTCTCTCAAGGCAAATGACATATTTCTACCTGATTTCTGTTACATTTCACAAGACATACCTCATTTGGTGCTAAGAATTTGTTTGAAGCTCCCGTTAGACGTATAGTCCAGTCCTTATCAGTCCAGTGCATTGAATGTCAAAATCGACACTAGAATTTAATACAACAGTCAGGCTTGAATCAAAATGAAATTTCATTTGTTAATGAGGATTCTGACTGGTTAGGAACCGTGCCGGTTACATAGTTTGCTTTTAATACAGAACCATGTGCCACATTACTGCAAAAAAAATGTATTAAATACATTGATGCCTTCAAAGCTGATGGTGCTGCGAGATCCAATTCCATTTACCCCAGAATGCTAAGGGAAATGGGGAATGTAGTGTATGTGCCTTTAAGTCAGAACTACTTTTTACAGCTCCTGTACACTGTAGTACCGGCAGTGACCACACCGGTGTGCGCATGCCTCTGTACCCCAGTCTAGAGATTACCCTTCTCCAGTAAAGACCTGTTATTTGTTAATGTACAGCATCCGTGTGATTATTTATCCACTGAACCACGGATCTAACAGTGGCGACGAGTGTTGATTCGAATCTACCTGCAACATAAAAAAATATATAGTCGCGTCCAGGAACACGGGCGTTGACCGCGAGCAACCGCCCAGCAGTCAGGCAGAGATCCAACTTCGCTGGGGAGGCTGTGACGAGCCGGGCTTGGTTCCCCAGCCACAACGAGCAGTAAGAGACCGACAACAGGTCCAGAGCAGACCCTTCCCGAGCAGCGGCGGCTGGAGCCGACCGACGGCAGAGAGAGAGCCTAGCAGCATCGACAGGGTAAGAAAGAGGGTGAAGAGAGCAGGGCGCAGCCGGGGGTTCATCACTGAGCGGCGTCGAGGAAAAATACTGCAAACCGGAGAGAGGGTAAGAAACAGCCGGGTTCTAGACTGAGCGGCGTCGACAAATATCAAGAGAAGAACGCGCAGAGCACAGCCAGGGATCACGGGCTGATCAGGGTCCGCGGGGCGAAGCAAGGGGAGACGCCATTGAGCCGCGGAGAAGCAGGGAGAGCGCGGGAGGCGACATTGAGCCACGGAGAAGAAGGAAGAGCGCGGGAGACGCCATTTTGCGAAGCCGCAGCGGAGAAGACGGGCGAGCGTGGGAAGGAAGGAAAGCGCGGGAGATGCCATTTTGTGCCAGCGGAGAAGAAGGGGAAGCGCGGGAGGCGCCATTGGTGATAGTTAATGCACAACCAAGGATGCCGAAGAGTGGCAGTATCTCTACGTTCGACAATGAAGTCGAAGATTGGGCGACATATGTGGAACGTATTGAGGTGTACTGCAGGGCGAATGAAGTGCCAGATGCTAATAAAGCACTGGTTCTGTTAAATTCCATGGGTGCAAAAACTTATGGGTTACTGCGAAATCTAATAACCCCAGAGAAGTCGGTAAACAAGAATTTTGAAATCATACTGGAAATCCTACAGGACCACTTAAACCCCACACCGCTGCTGATAGCAGAACAATTTAAGTTCCATAAAAGGAACCAACACAAAGATGAAAGAAATGCTGAGTACCTAACGGAACTGCGCAAGCTATCGAAATACTGCCAGTTTGGAGCAGGACTAGCAGACACGTTAAGGGACAAGTTTGTGTGTGGGCTACAAAGTGAAGGAACCCAGAAACGGCTTCTATCAGGAAAGGACCTTACGCTGGACAAAGCTTTCAGTATGGCAGTATCACACGAAGCAGCCGCAAGGGGAGCTGCAGAGATACAACGGAGACCGCAAGAATATGGCACCAACGAAATGACCTATGGAACAGGGAAGTGCTATCGCTGCGGCAGAACAACACATGACCAGAAAGATTGTTGGTTCAAGGACCAAGTGTGCAGACAGTGTGGGAAAGCAGGACACATAGCAAGAGTCTGCAGGTCTGGGAAAAAAACCAACAGTAAGAAATCTCCACAGGAGAAGTACAAAAAGGTACACCAGGTGATTGACAGTGGTTCAGACGAACAGAAAAGTGACACAGACTCCGGAAGCAAGGAGCTGGGCTGTCTGAAACTACATAATGTAACCGAAATGGAGGATCACCAGACTATCTGGGCTCCACTCAAGATAGACGGAGTCCAAGTGGAAATGGAATTGGACACAGGGTCAGCTCTAACAGTCATAAATCAAAGAGACTACAAGCGGCTATTTTCACACATACCCTTGAAAGCTACAGAGATAGTCTTGAAGACGTATACGGGGCAAAAAGTCTACCCCAAAGGGAAAATAAGGGTGAAAGTGACATATAAAGGTCAGGAAATACCTAAAATGGATATATATGTATTGCCAAATGGAGGACCACCACTGCTAGGACGTGAATTGATCTAGAAATACAACTAGATTGGCATTCCATACAGGCACTGAAGGTTGAGGCCAAAAAGGATGACGACGTCACACCTGGACGACTGTCAAAAATGCTAACTGACGCAAAAGAAGTGTTCCAGGAGGGACTAGGAACACTAAAAGCAATAACAGCAACAATTAAAATAGAGGAAAATGCAAGCCCAAAGTTTCTGAAGGCCAGACCAATGCCTTATGCGATCAGACCAGCGGTTGAAGCAGAGCTGGAAGGGTTGGAACGTTCAGGAGTACTGTCCAAAGTGGACTGGAGCAAGTGGGCTACACCCATCGTTCCTGTAATGAAGAGGTCGTTGAGTAATACGCCTGGGGAACCAAAGAAGGTCCGCATCTGTGGGGATTTTAAGGTGACAGTGAACCCAGTCCTTCACACGGTGCAATATCTGCTTCCACGAATTGAGGATATTTTCGCCTCGCTATCTGGTGGTAAACGCTTCACCAAAATTGATCTAGCCCAGGTGTACTTGCAAATGGAGGTAGAAGAAGCTTCGAAACATTACCTTACGATCAACACCCATAAAGGTCTCTATCAATACAACCGGCTGGTGTTTGGAGTAGCCTCAGCTCCGGCTATCTGGCAAAGGGTGATGGATCAGGTCCTGCAAGGGATTCCAGGGACCCAGTGTTATTTGGACGACATCTTGGTCACGGGCGAAAATGACGGTGATCACCTCGCTAACTTGGAGAAGGTGCTCGCCAGATTAAAGGAATATGGGCTACGAGCTAATCGCAACAAGTGCGAGTTTTTTCAGAAACAGATCTCGTATTGCGGCCACGTCATCGATGAACAGGGGTCACATAAGTCCCCTGACAAGATTGAGGCAGTAGTCAAGGCTCCAGCACCAGAAAATGTGTCACAACTGAGGTCGTTCCTCGGGCTGGTAAACTATTACCAGAAGTTCTTACCAAATTTGTCTACGGTATTACACCCGCTGAACACCCTACTGCAAACAGGGGTACCATGGAAGTGGGATGACAAGCGTAGACGAGCTTTCCAGAAGTGTAAAGAATTGATCACATCAAAAGAGGTGTTGGCCCATTTCAACCCAGCACTACCAATTCGTTTAGCATGTGATGCATCACCCTACGGCATTGGAGCGGTGCTGTCGCACAAATTCCCAGATGGGTTGGAGAGGCCAGTAGCCTTTGCGTCTCGGTCACTAACCTCAGCCGAGCGCAACTACGCCCAGATTGACAGGGAGGCCCTCAGCCTAGTATGGGGAGTAAAAAAATTCAACCACTATCTGCATGGGCAGAAGTTCACCTTGCTGACTGACCACCAACCACTTGTCTCCATCTTTAATCCTAAGAAGGGCGTGCCAGTAATGACTGCACAGCGGTTACAAAGATGGTCCCTGTTTCTAGGGGCGAATCAATATGAAATAGATTATAAAGGCACGAAACAGCATGGGAACGCTGATGGGCTATCGCGCCTGCCACTGCCTACTGTGGAGGAAGCACCAGCAGTGGGCCCTATCGAGATATTTTATTCGTCGATAATTGAACGATTGCCAGTAACAAACGCGGATATAGAGAAGGAGACCCGCAATGATCCGACGCTGTCACGGGTATATGACTTGACGGTGAGGGGATGGCCAACACATGGTGACTCACTGTTGCCAGCATTCTCATCCAGAAGAGAACAGCTGTCAGTTTGCCAGGTGACAGTGATGTGTGGATCCAGAGTGGTGATTCCACCCAAGTTAGGGGAGAGAGTGCTAAATGAGCTACATGAAGGTCATCTGGGGGGAGTGAAAATGAAAAGCCTTGCTAGGGCTTATGTGTGGTGGCCGGGAATCGATCAACAAATCGAAGACCTAACTAAGAGCTGCTTAGGATGCCAGAAGGTCCAAAATGCACCACCACATGCCCCTCTACACCCATGGGAGTGGCCCTCCTCTCCATGGCAACGGGTGCACATTGATTTCGCTGGTCCATTCATGGACTCAATGTTCTTAATAGCAGTGGATGCTCATTCAAAGTGGCCTGAGGTGATAAAGATGTCTTCAACCACTACAGAGAAAACGATTGCAGTCCTATGGACCATATTTGCCAGAAACGGTTTGCCAGAGCAGATCTGCTCTGATAATGGACCACAGTTTGTGTCCGACGAGTTCCAAAAATTCATGAAAAGGAATGGGGTAAGGCATTACACATCCGCCCCGTATCATCCAGCCACCAATGGATTGGCTGAGAGGTTCGTACAAACCTTTAAGAAGGCGATAAAGGCCATGTGCGACGAGGAAATTCCACTACAGCATAAGATGGACAATTTCTTATTAGCCTACCGAAACGCGACACATGCAGTTACCAACCAGACCGCGGCCATGATGTTCTTTAACCAAAGGTTGAGATCTCGTCTGGACTTGCTCAGACCAAATGTGCGAAGAAATGTTGAGGACAAACAATTCCAGCACATCAATGAGAAGCCGACAAGGAGCTTCAATGTAGGGCAACCAGTCTTGGCCCGGGACTATCGAACAGAGAAGTGGCAACCCGGAACGATATGTACAAGGCAGGGGCCATTAATGTACACAGTGGATGTCGGGGAGAACATTGTGAGACGCCACGTCGATCAGATCTTAGCATCACAGGAATGCGTCAACCCCATGTCTCGAGTACCTGGGGATGAACCCGACATACCGGTAGCATCTACTTCAGACCCAGTAGCAGTGGAACCCGATGAACTACTCGATGAAAAGGGGTCAGATCGCCTCTGCACCAAGAACAAGAACCTCTGGAAAGGCGCTATCCCGAAAGGGTCAGGAAGCCGCCCCAAAGACTGAATCTATAAATGGACTTTTGTTATTGAATGTACATGTAAAAATGTAATTGTTATTTGAATATTAAGGGGGTATTATTAATCTAAAAATGGAGGAATTGTAGTGTATGTGCCTTTAAGTCAGAACTGCTTTTTACAGCTCCTGTATACTGTAGTACCGGCAGTGACCACACCAGTATATAAGCTGTGCGCATACCTCTGTACCCCAGTCTAGAGATTACCCTCCTCCAGTAAAGACCTGTTATTTGTTAATGTACAGCATCCGTGTGATTATTTATCCACTGAACCACGGATCTAACAGGGAAAGATATGTGTTAGTCACTGGTTCACACATTCAATAGCTCACGGAGGTGTGGGTGAGTCCCCACGCACAGGAAGGAGGCTCGTGTGATCCTATTATTTAAGAAAAACAACAACAACTTGTATTTATATAGCGCCTTTAATGTATTAAAACGTCCCAAGGCGCCTCACAGGAATATTAAAAGACAAAAAATTTGACAGCGACCCACATAAGGATAAATTAGAGCAGGTGACCAAAAGCTTGGTCAAACAGGTAGGTTTTAAGGAGCGTCTTAAAGGAGGAAAGAGAGGTAGCGAGGCGGAGAGGATTAGGCAGGGAATTCCAGAGCTTAGAGCCTCGGCAACAGAAGGCACGGCCACCAAAGGTTGAGCGATTATAATCAGGGATGCTCAAGAGGGCAGAATTAGAGGAGTGCAGATATCTCGGGGGGTTGTGGGGCTGAAGGAGATTACAGAGATAGGAAGGGGCGAGGTCATTGAGGGATTTGAAAACAAGTGATTTTGCCAATGGGGACGTGATGGAGGCGGGACTGCTGCTTGTTGGGTTTTAGTCCCGCCTCCATCGACGTCCGGCCAACCCACGCTATTTTCCCTTGATTGACCTTGTTAAGCCCGCCCAGCTCTGTGAAGCTGTCAAACACTGACAATCTGTCTTCTATATTGAGTCCTTTACTCAAGACTCAATTAGAAAGCCTTCCTGAGCAGAAAGCAGAAGGCTGATGCATTTAAGAATGCAGCGGCCATTCTGCTTTCTCTGCCGGTGAGATGAGGGACTCCCGAGACCTGAAGGGATGAAGCCTGGAGGAAGAAGCAAAGGTAAGTAAAGCTTTTAAAACACTTAAGACTCACCTCACACACTTACCTCTGCACACATGCACCCATCACTCACCTGCACAACGGACATCTCGGCCCCTCCGACCCCCGCAGACCGACAACCCGCCTCGCTGACCCTGGCGAGGTTCGGAGCCGTCGGGAAGCCCGCACTTCAGGGCTCAAAATAGGGATTCTCCAAAAAACTGCCTGTTAACTACCTGTTAACAGGCAGTTAATTGGCACTAATCCCCTTCCCGCCTCGAGGAGGCGGCTCCCAGCGCGGGTCAGGTACCTGCCTCCTAGGAAGATGGCACGGAGGCGGGTTGGGGGCGGGATATGTACCCGCCCCCAGTTTCTGCCATTTTCCAGGCAGTCCCACCTCCCCAGGGCTGGCAAAATGGCCCCCAAAGATGAGAATTTTGAAAGTGAGGGAAGAAATCAGACTCTGGTAATTATAGGCCTGAGAGTTCTACATTAGATGTGGGGAGGCATTTTGGAAATTATTATAAATGTTGTGATTTATGACCATTTTGAAGGCTTTTGCAGTTATTAGGAATTCCCAGCACGACTTTAGGAAGCCAAGTCCTGCTTCACTATCCTGATTGAGATCTTTGTGAAAGTGACCAGAATGCGGGATAAAGGTCTGTTGATATTGCACACCTTGACTTTAAAAAAAGTGTTCGCTAACTAATAATAAATGGCGATTAGAAAAATGAGATCAGATGGAATACAGGATGTTGGACAGGTATCTAGTTTAAATCATGTAAGCAAATGGGGGTAGATCTGGCTGGGATATCATGGGGGGGATTTTAGCCCCCAAAAAACAGGTGATTTGGTGTCAGGTGGGAGGTTAAAGAGTTAAAATACTGAACCACGACCCCAACCCATCTCCAACCCGCCCACTTCCAGTTTTAACGGAGCTGGGAAGGGGAGTGGGCAGCCAACACGCTGCCAAGAGGCGGGTCATCCATTTAAATATTATAATGAGGCTGGCGTGCCTCACTGTGACCCACAATTTCAAATTTAACTCTGTTCTGACGAAGGGTCATCAACCTGAAACGTTGGGGTCGATTTTAACTCAGGTGCGGGGAATTGTCGGGTTCCCCGCATTTGGTGTTTCCCACACGAATCTAAATGGGTGTGTGAGATTGATGCAATTTTAACTCAATTGGCCAATTGATTTCCAACGTGTGGGAACCCTTGGCAAATGAGTATTTCCAGTCAGAAAGTCGCATAATATGACGTCATTATTGCTGCTGCATTTAGGGTCTGCAACAAGCCTTGCTTCTTCTGCAGGCTGCCAATCTTTTGGCATTTGCTGATACACTGAGCTGGAAGCAGAATGGCAAGAGAAAGACCGAGGTCTGCACCCCGTTTTGACGACGTTGCCCTGCAGGCTTTAGTGGAGGGAGCAAGAGCTCACAAGGAGGTGCTCTTCCCTTCATCAGGGAGGAAGATGCCTCCCCAGCAGACAAAGGCTGTGTGGCTGCAAGTGGCAGAGGAGGTCAACTCTGTGGTGTATGTAACTTGTTCCACCTTAAGAGAACTTAAACCTGTTCCACCTTAAGAGATGTACTACTTTCTCTGGCTGCTGTATACGGTAATACCGGTGGTGACCACACCGGTATATAAGTGCTGTGTAGTAATTTGCTGGTTAGTACAGCCCTAACCTCCGAATAGTAAAGACCTATTGAAAAGTTATTCTTGTAGTCTGTGTCAGTAATTGACCTTAAATATAACTGGAACACACAGACTTAACAGTGGCGACGAGTCCGATCTTACCCTGCGGCAGTTTACATCCACGGCAGCTTCGTCCTCAGAACGGGCGTCGAGAAGAGGCATCCACCCTCATCATCCTGCTGAACAGCACGTCGCGCGGGAGGCATCGAGGACCCGGAGTGAAGAAGAGAAATTCTGAACTCGAAGCCCCCATCAGCCGCAGACAGCTATCTTCCTTCTACCACGGTGGTGGGTAAGCCAATCAGCGAAAGTCGGCCGCGTTGGCTGTAGCGAAGGGGAGGGAAGACGGAGGAAAGAGGGCGGTGAAATCGACCGCGGCCGGTGAAAAGGGCCGGGCCGCATTCGGGCCGAAAGGCGCAGCGACTGGGGCAGCTGAAGGCGCGAGAGCCGCGGTGAATTCGAACGCAGCGGGTGCACATAACCGGGCTGCAAGAAGGGCTGCGAGGCGTGACGGCAGGGAAGCGCGAATGCCCACGGGAACCGTGGTGGAGTAGAAGCAGCGTCGGGGGAGTTGTTAACCACTGGGGAGGCGAGACCGGCAGCAGCACAGCAATCGCCATTGCAGCCAGCGGGTGAAGAAGACGAGCGCGGGAAAGACCGCCAAGGGCGGGAAGCCGCCATTTTGGAAAAAAAAAAAATTTGCAAAGATGCCTAAACATGGGAACATTAATACTTTTGATAGCGACATCAAAGATTGGACCACGTATGTAGAACGCATAGAAGTTTATTGTAGAGCAAATAAGATACCAGATGGGGAGAAAGCACTAACCTTATTAAACTTAATGGATGCGAAGACATACGGGCAATTGAAACACCTTCTATCACCAGAGAAACCGGCGGATAAGACTTTCGCGGATATTGTTACCGTCCTGAAAAATCATTTAAGCCCCACGCCGCTGATGCTAACGGAACGATTTAAATTTTACAGCAGAAAGCAGCTGAAAGATGAAAGCAATGCTGAATTTTTAATTGAATTGCGTAAGCTAGCAAAGTACTGTCAGTTTGGAACAGGACTAACAGATGCGTTAAGAGATAAATTTGTGTGTGGATTGTTAAAAGAAGAGACACAAAAGCGACTGCTTGAGGAGAATGAGCTGACGCTTGATAAAGCTGTCGCTATGGCAGCATCGCACGAAGCCGCAGCGAGAGGCACGGCGGTAATGCAGCTACGGTCACCAGAACTCAGCACAAATCAAATGGTCTTGGGTACAGTAAAATGTTATCGTTGTGGAAAGACAACGCACGATCAGAACCAGTGCTGGTTCAAAAATAAGGAATGCAGAAAATGTGGCAGGCTTGGTCACATAGCTAAAGTATGCCGGTCAGGAGAGAAGACCAGCAACAAAAAGTCACCGCAGGGAAAGTACAGAAAGGTACACAAGGTGACAGAGAACAGTTCGGACGAACAGAAGTCAGATTCAGACGCCAGCAGTAATGAACTGGGTAGCTTAAGAGTACACAACGTTGGTAAGGAAGCAGACCTCCAGACAATTTGGGTCACACTTCAGATAGCAGGAGTCCAAGTGAAGATGGAATTGGACACTGGATCGGCATTGACGGTCATGAATAAGAAAGATTACAAAAGGTTATTCCAACATATTCCCCTACGGGATACGGAGATTGTATTGAAAACATACACGGGGCAAAGAGTATACCCCATCGGAAAGATAGAGGTAAAGGTGGTCCACAAGGGCAAAGAAAGCCGAGGAATGGACTTATATGTGCTACCTGAAGGAGGTCCACCACTACTGGGACGGGAGTGGATTAGAAAAATGAATATGGACTGGCATTCCTTAAAAGCACTAACGGTAGATGCCAGGGAAACAGATGTCAAACCTAAACGATTGTCCAGAATATTGGACGATGCTAAAGAGGTGTTCCAGCAGGGACTGGGAACACTGAGAGGAATTACGGCAAACATCAAGATTGAAGAACATGCACAACCAAAATTTTTCAAAGCCAGACCGGTACCCTATGCAATACGACCTGCTGTGGAAGCGGAGCTGGAAGCGCTAGAATGTTCAGGAGTACTGTCTAAGGTAGACTGGAGTGAGTGGGCTACGCCCATTGTTACCGTGATGAAACGTCCTTCGAGCAACAAGCTGGGAGAACCAGGGAAGGTTCGCATCTGTGGAGATTTCAAGATCACTGTTAATCCGGTGCTTCACACGGTGCAGTAGCCGCTTCCGCGGATTGAGGATATCTTCGCTTCATTGTCGGGCGGGAAACACTTCACCAAGATAGACCTGGCGCAGGCGTACTTACAGATGGAAGTTGAGGAAGAGTCACGCCAGTACCTCACGATCAACACGCATAGAGGCTTGTACCGGTATAATAGACTGGTTTTTGGAGTGGCATCGGCTCCAGCAATTTGGCAGAGGGCCATGGAGCAGGTATTACAGGGAATTCCAGGCACACAATGTTACCTGGACGATATTCTGATTACAGGAGATGGTGACGAGGAACACCTCGCAAATTTGGAACTGGTGCTCATCAGATTGAAAGAATATGGACTTCGAGTTAATCGGCAGAAATGTAAGTTCTTTCAGAAGCGGATCTCGTACTGTGGCCATGTCATTGACCAGGAGGGACTTCATAAGTCTCCTGACAAGATCGAAGCGGTTGTGAAGGCTCCCGCTCCGGTTAATGTATCTCAGTTGAGGTCGTTCCTAGGATTGATGAACTATTACCATAAGTTTCTGCCAAATTTATCCACGGTACTGCACCCGCTGAATGCTCTTTTGCAGAAGGGAGTACCATGGGAGTGGAGCGAGGACTGTAAGAAGGCCTTTCGCAAAAGCAAGGAATTGATAACCTCAGAGGAAGTGTTGGCTCACTTCAACCCAACACTGCCTATTCGTTTGGCTTGTGATGCTTCTCCATATGGTATTGGGGCAGTACTCTCACACAAGTTGCCAAATGGCACGGAGAGGCCAGTCGCGTTCGCATCCAGATCATTGACCTCCGCTGAGCGCAACTATGCTCAGATAGATAGGGTGGCTCTCAGCCTTGTGTGGGGAGTAAAGAAGTTTAATCATTACCTGCAGGGCCAAAAGTTTACGCTTCTGACAGACCATCAGCCGTTGGTATCCATTTTTAACCCTAAGAAGGGTGTGTCGGTGATGACAGCACAGAGACTCCAGAGATGGTCCCTTTTCCTAGGGGCACATCAATATCAGATCGAATTCAAAGGTACAAAGCAGCATGGTAATGCTGATGGGCTGTCGCGCCTGCCACTACCTGAAGAAGAGGAGACAACGAAGGTTGACCCTGTTGAGTTATTTCACTCGACCATCATCGAGTGTTTACCAGTCACCAATGCAAGTATTGAAAGAGAAACCAGGAACGACCCGACACTGTCCCGAGTCTACGAGGTGACAGTGAAGGGATGGCCAGCACATGGTGATTCTCTGTTACCGGCATTCTCGGCAAGACGAGACCAGCTGTCCGTCTGTCAAGGAACATTGATGTATGGAACGAGAGTGATTATTCCTCCTAAGTTAAGGGAAAGAGTTCTAAAGGAACTGCATGAAGGTCATCTGGGGGGAGTCAAGATGAAAAGCCTTGCTAGGGCTTATGCGTGGTGGCCGGGTATCGACCAACAGATAGAGGAGCTGACGAAAAGCTGCTCAGGGTGCCAAAAAGTGCAAAATGCACCTCCGATTGCACCGCTGCATCCATGGGAATGGCCTTCAGCCCCATGGCAACATGTACATATTGACTTTGCTGGTCCATTCATGGACTCCATGTTTCTAATTGCGGTGGACACACATTCTAAATGGCCAGAAGTGATCAAGATGACTACCACTACTTCAGAAAAGACAATTGCGGTGTTAAGAACGATATTCGCAAGGAACGGATTGCCAGAACAAATATGTTCCGACAACGGACCACAGTTCATGTCAGAAGAATTCCAAAAATTCTTAAAGAAGAATGGGGTGAAACATTATACCTCTGCCCCATATCATCCGGCTACAAATGGGTTGGCCGAGAGATTTGTACAAACATTCAAAAAGGCAATAAAGGCCATGAGCGAAGATCAGATTCCACTACAACATAAGGTGGACAAGTTTCTACTGGCATATCGAAACGCCGCTCATGCAGTGACAAACCAAAGTCCTGCCATAATGTTTTATAACAGGAGGTTGCGGTCCAGGTTGGACTTGTTAAAACCAAATGTGCGGAGGGAAGTTGAAAACAAACAGTTCCAGCATATAAATAACAAGACCACTCGGAGTTTCGAGGTAGGACAACCAGTGTTGGCCAGGGACTATGGAAACGAGAAATGGCAATCCGGAACAATTCGGGCCAGACAAGGACCCCTGATGTACACGGTAGATGTTGGTAAAAATGTAATGCGGCGTCATGCTGACCAACTGGTAGAATCGAGAACAAGGGTCGAACCCATGGTTACGACAGAGACAACTGTGGAAGAAGTTAGTGAACCTGAAGCATCTACCTCGGCAGTGATTGTACCTGATGATGATGTCCAAGACATAAGAGACCAACTAGAGGAGTCACCTCAGCAACAAGAATCAGAGACCCCTGAAAGGCGTTATCCAACTCGAATCAGGAGGCCTCCTGAGAGACTGAACCTTTGAACTGTTTCTACATGAAGTTGTATATGTATATATGTTATTATGTTATGTTAAATGGGGATATAACTGTTAAGCTAAAAAGGGAGGATTGTGGTGTATGTAACTTGTTCCACCTTAAGAGAACTTAAACCTGTTCCACCTTAAGAGATGTACTACTTTCTCTGGCTGCTGTATACCGTAATACCGGTGGTGACCACACCGGTATATAAGTGCTGTGTAGTAATTTGCTGGGTAGTACAGCCCTAACCTCCGAATAGTAAAGACCTATTGAAAAGTTATTCTTGTAGTCTGTGTCAGTAATTGACCTTAAATATAACTGGAACACACAGACTTAACAAACTCCTTATCGGCTACCCGCAGAACCTGGATACAGTGCAGGAAGAGATTTCATGACCTTCAGCACACTTAAAAAGTGAGTATGAAGTTCCCATCACTCTCAATCTGATCTCCATTGCCTCTCCTCACCAGCACTCAGCTTTAGCAATCTCTTCCTCCACATCCCACTTGACACTGACATCCATGCACCCTTACCCATTCCCTCTCTCTCTATGCTCACATTCACCTAACTATTCGACTATGCAGCCCTCACACTCCCTATCACTCTGATGCTATGAAAACAACTGACAACACACAGGGAGGGCCCTTGGTCTTGCCACCTCACTCCATCTTTGTCTCCTTCTAAGCATCTATGCTATGGATTCTCTACACTCACTCCTTCATTCTCACTCAAACTCCACTTGTCTCCCTCATTGCAGGAAAAGAGAGCTCACAATAAAAGAGAATGAGCGAGGACAGGAGGAGGGCCACCATCAGTAGCCCACCTCACCCCCTGGGAGGAGGCGGTCCTGGAGATCGTAGGAGTGGAGGATGAGGCGCAAGTGGGGGACGGACAGACGGGTGCATCACAGCAAGCTGGTGACAGAATAGTTTTCCATCTCTCTCATTGACATTGCATGAGTCGCTGATAATGATTCTGAAGCTATAACAGATGGACCTATGATCATCTGCAATATGCAATGTGCATGTAACCTTGACCTCACATCTCTAACTCTTTCCTTTACTTCCCTCACAGGACTATCGAGAACCCCTGTCCCCACTGTCCAGGAGGAAGAGCCTGAGCTTCCCGAATCCTCAGAGGAATCTGCAACCTCTGAGGGCGCAGCGTCAGCAGAATTCAGCGCACCCAGCACCAGCGCAGACACTCACACCTCGGTGGGACGTTCGGGGCATATAGTGTTGTCACCTGGTGCATCACAGCTCACAAGTGAGCATCAGCAGATTGTGGAGACAGGGACAGCAGTGGAGAGTGCTAGTCGGAGGGCGCAGGGCTCTGCCAGCTCGGCTCAGCTGCATGTCGACCCTCTGCCTCTGGGTCCATCCATAAGATCAGCGGGGCTGGAACTCCAGGAACAGATGCAGGAGTCTCTGGCAGGTTTTGTCTCCAGGGTCGATGTGAGTGTGGAGCGAATGGAGGATGTAGTGTATGTGCTTTAAGTCAGAACTACTTTTTACAGCTCCTGTATACTGTAGTACCGGCAGTGACCACACCGGTATATAAGCTGTGCGCATGCCTCTGTACCCCAGTCTAGAGATTACCCTCCTCCAGTAAAGACTTGTTATTTGTTTATGTATAGCATCCGTGTAATTATTTATCCACTGAACCATGGATCTAACAGTGGCGACGAGTGTTGATGCGAATCTACCTGCAACATAAAAAAAATAAAAAAATAAAATAGTCGAGTCCAGGAACACGGGCGTCGACCGCGAGCAACCGCCCAGCAGTCAGGCAGAGATCCAACTTCGCTGGGGAGGCTGTGGAGAGCCGGGCTTGGTTCCCCAGCCACAACAAGCAGTAAGAGACCGACGACAGGTCCAGAGCAGACCCTTCCCGAGCAGCGGCGGCTGGAGCTGACCGACGGCAGAGAGAGAGAGAGTCGAGCAGCGTCGACGGGGTAAGAAAGAGGGTGAAGAGAGCAGGGCGCAGCCGGGGGTTGATCACCGAGCGGCGTCGAGGAAAAATACTGCAAACCGGAGAGAGAGAGGGTAAGAAACAGCCGGGTTCTAGACTGAGAGGCGACGACAAATATCAAGAGAAGAACGCGCAGAGCACAGCCAGGGATCACGGGCTGATCAGGGTCCACGGGGCGAAGCAAGGGGAGATGCCATTGAGCCGCGGAGAAGCAGGGAGAGCGCGGGAGACGCCATTGAGCCACGGAGAAGCAGGGAAAGTGCGGGAGGCGCCATTGAGCCGCGGAGAAGAAGGAAGAGCGCGGGAGATGCCATTTTGCGAAGCCGCAGCGGAGAAGACGGGCGAGCGCGGGAAGGAAGGCAAGCGCGGGAGACGCCATATTGTGCCAGCGGAGAAAAAGGGGAAGCGCGGGAGGCGCCATTGGTGATAGTTAATGCACAACCAAGGATGCCGAAGAGTGACAGTATCTCTACGTTCGACAATGAAGTCGAAGATTGGGCGACATATGTGGAACGTATTGAGGTGTACTGCAGGGCGAATGAAGTGCCAGATGCTAATAAAGCACTGGTTCTGTTAAATTCCATGGGTGCAAAAACTTATGGGTTACTGCAAAATCTAATAACCCCAGAGAAGCCAGTAAACAAGAATTTTGAAAGCATAGTAGAAATCCTGCAGGACCACTTAAACCCCACACCGCTGCTGATAGCAGAACGATTTAAGTTCCATAAAAGGAAGCAACACAAAGATGAAAGCAATGCTGAGTACCTAACGGAACTGCACAAGCTATCGAAATACTGCCAGTTTGGAGCGGGACTAGCAGACACGTTAAGGGACAAGTTTGTGTGTGGGCTACAAAGTGAAGGAACCCAGCAACGGCTTCTATCAGAAAAGGACCTTACACTGGACAAAGCTTTCAGTATGGCAGTATCACATGAAGCAGCCGCAAGGGGCGCTGCAGAGATACAACGGAGACCGCAAGAATATGGCACCAACGAAATGACCTATGGAACAGGGAAGTGCTATCGCTGCGGCAGAACAACACATGACCAGAAAGATTGTTGGTTCAAGGACCAAGTGTGCAGACAGTGTGGGAAAGCAGGACACATAGCAAGAGTCTGCAGGTCTGGGAAGAAAACCAACAGTAAGAAATCTCCACAGGAGAAGTACAAAAAGGTACACCAGGTGATGGACAGTGGTTCAGATGAACAGAAAAGTGACACAGACTCCGGAAGCAAGGAGCTGGGTTGTCTGAAACTACATAATGTAACCGAAATGGAGGATCACCAGACTATCTGGGTTACACTCAAGATAGACGGAGTCCAAGTGGAAATGGAATTGGACACAGGGTCAGCTCTAACAGTCATAAATCAAAGAGACTACAAGCGGCTATTTTCACACATACCCTTGAAAGCTACAGAGATTGTCTTGAAGACGTATACGGGGCAAAAAGTCTACCCCAAAGGAAAAATAAGGGTGAAAGTGACATATAAAGGTCAGGAAATACCTAAAATGGATATATATGTATTGCCAAATGGAGGACCACCATTGCTAGGACGTGAATGGATCCGGAAGATACATTTAGATTGGCATTCCATACAGGCACTGAAGGTGGAGGCCAAAAAGGATGACGACGTCACACCTGGACGACTGTCAAAAATGCTAACTGATGCAAAAGAAGTGTTCCAGGAGGGACTAGGAACACTAAAAGGAAAAACAGCAACAATTAAAATAGAGGATGATGCAAGCCCAAATTTTCTGAAGGCGAGACCAGTGTCTTATGCAATCAGACCAGCGGTTGAAGCAGAGCTGGAAGGGTTGGAACGTTCAGGAGTACTGTCCAAAGTGTACTGGAGCAAGTGGGCTACACCCATCGTTCCTGTAATGAAGAGGTCATTGAGTAATACGCCTGGGGAACCAAAGAAGGTCCGCATCTGTGGGGATTTTAAGGTGACAGTGAACCCAGTCCTTCACACGGTGCAATATCCGCTTCCACGAATTGAGGATATTTTCGCCTCGCTATCTGGTGGTAAACGCTTCACCAAAATTGATCTAGTCCAGGCGTACTTGCAAATGGAGGTAGAAGAAGCTTCGAAACATTACCTTACGATCAACACCCATAAAAGTCTCTATCAATACAACCGGCTGGTGTTTGGAGTAGTCTCGGCTCCAGCTATCTGGCAAAGGGCGATGGATCAGGTCCTGCAAGGGATTCCAGGGACCCAGTGTTATTTGGACGACATCTTGGTCACGGGCGAAAATGACGGTGATCACCTCGCTAACTTGGAGAAGGTGCTCGCCAGATTAAAGGAATATGGGCTACGACCTAATCACCACAAGTGCGAGTTTTTCCAGAAACAGATCTCGTATTACGGCCACGTCATCGATGAAGAGGGGTTACATAAGTCCCCTGACAAGATAGAGGCAGTAGTCAAGGCTCCAGCACCGGAAAATGTGTCACAACTGAGGTCGTTCCTTGGGCTGGTAAACTATTACCACAAGTTCTTACCAAATTTGTCTACGGTATTACACCCGCTGAACACCCTACTGCAAACAGGGGTACCATGGAAGTGGGATGACGAACGTAGACGAGCTTTCGAGAAGTGTAAAGAATTGATCACATCAAAAGAGGTGTTGGCCCATTTCAACCCAGCACTACCAATTCGTTTGTCATGTGATGCATCACCCTACGGCATTGGAGCGGTGCTGTCGCACAAATTCCCAGACGGGCTGGAGAGGCCAGTAGCCTTTGCGTCTCGGTCACTAACCTCAGCCGAGCGCAACTACGCCCAGATTGACAGGGAGGCCCTCAGCCTACTATGGGGAGTAAAAAAATTCAACCACTATCTGCATGGACAGAAGTTCACCTTGCTGACTGACCACCAACCACTTGTCTCCATCTTTAATCCTAAGAAGGGCGTGCCAGTAATGACTGCACAGCGGTTACAAAGATGGTCCCTGTTTCTAGGGGCGAATCAATATGAAATAGAATATAAAGGCACGAGACAGCATGGGAACGCTGATGGGCTAACGCGCCTGCCACTGCCTACTGTGGAGGAAGCACCAGCAGTGGACCCTATCGAGATATTTTATTCGTCGATAATTGAACGATTGCCAGTAACGAACGCGGATATAGAGAAGGAGACCCGCAATGATCCGACGCGGTCACGGGTATATGAATTGACGGTGAGGGGATGGCCAACACATGGCGACTCACTGTTGCCAGCATTCTCATCCAGAAGAGAACAGCTGTCAGTATGCCAGGGGACAGTGATGTGTGGATCCAGAGTGGTGATTCCACCCAAGTTAAGGGAGAGAGTGCTAAATGAGCTACATGAAGGTCATCTGGGGGGAGTGAAAATGAAAAGCCTAGCTAGGGCTTATGTGTGGTGGCCGGGAATCGATCAACAAATCGAAGACCTAACTAAGAGCTGCTTAGGATGCCAGAAGGTCCAAAATGCACCAACACATGCCCCTCTACACCCATGGGAGTGGCCCTCCTCTCCATGGCAACGGGTGCACATTGATTTTGCTGGTCCATTCATTGACTCAATGTTCTTAATAGCAGTGGATGCTCATTCAAAGTGGCCTGAGGTGATAAAGATGTCTTCAACCACTGCAGAGAAAACGATTGCAGTCCTACGGACCATATTTGCCAGAAACGGGTTGCCAGAGCAGATCTGCTCTGATAATGGACCACAATTTGTGTCCGACGAGTTCCAAAAATTCATGAAAAGGAATGGGGTAAGACATTACACATCCGTCCCGTATCATCCAGCCACCAATGGATTGGCTGAGAGGTTCGTACAAACCTTTAAGAAGGCGATAAAGGCCATGTGCGATGAGGAAATTCCACTACAGCATAAGATGGACAATTTTTTATTAGCCTACCGAAATGCGACACATGCAGTTACCAACCAGACCCCGGCCATGATGTTCTTTAACCGAAGGTTGAGATCTCGTCTGGACTTGCTCAGACCAAATGTGCAAAGAAATGTTGAGGACAAACAATTCCAGCACATCAACGAGAAGCTGACAAGGAGCTTCAATGTAGGGCAACCAGTCTTGGCCCGGGATTATCGAACAGAGAAGTGGCAACCCGGAACGATATGTACAAGGCAGGGGCCATTAATGTACACAGTGGATGTCGGGGAGAACATTGTGAGACGCCACGTCGATCAGATCTTAGCATCACAGGAATGCGTCAACCCCATGTCTCGAGTACCTGGGGATGAACCCGATATACCAGTAGTATCTACTTCAGACCCAGTAGCAGTGGAACCCGATGAACTACCCGATGAAAGGGGGTCAGAATCGCCTCTGCACCAAGAACAAGAACCTCCGGAAAGGCGCTATCCCGAAAGGGTCAGGAAGCCGCCCCAAAGACTGAATCTATAAATGGTCTTTTGTTATTGAATGTACATGTAAAAATGTAAATGTTATTTGAATATTAAGGGGGTAATATTAATCTAAAAAGGGAGGAATTGTATTGTATGTGCTTTAAGTCAGAACTACTTTTTACAGCTCCTGTATAATGTAGTACCGGCAGTGACCACACCGGTATATAAGCTGTGCGCATGCCTCTGTACCCCAGTCTAGAGATTACCCTCCTCCAGTAAAGACTTGTTATTTGTTTATGTATAGCATCCGTGTAATTATTTATCCACTGAACCACGGATCAAACAGAGGAGTCCATAGCGAACATGAGCAGAGCCTTTGTGGAGTCATTGGCGCATGAACGCATCACCATGGAAAGGATGGCAACCTCCATGGAGGAGATAAGTCGCCAGGGTATGGAAAACATGGTGAGTGTTCATAGTAGAATGACATCGCTTGAGGAGCGATGGGCATCTATTGAACAGAGAAACCAGACCTTCATGGAAGTCCTTCTGAGTAGGACTGCCAGTGCAGATACGGGTCCCCATGGCCCCCTGATGTGCAGCAAGGTGCTCTCAAGCCACTTCCAAGCGCTGGCCCCTTCTGGCCTGTGCAGCTTCAGGTGGGTAAGCAGCATTCTGGCGCTCCTGTTGCTGCTGCTGTTGTTCCTGGTTCTGCTGGTGCCGCGGCTGGTGTTCAAGCTCATCTACTGCCCAGAAGGGAAGGAAATAAATGGCTCCCATGCTTCTGGTATATGCCTCCGTTGAGGAAGCGCTGAGTGAAGGTGGCGAGCGGGGTTTCCCAGGAGGTCACACTGGAGATGTGTGTGAGGCTCCAACCTTCCACAGGTGTGGTTAAGCCTGGTAAAAGTTGCCCCAGGCCTGAAACAGCAAAGTCCTGCCACCTGCAAATGATGACTGATCAAATCTCCTCTTTAATGGTTGACCTGCAGCTGATAGTCAGCAAGCCAATAGTGCTCACGCCAGGTTTCACAGACGTGATTCCCACCAGGCATGTTTTACGTGGGAAAAGGGTTAAAAATGCAAGGGCCTGTTAAAATGGGATTATAAAGGCCAATTATTGCTGATTAAGGGCCTTAAAGACCAGTCCCACCTGTTGGAGGTGGGACTGATTCGGGACCATCAGACACGCCTGGCTTAAAATGGCTCGGGGTCGGGAACCAGGCGAGGGGGTCCCGACCCCCAGTTTTTGCGAATTTAACCCCCCACACGCCTCAAAGACCGCCTCACGGCTGAGTTAAAATTGACCCCATTAACTCTGTTTCTCTTTCCATAGACGCCAACCTGACCTGCTGAGTATTTCCAGCATTTTCTCTTTTCATTTCAAATTTAACTCTGGCCGGTCGGGTTTCCTGGGCCTCCCAGAGCCTACCCAGCCTTCCGACCTAACCACTCCAGCCCTGATGCTCCTCCGGCTCCAACCACCCTCTCACCCCGATTGTCCTCCGACCCCGATTCGCCCCATATCATCCTCCGGCCCCGATTCACCACCCCAATCCTCTTCCGGCCTAATGCTCCTCCGGCCATGATGCTCCTCTAGTCCCGATCCCTCTCCGGCCCCGATTCACCACCTCTCCACCCCATATCCTCCTCTGGCCCGATTTCCCCACCCTGCACTGAACCTTCCCTCCATCCTCTCTGGATCGCCCGGGTGATCCAATGTGCCCAGGCACAGTAACAGGACAGTCTGCCCCATTGAGGTGTTTTCAGCTGATATCGATTTCAGTCACGTGTGATTTACGCCATTAATCGCAGCCCCCGCCCCAGTCCCGGCCAACTACCAAACCAAAATCCAGGACAGAATCCCAGTGCTGGGAGTCAATGAGCCAATCATTACTCTGTTAAAATAGCACATGAAGGAATTTCGCATGAATGATCAACCAGTGTGCTACCAGATGAAGTTAAACCCCTCAATGTTTAATCCAGAATTTACAGTTGACTTGGGATTGAAGAATAAGTTTACTGGGCATTTGAGCTAGAACTGAATGAGAATTTAAAAGACATGCGCCAATTAACGCTAATCACTGCAGCCATATTCTGCAATCTAGAATTAATTGAAAGCCTGCACAAAAATTCAATGGGATCACTGATTCTTACAGAATAACTAGAGAGCCTCATCGCTGACAGTGATTTAGAGCAATTCCTTCACCAACAGTAAAAAAGAAACTCCCATAACTTGTGCGTACACACGGCCTGTACAACTATAGCTTTCACAGCCTTGAGAAAACATTGGCAACCCTTCATCGCACCCTTTATTTAGTGATTTGTAATACCTGGGGTGTACCTTTATTGACAGAAGACCATATGCTGCATATATTGCACAGTATCTACTTTTAGATATGGTGTCAGCAATGGCTCAGTGGAAAGCACCTTCGCCTTTGAGTCAGGAGGTTGTGGGCTCAGGTCCCACTCCAGAGACTTGAGCACAAAAATCTAGGCTGGCACTCCAGTGCAGTGCTGAGGGAGTGCTGCACTGTCAGAGGTGCCGTCTTTCAGATGAGACGTTAAACCGAGGCCTCGTCTGCCCTCTCAGGTGGACATAAAAGATCCTACGGCACTATTTCGAAGAAGAGCAGGGGAGTTATCTAGCCAATATTTATCCCTCAATCAGCATCGCTAAAAAACAGATTATCTGGTCATTCTCACATTGCTGTTTGTGGGAGCTTGCTGTGCGCAGATTAGCTGCTGCGTTTCCTACATTACAACAGTGACTATGGGGGCGATTTTGCCAATGGAGGCGTGTTGGAGGTAGGACTTAAGCTTGTTGGGTTTTAGTCCCGCCTCCATCGATTTGTGGCCAACCCACGCTATTTTCCCTTGATTGATCTTGTTAAGCCCACCCAGCGGGTTCAGCAGGCCAATTAAGGGGAAGCCGGTTACAGAGAATGTCAGCGTATGACGTTTCATCTGTCCAAAATTTTTGACAGATGAATTGTTATCGTTTGACAGCTCTGTGAAGCTGTCAAACACTGACATTCTCTGTAGTTTGATGAGTCCTTGTATTCAAGACTCATCAAACCTCTTTTGTGAGCAGAAATTAGATGGTTGTTGCATCGGAGAATGCAGCAGCCATCTGTCATCTCTGCCGGTGAGATGCGAGACTCTCCGCATCCCCAACTGTTGAAGCCTGCAGGAAGAAACAAAGGTAAGTAAACATTTTCTATCACTTTCCACTTACCTCACATACTCACCTCTCCACACTTGCACCCATCACTCACCTCCACCGCGCACTTTTGCACCCCTCCGACCCCCGCAGACCCACTGCTCACCTCGGTGACCCTGACGGGGTTTCCCGACGTCGGGAAGCCCGCGCCTCTCTTGGAAAAATGGGGATAATCCTCTTAACTGCCTGTTAACTACCTGCTAACAGGCAGTTAAGTGGCTGTAATCCCCTTCCCGCCTCCAGGAGACAGGACCCGGCGCGGGTCGGGTACCCGCCTCCTGGGAAGGTGGCAAGGAGGCGGATTGGGGGCGGGATGGGCACCATTCTGCCATTTTCCCGGCAGTCCCGCCTCCAAACCTGCCTCCCCCGGGCTGGCAAGATCGCGCCCAGGACTTCAAAAAGTTTTTCATTGGCTGTAAAGCGCTTTGGGATGCCCGGTGGTTGTGAAAGGCGCTATAGAAATGCAAGTCTTTCTTTTTTTTTCTCTTTAAATTGTGTTTTAAAATGTCCAATTTTGGGGATAGTGTGGCTCATTCTATATTTATGTTCTCAATGCCAAGGAACAGCATTATCTGATCAGATAAAACTGCTTATTTCTTCATCTTTACATTGCCGGCACAACAACAGCTGTATTATTGTCATAAGAAGAATGAGGGAAACATTTGGACTGTCCACTCACATAGCTCTGAAGACTGAATCTGAGCTCCTTGGATCTACACAAATGGATGCCTCTGGTCATGAAACTCTTGATGTGGCAATAGTCCCAGATATGCAGTACGATGGAGATATGAAGCTCCAGAAAAAAGCTCCCTCTACACTGGTGACCACACAAGTCAAATTAATCCGAATAGGAACAATCAGAGACATCTGGTTAGCTCCAAACTCAGCCAATGGAGAAAATAATGAGGTTGTGTCTATTTGCAACACCAAATTTCTGATTGGTCCCCTGGGAGGACAAGACAAGACATCTGATTGGTCCTCTTGGAGTACAAGACGTACCCAGCAGCTTGTCTGGAACGTGTAGTTTGATCCTGCCTGCTGGAGAGTAATCAAGATGGCTGCAATATGCAATTTGATCCATTCATTGTGACAGCCAGGCTCCAGAGCTCACAGTGCGAACACTACTGCTTTCAGAGAACAGACAGGGCGCACCCTACCAGGTTAGGAGCACTCACACTGCCAAGTTCAGATAGGAAGGGGTGAGGCCATAGAGGGATTTTAACACGAGGATGAGAATTTTTTGAAATCAAGGTGTTGGTGGACAATGTTCCCCCTAATTTTTATTTGCGTGCACGGTTCCTTCAACAGGCTGCGCGGCCCATTCAAAGTTTTGCGCATGCGCAGAATCTCCCATTCAGAAGCCAGTAAGCAGTTTGAATAAACTAGATTACTTGATAGTGAAGTGACTTGAAAAGGTTATGAGGTCAAAAAATCAAAACTATTTAGGCTTGAGTTAGCTGCTAACCGCACGAATCAAACCAGCGCTGAATTACAAATTACTGACTCCCCGCAGCTTGAGGCTGCAACTTAAATATAAACGGCCCCTTCTTAAACCATTTTACAGGAAACTCTTTTTTATCCGGCACCAACGGGCCCGGCGTGGTGCCGGTTTATCAAAAAGTCCGGATTACAGAGAGGTATAGTAAAAGGTACACGAGCTCCGTACACAGCAACAAATCCAGGCTTCCCTGTTGCTTAGCAACAGGTGCAGGAACCCGGCCACAGATCCAGGAACGGCCACTAATATGAAGTAAAACTTACCTGAACCTACTCCTGCATTTTGCCGGTTCACAGAGATTTCCGGTTATTGAGGTGCCGGTAAATCGAGAGTTTCCTGTATTACCTTGCACAAATGAATAAGGTTGCCGAGCAGTTGTCTTACTGGATTAGTTCAAATCCCACCATGACAAACTGTGTAATTTAATTTCATTAAATTTGGTTATTTGTGGGCTATAGCACCGGAAAATAACCATGTAAACTGCTGGATTGTCACAAAAACCCAAGTGATTTAGTAATGTTCTTCAGGGAAGGGAACCTGCCACTCCTACCCAGTCTGGCCTACAGGTGGCTCCAGTTCCCACTGTGCGGTTGACTCTTACTGCCCTATTAGAGATGGGCAATAAATACCGCCTTGCCAATGTCGCCCACTTGCCCACGTCCCAAGAACAAATGAAAAGATAAGGCTTTCCTGTAAATATAATTTTTGGAAATCTGAAAATGGTAATTTATGTTCAGAATCCAGTTCATATTTACATTACGTCTGATTTGCTCAGACCTACAAATGGAACTTATAAAATTCTAACAGGAGTATCTCATTGAAACTTATAAAATTCTAACAGGAGTAGACAGACTAGATGCAGGAAGGATGTTCCCGATGGCGGGGGAGTCCAGAACCAGGGGTCACAGTCTAAGGATAAGGGGTAAGACATTTAGGACTGAGATGAGGAGGAATTTCTTCACCCAGGGAATGGTGAACCTGTGGAATTCTCTACCACAGAAGGCAGTTGAGGCCAATTCATTAAATATATTCAAGAAGGAGTTAGATATATTTCTTAAGGCTAAAGGGATCAAGGGATATGGAGCGAAAGCAGGGACAGGGTACTGAATTTGGATGATCAGCCATGATCTCATTAAATGGTGGAACAGGCTCGAGGGGCCGAATGGCCTACTCCTGCTCCTACCTTCTATGTTTCTATGGACATCTTTTAATGCAGGTATGGACAACATTCCTTATGTTTTGGGAGCAGCTGCAATGCTTATCCCCAGGGATGTTGTGGTTTGATCGCTGAGTTTCTGGCAGTGCATTACACTCTTTGATGTTGCTGGATTGCTGACCTCATCAGCTGGTTGTGATTACTGAGGTAGAGGGCTCAGTGGGGAGGGACGTGTTGATAGGCAAATAGCAAGAAAATATATTTCGTGTATCTGGCATGTGTATAGTGTTTTAAGGGATTAAAAACAAAATGTCCTGTATAAAATCCTTCTGATCATTCATCTTCCCAATTGAAACATTTTCATAGAATCATAGAATGATACAGCACAGAAGGAGGCCATTCGGCCCAACTCGCCTGTGCCGGCTCTTTGAAAGAGCTCTCCAATTAGTCCCACTCCCCTGAGACTGATGCAGTCTTTGGATCAATGGAATTTTGACATGGAGTAGGGGAGGAGGTAAATCTATATCAACTTCAAACACAGCGGTACATTGTACAATACTAAAGGGAGTTTTCCCTTTGAACTAATGATATTGTAATAGTATTCCTTATAAATAGGTTTATGACTTTGCCACCCATTAGTAAATTGGGTTAGCTACCTTTGGTGTTGCCGCTGGCTGTGTGTGGCCAGCAGTGACTGTCACAGGGGGCATCTGCCCTCCAGTTAATGAACCCAGCAGGCGCAGGCTCAGCTCTGCAGGAATTCTGAGGCCTGTCATGCTCTCTGTGGCCTTCTGTCGCCCAGAAAGGCTGAATGAGGGGACAGGAACAGACCTGTGTACTGTGCAGGATAGGAATAGTAGTGTATTCCTCCAGCCACAGCTTCTCCAGGGATAGAATTTGTAGACCAAGGGGGGAATTTTAACCCCCCAAAAAATGGGTGGGTTGGTGTTAAAAAACTGACCCCAACCCGCCCACTTCCGGTTTTAACTGAGAGGGGACGGGGGGCTCAGATCTCTGGAGTGGGACTTGACCCCACAACCTTCCGATTGAGGCGAGGAGTGCTACCCACTGAACCACAGCTGACAAATATAGGGAATACTATTAAAGAGCAATTTTAATTCAGTGCCCCCAGTCACGTTTTATTGCACACTTTTAGTTTCTTGTTACTTTGGCAGCACCTGCTGTGTTTCTACAAACCAAAATAAAGATAACATTGATTTAACTGTTTCCCCCAAAATAAGAGAGGTCAAGTTTTCTTTTTACTCAACTGAAGTCAGCAAGGGTGAAGAGCGCCACAGCAATATTTCATCCTGGCACCCAGTGACAATGTGCAATCAGAGGGAATACTGCTATTGATTAGCGGTGAGGTTGTTGGTTCTCTCAGTACTTCCCGGGTGGGCTGCAGTAAAATTGTTCATGGGTGAATGTCAATCTCAGCCACTGAAACTCTTACTGCGGCGAGTAAATAGAATGTAAAAAGGCAAGGCCTGCCTTGAGGGAGGCATTTAACTTCATTCATCGGTCTTTAAATAATGACACAGTTCAATAAAATTTTGAAAAAATGGGTTGTGAATTCTATTTTAAAGGTGCAAGCCATCAGTCTTGCTGTACACAGGGTGAATTGCTTACAGTAACAGTGCAGGCTGATGCCATGCCTGCTATTAATGAGGCTTCCAAAACAGCACTGATAGTCAACGCTTCAGCTCATAGTTGTGCTTTTCATGCCCTCTCATTTTCCTCCCATGCTCTCCGGCAGGCAGTGTTTCAGGCAGAGGTACAGTTCCATGGATGTCAGCCAGTTTACAGTATGTCGCCCTTATTTATCACTGAGTTTGGACAGAGAGGGCTCGATTTGTCAATGGGGAGCTTTTGGAGGCGGGACTCCCACTTTTTGAGTTGTAGTCCCGCCTTCATCAACTTGTGGCCAACCCAGGCTATTTTCCCTTGATTGACCTTGTTAAGCCCGCCCAGCGGGCTCAGCAGGCCAATTAAGGGACACCTTGTTACTGGTGACGTCAGCGATTGACATTTCATCTGTCAAGAGCTTTTGACAGATGAAAAATCAGCGTTTGACGGCTCTGTGAAGCTGTCAAACACTGACAATCTGTCTTCTAACTTGAGTCCTTCTACTCAGACTCAGTTAGAGATCTCTCCAGACCAGAAAGCAGAGGCTGCAGCTTTTCACAGTTCAGCGGCCATTCTGCTTTCTGTGCCGGTGAGCTGAGGGACTCCCGAGAGCTGAAGGAAGGAAGCCTGCAGGAGAAAGTAAAGGTAAGTAAAACTTGTTAAAACACTTTACACTTACCTCACACACTTACCTCTGCACACATGCACCCTGCACAACGGACATCTCGACCCCTCCAACACCTGCAGACTGACGGTCCGCCTCGCTAACTTGGCGTGGTTCGGAGTCATCGGACAACCCACACTTTAGGGCTAAAAATAGGGATTAGGCAAAAAACTGCCTGTTAACTACCTGTTAACAGGCAGTTAATTGGCACTAATCCCCTTCCCGCTTCGGGGAGGCGGCTCCCAGCACAGGTCGGGTACCCGCCTCCTGGGACATTGGCACGGAGGCGGGTTGGGGGCGGGATGGATTACTGCCCCCCGATTCTGCAATTTTCCCACCACTTCCGCCTCCAAACCCGCCTCCTCGGGGCTTGGAAAATCGAGCCCAGAGTGTCAGTGGGCTGTTTTTTACTCCATGATGGGCATCTCCATCAAGCCATCTCCTCACCTGAGGTCCATACTTGAACACTTTCAACCTGGATCACAATCAAGAGTTTGGATGCCTCCTCAGCCCAGTGGTGCTGATATCAATTATAGCCCCTGTATTATCACTCTGTCTGAGAACGGCTGACTCGGCAGTGTCTGGGCATCAAAGCTAGGACACTTCCTGGTCCATATGACTCAATTCCACAGTGCACTTTACAACTCAGCCAGTGGTGAGCTCAAGCTCAAACTTCTCCTTGTACATGGTGCACAGTGCTACATTCATTCGTGCTGCCATTTTAATATTGAAATGGCAATTAGATTTACTTCTGGTGCATTACCATTCTGCTGTCACCACCCCTAGTGCTCAGTCAGACGGTTGTGTGTTCAAGTCCCACACCACAGACTTGAGCACAAAACTCTAGGCTGACGCTCTCAGTGCAGTGCCGAGGGAGCGCTACACTGTCGGAGGTGCCGTCTTTCGGATGAGACATTAAAACCGAGGCCGCGTCTGCTCTCTCGGGTGGACGTAAAAGATTCCACTGCACTATTTCGAAGAAGAGCAGGGGAGTTATCCCCAGTGTCCTGGCCAATAGTTATCCCTCAATCAACATAACAAAAACAGATTATGTGGTTATTATCACATTGCTGTTTTTGGGAGCTTGCTGTGCGCAATTGGCTGCCGCGTTTCCCACGCTAAGAGTGACTACAATGCAAAAGTACTTGATTGGCTGTAAAGCACTTTGGGCCATCATGAGATCATGAAAGGCGCTATAGAAATGCAAGTCTTTCTTTTTAGTACCTTGGATACCCGCCACTTTACAGTATGTCATCCAAATAACCAATATTAATCTGGGAATCTGGAGCGTGCTGTCAGCAGGCTGATTTTTTTCCTTGAATGGCATCTCAGCCAAGCCTTCTGCTCACCTGAGGACCCCACTTGAAAGACTTGCATTTATATAGCGCCTTTTCACATCTCAAGAATGTTCCAAAGAGCTTCGCATAACAAAAAAATTACTCTGAAGTGCAGTCACTGCTGTTATGTAAGCGGACATGGCAGGCTTGACGTAAGAAAACTACTAGGCACTTGGTCTAAGTATTAAACAAGGCTTTAATCAACTGTTTTTCAACATGGAGATCTAGTTGTGTTCTTCACTAGTTCCTGTTAAAGAATGTCCTGAGCAAGCTGGGCCCATGCCCAAGTATTTATACTCTCCCTGGACAGCGCCACCAGCAGGCCACCCAGCATCATTTCATAAGTAATTTCCACATGAATGACAAGATTCATGTCAAGGCATTTTGTGGACAATAAGGTTTCAGGAATGAGATGGATGGACAGTTTGACTTGGAGTTTCCGCTCGGGTGCACTGGCTTTCTCAGCTCAATGCGTCCATTATCGGCCTAACAGGCGCAAAAGATCGCAGCATTCTAAGCGCAAATTGCGTTCAGCGCAACTCGAGTTTCCGCGATCTTTTTGCGCTAGTTTTAAAATCATCGTGCTGGAAGCCGGCCCGAGCCTCACAAAACCGGCCACAGCCCCCAGGGTGAATTAATCACCGATGGGAGTTTCCGCTAATTGCGCTCGTTTGCGGCCCTTCGAGGAAGCTCCAAAAATTAAGCTGAAACCTTTGGGCGAAAGGACACTAACAGGCACGTTTTAAAAGGTATTAACGAAGGAACTGACTGCTGTACCCCGAGATAACTAGAAAATAGATTTGTATACTTTTTGTAAGTAATTTTCAGTAATTTAAAATTGGGTTACTCACAGCTGGTGGATTGACACTGTGATTAAAATGCTTATTGTTTTGTGATAAACCCATTTTCAGCTGCATTAATCAAACTGCACCAGGTTACCACTCTTAAATATATCACGGCATTTTTTTAAATGATGTTTATAACGCTGCCCGATTGCGCTGGTTCATGACAGATTTTGCATTCGCCGATTTGCATTGTTCGAGCGGAAACTTGGGTGGGGGGGGAACGGGCGGAAAAAACAATTTTCGAAACGGCTGTAATTTTGGGCACAATTTGCGCCGGAATCAGCGATTACGCCCAAAGCGGAAACTCAACCCCCAGTTTCTTTTTTGGTTGAGGGAGGAATCCTGGCCAGGACACTGTGGAAGTAATGTTCCTGCTAAGATGCGCGCATCCGCACGGTAATCTGAAAGGTCCCGCGCAGGCCGCTCACCAGCTTTTACATTGCGCATGCGCAGAAATTTAAAGGGGCAGGCCGCGCAGAACAAAGCGTAGCTTACAGGGAACATTGTGAAGGAGCTGTTCCAACGAAGCTCAACATAAGCTCGAGGAACAGCACCTCATCTTTCGATTAGGCACTTTACAGCCTCTGGACTCAACATCGAGTTCAATAATTTCAGGCCATAACCTCTGCCCCATCATTTTTTTCTCTCTCTCTCACATGGCAGCTGTCGATCATTCTGCCATTGCCATTTACACTTCATCGAGAGTCATCTTTTGTTTCTTAACTTGTCCCATTACCATCTCCTTTTGCCTTGCACCATCATCCCTTTTGTCTCTTAATCTCTCCTGCCTTCCATCCTATCACAGACCTTCCCTTTTGTTCTTTCCTCCCCTCCCCCCTCTCCCTGCCCCTACACTTGCTTAAAAATCTGTCACATCTCTAACTTTTTCCAGTTCTGACGAAGGGTCATTGACCTGAAACGTTAACTCTGTTTCTCTCTCCACAGATGCTGCCTGACCTGCTGAGTATTTCCAGCATATTCTGTTTTTATATCAGATTTCCAGCATCCTCAGTATTTTGCTTTTGTAATAGCGTAGGAGCTCCCTACTCTTCTTAGAATAGTTCCATGGGATCTTTACTTCCATCTAAAATGACAGCGGCCTCTCAGTTTGACACCTCATCCAAAAGAAGGACACCTCCAACAATATAGCACCCCTTTAGTACTGGGCTAGGTTACATGACTGGATCTTAAAACCACAATCTTCTAACTCAGAGCCAAGCTCATCCTCCATGTAGGAAATTTGGCCAGTCACATTAATATTTTATATCAGATGCTGGAAATCTGAAATCTGATGCAAGGTCATCGACCTGAACCGTTAACTCTGTTTCTCTCGCCATAGATGCAGCCTGACCTGCTGAGTATCTCCAGCATTTTCTGATTTTATTGTAGAATATTATTAGTGCCGTATGTAGCAGTGCTACTCACTAACGTTCATTGACCCGCTCTTTTCCGTGTTGCCAAGCACAAATGTTTAACAATGGAGGTAAATTAATTCATGGGATGTGTTCTGGTTGTGGCAAAAAAGAAATAGAATCAGGCCCACGGTCTGTAGACGGTAGAGTTGGTATTTTGTATGGATGTGATCAAATGAATCAAAGGACCTTCTTCACCTGAACCTCTCTTATGATCTGGTGACTCTTTGCTCTCATGCTGATACTCAACACAACAGCAGAGATTAAATGCTGGAAATACAAAGTAGGTAAGTCAGCATCTCAAAGAGAACGATAGGTTAACGTTTTGAGTGAAGCTGTTCAACAGTGCGGTTATATAAAAGTTGGTCATCGCTACTTCAAACCTGTTTAAAATTTGAAATCCCCATTGCAAAAGGACACCTGACATCTGGAGAAATGAATTCTATCGAAAAACACCATAATTTAATCCAGCAAGTTAATTGGGGCTCCCACTGTCTGGAAAACCAGCACAGATGACAAAATGGCTGTGCAACCAGACAAGTCCCATTGTGCATCGCTGCTGCATTATTTACATATTTTGAGTTTGGAAAACCACAAAGTCAGAAGAGAAAATGCTATGTTTATACCGTTGTGACAGGTATGTTCCTGTCAGACTTACCCTGTGGTTTGTGCTATTGCTGAGGGAGACTAAAATAAGGTTTTTACTGCTTTTTATTAAGGTGTTAGATGACAATTTTTTCCACGGGTTTTGCAGATCGCATTAGTTCTTACAGCAAGTGGAAAAATACCTCTCTGTGATCTCAGAGGTTTGTGAAACAATATTCATCTAATTAAATAAAGGGTATTAGGTTATAGAAAAATGTTCAGCAATGGCCTGGAAGTTACACTGTGTGATATTACATGAACATTGTGATATTGTCATTCCCATTTATGGGTTAGCTGTGGCTCAGTGGGTAACACCATCACCTCTGAGTTAGAAGTTTGTGGGTTTAAGTCCCACTCCACGAAACTTCAGCACAAAAAGCTAGGCTGATGCTCCTGTGCAGTGCTGTGTACCTCAGTACTGAGGGAGTGCTGCACTGTCGGAGGTGCCGTCTTTCAGATGAGACGTTAAATCGAGGTCCCATCTGCTCTCTCAGGTGGATGTAAAAGATCCCAGGGAACTATTTCAAAGAAGAGCAGGGGAGCTATCCCCGGTGTCCTGGCCAATATTTATCCTTCAACCAATATCACTGAAACAGATTATCTGGTCATTATCACATTGCTGTTTGTAGGAGCTTGCTGTGCGTAAATTGACTGCCGCGTTTCCTACATTACAACAGTGACTACACTTCAAAAAGTATTTCATTGGCTATAAAGCACTTTGAGAGGTCTGGTGGTCGTGAAAGGCACTATATAAATGAAAGTCTCTCTTTCTTTATATTCTTGTATACTTGCAATATCATTATCAGAGGATAGTTGTATATTATTGTATGAACATTGTGTGATAATATTTACACACCCTTATCAAGTTCCTTTGTCTGCTATTTTGACACTGGATTTAACATGTTTGTTTTAACTTGTTCATCTTTGTTAAATCAGTAGTTAAAGCAATATTGTACGAACGTATACCTTGAAATTTGGATCTTTGAGTCTCACCATACAAATGTCTAACACGTTCGTATAATATTCTTATCACCATTATTTTAAAGGCAGCATTTTATTTTAAATAGGTTAGTGCCTCTGTTAAAGCATGAAGAGGAATTTAAAATGAGCACATAAAGTATTTGTATTTTATTTTGGTAGATGCTGAGAGGTTGTTTCCCCTGTCTGGAGAGTCTAGAACACGGGGCCACAGTCTCAGAATAAGGGGTCGGCCATTTAAGACTGAGATGAGGAATTTCTTCACTCAGAGGGTTGTGAATATTTGGAATTCTCTACCCCAAAGGGCTGTGGATGCTGAATCGTGAGTATATTCAAGGCTGAGAGAGATAGATGTTTGGACTCTAGGGGAATCAAGGGACATGCAGATTGGGTGGGAAAATGGAGTTGAGGTCGAAGATCTGCCATGATCTTATTGAATGGCGGAGTAGGCTCGCGGGGCCATATGGCCTACTCTTGCTCCTAATTCTTATGTTCTTATGTGCGTTAATACGCATAGAGATGAATTTCAAGGCATATATTGAGCAATTATAGGCAGATGGACACCAAACATCAAACTTTGAGGACAATTGCATAAGTTAGCCTTTGCCTCTTTTCCCTGAGGTAGCTTCTCTGTTTGATTGCACCTAAGCTGGAGCCTTCCAAAACATATTAAATGCCAATGATTAACCTTCAAGCCTTTGCTTTTACCACACTACAACCAGCACTGCCGTTACAGCGCAAATGCAGCAAGTATTTAGAGGAGGAGGTAGATCATCTCAATCTGCTGCATTTGAATCAGTTTTGGCCTTCACACCCTATTTACACTGTACATGTTTAGTGTTGGACACCCTTTCACACCAAGGCTGAACTTATAGTGTGAATGTGCGCTGAATTCTAAAATGGTGACAAAAAGAGACTCCTCTACTGACCCTGATTTTATTGATTAAATGGCACAACACGAAACCGACATAATTAAGCGTGCAATTATTATGAATAGCGATGAATAGATATATTGGTAGCAAATGTGTTATGTCAGCCATTTAGCCAAGTATCCTGGGTGGAAGCTGATACCCTGCAATGCAGCACGTCCTGGAGCAGAGCTGTTTATTCACAGTGACCTCTCAGAACTTTCCCTGAAATATTAATAGTATCATATTGCACAGGATCAATACATATTATGAAGCTTAGTAGAAAGTTAACATGGTTTGATTTCTTTCAAATTACAGTAAAACTTTGTAAAATATGTTTGTGCTCCACACATTTTGGTGAGGCTTCATGACAGCAGAATAGAAATTTTCTTTTTGCGGCAAATTTTGAGAAAAAGGTCAGTACAAAATGAAAATACTCCAAATCGTGTTAATGTACCGCGGGTGTCATGAGATGGTAGCACTGAATGTGGGTTATCGTCTACATAGGCTAAGGTAAGCCCGTTATTTAACCAAAAGGAAGACTTGCATTTCTATAGCGCCTTTGACAACCACCGGACCTCCCAAAGCACTTTACAGCCAATGAAGTACTTTTTGGAGTGTCGTCACTGTTGTAATGTGGGAAACACGGCAGCCAATTTCTGCACAGCAAGCTCCCACAAACAGCAATGTGATAATGACCAGATAATCTGTTTTTAGTGATGTTGATTGAGGGATAAATATTGGCCCCAGGACAATGAGTGAGCCAACGCCTACCTCAAGACCGTGAGAATGTAAGAATAACGTGAGCTTCTCCGAATCCCGTACTGCAAAATAAAACAAAATCTTGCCCACGGGGCACTCCTTTTTCAATCTAGGCAGCCTGCACTGTAATACATGATTAAACAGCAAAGGAAATGAATGCCATAACTAAATAATAATGTCCAAAATCCCCAAATCAGAGCCTGCCTCAGTGGAAGGAGACACACAGCTTCCTGAGCTCAACAGAAGTCATTTATTTTAAAAATAGCCCCTTGGCCCTGACATCAATTGCATAGGTCCCCAACCCCACCCCCCGCACCAACCCCCCCCCCCGATTTTCCTTTTTAACTGACAATCTCACGCCCATAGCAATGTCTCGATAAGGTCCCGCATAAGAGATTAGCGTGTAAAGTTAAGGCACATGGGATTGGGGGCAAGGTATTGACTTGGATAGAGAACTGGTTGGCAGATAAAAAGCAAAGAGTTGGAATAAACGGGTCTTTTTCCGAGTGGCAGGCAGTGACTAGTGGGGTACCGCAGGGATCGGTCCTTGGACCCCAGCTATTCACAATATATATTAATGATCTAGACAAGGGAACTAGATGTAATATCTCCAAATTTGCAGATGACACAAAGCTGGGTGGGCATGTGTGCTGTGAGGAGGATGCCAAGAAACTACAGGATGATTTGGACAGGTTGGGTGATTGGGCGGAAGCATGGCAGATGCAATATAATGTGGATAAATGTGAGGTTATCCACTTTGGTGTCAAAAACAGGAAGGCAGATTATTTTCTGAATGGCAATAGATTGGGAGAAGGGGAAGTGCAACGAGACCTGGGTGTCCTTGTGCACCAGTCGCTGAAGGTAAGCATGCAGGTGCAGCAGGCGGTTAAGAAGGCAAATGGTATGTTGGCCTTCATAGCGAGAGGGTTTGAGTACAGGAACAAGGATGTCTTGCTACAGTTGTACAGGGCCTTGGTGAGACCACATCTTGAGTATTGTGTGCAGTTTTGGTCGCCTTATCTGAGGAAGGATGTTCTTGCCATGGAAGGAGTTCAGCGAAGATTCACCAGGCTGATACCTGGGATGGCAGGAATGACGTATGAGGAGAGATTGTGTCGATTGGGCTTGTACTCGCTGGAGTTTAGAAGAATGAGAGGGGATCTCATTGAAACTTATAAAATCCTGGCAGGACTGGACAGACTAGATGCAGGGAGGATGTTCCCGATGGTCGGGGAATCCAGAACCAGGGGTCACAATCTAAGGATAAGGGGTAGGCCTTTTAGGACAGAAATGAGGAGGAATTTCTTCACCCAGAGAGTGGTGAACCTGTGGAATTCTCTACCACAGAAGGCAGTAGAGGCCAATTCATTAAATATATTCAAGAAGGAGTTGGATATATTTCTTAAGGCTAAAGGGATCAAGGGGTATGGGGAGAAAGCAGGTACTGGGTACTGAACTTGGATGATCAGCCATGATCGCATTGAATGGCGGAGCAGGCTCGAGGGGCCGAATGGCCTACTCCTGCTCCTATCTTCTATGTTTCTATGTTAAATGCACAGGCCTTTCTTGTATCAAGAGCTGCGAGACGGCAAAGGGAAATTACATAGTGCGATGTATTTCTGTGATTTGCATAGATTTGAATATGCCTGCCAATATTTGGGTGGATGTATTTTATGCCCACCGCCAACCCCCCCTCCACCCCACCACATTCTTCAGGGAGGAAATTCTGGAAGAGATGGGGACGAGCGCAAAGGAGGGAGAGTCTCAGGAGAAAGTTCCTGCTGCAGTCTGTTGGGATTGCACCGATTTCCTGGCATAACTCTAGTGGAAAGACCAGGGATGTGTGTGCGTGGGTGTGTTGGGGCAGAACCATAACAAGAGTAGATAATCTTTCTTTCATTCATTTATTTTCAACATAATTCCCGTCATGTTCCAAAGATCTGGCAAAAGTGAGAGTGGGTTCACTTTAATTTGATCCTAAGGATCATGGCTGAATAAAAAAAATAGTTCCTTCTTTCAGAACATAGTGTTGAGCAAAAGCATGAAGATTCCATTATATGTTCAGCTTACGCATCAGGTACGGAAGCCCAGTGATTATGGCCGGAATTTTAATCGGCAGGCAGGTTGGGAGCGGGAGGGGGCTAGGAAGCCTGGTTGGCGGGGGGGGGGGGGGATTGGAGGCCTATTGGGAGGTCTCCGATCGTGGGGTGGGGGTGGGGGAGTGGGTGTGTGGGTGAGGCAGAAACGCTGGATCCAACAGTCCTCGCCTTGCTTTAGCTGCTAGGTTCCCCGAGGCCTACGAAACCCAACCAGCCACAGTTACATTTGCAATAGCAAACAGAAAATGCTGGAAACACTCAACAGGCCAGGCAGCATCCATGGAGAGAGAAACAGAGTTAACATTTCAATGCTGGTTAAATCTGAGGCACGCCAGCCTCATTATAATACTTAAATGGATGGCCCGCCTCCTGGGAGCGGGTTGGCTGCCCGCCCCACCTCCCCCAACCCCATCCCACCTCTGTTAAAACCGGAAGTAGGTGGGTTGGAGGCGGGATGTGGTGGGGATTCCGTTTTTTTAACACTTTAACTTCCCACATGACCCCCAACCCACTTATTTTGGGGGTTAAAATCCCCCCCTGTGATACTAGACTAGCAACCCAGATTTCAAATCCCATCATGGCAAATTGTGAAACTGAGTTCAAAAAACAAATCTAGTCATTTCTGGGCCAGCGCCAGAAAACAACTTTAAAAGCCAGCTGGTTGAATAGCATCGTTCAGGCTATGTTGCTGTATGTTGCTGTAAGGCCTGGGTCCTTGAAATGATGCCGGGGTCAATTACAGGTCAAGCTGCAGATCCAAACCCTGGGTTTATTGAATTAACAAGTTGGAGGCAGCAAAACTGGTATTTTCTTAGAAAAAAGGAGCTGAAACATACATTTTAAGATTACTTTATGCCTGTAGGAAAGAGACACAAGCACGGGTAGGAGGCATATGTTACCTGAATTGTAAAAGGTTGGCCCAGAAATTCGGGTCTCCACGGGTGATTACGCACGGGGTACTCACCCGTAAGCCTGATGGAAGTGCCGGTTTCCTGCATGTACTGCGCATGCGCGGGAAACCGGCACTTCCATTCCTCTGAACGAAGGGGTTCAGAGGTCGAACGCGTGCGCGGGGGAGGTTGCGCGTGCGCATTGAACATCGTTTTTTTTTACAGGTTTTCCCGGGAGGGTAAGTCTCCAGAAGTTAGACATATAAGTGGTGAATTAATTAAAATTAAAACATTTTTTCCACAGGTTTATTATTTTTAAATACTTTAAAGCAAGGTAAGTTTATTTTTAGCCCCGTTAGAAAATAAAATTATTTTTTTCAAAAATTTAAATTATTGTTTAAAATAGTTATTTCATGTAATTTATAGTTTATTTAAAAAATGTGATTAAAAAAAAAAATTATTTGAAGATTTAGTGCTGTTTTTGGGCCGTAGTATTTATAAGTCTTGACAGCACTTCCTTATGAATGGAGCATTCCCTGCTCCGATTGGCTCCCCATGGCCCACGTGATCCCAGGGGACACTTCGAACTAACTGCGTCCCTGGGATACGCAAGCACTGCGCGCCGGCCGCTGGACCAGGCCCCGGATCGGAATTCCACGGGGGCCCACAGCTCAACAGCCGGCGCGCAAGGTAAGTGCAGATTGGGGGCTTGCACCCGCGGGAAGTCCCCGACCCGAATTTCTGGGCCATTGTCTAAAAAGTTTCAACCTCCCTACGTTTACACCTAGCCTGGAACTGTTCAATTGCTTTTAGTTTGTTTTAAATGTACTTGGTCGGATGCAGCTCCAGGGACATACACATATTAGAATCAGCCAATCAGTGCAAATTAAAGAAATGGGGATAGATTGGAATAAATGTCAGGATTATTATATTTTGACTAAGATTAAGAGTAACCTAGGATGCTGAAATTTCCTTTCTTGATCCTCCTATGCTCTTCCTCCTCCCTACAGCCACACTCTATTGGAATCAAGATTGATCACAGTCTCCCACTCTAAGCTGAGCACCATCTAATCACTACTTCTTGCTTTACATTGTTTACTCTCTTACTCTGGTTGTGTTCTATGCCTCCGCAAGATCCTGCAAATCCATTGGCAGGATAGGCGCAACAATGTCAATGTTCTTGCTCAGGCCAACATCCCCAGCATCGAAGCTTTGACCATGCTCAATCAGCTCCGATGGACAGGTCACATTGTCCGCATGCCCGATACGAGACTCCCAAAACAAGCGTTCTACTCGGAGCTCCGGCACGGCAAGAGAGCCCCAGGTGGGCAGAGGAAACGCTTCAAGGACACCCTCAAAGCCTCCTTGAAAAAGTGTAACATCCCCACCGACACCTGGGAATCCCTGGCCCAAGACCGCACAAAGTGGAGGAGAAGCATCCGGGAAGGCGCCGAACACCTTGAGTCTCTTCGCCGGGCGGGGTTTCAGGCGTGTGGGGGGGGGGGAAATCTCGAATTTGGGGGTCCCGACACCATCCTGCCCAAAACCCCGCCCCACGCAAGTTTCAGGGGCGGCGGGTACCCGCCCCGCACTGGGACCCGCCGAAACCAGGCGGGAAGGGATTAGTGCCAATTAACTGCCTGTTAACAGGTAGTTAACAGGCAGTTTTTAGCCTAATCCCTATTTTGGGGGGTTTCGTGTGGGATTCCCGACGGCTCCAAACCACGCCAGGTTAGAGCAGGCGGGCCGTCGGGTTGAAGGAGTTGGAGGGGTCGAGATGTCGGTGCTCAGGTGAGTGATGGGTGCATGAGTGCAAAGGTAAGTGTGTTTGGTGTGTCTAAAGTGTGTAAAGAACTTTTACTTACCTGTACTTACCTTAACAGCCTTTCTTCCTGTAGCCGTTGGGAGTCCATCACTCAGCCGGCACTTAAAGCTGAACGGCTGCGATCTGTGAAAAGTGACAGCCTTCAGCTTTGAGTGCTGCTGAGATTTCTAACTGAGTCTGCATAGAAGGACTCATGTTAGAACTCAGACTGTCAGTGTTTCACAGCTTCAAACAGCTGTGAAACACTGATATTTCATCTGTCAAGAACGCTTGACAGATGAAATTTCAGTCTGTGACGTCACCTGTTGCCGGGTGGCCATTAATTGGCCTGCTGAGCCCGCTGGGCGGGCTCAACAAGGTCAATCAAGGAAAATCGCGCGGATTGGCCGGACGTCGAAGTAGGCGGGACTAAAACCCGAAAGTTGTAGTCCCGCCTTCTTCCCGACAGCTTCAGGAAAATCGACCCCCTCAAGTCTCTTCGCCGGGAGCAAGCGGAAGCCAAGCACAAACAACGGAAGGAGCGCACGTCAACCCAAGCACCCCACCCACCCGCCCCTTCAACCACCGCCTCCCCTACCTGTGACAGAGACTATAGGTCCCGCATTGGACTCATCAGTCACCTGCGAACTCATTTTTAATGTGGAAGCAAGTCATCCTCGATTCCGAGGGACTGCCTAAGAAGAGGATTTAAATAGCACCTTTCAGCAATGGCTGTAACGGTGGGATGGGATGTTCTGATCTACAAATTTTGGCAGAAATTTAAAGGAAGAGCTCAGGTATCATATCCGCTAGCTTCGAATGATGCCTCTGCAGTAAACTCATGAAAAACATTTAAGCCACCATTTCTTCACTCAGAACCAAATAGCTTTGCACAAATATCATGTCATTTTCCAAGATGACGAGGCCACGTTGCTGCAGAACAACTGACATTAATGCACAAATTGTAAGATTAAGCAAAATAGTCAAATGAAGGGTGCTCAGAAGGAACCCAGTTACCAAATTATACTCTTAGAATTCCATGTACTGTACTGAGCCATGTACTAGGTGTTTAATCCTCTCCTTGACTTACACCAGTTACTTTGAACAAGGTGTTTTCAGTGTGGAAATCTCATCTCTGCGATGATGTGTGACTAAAGAATTCAGGAGACAGCTGCATTTTACAAAGACTTCAACACTTCGTTGTAATAGTCCAATACCAGATAAGAGTAAAGCGCTTTTTTTTAGCAACTTCCCTTTCAGGGTGACTTAGACCGCGGCATGATTCTGTAAAATGACTATTCGCTCATTTCATGTCATCCCAGCAAGTGAGAACGGCCTCTGAGAGACAAAGGAGAAGGAATAATAAAGGTGGTAGGGTCATAAATAGAATGTGACTCTCTTTGTGACATCCTCACTGTTCCTTTCCTGCTAGTCTCAAGAGACCAACTTAACGTCATGCTACGGAATGGAATTAATTCACAGCTCCCAGCAGTGTAAAATGTAACTTTTACAAGCAGTTACTATACCTGCTCGTGTATAGTGCGATTTTACAGTATTTACTTAGAACAGATTTGAGTTTTTTTTAATTTAGTTGATGTTGGCACAGATATTGGGACCCAGAAGAGTCATTCTGGACTTTAACCAGTTATTAGAGTTCAGGTAAATCCAGACTTTAAAGGGCCCTTTGATTATGAATGGCCTTAGAATTGTAGAGTGAGAAGCTCAAATTATCAAACCCAAATGTCAAAATCTTGTCATAGCGTGAATCTGGTCGGGGAATTGGGTGAATTGGGCAGCACGGTGGCATAGTGGTTAGCACTGTTGCCTCACAGCGCCAGGGACCCGGGTTCAAATCTGGCCTCGGGTGACTGTCTGTGTGGAGTTTGCACATTCTCCCTGTGTTTGCGTGGGTTTTCTCCGGGTGCTCCGGTTTCCTCCCACAGTCCAAAGATGTGCGGGTTAGGTTGATTGGCCATGATAAAAATTGACCCTTAGTGTTAGGGGGGATTAAATACGTGGGGTTACAGGGTTACGGGGATAGGGCTTGGGTGGGATGGCTGTCAGTGTAGGGACTGGGTGCTAGGGTTTGGATGATCAGCCATGATCTCGTTGAATGGCGAAGCAGGCTCGAAGGGCCGAATGGCCTACTCCTGCTCCTATCTTCTATGTTTCTATGAATACCTGACAGGGACTGTTGAAGTTGTTAGATGCAAGCCTACATCTAGATTGCCTGAAGAAACCGTGAAAAACAGAGGCATATTCACCAGACCAACATAAAGAAAGGAAACAGACTCACAGGCCCATACTGAAAAACAGGCGTACAACATACTTGACCAGCATTAATGAAAGTAAACCATCAGAACATACCTTTGCAGGAGCTGCTTTAAGTCCATTTTGCAGATACATACTTTGACACAAACTTTATGCTTGCTAAACAAGATCACTTTTCACATGTGTACAGGGTGGAATATTATTTTTGTGCTGGCATGTTACCAGTTAACTGTGAGATTGTGTTTACAATTCCCTTCTCCCTGTCAGTAATGCCACTTAATCATTACCTCAATCGGAACCAAGTTAGCACTGCCCAAACTCATGTCACTTAGGACTCTTTCCTGCAGGGACAGAGAAAGGAACTCTCATCCTGTCTGTCCAAACAAGGCTTGAACACTGGTGCCAGAGATGAGTTCTTAGTTTTCTTAGTCAGTCTATGTGAATGAAAATGAAATGTTTTCCTATTTCAGTGTCAGCAGCAAGCAGTCCTAGGTCAGGTTTCACGCAGATTAGATGTTCCCCCGCACACTGCTCTAAAAGCTAAATTTTACCCCCAACCTCAAAAAAGGGCAACCTTTACAGCACCAGTGTGACATGTTCCATTCCCCCGTACTAGTCACCCTTACGCTCACTAGGAACTGGGTTCAGAAGGCCCAAACTCCTTTTATGTAGCTACGGACTGTATTAAAGTCAAGTCCCAGATAATATGCTAATTTACTGAGCTACCCAGGCCTGAGTTTAAAAAACTTCAGTGGGATTACTGTGGCAACACTTCGATACTTGATGAAAAATATACTAGTTTTATCAGTCAAAAATGCCAATAACTTTCCTTTTTATCTGTTATTAGAAAGGCTGATCTGGGCTAAAGTGCCACCAGTCCTGCTTAACTGAGAGTGTGTGAGATTCAGTCAGAAACCTGGAGCACAAGTTGCTGTCATTTTTATTACAGGCCCGAGGAGCCTTCCGTAATAGAATCTCCTCGCAGCTCAGCTAATTATTGCTCGGCTTCCATCAAATATATTTCCTGGCAACAGCAGCAGCTGCTACTGCTGATTTGGGTGAACATTTAACACGCGGTTAATTCTTTACAGTTTCCATGCATTTTGGTTTCTATTAAAGGATTGGACCTCTGAGGGAAAACTGCACCAGCGAGAGAGAGAGACGTGTGATGCCAGTCTCTAGCACTCCCTGCTGCCTCACAGCGTGCCTGTGCTGAGAGAGGCTCTGTCACACAATCGCTTAAAAAAGAATGAATGGTGGTGTTTTAAAAAAAAATAGTTTTGCAAGTGCCATTGAAGTAATGTCATTGCAATTTCCATATAGATGAATTACTTTTTTATAAGCGTATTCATTATATTTTCTCGGTCCCATTTTGCTGTTTCACCTCAGTGGAAATAAAATTCATGGGGGCGGGGGGTGGATGTATTATAAGTGTGGCAACTTATAAATGTGTTTTTCTATAAAAGGTGCATTTGCGATTATGCGACACTGAATGGAGATCATATCTTTCCTCTATGTTACACCCTTGTGAATACATCAACCGTGACAGAAAATCAGTGCCCAGCAACTATTACAGCTTGGAATGAAACGTGTCAACAGCTCACAGGATACATTATGAATCATGGGAGCAATTGGCAATCAAACAGATCACAGGACCGCTGGCTGCAGCTTCCCTGGGTGTCATGGACTGTACGTCTGATTGGAATCTCTCACTAGGTTTGGTGGATTAACAGTTTTCTATCACTCTTACAATAGCCAGAATAATTCCTTTGCGGGTGGACATTTTACACTTGGAAAGAGAACCCAGCAGTGCATTGCCATCATTGCAATATCTGCGATATATGTCATTTTCTTCAGCTTCTGTTAAGGCTGAACTTAGGGGAAATTGGGAGGCTTGGACGATGACATTACGTGCAAGGTATTTCTCGATTTAATTTAAAAAAACATGATGTCTCCTAGCTGTATGGAGATGACCTTATTGCTCTTCTGTACGTTGGTACTTGTGGAGATCTAACATTTCAGGTTTCTGCTCCCCTCCCAAGGCACTTAAAGTGACAAGGGGAAGCCTGTTTGCCTCTCCGAAGATCGCCACTGCTTTTAATGGCACTTGGTATTGCAAACTCTGGATCAGCCACCAGGCAACTCCACGAGATGTGTGGGCCACCTTTGTAACCCGTGTCACCCGCGCAGATGGGGAGCAGAATCCAAAATTGCCATGGTCCTGGGCTGAAAATACAACGTTGTACACAAATGGGATTGACCTGCACTATAAAAAATGATATATACCATTTCAATAAATATTTGTGTTGTTTCTGGTCAGGTTTTTCTCACAGTATACTGTGATTGTCCAGTTACAGATTAAATCAAGTCATCAACCATAACAATTTCATTCTTATCACTCATTCCACTGGTTCAATTTGCTTTCAGACCCTGAATATAACTAATTTAATTTTTCAGAATGAGACCTTAGGGTGAATTTCTACAGTGGTTCTCTCACTTGTCTATTATTAACTTCAACGGAAGAGCTGCAGAAATCCCAGAAACACATAAGCACCACTTGCACTGTTTGTCAGGGATTCCGCAGCTCTTCCGCTGGACTTGCATAAGATTGTAAATCCACCCCTTTATAATTACATATAAAATCTGATAAATTTTATATGTTGCCTATACTCACACATCTTTTATTTGTATCAGTTACTGATACAAAAGTCTATAGATTTGTGACTAAAGCAGCAATAACTTCCCAATTAATGTACTTTTAAAATTATGTTCTTGATCGTATTTGTAGATGGCGTCATATTACTTAATGATAATATTATTTAAATATTTCTTTGTCACTCATATAAAACTTTTATTATATTATTGTAGAGTAAAGATTCAACACTCACTATGTTAGATTAAACTTCAGATGTAATGTGGCCATGGGTCCTTTCAGGATCCCGGCTGAAAACGCGTCATAAATGACGTCACCAGACCGGCACCATTTAATTGGGCCAGGTAACGCGCTGGGTGGGCTTAATAGTCCCCATTAAGGTAAGTTCATTTTCTGAAGCGGGATGGAGCCAGCAGCGGGGTCGCGACCTGCCACGGACACCGGCTGCACCCCCCAGGTCGGAAAAATTCCGGCCTAGTTGTTAATGCCTCCCAGAGAGATCATTCTGAAGTGGTGGGAGATGTTATAGTGGCGATTGAGGTTTGGTTTATGCTGCATTGGTGACACAGAGTAAAAGGAGCTTTACTCTCCAGTTAATTATGTTATTCCTGATCTGGCAGTAGTAAGTGTTGATACTGGGCACCCAAAATGGAAAAATGCTGACATCCCTTATCTTAATGAGCACAATATACCCAATAATATATAAATTTAGTAAAAACAAAAGGTATTGTTTGCACATGTAAGAGCAGAAATTCCAATCACCAAATTTTGCAATCAGAGGCGAAGACTTGTATAACCTTCCTGTTAATCTGTTTAAAATAATCTGTAAAAATATCACAGAGGAATGTAGTGGAAGCGAGTTAAGTGTCTGTATGTGAAATTTTACCTGATAATGTTTCCATGGGGGAATGGAGCTTGTGAGAGACAAATAAAAATGATCCCATTAACCTATTTCATGTCAACTATTCCTTACCTTTGCTGGACAGGGAGAGCTAAAGAACTGGACACATCCACTGCTAAGAGATTCTCCATCGTAATCCCCATAGTGATTCAATCTGTAACCAGAATTATACTGGAAAGCAATAGTCACTCAGCAGTGAACTTTAGGAGCTGGCAGTAATGAAGCCCCAGAGATTGCTCTGGACCCATGCATGGGAAGGACAACTCATTGATTGGCCTGCAGTACACAGTCAGAAGGAAGATGCTGTCTGGGTGTAGCAAGCAGCCTCAATTCGGGTGATGTGGTATAATGCTCTATTACATAGACTCACTTGGGGTCATTTTGACTCTGGCCGGTAGTGTAAAGCGGGCGCTATGGAAATGAAAATCGCGAGAGATGTATAACAAGCAGCTGATCCGTTTTACACTATCACCCAAAGTCAAAATTATCCCCATGGAATCAAGAAAATCTCCTGAATGTACAGAACCTCTTTGTGGAATATTGTGCCAGAATGACCAAGCGAGGAATGTTCTTCTCAGAACATTTGCTTGGCTAAGGGGAAAGAGCGGGAGAGTGGGACTAATTAGAGAGCTCTTTCAAAGAGCCGGCACAGGCATGATGGGCCGAATGGCCTCCTTCTGTGCTGTATGATACTAAGATAAGCTCACGGTATCTTGGTTTACTCTTTTTCTTCACTCAGACCATACAGACTTGGGGGGAAAAATTCAGTCGCGCCCCCTTTGGGGCGCTAACTTTGCCAGGAAAGTTAGCGCCCCCCGAGCCGTAAATTGAGTGGTAGCGGCCCAAGCACGAGGCGGGGTGCTACTGGAAGCGCTCCGCCATCTTCCTGGGGCGCGACCATTCAATATTGCAGCACTACATGCAACAGCATCACGTGCGTCGGCACCTAGCACCGCGTCATTGCAGGCCCCCCTCCCCTGATTAAAGGGGAGGGGCCTAGCACTGCCCTGCTGGACCACCGGGGAGTGGGGTGCTGGGAAAACAACCCGGCACTCAAGAGGCGCGCCGGGCTGCCCGATCGCGGCCGGCACCCTGCAGGAGGAGGCGAAAAGGGGGCAGGTGCTGGCAGGCGGTCCAAAAAAAAAGGGCCGCCCAGCACCTGCCCTTTAACTTGCACCGCCGTGGCCGCATATAATCCGGCGGTTGGTCAGGGTGCGGAACTGAAGTTTGCGGCTGGCCCGCGAGCGGGGAGTTGCGCACGGTGATGATGTAATCGCCAGAGGCGCAACGCCGTGGGGCGCTACAGGCTACCACCGCCCCTAACCTCCCGCTGAATTTCGCAGGAGGCGTTAGCGGCACCGCGCTCAGGTGCCAGGGTCTTTGAGCCCCATTAGCGCCCCCCCCCCGGGGCGTTAACGGGAGGCACGAAGCCACCCACTTTTTCCCCCCTTGATTTCTACACTCTCTGTCTAACTGATAAATAACCTACCATTCATTCTAACACACTGGACCTGAATTTATTTCAATTTTGTTCACATCTTAACGCTTGAACAGGCCTGCTCCATAGTCCTTGCATATTTATGTGTGTTTTATTGTAATGTTTTTCTGAAAAATAAAGCATTTCAAGTAAGTAAGGAATTTTAAGTGATTGAGGTGGCAGGTTGCTGTCACTGGACAGACAGTGCTATCACATAAATCCTCAATTTCTCCTAATGTAGGATATTAGAGATCACAAGCTCTGATATTAAATAGAGGACATCTTGCTGAAGACGCTGAGTTATGGCATTTATTTCATAAGTATGAAAGACTCGTAGCTCATGGGAGCTGCAAGCACAAATGAGTTATGATGGTCTTTCACATGAATAAAAGAACGTCTGGAACTCAGGGTCCCTGATGAGATGGACTGTTTATATTACAGGCACAAGAAAGGCCTTTCACAAGCATTAAGCACATCTTTACTTTCACATCCTATTCTCCAGCCAAGAGGATGAGTAAATGACCTGCTGTGAGTGCTCCAGATAACTGTCCCCAGCTCCCTATAGATGTCACCCTTTAATCCGATTTTACATGGAGCACAAGCGACCAAGGATAACTCAACCTATGCTGGAGGAATCACCAAGCTTTCTCTCAGCAGCTCTACTAATGAATTGACTTAGATCAAGAGGTTGATAGATAAAGAATTCTGGGCATCAACCTGCATCCCACCATGGATTACCACACGGCTTTGTGTCAGCTTGGCTCTGTTGGTAGGACTCTTGTCTCGAAGGTCAGGCTGTAGAATCTAGCTGCCAGCCAAGGAATTGAGCACATAATCTGTACTGACTCTCCTGTGCTGTACTGAGTGAGTGCTGCATTGCAGGCGATGGGTTCTTCAGATGAGATGTTCAACTGAGGACCCAAGTAAATGCTAAAGATTCCATGGCAATATTTAATGCAGAGCAGGAAGTTCTCCCAATGTCCGGACTAACATTTTTCTGTCAACCAACCCCATCAAAAGCAGATTAGCTTGGTTGGTTAAGTGAAGAATTTTAATCATTCAGCTCATTGCTGTTTGTGGAATCTTGTGCACAAAAGGGCTGCCATGTTTACCTACATAATAAAAGTGACTGAGATAGATTTTTTGGGGGTAAGGGTATCAAGAGATAAGAACATAATAAGAACATAAGAAGTAGGAGCAGGAGTAGGCCATACGGCCCCTTGGGCCTGCTCTGCCATTCAATAGGATCATGGCTGATCCGAACCTAGACTCACATCCACTTCCCTGCCCACTCCCTGTAAGCCCTAATTCCCTTATCAGCTAGGAAAATGTCTATCTCCGTTTTAAATTTATTTAATGTCGCAGCTTCCACAGCTCTCTGAAGTAGCAAATTCCATAGATTTACGACCCTCTGACTGAAGAAGTTTCTCCTCATCTCAGTTTTGAAAGGGCAGCGCCTTATTCTAAGATTATGCCCCCTAGTTCTAGTCTCACCCATCAGTGGAAACATCCTCCCCGCATCCACCCGATCAAGCCCCCTCACAATCTTATATGTTTCGATAAGATCGCCTCTCATTCTTCTGAATTCCAATGAGTAGAGGCCCAACCTACTCAACCTTTCCTCATAAGTCAACCCCCTCATCTCCGGAATCAACCGAGTGAACCTTCTCTGAACTGCCTCGAGAGCAAGTATATCTTATCTTAAATATGGAAACCAAAATTGTACGCAGTATTCCAGGTGTGGCCTCACCAGTACCCTGTATAACTGAAGCAAGACTTCCCTGCTTTTATACTCCATCCCCCTTGCAATAAAAGCCAAGATTCCATTGGCCTTCCTGATCACCTGCTGTACCTGCATACTAACCTTCTGTGTTTTATGCACCAGGACCCCCAGATCCCTTTGTACTGTAGCACTTTGCAGTTTCACTCCATTTAGATAATAACTTGCTCTTTGATTTTTTTTCTGCCAAAGTGCATAACCTCACACTTTCCAACATTATATTCCATCTGCCAAATTTCTGCCCACTCACTTAGCCTGTCTATGTCCTTTTGCAGGTTTTTTATGTCCTCCTCACTCACTGCTTTCCCTCCCATCTTTGTATCATCGGCAAACTTGGATATGTTGCACTTGGTCCCTTCCTCCAAATCGTTAATATAGATTGTAAAGAGTTGGGGTCCCAGCACTGACCCCTGCGGAACACCACTAGTTACTGATTGCCAGCCCGAGAATGAACCATTTATCCCAACTCTCTGTTTTCTGTTAGATAGCCAATCTTCCACCCAAGCCAGCATATTACCCCCAATCCTGTGATTTTTTATCTTGTGCAGTAATCTTTTGTGTGGCACCTTGTCAAATGCCTTTTGGAAGTCCAAATACACTACATCCACTGGTTCCCCTTTATCCACCCTGTTTGTTACATCCTATGAAGATATGAAGCAATGGTGGGTAAATGGAGTTGAGGTGCAGAGCGCCATGTTCTAACTGACTGGCTGAGCAGGCTCGAGGGGCTGAATGGCCTCCTCCCATTCACATGTACCTAAAAGTAATCCATTGTCCGTGAAACGCTTTGGAATGTTCTGCAAATGCGAAAAGTGCCACCTAAATGTTAGTTCGCTCATTCTTTTACTAACCATTGAAAAACATTCTGTATATATTTACCAAAAAGCAAATTTGTTCTTTCTCTTTAATATGAAACTTGCACCATCTTGATGCTAACATACTCTAATCTCTAGTCCTAGACATTCCAAATTGGGATACTAGTGCGCAAGCATTAATGCAACTGTTGGAATCTCCCCGTGACATTATTTTAACAGTGGCACTAACCTATTTAAAAGTATTTTATTTATAATAACTGGGTGAACATCGGCATTTAAATGGCAGAGAGAGGAATGTTGGACTGTAATTTCAGAGCCTTTAAGATGTTTGATTTTGTGTGAAAAATAGTGCATCAAAGAGCACAACCAGTGCAAAAATAGTTGCTGGAAAGGGGAGCGAAAATGTGGTCTTTGTTCTTCAGACTTACTTCCTCATCCATGAATTATCAGCTCTGATTTTCACTCGAATAAAATATTGACCCAAAAGGCAGTAAAGTTACCAATCACGTCCACAGAATAGCAGCATTTATCCAGTGTCGCTGTTACTGCCTCTACCCCAAGGGAGGATTAATAGATTTAGTAATTAATTTCCAGCTAGTAATCACCAAAGGGCTAATTCTGCAATGCGGTAGCCCTATGCCTGACCCATGGTCCCTTCACTTGCAGCTTCCCTCCTGGGACTGCATTGATTGTGGGGGAAAAAACCCCAAATGACATGTTGTCGTTCTTACTCTGTCAGTTGGGTCCTGCCACGTTACTGTGCTGTCTGAGATGTAACAGTCCCAACAAGAATTGTCTGAGAAAATCTAGAAAATGAACGTGGGAATTTATTACATGCTACAAAAGTAGTGAAATTTTTTTTTTTATATGGTTGTCAGGTTACATTATTAAAGAAGACTTGCATTTCTATAGCGCCTTTCACGACCACCAGGCGTCCCAAAGCGCTTTACAGCCAATGAAGTACTTTTGAAGTGCAATCACTGTAGTAATGTGGGAAACGCGGCAGCCAATGTGTGCACAGCAAGCTCCCACAAACAGCAATGTGTTAATAACCAGGTAATCTGATTTTTAGTGATGTTGATTGAGGGATAAAAGTGTGGACAGGACACCGGGGATAACTCCCCCTGCTCTTCTTCGAAATAGTGTCATGGGATCTTTTACGTCCACCTGAGAGAGCAGACGGGGCCTCGGTTTAAAGTCTCATCCGACAGACGTGCGGCACTCCCTCAGCACTGCACTGGGACTGTCAGCCTAGCTTTATGTGCTCAAGTCCCTGGAGTGGGACTATGAACCCACAACCTTCTGACTCAGAGGCGAGTGTGCTACCAACTGAACCACAGCTGACACTCAAAAGCACAAGGTAGGTTCAATGGAAAATACCTTTTAGTCCAATTAATATCATCCATCTACAATACCCACCTAACCTTCCCATCACAGAAACCTCCTTAAATTAGTTCAGTCCTGGCCTCAACCACCGTCTCTTTGAACCATTCTAGCTGTTGATCACCTTCTGCATAAAGAATTCAACCAAGAACTGTTTGCAGTTACAGAAATGAATGCTTGTAAACTTAGTTTCCCAGGTAACTTGTAGTTAAATGTTGATACACTTTTAGATAAATGCTTTCCAATTTCATCTTGTCTGTATTACACAATTATACTTTGTCTCAATAATCTGCCCGTACCTCAACGCCATTTGCATACCTTAGTTCCCTATCTCTTGATACCCTTACCTAACAAAAATCTATCGACCCAAGTCTTGAAAATTACAATTGACACAGCATCTACCGTCGATTGGGGACTGCTTTCCAGATTTCCACTACCCTTTGCAGGAACAATTGCTTCTGATTTCACTCCTGAAAGGCCCAGTTCTAATTATTAAGATTACATCCTGTTGTTCTGGATACCCCACCGGAGGAATTTGTTTCTCTGTATCTACCCTATTGAATCCCTTTGTCATTTACACACCTCGATTAGACCACCCCTCAACCTTCTAAACTCAAGGGAATACAAGCCAGATTTATGCAGCCTGTCCTCATAATTTAACCCTTTAAGCCCCAGTAACGTACTGATGAATCTGCACTGTATTTCTTCCCAGGCTAATATAGCCACCCTGAGGTGTGGCGCCCAAACCTGAACGCAGTACTCCAGGTGCAGTCTGACCAAGGCTCTGTACAACTGAGGCATCCCTTTCTCCCCTTTGCATTCCAACCCCCTTAGCCTTTCTGATTACGTTTTGTACCTGTGCACAAGATTTTATTGATTTGTGTACATGAACATCTAAATCCCTTTGTTCCTAGTCTCTCAACATTGAGAAAATATTCTGATTTGTCTTAATCAGATCCAAAATGAACGACCTCATAATTTCCCCACATTTAAATCCATCTGCCCTTCCCTAGCCACTGACTCCATCCCTCTGTCTGTCTGAGGTTGAACCACACTGTTCGCAACCTTGGTGTCATATTTGACCCTGAAATGAGCTGCCGACCACATATCCGCAGCATAACAAAGACCGCCTTCTTCCACCTCCGGAACATCGCCCATCTCCGCCCTTGCCTCAGCTCATCCGCTGCTTGAAACCCTGATCCAAGCCTTTCTTACCTCGAGACTTGACTATTCCAATGCACTCCTGGCTGGCCTCCCACATTTCACCCTATGTAAACTTGAGGTCATCCAAAACTCGACTGCCCGTGTCCTAACTCGCACCAAGTCCCGTTCGCCCATCACCCCTGTGCTCGCTGGCCTACATTGGCTCCCGGTTAAGCAGCACCTCAATGTCAAATCCCTCCATGGTCTCGCCCTCCCCTATCTCTGTAATCTCCTCCAGCCCCACAACCCCCCCGAGATATCTGCGCTCCTCTAATTCTGCCCTCCTGAGCATCCCTGATTATAATCGCTCCACCATTGGCGGCTGTGCCTTCTGTTGCCTAGGCCCTAACCTCTGGAATTCCCTGCCTAAACCTCTCCGCCTCACTACCTCTCTTTCCTCCTTTAAAACGCTCCTTAAAACCTACCTCTTTGACCAAGCTTTTGGTCACCTGCCATAATTTATCCTTATGTGGCTCGGTGTCAAATTTTTTATCTTAAACTACTCCTGTGCAGCGCCTTGTGATGTTTTACTACGTTACAGGTGCTATATAAATACAAGTTGTTGTTGTTGTTGCCATAATTTTGCCCATTCACTTAGCGGATGTGCCTTTGTACCTTGGTGCTGCAACCCACATAACTTAATATGCTTCCTAACTTAAGTGTCATCTGCAAACTTGGATAAGCAACTCTCCATTCCTTCATCCAAGTCATTAATATATATGCTAAAAAGCCGAGGGCCCAGTACAGATCCCTCGGGAACGCCACTTGTCGCACCTCGCTAATCAGTGAACGAATCCTTCACCCTCCGCTCTGCCTTCCACCTCTCAATCAATTACTGGCCCATGGCACAAGCTTTGTTTGCTTATTAAAAAAAACTACAGCGACATAGTTCAAAAGTAAGTTATTAGCTACAAAGCACTTTGGGACATGCTGAAGATTTGAAAGGCATTATATAAATACAAGTCATCCTTCCTGCAAATACTTATTTCCCCCAATAGAAAGAAATCCACAAGTAGCAAATCGAACTAAACTCTCTGTTGCTCTTTTCCCCAAATATATCGACTTTTTCCTGGTTACTTTAATACTCATTGGTACTGTAATGCTGGTTTCTTTCATTTTTGGTACTTTAAACTATTTTACGTTTCAAAATGTTTAAATTTCTTAAAAAGTTAACAAAATAACTGAAACATTGTCTGAAATAGGAATGTCCCCTGACATTATGTAGAACATTTATGATAAGTATTTAATTCACCTAATTAGATTATTCTTGTGTATGCTCATAAGAATTGATTATGATGGGAAATGGAGCAGTTGGCACTTATAGCAATTAGAAGTGTGTGTTAAACTGGGTCAGCTAGTCAACCATTAATCAACTGAACAGGTTGCTGTAATCTGTTTTTCATGCTATTGCAAAATGATGTAAATTCTGTCATTTGCATCAATCACACGTCTGCGGTCAAGTGACAAATGATAAAATCTCATTAAGGGTTTGTGTTATTATACAGACTAAGGCAGCTTTAAATGCCACTTAACAGATTACCTTTCAAAGGAATGTCAGGACTAAATAAAATAATAGGGGAGCTGAAAATGCACTTTTTAAAATATTCATTCTTGGGACATAAGCGTCGCTGGTATTTATTGCCCATCCCGAGTTGCCCTTGAGAAGGCAGTAGTGAGCCTTCTTCTTGAACCGCTGCAGACCGTGTGGTGCAGGTGTTCTCATGATGCTGTTAGATAGGGAGTTCCAGTATTTTGACCCAGTGACCATGAAGGATATATGTCTTTTTTTTTCCAAAATATATACTTTATTCATAAAATTTTTTGTTCAAGTACATGAAAATACAGTTCACATCTGGTACAATACAAATTAACTGCAGTACATGGCACTCAATTTACAAATTACAATACATTTATCATTTCATATATCAATTATGTCCAAGTCAGGGTGGTGTGTGACTTAGAAGGGAACTTGGAGGTGATGGTGTTCTCATGCATCTGCTGCCCTTGACCTTCTAGGTGATGGCAATCGCAGATTTGGAAAGTGCTGCCAAAGAAACCTTGGTGACTTGCTGCAGTGCATCTTGTAAATAGTACACACTGGGTGTAGTATTTTATCTTCAAATGGTTTCAGAAATAATTTTTTATTGTACATGCATATGAGACTGGCGTGTACCTTACTTACTTAGCATTGGATGCACTTTTGAATCTGAAAAGTCAAGTGACAATCCTTCCCTGGTTTTGCTATTTGTTTGTTTTCCTCCTGTTTTCAATGTATTTGTCCTTCAGGTGAGACATTGAACCAAGGTTCTCTCTGCCTGCTCCAGTAGATGTTATAGATTCCCCAGCACTTATTGAAGAAGCGTAGGTAGTTCTTCTGGTCTCCTGGCCAACACTTTACTCCTTCAACAAATACCACCCAAAAGAACTGGCTGACTGCAGTATTGTGTTGAGGGGCGGCCATCACTTGTGCAGGCATGTCACTGTTGCCGGGTACTTCCTCAACACATCCACCAAGCTATGTGAGATTAGAACTTCGGCCAGTTATGAGGTCTGTGAAGCCCTGTCACAAGGTTATCTCAATATGATCTGCTAGCATGTCAAACCGACCAAGATAGCATATTTAATATTATATAGGAACACAGGAATGTGTAGGACTGGAAAAGACTATGCAGTCCACTTGGCCACTCCCAAAAGATTGGAACTATTCCCACTAAACTCCTCACCAACCCAACTTCTTTTCCTGGCACCCATGCTAGCTGATATTGTAAATGGTTCCCTTTGCTTTGGTACTGTCCCCTTCCTTTCAAAACTGCCGTCATCACCCCCCTCCTCAATAAAGAAACAACCCTTGACCCCTCTGTTCTTCATAACTGCCACCCCATTTCTAACCTCCCTTTCATAAGAACATCAGAAATAGGAGCAGGAGTCGACCATTCGGCCCTTCGAGCCTGCTCCGCCATTCAATGAGATCATGGCTGATCTTCTACCTCATCTCCACTTTCCCGTCCGATCCCCATATCCCTTGATTCCCTTAATATTCAAAAATCTAGCGACCTCGGTCTTGAACATACTCAACGACTGAGCCTCCACAGCCCTCTGGGGTAGAGAATTCCACAGATTCACCACCCTCTGAGTGAAGAAATTTCTCCTTATCTCAGTCCTAAATGGCCGACCCCTTATTCTGAGACTGTGATCCCTGGTTCTAGACTCCCCAGCCAGGGGAAACATCCTCCCTACATCTACCCTGTCAAGCCCTTTCATCTTCAAGGTCCTTGAATATGTTGGCACCTCCCAGATCAGTGCTTATCTCTCCTGCAACCTGCTATTTAAATCCGTTCAATCAAGTTTCAGTCCCTCCAACACCAAAATGGCCCTAACTAAAATTACGGATTAGTTTCTCTGTGACTGTGACCGTGGTGCATTATCCCTCCTCACCCTCCCCAATCTCTCTGCAATCTTCAACACAATAGATCACACCATCCTGCTCCAATGTCTCTCCTTTATTGTCCAGCTCAGTGGGACTGCCCTTGCTTGGTTCCACTCTTACCTAATTGATGGTAGCTAAGAATCTCTAGCAATGGCTTCTCTTCCCACCACCACGCTGTCACCTCAGGAGGCCCCAACAATCCACCTTTGCCTCTCTCCTTCATGTACATACTACTCCTTTGTGACATGATCTGCAGACATGGAGTCAATTTCCACATTTAGCCAGCTCTACATGTCCACCTGCTCAGTCCCAACAGCCTGCTTGTGCAATGTCTAGTCGGACGAACTGTAGTATTCTCCAGCTAAACATTGGAACAATCAACGGCCTCATCTACAACCCCCGCCACAAACTCCATACCCTCCCCACAGACTACATCCCCATCACTCTCCACTGCCTCAGTCTGAACCAGACGGTTCACAACCTTGGCATCACACTCAACTATGAGTTTCTGAGCCCAGAACCTCTTCTTCACAAACACCGCCTACTTTTGCTGAATTTTTTGCCTACACCAACACGGCTCGTAATGAGCATGTGCTTCCTGCCTGCCATATTGGAGGCTTAAGCGACCATCCAGAGCATGAAAAAGGGGTGCTGCGCAGTCAAATTTCTCGGCCAATTACTCCAATGCTCTCCTGGCCATCTCCCATCCTCCACCATCCATAAAATTTAGCTTATACAAAACTTTGCTTCGCATGTCCTATCCTGCAGCAAGTCCCACTCGCCCATCATCCCTGTCCTCGCTGACTTCCATTAGCTCCTGGTCCTCTCTTTTTACTGTAACCTGCTCCAGTGCTACAGTTTTGTTCCCTTTTGAGTTGTGCAATATGTTCAGGACTTCCCGGTGCTGGATACATGGTTCATATGTTCTGTTAGGTTCGCCACACACCTAACCTCCATGCTTTGTTGGGGGAGAAGGTTGTCTTTCGCACCAGAAAGGTCTTGCCATTTCTCCATTGCATACTCCACTGGGACAGTCTGTCAAGAGAACTTTACCACCTTGCCTCTCGATCATTTCAGAAAAGTATTCCAGACAGCACAGCTGGATCACAAACCCTCCATTATTAATATTGGTATTATAAGTGACTCATCCCGTGCTTGAGGAGTGTTAATGGATCTCTATCACAAGCACTTCATAGTTTTTGTTGTAGCTCCCACTAACAATATTGTGTCGCACTTTTAGAAAAATTACTGGCCGGAATTGCCCGGGGGGTCAGCGGGCGGCATTGGTGGTGGGTCAGTGGGAAATTTGATTTTTTTGACAGCGGGTCGGAACCCTGCTGTCAACCCGCTGCAACGCGCCTTTCCCAATGTTGGGTCTGTCAATGCTGAGCAGACCCGACAGGCAGCGGCGGGCGACCCAATTAAACTCATTAGCATCTAGTTGACAGATCGCCAGCAGGCTTTTTTAACTTACCGTTTCACTTTAACTTCATGGTCACGGGAACCACGCTGTTCAGGGACCACAGCTGCCAACCTGAGGCGGGAGTTCAGTGGCCATTGCTCCAGCTGATTTTTAAAAAGAAAATTCTACCAGACTTGATATTTGCTACTGCACTTTATGGCTAGTTTAACAATTTCTGTAAATTTAGCCAGTTTTTCATAAAATTGCTGTTTAAATCTTCACAGCGGTAGTTAAAGCTACAAACTACTTTGACTGTTCATGGCTGTATTGTGCGTATATACACACACAGTTTCAAGTGTTGATGCTGACTATCGGTGTCTTGCCATGGATCTAAAAACACACAAGAACCAACGGTCTTTGGTGCAGCGTATGTCCAAGCATAAACACATCTGAATAATGAGCTTTTTTAATGGTGGTTTTATTTCTGGAGTTGGCTACACATCTCAATATCTTCGAACATATTCACACAAAAGGTTGATGTGCTTTGCTGCATGCTTGGATTTATTTGTTAATAATTTGTTGAAGAATCAAGTTCTTTTTTCAATTTCCTTTGCTCCTATTGTTGGATAGGGTCAGGTTCAGTGCTGTTGATGAAAGTATTGATGTTGATGTTGATATTGGATCACAGTTCCTGGATTCAATAAATGAGACACGTGGAACTTTGGATTATTTTTTTTTGTTTCTCAGGATTGCAGCTATCAGACTTGTATGTGTGCATGTAAATTATGGATGTGGGGTTCACTAAAGATTGAAGGTTGTTTATTTATAGAATGGCTGGAGGGAGTAGCACGATATCAGTGTTATAACCTGGGTGCAGTCCTGCACCTCTGTGCAGTGATTGTCAGTGTTTGCTGCACTTCAATGCGGTAGCACAGTGACAGCACAAATGTCAAAACAAAGCTGGCCCTGGTCCCTTTAAGGAATGACATCACTAGATCCGGTTCCTCTAATTGGCTCGGGAAACACGGTGGGTGGGCTTAACAAGCCCTATCAATGGAAAGTCATTTCACAGCGTGGGATGGAGCCAGCAGCGGGGTCGGGAACCGCCACCAACATCGCCTGCCACGGACCCACCAAGGTGATAAAATCCAGCCCACTGTATCTAACAACCTTGATAGCAGTTTGTAAAAAATTTTTTTTAAAGGGTTATTAAATTTTCTTAGACAAAAGATGAGAATGCACCCTCAAAAATATGACTTTATGTCACGGATTGTAAGTCCATGGGAGTTGACCCTTCAATCCATCGAACATTCTACACTGATACTTTAAGTTTTCAGCTAGATCATTATGTAGAGGCCAGAGCAGTGAGACCTAATTAGACAGAAAATTTCCACTGTCCCACAGAAATAAATAAAGTAGGAAAGACTGTATTTATATCATGCCTTTCATGGCCTCAGGACGTCCCAAAGCACTTTACAGCCAATGAAGTACTTTTGAAGTGTAGTCACTGTTGTAATGTAGGAAAAAAAACAGAAAGGACATTTTTTTTGGAGTTCTGAATGAGTCAGTGATGACATGTCGTTCCATGATAACTCACACAAAGGAGCGGTTTTGGGAAAGAAAGAATGGGGGAACCCACCAAAAGGATATTTTAAATAGAAACTCCTGTACATGCTAAACTGGACATTTTGATGGTCCCACTTCGCTCTCAAGTTAGTCAGCACTGACCCAAGCATTTCTGCTATACAAGCTTAGTTGTATTCTGGCTTTGTGGCCAAGTTGCATAGAACAAGATTATGCGTTTGTTTCACTTCTAATTAAAACCATTGGATGCCGTGGTATTTATGAGCTGAAAATAGGCAGAGGGTTATTGTGATAGTTTCTCCAGAGCGCACAGCATCCTGTTGCAATTTCCTATCTTTCCCCACTGGATCTCTTATTGTCAGCGCGGTGGCGTGATCCAATACCGAGAAGCTGCAGGCATATTTACATCTCTTTTAATAACAGGCAACCTGTCTGAACCTGTCACTGAAGAGGTACCATGGGGGTAAAAAGAAAGAGACAGAAAGCAAGACACAACTAGTTACACTGCAGGTAGTAACAGCTTGGCATGTCACATATTGCAATTAGAATCCTCATAATGGAAAGCAGAAATTGTGCATTTTACAGTTGCTTAATTAGTCTGGACATAGTTCAGTGTTTGTTTTCAGCATTGTAATGCTTTTTTCTGTTTAGGTCTTCAGATCCAAGCAATTTCATTTTACAAAAGCCTTTGAAAAATGGATCAGAAGACGTCAAAAAATAGCAATATCATATATAAATTTGTGTTTTAAAACCCTAATGCATTTTGCAGGATTTTCTTTTTGAAAAGGTACAAGAAACCTGCAGAGGCATTGTAGTCCCCATCGGTTTTGTATTGTGTCTAATGCTGGACTCACGCTGAGTCCCCAGTGTGTTAGTTCAGACTCAGTATATGAGTCCACATGGGTGGGTTGAATGGAGTTTCCCATTTATGCTGTTGGCATGCTGTGAGGCAATTCAATGACGGCAAGCACTATTATAAATGTGCACAAATTGTATTGTGTATCTGTGTGTCCAAAACTCTCAACCGTCCCATTTGAAACACGATGTCCCGATATTAAACAGTGCCACTGCGAAAGGCAGCAGCAATGTGCAAGATTCTCAAGCTGGGAAAATCAGTTGATTTGTCAGTTCTGCAAAATCATGGTCTGGATTTTGGGATAGAAATAATGATGAGGCTATCAGCGCTCACCGTTATTAAAGTGTAAATCGGACAGCAACTTCCGGCGACTGCACATGTGCAGTTAAACGGGGAAATCAGGAACTAGCTGTCCGAGTTGCCCTGCTCCTCCAGGAGCGTCGCTATACTGGTATCTCGCCGAGGGACTCGGCATTAAAATAGATGGAACGGCGTGAAGTTGCGGTACTTACATGATAGATACCCACTAAACTCGCCAGAAAAAGCTAGGGCTTGTCCATTCCAGTGTAAGGGAATTTTAATGTGATATGTCTTAATTACTGCCAAATAACCTCTCTGGCACTGAAAATGAACTTTAACAAATGTGGAGTCTCATTCCTTGAGATTTTAATTATTGCTGGAGATTTTTTTTTAAATGTTTTAATTTACTTTTTCTTTCTGCCTTTTTTTTACTCTCTTAATCCCATCTTTCTTTCCCTCTCTTTATTTTGGTTTCTATACCTGATTTGACATTGAATTAACTGTTCTAACTGACACTTCCTAGTTCAGACTCTGCGCTGCTCAGTAACGTTTCTTCAATCTGATTAGTTAAGGAGATACACCGTTGCTTGTCCTGCTCACACAGGTCCCAAATCCCCTGTAGAGGGTGCTGCGCTGAAATGGCTCTCCAATCACAGCAAGTTCCAGTGCAAAAGCCCGTTGAGAGGCTGTGGGGAAGTGTAAGTGCAATGAACAGCTGGCGCCGTTTGTTCACCGCTAACTGCAAAATCCGGCCCACTGTGTTCCCATCACAAGCGCCAACCCAGATTCTACCCTATCAACATATTGCAGGTAGTATGGAGTGGATGCTGGGGCCAGTAAGGGGAAACATGTTGAATGACATGATGGGAAGAGGGATGTGACTATGAATCCAGTGAATGTCTAGATTGCTGTTCCTATTCTGAATTTGACCCATTATGAAACCTACCACTAAGGGAGGAGAAGTCAAGGCAACAAGGAGCACAGGAATCAATTCAATTCAATTCAATTCAATTTTATTTGCCATATGTAACCAGTACAAGTACAATTACAATGGAATGCTTACTCCCCGTAGGGACACGTCAGCTATTTTTACAGCGCCGTGTTCAGAAAGTCAATTCAATGGCTTTCAGTGGCAGTGGGAGCACGATGTCCCTCAGCCGCTCCGTCCTCCTCGTCACCGCGGCCTCCTCCTCACTGTTGCCGGCTCCACGTGTGGTGGCCTGCTTCTCCCGCTCACGATCTGACCTCTGGCCGCCATGCCCGGCTCCCCTCCTCCCAGTCGGACTGCGAGCTTCCCGCCATGGAGCTGCTGGCCGACGTGCTGCAGCGGGTCGTCGTGGCTGCTGCTCGTTGCGCTGCGCTACCTCCGCCTGACTCGCCGAACACATCGTCGGGATGTGAATGCTCCGGTCGCCGCAGCCTCAATGAAAGTGTTGTGTGAGCGCTTGGGTTCTGAAGAAACTGAGAACATACAACTTTACAGTGTGACTGTCTCTGCTTTATTGCTAATAATATGACAGCACATAGCCCAGTACTACTGGTTTATACACATCAGCCAAGAATAACCAAATAGCAGCATTGCATTTGTGACCACCTCCCTCTATTGGACACATATGTAATTACATATTGGCCCAGTAATTCCTGTCACAACGCGTGAGTACGGATGGGGTACTCACGCGTGTGCCAGGAGGAATTGTCGGTTTTCAGCATGCACAGCGCATGCGCTGAAAACCGGCATTTCCTGTCCTCTGACCCAAGGGGTTAAGAGGCTGAACGCATGCGCGGTATCGGGCAGCGCGTGCGACTTGGATTTCCTGTATTTTTACAGATTTGCGCATGTGTAAAGGCCTCCGGTTTTTACGCATTGAAAAACCACACGTAAGTACTTAGTTTTACAGGTAAGTGGTCTTTTAGTACAATTTAGAATTTGTTTTTCCACAGGTTTATTATTTTTAAAGAATCTACAGTAAGGTAAGTTTAGTTTTAGACCCTATTTTTTAAAAATTTATTTTTTTCAAAAATTTGATTAATTGTTTAAAATAATTTTTTTAAGTTATTCGTAGTTAATTTAATTATTGGGATGCTTTTAAAAATGTTATTTAAAGTTTAAGTAGTGTTTTGGGGTGCAGTACTTTTCATGAGTTTGACAGTCTTTACTATCAAACTTATGAATGAAGTTTCCCCTCCCCTGATTGGCTGAACAGTGCTCACCTGATCCCAGCCGGCACATCGCACTAACTACGCCGCTGGGTCAGGTTAGCACAGCGCGCCGACATCAGAACCTGGCCACTGACAGGAAATCCACTGCGGGCCAGATTTCAGATGTCGGCGCGCAGGGTGAGCGCACATCGGGGGCTTGCACACGCGGCAAGCCCCCGACAGGAATTACTGGGCCCTTATCACATTCCTTCAGTATAATGAATTCTTCAACATTACCACAAGTATGTGAAAGTGAATACCAGTTAGAACTATTATTCCAACTCATGATCCTCCGGATTACGGAATCCAATCATCCAACACAAAGTCACTCCCATATGATGTGGTTTGCCCATATCAAGCTCGACAGGGCCTCCTCTGCCCATATCAACCCACTACTCACAGGTTGTCCTGAAGGACAAAGATAACCTCAGGCTCCTTTGCTCTACTACCAATCACCTCCTTAAACTCCTCTCCCCTTCCCCTCACCTCTAAAAACAAGTGTGAGGAGCTCATGGATTGCTTCACCACCAAATTAGAGACCTTGCATTCAATTGCCTCGGCTGCTTCCCCCTTCCCTCCAAGCCAATTCTTCCCTCAGCCATCCTCCCACTCTAGCCCTGAACACTAATCTCCCTGTACTTTCTCCCCAATCTCCTTTTTTCCCTCTCCTGCTTCCTTGACCCCATTCCCACTAAACACCTGACCATCCAACTTCTGTTCTTGGATCTCCTGCGAGCTGATATCGGAAAAGGTACCCTCTTCTCAGACACTGTTGCCCTCGTGAAAAACTGCCATTATCATCCTCCAAAGCCCACTCTCGACCCACCTGTTCTCGCCCCATCGCAAACCTCACGTTTCGTTGCCTCCCATCTCTCCGCAACTTACTGTCTGAATCCCTCCAGTCATATTTTGGTCCCTTCCCTCACAGCCCCAAAGCCCCACTAACCAAAGTCATGAATGACATTTCTCTAACTGTGACTGTGGTGCATTATCTCTCCTTGTCCTCCCTACAATCTGGGACCACACCATCCTCCTCCAATGCTTCCCCTCAGTTGTCCAACTCTGTGGGACTGCTCTCACTTGATTCCACTCTCAACGACCTGATTGTAGTCAGAGCTTCTCTACATTGGCTTCTCTTCCCATCCCTACATTGTCACTTCAGGAGTTCCCCCAAAGATTCATCCTTGGCTTTGTGTTCATCTTCATCTAAATGTGTCTCCTGATGACATCATCCACAGACGTGGGGTCACCTTCCACAAGTATAATGATGGCAACCAGTTCTACAATTCCACCACCTCTTTTGATCCCTCAACTGCCTCAGTGTTGTCAGACTGCTTGTCCGATGAGATGAGCCACAACTTCCTCCGGCTAAACTTTGGGAAAGGCAAAAGCCACCAGCAGAAGCTCCTCCCACAAACTCCGTAGCCTCACCATCGACGCTATCCCTCACCCTGCCAACTGTCTCAGGCTGAGCCAGACTGTTCACAATCTCCTGTTTGACGCTGAGCTTCCAACCCCATATCCTCGCCATCATAAAGACCACCTACTGCACCTCCATATCAACGCTTGCATCCACCCTACCCTCAGCCCATCTGCTGCTGAACGTCTCATACATGCGTTTGTCACCTCCAGACTTGATTACTCCCATGCTCTTCCATCCACCACCCTCCATAAACTTCGGCTCACCCAAATCTCTGCTGCCCGTGTCCTATCCTGCACCAAGCATCAACCCCATCCCTGCTGACCTATATTGCCTCTCACTTCCCCAACATCTCAAATTTTAAATCCTTTCATGGCCTCGCCCCATCTTCTGTAAACTCCTCTAGCTCTATAATACACTCCCCAACCACCGAAATCTCCATTCCTCTGACTCCGACTTGCGGTGCATCCCTCCCCCAACCCTTTGTCCCACCATTGGAGGCCATGCCTTCAGCTCTCTAGTTTCCACTCTATGGAATTTCCTTCCTAAACCCCTCAGCTTCTCCATCTCCTCTTCTCCTTCAAGATCCTCTTTTACTGCTACCTCTTGGACCAAGTTTTTAGTCACCCTCCTACTCCCTCCTTCTTGTTCTTTTATCTCCACATGCCTCTGTGAAGCCCCTTGGAAGGTTTTACTATGTTGAAGGTGCTTATATAAATGTAAGTTGCTGTTGATGATCTCTTTGAAACACAAAAGCTGAAGGCCAGTGTTTGTGCAGTGCCTTAACGCTCTGAGCAATGTTTCAAAGCACATCATATACAATTAATTACTTTGGATACAAATAACAACAACAACTTGTGTTTATATAGTGCCTTTAACGTAGTAAAACGTCCCAAGGCGCTGCACAGGAGTATTTTAAGACAAAAAAAATTTGACACCGATCCGCATAAGGATAAATTAGGGCAGATGACCAAAAGCTTGGTCAAAGAGGTAGGTTTTAAGGAGCGTCTTAAAGGAGGAAAGAGAGGTAGCGAGGCGGACAGGTTTAGAGAGGGATTTCCAGGGCTTAGAGCCGAGGCAACACCAGTAAATCTATTTCCGGTGGTGTTGTTTCAGAGAGATATATTGGTCAGGACTTTGGTAGAATACCTTACTCTTCTTCAAATGGTACCATGGTATCTTCAATATCCACGTGAATCACTGAATGAACCAATGGGGCCTCGGTTGAACTGCCCTTCTAAAGGACAGTATTCCCTCAGAATGTCATTGGAATGCCAGCCTAGATTATGCACTCAAGTAGCAGAGCGAACCTTAAACTCATGGGGCAGGATTTTCATTGTGCCGTGGAGTCGGGATTGGCGGCGTGGGGGGGGGGGGGTTAAAATCCCGAAATCAGGGGTCCCGACCCCTTCCCGCACCCACGCCCGCCTCCATGCCAGTTTCAAAGGAGGCGGGTACCCGCCCTGCACTGGGACCCGCCTACCCGAGGCGTGAAGGGATTAGTGACAATTAACTACCTGTTAACAGGTAGTTAACAGGCAGTTTTTAGCCTAATCCCTATTTTTGATGTTGAAGTGTGGGATTCCCGACGGCTCCAAACCACGCCAACTTAGAGGAGGCGGGCCGTCGGGTTGAAGGACTTGGAGGGGTCGAGATGTCGGTGTTCAAGTGACTGATGTGTGCATGAGTGCAAAGGTAAGTGTGTTTCTTTTCTTACCTTTTCAGCCTTCCTTCCTTTAGGTTCCGGGAGTCCCTCAGCTCACCGGCACAGAAAGCAGAACGGCTGCGAACTGTCAAAAGTGACAGCCTGCAGCTTTCTGTGCAGGAGAGATTTCTAACTGAGTCTGTGGAGAAGGACTCAGGTTAGAAGTAAGACTGTCAGTGTTTGACAGCTTCAAACAGCTGTGAAACGCTGATATTTCATCTGTCAAAAGCTCTTGACAGATGAAATTTCAGTCTGTGACGTCACCTGTTGCCGGGTGGCCCTTAATTGGCCTGCTGAGCCCGCTGGGCAGGCTCAACAAGGTCAATCAAGTTAAAGTCGTGTGGATTGGCCGCATCTCGATGGAGGCGGGACTACAACCCCAAAAGTTGTAGTCCCGCCTCCAACCCGACTCCTGGGATAAATTCCTGCTCACGGTCTTCTGACTCAAGTGAGATTGTGACCAACTGAGCCAAGCTGGCACATAGCAGATTGTGGCAACTATAATTCTTGGAACTGGACCAGACCAAGCCAATCAAACGAAAATGAGCCTAGTCTTTAATTCCTAACGCTTGCCAGGCAAATGGATTGTTGAAAGGCTGGATTATGCATTTTGGAATTTGCAGCCAATGCATTTCAATCAGAAGTGTTACCGGGTGCTTTAATGTTTTAATTGGAAAAAAAAACTCTCTCATTCCACCTTATCCCACTTGAAAGCCTAAATTAAATTACTAATGCACAGCTCAGCAAATCCGCTGTGCAAAATCTTCCATGTGTCAATTTGCTTTGTTTTTACTCTCCTGCCTGAAATGACTGGAAGCTGACAAAGTGGATTTTAAACCGAGCAACTTATGAGAAAATTATTATCCGTCAGGAGATGATGAATTATGGCATGGTTCATCCACCACCTTGGGACCGTGTGTAAATGTGATTTTTGTTTAAATTAAATGTGATGCCATCTAGTAATTAGACATTGAGGTGTGTCCCAAGAGTCTGCCGCTGAAACATGGGTGATGGTTGTCAGGCAGAATTTGGAACATCGACTTTAAAATTAAAATAATTAATGCCACAGAGGTCTACAGTGTGGGCACAGTTTTAAAGCATTTTTCAAGGTATTCATTCCATCAATATAAACTGGGCTGCAGCCCAAGACTTAGGGCTCGGGTCTCTGAGGTAGAAGGAGAGTGTTCAAACACATTGCACTCATTCCCTTACCCAGCCTCAAACTTGCAAACCACAAGGACCTAGCGACTAAAGCCCAGAAATGAACAGTGGTGACACGAGTGGATGAGTGCCATTTCTCTGCCCACCACTTTAACGGAGGCATTAATCCGTTTATTTCACCTGAGCGCATTAAGCAATTGTCTAATATCGACAGCAGTAATTTCTAGCTTTAGCTCTCGCTGAACATATCACTTCTTTTGTAAGGGTGAAAGACTCATAGTCTGTGAGTGGCACGGTGGGATTGCACTGTGTAAGTTTTTTGGGGTGGGATTGCACTGGCCACGTCTTTTATATCAGATTCAATGATCTTGGATTCAATGGTCTGTTTGTTTGTTGGATTTTTAAAAAACATTTTTATAAATTTTATTTAGTGCTGGCAGGTGGCAATTGTGTAACGGAAAATTTTTTATTTACCACATATTAATTCTTCTCTTTTATCTTTACGTTTGCAGAATTATTCCTCACACCAAATAAGGCCACAGTTCAGTGGAGCCTTTCAGGTGAGAGCTGGTTTTTGAAAGTCCTACACTCACCAATTAACTTACAGCCTTCAATGCTCCCAGAACTGAGAACTGAAAGGATATATTTATCAGGAAAGGCTGAACAGGCTGGGGCTCTTTTCTCTAGAAAAGGGAAGGCTGAGGGGTGACGTAATAGAGGCCTTTAAAATTATGAAGGGGTTTGATAGGGTAGACATATAGAAGATGTTTCCACTTGTGGGGGAGACCAGAACTAGGGGCCATAAATATAAGAGAGTCACTAATAAATCCAATTGTGAATTCAGGAGAAACTTCTTTACCCAGAGAGTGGTGAGAATGTGGAACTCGCTACCTCAAGGAGTAGTTGGGGTGAATAGTATAGATGCACTTAAGGGAAATTTAGATAAAGACATGAGGGAAGACAGGGATAGAAGGTTGTCCTGACATTGTTAGATGAAGTAGGGTGAATGGAGGCTCCTGTAGAGTATAAACACCGGCATAGACCAGTTGGGCCGAATGGCCTGTTTCTGTGCTGTACATTCTATGTAATACATATCTATGTACTGTATTATTTTTGTTGAATTATATACATGCTAAAATATCTTTCTTTTTAAACGACTGTTAGTTCGCTTGCCATTATTTACTTGTGAGCAGCTGTGATGTTGTATGGTGGCGGAGCCAGAGTACAACTACTGCCTGTGAGATGGCACCTCAGGGCACTCATCACAAGGCACGTCCTGTGATTTTACAGCACATGGTTTTATCAGCAGTCATTTACAGATTTATATAATATTTAGCAAGAACAAGAACTCATGTTACTTTGGGACCAGTATTGAATTAATCTCCTATTCTTATTATTATAGCATTTACAGGAGACTCTTTTTTATCCAGCACCGACGGGACCGGCGTGGTGCCGGTTGATCAAAAAGTCCTGATTGCAGAGAGGTATACTTACCAAGCAACGAGAGCCCCGTACACGGCCACAGGTGCAGGAGCCCCGGTTACACGGCACTTGTGCAGGAGTCCCGGTTACACGGCCACAGATCCAGGAACCCCGGTTACACGGCCACTAATACATAATAAAACTTACCTGAACCTACTCCTGAATTTTGCCGGTTAAGAGAGATTTCAGGTGCCGGTTAAAAGAGAGTTTCCTGTAACTGGGACTGATTCCATACAGTAAGTTAACTGCGCTTGTGGTGTATGTAACCGTTCCACCTTTAAGAGAACTATTTTAAGAGATGCACTACTTTATCTTGGCTGCTGTATACTGTAATACCGGTGGTGACCACACCGGTATATAAGTGCTGTGTAATGATTTATTGGGCAGTTCAGCCTGACCTTCGACTAGTAAAGACCTGTTGAATTTATTCTTGTGGTCTGTGTGCAGTGATTCTTATTAACAATAACTAGAACACACAGACTTAACAGTGGCGACGATGACGATCTTACCCTGCGGCAGAGATATATCCAAGGCAGTTTAACGGGCGTCGAGAAGAGGCATCCGCCCTCATCATCCTGCTGAGAAAAGACTCGGGTCTGAAGAGCAAGGAAGAATCCTGACACGAAGCCTTCCATCAGCAACAGACAGTGATCATCCCTTCTACCACGGTGGTGGGTAAGCCGATCAGCGACGAGCAGCAAGTCGGCCACGTTGGCTGTGAAGTAGGGGAGGGAAAAACGGAGGATGTAAGGGCGGAGAACTCGACCACGGCCGGGGAAAAGTGCCGGACAGAAGTCGGGGCCAGAGGCGCTGAGACTGGGGCAGCGTAAGGCACGGGAGCCGCGGTGAATGCAAACGCAGCCGGTGTAAAAGACCGGGCTGCAAGCGGGCTGGGAGACGCAACAGCGTCGAGAGAGAGCTCGACCGCGACCGGGGAAAAAGGCCGGGCAGCTACCGAGGCCGCGAGGCGCGGGAGAAAATAAAAAAAATAAATTTAAAAAAACCGCGGAGAACTCAGCCGCAGCCGGGGGAAAGGACCGGACTGCAAGAGGGGCTGGGAGGCACGATTTGAGAACCGCTGGGGAGGGCGAACGCAGCAATACGGCAATCGCCATTACAGCCAGCGGGGGAGAAAGGCAAACGCGGGAAGCCGCCATTTTCATAGGCGGGGGAAGAAGACAAGCGCGGGAAACCGCCATTTTGAAAAAAAATAAAAGAAAAGAAAAATTTCTTTTTGTTTCTCAAGAAGATTGCGAGGATGCCTAAGCGTGGTAACATCAACGATTTCGATGCTGATGTTGAAGATTGGGCCACGTATGTAGAACGCATAGAGATTTATTGTAAGGCAAATAAAATATCAGATGAAGATAAAGCACTAACCTTACTAAACTCAATGGGTGCGAAGACATACGGGCTATTGAAGCATCTTCTATCACCAGCTAAACCGGCAGATCAGGCTTTCGCTAATATTGTTGCTGTCCTGAGAAATCATTTGAACCCCACACCGCTGATGTTAGCGGAACGATTTAAATTTTATGCGAGAACGCAACTGAAAGAGGAAAGCAACGCGGAGTATTTAATTGAACTGCGTAAGCTAGCGAAATACTGTCAGTTTGGGGAAAGACTGACAGAGGCACTGAGAGACAAATTCGTGTGTGGATTGTCGAAAGAAGGAACACAAAAGCGGCTGCTTGAAGAGAATGATCTTACACTTGATAAGGCTGTCACTATTGCAGCATCGCACGAAGCCGCAGCGAGAGGCACTGCGGAAATGCAGCTGAAGGCAGCGGTACTCAGCGTAGATCAAATGGCTTTGGGTACAGCGAAATGTTATCGTTGTGGAAAGACAACACACGATCAGAATCAATGCTGGTTTAAAAATCAGGAATGTAGAAAATGTGGCAAGCTTGGTCACATAGCTAAAGTATGCCGGTCAGGAAAGAAGACCAGCAACAAAAAGTCACCGCAGGAAAAGTGCAGAAAGGTACATAAGGTGGCTGAGAAGAGTTCGGATGAACAGAATTCGGATTCAGACTCCAACAGCAAGGAACTGGGTAGTCTGAGAATTCACAATGTGAGTAAGGAAGCTGACCTACAAACTATCTGGGTCACACTTCAGATAGCAGGAGTCCAAGTGAAGATGGAATTGGACACCGGATCGGCATTGACGGTCATGAATAAGCAAGATTACAAAAGGTTATTCACACATATTCCCCTACGGGATACGGAGATAGTATTGCAGACATACACGGGGCAAAGAGTATACCCCATCGGAAAGATAAAAGTCAAGGTGGTACACAAGGGCAAAGAACACCAAGGAATGGACTTATATGTACTACCTGAGGGAGGTCCACCACTTCTGGGACGGGAGTGGATCAGGAAAATAAATATGGACTGGCACTCCCAAAAAGCAATAACGGTAGATTCCAGAAAAAAAGATGTCAAACCTGAACGATTGTCCAGAATATTGGATGAGGCTAAAGAGGTGTTCCAACAGGGACTGGGAACACTGAGAGGAATTGCGGCAAAAATCAAGATTGCAGAACATGCAAACCCAAAATTTTTCAAAGCCAGACCGGTACCTTATGCGATACGACCTGCTGTGGAAGCTGAGCTGGAAGGGCTAGAACTTTCAGGAGTGCTGTCTAAGGTGGACTGGAGTGAGTGGGCCACGCCCATTGTTCCCGTCATGAAGCGTTCATCGAGTAACAAGCCAGGGGAACCGGGGAAGGTCCGCATCTGTGGAGACTTCAAGATCACGGTTAATCCGGTGCTTCACACGGTGCAATATCCGCTTCCGCGGATTGAGGATATCTTTGCTTCATTGTCTGGCGGGAAACACTTCACCAAGATAGACCTGGCGCAAGCGTACTTACAGATGGAAGTTGAGGAAGAGTCGCGCCAGTATCTCACAATCAACACGCACAGAGGCTTGTATCGATATAATAGACTGGTTTTTGGAGTGGCTTCGGCTCCAGCAATTTGGCAGAGGGCCATGGAGCAGGTATTACAGGGAATTCCAAGCACTCAATGTTACTTGGACGATATCCTGATTACAGGAGATGACGATGAGGAACACCTTGCAAATTTGAAACTGGTGCTCACCAGATTGAAGGAATATGGACTTCGAGTTAATCGCCAGAAATGTGAGTTCTTTCAGAAACGGATCTCGTACTGTGGTCATGTCATTGACCAGGAGGGGCTGCACAAGTCACCTGACAAGATCGAAGCTGTTGTGAAGGCTCCCGCTCCGGAAAATGTATCCCAGTTGAGGTCGTTCCTAGGGTTGATTAACTATTACCATAAGTTTCTGCCAAATCTATCCACGGTGCTGCACCCGCTGAACGCTCTTTTGCAGAAAGAAGTACCATGGAAGTGGAGCGAGGACTGTAAGAAGGCCTTTCGCAAAAGCAAGGCATTGATCACCTCAGAGGAAGTGTTGGCTCACTTCAACCCAACGCTACCTATTCGTTTAGCTTTTGATGCTTCTCCTTATGGTATTGGAGCAGTACTCTCACACAAGTTGCCAAATGGCTTGGAAAGGCCAGTCGCATTTGCATCCAGATCATTGACCTCCGCTGAGCGCAACTATGCTCAGATAGATAGGGAGGCTCTCAGCCTTGTGTGGGGAGTAAAGAAGTTTAATCATTACCTGCAGGGCCAGAAGTTTACACTGCTGACAGACCACCAGCCGTTGGTATCCATTTTTAACCCTAAGAAGGGTGTTTCGGTGATGACAACACAGAGGCTCCAGAGATGGTCCCTTTTCCTAGGGGCACATCAATATCAGATAGAATTCAAAGGTACAAAGCAGCATGGTGTAATACTGATGGGCTGTCGCGCCTGCCACTACCTACTGAGGAGGAGGCACCGACGGTTGACCCGGTGGAGTTATTTCACTCGACCATCATCGAATGTTTACCTGTCACCAATGCAAATATTGAAAGGGAGACTAGGAATGACCCGACACTGTCGCGGGTCTACGAATTGACAGTAAAGGGATGGCCAGCCCATGGTGATCCACTGTTACCGGCATTCTCAGCAAGATGAGAACAGCTGTCCATCTGTCAGGGAACATTGATGTATGGAACAAGGGTGATTATCCCTCCTAAGTTAAGAGAGAGAGTTCTAAAAGAACTACATGAAGGTCATCTGGGGGGAGTCAAGATGAAAAGCCTTGCTAGGGCTTATGTGTGGTGGCCGGGTATCGACCAACAGATAGAGGATCTGATGAAAAGCTGCTCAGGGTGCCAAAAAAGTCCAAAATGCACCTCCAATTGCACCGCTGCATCCATGGGAATGGCCTTCAACCCCATGGCAACGTGTACATATTGACTTTGCTGGTCCATTCATGGACTCCATGTTTTTAATTGCGGTGGACGCACATTCTAAATGGCCAGAAGTGATTAAAATGACTACCACTACCTCGGAGAAGATGATCGCGGTGCTAAGAACGATATTTGCAAGAAATGGATTGCCAGAGCAAATATGTTCAGACAACGGACCACAGTTCGTGTCAGAGGAATTCCAGAAGTTCCTGAAGAAGAATGGGGTGAAACATTATACCTCTGCCCCATATCATCCAGCTACGAATGGGCTGGCCGAGAGGTTTGTACAGACGTTCAAAAAGGCAATAAAGGCCATGAGCGAAGATCAGATTCCACTGCAACACAAGGTGGACAATTTCCTACTGGCATATCGAAACGCCACCCATGCAACAACAAACCAAAGTCCTGCCATGATGTTCTATAATAGGAGGTTGCGGTCCAGGTTGGACTTGTTAAAACCAAATGTGTGGAGGGAAGTCGAAAACAAACAGTTCCAGCATATCAATAACAAGCCCACTCGGAGTTTTGAAATTGGACAACCGGTGTTAGCCAGGGACTATAAAAACGAGAAATGGCAATCTGGAACAATTCGGGCCAGACAAGGACCCCTGATGTACACGGTAGATGTTGGTGAAAACGTAATGCGGCGTCATGCTGACCAACTGGTGGGATCGAGAACAAGGGTCGAGCCCATGGTTACGACAGAGACAACCGTGGAGGAAGTTAGTGAACCTGAAGCATCTACCTCAGAAGTGAATATACCCGATGATGATGTCCTATCCATAGGGGATCAACTAGATGAGTCACCCCAGCAACGAGAACCAGAGACCCCTGAAAGGCGTTATCCGTCTCGGATCAGGAGGCCTCCTCAGAGACTGAATCTGTGAACTGTTTTTACATGAAGTTGTGTATATATGTTATTATGTTATGTTAAATGGGGAATATATACTGTTAAGCTAAAAAGGGAGGATTGTGGTGTATGTAACCGTTCCACCTTTAAGAGAACTATTTTAAGAGATGCACTACTTTATCTTGGCTGCTGTATACTGTAATACCGGTGGTGACCACACCGGTATATAAGTGCTGTGTAATGATTTATTGGGCAGTTCAGCCTGACCTTCGACTAGTAAAGACCTGTTGAATTTATTCTTGTGGTCTGTGTGCAGTGATTCTTATTAACAATAACTAGAACACACAGACTTAACAGCGCTCACGGAAGCAAATCCTACAGCTTAGACCCACTAATCAGCCATATCTTTGGCGCACTTTTAGGTGTCAGTTATATGAATGGTGGGAGACTGATCAACTAGATGTGAATCTGTGTGGACCGAATGGGCAGAATATAATTTGGAGCCAAAAGATCCAGAGCTAAAGAAAGTGGATTTTTAAATACAGTCAGCGGTGGTTCAGTTGGTAGCACACTTGCCTCTGAGTCAGAAGGTTGTGGGTTCAAATCCCACTCTAGGGACTTGAGCACATAAAGCTAGGTTGACACTCCCAGTGCAGTGCTGAAGAAATGCCACACTGCCGGAGGTGCCGTCTTTCAGATAAGACGTTAAACCGAGGCCCCGTCTGCTTTCTCAGGTGGATGGAAAAGATCCTGGGGCACTATTTCGAAGAAGAGCAGGGGAGTTATCCCTGGTGTCCTGGCCAATATTTATCCCTCAACCAATATCACTAAAACAGATTATCTGGTCATTATCACATTGCTGTTTGTGGGATCTTGCTGTGTGCAAATTGGCTGCCACGTTTCCCACATTGCAACAGTGACTCCCACTTCAAAAAAAAGTACTTAATCGGCTGTAAAGCACTTTGAGATGTCTGGTGGTCGTGAAAGGCGCTATATAAATGCAAGTCTTTCTTCTTCTTACATATACAGTAGTGCAAGTTCTGATCATTCAAACTATATATAAAAACTGAGAACACTAAGCATTTGGTCATCGTTCAAGTTAAGCCCAGAATTTCCTGTTATACTGTGGAACAACCTTGGGATCTTTTCTCCAGTTTATACTCTATCCAACACTTTCACTTGGATTAAAATTTAATGCAAGCTTGCCCAGCAAGTGTTTAATTTTGACTGTTCTTGAATTTCAACTATCTGAGATTTGAATTCATTGCCTTATTTCTATTATTTAATGCTTCATTTGAATTTCATTGATGGAGATGAGATGCCGTATAACAGCTGCTATCGATCCCCATTACTGCCATGCTTCACATCGGAGATTTGCGATTTTTAAAAAGGAAACTCTCACATACCTACCTGCACTCAAACGCCAACAACACTTATTACCAAAAACAGCTCCAATTACAATTCTCTGCTGGAAAATCGGTGCAGAACCTCCTGACAGTGACTTCCTGTCATCTCCGGGAGCAACTTAGAATCCAACAGTACACAAGGGAGAACGCATGTCATGTGTTCTCTGAAGAGTCCATCTAATTGGAAGCAAAAGGGGTTTGTAATGTGACCTTCCTCTATGGAAAGATCAAAAGCTCATGACTTGGAATGTTGCATTTAAAAAGAAATGCAAAATCAAGGTGAGTGGCCAAGATTGATGGCTAGGGCACTTTCTGTCGAGTCATTGAACTTACATAGGATTACATAGGACGTACGGCACAGAAGCAGGCCATTCGGCCCAACCAGTCCATACCGGCGTTTATGCTCCACTCGAGCCGCCTCCCGTCTTTCATAGAAACATAGAAACATAGAAGATAGGAGCAGGAGTAGGCCATTCGGCCCCTCGAGCCTGCTCCGCCATTTAATGAGATCAGGGCTGATCATCGAAATTCAGTACCCTGTCCCTGCTTTCTCCCCATATCCCTTGATCCCCTTAGCCTTAAGAAATATATCCAACTCCTTCTTGAATATAAATTTCCTCATCTAAATCTATCAGCGTAACCCTCTATTCCCTTTTCCCTCATATGCTTGTCCAGCTTCCCCTTAAATGCATCTACACTATTCACTCCAACTACTCCCTGTGGTGACGAGTTCCACATTCTCACCACTCTGTGGGTAAAGAAGTTTGTTCTGAATTCCCTGTTGTATTTCTTGGTGACTATCTTATGTTGATGGCCTCCAGTTATACAACTTGGGAAGACCCAATGTGCTTCATAGAAACATCCTGCATATATGGTCAAACCCTTGTGGGAAATGTCTGCCAACTTGATGGCGCTTCCACTGACTCGGCATTCCATGCCAAACATACAGTCCTAAAAAAATGCATTGAGGTTGAAAAGGTTAGAATCAATCAATAAATAGTAATTGAGGAGATGTTAAGGACTCTCCTTTACCTGTGTGTGTGAATTTATTCTGTTGGAAAAATACAGACAGCTCTTCATCTCGTGAAGGACACGTAGGGGCACTGCAATGTGATGAGGTGAGATGCCAGTGTGAAATGAACTGCAGCGAGCTCGTATCACACGACAAATACTTGGGCGTTATAAGGGTAATGTTGTCAGGGCGATGGCGTTTTTCCTCCTGTATTTTCCATGTATTTGATAATGATTCACCTGAGCAATAGAAATGTCTGAACGAGGCTGTTTCTCGCCCTAGTGATTCTATGCTGCTTGAATACATAGCGTGAGCACTGAAATCAGAGGAAAGCCCCCTTCTCCCCAGCTTAATCGGCTGTTCTTCAAGGAGATTTCATAGGGGCAAATATTGAGCAAATGGGACAAAAAAAGCAGAATGGAGTTAAAGTGGAGAAATATTAAAAGGTGTAAAAAATAAAGTTAACTTTGCTTTAATATCAACAAATTACGTTGAATGATATGGTCATATCCTTTGGAAACAAAATTCATTTGAAATGTTTATTTTAGACTGTAGAGCTCTAAATAGTATTGAGTACTATATCTTTAATATATCTGATGTACAGATTATGTAATCTGCCAGCAGGCATACTGTCAATTGAAGTGTTTCACATTGAGGAGTGCGGGGGGGGGGGAAGTAATTCTCTGAAATGGAATGTCTATTTTGTCATTTGTGCGGCTCCTGGAGATTCATTATAAGTGTCAGTTTTTATGATAAAGACAGCAGTTAGTTATCGAGGCATTTCTGTTACAAAGAGCAGCACCCTATGAATTCTCTCGCCTCAGACCATAAGCTACAAGCGGAGATGGCATGCTGAAATTATCGCTCCCTGACAGCTTCCAGTCAAAAGGCTCCTCAGCTATTGTCAACTGCAGCCTGTGTGCCACGCTGTAACAGAATGAACTAATCCATTACCTCTCCCTGAACTGGCAGCAAGCTGCTGTGGGGAGATAGTCCCCAATCTCCGACTCGTCCATCAGCTGCTTGGCATTACAGCAGAAATCCTGCAATCACACATCTTTCCTATGATTAATTCCCTGCACAAAGCACAGGAATATGGGAAGAGTGATTAATCCCAGGTAATCCAGGGTCCCTCCTCCTGTCTGTGTGTAGATTCAGAGCTGCAACAAGCATGTAACTATTTGATTTTGTCAGACAAATTGAATGGCCCAGATTTTGCTCTGGCGGGGCAACTAATGGTGTCAGCCATTCGTTAGACTTGCCCTTGCATGTTTAGATTTTACATTTTTTTTGCGTGGCAAGTTGCTGCAAGTGCGAGCTGATAACGTCACAGTGAGGGAAGCAGGGCATCTGAGACCCGAGTGAACAGCGCAAGCAACGGTGTATCTCCTTAACCAATCAGATTGAAGGATTTGAGAAATTAACAGCGCAAGCGGTGAGAAGGAAGTGTAAGTTAGAGTGGGCGAATTCAATGTCAAATCAGGTACTGAAAGAAAAATAGAGAGGGAAAGAAAGATTGGATGAAAGAAAGAAAGAAAGATTGGATGAAAGAAAGAAAGAAAGATTGGATGAAAGAAAGAAAGAAAGATTGGATGAAAGAAAGAAAGAAAGATTGGATGAAAGAAAGAAAGAAAGAAAGAAAGAAAGAAAGAAAGAAAGAAAGAAAGAAAGAAAGAAAGAAAGATAGATAGATAGATAGATAGATAGATAGATAGAATGAATTTATATAGCGTCTCGCACAACCTCAGGACGTCCCGGAGTGTTTTACAGCCAATAAAGTATTTTTGAAGTGGAGTCACTGTTGTAATGTAGGAAACACGACAGCCAATTTACACACAGCAAGATCCCACAAACAGAAAAGATCCCACAAACAGCAATGTGATAATGACCAGATAATGTATCTTAGTTGTTGGGTGAGGGCAAAATATTGTCCAAGACACTGAGGAGTACAAGTACAGAAATTAGATTTGGTTGCTAGTACCCAGTTGAGCTGCCTAGCACATTAAGTTTGGTAGCCCAATTCATGCAGCCCTGAGTAGTCATTCTTTTTGCTGTCCCAGCTATATTCAGATCCAGGATAAAACAATCTCTACAAAATAGGAACGTACATGCCCCAATGAGTCAGTGGGTAAATGCACCATGTGGTGTGTATTGCACCATTTAAACCAGAAATGTAGCGGGTTTTAAGTTGCTGGTTTGTGATCAGTTTGCCCACCTCAGTCCCGATAGTGATGGGGTTCTATAATTGGCCATGGTGGCCCTGGGCTAGGGAGGGGAAATCATCCAGGCTTCCAGTTCCCATTGTTAACTCGTGATCCTTTGTTCGAAGGTGCACCTGTGGACGAGAATGAGGACGGGATCGAGCTTTGACTTTGATGCTGCATGGTGGGGTAGCTTACCGACAGTCATTGCTCATACATGAAGGATGGCCAAAGAGGGTTGTCAGAGCCCAATGAATTGTTACCTAGTGTTGTGCACCAACTTTAGGAGAGGCAGGACATTGAAGGGAGGGGAGAAGAATGGAAACACGGCCCATTGATGTTTTTCAGTGTGAACAAGCCAGGGTTTCATTAAGCAAAGAGCAAAAGTCTGTTCTTGTCCACATGAATGGACATCAGAGCTGACAACATTTATCATAGGGAAGGTATCCTCATGGTAACAAGCAATAAGTGACTGCCCAGATGTTGTCTGAAATGTAGCAATCTCAGGTTTGGGCATACTGACAATGAAACATTTCTATCCCTGTATATCAGTGGTTAATGGTGTTGGGTAGGTCATACCCACAATAATGCTTCAACAAACATCATTTGGAGTGGGCTCAGTAGAAGAATCTTCCTCCATTCCTTAATGAATTTTTGGTTATTTTTCCCTCTGCTCTCTAGCTCCTCCATGACAAGCACCATTCTCCTGTCAAGAGATGGGCAACTGATCTGTTCCTAGAACTTTACCAATAGTGAGGACTGATTCCTTGCAGTCCTTGGAGAAGGCGTTAAACACATTTTTGAAAAAAGTGACCATGGCCAGAGGAAGATAATAACGACCAAGATTGGGGCCCCTTGGGACTTGTCCGATTGCCTTTGAGGAGCTGGAGAAGAATCTTTGACAGAGGATTCCTGCACTGTCTGCAGATCTCTGTTTCTTTGCCTCGGTCAGGAGGTGTGGTGCGGAAGGATAAGTACATAGGATGAATCCAGCAATAAACGAGGCAAGCGCATATGGGACTGATGTCCTTTTCTCATTCTAAATACACAGCAATATACCATTCTGAGAGCTAATTGCTCCCGAGAATCATGCAAGAGGAACTAGGGTGCCCGTTCACTCATTTTTACTCTCCACAGCACTGAAGTGCCTGACTCTGCTTGCAGCTTTGCTTGATCACCTACCCGATATTTGGTGGATGAAGAAGTTAACCTGTAAGGGTCAGTCACCTTTAGCCATACATTTGGCCTGTTTGGGAGTAGCACCAGTCCCCGTTTGGAACTTTATGTGCAGGACAAGCCTGGACTGATGTTCTACCTGTCAGCATGCAATGCCACCAAAGTTGTCAACAACAGTCTTTATCTAAACACGTTCTTACAAAGACTCCACTACTGAATCCATTGAGAAGTTGTCTTTGGTTCTACTCCATAGATTCAATCTGTCTATCACCATCTCTATAAATAAGCATACTGCTATACCAGAAACAAGAGCTTTTTATAGAAACATAGAAGATAGGAGCAGGAGTAGGCCATTCAGCCCCTCGAGCCTGCTCCACCATTCAATGCAATCATGGCTGATCATCCAAATTCAGTACCCTGTCCCTGCCTTCTCCCCATATCCCTTTAGCCTTAAGAAATATATCCAACTCCTTCTTGAATATATTTAATGAATTGGCCTCAACTGCCTTCTGTGGAAGAGAATTCCACAGATTCACCACTCTCTGGGTGAAGAAATTCCTCCTCATCTCTGTCCTAAATGGCTTACCCCTTATCCTTAGACTGTGACCCCTGGTTCTGGACTCCCCGACCATCGGGAACATCCTTCCTGCATCTAGTCTGTCTAGTCCTGTTAGAATTTTATAAGTTTCAATGAGATCCCCTCTCATTCTTCTAAACTCCAGCGAGTACAAGCCCAATCGACACAATCTCTCCTCATACGTCATTCCTGCCATCCCAGGTATCAGCCTGGTGAATCTTCGCTGCACTCCTTCCATGGCAAGAACACCCTTCCTCAGATAAGGCAACCAAAACTGCACACAATACTCAAGATGTGGTCTCACCAAGGCCCTGTACAACTGTAGCAAGACATCCTTGTTCCTGTACTCAAACCCTCTCGCTACGAAGGCCAACATACCATTTGCCTTCTTAACCGCCTGCTGCACCTGCATGCTTACCTTCAGCGACTGGTGCACAAGGACACCCAGGTCTCGTTGCACTTCCCCTTCTCCCAATCTACAGGAAACTTTCGTTTAACCGGAGGTTAAATGTCCAGAAAGCTCTATCTACTGGCAAAATTCAGGAGCCGTTTCGTATAAGCTTTTTTACTTCTCGTTGCTTTTTTTTCCCAGTCAGGCTCTGCAAGGTCTAGCTGAAGCTGTTGCTTAGCTACAGAGACGCTTTTAAGCTGCGGCCGACTGTTTTGAAGCTGTTGCTAAGCAACAGGGTTTGTTGATTCACACGGAACTGAAAAGCTCCGTATGTTTTAACATTAGTGCTGGTTTATACGGCAGTTTTGATGGGACGGCACCAACTCGGTCCCATCAGTGCCGGATACCAGAAAGTTTCCTGTATTGTCATTCCGATAATAATCTGCCTTCTTGTATGTAGTAGTAGTATTTGTCAGTAGGAGCTTCAGGCAATGGCTCCTGCCAACACAAAGCCTTTAAATAAGTATGCTGTTATGTTATTTACAAAATCAAATGGTAGGATCTGGTCCAACTGACAATTATGATAACACAGGCTTGTTCTAATCAATAAAACTGTTACTGTAGTATGTTAGCAATAGATATGCAGGCTAGTCAGGAGATGGTCAGTAAAAAGCACATTGACAAAAGAAGACATATGTTTTGGAATGGTAGGATTTGGGTTCATGTCCATTATACCCCACATAGGTAGATCCTGATCTCAGTCTCTTCATCTGGGGGCAGTTTTGAGCAAAAAGATAACTCCAAATAAATGTTTTGAATACCATGGCCCCGATATTTACGGGGAGGCGGGGAGGATGCAGGGTAGCGCAGTCGTGGGATTGGGGGCGGGGGGGAAGGAACCCGGAAATCCCAAGAACAAAAATTCAGCAGGACATCATTGTTATTTTTTAATTTTGTTTCCTGCCCAGCAGCCGGCCAGACTGACAGGCTCCCCTCTCAAATACAACAAAACGATGGTCCTGCCTTTCCCAGCATTACGTGTACCACATAACAAAAACTCCCGACTTTTTTTCTTTTAAATGAACTACAAATCCAGTTTAATGACAGGTTTGCAGAGCCTTCCTGATCTCCTTACAGAAGGTTTTGGTGTTGAACCAATTTTCAGGCTGTTTTGTTTTGGTTCCGAACTCAAAGATGATCCTGTTTCTATCTCAGACCTGTTTGAACCTGGTACTTCAGTGACTGAAGTCTGAACTCATGTATGTGTTCATGATCAAGTGGTTCACGATCATTGTCCAGTCCAGGCCAGTAAACAAAGCTTCTTGCAATTGATTTCATACTGACAATCTCTGGATGTTCAGTATGAAGTTTGGCCAGAATTCTATCTCTCAAAGAAGTAGGTACCAGCACTCTGTTTCCCCACATCATACAACCATGCTCACAAGACAATTCGACATGACAGTTATGGAATGATTTCAATTCTGTGTCCATACACTGATCAGTCCATCCATTCAAAGTGTTTCAATCTCAATTGCTTATTTCCATTCACAAATTACTTTATTTTGAGCTTGAACATTCTCATCTGCACCTTCGGTCTCAATAATGTTATTGGCCCTAAAAAGCATCTCCAGCCGCTCAGTGTAAGAACTGAATGATTTGCGAGCTCGGTCATACATGCCGAGGCTTCTGATGAATCCTGTAGGCACGGCCATGATTGTCCCGATCCCATCGAACAGTGACTCAGCAAGCTACCTGTGTACCTGTGAGAATCAACGCTGCTGTTGCTGTGTATACATACACACGAAGGTGAAGCACAGACAATTCTGCATCAGCATTAACAGTAAAACATTGCAAAAATTCAGTTTAAGTGTCACAGATTCACCTTAAACTTGTCCACTCGAAAGTTGATCACTGTGTCCTTCCATGATCCCAAAAAATGGCTTTGAGATCCCATCCTTGCTGCCAAAATGTAATATATGTGGGTAGAACAAATGAAGGACAGAGACAGGAGGAGTTGCTAATCCATGTGCTTGCTTTATTAGGCCAGAGCGAACTGAGCATGCTCATACTAAACCATGTGACAAACCATGTGATAATACATTACATATGGTGTAGGTATGTTTAGTGTGATTTGCCCCAGTGCTTTCTCTTACTGAAAAACTATTGTGTCTATTTCTCAATTGTGTGCTACTTCTAAGTGTTATCACAGGAGAACGAGAAAGTGAGCTGCATAGCTGAAGCCCCGTGTTAAGTGGTTCCCCAACATGGTGAGTACAGAGAAGACAGATTGCAAGGTCTCTACAGTGTCAATCATAGCTTTCCTTATGGAAACTCTGGCTGAGTGTAGGACCTTGAGCAAGGTCTACCTGGCAGCATAGGGCCCTGGAATGGCTCCACTCTCCATGGTGATCCACACTCAGTCACATGATCATGCAAGTTGTGGACTCCTTCATAGACACTCTCAAACCGTTCCAACTGCTTGGCACCCTCTCAAATGACTCCATCTACTGCTGATGCTGAGCTACTCAACTGCATCTGTTGGCAGGCTCTGGGTGGTCCTAGTCCCTGGGCTCATCAGCTGCTAGAGGCCTCACGCTGACCATCCAGCCAGCAGGCTGCAGCTCCTCAAAGCCCACCTGCACTTGCTCCTCCTCACCTGTGCTCTACTCTTCACCAAATGCTCCCTCCTGAAACTCACTGAGTGTGGTCCAAGGGGATGTATCTGTGACGGTGATGGGCAATGTAGGTGTGGGTGATGCAGGGTGTTGTGGGCTGCTCGATTGAGGCTGCATACTGAGCGAGAAAGAAAAGAAAAAAAGACTTGTGTCATGAATCTCACCATTCATGTAGAAATGACTCATGAGATAACACTGGGAGGCCAGCTGGTGGCGCCGTCCAAGGAAAGTATAAATACTCGGGCGTGGGCCCAGCTTGCTCAGGACGTTTTTGTAACCAGGAACTAGTGACGTAACTAGAACTCATGGTTGTGAAACAGTTGATTAAAGCCTTGTTTTATATCAAACCAAGTGCTTAGTAGATTTCTTACATCAACTTGCATTTCTATAGCGCCTTTCACTACCACCGGACGTCCCAAAGCACTTTACAGCCAATGAAGTACTTTTGAAGTGTAGTCACTGTTGTAATGTGGGAAACGCGGCAGCCAATTTGCGCACAGCAAGCTCCCACAAGCAGCAATGTGATAATGACCAGATAATCTGTTTTAGTGATGTTGACTGAGGGATAAATATAAGAACATAAGAAGTAGGAGCAGGAGTAGGCCATACGGCCCCTCGGGCCTGCTCCGCCATTCAATAGGATCATGGCTGATCTGAATCTAGACTCACGTCCACTTCCACCTGAGACGGGGCCTTGGTTTAACATCTCATCCGAAAGACGGCACCTCCAACAGTGCGGCACTCCCTCAGCGCTGCACTGGAGTGTCAGCCTAGCTTTATGTGCTCAAGTCCCTGGACTGGGACTTGAACACACAACCTTCTGACTCAGAGGCTGACACAGCTCAGTAGGTAACACACTCGCCTCTGAGAGCGAGGTCACCTATTCTTCTTGGGAACCTACAAGAGTGGAAGAATAGAATTTTAGAATACTGGCAGTATGACACCCCTTGAAAAACAGCTTGTGTGGCAAGACAGAGCAGTGTGTTTCTGCTGCAGAGCGCGAATGTGTGTGAAGGAGTGAGTAAGGAGGTAAAGAATGAAAAACAAGGGATGATCCTGCCTTAAGCTTGGGGGATGCCACCGGCCTGACCTCCCCTCACTCATTCTACCGTCTCCACACTCAGCCATTTCTCCTCCTCTTCAGCAGCAAGATAGCATTAAGTGTGACCAACAGCGAAGTAAACTCTCCACACTCCAGGCAGGTGCAGCATCCAAAGCACGTTATCAGCTCCCATGCTCGCACACTGGTTATCAGGGCTTGAACTACAGAGGGAGGTTCATTTCATTCTATGTTAGTTATCTGTGAGTTGTGTACCATTTAAGTTTTTCCATGGGTCAGCTACATGGCAACATGTACATTGATGGCTTACTGAGTGACAGCGATGGTGATGGAGCTACCATGGTTACTGATGTGCCATCAATAACTCAAAGACAAGGAATTAAAGGATTCAACTGAAGGCTTTTAATCACTAAGAACATTGCATGTCTTTCCACATCGGATTCGTCTGGCAGAAGTGACTCATACAGCTCTTGAGACCTTTATATGACAAAAGACAGGGGCGGAGCCAATACACACAATAGGAAAAAGGGGGCGGTACACACAATACAATGCAGGTAAAACACAGGGGCTGATGAAGGCATATATTTCATCACAGTTACAGCTGGTGTTTTCTGACGACGAGAGCCAAAGAATATGTTTTTAAACCTCCAGTGAAGTCATCCTGGTCAGCTGATCATCTTGGGGATATGAAATGACTTCCATCTACATGATATAGTGAGCATGCACCACATGCTGTTTTAGATCATGTGGTGATATTAGAAGTTCTTTGCAGAGTGGAAATGAGAAAATTGTTCTAATGCAGCTCCCAGGGAGGTGGTTTATAGCGCAGGAACTGCACATTCTACTCAATGCAGAATGGTGGCTCGAGTGAGCGAGACAAAGGAGTGGAGATTGATGAATTAATAATGGAGCAAAGTATGGCCACTGTGAAGAAATACCATTCTGTGAAAAAAATCACAATCTTCAATAAGATATTGTGACCTTGTATAAATGCAGGATAATTGAACTGGGTAAATAATACAGCTGTGTTACAAATTACAGAACAGGCATTTTAGCATTCTCTCTTGACCTGTGGTGACCTGACAATCCCTTCATTATCAAAATACATGCAGGGACAGATTAATAAGCCCTTATATCATTTAAAGTCAGCTGTGTGCAGACTTGTCGAGGGAGAAATTGGGTTGCTTTGCGCCTCCCGTTTGCACCCCCAGGGGGTGTGAACGGGACACCGAGCCCCTAGCTCCTGGGTGCGCCTCCCGCGAAATTCAGCACCCCGGCCGCAAACTTTGGTCGCGCCCCCTGACCTACTGCCGGACGATATGTCCGACAGGGTCAGGGTGGTGTTTTTGCCGCGGCAGCGGCACAAATTAAAGGGCAGGTGCTGGGCGGCCATTTTTTTGGGGCTGCCTGCCAGCACCTGCCCCTTCCCGCCTCCTCCTGTGGGGTGCCGGCCGCAATCGGTCAGCCTGGCACTTTTGCCGGCTCCCCGCTCCCCGGGTGGTCCAGCAGGGCCCTGGTGCTAGGCCCGTCCCATCTAATCAGGGGCAGGAGGCCTGTAATACCGCGGTGCTACGTGCCGATACACATGGTGCTGTTGCATGTAGCACCATGATATTGAATGGTAACGCCCCAGGAAGGAGGGGGAGGCCTTCCAGCAGCGCCCCGCCTCCTGGTTGGGGCGCTACCACTCAATTTACGGCGCAGGGGTGCTGACTTTCTAGGGGCACTAAAAGTAGTTAGTGCCCCAAAGGGGGCGCGACCGAATTTTCCCCCCTCATTTTTAACACCATCCACAGCTCAGTCTGATCTGAAATATAAATTATGGTTATTAAAAAAAATGCCTGTTTTCTTCCAGCAGATTAAATACAATCTGAGAAATAATACAAATGCAATTAAATAAATCCCAGCCTGCTCAGAGATTACAAGAGGATTTGAGTATAAGAGTAAAGACGTCTTACTGCAATTATATAAGGCCCTGGTGAGACCACACCTGGAGTATTGTGTACAGTTTTGGTCTCCTTACCTAAGGAAGGATATACTTGCTATAGAGGGAGTGCAACGAAGGTTCACCGGACTGGTTACTGGGGTGGGGTGATTGTCCTATGAGGAGAGATTGAGTAGACTAGGCTTATATTCTCTAGAGTTTAGAAGAATGAAAGGTGATCTCATTGAAATATACACAATTCTTACAGGGCTTGACAGGGTTGATGCAGGGAGGATGTTTCCCCTGGCTGGGAAGTCTAGAACCAGGGGTCACAGTCTCAGAATAAGGGGTCGGCCATTTAGGACTGAGATGCTTCAATGAGATCCCCTATCATTCTTCTGAATTCAAGAGAATACAGGCCTAGTTTACTCAGTCTCTTATAGACAGTCCCGCCACCCCAGCAATCAATCTCGTGAACCTTTGTTGCACTCCCTCTATGGCAAGTATATCCTTTCTCAGGTAAGGAGACCAAAATTGTACACAGTACTCCAGGTGTGATCTCACCAAGACCCTATATAATTGGAGTAAGACTTACTCCTGTACTCAAATCCTCTTGTAATGAAGGCCAGCATACCATTTGCCTTCCTAATGGCTTGCTGCACCTGCACATTCACTTTCAGTGACTCATGTACAAGGACACCCAGGTCCCTTTGAGCATCTGCATTCCCCAATCTTTCACCATTTAGGAAATACTCTGCCTTTCTATTTTTTCTACCAAAGTGGATAACTTCACATTTATCCACATTACATTCCATCTGCCATGTTCTTGCCCACTCACTCAGCCTGTCGAGATCCACTTGAAGCCTTGTCACATCCTCTTCACAACTGACACTGCCACCTAGCTTTGTATCATCAGCAAATTTGGAAATGTTACATTTAGTCCCCTCATCCAAATCATTGATATAGATTGTGAATAGCTGGGGCCCAAGCACCGGTCCTTGTGGTACCCTACTAGTCACAGCCTGCCATCTTGAAAAAGACCCGTTTATCCCTATTCTTTGTTTTCTGTCTGTTAACCAATTCTCAATCTATGCTAGTATATTACCCCCAATTCCATGTGCCCTAATTTTGTTCACCAACCTCTTATCGAAGGCCTTCTGAAAATCCAAATGTACCACATCTACCGGTTCCCCTTAGTCTACTCCACTAGTTACATCCTCAAAGAACTCCAATAGGTTTGTTAAATAGGATTTCCCTTTCAAAAGTCCATGTTGACTCTGCCCAATCTTACTATTACCTGTAGTTTCTAAGTGCCCGGTTATTGCATCCTTTATAATAGATTCCCGTATTTTCCCAACTACTGATGTGAGGCTAACAGTTCCCCGTTTTCTCTCTTTCTTGATGAGGTAAAAGTAAGCAGCCCTTAACTAACCTCAGGAGGTGTCTATTTACAGCAGTTAGACCACGTGGCGTCAAGGGGTTGAACTAATTGCACACGGATTTGCTTTAGCCACAGAATGATACATTGCATGATACATGGTGTAATGCTCGTATCCAAATTAAAACAGTATTATCATCGGACTTACCATGAGCTACACAATGGGAGGTCCACTGGTGGTCTCAATGTTTGCTTTCCAATGACCAAAGATTACTCTGAAAATGTGTAATTGTTCATTCGCAACTTCTTAAATCTTACCAACCATATTGGCTGATAGAGAATGCCACAGCTCAGTAATTGTCTGGAAATGGCACTGTGCGATGTCAGATTACGAACACCCAGCACACTGGCATGAAATTAGTTTCACTGTTGTTTTAATGGAAGCGTTCTTTTAAACAGATTGATGCCACCACTAAAATAGCAGTCATTTCATAAATGTTCATATGCTAATACCGCACAGCCTAATTTCAAGGCTTATGTCATTATCTATCTACTAATGATCACATTGAATGTTCCAGCATTGCAATGATTAGAATAGATGTTACGCTGTGTTGTATGCTAGAATAGGGGATGCCAAGCTAATTAATTCAGCTCCCTGTACCTTACTAAAGCATAAAACTGGAACATTTATTATAACCATAGCGATGTGCTGACAAATACATCATTGTTATACTGCAGGACCTGCCACTTGATGTCCTTACTTATATCCTCATGCCTGTGATATTTCAGCACAATTTGCATCTTCCACATTCATCTCCAGGAGCTGCAAGCTGTTCACGTGAATCTCCCAGAAAAAACAGATTTTTCTTTGCTATTTTGCTGCTGAACATCTCTACAAGATAAACACTCTAATAAAAGCTTCAAATTTATCATTCATTGGATCGTCCATGCCCCTTGATTAAATTACAGCCCGATCACTCGCTGCTAACCATACAATATTCTACTTCTGTGCTGTATATTTAGAGCTAGTCTCTGCATTTAGAATGAGCACTGTATGACTTAGGGTTGGTTTTCTGTGCCTTACTCCCCTGGCAATGTCGATTGGGAAATCGCAAGCATTCCACCTCCACCAGCAGCACCAATTCAGAAAACCAGCCCACGCGGGTCAGCTGGTAGCTTTGTTACCGCTGAGTTAGAAGGGGTGAATTCAAGGCCCACTCCAAGGGTTCAGCATATGATCCAGGCTGACACCTCGATGCAGTACTGAGTGTCAGAGGTGCCATCGTTTCGGATAGGACATTAAACTGTGGCCCTGACTGTCTGTTCAGCTCCATGAAAAAGATGCCACGCCACTATATGGAGGAGCAGAGATTTGTCCTGGCCAACATCTCTCCATTAGCCAACACAAAACACAGAATAACTGGTCATTAACGCAATTGCAATTTGTGGAACCTTGTGGGTCTCCCAATATCACCGAGTTATCACTTGAATATTTAATTGTGTTCGCGAGGAGGAATTATTTTATAATGCACCAGAAAACCATCAGTTTCTTCAATGTGATGAGTCAAAGGTCAACCCCACTCTCATCAATTTAAAAAGCATGTTTGATTCAGGTCGTTGAGTTAACCCAAGCATGGGGTTTGAAATAACCTGCTTTCAATTAGAACACAGCGGGGGGGGGGGGGTAATTTTAACCTAATGCGCCGGGTGGGAAATCACGGGATCGGGTGGAACGCCAGTTTTACACCCGGCCCAATGTTACTCTCCAGTGACTTGGGGAGTAAAATCGAGCCGGGTCGATGTTCCCTTTGAGCGGCGCGGCCGAGCGACCACGCTGCGATCTGTAGGTCCCGCGTAGGCCGCTCAACCCCGTTATAATGGTAAAAACAGAGCATGCGCGGCAACGTGAACGGGCCACGCAGCCCCTAAAAGGGGCCGTCCGTGCACCCAAAAGAAATAGCGGGAACACCGGGTGTACAACCAGCGATGCGCCCAATCCCCTCCGTTTCCCAACAGCCGGGTTAGGTTAAAATTGCCCCCGTTGTTTTTGATCTGTCATCTTCAAGTTCAACTTCAAAATCATAATGAATCTTCTAAACCTTGGGACGACTCAGTGACCAATGCCAGGGCCAAGAGTTTCCCCATTTTATATAAAAGGGGGGAAATATGAGAAACAATATGAATATTTGTATTACAGTCGACAAATCTCTTCCATTTTGGTATTTTTTTGCTCAAAATCAAACCGTTTCCTCAAAATTTATATTTTTAATTGTTGAAAGCAAAGAAGCTGGATTGGCTAGAATTTAAATTTCTGTTGTAGTATTGCGAAATGCATAAATTCTTCCTGATCATACAGGTTTTAGGGATGCCGATCATCTTTAGTCTCCTACTCTAACCAATTTAAAAATTGTCCATCCAGTTTAATGTACTGATTTATTTCCACCTTCCTCTCCCCCATTTGTGGTTCATCTTCTCCTGAAAACTCTGGGAACGGCTGCACAGCCTCTGGTCTTCCTGCAGGACCTTGCCCAAATGGCCATCCTTTAAATGTTGACAGGCTTGAGGGGAGCATCACGGCCCAGATAAGACCCATCCTCAAAAACCTTTCCACCTGGAGTCACTGAGCAACAGTCGGGAGCAGCAATCTGGCTGTTTTTCTAGGGTAACCCCTCACCCGTTTTTATATTGAGGCAGTTGGACTGTTTTTTAAATTGCCCACCGATTACAGCATTGGCAAAATCATCATTGCCAAAAAACGAAAAGTTTACACTGCGCTGAAAATAAGCCATAATGCAGTTGGATTATTGGAAGGATTTCCACTGGCAGGAGGGTCAGACACAGATTTAAGATAATTGGCAAAAGAATCAGAGTGGAAATGAGGAGAATTTTTTTTTACACAGCGAGTTGTTATGATCTGGAATGCGCTGCCTGAAAGGGCGGTGGAAGCAGATTCAATAGTAACTCTCAAAAGGAAATTAGATATATAGTTGAAAAGGAAAAATTTGCAGGGCTACGGGGAAAGAGCAGTGGGAGTGGGACTAATTGGAGAGCTCTTTCAAAGAGCCGGCACAGGCACGATGGGCCGAATGCCCTCTTCTGTGCTGTATGATTCTATATGATTCTCCAAAAGCATTGTCATTGCAATCTGAATTTCTCGGGTTCACTGAATGATTGTTGGTGCCATCTAGTGGTGAATTTGCTAATATGCAAACCAGCAACAAAATACTTCAGATGTTGAAAATCTGAAAACAATAAAAAAGACGGAAATACTCAGTGGGTCAGGCTGAGCTGAGTGCTGAGGAAGGGTCTTGAGCCCTGAAACATCGACTGACTCCTGTTTTTCCAGATACAGCCTGAGTATTTTCGGCTTTCTCCAGCTTTGTTTTGGCAATTTCAGTATTCCCCCTTGGCAGCCAAGGTGGGAGCAGTGTTCTTGTTTCATCGCTGCTTGAACGGAACTTAGTCAGGTTATTGTCTCCCTACAGGTTAACAACTTCTGTAAACTCTGAGAAACATCAGGATGGACACCCAAGTTCACCAGAACTACCATCAGGACAGCGAGGCACCCATCAACAGTCAAGTCATGGTGGAACTCCAGGCTTCTTATGTTGATCTCTCCATGTCTTACGTTGCCCGTCACGATTTTGCCAGGTTCTTGAATCATAATCATAATAATAATCATAATCAACTTTATTGTCATTGTTAGTGCACAAGTGCAGTACAACGAAATGTAGGCTTGCGGCTCCCGAGAGTGTACATTTAGATTAAGACATTTAACATTTGACATTCATTTGGCTTGTAATACATAAACATAACCATAATAAAGTGCATTGGCAGATGTGCAGGCTTTAGAGTTTATTTGTAGAGTTCAGTAGGATGACAGCCCTGGGAAAGAAGCTGTTCCTAAATCTGGTCGTTCGGGTGCGAATGCATCTGTAGGAGCAGTCACATGGAGAAACTGATGGAATATCAGAACGAGCATAGAGTTCACACATCTTCCTGAAGGATGTCAGGAAACCAGAGCAGGACGAATGGGGTACTGGTCTGGAGGCAATGCAATATGCCCTACAGCTTGAGAAGACCATAAAGCAGAGACTGCTGACCCTACACAAACTTTCCTCTGATGGTCATGGCCCTCATCTCTGTGACTTTCTGGAGGCTGGTTATTATCTAAGTTAACGGGTTGAAGCTACTGAGGATCTTGGCGACTTCATCACAATTCTGAAGCAGAAAGGGAGCGCCACCAAATGGCATGTCTGAGTGCTTGTTTGACCATCCCACTCTCGGGGGACGGGGCGGGCTGGAGCAGCGAAAGTGGCATCTGAGATTGGCCAACTGTGCAAGCTGTTCACCGCCGTGCACTTTCACCCCGTCTGTCAAGAGTTTGGTGGTGCTGAGTTTTTCCTGGAAGTAAAACTAATAACCTGGACCAGCGTTCTCTCTCTATTAAACTGATGGAATGCTACACCTGAAACAGCTGCAGTGGGAGAGGTGATGGATGGAAACAATTAACCAGCAAGTGGGTCTCTGGATATTGCTGGCGATAAACCTGATGTGCACACGACCTGTTCTTGTAGTGAAATTCATGGTCTGGTTTGTAATAAAGTGCGTTAGTTATCTACTTACATCCTAATAAAAGTTGAATAGTCATTAAAAAAGAGAGAGAGAGAAGCTGGGCAGATGGGGCAACCAATGGCAATTTTTAAATTCCAGGCTGGTGATAAATCATTTCAGTGGCAACCCTAACTTTTCCCTTCTTCTCTTGCCCATTGGAACCCGAGCCCAGTTGTAGCTCCCTCACACCAGACTGGCTGGGATCAGCTAGCTTGGCAACATGGGGCATGAACTTGGTGCTATCCTGATCTTTATAGCTCAATTGTACATAGAGCATAAGAATTAGGAGCAGGAAGAAAGAAAGACAGACTTGCATTTCTGTAGCGCCTTTCATGACCACCGGATGTCCCAAAGCGCTTTACAGCAAGTGAAGTACTTTTTGAAGTGTAGTCACTGTTGTAATGTAGGAAACGCAACAGCCAATTTGCAAACAGCAAGCTCCCACAAACAGCAATGTGTTAATGACCAGATAATCTGGGTTTTTTTTTAGTGATGCTGATTGAGGGATAAATATTGGCCCAGGACACCAGGGATAACTCCCCCTGCTCTTCTTCGAAATAGTGCCCTGGAATCTTTTACGTCCAACTGAGAGAGCAGACGGGCTCTCGGTTTAAGGTCTCATCCGAAAGACGGCACCTCCGACAGTGCAGCACCCCCTCAGTCTAGATTTTTGTGCTCAATTCTCTGGAGTGAGACTTGAACCCACAGCCTGCTGACTCAGAGGCAAGGGTGCTACCCACTGAGCCACAGCTGACACAGGAGTTGGCCATACGGCCCCTCGAACCTGCTCCGCCATTCAATAAGATCATGGCTGATCTTCGACCTTAACTCCACTTTCCCGCCCGATCCCCATAACCCTTGATTCCCTTAGAGTCCAAAAATCTATCGATCTCAGCCTTGAATATACTCAACAATTCAGCATCCACAGCCCTTTGAGGTAAAGCATTCCAAAGCTTCACAACCCTCTGAGTGAAGAAATTCCTCCTCATCTCAGTCTTAAATGGCCGAGACCTTATCCTGAAACTATGCCCCCTAGTTCTGGACACTCCAGCCAGGGGAAACAACCTCCCAGCCTTTACCCTGTCAATCCCCTTCAGAATCTTGTATGTTTCAATGAGATAAGTAAGTGCTGTTACCAACTGAAACATAAGGGCATCTACAAACTGATTCTTTGACACAATAGTGCTTACTGGGCAAACACCAAACCCTCCACAGATACATATGAAGCCGTGTCTGCAAATTTACTAAAATTCCTTAAAATCTGACTTTAAAAAAAAATCCCTTTCCCTATTACAGTACTGTTAAGTCCTGTCTTCAAAAACAATAGCAGATTAGACAACATTAAACGAGTTAAATTTAGTAAAAGTATATGTCAATCTACAGAGTGCAGTCGTACATTTTTCTGTTGAATTGGCCCCAGTCCACCATGTTGTTTTGCCATTTGTATTCTTCCATCTTCAGCCTATATTTGCTCTATTAACAAAAAAACTACCAAAAGAGTTAATTTATCTCGATAAAAATATATTGGGTCTTTAAAAAGAAATCCTCTCAGATATGGTAAATGCATTTAGATATAATTGTCGTATTTATTTTTCTGCCTTTCCTCCAAGACAGAGTAGGAGTTTTTACCACCTACAGGCATAACCCTTCATTTCATTTTTAAAAATAGAGAGAAATTTAAATTGATTGCATTTTGCGCTTCTTTGTTTTATGAATATTCTCCTTCAAATCCTCTCACACTACACGCCGATCAAATGAGCAATCATGTAATTTGCTCCAATTGCAGATGCAACATAGTTCATAACCCAGTTGATTCGCCCTCTAATTTTCCCTCTCTCTTTGGCTTCTACTTGCCCTGTCCTCTTGACAATGCTACCATGATTCACAATATGTAGAATTGTGGGACGAAAGACTTCAGTTACATAAAGAGACTAGAACAACTGGGATAAAAACAGAAAATGCTGGAAATACTGAACAGATCAGGCAGCATCTGTAGAAAGAGAAACAGAGTTGATGGGCTGGATTTTCTCAGCCCCGAGGAGGCGGGTATGGAGGCGGGACTGCCGGAAAAGTTGCAGCATTTGGGGGGCGGGTGGCAAACCCGCCTCCGTGCCCTCTTGCCAGGAGGCGGGAAGCCAGTGAGTTGATATGATCTGGAATGCACTGCTTGAAAGGGCGGTGGAAGCAGATTCCATAATAACTTTCAAAGGGGAATTGGATGCATACTTGAAGGGGAATAACTTTGCAGGACTGTGGAGAAAGAATAGGGGAGTGGAACTAATTGGAGAGCTCTTTCAAAGAGCCGGCACAGGCACAACGGGCCAAATGGCCTCCTTCTGTGCTGTATCATTGTATAATTCTATGACTATTAGCTCACTTCCTGTCATTCCATGGCACCGCAGGTTGGAGCAGAAACGTACCTGCATCAGTGCGCCATCAAATTGATCGCATTATTACCTTCTGAATGACAATATTCTCCTCGGGTACATAATCCACTTTGAGAGCCAGTGCAAGAAGAAGAGATTCATATGGAATTGGGAAACAGTATCAGACTAATTCCAGAAAGGATTCAATATTGTGCAAAACCATCAACAGTGAGGAAATGTTACAAGCAATGTTCCCTATAAGCTGCGTGGCTGCTAAGCCAGTCCTGCTCAGCCTGTGACCGGCTTTACCTATGTTAAAGTTTGCGCGTGGCTGTGAATGGGCCACGCACCCAAAAACAATTACCGGGCACATTGGTTACAAAGGGGCTTTTATAATCAGCAAGAGTGACACAGGCAGCCGATGGCACTGTGGTTATATTTAAGAATGAAATACATCGAAATAGGTTTCATTTTTAACACAAAAACAAATTTTTAAAAAAGACTTGCATTTATATCGCGTCTTTCACGACCACAGGACATCTCAAAGCGCTTCACAGTCAATGAAGTACTTTCGAAATGTAGTCACTGTTGTAATGTGGGAAACGCGGCAGCCAATTTGCGCACAGCAAGGTCCCACAAACAGCAATGTGATAATGACCAGATCATCTGTTTTTTGTTATGTTGGTTGAGGGATAAATATTGGCCCAGGACATCGTTACTCATGATGAATGACGCTGAGGAATGCCACTCTGCTCCATAAGTTAAGTTGGAAAGGAGTTAATTCCCATGACGTTTTTTCAAAGTTAGTAATAAAATATCATTAGCAAGAAGAAAGATTTTATGAATGTATGAAGTTTTGAAATGACTGCTGGCGTGCATGCCTACTAATTGCAAGCGCTCTAGTATCAATGGCCATAGTTTCACACCTGTAAAATTACTCTGATGAGGGTTAATAAACATGGTCAATAGCAACAGGCTGGGCTCCCTTTCAAAATGCAAAATGCCTTTAAGATGTAATTTTTTACCCAAAGACAGTCCTTTTTAATTGGGGTGGGGGGGTGTGGTGGGGTTACACTGTATGGGCTAAAAATTCGGTGGCGCCGCGTTTGGGGCGCCAAGCTCGCCTGGGCGTCGGAATTTGCGCTCCGGCCAGAGCCGCTTGCGCCCTCCCGATATTCAGTGGGAGCACCCCAAGAGGGACTCGGGGTGCTGCTCAAGGCTCCCCGCGTCCCGCTTGGGGCGCTCAAACTGAATATCGCCGCGCTACGTGCGACAACGCCACATGCTGTGGCACGGCGCACTGCTGTACTGCAGGCCTTCCTCCCCTTCTTAAGAGGGAGGGGCCTGCACCAGCGCGATCACCAATCGCGAGTGCCAGCAAAAGAGCCCGACACCGAGGAGAAGTGCCGGGCTTTTGGGACACAGCCGGCACTGCCCGGTGGGTGGATCAGGAGGCCGGGGAGGGCGGCGCGAGGAGGTGCTGGCAGGCGGCCACCGGAAAAAATGGCCGCCCCGCACCTCCACCTTAATTTGCGCCACGACCGCCACAGGTAGGCCCTGTGAACCGGTCGCGATTTGCGACCGGCGTTACAGAGGCGGGCGTGACCAAATATCGCGATCGGGGCGGGAGCGGGGCGCTGCGCACACCAATGACGTCATCGGTGGCGGCGCAGCGCTACAAGCTAACGCTGTCATTAGCGCCCCGCTAAATATCGCGGGAGGCGTGGGCAGTGGCGCTAAAGCCACTGAGTGCCCTCTTTGGGCGCTAACTGGCGGCGCAGCCCACTGAATTTCTAGGCCTATGTCTCAACACTATCAATACACTGCCAATAGCGTAGATCCTACCTAACCCCTCCAATTTCTTTTATCTCCACAAATGAAGGATCTTGTATAGAATTTCCAACAACTAATACAGAAAATTCCACAATATTCATTCACTAAAGTTCCCCTAACAACTAAAGCAGAACTCACTACTTGGATATTGCTGTGCTCCGTCCTCAGATCAATTAGGTCTCTGTGGTATCTGTGAGTATCTTCAAGGCTGAGGTCGATAGATCTTTGGACTCTCGGGAAATCAAGGGATATGGGGATCGGGTGGGAAGGTGGAATTGAGGTCGAAGATCAGCCATGATCTTATTGAATGGCGGAGCAGGCTCGAAGGGGCCGTATAGCCGACTCCTGCTCCTATTTCTTATGTTCTTATGTATCACCGTCATGACAGGTGATACATAACTTTCTTGACTTTCTTTTCCCAGGGCTGACTAAAGATACTATCAGAACACAGCAAATTCTTCCTGAGAACAGGTCAATTCTTCCAACAAAATTTGTGCTCAACAAAAGTGACATATACAAATATTTACAAGTCCACGATTTAAAGCTACTTGTGCAGCAATGAATTGCTCTTGAGAGATGTAATGTTTAGAAAAATAATCTGCACAAGAAGATACGATCTAGCACATTGAAAAATCAAATCTAACAATAGTAGACAGCTAGAATTTCAGATTCTCCAAACTCAGATCTGACCCCAAAGCTTGAATTAACACATGTCCTTATCAATGAGGGAAACATGTCCACCACATAGTATAACAGTGAGAGATAGAAGGGGATGATTTCAAAGCTGTAATTTAAGATGATGATTAAGATGCATTTGCAAACTGTTCGTGCTTTGTTCTTCCAATTTCTGATCACATCTGAGCCTCAATTAGATTCAGGCTTTGCAACTCACTATTTTCTCATTATTTTCTGTCATTAAGGCTGGAGTATTATATCAGTCCTTTCAAAAGTACTGAAGCTTTCTTAGTAATCTTTGTTTTTATCCGTTCCTGGGATGTGGGCGTCACTGGCAAGGCCAGCATTTCTTGCCCATCCCTAATTGCCCTTGAGAAGGTGGTGGTGAGCCACCTTCTTAGAACATAAGAACATAAGACGTAGGGGCAGGAGTAGGTCATTTGGCCTCCTCAAGCCTGCTCCGCCATTCAATAAGATCATGGCTGATCTGATCTTGGCCTCAACTCCACTTCCCTGCCCGCTCCCCATAACCCTCGACTCCCTTACCATTCAAAAATCTGTCTATCTCCGCCTTAAATATATTCAATGACCCAGCCTCCACATCTCTCTGGGGATGAGAATTACAAAGAATTACGACCCCCTGAGAGAAGAAATTCCTCCTCATTTCAGATCTTGAACTGCTGCAGTTTGTGTGGTGATGGCACTCCCACTGTGTTGTTAGGGAGGGAGTTCCAGAGTTTTGACCCAGCGACGATGAAGGATCGGTGATATATTTCCAAGTCAGGATGGTGTGTGACTTGAAGGGGAACTTGGAGGGGGTTGTGTTCCCAAGCACCTGTTGCCCTGGTACTTCTAGGGGGTAGAGGTCGCGGGTTTGGGCGGTGCTGCCAAAGAAGCCTTGGCGAGTTGCTGCAGTGCATCTTGTAGATGGTAGACACTGCAGCCACGGTACGCCGGTGGCGAAGGGAGTGAATGTTTAAGGTGGTGGATGGGGTGCCGATCAAGCGGGCTGCTTTGCCCTGGATGGTGTCGAGCTTCTTGTGTGTTGTTGGAGCTGCACTCATCCAGGCAAGTGGAGAGTATTCCATCACACTCCTGACTTGAGCCTTGTAGATGGTGGAAAGGCTTTGGGGAGTCAGGAGGTGAGACACTTGCCATGTTATTCTGTACATTTATTGAATATTCCTGGATAAATGTACAGAATAAAGAAGAATAAATGTGAAGGAAGCAGCTCCCCTGATTAATCAGTGAGTAAACGCACTGCTTGGTGTGGCCCTGGGCCACTGTGACCAGAAGGATTTAATCTTCAATCCTGCTCTCCGCTGAGATAGCTGGTCTTAGCCAAGATAGCAGTGGGGGTAGTTTAATTGACCAGATTGCACCTGGGTTAGGGAGGGGGGAAATTCGCCATGATCCCGCTCTTGATCACTATCTAATGACTCACGCTGGCAAGGTGGGCCATGTGCGGGGTTCTAGTAAAGGTAGAATGCTTCCCATTGTTGAATAACCTGATGAGTCACTGTTTAGCCTGACTGTTCAAGAATGAATGGCCTCTCGTCTCTGAGCACCTGAATGAAACTTCAAGAATCAGCAACTTCAGCAGAGGAGGGAAGTAAATCTTCTTAGGCAGTCCCTCAGAACCGAGGATGACTTGCTTCCACACTAAAACTGAGTTCTCCGGTGACTGATGAGTCCAATGCGGGACCGACAGTCTCTGTCACAGATGGGGCAGACGGTGGTTGAAGGGGCGGGTGGGTGGGGTGCTTGGGTTGACTTGCGCTCCTTCCGCTGTTTGCGCTTGGCTTCCGCTTGCTCCCAGCGAACAGACTCGAGGTGTTCGGCGCCTTCCTTTAAATGGTGTGTGGGAGAGAGGCGTGCAGTTAATGCTGTGTTGGTTAATTGTTTCAAAAATGATCCCTATAAATATCTAGTTGAGAATGGTTTTGTGGGTTATAGTGATAAATCGAGAGAGAAATATTCAAAACTTCCTACATTAAAGACGCTATATAAATGTAAGTTGTTGTGGACTGTTTCTGTGCTGTTAGGATCATGGGAGCGTATGTTTAAGATAGACATCAAGGAGCTTTGGGGGGCTCGGAAGAAAATGTAATTAATTTTACCTCAGAAGAGTAAATTAATGGGATCAAATTCTATACCGGGCACGGCATGTGAAAGGAGTGAGCTTGATGGGCCAAATGGTTCGCTCTCACTTCGTGCCTTCCTGTATCCTCTGAATAACACACTGTTTGTTTAACTTCCAAGGACAGCTTTGTTGAGGGACTCCACTAATGGATTTACTTTTGTAGATTTGTGGGAAAAAAAGGCATAACTAGTTTCTGCTGTGCTCTAACATTGACTAATTTAATTTAAAAAAACAATGCTGCAGAACGCAAATAATGCAATCTGGATTTATTGAAGGAAGCATAAACTGTAGGCAGTGGCAGCAGCATCAAATAATATTTTTGTTTCAAAACAAATTAAATTTGTGACAAGGTTACATATCAATAATAATGTACATTTAAATTGAAATACTTTCAGAAGAGACTCACTTCCAAACAAAGGAGTTCCTTCCCAATGCCTCATCCCCCACCACACTTGTATCTTTTTAAGGCTAAAGGGATCAAGGGATATGGGGAGAAAGCAGGGACAGGGTACTGAATTTGGATGATCAGCCATGATCTCATTAAATGGCGGAACAGGCTCGAGGGGCCGAATGGCCTACTCCTGCTCCTACCTTCTATGTTTCTATGTGTGAAGTTGCCTTTGTAACTCAGTGGCCCTGATATTGACTTGGGTGGGTTGTGTAAGCGGGGGGGTGGGTGGGAGGAGTTTTGGCCGTTTGGGATTCCCCGCATGCCGTGAAGTTTTAACTCCACGGCGAGCGTCTTTGTTTTTCAACAGGTTCCTCGCCCGGAAGCCAGCCTGATTGACAAGCTTGGCTCTCTGTCGGGCGGGGAGCAGTCCGGAGGAGGCCGCAGCCGCAACCGCAGCAGCGGGTAAGGACCCTGCTGCGGCGTTAGTGGGAGCGTGGGCCCGGATCTTGGGGGGAGAATCCAATCCCTGATCCCGGAGGTGGGGAGCGGTTGGACCCCTGATCCCGGGGAGGGGGCCCGATGGCAGGGAAGCAGGTGGCTTGGTGGGTCGGGGTTTGTGGGGGGGGGAAGCACTCCTGCTCCTCCTGGCCCACAAGCAGTGCTGTGAGGGCTCTTACCTTTTCCCCGAAGCTGTCCTCGCCTCCCTTGAGCTGCCTGGTTTCCTCGAGGCCTGGGAAACCCAGCCGGCCAGGATTAAACCTCTAAGGCAGGTGCAATATGAGGCTCCCAGCCTCATTATAATATTTAAATGGAGCGGGGTTGGTCGCCTGCCCCCTGTCCCGCCTCCACTAAACCCAGAAGTGGGTGGGTTGGAAGCGGGTTGAGGTCGGATTGGAGATTTAAAATTTTTTTACATCTCACCCGACCCCAAGCCACCCATTTTTGGGGATTAAAATTACCCCCAATGTGTCTGGGAGATGAAAAACTGGTACCTTTAAGTTCAGTAGCCTTTAAAATGGTAGGTGAAATGGCTTTTCTATTGGCGCTATTTGGATTCCAGGAGACTAGCATCCCTGCACATTCACACTGCTAAATCCAGCTCTCAGGAAATGATACTTCAGTTATACAGAGCCTTGATCAGAACCTATCTGGAGCACTGCGTTCAGTTCTGGGCACCGCACCTCAGGAAAGATATATTGACCGTGGAGGAGGTGCAGCACAGATTCCCCAGAATGCTACCGGGGCTCAGAGGGTTAAATTATGAGGACAGGTTGCATAAACTTGGCTCATATTCCCTTGAGTTTAGAAGATTGTGGGGTGATCTGCTCGAGGTGTTTAAAATGTTAAAAGGATTCGATAGGGTAGATATGGAAAAACTACTTCCTCTAGTGGGGAAATCAAGATGAAGGAGGCCATAATCTTAAAATAAGAGCTGGGTCATTCAGGGGCAAAATCAGGAAGCACATTTTCACACAAACGGTAGTAGAAATCGGGAAATCTCTCCCTAAAAGGCTGTGGATGCTGGGACAATTGGAACTTTCAAGACTGAGATAGATAGATTTTTGTTGGGTACGGGTATCAAGGGACAAAGCACAAAGGCGGGTAGATGGAGTTGAGGTACAAATCAGCTACGGTCTAATGGAATGGTGGAGCAAGCTCAAGGGGCTGAACGGCCTAATCTTGTTCGTAATGTTTCTATGTTCCTGTCACACTCGGTTTTTCTTGGGTCTACAAGTCTGCTGGATTCAATGGTATAAATATCAGAAGTTTTGGTCTCTTGGAATCCAAATTAAAACAGCACTAATATAAAAGCAGCTTACAGCTACTTGATTTATTAATGGCAATTTTTTATTTTCCCTTATGGCAACCAAGCACTCGAGTAGAGTGTGTTAGAGGGGACTCTGATTTCCTTCCTCTCAGTCAAGACAGACGATGGTAGATAGGTTCACAGCGATCTTTATTCAAGCATATGCAGGGGAAGACTCTCACTTGACAGCTTCAAGTGAGACTTTGACGATCTCTCTCATTTCATTTACTTATATACATTTGTTACTGCTTATGCAAGCTATTACAAAATATCACGTGCTAGTTGACGTAAGAAAACTACGAGGCACTTGGTCTAAGCGTTAAACAAAGCTTTAATCAACTGTTTTACAACATGGAGGTCTAGTTGTGTCCTTCACTAGTTCCTGTTAAGAATGTCTTGCGCAAGCTGGGCCCGTGCCCGAGTATTTATACTCTCCCTGGACAGCGCCACCCGTAGGCCGCTCAGTGTTATTTCATAAGTCTTTCTTTCATGAATGACTGATTCATGTCACTAATCACACTATTTGTTAATGCTATCACATTGCCAATGTTAGGGGTCTCTATCCATGAGTTGTACTCCTTAGTTCCCTTGTAAAACTTTCATTTAATCATTTGCTCAGTGACTATTCTCTTGCACGTATATAATTAGGTTTTGACTTGTTTTTCACATTTTATCACAGCACCATCGTTAACCTCTAAAGTTCTTTATTGTTTGGTCAATCAGTAGTGTTTACTTGTTAATTACCCTTACAGAGTGAAATTCCTCTATTAACGATAACTAGGAGCATGTCTGTTTTTCTCCATGACCCATGAACAAAATCACAGGAATTCAATTTGGGGATTTCTGAGAATGGGATTTCATTAGCAAGTCGTTAATTAAAGAAAAAACTGGCATTCTCTCACTTTTTACTCAAAGAGTAAGTTCACCCCTGATTATTGGTCCTGGGGGTTTGAAGCGAGTCTTTTTGCACACGCAGTTCTCCACTTGCATAACTCAACAGGGAGGGCTGCAGATTGCGATTGGAGCCGTGGCTTATGATTAGAATGAGAGTGAAAAGCTGGCAAGCACTGCCAGAGTCAGTGTTTCGGCAACAGAAATGGCATGTATAGAGATTCCTCGTACACAGAACTGGAAAGCGAATAGCTCACCGAAATGAGTCGTGACTGGAACGTGGGCACGTTGATTCATCGGTGAGAAAACAAAATCACTTTTAACAAGTTGGAAGATATCGAAAATACTGAAGGACTTGCCTAACACATTTTATTTTATCTTTTACTTTGCACATTTTGAAGTGGTTCATAAATGCTCATTTAGTATTTAAAGGATAATAATGAGCAAAGTCAATCGGAACTGCAATCTGTTATTAACAGAAATCACTGGAAGCAAATTCTAATCAATTTGAAATGCTGAGAAAAAGCACCCTGCAGAGGATGGAAAACAGGGAGAAGTGGGAAAAAATATTAGAAATTCAGAGATGGCAATCTACTTTAATTAACTGATAGTCTCGGATGGTTCAGTAGGTACATGCACTGTGTGGTGTGTGACAGTCATAAAGGCCGGGAAGGTGCTCGGGTTAATCTGTAGCCTGTGCGGTGTTTGTTGGGTTGGCAATGAGAATGTTATAACTGACCTCACATTTCTAGGCTGAGAGGGGAAGTGTTACCCAGGGTCTCTGCTGACTAAACAATATTTGGAGATCCCTGCAGGACATGTCCATGGGTAGATGTTGCTGACAACTGGTCGGGGAAGGAGGGAGGAGGGAGGAGGGAGGGGGCGGGTCAGCTATGGTAACTCCATGATGGAATAGCCCCTCAACACCGCCTGTCCAGGCCAACACGCGACAAATGTCCATATTAGCAAGTTTCCCAAGGATGCTTGTGGCTCTGGTGCCTTGCCCAAGTGGAAATTCCTCACATTTGACCCTGGAACTGTACCCCAGCTGGAGTCTATGCCTTCAGAAAAGGAGGAGTAAGGGAGAGAAACTCGTTTATAAAGTTCTAAAGATAAGATACATCAACAAGCAATGGTTAGGTGACCCGAAACTTGGATTTTAAAAGCCTGTCGATTGTACGAAGGAAGGAAGCCTTGGCGAGATAAGGAGTTTAATTGATCTGAGGTCCTGGGAAAGAATGAGTCCGAGTAGGAGATCGTGTGATGTGCCTTTATTTCAAAAGCAGCAAAGATGCCGGAAGGAGCAAGAGTGGGTCGGGCAACATATTTGAGTGAAAAAGAATACAAAAGGGAAATTTGGAAGAACAATAGCATAGAATAAAATAAGGAAAGATGAGTAAAGTTAGCATGGAGAGGGAGAGAGGGAGAGGTTGGTGTCCAGGGGTGGGCAATTATTTGGGCTGGAGGGCCACTTAACAAGTTTTGGTGAGCTGTTGAGGGCCGCACACCAATGTTCCCCCTAAAGCATGTGGCCGCACAGTCGGGCACCAATTGCGAGGTCCGGCACAGGCCGTTCACCAGCTCCTGCCGCTGAAAGAGATGCCACCCAAACAAATTTAAAGGAACCGTGCACGGGAAAAAAAATGAGAAGGAACATTGCATAAACACAAACATAAATTCAGATAGTGGTCAGATATCCACCTGGAATACATAATACAAAGTGACGTAAGAACACTACTAGGCACTTGGTCTAAGCATTAAACAAAGCTTTAATCAACTGTTTTACAACATGGAGGTCTAGTTGTGTCCTTCACTAGTTCCTGTTAAGAATGTCCTGCGCAAGCTGGGCCCGTGCCCGAGTATTTATACTCTCCCTGGACAGCGCCACCCGTAGGCCGCTCAGTATTATTTCCTAAGTCTTTCTTTCACGAATGACTGATTCATGTCACATAATGTAAAATTTTCCATTACTAAATGAATGAAATGATTGATCGATCGATCACATGTCGTACTGAAAGTCTACCTGGCTCGAGTCTGCAGGGCCTCCAACGCGAGAGGTGTTCTCTTTTCAGTGCGCTGAATACGGGAGCCCGAGGCTTGGCAAGGCCTGAACTACAATCACGTGCCATTAGCCGGAGTCCTTGTGCTCCGGGATCCATTCCCGTGTCTAAGACGGCGATGAGAACTCCCCTGCCGTCGTACTCTGGGTACCGGGGGCGGAGCGAACCATTCTTTTTGCTACCTACATAGTATTGTATATGTAAATAATCATACTGGAAAAAAACTATTGTTTGAAAATGTATTCCTACAATGATATATTTTAAAATCTCCTGCAGTAATAGAACTAGCATTATATGTGATCGTAATCAGAGCAGCAGGATGAATGTCCCAGTGATTCTGAGTGTGTCTCATTTGTAGGTTTACATTATAATATTTAAAACTTAAACTGACCATAAAATGGAATTTTATTCATATTTGAATAAGAACTGATTGCTCGCATTTGCCAGTTATTGCCTTCCATTTGCAGCGTTTAGGGTGATTAGTGCAGATACGATGCAAGGATTTTTTTATGCAACCTATAGAATTTTTTTGCAGTTTACTATTTCATTGGATTAATTTGTCAAGAGGATTGCAGTTACATAAAATAAATCCTTAACTGTTTTTGGAGAGGATAGACGCAGCCATCTGTCTCTTTCTTCGGTAAAACTATTGGCCCGTAATTTCCGATCGGAGGCTTCCTGCGTGCGGAGGCCTCCTATCGGGAAAAAATCTACGCCCTTACCTGAGGGCTCCCGAGGTCTGGACACTTCCGCTCCTGGGCCTCTCCACAGTCGAAATGTGCAGGGCCCACGTATCCCAGGGGCGCAGGCGGTTCGCAAGCGTCCCTGGGATCACGTGGGCCAGGCCAGCCAATGGGAGAAGGGAATCTCCCTTCATACTTTTGACAGATAGACCCGTCAAATATATGAATGGGGATCACTGGAAAAAGACACTAAAACATTAAATAAATGTAAAAAATCATGTTTTTAAAATGAGTTAAAATTACATTAAATTAAATATTTTAAACAAAAATTAAATTTTTTGAAAAAATTAATGTTTTTTACGGGGCTAAAAATAAACTTACCTTTTTTAAAGTATTTTAAAATTATTAATGAGTGGAAAAAATGTTTTTTTTTTACTTTTTTAAACTCTTATGCTGGTAAAAGCGGGCCCTACTCCTGCTTTTACCAGGCGTAAGATTTCTAAGGGTTTTCAGCAGGCAGAGGTTCTGCAGAAAGCGGAACTCTCCCCCCGCAGAGGCCCTTCTCCACGGCAGGCGTCCAATCTGTCAGGAGCATTCTTGACTGATCGGAAATGCCGGTTTTCAGCGCACGCGCTTCGCATGCCTGAAACCTGCATTTCCGATTTCCCCAGGGGTGTGTACACAGCCCGTACCCACCCATAGGGATCGGAAAATATGGCCCAAAGAGTGGTCGAGATGAGCAGCGCCCCCACCAGCCAGCGATGAGCGGCGGATTTAGCGGGTTTTTGAAAAGTGGTTCCCGTAGAGAGCCGCAGACAGCCGTTAGGCCGACTCTGAGACACAAAAGGGCAGCAGACCTACAGCAGCAGTCCTGGCAGCTTTCATTTTTTTTAGTTGCCCCAGTTCAGGGTCGCAGCCTACTCCCAAGACTCTGACGACTGTGCAACTCGCGCTCCAGCGGGCCGGATACGAATGAACTAGCGGGTCGGATGCGGGCCACGGGCCATATTTTGCCCACCCCTGGGTTGGAGGCGAGATGTGAAAGAAGGATTCAATGACAAGCTCTGTTCTTGTATCCTGTTCAGGAGTGCAAGATATCATAGTGCAACGTATTGTGCACGAGACAGCAAATTATTGGCAATCTTTCAGGGGTTCCACTGATCTCAGTGCCATTTCCACCACAATATCATTCTCTTTGATAATTTCCTCAGATGTTCTCCATCTCCATCCAGCGGTTGTTTTTCCGACTGGAGGAAAGTATACAGGGGTGTTCCCCAGGAGTCGGTATTAGGACCACTGCTCGTTTTGATATATGTTAATGACCTGGACTTGTGTAGATAGGGGATAATTTCAAAGTTTGCAGATGATATGAAACTTGGAAATGTAGTGAACAATGAGGAGGATGGTAACAGACTTCAGGAGGATGTAGACAGACTGGTGAAATGGGCAGGCACATGGCAGATGAAATTTAACACAGGGAAGTGTGAAGTGATACATTTTGTTTGGAAGAATGAGGAGAGGCAACATAAACTAAAATGGTACAACTTTAAAGAACAGAGCTGGGGGTGTATGAACACACATCTTTGAAGGTGGCCAAACAAGTTGAGAAGGCTGTTAAAAAGCTTATTAATGGCTTTATTAATAGAGGAATAGAGTACGAAAGCAAGAAAGTTATGCTAAATCTTTATAAAACACTGGTTAGACCTCAGCTGGAGTATTGTGTTCAATTCTGGGCACCACATTTTAGGAAGGATGTCAAGGCCTTGGAGAGGGTGCAGAGGAGATTTACCAGAATGATACCTGGGATGAGGGACTTCAGTTATGTGGAGAGACTGGAGATGATCTCCTGAGAGCAGAGGAGGTTAAGAGGAGATCTGATAGAAGTGTTCAAAATCATGAATGGTTTTGATAGAGTAAATAAGGAGAAACTGTTTCCAAGTGGCAGAAGGGTTGGTAACCAGAGGACACAGATTGAAGATTGGCAAAAGAACCAGAGGCGAGATGAGGAAACATTTTTTTACGCAGCGAGTTGTTGTGAGCTGGAATGCACTGCCTGAGAGGGCGGTGGAAGCAGATTCTGTAGTAAATTTCATCTGCCATGTGTCTGCCCATTTCACCAGTCTGTCTATGTCCTCCTGAAGACTGTTACTATCCTCCTCATTGTTTACTACATTTATGAGTTTCATATAATCTGCAAACAGCGTACCTGGTTATTTATCTCATTGCTGTTTGTGGGACCTTGCTATGCACAAATTGTCCACATATCCCACACAGGGGGCATAGTGGTTAGCACTGTTGCCTCACAGCGCCAGGGACCCGGGTTCAAATCTGGCCTCGGGCGACTGTCTGTGTGGAGTTTGCACATTCTCCCTGTGTCTGCGTGGGTTTCCTCCGGGTGCTCCGGTTTCCTCCCACAGTCCAAAGATGTGCGGGTTAGGTTGATTTGGCTATGATAAATTGACCCTTAGTGTTAGGGGATTAAATACGTGGGGTTACGGGGATAGGGTGGGATATGTGTCGGTGCAGGCTCGATGGGCCGAAACGGCCTCTATCTGCACTGTGGGGATTCTGTGATTCTGTGTGACTTACAACAGTGACACAGTTCATAAGTACTTCAAGTAATTCAAAAGAGAATTGGATAAATACCTGAAGGGAAAAAGTTTACAGGGCTATGGGGAAAGAGCAGAGAAGTGGGATGAATTGGATAGCTCGACCAAAGAGGCACAATGAGTTGAATGGCCTCCTTCTGTGCTGTGTCATTATATGATTCTATGATATGATTCTTTGCTCCACTCCTGCTATCCTGTTCCCTGTTGGAATTCATCGATATGCTTTTGTAAGTAATCTTTCCTCTTTCAATATTAACAACTGTGAAAGACCTCCAGGCATAAAGCAAGAAAAGGATGTATTTTGCTCATTTTGAGCAAGTTTTCTTCCTGCAGTGGAGTTGCCCGAAGTTATCCACATTTCTCACTTTGATTTGCAATTTTATTTCCAACATGTCACTTTAACACATATCTCTTCTGTTGGCTCTTTGTCAGATACAATTCAGTTGAAAAGAATTAAAGGGAAGGTTGGAAAAAAAATCTTTACTTGGAGGGTGGTTGAAATTTTTTTTTAATTCATTCACGGGATGTGGGCGTCGCTGGCAAAGCCAACATTTATTGCCCATTCTTAATTGCCCTTGAGAAGGTGGTGGTGAGCCACCATTTCAGAGGGCAGTTAAGAGTCAACCACATTGCTGTGGGTCTGGAGTCACATATAGGCCAGACCGGGTAAGGATGACAGATTTCCTTCCCTAAAGGACATTAGTGAACCAGATGGGTTTTTACCACGATCCGGTAGTTTCTTGGACACCATTACTGGTACTAGCGTTTTTTTAATTCCAGATTTTTTTATTAGCTGAATTTAAATTCCCCAGGTGCCGTGGTGGGATTTGAACTCTCATATCCATTAGGCTACCATACCTCTAAATGTGGAATTTTCTGCCACAAATTGTTGTTAAAGCAGAGTACACAAAATCTTTTTAAAAGGCAATTAGATAATTGTTTAAAAAAGAGAAATATTAAAGGGCATGGCAAGCAAGCAGGAGAGTGTGGTTAGATTAGATGGCTTAGGTAGAGAAAAACATTGGATTGATGGGTCAAGTGGCCTGTTTTTCTGCTGTAACGTTCTATGATTCTCATACCTATATGTCCACAAATATACACACTCTTCCAATAAGCCAATACAAGCATAGACCCACACTTAGTACAGGTAGACTATCCCTTATCCGAAAACCTTGGGACCAGCCGTGTTTCGGATTTCGGAAAATTTCGGATTTCAGAAGGTATTACGGGGCAGCACCCCGTAAGCCACCACATTAATATTTCTGCAGCGAACCTTATGAATATTCACACTGAGTGGGATAAATAAAGACTATAAATAGTATTACAGGGATAAATACTCTAGTACAGTTTATTTGTAAGGAAAACATTCAGTAAAACTTCAAACATATACAGGTACAAACTAAGCTAAATACCTGTACATATACATGCAGTAAAGGTACATTACATCTGGCTTGAGGATCTTGGAGAAGAGGGTACATCAGTGTTGTCATCGTCGTCATCAGGTTGGAGTCGGACATCTGAAGATGGGCCAGGAACAGGATTCTCAAGTGATGAAGCAGCACTACGCCAGACGGCCTTTTTAAAGATTTCTTCCAGTGTCATCTGTCTCATTAACATTGGTTTCTGTCTAAGCAGTCTCTCTTTAATTGAGTAAACTTGCATAATCTCTTGCTCACTGATAAATGCACGTTGTTCAAGGCCAGCAATTAACTGATCACACATTGTCACCATATCGTCTATGGGAATTTTTTCACCTGTGTTCACAATGTCATCATCATCATCATCACTACTATCCTCATGCTTGTCGTTATTTAACACCATTTCAGCAATTTCCCCATCACTCAACGAATGCACAACAGGTGCATCATTGTCAATGTTCAGCACTTCTTCGATGTTAGCTTCCTCTAACTTATTTACACTTTCGGATGATAAACCTTTGGCGTAAGTAAGGAGGTTTGATATCATCATCTTCTCCTGACTGACAGGAAATCCTTCAAAATCTTCATCTGCAGGTCCATCTTCATGAAACATTGTTGAAGGCCAAAGTCTGTGCCAAGCATTTATTAATGTTGGTTTGTCAACATCGTTCCAAGCATTAGCAACTGCATAAATGGCATCCTTAACATTGAACTCTTTCAGGAAGCTTTGGATTCCTATGCCTCTGTTGATTGCATCAAACATACAGTTCAAAAAAAGTCTTTATACTTGCTCTTCATGGAGCGTAAAATTCCTTGGTCACAAGGCTGTATTAAAGATGTCACATTAGGGGGAAAGTTAATGCCGAAAACATAACTTTTCACAAGAAGTTCAGGAGGGGGATGTGCGGAGCAGTTGTCCAGGAACAATAAAATTTTGCAGTTTTCTTCCAGTCCAACTTGCCTGCAATGAGGTCGTGTCGCTGGTACGAAGTGGTTATTGAACCAGTGAGAAAATATTCCTCTGGTTACCCATGCTTTCTTGCTCGCATAATAATGCACAGGTAAATTGCATACACCTTTCAAACATCTCGGATGTTGGCTTTTTCCAATCACTACCAACTTTAACTTGTGTGTGCCTGCAGCATTGGCACACCCAAGAACAGTCAACCTGTCCTTAGCGTCCTTAAAACCTGCTGGTGCACTCTCATCAGCCGTTGTTAATGTTTTTCTAGGAACGTAGCGCCAGAACAGAGCTGTTTCATCAGCATTGTAAATTTGTTCAGGACCGAGGTTTTCTTCAGATATTATTTTGGCAAATTCGTCTATGTAATTTTCAGCTGCTTCATGATCAGCAGATTTTTCACCACAGATTTTCAGATATTTTATACCATGACGCTTCTTAAATTTATGCAGCCAACCTTCTGAATATTCACACTCAACTTCAATGTTCAGTTCTTCATGGTATATTCTAGCTTGTTTCATGACCATCAAACCAGTCAGTGACACACGTTCACCTCTTTGTTGTCGAATCCACTCAATCAGCACACGGTCAAGATCTTCATTTTTTGCCCTATGCAATGTTTTCCTACTTTTCATTAGTTTATGGTCATCACTGTCAGTGTAAAACTTCAACAACTTGTCTTTCTGTTTCTTTAAGTCATATATGGTGATAGTTCCCACACCATATTCTTCAGTAAGACGTCGCACAGACACACCACGATCAAGCTTCTGCAATAACTCCACTTTCTGCGATGTCGATAATGAGAGATGCTTCCTTCTCTGCTTCTCACTGTTACCCATAGGGGTATCTGCAGCTCTTTTTAGCATTTTCACAAATCGCAAAAAACCAACAAATATCAGAGAGCAGCAGGCGCACGTGTGACAGCGCTGAGACACAACTGACGCCTCACACCTGCGTGGGTCAAGCATCGGCCGCATCGGGTCATGTTTTGCGCCACTCGGGTCATGTCGTGCGCACGACTTACGCTCCACGAAAAAACTTTCGGTTTTCAGAGGTTTTCGGAAGTGCGGATAAAGGATAGTCTACCTGTACCGCCTCGTCTAACATTATTTACCGTTTCCTCTACATTGCACCTTTATGTTCTTGTACAACTGCAGCTCTGCTCTGTCTTTATTCCTTTATCTCTGAGTCAGAAGGCTGTGGGTTCAAGTCCCACTCCAAAGACTTGAGCACGAAATCTAGGCTGACACTCCAGTGCAGTGCTGAGGGAGTGCCGCAATGGCGGAGGTGCTGGCTTTCAAACTGAAACGTTAAAACGAGGCTGTGATGAAATATTCCATTCATCACTCATCAGTATTTCTCTGCCTGTGACTGTGGTTGGTTTCAGTTTCATTTCCATTGTATTGTACTGTGTGTAGGGCTCCGCCCATACCTGGCTCCTATGTAAGCTGGCCCAGCCTGCAGCACATCCAGTACGGCAGACCTCTGGATGGAAGATACATTCTCCTCTGTGTGTTACCTTCTAAGTCAATAAAAGCCTTGTTTTGTTTCACTAACATCGAGTCTCAGATTTATTGAGGCACATCAGAGGCCCCGTTTGCCCTCTCGGGTGGATGTAAAAGATCCCAAGACGTTATTTTGCAGAAGAGCAGGGGAGATCTTTCCTGTTTCCTGGCCAATATTTATCCCTCAGCTAACATCAATAAAAACAGCCGATCTGATTATTTATCTCATCACTGCTTGTGGGACCTTGCTGTGCACAAATTGTCCACGTTTCCTACACTTACAAAAGTAACACATTTCAAAAGTACATTATTGGTTGTAAAGTGTTTTGAGAAGTCGTTAGGTCAGGAAAGTTATGTAATTGCAAGTTCTTTCTTTTACCACAGTTTTGGTCTCCTTATCTAAGAAAGGATATACTTGCCATAGAGAGAGTGCAGGGAAAGTTCACCAGACTGGTTCCTGGGATGGCAGGACTGTCGTATGAGGAGAGATTAGGTCGACTAGGCCTGTATTCACTAGAGTTTAAAAGAATGAGAGGGGATCTCATTGAAACGTACAAAATTCTGACAGGGCTAGACAGACTGGACGCAGGGAGGATGTTTCCCCTGGCTGGGGGGGGTCTAGAACGAGGGGTCACAATCACAGGATACGGGGTAGGACATTTAGGACTGAGATGAGGAGAAATTTCTTCACTCAGAGGGTGGTGAACCTGTGGAATTCTCTACCACAGAAGGCTATGGAGGCCAAGTCATTGAATATATTTAAGAAGAAGATAGATAGATTTCTAGACACAAAAGGCATCAAGGGGTCTGGGGAGAGAGCGGGAATATGGTATTGAGATAGAGGATCAGCCATGATCATATTGCAGGCTCGAAGGGCTGAATGGCCTACTCCTGCTCCTATTTCTCTATGTTTCTATGTTTATTTCAAGAATTATGGAATGTTACAGCACAAAAACAAGTCATTCAGCCCATGGAATCTGTGCCGGGGTTTCTCTCCCCGAGCCGCCATGTTCAATCCCACTCTACCGTTCGCTCCCCAAATCATTGGATATTCCTCTTTGCAAGCAACTATCTAATTCCCTTTTAAAAAGGAACTACTGGAATTTGCTTCAGAGTAGCAGAGAATTCTACATTCCCACCACCTTTGGTGTAAAGAATTTTTTTTTCCCTTTTAATTCTCCTCAGACTCTGAATTATTGGCATTGTCGAGGAGGTTCAGAGCAGGGACAAGCTGACTCGGGAATTGTTAAACGTAATCCTGGCTCGTCTGTCTTGCCATATTTCAATTTACAGGGAAAAAAAAGTTGCAAGTGCTTTTGCTTTGCAGTTATGTTACTCAATCTTTCAAGCACTCAATTTCATTTCAAAATGAGCAGGTGTTTTATGACAGACAAATCTGGCATTCTGCCAGTTTGTAATCCTGAATATTGTAAAATAGAAATCAGATAAATGCACAGAAATTACCCTCATTCACTGAATTAAGAAAAAAAACTAAACTAATTACATTTTTATTCCTTTTTTGGTGCAAATTTATCACAATAGAGAAAGAAAGACTTGCATTTATATAGCGCCTTTCATAGAAACATAGAAGATAGGAGCAGGAGTAGGCCATTCGGCCCCTTGAGTCTGCTCCACCATTTAATGAGATCCTGGCTGATCATCCAAATTCAGTACCCTGTCCCTGCCTTCTCCCCATATCCCTTGATCCCTTTAGCCTTAAGGAATATATCTAACTCCTTCTTGAATATATTTAATGAATTGGCCTCAACTGCCTTTTGTGTTAGAGAATTCCACAGGTTCACCACTCTCTGGGTGAAGAAATTCCTCCTCATCTCAGTCCTAAATGGCTTACCCCTTATCTTTAGACTGTGACCCCTGGTTCTGGACTCCCCCGCCATCGGGAACATCCTTCCTGCATCTAGTCTGTCTAGTCCTGTTAGAATTTTATAAGTTTCAATGAGATCCCCTCTCATTCTTCTAAACTCCAGCGAATATAAGCCCAATCGACCGAATCTCTCCTAATACGTCATTCCTGCCATCCCAGGTATCAGTCTGGTGAATCTTCGCTGCACTCCCTCCATGGCAAGAACATCCTTCCTCAGATAAGGCGACCAAAACTGCACACAATACTCAAGGTGTGGTCTCATCAAGGCCCTGTACAACTGCAGCAAGACATCCTTGCTCCTGTACTCGAATCCTCTCGCTATGAAGGCCAACGTACCATTTGCCTTCTTAACCGCCTGCTGCACCTGCATGCTTACCTTCAGCGACTAGTGCACAAGGACACCCAGGTCTCGTTGCACTTCCCCTTCTCCCAATCTATTGCCGTTCAGATAATAATCTGCTTTGCTGTTTTTGCCACCAAAGTGGATAATCTCGCATTTATCCACATTATACTGCATCGGCCATGCTTCTGCCCAATCACCCAACCTGTCTAAATCATACTGGAGTTTCTTGGCATCCTCCTCACAGCACAACCGCCCACCCAGCTTTGTATCGTCTGCAAACTTGGAGATATTACATCTAGTTCCTGCGTCTAGATCATTAATATATATTGTGAACAGCTGGGGTCCTAGGACCGATCCCTGCGGTACCCCACTAGTGACCTCAGGACGTCCCAAAGTGTATTGCAGCCAATGAAGTACTTTTGAAGTGTACAGGAAACTTTCTGGTATCCGGCACTGACGGGACCGAGCTGTTGCCGTTCCATCAAAACTGCCGGAGAAACCAGCGCTAATGTTAAAACATACAGCGCTTCTGAGCTCCGTGTGAAGCAACAAACCCTGTTGCTTAGCAACAGCTTCAAAACAGTCGGCGTAGCTTGCAAGCGTCTCTGTAGCTAAGCAACAGCTTCAGCTAGACCTTGCAGAGCCATGACTGGAGAAAAAAAGCAACGAGAAGTAAAAAAAACTTATCTGAACCGACTCCTGAATTTTGCCGGTGGATAGAGCTTTCCGGACATAAACGAAAGTTTCCTGTAGTCACTGTCGTAATGTTGAAATGAGTCCCTGAAGAGTTAATGGTGAAAACTCTATTACAGTGTTTCGTGTTATCGGATCCATTCTTTGCTGATTGTGTTCCATAAGGTGAGTTATGCACAAAGAATTGTGGTAAACCACTTTTATCGTTCACTATCGTTACACTATAGTTATCACTGTTGTATTGTTATCACTGTTCTCACTGTTGTATCACTATATGAGGTCGCCTCTTGTCACGCTGTTATACCTGGGCTGACCACCTCCGACTCTGCCCATGGCTCCACCTACCTGCCCAGGTATAAAGGTAGTCGACTGGCTGGTATTCCTCCTTGTTGGACCCGATCACCCACGAGGGTGGGCTCTGTTATTTAGTCAATAAAAACCTTTAGTTACGTTCCTAACTCGTCGCTTTTTATTGGACGAATTGATAGGTATATCAATTTTATTGACTAAGTAACAGAGCCCACCCTCGTGGGTGATCGGGTCCAACAAGGTCCTCCCTCCAAGGTGATAGCGGCATGGAAGTGGAGCAGGAAATCTTCTCGTGTCTCTTAAATGTTGCTGGTTTGAGTGCTGTGCTGCTTTATCATTTGAATATGTTTGGGATGAGTTCTCAGCAAAACCCGCTACATGAGGAGGGGGAGAATTGCTGCTCTGACTCGCCCCACTGTAGCCATGCCACCTGTCAGCTGATAATGCAGCAGCTGCAGAGAAATGGCCAAAATTAAAACACGTTTCACTGTTAGCAGTGAGGGAGAATTGTGAGGCATGACGTTTAGGTGCAGCGTTAACCATTTCTAGCTGAAGTGGAGCATACGTTAGACTATGAGAAACCTATAGCTTGTCTGCTGAAGCCCCGGCACAAATTAATTATTTTTCCGTTCCCAGAAACTTTATGCCCTTGATACATTCGGGGTCGAAATTGGCTATGGCCTGTTTTTCAGGCGCAATAACCAACAGCGTGCAGACAGTGCACACCTCAACCGAGAGGTCCGAGGCCCACCCGAAATTGGGCCGCGGGCCTTATTTCAATTTGGACAAGCTGCCGGTGCTGGTCGTGCCTCCAGAGGCAGCTCGACCATTTGAAGAGGATGATTTTTTGGAGCCACTTGCCTCGCTGGCAGCTGCCCTCCGGTTAGTCCTGGGGAGAGACGGGGAGGGGCTTAGCCGCCGCAACCGCTGAAGATTCCTAAGCGGAGCAAGCCCGGCACCAATATGGGGTCAGATGTCTTTCAGGCATTGCCCCCAAAAATTGGTACTTTTTGCATCCGCTTTCCGCCTGGAATCGAGGACCAATTTCTCCCCCATTATCTCTGGCTACATCCTACTTTAATGCATTCGTAGCATCATTTCTGAATCAACACAGCTTCTTTCAATTTTTCACACCCTCCGCCCCCCCCCCCCCCCCCCACTCCCACCCTGCCAACCTGACATGCGTAATTCCACAAATGTGAATCAGCCCAAATGTTCCTGGCTCCCACTCATACTGTGATTGAATCAGCTGTGAGAGGGGCGCAGACTCTCAATCACTCCTCCCTAAGGGAACGCACGGTGTCTCTCCAAAGTGCCTCGATAGATAGTGGGAAATGCCTTTGGGAAATTGCTGGTCTGACTGTGTGATACTTCACTCCTTGGGAAGGAAACCCATCCTCTGCATCACTCAGCCAAACCCAATCTGTTCAATTTCTTTTAGACATCATGTGAGGTCAGGATCAGGAGGCACTATAATGTCCCCCCACCCCAAGGTGAACAGGTTCACACATGGGCCTGATACCAGGGGATGTCTGATGCCCATGTAACCATACTCCAACATGAGTAAGTACCTTCAACAGATGAATCAAGCAAAATGTGATTTTTTTTTGGTATTGAATCGGAATTGTCTGCTGCCCCTGGCAGTGCTTGTGAAGATGTCCAGAATTTGGCTCGACTGCCACTCGCAGCCAATGGAGGGTAATTAATTCAATTCAATTCAATTTTATTTGCCATATGTACTAGTACAATGGAATGCTTACTCCCCGTAGGGACACGTCAGCTATTCTTACAGCGCCGTGTTCAGAAAGTCAATTCTTTGGCATCCAGTGGCAGTGGGAGCACGATGTCCCTCAGCCGCTCCGTCCTCCTCATCACCGCGGCCTCCTCCTCACTGTTGCCGGCTCGGCTCCACGTGTGGTGGCCTGCTTCTCCCGAAGGAAGAGAGGGAAGAGATGACTATGCATGTGGGGTCCAATGGGGGCACGTGGAAGAAAGCAGCTACGCAAAAGTACCGCAGTTGGTGATTTCATTCTGGACAATACTGGGGCAAAAACACTCTTATCATATCCATGCATACTCTTCAGTGTTTACTACCCATCAACGATGGCCTGCATTTACGTAACCCGGGCTTCGAAGTGGCAGATACGGACGCCAGGTGGGAGCGGGCGCTGTTTATTTATGAAATGTGATCTTGTTCTGGCACGGTCGTTCGAACGAAGGATTTTGCAAGTGGAAATGCTGGAAATACACAGCAGGCCAGTCAACAACTAAAGGGGTGGATATTTTGAGTGGAACAATTCAGCCAACACCTTAACCCGTCTTTCTTTTTCAGATGCTGACTAACCCATTTTGTATTTCCAGCATTTTCTCTTTTTATTTCAGATTTCAGAATTTACATTTTATCATTGCCATTGCAAGGACAGGGATTGAAATATTCCCCAAAAAACAGACAAATATAGCCTGATGAAAAGTTTGGAAAACCCAAGCACAGTTCCCATTCTGTGTGGCGCTGTTACATAGTAGTAAGGAGCAGAGACCAGGAATTCATTAAACTATCGTTTTACCTCAAGATCGCAAAATTTCTTTGCTGCACAACTTTGCTTTTTTTGGGGGGGGGGGGGCGGGGGAGGGGGTGTTGGAAATTGTAATCACCAATTCTTTCTGTCTCTATCTGAATCAGATTAAGAGGCTTGTGCAAACAAACTGATACCAGAAATAATGAGGAGGTCACTGAAGCATAAAAATGTTTGAGCCAGATTTTGTTGAAAAACTAACAGCGTCTGAACGATGCACGCTGTTATTAATATGCAATTTGGCCAGCAGCTTGTGGCGGGAAAGCGATAGGCCGTGAATTGCGAATCGTCACAAGTTGCGGGCTGATTTGCGCCGCTCCACCGTTAGCTTCGTGAAAATGGCATCTCGCCCTTAACTTCCCCGTTAATTTTCATGGCATTTTGCACATTTGCACATTAATTGCTCATTAAGCTCGCCACAGAAAGTTAAGTCAAGTAATTAACATCGTGAGTGTAATGTATTGTCACATGGTTTGTCACATGGTTTAGTGTGAGCATGCTCAGTTCGCTCTGGCCCAGTAAAGCAAGCACCTTGATGAGCAACTCCTCCTGTCTCTGTCCTTCATTTGTTCTACCCACATATTACATTTTTGGCGATGAGGATGGGATCCCAAAGCCATTTTTAGGGATCATGGAAGGACACAGTGTTCAACCTGCGAGTGGAAAAGTTTAAGGTGAATTTGTGACACCTAAACTGAATTTTTTGCGATGTTTTACTGTTAATGCTGAAGCAAATTTGTTTGTGCTTCGTCTTCGTGTGTATGTATACACAGCAACAGTGGCGTTGATTCTCACAGGTACACAGGTAGCTTGCTGAGTCACTGTTCGATGGGATCGGGACAATCATAACCGCGCCTACGGGATTCATCGGAAGCCTCAGCATGTATGACCGAGCTCACGAATCATTCAGTTCTTACATTGAGCGGATGGAGATGTTTTTTTAGGGCCAATAACATTATTGAGACTGAAGGTGCAGATGAAAATGTTCAAGCTCAAAATAAAGTAACATCTGTACGGAAAAAAGCAATTTTTCTAATGGAGATTGGGCCAGATGTCTACGGAATGTTGACAAACCTACTCGCCCCAGGGAAAGCGAAGGATGCGTCATTTGAAAACATTGTTGAGAAACTCGAGGACCATTTCAACCCATCGCTGTTAGAAATAGCAGAGAGCTATAAGTTTGGTACCAGAAACCAAAAACAAAGTGAAACCATCAGTGAGTACATTGTAACGCTTAAGAATCTGCCTTTGCATTGGAGCTTCGGCACATTTTTGGATCGTGCGCTGCGAGATAAGGTTGTGTGTGGACTGGTGGATGGGCGCACACAGTCCAAGCTACTGAACACTCCAAACCTAACGTTTAACATAGCATGCAAAATTGCCCTATCTATGGAGATGGCGTCTAAGAATGCCAGGGAGCTCCGTCCAACTCAAGTGACGAGTGCAGCTGAGGTCTACAGTCACAAAGCCACCACTGAACCTAAAGGTCGAGTCAAAAGCATGTCGGTGAGAGCAGTTCAGTGAATTGTTATCACTGCAATGGAAATCACTCACCACCGTCCTGCCAATACAGAAATGTGAAGTGTTTTCACTGCCAGAAGCAAGACCATATTTCAACAGCTTGCAGAGCTAGATCGAAAGCTGGAAGTAAGAATCATTCTAATGGCAAGGCAAAGCAGCAACAACAAAAGGGAGGAATTCACAATATTGAAGTGAACACACCTGATGTTGAAGACTAAGCATCTGCAGTATCTGTGCCACTAGTGGCAACACCAGCAGTTGTTAGAAAGATTTCAGTACAAAACTTTTGATCAACGAGCAATATATTGATATATATATCGACACAACGGCGGACTGCTCTATCATGAGTAAGGACACATATCAGAGTAAGTGTAATCAAATACTACTTACAAAGAGTACCATTGAGTTAAAAACCTACTCCAGAGAAATCCTAGAGACATGGAAAAATGGAATGCACAGTTCAACACAATGGTCAGTCAGTAAAGCTGCCTATTATTGTAGCGAGCTGCAACAACAGGCCAAACCTCGTGGGCAAAGACTGATTGAGAAAGTTAAAACTAGACTGGAAAAACATCTTCAGTGTAGTTTCTTCAAAGAAGCAACTCAACACAATACTGAACAAGTATAAAAGCATGTACACAGACTGTTATGAGGGCATCACTGAGCATGATGCACATATCCACATCAAGTCCAACGCAAAGCCTGTCTATTGTAAGGCAAGGTGGAGGAAGAGCTAGCGAAGCTCAGAGAATGGAGTGCTAGTAAAAACTGACAAAAGTGAATGGGCTACCCCGATTGTGGTAGTGTCCAAAGCAGACAAAGCTGTACGCTTGTGCGATGACTACAAAGTTACTATCAACCAAGCAGTTGACAATGAACAGTGCCCATTACCTACATCGCAAGATTTGTATGCAGCACTCTCTGGGTCAAAGGTTTTCTCCAAGCTTGACCTGTCGCACGCTTACGCTCAGCTGAATGTTGATAAAGAGAGTCAACAGTATCTCACCATCAACACACACAAGGGACTGGACTCCTACACCAAGCTGCCGTATGGTGTTAAGTCCTCCCCCAAAATCTTCCAGGCTACGATGGATAAGATTTTTCAAGGAGTTCTAAATTGCTTATGCAATCAAGACGATGTGCTAATCGCAACAAGCTGCGAGGAAGAAAATCTAGAAGTGTTAGATTTAGTGCTTCAAAGGTTGAATTCCCATAATGTCAAATTGAAAAGGAGCAAATGTACTTTTGTGCAGCCTGAGGTTGTGTACCTTGGTCTGAAAGTTGATGCAAATGGCTTGCAACCAGTGAAGGAAAAGGTTGATGCTGTCATCAATGCTCCAAAGCCACAGAATGTGTCTGAGTTAAGATCTTTCCTTGGAATGGTCCAGTACTACACACGTTTCTTACCTGAGTTAGTAACCTTGTTAGCTCCATTTCTCGAGCTCCTCAAGAAGGATGTCCAGTGCAAGTGGACAAAAGTGCACCAGGAAGCTTACAACGCTCGTAAGAGAAGTCTCTCTAGCGATGCTCTACTTGTGCACTACGACACAGAGCGTGAGCTTAAGTTAGCGTGTGATGCTTCCAGTTACCATGAGGGAGCTGTCATAAGCCACGTAATGGATGATGGCCAAGAGAAACCAATCGTGTTCGCATCACGAACCCTCACAAAGAGCGAAAGAAACTATGCGCAAATTGAAAAGGAAGCACTCGCCATAGTGTTTGGAATCAAGAAATTCCAACAGTTACTGATCGGCAGAAAGTTTACCCTGATAACCGATCACAAACCGTTCCTAGCAGTATTGGGGCCCAAATCTGCCATCCCTGCAATGCAACGTTGGGCAGTGTTGTTGTCACAATATGACTACACGATTGAACATCGCACTTCAAAGCAAAACACAATCGCAGATGCCTTGTCCAGGTTGCCACATGAGAACTTGTGTGTTGGGAGAGAAGGTGAGATTTTCACGCTAGGTGCAGTTGACAAAGACTTTCCTGTGAATGCAACTGAGATTGCAGATGAGACTCAAGAAGACTCAGTACAGAAAAAAATGTATGAAAACACCTTGAATGGATAGACTGATCAGTGTCTGGACACAGAGTTGAAACCATTTCATAACCGTCGTACTGAATTGTCTTGTGAGCAAGGTTGTATCAAGTGGGGAAACAGAGTGCTGGTACCTACTTCTTTGAGTTCAGAACCAGAATAAAACAGCCCAAAAATTGATTCAACACCAAAACCTTTTGTAAGGAGATGCGGAAGGCTCCGCAAACCTGTTATTAAACTGGATTTGGGGTTAATCTGTAGCATTTGTAGTTGATTTAAAAGAAAAAAAGCCAGGTGTTTTTGTTATATGGTACATGTAATGCTGGGAAAGGTGGGACCATAGTTTTATTGTATTTGAGAGGGGAATATGTACATTTTTTTAAAGGGGAAAGCAGTGTGTTGTATTTGTCACATGGTTTAGTATGAGCATGCTCAGTTCGCTCTGGCCCAGTAAAGCAAGCACATGGACTAGTAACTCATCCTGTCTCTGTCCTTCATTTGTTCTACCCACCTATATTACCCTTTTAAAGATGTGATAATTGTTAATGACTGCTAATCAACCTCTCTTGCCCAGTAAATAAACAATTAAAAGTGTGAAGTCTCACTCCTTCAGGTTGTGAATTGCTTTAGGAGATTTTTAAAAAAGTCACATTTTGGGGGAAAAATCTTACTTTTCCTTTCTGTCTTTTTTCTCTCTCCGTCTCTTAATCCAATCTTTCTTTCCCTCTCTTTCTCTGTCTTTCCCTGATTTGACATCGAGTTCACCCACTCTAATTCACCCTCCTTCTCAGTCCTTCCTCTGTTTATTTCTCAATCCTTAAATCTGATTGGTTAAGGAGTTGCGCTGTTTGTCCCATTGTTCACCGAGGTCCCAGATGCCCTGTTGCCCTCGCTGCACCGTTATCAGCTCGCACTTCCAGCAACTTTCTGGACAAAAAACGTTAAAACCTAAAGGTGCACGAACAAGTCTAACTAACGGGGCACACCGGGAGATACCCCACTCCAGCAAAATCCGACCCAATATGAGCCAAACTCCCTAAACCCACTGATTCAGTTAAATATAGAGTCTTAATTATCATCGAGCATTTACTGATTGTGTGCTTAATCTATTTTTACAGATTTGCTGCATTACATACTCCACACAAGGCCCTGGTAGAGAGCTTTATAAGACTCATGTGGCAGCTCTTAGCGCAGGCTACAATTCACTCTCTTTGCTCTTTCTTCTCTTTCACTCACTCCTCCCCTGAGAGTTCTCAAGTCGCTGAAGTAGAAAATGAATATTTTGCACTTCACTCGTCTGATCAATTATCTACAGGCTGCTCCCACACCGTGGGATGGTAGGATGCAGCCTCCTGCAGGTAGCAGGATGGCAATCTGAAGCAAATTCATCTGCCTATTGGAGTAGAGAACAGGAAACAAATAAGCTCAACTATTGCTTTCTGTTGATCAAACTTACAAGGGGGCTTAAACCAGGATGTGTGACATTGGTAATTAAAACAGTAATGCATTTGTATGAAATTCTTTTATCCGCTTTTGATTTTAACCCCCTCCTTCATTCAAATAGCAAACACAGCAATTTTATTCAAATGCAATAAAACCCTTATGTGTCCATGAGTGCACAGAGTGGATTCAATATTATTAACATTAACTCTGTATAGCCAGTGCCTCAAATTTAAAATCATTGGGCCCTATTTTGTGACGCCTACGGGTGTGTACGAGGTGCGCCTGTAGGGGCCGCGCATGTTCCGGGTTTAGGATTGCGAAGCGCATGCGCTGAAACCCGGCACTTGCGCTCTGTCAAGAATCTTCTTGACAGATCCTCCGCATCCCCGGGAGAAGGGCCTCCGCGGGCGGAGAGTTGCGCCATTTGCCCAAATTCTGCCCACTGAAGGGCCGTGGATTTCTTACACCTGGTAAAAGCAAGCGTTAGGCCTGCTTTAACCAGCATAGGAGTTTTAAAAAATAGAAAAATAAAATGTTATCACTCACTTATACATTAGAAACCCTGTCCAATAAGGTAAGTTTACATTTAGCCCCGTTAATACATATTACAAAAAAATTCATAAAATTAAATTTTTGCTTAAAATATTTAATTAAATGCCATTTTAATTAATTTTATATATGTAATTTTCTTAAAATTTATTTCATGTGTTCGTGTATTTAAGTCATCCCCATTCATACTTATGACAGTTCCGTACGTACGGAATCCCCATAAGTATGAATGGGGACTCCCTTCTTCCATTGGTTGGGCTGGAGCACGTGATCCCAGGGGCGATTGCGATACGTGGGCCTGGGATACGTGGGCCTCTGCGCATTTCTACCAGGAGAGGCCCAGGATCGCAAGCCTCCGTATCTCCCGGACCGCCAGGTAAATGCGTAGATTGTTTGATGATCGGAGGCATCCGCCCGCGGGAAGCCTCCAATCGCAAATTCAGGCCCCTTATCTTTGTCTTTAAACCCCTCTAGACCTCATATCTCCCTAATAATAATTCTGAGGAGAGGTTACCAACCTGCTTCTCTCTCCACAGATGCTGCCTGACCGGCTGAGCATTTGCAGCATTTTCTGTTTTTATCTCACATCTCCCTACCTCTGCAACCTCCTCCAGCTCCTCGGATTCCGACCTCTGGTACATTCCCCCCACCCCCACCTTTGTGCCAACATTGAGGGTTGTGCTTTCAATCGCCTAAGTTGCACTCCCTGTGATTACCTCTCTAAAATCCCTTGTGCTCTCCAACTCCCTCCACTCCTTTAAGACTCTCCGTAAAACCCATTGATTTCACCAAGGTTTTGATCACTCAGCATTCATTTTCCTCACGTCTCTCTAAAGCATCTCAGGGCATCTTTCTATATTAAAGGCGCTATATAAATATAAGTTCTTGTTGCAAAGCATGGGCAGCCATGTTGTCATTACTGGATATAGAGATAAAAACTAAAGTACGAACAACATGTGTGTCAGCTGTGGCTCAGTGGGTAGCACTCTTGCCTCTGAGTCAGAAGGTTGTGGGTTCGAGTCCCCACTTCAGAGATTTGAGCACCTAAAGCTAGGCTGACACTGCAGTACTGAGGGAGTGCTGCACTGTCGGAGGTGCCGCCTTTTGGATCTTTTACGTCCACCTGTTTGCCCTCTCAGGTGGACGTAAAAATTCCCATGGCACTATTTCAAAGAAGAGCAGGGGAGTTATCCCTGGTGTCCGAGCCCTCAATCAACATCACTAAAACAGATTGTTATCACATTGCTGTTTGTGGGAGCTTGCTGTACACAAATTGGCTGCTGCATTTCCCACATTACAGCAATGACTCCACTTCACTTCAAAAGTACTTCATTGGCTGTAAAGTGCTTTGGGACATCCAGTTGTCATGAAAGGTGCTATATAAATGCAAGTCTTTATTTCTTTTCTTTAACATTATGGTTTGCTTTTGACACCCGATCTGCGCTGACTTAGCTGATCTCGGACAGATGGGACACAAGCGGCCTCATTATTCTGGGCTATCAATTTACCTTCAATCTGTTGTTCCACATAAATAAGTCATCTGGTAAATGCCACAATCAGCAATGCCTGAAAAATTGGCCCAAGTGTACCATATTTTCCTTTGTTCACTAATCTTAATGAAAAGTAAACTTGTGTGTAGAATGGTGCTATGCCAGTGGAAAGTGCGAAGAGATTGCTTAGCCCCAAAATTCCTGGTGGTCTGCTCTGCCGGAATAAGTATGGCCAAGATGCACTGCAGCAACTCGCCAAGGCTTCTTCGGCAGCACCTCCCAAACCCGCGACCTCTTCCACCTAGAAGGACAAGGGCAGCAGGCGCATGGGAACACCACCACCTCCAAGTCACACACAATCCTGACTTAGAAATATATCGCCGATCCTCCATCATCGCTGGGTCAAAATCCTGGAACTCCCTCCATAACAGCACTGTGGGAGTACCTTCACCACACGGACTGCAGTGGTTCAAGGAGGCGGCTCACCACCACCTTCTCAAGGGCAACTAGGGATGGGCAATAAATGCTGGCCTTGTCAGCGACGCCCACATCCCATAAGCGAATAAAAACATTTTTTTTTTAAAGGTGGAAGCCCCATCTGTCCTAACCTCAAGCTGGAGAGCTGGTCCCAAATCCCAAGCATGAAACCATTTACAAAACCGGGGAGGCACTTCCTCGATGCACCTGCCAAACATCTCCGGGATCGATTACCTTAAAGGGTTGGAACCATTTTAAAGGCCTCAGCTGAATTCACACAGGCTGTCAGCTGGCATGAGCTCCGCTGATGCCCACCAAGGGCGAAGTGGGCAGAATTCCCAGGGTGGCCCAGGAGCTCTCCCAAACATGCCCCCTTCATGTAGGAGGATGGAGGGATGGAAGATCCAACCGTGGCCCACCGCCCCTCCACCACCCCCCCTCCCACCACCCACTGGAGTTTAAAGGACCACAGCAAATGGGGCAGAATCCTGGCATAACCAAGTACTACCTCAAATTCCTCACACGCCCAGGTAGAACTCAGGTTTACCACCATCTCCAGCCCAAGGATTTTGCAACCTTTGTGCTTAGTGCTGTAATAAAGATTGTCCACAGTTAAAAGATGTGCTCGGAGAAATTAGCAAAGAGGCAAAACAAAACAACAGTTTTCTTGCTCATTAAGGCCAATCATGAGAAACTTGTGCAGAGTTACACAGAGGAAATGTAAAGGGAAGGTGACTACTGAAATTCAGGTCAGAATTGACATTAGTCAGTTTAATGAACAGGAAGATTTGAAAATGTCAGCACAGCAGTGAATACCCTGAATGCAAAAGCAATCCATTTGCCTTATCCCCATCTGATTCAGGCTCTGCTTATTGTAGTATGTACTTATATTTATTACACTGTAGTGATGCATCCAGTGTAAAAATATACACGCGGTGGGACTTTGTAGTTTATTAAATTATATCACACAGTAATACATTGCCCCCGCAGCATTTTCCCTGCTTCAACATTCTTTTTAAAGTTAGAATTCCAGTTGTAACTAAAGAGATAACTGTGTGATAAATTTTTGGATCAGTAAACTTGAATTTGATTATTGAATAGATTAGTAACAGAGCGAATGTGCGCAACATACTGGGAACCCAGCCTATACCGACCTGTCCAGCATCCTGGAACCTGAGTCAGCCTCATGACCAGCCAAGTCTCTTTACCAACGCTTATTAATGTCAACACAGAAAATGCTGGAGATACCCAGCAGGTCAGGCAGCATCTGTGAAGAGAGAAACCGAGTTAACGTTTCAGGTCGATGACCTTTCGTCAGAACTGGAAAAAAGCAGGAAATGGAACAGATTTTTAAGCAAGTGTAGGGGCTGGGCAAGGGGGGAGGGGATGAAAGAACAAAAGGGAAGGTCTGTGATAGGATAGAAGGCAGGAGAGGTTAAGAGACATTAAGAGAGATTCAAGGCAAAAGGAGTTGGTAATGGGACAGGTTAAGAAACAAAGGATGACTCTAGATGAAGACTAAATTGCGCTGGCAGAATGAAAGACAGCTGCCATGTGGGGGAGAAGAACAGAAGGCACAAACAAAGTGTGGATAAAAAATATATATATGATGATAGGGGCCGAGGTTATGATCTTATATGTCAGTTATGTCAGCCTTGGCTCAGTGGCAGCACGCTTGCCTCTGGAGAAGATTGTGGGTTAAAGCCCCACTCCAGAGACAGAATCTCAGCTGACACTGGGTGCCACGCTGGATCAGACGCTGGATTTGGAGCAAGGCTCCGCTCGATAGCCTGCAAAAAACTTTATGGGCAGCTGTGAGCGAGATGAACGGCGAGCGCTGTTCCTTTGCCACTGACTGCAAAATCTGGGCTGCTGAGTTTGTTTTTTGCTAACAATAGTGACCAGAGGAAAACATGCCCCGTTATTTTCTTCTTGAAAAAGTTTGTATGATCACATCGCAACCATCAATCATTCAGGGTCGACATCATCACTGCCAGCAATGTTCATTGTACCAGAGTGACCTGCAGCAAAGACACAGAACACACCCTCGCCAACTCCAAGAAATGGATACAAGGGACTGATTAGAACATCGTTTTGGAGTTCAGTTGATAATTATAAACCATCTGAAGCCCTAATTTTAGGTACGGATTTTTTTATTCTTCTATTGTTTCTGTTTTATTTTAATTTTTCTGTCTCCCTGTTCTTCCCTGTATGGCCTTTATTAGCATAAGGCCCATCCTGAGATGCAGTGACATTAATGAGGAAAGATTAGAAAAGTGCAGGCTCTGGAGTGTTGAAGGCAGTAAAGGGTGTGGAACCTCATTGAATTATTAAATTGCATCTCCAGAATATTACTTGAAGTTAGGCAAGAGAATAGGACCATGGGATGTGAATTTAAATGAGTGAAAAGTAAATTTAAATAAATATTAGCAAGAACATATTTACTCAAAGAGTTATAAATGCTTGAAATAATCTGCCAGGCAGACTGATAAAGGCAGAAACATTAGCTACTCAAAATACAGCTTGATACAGGAAACTCTTTTTTTATCCGGCACCGACGGGACCAGAGTGCTGCCGGTTGATCAAAAAGCCTGGATTACAGAGAGGTATACTTACTAAGGTACGAGAGCCCCGTACACGGCCACAGATCCAGGCGTCCCTGTTGCATGGCAACAGGTGCAGGAACCCCGGTTACACGGCCATAGATCCAGGCGTCCCTGTTGCATGGCAACAGGTGCAGGAACCCCGGTTACACGGCCACAGATCCAGGCATCCCTGTTGCATGGCAACAGGTGCAGGGACCCCGGTTACATGGCCACAGGTCCAGGAGTCCCTGTTGCATGGCAACAGGTGCAGGGACCCCGGTTACATGGCCACAGATCCAGGAGTCCCTGTTGCATGGCAACAGGTGTAGGAACCCCGGTTACACAGCCACAGATCCAGGAACCCCGGTTACACGGCCACTAATATGAAGTAAAACTTACCTGAACCTACTCCTGAATTTTGCCGGTTAAGAGAGATTTCCGGTTATTTAGGTGCGCCGGTTAAAAGAGAGTTTCCTGTACTATAATGGGAGATTTGGGCTACAAAAGGGATGAGCTTCAATGGGTGCCACGGCCTTTCCTTGACCTTGTCTTTTCTTAGATTCTTATGTAACCCTGGTGCTAATGTAAGAGAGACTTCAGGCTACAACTGAACAAAATACAGAATAACAGCTGTGACGAGCCAACTAGTTAGGGTGGTAATCGCTGGCTGTAACAAGTGGTGTCTTTTTCACGGCTGTTGCTGCCAGAATTCTATACAAGTGGAAGAGGGAAGCCTGTCCCTGTTAACTGCTTGTCTTCACCGTCATTCAGAATTATCCAGTATACCCTCGAGAGGAGCTAATATTCTCCAGCTGATCGCCTTTGCTTCCCATTGCATTGACACCAAGCAGAAGGTCAGCAAGTACAAGACACCTTGTACCTGATAAAACGGACGCAATTTATATTACAAAGTAAATCATAATTTCAATCCTACCCAACCGATTAAAATTGTAGCATTCAAATTAGTCGAAAACTGTGTTTTCAAATCTTAAGGATACCTCGATGAAAAAAGGAGACACTCTCACACTCCAGGCTGCAGTCCAGACCATGGCGGCACGGTATAGCCACATACTAACACAGCCAAACTGCTTTTATTCATTTATACCTTTGGTCAAATTTCTGCACTGATCAAGAGAGTGATATAAGTGCTAGAAAATGGACTATCCTTATTTTTCCATCCAGTCACAGCATCGAACATTACCAAGCCAGTGATAATACAGGCCAGGTTCAGAGTAATGCTTCCTCTATTTTGTCCCAACTATTTATAATAATATAAAAAATTTTGCATGTGCGCGCACTTCCTGTCAACAAACGCCTAATTACTTCCTCCTGTCATGCTATTTCCACCACACCGGTCGACATGCTTTTCTGTCACAATTAAACATTTTATTAATGGCCCAGAAATTCGGGTCTCCACGGGTGAGTACGCACGAGGTATTCACCCGTAAGCCCAATGGAAGTGCTGGTTTCCTGCATGCACTGCGCATGCGCGGGAAACCGGCATTTCCGATCCCCTGAACGAAGGGGTTCAGAGGTCGAACGCGTGCGCGGGAGAGGCTGTGCTTGCGCATCGAACTTCGTTTTTTTTTGCAGGATTTCCCAGGAGGTTAAGTCTCCAGAAGTTAGACATGTAAAAATCAGGCGTAAGGCCTACTTTTTACAAGGTAAGTGGTGAATTAGTTAAAATTAAAACATTTTTTCCACAGGTTTATTATTTTTAAATACTTTAAAGCAAGGTAAGTTTATTTTTAGCCCCGTTAGAATATAAAATTATTTTTTTCAAAAATTTAAATTATTGTTTAAAAGTTATTTCATGTAATTTATAGTTTATTTTAAAAATGTTATTTAAAAAAAAAATTTTATTTGAAGATTTAGTGCGGTTTTGGGGCCATAGTATTTATAAGTCTTGACAGCGCTTCCTGTCAATCTTATGAATGGAGCATTCCCTGTTCCTATTGGCTCCCCATGGTCCACGTGATCCCAGGGGACGCATCGAACTAACTGCGCCCCTGGGATACGCAAGCACTGCGCGCCGGCAGTTGGAGCAGGCCCCGGATCAGAATTCCACGCGGGCCCACAGCTCAACGGCCGGCGCGCTAGGTAAGTGCAGGTCGGGGGCTTGCACCCGCGGGGAGCCCTCGACCCGAATTTCTGGGCCAATATTATCTTGATGGCTCTGTCGATATATGGGTATGACTTTGCCAAGCTTGGTCTCTGAGGTAGATGGTGCTGTTGCTTACTTGCCTCTGAGCTCTACAACTTGCAGTTCCACGATATGTTGGATAAAATAACACATTGATATCCCTGATTGTGGGGAAAATGAATGGCTGGAGTTCTGCACAACAGAAGGACTTCAGCCAGTCCTGTGGAGATTTCTAAAACAAAAGAGGGGTTTTGTTGCTTTGCGGAGGCCTTAGCATTGCTCCTGCAATGTTTCGATGGCCCCGCTCTCCACACATCTTGCAATTCTGAAATCCAACTTGCTTTCTGTTCCTTGCCCACTGCCACCTCTGATCGCTACTGCCCTCTCCCACCTTCACTGCAACCCCCCGGCCCCATCTCGAACATCTGCCACAGCCGTCCATGGTACCACCATGTACCCAACTCTCCTACTGCAACAGGACATGACCTCAACCGTTGCTCACCCTCCTCCAGAGTGCTGAGTGCCTTGCTCCCAACCATTGCTGGCAACCAGCTGCAACCTCTCCAGCTCTTTGGCGCTTTTCAATACTGATTCAGTACTATTTAAGCTATAGGATATAAGGTATATTAGTGATCCAGCAAGTGTTTATCTGTTGAAAATATTCAACGTGAGGTCAGATGCACTGTGTTGATGCAGCAACGCATTGTGCTTCACAATAGACATCACTGGTGCACACCCATGGTACCCTGCTCAGCAAGTTCACAATGCCAGCAATGCCACCAAGTCGAATGCAGATATTAAATACTGGCTTTGCCACGAGACGAGCCTTGTTGGATTCTGGTGAAAGGCTACAGCCAAAATATTAATCCATCTTTCTGATTTACGTGCTGATTGACCTGCTGTGCATGTCCAGCATTTTCTGTTTTTATTACAACCTTTCATGTTCTTTTCTTTTAGATTCATTTTCTGAATCAATTACTAACGGGGCTTGTCCTCCTGTTGATGGGTGGTCCCAATGCCACATTGGTGCCAGGCAGTGAGCAGCCACCACCAATGTTCCCTTTAAGCTGCGCAGCGCTCTGGAGCTCCCGCGCAGCCGGCTCACCGGCTTTTAAATGCAAAAACCGCGCATGCGTGGATTTTGGAATGTGCCGCATGGCTCCTTCAAGGGGCCACGCAACCCAAAAAGAAATTAGGGGGAACATTGGTTACCACCTACACATTAGTTCCTGTTTGGTGCCCAGGCTTACATTTTCAATACACATCTTTTATAAATTTGGGGTAGGCCAGTGGTAGTGGTAGTTCAGCTGTGTCTCAGTGGGTAGCACACTCGCCTCTGAGTCAGAAGGTTGTGGCTTCAAGTCCCACTCCAGGGACTTCAGCACATAAATCTAGGCTGACACTCCCAGTGCAGTGCTGAGGGAGTGCTGCACTGTCGGAGGTGCCGTCTTTCAGATGAGATGTTAAACCAAGGCCCCGTCTGCTCTCTCAGGTGGACGTAAAAGATCCCATGGCACTATTTCAAAGAAGAGTTAGGAGAGTTATCCCCAGTGTACTGGGGCCAATATTTATCCCTCAACCAACATCACTAAAACAGATTATCTGGTCATTATCACATTGTTGTTTGTGGGAGCTTGCTGTGCGCAAATTGGCTGCCACGTTTCCCACATTACAACAGTGACTCCGCTTCAAAAGTACTTCATTGGCTGTAAAGCATTTTGAGACGTCCGGTGGTCATAAACGGCGCTATATAAATGCAAGTCTTTCTTTCTTTCTAATCATCACCCACTTCCGATTTCTAGTTCCAAGCTCAGGAGCAATGTTAAATTCTACACAAAACAACAAGACCTCTCTGTTTTAGAAATCTCCACAGGGCCGCTGCGCAGAACTCCAGCCATTCATTTTCCCCGCAGTCAGGAATATCAATTTGTGTTATTTTTTTCAGGAACATGATTTGACATGTCCAATCCAACCTTACCATCTGGAGCCAGTTATCAATGCCAGCTTCAGCTCAGACATCAAATAGCATCCCAACAGACAGCGCTTCAAGTGAAAGCTGTTAAAATAAGTTCTTCGTGAAGTTAATGGAAAAAGCTTTTTATATAATCTCTATCATAAAATAAAAAAATAGTGTCTGTTTGACTGTATTCATGTTCTTATTTACTTTGTGAATGGTCCCTGTTAACCATGGGGCATTGCCGGTCATTTGTTTAGCAGAGACCATTTAGATTCGAGACTCAGGTTCTACAGCAGGCACAGAAGGTAGCAACTACGGCCGCACACCAAAAACTTAAGTAAGTTGGAATAGTTCTGACCATTAAGAAGTTGAAATTGAAGTTTAGCTAAGTAAGTTGAAGTATCTGTAGTAGGCATTAAAAAAAATAATGGAAATTTTACTAAATCAAAGGCCTGAGCATGGTTAATGCCTCAAGACCATCCTGGGATTCAAATTTATATTCAAACTGAGCCACAGGCCAAGGCCTACCCAATCTACTTGCTTTTAATTTTAACCTGTCCGTCAGCCAGTACAATAAATGAGTGTACACCTGAATGTGCCTATATGAGCATGAGTATGTCGATATGTAATATGCACACATGGCTGAGAGTGTGTATACCTGCGTGTATACAACTCCCGACGAGATTGTGTGCACATGACACGCATGTACATGGAGTTTATTGAGTATGATGAACACCAAGATGAAGGATGCAAGTCTGGAGTCAAACACATTTTCCCACTTTGGACACCGAGTGCAAGCTTCAAATTCTCCCAGGTCTTGTTAGTGCATGGACTAGGTACAGAGAAAGGGCCCTCTACATCGCCCCAGCAATGTTTAATACCAAGCTCAAAAAAAGCATTAACAACCGCACCAGTGTAATATTCCCATTTCCCACACAAGCCATTTTTAAAACAACCAATAAGCAAGACACACGTTAATGCCAACGTGTGCTGAATGGTAGATCATTTTGTGCCGTAGACATGGTTTCCACTGGAAACCTGATAGAAATCCCACCCAGAAAGAATTTCACATAAAGAATTTACATCTGACGAAAAGGGAATTTTCATCCCATCTGTTTGGATTTGAAGCCAGATCCTCAAAGGAAAAAGGAGTGGGTAGCAATGCTTTGCGTGGCACCACATAATCCCTTATACTACCATTTCCAATTAACAATATAAGTATGTTTGATTTGCAGATCATTGTGACCCTACTCCCTCATTCCAACTCCACTGTGCTTGATGAAGGGCATTATATTGAAATATACCTGGTTCAGGAGATGCAGCTCAATCCCTAGAGCCATTTCTGCTACTTGGTGTCCTTTGTCACTGAACAGTTCCCTCGTTACAGAAATGAAACTCAGATGGTCTGAGGAGAATGTTACAGGCCTTCCTCTGCTGCTTGATAGAAACATCTTGTGATATTTTGCAGAACAATTATCTCATCAAAAAAAGCACATATGCCACCGTGAATTGCAATTGCGGATAGAGGATTGGCGCTTCAGGCAGGTATGCAATCGCAGCAAACATCTTCATTTTTTAATTAGCAGGACAGTAATATTCCTCTCCCCACCCCCCTCAATCCCAGCTGTACTTATGAGAATCTTCCTCTGTAGCTAGACCCTCAATATTTATCAGGTGTTTTTTTTTGTTGTTTGGAAATTAGTTATTCATTAGAACAGCTTCCGCCATGCTGTGCTTTTTGCTCAACGGAGTGGGTAGCGCGTTTTAATGTCAGCTTTCTGCCTATGTAAAACGGAGGATCATAAATAAAATAAATAGCTAATTACTCACAACTAAGTGCCAACTGGAGAACAAACAGACTGCTACTGAGATCACAAAATAAAACTCTGCCTATTGACACAGCCAACAGATGCACTGTGCTGATTCTGCACAACTTATTGTGTTGCTTCTATGCTCATTAGCAATTCAGACCGCAATTTGCATTCAGCTTCACACTTCAAATCTCCAAGTAATGTACCTGATGTAAATTAATTTCCAAGCCTTAGTTATTGTTATTGGAACCAGAAGTATTTAAGAATCTGGAATGCACAGAGCTGCCAATGGTAAGTCATTAGGTGCAAGAAACACACACTTTGATTTATAAATGTGAATTATTTTCATGCCTGACAATCACGTGAAATAAGTTTTAGCCTTGCTCCTAGTGGGCATGAGCATCCAGCACTATAACTGCTGTAATTCTACACTAATCGGTGCTAAATTGGCAACTGCATGGAGGGAGGCAAGAGATGGTTGGCATGAGAAATGGGTAAATACCTCACGGGCGCAGTATGAAGTGCCCTTCAGATGTTATAGCTGAGTTCATGTTGTTTGAACAGAGTAGAGGGAGCTTTACTTTGCATCCAACTGCAGTATAGCACGCTATACCAGGCCTGGATGTGTTTTGTAAGAACATACTATTTGTTACAACTTCCGCTGTAACTTGACCAAAACTTAAAAGTTAACCACATTTTATGTACCGTCATGCTTCGCGAGGCCAAGAAACTGGTTGCTGAGAGAACTTTTGCAAAAAATAAAAGATGCTGCGGTTGTTTAGCTGTGAAAGCTGCCAATTGTCTTTCAACAGATAAGGAAAACAGACTTTGAAAGTTCCGTGGGAACAGACGATTGAGCTGTGGAATCAGTGCAAAAACAGAAACATCTTCAGACTATGGAATGTAACCGGCCTTGAAGGCCCATGGATGCTTAACAGGCTATTGATAAGAGTAACTGAAAAACAACTAATGCCGTACAGTTAGGGACACGTACGCAGTGGGAGGGTGGCCAGGTTTTGGGGTATAAAAGATGCTGTAAATTGACCGCTTGCTGCTGCAGTCGGGCGACCTAGTCAGTTGCCAGAAATCATGCATCTAGTTGCTGCCAGATTGACCACTCGCTGGTGTTGGTACGGATGTGGTGTTTTCGGGGATAGGCAGGAATGTGGAGTAATCAGGTCAGCCATGATCTTATTGAATGGCGGAGCAGGCTCGAGGGGCCGAGTGGCCGACTCCTGCTCCTAATTCATATGTTCGCATGTTTTGCTTGAGCTTAAAGTAAAGGGATAGCTCTGTGTATGCTGAGGTATAATTGGGAATTATTACATGCTACATAACTGTCGGATACTTACTTGTAATCTCTTGCTGATTTTTACATAAAAGAAAGTTTTTCACAGATTCATTGGCCCAGAAATTTGGGTCCCAACGTGTGAGTATGCACGGGGTACTCATGCGTAGGCCCAACGAAAGTGCCGGTTTCGTGCATGCACTGCGCATGCACCGTTCCCCTGAAAGAAGGGGTTCAGAGGTCGAACGTGTACGTCGGAGAGGCAGCGCGTGCGCATCGAACTTACCTTTTTTTTTGCAGGTTTCTCCGGGAGGGCAAGTCTCCAGCAGTTACACTTTTAAAAAGCAGGCTCAGGGCCTGCTTTTAACAAGGTAAATGGTGAATTAATTAAAATTAAAACATTTTTTCCACAGGTTTATTATTTTTAAATACTTTAAAGAAAGGTAAGTTTATTTTTAGCCCTGTTAGAAAATGTAATTAATTATTTCAAAAATTTAAATTATTGTTTAAAATAGTTATTTCATGTAATTTATAGTTATTTTAAAAATGTGATGTTTTTTAATTTATTTGAAGTTTTAGTGATGTTTTGGGGCTTATAGTATTTATAGGTTTGACAGCTCTTCCTGTCAAACTTATGAATGAAGCATTCCCTGCTACCATTGGCTCTCCATGGCCCACGTGATCCCAGGGGACGCATCGAACTAACTGCGCCCCTGGGATACGCAAGCACTGCACGCCGGCAGTTGGAGGAGGCCCAGGATCAGAATCCCACGTGGGCTCACAGCAAAACGGCCGGCGCGCTAGGTAAGTGCAGGTCGGGGGCTTGCACCCGCGGGAAGCCTCTGACCCGAATTTCTGGGCCATTGGGTTTTGTGTTGTCTGTTTGACGGGTCTGAACTTCGGAAATCATTGGACGGGATGAGGGCGATTTCCGCACGTCTTACAGTTTGATGCCGACATCAGTGTCGACGATGCCCAGCACTGGCATCCCTCATCTTGATGAGCAGCAAATGTTCTGAAACAAAAAGCTTAAAAAATAAATACAGCTTCATGTGTTTAAATGGGATTGCCATCTGTCTCACTCTTGTCCATCATAAGTGGGGTTCTTAACCTTTCCCTGATGTTGATAGCTCGGAATACAATGCAGAAAACTCTTACAATAGCGAAATACTGCGGATGCTGGAAATCTGAAATAACAACAGAAAATGCTGGAAACACTCAGCAAGTCAGGCAACATCTGTGGAGAGAGAAACAGAGTTAACGTTTCAGGTCTGGGACCCTTCATCAGAACTGGAAAAAGCTGGAGATGTAACAGATATTAAGCAGGTGCAGAGACAGGGGGTGGGGGGTGTAATGATCAATAACATGTCATTCTATAGTGGACACTAGGTGGAGCCGTAGAGCTGTGTAGAGCTGTATATAAGACCACACTACCCAGCTGTATATATAATAAGACTACATTACCCATGAGGCACTAGGCTACCCACAAGGCAACAGTCAAGATGGAAGCCTCTACAGATACTGTACCTAGAGAACGTGTACTGAATAAATGACTAGCTAGAAGCTAGCTGTGTTCATAATAAGAATGTTAATGAACATAAGAGGGGGGGCGGGAGGGGAGGAAGGAATTGAAGGAATATACCGTGCTTATCTAAGAGGCAGGAAAGATAAAATGTTGCAAATGGGAATGGCAAAATCATACCGCATGAAAAATGGGGGCAGGGGTTATAGTTTGTCCCGTTCCCATTGATATAACCTTGGGCCTCCTGGACCCAATGAAGTGTTGCGCAAAACGTGGGTTCACAAAGCTTTGTGGCGTCAATGGAAAAGAAAATTGGGCAAGTTGCAAAACAGGCTGCCGATTCGCTCCAGCTCATCTTGGGCTAGTGCCCAAGACCAGTTACACCCCCGTTGAGTCTCTGATTCTACCGTGGCCATCGGGAACAGGTGCTGGGCAGAAGCCTCACGAGGAGGAAGTGAAAAGTCCGAGGGCAAATCAAGCCGCAGTGCTCCCTTACACTTCCTGGCAACTTGCTCAAGAACAGCATTGACAGAAGCCTGGGGCCAAGCTACCTGCTTACTCTCTCAGTTAGGAACATGGTGTGGCATAAGGAGTCTAAAGAGGGATGCAATAGCCAGAAAATGGAACTATAAACAGGTTAACGTAAATATTAACCTTTAGAATTTGTGTCATTCTATTGCACAAATAATATTTTGTACGGAAAAATAATAGATAGTGAGGCAACATAGATGGGAAAAATCTCAGGCTTGAGAGTTGCCACAGTTCTGATCTCTCTTCATTCCACGGTATGTTTTACATTTAACTGATGCAAACTACATGGCATCCTTTGTCAAACAGGAAGGTGGAAGAGCAACTAATGTGATCAATTTGAAGAGTGATGTAGTATTGAGTTTATCTGGTAATTCACTGGTGACTGATACAGTCCTGGAAATTCAACCTCAGTAACCGTTCTAACCCCAGTTACTCTTTAGTGTTCCACTAATGGCACTCAAGTTTACCCATATTCCTTTGCAAGTGTGAACCCTCTGTAATCACTCTACATGGCAGAGCAGTTACACTATAACTGAACAGTAAGAGTAAACCCTGAATAATAAAGGTAAGCTTCCTCCATTAGCCCATAGATTACTCTTTCAACCTGTAATAATAGCAGAAATACTGCCATGGGCCATGTTGTATAAAAACAAACCACTTTGAACTAGATCCTATTCCAATTCATTGTTCCACAGGATCTCAAAACTCTTGAACTCCTTACTTCCCTTAATCTTCCCTTCTTTTTCCAATCTAAAAGCTTTAAGACCCGGTCAAGGTGTCACCTGATTAATCCTTTTCTCCTATTCTTTCTGACCTTGAAAGTGCCCGACAGTACAGGCTTTAGCCTTTCACCTGGCTCTCTCAATAAAAAATGAAGAAAGAGTTAACACATTTGCTGCTTATTTCTGTAGCTTAAGCCAAAGATCTTCTCGTGTATTTCAGTTTCATATGCAATTATTTGTCAGCATATCCAGGCACACTGCCCAGGTAAATAACTTTATTAAGATGGCATTAAAAGATCAAGCCATGGAGCTCGAATTATTGGTCATATATCTTTACTTGTCCCACAATATACAATGTTTTTTTATGAACTATAAGCAATTTATTTTTTGTAAAACAATTTAAACTGGTTTCAAATGTATGTTAAATTATAATGCAATTTCAAATAGCTTATCCTTATGTCAATATTATTCAGTGACAAGTAGGTCAAAGTTGCTGACTGTTTGCTACGTGACAGTCAAACCTATATAATATTTTTTGTTATGAAAGTAAATGCTGGGTCTATGTGACTGTTTGCAGGCTTGTTGGCAATGTCTATCTATGTGCTGTATACTAAAATTAATTTTCCTATTCAAAATTTACTCTATCTATAGTTGAATCATTTAAGAGTAATTAGGAGTTTACATAGAGTAATACAGGAATCCCGCCCCAACCGCGGTTTTGCCATACGCGGATTTCACGTATACACGGTTTCCACTCTGCGACTATTTTCGCCAACCGCGGCAGTGAAATTTGCGTATCCGTGGTTTTTAATTTAGGAATAAGGTAAATAGCATGATTTTTATGCTTTTTATATTCTTTTTTATTGTGTTTGACTGAATTTGCCAACTGTGGTTTTACTAACCACGGGGGTTTTCAGGGACGTATCCCCCGCGGTTGGGGAGGGATTCCTGTATATCCACAATTAATATCAGCACAAAGGATAAGGGGTAAGCCATTTAGGACTGAGATGAGGAGGAATTTCTTCACCCAGAGAGTGGTGAACCTGTGGAATTCTCTACCACAGAAGGCAGTGGAGGCCAATTCATTAAATATATTCAAGAAGGAGTTAGATATATTTCTTAAGGCTAAAGGGATCAAGGGATATGGGGAGAAGGCAGGGACAGGGTACTGAATTTGGATGATCAGCCATGATCTCATTAAATGGCGGAGCAGGCTCGAGGGGCCGAATGGCCTACTCCTGCTCCTATCTTCTATGTTTATATAGCAGGGCAAAGGAGGGTCATGCAACTAGAATATTGTTTATTTTTTCCTCTCTTTCTAACTTGCAGCTTGTTTCAAAATTTTCTTTCATTCTCAGCTATGGGACTCGCGTTAGAAATGAGGAAATTAAAAGTAAAGAAAGCAGGTGAAGCTTTTTCACCCAAAGGGTGCTACAGTTGTGGAAAAAGTTATTAGGAAAGTCCATTGAAATCGTTGGTATAAATGAGTTTGAGGGACAATTAGACGCCCTTCTGAAGATAAGGTGAGAAGGTGTTGATCTCTGAAAAGGGGTCGTCTTGTTTGGGCTTAACGGTCCTTTCTTGTTCCTAAAGTTCTTAAAGGGATAAATTTGTGTGCGCCATCAGAATTGCCAGTGTCACCGGCAACTTGGGTTAACAGCTGCCGAAAATGGCCGCAGCGCGACTGCAGAAATATTGGCTCTGGGGGTTGGCAACGTGAAGCGCAGCGCTAACTTACCATGCAACGCCCTCCTGGTGGTGTTAATGGAGGCCTCCGACCCGAAGTTCCCATCCACAGCCGGCGTTGCAGCTTCTTACAGCCTCTGGGAGCGAGGCTGTGGAACTCGCAAGGTATTGTGGACAATTAAAGGGGCTATGAATTAAAGGGGCAATGCATTCAGGACTAATAAAAGTTAAAATCAGGTGAAGAAAATGCAGCTTTCAGCCCTTACTGCCTTTCAAAAAAAACATATACATTAAAAATAATTCCCAAATGGCAGTCTTCAGCTCTTAAAGCTGAATTGTCGTCCACACCTTAAAAAATGGGGAAAGTGCTTCAGCACTAACCTGAATGGCTCAGCAAGCCAGGGAAGGGGTGCCCAGGGTCTTGCACACAGCACTCCAGCTTTGTGCAGGGGGCCAACACTGCAAGAGAGATCCTCTACTCACAGGGGCCAGGAGACCTGCCAGAAAGAACGATATGGGACCACATCATCGAGGTCGTCACTGCCAGCAGTGTCGCCCCCACCACCTGGCTCCAGTGCTCAAAGAAGCTTCATGACCTCAGACCACTGGTCAAGGTCAGTGAATGCACCTTCAAAGAGCCGTCTCCTACCAACTGCGCCACTATCCTCACACACTGCTCAATGCACAACTTCCCCCATCACTCACCTACCAACAATCTGTATCAATCACAAGGCACATCTCCCATAACTAGCCTCACCTCACCCCCTTGGAGGAGACGGTGCAGGTCATTCTTGGCAGGGGCATGGCTGAGCCCTTGGCCAGTGGTGGGGCTGAAAGGAAACAAGATGTTGGTATCCTCATGCGTTATCCTCCTTCTCACATGCACCTCTTGCTTTCCCGCCCTCCTCTCGCTACAACTGCACCCTTGTGCCTTCCTCATTTCACACACCCAGGAAATGCAGCCTGCCCAGCCAATGGGTGATCAAGAAGAGGGAGATGAGAGTGAAGAAGAGCAAGAAGAAGATGATTGATTTCACACTCCCAGCTACTCAAGGTCAACCAGCAAGGCCATTTCCAGTGTCCCCCACTGAAAGTCAGCAGCCTTCCACCAGCCATGTTGTAGCCACTGGGATAGCACTGCATGACATCAGTAGGATAGGCAAAGGCACACACAAGACAGTCACTAAGAGAATGCATAAAGGTAATGAGTTGATTTCTTGATGTCGTACTGGCTGGATATATGTATAAAGTTGGATTGGAAAGTTTGCTTTGTGGTGGCTTTTATTTCAGCATCATGGCCAAGAGGATGCTGTGATGGTCAGTAACAGAGGGAAGGTAAGGTGTGGGACTAATGTTGAAAGGGGAATTGGGATTGTGGTCACTGGTACCGCAGGCAATGACTCCATCCTGGATATCCTGGCCACAAAGGGGCTGTCTGGGTTGCAACCTTTCGTCTGCTTCCTCCTCTTCGGCTTCCTCCTCTTCTGCTTCTTCCTCTTCTGTGTCTTCCTCTTCCTCCTGCGAGTGGATACTGTAAATCTGAAATGCCGGCATAAAATGCTGGAAATACTCAGCAGCTCAGGCAGCATCTCGACCTGAGACGTGAACTCTGTTTCTCTCTCCACGGATGTTGCCTGCGACCTGTTGAGTTTTTGCAGCATTTTCTGTTTTTGCAGAAGCCATCCTTTACCATCCGAGGCCTTGAAAGCATCCAGCAGCACTCCCTACACACTTAATAAAAACTTTTAATATCTGTTGCAGCAAGCCACTACTTCAATAAAATCAAATAAACCCAATCCAAAAGCTTAAGTACACATTTACCTGAAAATGTGTGTGTCCCTTTAAGAGGTGCTGACAGCGCCTCTGTCAGTCTCTTTACGCGCTGGGTTTTCCTGGCGTGGTTACGACCCAGCGCTGAATTCAACGCTAGGGTCGAAATTGGGTGTCACCAATCCACCATTTTTTTTTGCACGCCGCTAATATCGGCAGCGCTGCACAGAGGAGCAAAATGGAGGACGCCACGGGATCCGCCACCGGCTGGTGAAAGAGTGGCAACTGCTGATCTTTTGCCATTTTTTGCCGGTAGCGGGTGGCATTCAGCCCCTGAATTTCAAGCCCTTAAGTTCTTCTTCTATGACTGCATTATGTTGAACCAAAATATTTCTCATCAGTACTCTGTAAAGTAGTTAGGATTCCCATATCTCCGGATTTGGAATGGACAGTCCAGGTTTTTGAGCAAGATAGCTGGAAATTTCTAAAATATAAATTGCCAAGACCATTTTTATATACTGTTAAATGGTTGCTTTCAGATATCCAGTTGGTGAAAAGTCAAGTCAGAATCTGTTATTTGTACCTATCTGAGACCTCTTACCCGGGAGGTCAAGCAATGTCAGCACCCAGCAGTATTCAGTAGGTGCTGAGTTATTTAAATCAGGCAGCAGAAACGAGGAGGTTACTGATTCTGCTGAACAGATGCAGGTGCTTAGTTGGTAAAAACAAAAGAAAATGTGGAACATGAAAAGACCATTTAGCCTGATTTCTTCCACAGGCTGTGTTCAATCTGCTCTATTTTACCTTTGAAGATGGACAGTCAAGTAGAACTCAATAATACCACACTAGCCTTTCATCCAAGGCCATTATACATCTAGGGCTCGTTACTTTCCTTGACATAACATCTCCATTGAATCACTAGCTCAGAAATCATTATGTTCCGTAGAATATTCAATTACATCTATCAGTCCTTATCCTTGTAACCCTCAATCCCATTCATTATCACAGATACTCCCACAGCTATTTTTTTTAAAGGGGCTCATCATCGCAGTATAAATAGCTTTAACTGGAACTATATATCTATTAACTTGTGGGAGGGAAAATCCTTCTAATCTCATGATGCTCGAGTCTTATTAGTTCAGTACCTGTGTCCTTTAGTTCTGTGCTTACAATTCAAACACAATAACCTCAATGCATCGACATTATGCACTCCACTTAACAAGGCTAATGCTGGCTGCATGGCCAGAGGCCTCCAGCTGAGCGGAACATTGAATCCCTGCAATGATGTAGCACAATTCTAGTCTGAAATATTTTATAAACATATATTAGTGAGTACAAAGGTTAAGTAGTTTGCACTATAAGTAGACTCCTTAGAATTTCCTATTGCCCTTACATTCATTGTTATCACCAATTTCCTCACCTAATTCCCTTCCTTTCCTGAAGGTGGGGCATTTTCAATGTTATGATATGTACCTTTAAAAACTTTGAGTGAAGGATTTTCTCTTTGCCCAATGTGTAACAAAATCATAAACACCCTTAATAAAGGACGCATTTAAGATTCCACTACATAGGACACAGAGGCAACCTTGCCACATGTTTTCTGTTGGGCCCATAAATGCTGATATATGAAGGATATAATCCAGACATTGGGGTCGCCATTCACAGAACCTGTGCACAAGCACAATCGGTAAGTTCTCTATGTTACTTTCAGTGGCCATGACGCCCCTTTGAGTTAAAGTGGAGCGGCCTGTACACTCCGATAATGGAACAGTCAGGTAAGATCCAGAAGGTCTTTGAGTTCTGACCTATGCTCTCACGCCAATTCACACCCAGGAACAAACACCAACAGACACCTAGCACAAAACAATGTCAGAACTTCATTCACTATATAGTTAATGTGATTTACAGAGAAACAATTGAAGTGTTTTGCAGCCTGCACTTATATAAAGAAGCTGAGATAGATAGAGGCATAAACTAAGAAGCAAATGGGTGCCATGCACCATAAACTGAAATTCTGTAATAAATCTCAGTGAAGGTAATGCAGGATCAGAGACATTCAGCATCCAGCTGTTCTGGCAAAATTAAAACAGCGCGCTCTCATTATTGTTAAATAGTTTTTTAAATTTCCTTTTGAAACAAACATTTAAGATAAAATTTAATTTTTGAGGTGATTTTAGTTTTAGTTACAGTTAGCTTTCATCATTTAACCCTTTCCCATGTGTTAACCCAATCAGACGCGCATCACAAGGTGAAAACATAGGAATTTTGAGTAACAAGAACTTGGCTCATAGACTGATAGATGAACTCTACGGGCTCGATTTTAATAGCCCTGAGGAGGTGGGTTTGGAGGTGGGTCAGCTGCGAAAATCGGGAAAAATGGCTTCAGACACCCAACCCGCCTCCATCGCACACCCACCCGATTTTTGTGAGTGTCTGTTCTGCTGCTCCCAAACAGACCCTACTCCAACCGGTGGGACAGGTATAAACGCAGTTAAGAGCCTGTTAACAGCCTTGATAATCCTATTTTGATCGAGGTTTCCCATTTTCGTGCCCCTGGCTCCTGTTTCCCGTCTTGTCAGAAACAGTCCAGCTGCAAAGGAGACGAGTTGGTGGAGGACATGATCTGTAGTCATTGGTGCAGAACTTTAAAAGCACTCCTGTAACATGGCTGTCATTCAAATGCAACAACTTTGTTGTTGGAGGTTTGGGATAAGATTTTGCGAATCTACCGACCTTGTGACTGGTCAAGCTAACACACATCTGCTGTTTGCACTGATTGGAATAATTTCAGGCCACTTTGAGTGTGCGCTTGCACGCTTCTTGCCTCAACTGAAATCTATAACAATGGGATGGGAACCATTTACATCCTCTCATCCTGGTCGTCAGATTCGGAGGAAGAGCAGCGCGGCTTAGTGCTGCCGGATGAACTAGTGGCTCAGCACACAGCCTCCTCGGAAGAAGGTGAAGAGAACGAGGAAGAGGACGAGGAGGAGGATGAGAAGGAGGACGGGGAGTGACGCCTTGCGGGCCGGATGTGGCCAATCCAGCAGCAGGCGACCACATTGATGGCCGTCAGGCAAGGGACGCACTCAGCCATGCCAGATTCGAGTAAGATAACGCTTCAACCACAGGTGGCTGGCACATGGAGATGAATATATGTCTGACATTCTCAAACCCCAGGCATCATCTGTCCAATAAACGGTGGTTTGCGCTCAGCGTCACCACCAACATTCTACATGGAAATCGCCCTGAGCCCTCACTCTTGAACTTCCATTTCCCAGAACACAGAGGCAACACTTTAGGTGATAAAAACATCAGAAATAGGAGCAGCAGTAGGCCATTCGGGCCTTCGAGCCTGCTCTGCCATTCAAGGAGATCATGGCTGATCTTCTGCCTCAACTCCATTCACCAGCCCTATCGCCATATCCCTTGATGCCTTTACTAGTCAGAAATCTATCGACTTCTGTTTTGAATATACCCAATGACTGAGCCTCCACAGCCTTCTAGGGTAGAGAATTCCAAAGATTCACCACCCTCTGTGAAGTAATTTCTTCTCATCTCAGTCCTGAATGGCCTACCCTTTATCCTGAGGCTGTGGCCCTTGGTTCTAGACTCCCCAGCCAAGGGAAATATTCTCCCAGCATCCACCCTATCGAGCCCTGTAATAATTTTGTATGCTTCAATGAGATCCCCTCTCATTCTTCTGAATTCAAGAGAATACAGGCCTAGTTTACTCAATCTCTTCTCATACGACAGTCCCGCCATCCCAGGAATCAATCTCGTGAACCTTCGTTGCACTCCCTCTATAGCAAGTATATCCTTCCTTAGCTAAGGAGACCAAAATTGTACACAGTACTCCAGGTGTGGTCTCACCAAGGCCCTATATAATTGGAGTAAGGCTTCTTTACTCCTGTATTCAAATCCTCTTGTAATGAAGGCCAGCATACCATTTGCCTTCCTAATGGCTTGCCGCACCTGCACATTCACTTTCAGTGACTCATGTACAAGGACACCCAGGTCTCTTTGAGCATCTGCATTCCCCAATCTTTCACCATTTAGGAAATACTCTGCCTTTCTGTTTTTTCTACCAAAGTGGATAACTTCACATTTATCCACATTATATTCCATCTGCCATGTTCTCGCCCACTCACTGAGCCTGTCAAGATCCCCTTGAAGCCTCTTCACATCCTCATCTTAGCAGATCATTAAACCTTTTTCCACACTGAACCCATGTGCATCTGCACACAGACCTCGAGCTCACCTCCTCAGCAATTTGCAGCCAAGCTGCCTTGGTTTGCAGAGTAGGCCTCCTCCTTGCATTTCCAGGGAAGAGGACCTCCTGACGTCTTCTATCTCCCTCAACAAGAGCATGGAGCGAGCCCTCATTGAACCTGGATGCAGCCTTAGTTTTTAGGGCTGCCATTCCTGCAGGTCCCAGCACCTTTAAGGGAAAAAAGCATTAATATTACTAAGCAAATGATTGGAACACATCTGGCATCCTTTTCATTTCATAGTCAGATAATAAAGTCATATATCAAAAATTCATGAATCGCTTCCTGGAATTATATGACCAGCAATATCATTCATTAAATTTTGCTCTGAACAGACGCTGTCAACTCCCCTTTCTAGATAATAAAGCACCAAGCCATCCCAATGACATTTTTTGCAAAGGGGACATGGCCCCTTTAAATTTTCAAACAAACAACACGTCATCAGACGTGAGAAACCGACATCCTCCAAGCAATTGCCTGGAGGGACCCGCAGGTTGGCCGTAACGAGGCCAATGAAGCCAAAATCGGAAGTGCTGGGAGGCAGCAGCCAGGTGCAGGCCCTCAACCCGCCTCCATTATTAAAATCGAGCCCTACCTACCTGCATTCTTACCATATCCTTCAATCTCTTCAGAAACCCATCTTTTACTCTAGAACCTTTTTGTACTGTCTGCTTCCCTGGTAACTTATTCCACAAATCTATTTTTTTAGATGATTTTTTTTAGATGCCATGCCACAAAATGTTGCCGCAAAATTTGAGTGAAAGAGTTTCACCTGACTTGCTCTCTTACTTAAAACTTCTTAATTGTAACTGTAAGGTGCAGATAGGCAGGGTTCATCTATCAGAAAAGGCTTGTTGAGCCAAATTCCAGTTAATAAACATTCCTATATTTTTACCTTGTTATGTTAAGCAGACCAAGATCACCTCGTACAGAAGGTAGGCACATTAATCAGGGCCAGAATTTTCCAGGTATTTTTTTCCCCTCATCGGCCTGGGCTTTTTATCTGTTTTTTCGTCTCTCCCAGGAGATCACATGGCTTTCGGGTTGGGGTGAGGAGTCATGATGCGCAAGGCATTGCAGTTGTGTTGGACGGGCTGGATGGACCCGTTGGGTCTTTGCTAGTCCATCATTGCCGTATGTTCGTACATATAGAGCAGGAGGCTGAGCTCATTTTTCTGAAAGGGCTTCCATCATGAATCTACCAAAACCCAGAGCTGGTAGAATGTCCAGAGAAGAGGATGTAGAACAGTTAAACATGATGCCCTTCAATAAAAGAATCTGGCAGGATGATAGAAAAAACTCGTTGAGAAGACTGTCAATTACTATTAACCATTTGCACCACAAAGAGCTGTTGAGGAGCATTAGAGTGTGTGAACTTCGGCATTGGATCTGTGGGCAGAGTTGGCAACGGGAATTGGTAACTGAATCTGGTCAATGTCTGTAAGTATACATAATGGCCGAGTCCATGAAGGCCTGAGGTACGCACACTGGCAGAGTGAAGATTTGGCCCTTCCAGGTTTTGTGAGGCTTGCTCATAAATACCATTTAAACATGAACCCTGCCTAGCCTGTGTGTTTCATAGGGAATGAGATGAAGGGGACACCATAGGAGAGTGGGAGCATTCTGCCCTTAAAGGGCTGCTGTTCACAATTCAAGGTACCCAGCTATTTAAGGTGAGTGGCTACATATGGTTTTGAAAAATGTTGGTTCAAAAATTCCTCACAGAAGTATTCAGCCTCAGCAGAGGCTGTGTGGTGGGGGGAGAGGAGGAAGAATTGATGGCAAAGAACAAAAGGGCATAAAACCTGATATGGATATATGAAATAGAGTCTGTGGGCAAGTGACACGTGCCCATGGCTCCAATTTTAACTCCAGGTGGGTTTTGGGCAGGTGGATAGTGAGGTGAGTGCGAATCTCACCCACTGCTGCAAAAATGAGGCTCTGGCTATTTTAACTCCTGGGCCTCATTTAAATCCTGCTTGGCAACTTCCCGGACATTCCGGGCAGGAAGTCAGCAGGGAAGCAGCAGAAATCGTACAGCCCAGAGGCCGTGTGCTAACATAAGGTATGAGGTGGAATTGGGTTCAAGGGCCGTCTCACGTTCGGGAGGGGGGGGGTTGAGAGGGGTGGGTTTTCGGGAGTGGGAGGGGTGGGTGTCCATGGCAGGACAGGCCTAAGCTTTCCTTGTGGAGCACTCCTGCCCATGCTGGCCCCGCAAAGGAAAGAAAGCAATTTACTTTTTTCGGCCTCTCCGTCTTCCTGGCAGGTTCTGACTGGCCTTCACCCAACAGAAAGCCACAGTGGCCTCTGACGTAAGAAAACTACTGGGCACTTGGTCTAAGCGTTAAACAAAGCTTTAATCAACTGTTTTACAACATGGAGATCTAGTTGTGTCCTTCACTAGTTCCTGTAAAAAGAATGTCCTGAGCAAACTGGGCCCATGCCCGAGTATTTATACTCTCCCTGGACAGCGCCACCAGCAGGCCGCACAGTATTATTTCATAAGTGATTTCCACATGAATGACAAGATTCATGTCAGCCTCTCCACTCAGGCTAGAGTTAAAGCGGCATGCATATCCAAAGAAGGACCCCGCCGGCTTTGAGGCAGGTGTCCTTGCTGCCTGCGCAGGAGAGCAGATTAAAATCCTGGTTTCTGCCAGGCAGTAGGGTTAAAATCACCCCCCCCACACACACACACACCACCCCCCACCGCCCCCCCCCCCCCCCACCACCACCATGGCTGCAAGAAGGGTTCTCCTGTTTGGAATTCCAGATCACCCTCCCCAAAAGACAACCGCCTGGCAACTAGGCTTAATATTGTACCTGCAGGACATGGGGACAGATGTTGGAGATATCAGACTATAAGGGATCTGGCAAACTAAGACTACCCAGCAGTGCCGTGTGCCAGGTCGAAGACCCAAGATTCCATGCCACAAAATGTTGTCTGTCAACCAGTTCCACATTTACTGCTCATCATGTCAAGCCCTCCCACATCCTTGTAGCCCTATAATTGCATCTCAGGCATACTCATCTCTCATCAGAACACAGAGTCAACAACAACATCAACAACTTGCATTTATATAGCGGCTTTAACATAGTAAAACCATCCCAAGGCGTTTCACAGGAGCGTAATGAGACAAAAATTGACACCAAGCCAAAGAAGGAGATATTAGGACAGGTGACTAAAAGTTTGGTCAAAGAGGTAGGTTTTAAGGCGGGTCAAGAAGCACCGAACGATTGAAGCACTTAAATTTTCCACGGGCTTCACACTTCAACGCATTGAAATACAAACTTGACCACTTCCGGGTACACAGGAAGGGCTTCAGGTTGGGCACATGGCAGTCATCAGTGACCTTGTACTTTGGGACATGCAGCAGGGTGGTGACACTGGGCAACTCTCTCGTGCTACTCAATGGTAAAGATGAAAGTGCTGGCCATGTTGACCAATTCATCAATCACCCGTTTCATCCATGTGTGGGCAGCACATTACCTGATATTGTACCTCTAGCCACGAATAAATCACAGGAATAACAGTTGTGGGCAGTGATGACATTGGCAGTGCCCTCCTAATGTTGAAAGTGGAGGGCAGGGGTCCTTGCTGCAGATGGCCTTGTAAGACATTCTGATTGTCTGACAGTTTATAGAGCTCAGACCCGTGGGACAGACAACACAAAACCCAATGAATCTGAAACTTCTTGACTTAAAAATCAACAAAAGGTTACAAGTAATTACCAGGATACAAACTGTACTCAATTCATGTACTTGTTACAAGCAAGCATCTAAAATCATTTACTTTAAGCTCAGGTGATTATAAGCACCACATACGTACTAACACCAGATGAGAGGCCAATTCAACCATGACTAGACGTATGACTTTAACTGGCAACTGACCAGGTCGCCCTTGACTGCAGCCATGAATGTCAGTCCACAATATTCCTTATACCCCAAAACTTGGCAACTCGCCCACAGCATTCATGCCCCAAACTGTGTGATTAACATTGATTTTCTCTCTCCTTCACTCTGTTTTGACGCTTAGTTAACCAAGGCCAGACATTCAAGGTAACAACAGAAAATGCTGGAAAAACTCAGCAAGTCAGGCAACATCCGTGGAGAGAAATTTGAGTTGACGTTGTTGTTCTCACATCTGAAGGTTGTTGACTTCTGGTTCTCACAGAATTTTAAAGATCTTGGGGTAAAAATTGGGCAGCGCCCCCTTTGGGGCACAATTAGCGCCCTGAAAAAGTTAGCACCCCAGCAGCCGATTTTCCCAGGTAGTGCCCTGAGAGGGAGGAGGGACGCTACTGGAAGCGCCCCGCGTCCCTCTTGGGGCGCTGCAAGCCAATATCGCGGCACGTCACGCCGCGGTACTGCAGGCCTTCCTCCCCTTATTAAAGAGGAGGGGCCTGGCGTAGCGCGTCCCAGCGCCCAGCTGGGCCATCAGGGATTGGGAATGCCGGCAAACGAGCCCGGCACTCAAGAGGAGTGCCGGGCTCATGGAGAGCAGCCGGCATCCCACGGGGGGGGGGGGGGGGGCTTCACGGGGGCCGGGGACAGCAATGGGGGCAGGTGCTGGCAGGCGGCCAGCAACAAAAATGGCCGCCCACCACCTCCCCTTTAACTAGCGCCACCCTGGCCGCAGGTAGGCCCCCCCCCACCCGACCCCGGCGGACATAGCGTCCGGCGGTAAGTCGGGGGTGCCACCCAATATTACAGTCGGGGCGCTGAGCACGGCGATGAATTTCGTGGGAGGTGTTAGCAGCACCGTGCCCAGGCGCTAGTTGATTTGCGCCCCGTTAAGCAGGAGGCGCAAATCAACTGAATTTAGCCCCCCTTATCTTTTGAAGGAAAAAACCAACACATCACTTATTTTGCAAATGTCTTAGCCAAGCACTCTCTGGCCCTCAAAGCTTGTTAGTACACTTGGTCACTTTTAGATTCAGTCAAGTTTACCATGGAAAGTATTACAGCCTGTAGACCCAGACCAAGCTGAGCATTTGTCCTTGGCCTTTGGCAGATAGGTGTGCCAAGGTCTCCCTAGAATGCCTTCTTTCATTTTTTACTGCCACAACCATGAAATAATTTATTTGAGGCATTTTAAAATCAAACCTTCCTTAAGGCATCAAAAAAATGGACTCCAAAACTTTTGGGGAGAAAATAAATATTGATATAAATGGCAGAAATATAGAAAACATTTCTGATTTTTAAAAAACTGCTGCACTAAAGTACTGTAAACATTGAAAAAAAAACATGTAACGGCAATTTAAGAGCGCCTTCGTCCCTGGAGCTTTCCTTGCTCCCGTTCCATATGTGGGCACAAGGGGGAAACTAAAGAGGAAATGGAGCACAAATACCGCTGAATTTTATTAGATGCTAATCTAAATATTTTGCAACAGATCTGAGGTTTTAGCAATGCTAAAGCACAAAATGTATACAAGCACTTCAGGCGACTGAATGGAGAAAAGAATTGAATTGCAGCCCGGAAAGAAATTGGCATAAGTCTGCTCTCCCAGTTCGACAGAGCCTCTGCTCCAGATACGGACCTGCAGAGGTCGACTGAACCAGCCCCTTAATGTACAAGTAAATAGCTAAGCTTGTAAGCAGCATATAAAATATAGTGTTAATCACCAGCTTACATGTTCATTTCAATTTTTAATCAGGTGTAATTCTCTTATTACTGAGAAACCTAAATGAAAAAGCAAGATTCATTCTGCAAGACACCATCATCATTTCAAAGGTGTAGGAAACAACGTTGGCGGAAATGTGCGTTATGCGTTCTATCCCATGTGAGGTCAATCAGATGTTGAAGTATAGGTCCTCACTGCAACAGATGATTTGCTGCCTCGAGAGATCTGGTAGGGGAATGCTGCCACTGTTTAAGACAGCCACCAGGGGGCTCCTCTGCTGCTCCTTTCTGACACAGCTCAGGCACAGGAGGTTGGTCCCCTTAATTGGACCCTTTTGCACTCATTTTCCGCTGGGAAAACAGATGCAACAAGGTCCAATTTCAGCCCAGGTGTATCACCATCACAAGGAGCTGTACTCATCATTGTATAACTCTATGACTCTATTGGACCAAGTGCTGGAAAATGGGATTAGAATAGACAGGGCTTGATGGCCGGCGCAGACACGATGGGCCGAAGGGCCTCTTTCTGTGCTGTATGACTCGATGATCAGTGCCTGAGGATATGACTTTCCCAGCAGAGGAGCTAGAAGTGGACTCATCTTCTAGCATTCAGAGGCAATAAAAGAAGTCCACATGCACAGGGACATTGCCACCAGCCCCCTTACCCCTAATTTCAAGAAAAGACTTGGAGCTATTGGCAGGATGTGGATTTAAAGGGTAATTACCTGAAACCTACAAGACACACACTCCATTTTGTGTCGGGTGTGATCTGATCAAGACAGCTAGAGATGCAAGGCATTATAAGCTGATTTATATGGTATTTTGGCTTATCCAATATGTGTGATGAGCTACAGTCCTCTCTGCAGTAGTGCAGTCTACTTTGCATGTTTGTTTAGCTCACATTAGGGAAAGATTAATGGGCTGTATACTCCGATGCCTATGGGTGTGTACCAGCTGTGTACACACCCGTAGGGACATCGAAAATGCCGGTTTCAGGCATGCAAAGCGCATGAATTGAAAACCGGTATTTCCAATCTGTCAAGAATGCTCTTGACAGATCGGACACCTGCCCTGGAGAAGGGCCTCTGCGGGGGGAGAGTTTCGCTTTCTGCAGAACCTCCGCCCACAGAAAACCCTTAGAAATCTTACCTGGTAAAACATAAGAGTTGAAAAAAAAGTTGGAAAAAATAATAATTTTTTCACTCATTTATAATTTAAAAATACTTTTAAAAAAGGTAAATTTATTTTTAGCCCTGTAAAAAACTTTAATTATTTTTTTCAAAAAATTAACTTTTTGTTTACAATATTTAATTTATTGTAATTTCAACTCATTTTAAACGTGATGGTTTAAAAAAAATGTATTTAATGTTTTACTGTGTTTTTGGGGTGATCTCCATTCATATATTTGACAGGTCTATCTGCCAAGTGTATGAAGGGAGATTCCCTTCTCCTATTGGCTCCCCATGGCCTACGTGATCCCAGGGATGCTTGCGAACTGCAAGCGCCTCTAGGATACGTGGGCCCTGCGCATTTCAACTGTGGAGAGGCCCAGGAGCAGAACTATACGCACCTCAGGAGCCCTCAGGTAAGTCCGTAGATCTTTTCCAGATCGGAGGCCTCCGCACGTGGGAAGCCTCCGATCGGAAAATACAGGCCAACGTCTATTCTGTGAGTGGGTTTAACAGACATTTTGAGATGGAGATTGTTCAAACTACAGTACAGGAAAGCGTGGAGTAGCTTTAGTAGGATAACTGACTACAGCACACAGCTTTGCTGGCTGCCTATTGCTCGTCTGCTTTTATAAGAAAAGAATGAATTTGCATTTATATAGCACCTTATCACATTCTCAGGACATCCCAAAGCACTTCACATCCAATGAAGTACATTTTGAAGTGCAGTCACTGATGCTGTGAAGCCAGTCTATTTGGAAGCTTTCATTAGCAGTGCATTAGGGGCTTTCTTGATGCAGTTAGATATGGTTGACTGCAAAATGCCAGCATAATCACCCCTTGGAGTTTGCAAGGAACTAATATTGTAGAGGTACATAGTGCCACTGACCTTCACAGCTCAAGGTAATGCAGTTGCTATTGCAAAGGTCTATGTACAACTATTCCTCCTGCTTGAATATTCCTTCTGATGTTCTTTGGCAACTGCTGCAAGAGAAATCATCTGCTTCAATGAGGCAATGATACTGCTTATTAGAATAATTAATAAATTCTATATTTGTAACCTTACATCAAATATGACGTAAAAGCACACATGTATTACACTGGCATTTTGCAGACTAATTGCTGGTTGGCTTATTTTAGTCAGACTGACCCCTTACCCAGGAACAGGTTGCCGATTCGTGTGATGGATGCCGATTTTTTTTTTATTCATTCACGGGTTTGGGTGTCGCTGGCAAGGCCAGCATTTATTGTCCATCCCTAATTGCCCTTGAGAAGGTGGTGGTGAGCCGCCTTCTTGAACGCAGTCCGTGTGGTGAAGGTACTCCCACAGTGCTGTTAGGGAGGGAGTTCCAGGATTTTGACCCAGCGACGATGAAGGAACGGCGATATACTTCCAAGTCAGGATGGAGGGGAACTGATTCACTGTATTCATTCAAGCATGAGCAGGCCCTGTTTCTGGCTAGAGTGGAAGATCACCTCATACAAGATGTAGGTATCCTGTAACGTAAATCAGGCCCAATGTGATCTCCTGTGCTAGCTTTGACTGCCTAAGGAAGTCAGGGAGGAATTTTCCAGCTTCGTTTTCCCCAATTGGCTCGGGTTGTTATCTAGTTTTTTTTGCCTCTCCCAGTAGATGGCATGGTGGGTAATGGTGGACAATGGTGGGCGATGGTGGGCGATGGTGGGTGATGGTGAGCGATGGTGGGCGATGGTGGGCGATGGTGAGCGATGGTGGGCGATGGTGGGCGATGGTGGGTGACGGTGGGCGACGGTGGGTGACGGTGGGCGATGGTGGGTAACGGTGGACAATGGTGGGCGATGGTGGGTAATGGTGGGTGATGGTGAGCGATGGTGGGCGATGGTGGGCGACGGTGGGTGACGGTGGGCGATGGTGGGTGACGGTGGGCAATGGTGAGCGATGGTGGACGATGGTGGGTGATGGTGGGCGATGGTGGGCGATGGTGGGCGATGGTGGGCGATGGTGAGCGATGGTGGGTGACGGTGGGCGACGGTGGGCGACGGCGGGCGACGGTGGGTGATGGTGGGTAACGGTGGGTGGGGAGTGCATGTGTGGGACAGTCTGGATGGACCGTCATTATTGTATGTTCGAACCCTGGTTAATTTTCCGCCTCACTGGGCCTGGGATGTTGAGACCAATTGCATCCAAAATTGGGCAGCTCAGCATGGACTTTAGTTATTCCCAGGCCGTATGGCTCAATGCCCCATCACATGGTATACTTCTGGGCCATCAACCTTGATTCAGTGGCAGCACTCTCACCTTGGAGTCAGAAAGTTGTGGGTTCAAGCCACACTCCAGGAATACGCAATCTAGGTTATCCCCTCAGTGCAGTACTGAGGGAGTGCTGCTGTCTTTCAGAAAAGGTCATTCATTTTTTTTCCTCCAAGAGATCCTAATTGTAAGTTGATTACAAAATGGATACAGAGGGGAAGGTTTTTCCTCAGTCCCTGAGGAAATTGTTGCATTAATGCGCTGTGCTCCAAACAGCAGCCCAGTCAATGGTTCAACTGCAGAGATTCAAGCTTCACTCCCTGAATTGAAATCCAGTAGAAAGCAGGTTCATGATTAACCGAATAGACTGAATTGTAACAACACAATAACTGCTGGCAGTAATGTAAGATCACATCAGTAGTTATGGAGATTTAATATTGCAGAAATATTAAATTCCCCAAAATATTGTAGTTCAGTTTGAAGACAATCTGAGGAACGTACGTACGGGTTGTCACAAGTGGAATTGCTCCTGCCTATGTTTAAGGCTCCTATTGTTATTATCAGGGAAGATTGCATTGTATCCATTAATGCCTGATGGGAAGAAGATTGGATGTAATGACGGTTAATGGAGGTGCTATTACGAGTAAATCTGCCTTGATGGTAGATAATGAACTCAGGTGTCAGCTTTCCATCAGAATATATTGCCGAGCCCCAGGGGCAGCTAGAACATAGAAATTTGAAGTCCCTTCCTAACACAACCAGGTATGGTAGCTTGTAACTTTACAAGCTCTCTTGTTTTTCTTCTGCTCTGTCGCCTTCCCCCTCTGGGTCAGCGTTCTCTGTCTGTTACTATCTCTGTAGCAGCACAAGCTGGTAGTACTAATGGTGTGTAGCCAGGCCAGCCTTGGGCCTGGACTGAGAATGTATACAGATATCATGTTAAGCGATGTGTAGCTTATGTAACAAGTATTCTGCCAGCAGCATGTGGTGTACCATCTGTACAAAAAGTAAATTACCCGCTTGACCAAATTTCCATGTGTTTGTATTAATAAACTGCTTTGGTTCTTGTAACAGTGCATCTCGACCTGGGGAGAAGGGAGTTATTGGGAACATGAATTTGTGAACCTGCCTTGTTTTCCCCACCCCTTACACTAGCTCACACCTAAATGGTCATTGTTTGAATTTGCAGAGTGATAATAAAAATTAATTGAAAATATTAATGTTTTTATTATTAATAACTTTAATAGCTGATATCGCCAGTTTACCAAGAATTACATAGAATTTACAGCACAGAAACAGGCCATTCGGCTCACCTAGTCCATGCCAGTGTTTATGCTCCACACGAGCCTCCTCCCACCCTACTTCATCTCACCCTATCAGCATATCCTTCTACTCCTTTGACCCCAGCACCACCACTGGTTGGAGGGTGTAATTATAGGGTGACAGGAATACGTGGCAGTTTACATTATAAATGTGAACATAGGGATTTGGAATGCAAATATCTAGCTTCCCCTTAAATGCATCTATGCAATTCACCTCGACTGCTCCTTGTAGTAGAAAGTTCCACATTCTAACCATTCTCTCAGTAAAGAAGTTTCTCTTGAATTCCTTATTGATTTTATTGGTGACTCAAAAACAAGAAGGCAGATTATTATCTGAATGGCAATAGGTTGGGAGAAGGGGAAGTGCAACGAGACCCGGGCGTCCTTGTGCACCAGTCGCTGAAGGTAAGCATGCAGGTGCAGCAGGCGGTTAAGAAGGCAAATGGTATGTTGGCCTTCGTAGCGAGAGGGTTCGAGTACAGGAACAAGGATGTCTTGCTGCAGTTGTACAGGGCCTTGGTGAGACCACATCTTGAGTATTGTGTGCAGTTTTGGTCGCCTTATCTGAGGAAGGATGTTCTTGCTATGGAAGGAGTGCAGCGAAAATTCACCAGGCTGATACCTGGGATGGCAGGAATGACATATGAGGAGAGATTGGGTCAATTGGGCTTGTACCCGCTGGAGTTTTGAAGAATGAGAGGGGATCTCATTGAAACTTATAAAATTCTAACAGGACTAGGCAGACTAGATGCAGGAAGGATGTTCCCGATGGTCGGGGAGTCCAGAACCAGGGGTCTAAGGGTAAGGGGTAAGCCATTTAGAACAGAGATGAGGAGGAATTTCTTCACCCAGAGAGTGGTGAACCTGTGGAATTCTCTACCACAGAAGGCAGTAGAGGCCAATTCATTAAATATATTCAAGAAGGAGTTGGATATATTTCTTAAGACTAAAGGGATCAAGGGATATGGGGAGAAAGCAGGGACAGGGTACTGAATTTGGATGATCAGCCATGATCGCATTGAATGGCGGAGCAGGCTCGAGGGGCCAAATGGCCTACTCCTGCTCCTATCTTCTATGTTTCTATGTTATTTTTCTATTTATGATCTCTAATTTTGGACTCCTCCCATAAGACCACTCATTTAAAAAATCACCTTCTTGGTGTTCTGTTTTTATTTTTAGAAATTTCTGGCCTGCAACTCAAAGTCCAAACAGTCCAGTCCAAAACCAGACAGGTGACAGCCCTTCTTTAGAGCTGTAACCATGGGTGCCACTCACCTATCATTTTATGAAGGTAAAAATCCCTCTCTTTTTTTTCCCCCTTGGTTTGTCTGGGTCAAACAATCTGACACTCCGCATGCCTTTCAAAAGGGAGCTGGACCAGTTCTTGGCAGGGACAAAGATCACATCATATAAAACATAGAAACATAGAAAAATCGGAGCAGGAGTAGGCCATTCGGCTCTTCTAGCCTGCTCTGCCATTCAATATGATCATGGCTGATCCTCTCTCTCAATACCATATTCCCGCTCTCTCCTCATATCCCTTGATGCCTTTTGTGTCTAGAAATCTATCTATCTCCTTCTTAAATATATTCAGTGACTTGGCCTCCACAGCCTTCTGTGGTAGAGAATTCCACAGGTTCACCACCCTCTGAGTGAAGAAATTTCTCCTCATCTCAGTCCTAAATGTCCTACCCAGTACCCTGAGACTATGATCCCTCGTTCTTGACCCCCCGGCCAGGGGAAACAGCCTTCCTGCATCCAGTCTGTCTAGCCCTGTCAGAATTTTATACGTTTCAATGAGATTCCCTCTCATTCTCCTAAACTCTAGTGAATACAGGCCTAGTCGACCCAATAAAAGGTAAAGGGATTAACAGTTAACGTACTCATGGTCAGTGTGACCTCCTGGACTGCTTTCGATCGCTTGAGGAGGTCAGAGAGGATTTTACTAAATTCCACCCGCCCCGTATTGGCCCTGGGTTTTTCTGTTGTTTTTGCCTCTCCCAAGAGATTGCATAGCTGCGGGAGTGGGTTAGGAAGGGTCTCATCATCATGCTCCAGGCTGATGGTCCAGCTGGTCTTTTCCGACCCGTCTTTTTCATATGTTCATATGTAACAATAGAGTCACTCTGATCCAATCACTGCGAAGTGAAGGATAGAGAGGGTCACCTGCGTGGGGACGGGGCCTGTGTACCACTCTTCCTTCCTATTTCTTCAAGGAGGAAACTCCAAGGAGAGAAAATATGAATGTTAAGCACTTACCTCTAAATTTGTCTCTTTAATTATTTGTTTTTTTTTCCAAAACTCAATCTAAAATTAATTACATTTTAAAGACTCTGGTGTGAATTCTGCAAGTAATCTATTTGCTGAATGAAACAGTAAATGGGCTGCACTGAATTAACAGCAGCCAAGGAGACCCATCAGTTTCCCAGCCCTGCATGTTTAATCCATTTGCAGGATGATGGCCGACTGTCTCTTTTATTTCTATTCAGTCTCCTGAGTTTCTTTTTATCCTTGTCAATTTTCTATCCTCCATTCTTAAAGGTGTTGGCACCTCGGTGAGGTACAGTTCTACAGATGCCAGTCACTCTTATCGCCCCCTCTTGTCACATTTACAAAGCGCCTTATTTTACAGCGAGTGTTGCTGGGCCAGTTGACTACAGAGTCTATCTCAGTTGAGTGTGATCCTGTCCTCAGCCCGCAGCCACACATTTGCGAGGTGGGGGGTGAGTTTCTGGGTAGAGATCAGGGGTGAGAACTCTGGCCAGTTTGCCCTTCAAAATCCAAGAGCACCGAAGCCAACTATTGCACGTCTGACTGCCACCCTTGACTGAGATGAACTAATTCAGCACAAACAGGAATAACACTGCAACCTTCCTGCTTTACACATATCATCTACTCACAGGATCAACTTGTTTGATGCCAGCTAAACATTAGGAAGATCAAAGTCATCGTCTTTGACCCCAACACAAACTCTATACCCTTGCCACTGATTCTATCTCCCACCCCAGCCATTGTCTCAGGCTGAACCAGATTAGTCACAACCTGATCTATGAGCCCCATATCCTTCCCATCATAAAAAGTGCCGACTCTGTAACATCACTCGCCTCGACTCCTACCAGCCTATTTGGCGCTGAAACCCTCATCCCTGCCTTTTTTTATTCATTTGCAAGGTGTGGGCGCCATTGGCAAGGTCGGCATTTATTTCCCATCCCTAGCTGCCCTGGAGAAGATGGTCGTCGGGCTTCTACTTGAATTGCTGCATTGTGTAGGGGGGCATCTTTTAACTGGTTTAAGGTAATTTACCTGGTCAGGCAGACTTTGCCTGCACTCTGAACAATTCCAACCTTTTACCTGGTTTACGGTAATTCACCTGGTCAGGCAACCTTTTGCTGCTACACTGTAAACCAAATTAAACAGCGGTTTCGAATCGCTACCCCACCTTCCAGTTCTGACTGAAGGACTTATAATTGATGATATTAAAACGGACAAATGGTCTGGATGAGAGAAAAATCAAGCTTCATTAACTAAAAGAAACTATACCACACGAACACAGTAATTAGAGTAAAATTGCTTAAATGGAGGAAGGTAGATGGCAAAAACGAGGGGTAAGTGGCTACAATGTTAATTTAACAATCTTAGCAATATCCCCTTAATTACCACCCCTAACTCCTTACTAGGTTGCCTTGCTGAGGAGTCAGAAACCCTGCTCACCTGTGGTCCAGCGAAGTAAGAGAGAGATAGCTTCTCAGGAGCTATCTTTATACCTTGTGAGCTCCTGCTGTTTTGCTGTCTGCAAAATTCGCGCCCAAAGTTCCAATATACAAGAGAAACGCTGTGATTGGCTGATTCAAAGTGGTTGGAATGGGTTAATGTGTCTGCACTGTGGGGCCAAAATGTTCCCGCCCACATCCGGAGCTCACCTGGGCTAAAACAAAAGGGATCCAACTGCCCTATTGTTCAGAATGATGGGTGATTCAAACCCATCCATTCCTAAACTGTTACATATCAAAGAGTCCTTTCCACAGTATCAATGTGCCTCATTGTCTGTGAGTGCTTTGAATGGGTTTGGATTTCTGTATAAACAGAAGCCGATTGTTCTGCAGTTTGTCTCAAGTGGGCTAATCTCTTAAGTAAATAAACATCCTGCAGTTTCGTATAAACAAACCTTGCCTCTCCACAAAAGGGAACCTCCCTGGTTTGATTGACAGGTCTTTCACACAGACACATTACAAGCTGCTTTTCCAAACCCCACTGTTCTTGGCCAATGCTTTCTGTGGCCATTTTTAAACCTCTTTGGAATATACACAGTTCGAAACTCAGAGGTACCATTTTTAATAAAATGTAATGTCTTAGATCCTGATGTTGCCCAAGTGCTGCTCTGCTCAACGCAGCTTCTCACGATTCTGGGTATGTTTTAAAAACACTGTCCTACCCAGAGGCAATTCAAAACACATGATTCTTCATCCACGATGTGGACCAATATTTTTCAATCTTCAGGGAAAATAGGGGAATTTTGCGAACCCCTACAATTGTACTGGTTTGATAAGAACATAAGAAACATAAGAAATAGGAAGAGGAAGCCATCCGGCCCCTCGAGCCTGCTCCGCCATTCAATAAGATCATGGCTGATCATCGACCTCAACTCTACTTTCCCGCCCGATCTCCATATCCCTCGATATGACTGAGTGGCTTGCTAGACCACTTCAGAGGGCAGAGTCAACCACATTGGTGTGGGACTGGCATCACATTATAGGCCAGACCAGGTAAGGACTGCAGATTTCCTCCCCTAAAAGACATTAATGAACCGGATGGGTTTTTATAGCAATCCGACAGCTTCGTGGTCACCTTTACTGGTACCAGCTTTTTATTTCTAGATTTTGTTTTAAACTGATTTTAAATTATCAAACTGCCAAAGTGGGATGTGAACTCCCGTTCTCTGGGTTAATAGTCCAGCAACAAAACCATTATAATATGAAACCTCCGGACTCGACTCTCCTTCCTGGCTCCCATCTTCCATCCTTCTTCAACTTTAGCTGTACCAAAACCCTGCTGCCCATTATCTACATTGCACCTAATCCTTCTGACCCATCACCCCTAACCTCGCTGACCTACATTGGCTCCCAGTCCCCCAACACCTCAAATTTAAAATTCTCATCCTCATGTTTAAATCCTTTCATTGCTTTGCTCCTTCCGATCTCTGTAACCTCCATTTGCCCTACAAACCTTCAGTGAACTCTCCGTTCTTCTGACTCTGGCTTCTTGTGCCTCCCCGCCAACCTTCGCCCTCCCATGGATGCATGTGCCTTGAACCACCTAGGCCCCATTCTCCGGAATTCCCTCCCTATTTCCTTCTCCTCCTTTACGGTTCTCCTTAAAACCCTCCTTTTTGACCAACCTTTGGTCATCTCTCCTAATATCTCAATCTTTGGTTCAGCATCCTTTATTTTTATGATGCCTTTGTGGAGCACTTTGGGACATTTTTCAATGTTAAAAGTGCTGTATATACAAATTGTTGTTGTTTGTTGTTGATTCACTGGGAGTTCCCCATTGAATTTCTGAATAAACCTGAGGGCAGGAGCAATTAAAATGGGGCAGCTCCATTTCCCGCTCTGTTCTCGTCGATCTGCGATCTTAACGCCACTGGTTTTGTCGGCGGGTGAGGCAGAAACCTCATTAATAAATGCAAATTGGGGTCACGTAACGCACATAATCTGTTCCTGAGCGGGTAAACCTGATGGGAAGCCAGCGAGACTTAAAAAAAAAAAACTTTCCTTACTGGGGCCCACTTGAGCAGAAATGCTGCTCCGGGCCCCACAAGGAAAGTCCAGAGGTCTGCTGCCTCACGCTCTCCCCTCCCTTCCCCAGCCGCGAGACCCTTGCACCAACCCTGTGTACAAGGAGATTCTACCCTAAAAATGATTAGTGTATTCATATACAATCCCTTTGTCTTATTAGAACAAGGGGGAAAAATTCAGTTGTTTGCACCTCCCGTTAGCACCTTATGAGGGCGCTAATGGGGCGCAAAGCAACTAGCGCCCGGGCGCAGCGATATTTGCACCACTCGTGAAATTAACTAGACATTTTGCGGCGGCGCTAAACACTACCGCCACGATCTCCTGCGCCGGCAGATCGTGACGTCAGTCGAGTGCACAATGCCCCGTTAGCGCCCCAGACCAAATATTGAGTGGCGCCCCCTGCCTTACCGCCTGCCGCTAGCAACGACAGGTTGAGGGGAGCGTTTTGCTGTCAGAAAGGGACTAGGGAGCGCTATTTAAAGGCGACCGCTTCCTGCTTTTTTTTTGTCGGTGACATTTTTTCACCACGCATTCTGAGAGAGAGAGAGAGACTTCTGGAGAGATTCAACGCTGTGTGAAGGAGTTTTGAGTACTGAGCAGCACTTTGCAGGTTTATTTTGATTTGCCCTGCCTTGCTTCACCAGTGCTCTGAGGTAGCGCCTCGCTCCTCGGCTATTGCGCCTTAAGACAGGTGTGTAGTGCCTGATTTAGCGCTCCAATCACCTCCAAGGGCGATAAAAGCCAAGTTTGCTGTTGGAGGCAATAATTAGCGCCAGGCGCTAAACTTTGCGCACGGCCGATAATGGCGCCGCAAATGGGGCGCTACCGAATTTTTCCCCCCTAATTCTTTTATTTTAAAAGCTGTTTTAAAGAGTTTAACACCTTCTTTAAAATAGCCAGAGGAATCTCTTGTCCATATGTTAAATTACATAGGTGTAAGGATATCAGCAAATAGTGATGATATTTGTCTGTGTTTGATTACTTATGCCTTACAGCATATTTGTCTGTGTTTTTGATTACTTGTGCCTGACCAGCAGAGGTCATGTGAGAGACAAGCAGTCCAGAGGAGTTTTACTTTCAGTTTCTTTCTAGATGCATCACAGCATAGTGTGTTCTGTAAAAAGCTGTAGGAAGTCTTGAACAAGACTTTAGATTAAACAACATTCTCCTTCAGAAATGAGTCTTTATTGAACCCAAAAAGAAATCAAAACATGATGTCAGAAGTGGCTGAAAGAGAAAAAATCTGAAGTTAGCAACTTGATGGGACAGTGAAAGCAGTTGTGGCAAGTAAGCGAAATCAGCTCTCCACATATTAGCAAGCCAGAAGAGAACATCGTTGCTTACCATTAGAGAATAGCTAACGAAGTGAAAAATGGAAGGTTTACACCCACCGGCGATGCTTCAATTAACAGGTAATGTGGCTGAAAATTGGAGAAGGTTCAAACAACGTTTAGAGTTGTATTTAGCGGCAATCGGAGCTGACAAGAAAAGTAATAAACAGAAATCGTCACTGTTCTTGCATGTCGTGGGTGATGAAGCGCTGGAGGTGTATAATAACTTCACATTCGCTGTTGATGGAGACAAAATGAAGCTAGATAAAATAATGGAACAGTTTGAGGCCTACTGCATACCTAAACGCAACGTGACCTTTGAGAGGCACAAATTTTTCACATGTGTACAGAAAATCGGCGAGACTATTGATCAGTATGTGACTGAACTGAGAAACTGGAGCAAATCGTGTGAATTTGGGGGACTCACAGACTCGCTGATAAAAGACAGACTGGTGTGTGGTATTCGAGATAATGGTCTAAGGGAAAGACTGCTAAGAGAGCAAGATCTAGACCTGGGAAAAGCCATAGCACTGTGTAGGGTTACAGAGACTGTGAAGTTGCAGGCAAAGGAGCTGTTCAGTGACAGTAGCTGCAACGTGGATGCAGTGAGAAAGAACGGATACAAACCGTTTAACAAAGAGAGCGCCAATGTGAAAAAAGAGACGTGGCCAGCAAACGAAAATGAAAGGGACAATCGGAAGTCATGTAGTCGATGCGGTACACAGCATCCACCAAGAAAGTGTCCAGCATATGGTAAAACTTGCTATAGTTGCAACAAGAACAACCATTATGCCCGTTGCTGTAAGAACCAAGCGCAACAAAGCAAGGTCCATACAGTAGATGAAAGCGACATAGAGGAATTCTATGTAGATGTTGTGTCTGAAAACAAAAGACAAGAAAGAGACTGGATGTTGACACTAAAAGTGAACGATATACACATTCCATTTAAATTGGATACTGGAGCACAAGTTAATGTGATATCAGAGACCGATTTTAAGAGAATTAGACCCAGACCAAAGTTACATGGAATACAAGTGAAAGTGACCGGATACTCAGGTACTGATATACCAGTGAAAGGAAAATGCATTGTCACAGTAACACACAAGGACAGAGAGCACACGCTAGCATTAATCGTGGTGCCAAAGGAAGTGCAAGCCATACTAGGTTTAAAAGCCTGTGAGAGACTGAACCTGGTAAAGAGAGTCCTCGTTGTGGAAAGCGAAAGAGAGACAGTCTATGATGAACTGAATGTTGCGTACACACCGGGTAAGCTGATGTATACAGCAGACACGTTGTCCAGAGCTGTTGACCCAAGTGAGCCCGCAAGCACCACAATGGATGAAAAAGTGAACGCCTACGTGGACATGATCACAAGTGCACTGCCCATAGCAGATGCAAAAATGGAGCTCATAAAGACTGAGACAAACAAAGATGAAACAATGAGACGACTGAGAAAAAGCATCTTGGATGGATGGCCCAACATGAAGCAAGACTGCTCACCTGATATAGCAGAGTACTGGAACTGCAGGGCGGAACTATCAGTGGTCGAAGACATCATCTACGAAGGAAGTAAAATAGTTATCCCAAAGAGTCTGAGAAGAGAGATGCTAAAAAAGATCCATGGAGGACATCTGGGAATCGAAAAGTGTAAGAAAGGAGCACGAGAGGTGATGTACTGGCCACGAATCAACCAAGATGTGACAAATGAGGTGTCAAACTGCACAATATGCCTGAAATATCGAGCAAGCAATCCGGTAGAACCACTAAAGCCACACCCAGCACCAGACAGACCTTACCAGAAGGTAGGCGCTGACCTATTCGTATGTCAAGGGAAGGACTATCTTGTCGTCACAGACTATTACTCCCTGTATCCAGAGGTTTGTAGACTGTACACCACCACTGCAGAAGCTGTGATAAGAAGTATGAAAGCCATATTCTCCAGACATGGCGTGGCAAGCGAGGTCTTCACAGACAACGGACCCCAGTTTAACAATGCAAATTTCCAACACTTTGCCAAAGAGTGGGACTTTGTCCACACAACGTCAAGTCCTCACTATCCACAGTCCAATGGACTAGTGGAAAAATCGGTCCAGACAGTGAAAAGACTGATGTACAAGGCAAAAGACAGTGGAACTGACTTCTACCAAAGCATGCTTGTATACCGCACAACGCCGCTCGAGTGTGGTATGTCACCAGCCCAACTCCTGATGGGACGTCGGCTAAGGTCAAACCTACCCATCCCGGAGAACCTCCTGAAAACAAAAGAGGGGGAGAAAGTGAGGAAGTTCAAAGAGCAACAGAAAGAAAAGCAAAAGTACTACTATGACAGAGGAACACAAAACCTACCTGAACTCCACACTGGTGACCAAGTAAGGTTGAAAGACAAAACAAACACATGGACTCAGAAGGGAACTGTCCTGAGTGAAGTTCAACCAAGATCATACACCATTCAGACAGATGAGGGTGCTGTTCTGAGAAGAAATCGTCGAGATCTTCTCATGGGACCAGCCACAGCAGGTCAAGAGACTGATACTGGTGAACAACCTAATCACACAGCTGAGAACCAATCATCTGAGGCAACAACTCAGATTCAAGGACAATCAATCAGAAAATCCTCAAGACACGTGAAGCCTCCTGAGAGACTCATTGAGCAAATTTAAGGACTATTGTTAAAGAAGGAAGTAATGTTACCTTATTCTTTCTTCAAGTTCTAGTGTATTGACATATTTCATGTGAACACACAAAGCAAGGGTAAAAAACCTTGATCATGATAATGATGATGTAAGTTCATTAAATGTTGTTAGTTAAAAGTAAAATACTTTTGTTTTAAGAAAGGGAGATGTAAGGATATCAGCAAATAGTGATGATATTTGTCTGTGTTTGATTACTTATGCCTTACAGCATATTTGTCTGTGTTTTTGATTACTTGTGCCTGACCAGCAGAGGTCATGTGAGAGACAAGCAGTCCAGAGGAGTTTTACTTTCGGTTTCTTTCTAGATGCATCACAGCATAGTGTGTTCTGTAAAAAGCTGTAGAAAGTCTTGAACAAGACTTTAGATTAAACAACATTCTCTTTCAGAAATGAGTCTTTATTGAACCCAAAAAGAAATCAAAACAATAGGGCGATTTCATGCATTGGTGAGAAAGAGGTTTTGTGACACCAAGCATGCTGGAAACTGCTGTCATACTTTTTTTTCACATTTTGCCAGCTCCAGTAAGATTTATTTTAGCAGGACGATTTTAACCCTACTCGCTCAGCAGAAACCTAGTGACTGGGCAGTTTTTTAAATTTGTTCCTGGGATGTGGGCGTCGTTGGCAAGGCCAGCATTTATTGCCCATCCCTAGTTGCCCTTGAGAAGGTGGTGGTGAACTGCCTTCTTGAACCGCTGCAGTCCGTGTGGTGAAGGTGCTCCCACAGTGCTGTTAGGGAGGGAGTTCCAGGATTTTGACCAAGCGACGATGAAGGATCGGCGATACACTTCCAAGTCAGGATGGTGTGTGATTTGGAGGGGAACTTGGAGGTGGTGGTGTTCCCATGCACCTGCTGCCCTTGTCCTTCTAGGTGGAAGAGGTCGTGGGTTTGGGAGGTGCTGCCGAAGAAGCCTTGCCGAGTTGCTGCAGTGCATCTTGTAGATGGTACACACTGCAGCCACGGTACGCCGGTGGTGGAGGGAGTGAATGTTTAAGGTGGCGGAGGGGGTGCCAATCAAGCGGGCTGCTTTGTCCTGGATGGTGTCGAGCTTCTTGAGTGTTGCTGGAGCTGCACTCATCCAGGCAAGTGGAGAGTATTCCATCACACTCCTTACTTGTGCCTTGTAGATGGTGGAAAGGCTTTGGTGAGTCAGGAGGTGAGACACTCGCTGCAGAATACCCAGCCTCTGATCTACTCTTGTTGCCAAAGTATTTATGTGGCTGGTCCAGTTAAGTTTCTGGTCAATGGTGACCCCCAGGATGTTGATGGTGGGGGATTCGGCGATAGTAATGCCGTTGAATGTCAAGGGGTGGTGGTTAGACTCTCGCTTGTTGGAGATAAATTCAGCCTGGCTCTTACCTGTCCGAAAGCTGCCATGATCGCAACATCTGCAATTTTAACCTGCTCTCCTGAGCAGGCAGCAAGGACACGCGCCCGGAGCCAACAGGGTCCTTCTTTGCATACGCATGTTGTGGCCCGATGACATCATTGAGACCCGACTGTAATTTTAACTCAGGCCTGAGCAGGAAAATCCACCTGGAGTTAATGACGTGAACTTTGACGTAAGAAAACTACTAGGCACTTGGTCTAAGCATTAAACAAAGCTTTAAGCAACTGTTTTACAACATGGAGGTCTTGTTGTGTCCTTCACTAGTTCCTGTTAAGAATGTCCCGCACAAGCTGGGCCTGTGCCCGAGTATTTATACTCTCCCTGGACAGCGCCACCCACAGGCCGCTCAGTTGATTCATGTCAAACTTGTTTTAGCTACTTTTGTGGTAACGCAAAAAATATATATTTTGTGATACTAGAACGGCACCTTCTTAAAGCCATGCAGCTAGATTGGGGCTACAGTAGTTGAATTAAAATATAAGCCAGCAAAGAATAGATCGAACATCTGTGTAGTAACTTGATTTAAATGAAAATTTGAAGCTGCAAAGCAAAAATATCCACAATCAAGGCAGATAAAATACATTCCTCTGAATTCTAGATTTACAGCCACTATATAGAAGTTTGATTTGACCCCTGCCCACATAAACCTGCGCCCCCCCCCCAGTTCAGAAATCAAATGAAACACATCGGTATGCACTGCACTGCAAAGCAACATAGGACCAGCTGCTAGTTTAGAAGAACCTGCTGTAATAGCCTCCACTGTCAAATAGGATGCAAACATTCATTCTCTAGGCTCATACATGACAAATGGGCTGTAGTGGACAGCAGCTGCTTGAAGCCAATGGAAGAGAATTTTCTGAAGCTGCCATATGAAGCAGACAGGAAGTGAAAATCCCACGGGTACGTAAATGGGACGTGACAGGAGATGGGGGTTGGAGAAGGTGGGAAGGGGAAATGGGAAGAGGGAAGGGAAGGAGGAAGAGGAGAGGAAGGGAGAAAAAGGGGGAAGGAGGAAGGGGAGAGAGGGAGGGAGAAGCGTTTTGTAATGAAATGGTTCAAGTGCTGTGTTTTGCAACTAACATTACTGTGATTGGCATTTATACTTGTAACCCCTTCATGGTTCTCTAGATATATGTGAGATGTGGTCTCTGTTGTAGACAGTATTCTATAGTCCAGTAAGGAGATCACTACTACAATGGCTTAATTCTAATTATCTTACTTTATAGTTTTAACGTCAGACAGTATAAGAAGATTACGGGTCAATGACCTAAATTAGACATTTGCATACATTAGAATGAATCTAGACATAATAAACATACATTCTCCATTTATATGGATTCAAAGGAGAATCTGTCCCTGTGTCCAAATTCAAGTGCACTCTTTCGTTGGCGCGCTTAAGTTGGAGCTCATGGTATGTATAATGTCTGCAAGACTTACGACTCCGAACCCCTTCGTTGAATTCTCTTCACGATCACTGAATCCCACTTTGAGTTCTGGATGCAGAGCTACTAATACGAAGGGCGGCGGCCGAGTTTGGAAGCCCGGGACGGGATGTGGCAGCCATTTGCCTCCTGAGCCCTCTTTTCAGAGCTCCTGCCCTCTTTTCTTCCAGTCGCTCCCGTTTTTCCCGCTCGAAAAACCCGACTCCACCCCTTCCTCCTGGGGTTTCTGCCTGGAGATTGCGCAGCCTCACTGTCTGCAACAGTTGATACTGGTGCAGAATTATGGAAAGTCTGCTCTTAGTCACATTGTGTCCTTAAAAGTTCTTGCCGTACCTTCACATGGGCAACTTTAACCCAGGGATTTATAACAATGATAATACAGTGTCTAAGTTAAAGATTGATAACCATACTTAGCGTACATAACATTTCCAGTGGGTATTACACTACCCCCCTACCAAATATAGGCATGTCCCCATGACTAATGAACTTTACACATAAGTGGTTGCATGCTTCCCAACCATGTATAAAGGGAGGTAACATATCGAACCGTAGGGGCTATCATTACACTTGGCACTCCTAGTGTACTGTATGTCAATCTTTCAGGAACCTTCTTAACTCGCTGTGAGCTCCTTATTTCGGATACCCGGTCTTCAGTTCCTTCAACTACGTTGGAGGCGTTGGTTCCTTTGTTATCATGCCTTTCAGTCTCTTTTATCTCCTTCTCGGAAGCACCTGGTTCTTCCCAGACCATGTCCAAGTCTGAGCTAAATGGTTCAGACAATTCATCCAGATTCTGTCTTATGCGTCTTTCTGGGAGGTCGTACCATAGATCCCATTCTTCATCTTCCGACTCATCAGGTTCCTCATGATCCACACACTGTGTCATGGGTTTTCTGTCTTCTGGAACAAAGTTTTCCTGGTTTCTTGTTTTTTTCCTTCTTCTTCTCTGCAGGGTTCTCCTACTAGGTGTCGGCTCATTATCCGCTGGCGGATCCAGACGCACTTGCTGTCCCAATGGCAGGATATGATTCCGGTGCAGTATTTTTATGGGTCCATTCCCACCTGCAGGTTTTAGCCGAAACACAGGTAGTTGTGACATTTGACTTTCAACAATGTAAGGTGTAGAAGCCCAGCGGTCTGCTAACTTATGTTTCCCTTGAAGTCCTAGGTTCCGTATGAGAACTCGGTCACCAGGCATGAGTTGGGAAAAACGGATCTTCTGGTCATACCTCTGCTTATTTCCTTTATTCTGTTTGGCAGAAACAGACTCAGCAAGTTCATAAGCAGCTTGCAATTCCTTTCTTATGTCAGATACATACTTGAGGTAAGTTCTCTGTGATGTGCCATCACTGGATACTCCGAAACACAAATCCACCGGCATCCTCGCTTCACGTCCAAACATGAGGTAGTACGGTGAAAAACCAGTAGCGTCATTTCGGGTACAATTATAAGAATGAACAAGATGTCCAATGTGCCGACTCCACTTGTTCTTTCGCTTTGAATCCAGCGTTCCAAGCATGTCTAACAAAGTACAGTTAAACCGCTCAGGTTGAGGATCTCCCTGAGGATGGTATGGAGTTGTTCTTGACTTCTCAATCCCGAGCATGGACAACAACTCATGTATAAGTCTACTTTCAAAGTCTCTACCTTGATCACTGTGTATTCACTTTGGCAGTCCATAGTGGATGAAGTATTTCTCCCACAACATTTTGGCAACGGTGGATGCTTTCTGATCCTTTGTGGGAAAAGCTTGGGCATAGCGAGTATAATGATCTGTAATGACCAAGACATTTGCGGTATTGCTGGAATCGGGTTCGATGGACAGAAAATCCATACAGACAAGGTCTAGAGGTCCATCACTTTGCATGTGAAACAGAGGAGCAACTCTTTTAGGTAAAGTCTTTCTCTGGACACAGCGTGCACAGGACTTGCAGAACTCCTCAACCGCAGACTTCATACGCGGCCAATAGAATCTGTCCTTGACCAACCCATAGGTCTTATCTACTCCCAGATGACCTGCGTCATCATGCAAAGACTTCATCACTATTTCCCTGTACTTTTCAGGCAGGACCAACTGTGAATGACATGGTTTAGTGGGTGGGTGAGTGATTCTACACAACACTCCCTCTTTAATTTCCAAGTGGTCCCATTCTCTTAGGAGCAGACGACAGTCAGGATGTTTTGATTTGTCGATCTGTGTAATATCACCCAGACGGAGAGCTGAAAACACCTCATGAATACAGGGATCCTCCTGTTGTGCTTTGGATATTTCAGATGAACACAACATGGGTAAGTTTTGTACATCCAAACTGGAAAGGTTGCAAAATGCCTGGGGAACAGCATGCATTGACGCTCCCAAGTGGTCAATCTCTCGGGCATGAAATGAATTCTTTGGTCCAGATACCACGGACATTGACACATTACTTTCACATCTGCTGAAGCAACATCTTTCCACTCTGGTTTCTGGTAGTGTGGGCGACGAGACAGAGCATCTGCGTCAATGTTCTGGTTCCCAGGTCTGTACCTGAGACCAAAGTCGTAAGCAGATAGTGCAGCAAGCCAGCGGTGGCCGGTGGCATCAAGTTTTGCCGAAGTCAACACATAGGTTAATGGATTATTGTCTGTCCTCACTTCAAACTTCGCTCCATACAGATAATCCTACAGCTTATCCACCACCCTCCACTTCAACGCCAAGAATTCTAGCTTATGAGCTGGGTAGTTACGCTCTGATGGCGTAAGACTGCGACTGATGAACGCTACAGGTCTCAGCCCTGCTCCTTGGTCCTGATACAACACACCACCCAACCCTTCTTGACTGGCATCCACATGTAGCACATATGGCAGCTGTGGGTTTGCAAAAGCCAACACGGGGGCTTGAGTAAGACTTTGCTTTAAGGTGTGGAAGGCCTCTTCGCATTTCTCATTCCATCTAACACCAAAAGGCTCAGAGGGTTTGAAGTAGTCCTTGTTCTCTTTACCTTTAGCCTTTTTCTTCCTCTCGGCTGGTAGGAGGTAATCAGCCAGCAGCTGATTCAGAGGATGGGCCACTTTGGAGTAATCCTGCACAAAGCGCCTGTAATATCCGCAGAACCCAAGAAATGACCACAAGGCAGTCACTGTGTTCGGTTTGGGCCATGTGGTAACAGCTTCGATCTTGGATGGATCTGTGGCTACTCCATCCTGTGATACAATATGCCCCACATAGGACACGGATGTTTGGCAAAACTGACACTTGTCCAATGATAGCTTGAGACCTTCATCCTCCAGGCGACCAAGCACTTTCAGCAACCGAGCTTCGTGTTCTTCAAGGGTTGCCCCAAACACAATATCATCCAAGTACACCAATACTTCGAGCAAGTTCATGTCCCCAACTGTTTGTTCCATTATTCTTTGAAAAGTTGCTGGAGCGCCTGAAACTCCCTGTGGCATCCTTTCAAATTGGTCCGATTCACTCATCGGTATTTGGTAGTATCCACTTCTGAGATCCAACACACTGAACCACTTGCTTCCATTAAGACAAGCCAGTGCATCCTCAATTCTTGGAACGGTGTATTGGTCGGGAATAGTACGTCTGTTAAGCGTCCTAAAGTCCACACACATCTGAATCTTTCCGTTCTTTTTCCTCACCACCACTATAGGAGATGCATAAGGACTCCTGGACTCGGTAATGATCTCAGCTTCTTTTAACTGCGACAGGTGCTGTCTCACTGCTTCGATGTCAGCTGGTGCCAGCCGTCGAGACCTCTCCCGAAAGGGTTTATCCTCGGTAATTCTGATAGAATGGCGAGTACTCTTACTACAACCAACATCAAACTCATGAGTAGAGAAAACTCCTCTCCGCTCCATCATCTTCCTGACTAATCGGTCCTTCCATTCTTTAGGAACGAATGAATCTCCAAAGTTGAAGGAGGAGGGTGTCAGATCTCCGGTTGAGTTAACTTTGGACTCTTCCTTCACATGTGACGACAGTACATTTACAGGAAACAGATGCGCAATCGGCATTCCTTTCCTCAATGTGATTCCTTTGCCTGACATATTCCTCATGGTCACTGTAACTCTCCTTGACATCACAGCTGTCGGGGTCTGCAACTCTGGTCTCACCAGAAGCTCATTTGGAAACCGTGACTCTTCTGCAGGATCATCAGGTGACTCTATCAGAATGGCTTCAGTACCTGGCGTTCCAGGGAATTTTGGTATCCCAGGGATTCTAGCCACTCCTCCACACAGTTCCTCTTTTGCTATCGTCTACGTCGGAAGAAAGTTCAGGCAGTTTCTCAAAAGCCTTTTTGAAAACAGGGTGAATGTGTCTGGTGCTCAAGAAGTTTTCACCTCCCTGCTCTTTGCAGCTTGTCAGGAGTCATCTCACTATGGGTGTATTACTGCCAACCAGTATGGAAACCTCACCTTTCACCATGGGGTCAGGGCAAACCAACACAAGTGCATCAATGGTCTCAGTGGTCCCTACATCAGCTTCCAAGAACTCCAACCTCAGCGACAAATAGCCATCATATGGGTAATCAGCAGGACTAAGGCCCCAGATCTGCAGAAGACTGATTGGGGTTAACGGCAAATGCGTCAGGTATCGGTCATAGAAGGATCTGTACAGTATGGTAACCTGAGAACCCGTGTCGAGGATAGCTTTAGTATAAATGCCTTCAATCTGTATTGATACAGCAGAACTCGGCCCTACTAAACCTTCAGGTATGATGTCTTTCATATCCCCTCATCTATTATTGCACTTAGCGGAACGTGTCTTAACTACAGGGACAGCAGGCCGTTCCATTACTGTGCCCCTTTGTAGTTTCCCGACTTCTTGGTAAGTTTTATGAGACGGCCATTTACTTTTTTTAGATTTTCCTCACCTTTACATTCTCGCTTGAAATGTCCATCCTTTCCACAGTTATAACAAAAGACTCCAGGTCTATCTCCTTCATGGGGATATCCTTTAGAGGAATCATTCATTTTGCTGTTAGACTTCGCAGGGTGTTCAACCTTTTGCACCCGTGCGTCATCCCTTTCTGTGTTGGGCTTAGACCGAAAATATGCCATCTCAGCTCTCATGACATTTATTTCCTTCTTCAGCTGTTCCATCTCAGGGTTGACATCACCCTTAGGAGTAGGAACTGTAACAGGAGTCACAAGCTTGGACATCACAGCACTCTTTGCTACATTCCGGGCCTGAAGCATATCCTCCTCCTCTCTGACTTCCCTTAGCAGCTCAGTGAAGGTAGGTGGATCTCGCAACTTATGGGTCATGTGTATGCGAAGAGCAGTCACGTCTTCGAGCAATGCACCTCGCACAACCTGTTCAATGCGGAACCGATTCATTTCAGGCAACTCAATCCCTCTTTTCCGTAACATACAATGCAGCAGTTTGTCTATTCTCAGCAGATAACTGGACAGCTTCTCTCCCTCACACTGGAATGTGCTTCTGAATCTGACCATCAAATCTGAAATGGTTTCAGTAGTTCCAAAGGCAGTTTCTAGAGCCTGCATGTAGTCAAAGGAAGTAGCAGAGGTGTTCTGCGCCTTTAAGAATCTTACAATGTCAGCAGCAGGACCCTTAAGGCTTTCTACTATTCTCTGCCTCTTCACATTGTCACTGCACTGCCATTCCTCTAGCAGAGGCAGGGTCTGCTCAGCCCAGGCGTCGTACTCCTCTTCCCCACTGGGAGTTGGTCTCACTCCTGAGAACATACGGAGCTTATGGTATCCCTGAGCCTCGAAGGGCAGATTGGTGCATTTATCCACCAGAGAACTAATGGCACTGACCAACTGAGTGTTCATATCCAGGGCCGAAGGACCTATCAGACCTTCGACATCAGCAACAGTCTTTCCTTCTTGTCTCAAGAATGACAACAACTTGGTCTGAAACCCTTCTTCTTCCTTAGTAGTAATAGGGACAAACTGAACTGGCCAGGGGCCAGCCTCTTCAGAAAGCCCAACTGCCTCAGGTAAACCATGACCTCTCAGGTTCTCTGATGTCTGGATCAACACAAACTGCTTCTTGGTAGCTGTATCCAAGCAGCGCTCAACTATCCTAACCTTTCCAAAGGCTTTGACACAATTCAGAGCCCTTAGCAAGACATCATCAGGGTCATCGTTAGCAACACCATTCAGCACAATGGCATGGGTAGTAGCTATCTGCTTCCGTTTGCACCAAGCTTCAACCTCAATAACATCCATCTTTTATGCTCAAACAGCCCAGTAGAAACCACAAACCACTCTCTTAGCAATGAGCATTCAATACTGTTAGTTTACTGACATAAATAGACCACAATCCCGGACGAGCCCCCAAAATGTAACCCCTTCACGGTTCTCTAGATATATGTGAGATGTGGTCTCTGTTGTAGACAGTATTCTATAGTCCAGTAAGGAGATCACTACTACAATGGCTTAATTCTAATTATCTTACTTTATAGTTTTAACGTCAGACAGTATAAGAAGATTACAGGTCAATGACCTAAATTAGACATTTGCATACATTAGAATGAATCTAGACATAATAAACATACATTCTCCATTTATATTGATTCAAAGGAGAATCTGTCCCTGTGTCCAAATTCGAGTGCACTCTTTCATTGGTGCACTTAAGTTGGAGCTCATGGCATGTATAATGTCTGCAAGACTTACGACTCCGAACCCCTTCGTTGAATTCTCTTCACGATCACTGAATCCCACTTTGAGTTCTGGATGCAGAGCTACTAATACGAAGGGCGGCGGCCGAGTTTGGAAGCCCGGGACGGGATGCGGCAGCCATTTGCCTCCTGAGCCCTCTTTTCAGAGCTCCTGCCCTCTTTTCTTCCAGTCGCTCCCGTTTTTCCCGCTCGAAAAACCCGACTCCACCCCTTCCTCCTGGGGTTTCTGCCTGGAGACTGCGCAGCCTCACTGTCTGCAACAGTTGATACTGGTGCAGAATTATGGAAAGTCTGCTCTTAGTCACATTGTGTCCTTAAAAGTTCTTGCCGTACCTTCACATGGGCAACTTTAACCCAGGGATTTATAACAATGATAATACAGTGTCTAAGTTAAAGATTGATAACCATACTTAGCGTACATAACATTTCTAGTGGGTATTACATACTGTTGAAAGAACTATCAGAATGCTAGCGACAGGTTTAACAAGTACGGCTGATATTTTTGAATTGTCAGACTAAAGCCTAACATAGGTGTTTTCATAGTGTTTTAAATGGAATGCTGCAACCTATAGCTTCGGTTTCTTCATCAGAGTCCACTCCCCAGCATCGTACAGAAGCGTTGACTTAAACAACAGCTTGTGTCTATCTAGTGCCTTTAACATGGAAAAATTGTTCCACGGTTCTACAGAGGTGTGAGGAAACACCCATCCAAAGAATGAAAGATTAGGAGGGAGTGACCAAAAACTTGAGTGTCTTAAAGGAGAAGAGGGAGACGGAAAGGCAGAAGAGTTCAAGGAACCGTTCTAAAGTGGCACTGCTATGCGGCCTGAAAGCTGAGCACCTGCTGCCTGGTCTTGGGCAAGACTTGGGGCAGAGGGACAGGAAACTAAAGAGAGAGAGAAAAAAAGTTAAGAAATGATGCATGGAGACAAGAAACAAAAAGTGTATTTAATTAGAACAATCTTATTACCTTTACAAATAAAGAACCTGTAGGCTTGAATATAATACATTAAGGGTTTAAAATGAAACTCAGATGATGTACTCATGTTACCTCGACCTCTCGGTGTCCTGTTTCCTTGAAACAAAACCCAGCTTCTGCTATTCTTTATACTAGTCGATCTCCTGTGGCATTGCACACGGAGTCAAGGCCAAGTGTAGGCTTCAGATGAAGCAGAATTAGATGGTGGGGAATAATTAAACAAGGTAATGACTGGCATAATTCAGTCCCTATTTTACAATCATACATTTTATCCTTATTTTTTTGTATTTCCATTATAAATTCTTGTGTCCCTAATTATAATGGAAACTGGTTATGTAAACATGTCACACTGTAATTACACCCTCTTGCCAATGGCGGCACTATATTATCTCCAAAGGCAAGCGGGTGTAATTACAGTGTAACAACTTTGCAAAGGCAGTTTCCATTATAAATGTAGGCATATGAATTTATAATGGATAAAAGTTGACAGGAAGTGAGTGCAGGCCTGAAAGTTTTAGGGGTAAAAATTGGGTAGCGCCCCTGCGGATGATTTTCCCAGGTAGCACCCCGAGAGGGAGGAGGGGCACTACTGGAAGCACCCCGCGTTCCGCTTGGGGCACTGCGAGCACGTCGCGCTGCGGTACTGCAGGCCTTCCTCCCCTTATTAAAGGGGAGGGGCCTGGCGCAGCACGTCCCAGCGCCCAGCTGGGCCACCAGGGATCGGCAGTGCCGGCAAACGAGCCCGGCACTCAAGAGGAGTGCCGGGCTCATGGAGAGCAGCCGGCATCCAGTGAGGGGGGCTTCACAGGGGCCGGGGACAGCAACGGGGGCAGGTGCGGGCAGGCAGCCAGCTACAAAAATGGCCACCTCCCCTTTAACTAGCACCGCCCGGGCCGCAGGTAGGCCCCCCCTGACCCCGGTGGACATAGCGCCCGGCGATAAGTCGGGAGCGCCACTGTGGTATCTTGAGCTGGCCATAGATGGAGACAGACACAGGTTAACTCCTTAACATGGTTTAATCAACACTTGCACATAAAAGCTTCTGCCATGAGGCAGCAAAAACAAAGAGTACCACAGTACAGATCAGACTTAACTCAGGAGAGCAATTGCCACAGCACCACCTGGTGGTTCAGGTTACTCATAACCTCCCAGGTTACTACACTCCTCCCCCCTTAAAATTGCCGTATGCAATTCTTAAACAATAACCCTTACTAGGTACTACGTTTTAATTAACCAGTATGCTCTAACCATGGTTAACCCCTGACTAATTTAACAGGTTTGTATAAGTCTTTCTGGTTGCTTGCGAATCCTTTGTGGTGGATTCTCAGATTCATTTGCACTTGAGATTGGAGTAGTCTCTGATGTTGGTTTTACTCTGTCCCGCTGTGGCCTGGCAGTACCAGTGTCCACTGGCACCTTATAAGCCGTGCTGGGTCCTGGAACAGCCTCCTCTACTGCCCTTTGTTCCATCTGAGGCAGTACCCCCGGTTGCCGGCTGAAAAGCTGATCCACATGCCGACAAACCCCTCGACCATCCCCTAGTAACACGGAGTACAACACAGGTCCTGTAATGTCCTGGATTAGTCCTGGTATCCATTTAGGTCCATAACCAAAGTTCCGGGTGTACACAGAGTCCCCTATGGTGAAATGGCGAGCTTTAGTATGTTTGTCATGGTATGCTTTTTGGTTTGTTTGTTTTGTCTCAACCTTGCTTTTGAGATCTGGGTGTATCAGGTCTAACGTGCACCGCAACTTTCTCCCCATCATCAACTCAGCCGGAGAAAGCCCCGTGGTAGCTTGGGGTGTTATACGATAACTAAACAAGGCTCTATTGAGCTTGGTCTCCAGGGTGTCACCTGAGCTCTTCCTCATGAGCTCCTTAAAAGTCTGCACGGCTCACTCGGCTAACCCATTTGAGGCTGGGTGATATGGAGCCGAGGTGACATGTGTGATTCCATTCCTTACCATGAATTCTTTGCTCCCTTCACTAACAAAACACTGTGCATTGTCGGATACAATCATTTCTGGAATACCATGCGTGCTGAAGCTGTTCCTGAGACAATTCAGTGTGGCATCAGTCGTTGCAGAGCTCACTGGATAAACGTCGATCCACTTTGAGTGAGCGTCAACCAGCACCAAAAACATTTTGCCCATAAAAGGTCCCGCATAGTCTATGTGAATTCTCCTCCAGGGTTTGCTGGGCCACTCCCAGGGATGGAGTGGTACCCCGGCAGGTGCTTTCCTCTGTTCCTGACATATAGTGCATGACTTTACCTTTGACTCAATTTCAGCATCCAAGTTAGGCCACCACAGGTAGCTCCTAGCCAGTCCTTTCATTCTAGTCATTCCTGGGTGCGATTGATGCAACTGTTCCATCAAAGTAGAGCGTCCCCGCTCTGGGACTATGATGCATGCTCCCCATAGCACACATCCATCTTGGACACTGAGCTCGTGCTGTCTCTGTCTGTACGGCGCGAACTCCGGTCCCTCACGGTGATCTGGCCAGCCTTTCAACACATACTCACGGACCCTTGACAGAACGGGGTCCTTGGCTGTCCAGCCCTGGATTTGCGCTGAAGTCATCAGGGGACTGATCTCCTGATCCAGCATCAGGACGTGCTCCTCAGGGGAAGTACTGCGAGGAGATTTTGAGAGGGGCAGGCGGCTGAGAGCATCCGCGTTCCCGTTTTCCTTGCCAGCTCTGTACTATTTCACTAGGTTTCAGATTTAAATGATTCTTTAGTAGACTCACCAACTCGTCAAAAGATTTTTCTCCTGGCCGCTCCGGGCTCAGCAGATTCCTCATCCGTGTATAGGTTTGCGCTCCCACACAACTCAGTAAAATGGCCCTTTTCTTTTCAGCACTGTCCACCTCGTTTGCCATAAAGAAATGGCCCAGTATTTCACAATGCTCCTCCCAAGACTGCGACTTGCTGTCAAAAGGTGCCACGGAGCCTACCGTTCCTGCCATCCTTGGAGTCCGGTCACTTCAGCCAAAAAATCAAACTCCGTTTCGACTCCCGCGGCCTAGCCTCGTGCTTTTCCGACTAGTTTGCTAACCAACCTGAGCAGCTCTTCCGAATACTCCAAAACTCTTCCGTCCTTTATTCTTGTCGCCATATGTGGTATCTTGAGCTGGCCATAGATGGAGACAGACACAGGTTAACTCCTTAACATGGTTTGATCAACACTTGCACATAAAAGCTTCTGCCATGAGGCAGCAAAAACAAAGAGTACCACAGTACAGATCAGACTTAACTCAGGAGAGCAATTGCCACAGCACCACCTGGTGGATCAGGTTACTCATAACCTCCCAGGTTACTACAGCCACCCAATATTACAGCCGGGGCGCGAGCGGAGCGCTGCGCACGCCGATTGCGTCATCTCCTGCTGAATTTCGCGGGAGGCATAAGTGGCGCTAGGAGGGCGCTAACAGGAGGCGCAAATCAACCGAATTTAGCCCCCTTAATACAATAGATAGATGTACAGTTGTAGTGTAGACTTATTCTGTAATTATCTTTTTGTCAGTGAGGGGTGTGGGGATATCTGGGCAGACAACAGCAAACAGCGGGATTGTGCAATTGAATCATGTGAGCTGAACGGTATTTTACTGCTGGATTTGAATAGCAGTGACATCAGGTACATTCTTCAGTGGAACAGGTGTACAACTCCAACAACAATGGGTTTCTAATTAGCGTGTTACAGCTTTAATATTATATGTTATTTCACAGTTGGCACTTTAAATTGAGAGTTATAGAAACCCAAAATGCAGCTAGCTGTTTTAATATTCTGCAGTTGAATAAATGCCTCATTAAAGGGACTGTAGTCTTTTGGAAAATAGTTCTTTAAGACAACTGCCTGTTGGGCAAGTTTCAATGACGGATTTACATTCAGCTAGATTTTCCTTCTTGGCCAGTTTACTCCTGAAATAGCATCGGGACTGTACGTCCACTCATTGGTGTTACACAGTGAAGAACCAACCCAATGTTCCTTGGTGTTAAGTGTTCATGGTAGAATCCCAGTACTATTAAAGCCTTATACAGGGAATCCAAATCAGGTACGAGGGGGAAGGAGAATCCAGTGTTGATGCATCTGCTGGAAGTGCCAAGGCGACCGTTTTGTGTCTATAACAATATGGTTTACTGCACTGACTGCAGTTGAGATGTTACAGTCTGTATCCAGCAGAAAAGGTCCCAGCATTTTCATCCCGAGGGAAGGAGGCCCACAAAATGGAATCCAGACCTCATGGAGAGAGGTGGCCTTCACAGTAAGTGCCACCTCCAGCTAACCCCACAACCAGCAACTCAATGCAGAACGAAGTAATCCGAACTCTCCAGGGCACCCAAGATGGCAAGAGGCAGTCATACCTTGGACCAATGCACTGTAATAAGCATCTTTCCCATCTGCAACTTATTAGCAATAATCAGCAGGTACAATGCCACCTCAATTCCTCAATAGAAAGCAACAGCCAGACACCTCAGAACCTCTTGCCCCTGTCGAGGTCAGAGGCCAGGATTGAAAGAGCATACAATTGTAGACACCAAGGGGAGGCATGGTAGTCAAGCAGTGAGAAGGTTGTCAGTTTTTAGGGAAATGTTTTTGTCTCTCATTGGATATGCGCAGAATGACTTGGGCCAAGGAAGGGGAATGCCAAAGTGAATGAGTAGCAGTATCTTTTCCAAATAGGAGCTTTAGCAGTTGTGGAGGAGAGCTACATATCCGCAAGAACATGAGTTCAATTTGTCGCCCAACGGGCTCCACGATGGCAGGATTCATTTGGCAGAGGGCTGGATCTTCGTCAGCTGAAGCTGTGGGATCTTAGTTAGCTGAAGGTCTCCATCATGAGCTGTGCCTGCAGCAGTCTGGCAGTGAGCACAGCTCACATTGCTTCATGAGGGATGCACATTCTGCTTGTTGTTGAGGGATCAGAGTGAAACAGCCCTGTCTGGATCAGTGGGAGCATTAGTACCAGCAGGTAGGGGACCAGAGGCTGTTAATGGCACCTCCCCAGTGGTCCCCATGATTGCTCATATTGAGTCCGGAAGGCTGTAAAGTGCCTAATCGAAAGTTGAGGTGCTGTTCCTCGAGCTTATGTTGAGCTTCATTGGAGCAGTGTAAGAGGCCGAGGACTCAATATCGAGTTCAACAATTTCAGATAATAATCCCTGCCCCCATTTTTCATGCAGTATGATTTTGCCATTCCCATTTGCAACATTTTCACAGTATGTTCTTTCAATTCCTTCCTCCCCTCCTAAACCCTCCCCCCCCCCCCGCCCCCCGTCTCTGCACCTGCTTAATATCTGTTACATCTCCAGCTTTTTCCAGTTCTGATGAAGGGTCCCAGACCTGAAACGTTAACTCTGTTTCTCTCTCTGCGGATGCTGCCTGGCCTGCTGAGTGTTTCCAGCATTTTCTGTTGTTATTTCAAAGGAGATAATTGTGAGTGGACCCAGTAGAGGTACGAAAGCTGGTAGATGAGATAGAAAAGATGTACCCAGGAAATGACAACATTATAATACAGGTACACTGGCCTAGAAATTGAGTGCCCTTAGCGCCGATTTTGCGGCGCTAGAGGGCCTAGCGCTGCATTTGGCGCCGGCGCCGAAATTGCCTGGGGCCCTTACGCCGCGGTAGACCGGTAGCGCTGCGCCGGCACCGATGACGTCATCGGTGTGCGCAGCGTCCCGGTTGCCATGACGACGGGCCCCAGCGCCGAAATTCAGTTGCGGCCGCCTCGCCCGTGGCAGCCGCAACTAAGACTCTGGCAACAGAGTCTTCCCCGAGTTTGCGCCGGCGCATTAAGGTCGCGCTGCGGCCGGCCGCTTTCCCGTCGGCTGCCTGCCCGCACCTCCCTCCCCGGACTCCTCCACCCCCCCCCCCCCGCGGAACAGATGCGTCTGTCCTGCAAGCCCGGCACTTGTCCGAGGTGCCGGGCTCATTTTTTCAATATTTGAACGGACAGCGGGCGGGTGCAGGCAGCTCCTCCTTAACTGAAGGAGGAGGCCTGCACTTCCCCAGCCTGCCGCACCGCATCGGGTGCCGCAGCGCCGGATTAGCGCCGCAATTCGGCACTCAGCGCCCATTGGGAGGCGCTCACGCCCGCCAGTAGCGCCGGCAGCCGTCTGGGCACGGCGCTACTGAATTTTTGGCGCGCGCAAGGGAATTAGCGCCGGCGCTAAATTTCCGGCGCTAAAGCCCTGGCGCGGCGTCAACTCAATTTCTAGGCCACTATCCCTTATCCGAAAGCCTTGGGACCAGCTGAGTTTTGGTTTTCGGTTTTCGGATTTCAGAAGGTTTTATTATAAGACTGGGAAATTTGTATTTAATATAAATTTTAAAAGTTCAGGCTACCCCTTGCGACTGTTCCGTGTCTCATTCCCCTTCCTGCTTCTCTGGAAAGCCGGATATCGTCTGACTCCTACTAAGCTTTGGGACATCCTGAGGTCGTGAATGGCACTATATAAATGCAAGTCTTTCTTTCCTTATTATTTCAAATTGAATCATAATGGTAGGACGTGAGGACACAAGGTCAAGCAAGGGAAAGGCAAATTTAGAACCAATGTCAGGAAGTTCTTCACACAACGAGTGGTCAACACATGGAATCAATCTCTGGGGAACAGAGTGGAGCCAGAAACCTTGAAATCATTTACTCATTATTGGTCGTGGGCCTGCTCTGTACCAGCCCAAGTTGCTTCTTGTTTAGTAAATTGGGCTGCGATTTTACTTACCTCAGCGGGTCCGGGGCGGGCAATGTCGGTGGCGGGTCCCGACCCTGCTGCTGGCTCCGTTGATTGCGCTTGTTAAGCCTGCCCAGCGCGTTTCCCGGTCAATTAGAGGAAGCAGGTCTAGTGACGTCATTTCATGACGCATCTTCAGCTGGTTTCCTTAAAGGGACCATAACCACATTTGTCTTGACATTTGTGCTGTCGGTGTTCTACAATTAAGGTGCTGCAAACACTGACAATGACTGCACAAAGGCACAGGGCTGCACTCAGGCTCTCCCATGACTCCCTCCACACAGGGAGGTCAGCTTCCCATCCCATGGGAGAAAGAGTCTCCCCAGTAGATTAACATAGCCTGGTTGCACATTGCAGAGGAGGGCACAAGCAGGGATGTGGTCAGGAGGACCTGGGTGCAGTGCCGCAAATGTTTCAATGATCTCAGTAGATCACGAAACGTTAGTACAAAGCCACACTCAACCTCATCCAGCTGTGCATCACATCACATCCCCATCACTCTGCCTTCCCTACCTTACTCCTACACATCCTTACTCACACCAACTTACCTTGCACCTCCACCCATCCCTCTCTATCTACATTATCACTTCCCCATCTCACTAGCCACCCCTCACACTCACCCTCACCCTCATCCTAGTGCAATCATACCAGCTAACAACACACAAGGGTAGCCACTTGGGTGTTTTATGCAATATTCGTGTAAAGTTTCTGTTAATAAGAACATAAGAACAAAAGAAATAAGAGCAGGAGTAGGCCATACGGCCCCTCGAGCCTGCTCCGCCATTCAATAAGATCATGGCTGATCACCTACCTCAACTCCACTTTCCCGCCCAATCTCCATATCCCTTCATTCCCCTAGAGTCCAAAAATCTATCTATCTCAGCCTTGAATATACTCAAAGACTCAGCATTCACAGCCCTCTTGGGTAGAGAATTCTAAAGATTCACATCTTTGTGGTGCCAAACATTGAAACCTTTATTTTCAACACTTTGCGCTCTTGGACAGATTTGTGTGCACCTTTGGAAGTGGATTAGTGAGTTGCAGTGACTGGTAAGACATAACAGTACCCCCCGCAATGGTGGTGAGTGTGAAAGGAATGGCTTGGGCATTGTAGGGATGCTTTATGGTGCTGGTGTGGGGTGGTGCCAACCTGGTGCATCGTGTGGCAGCCAGAGTGTACAGCATCAAGTGAAGTAAATCTGGCCATGGTGAGGCCATCCCTGGCCTCCCGGGTAGCAATGTGGTCGGGTGCTGTTGCCCTCTGTCCTGTGCAGCATCAGTTGATTGTGGAGAAGGTTGGTGTTGTTGGTGCTTTTGGTGTGCCAGGTGCTGCTGATCGTGGTCAGAATCTGAGGACCAAGGTGAGAGAGTATAAAGGGCACCCTGTTGATGGAATAGATGGCAAGTGAAGTAGAGATGACAGAAGCATTCTGTCAATGGTGAGAGAGTTCTTCTAATGAGGTGAGAGTGGTTGGAGAGTGGAAAGTGGAAAGCCTGCAGAATGTGTGCTGTAAATGGAGTGAGAAAAAGCTTCTGCCTAGGCAAAGTGAATATCAGTCAGGTGGGAGCTTTAACTGTACATTTGAAGCTGTCAAGTAATCAGCTGGAGCAATGGCCACTGAACTCCCACCTCAGCTTGACAGCCGTGGTCTGCACACTGCAGGGATCCTGTGGCCATGAAGTTAAAGACAAAGGGTAAGTGAAAAAAGGCTGTTAAGCATCTGGCAACTAGATGCTAATCATTGGGAAAGCCGCTTGTCAGCGGGTTGACAGCAAGGTCCCAACCCGCTGTGAAAAAAAACACTTTCCCACCCGACCCGCCACTGATCCCACCCACTAGCCCCACCCCCCTGGAAAATTCCAGCCTTGATGTTTACGGTGGAGTTATTTTTCTTCTGTTTGTTTAAGACTGTGATGAGGAGATTGTAGTGTCTTTCTGGATGAATGAGCCAGGATGGGCTGTACCTACCTTGCCATCTTGTGAACTATTGGGATAACACAGGCAAACTTTGAACAGGTTCGCAGCATAATCATGGTTATCCCAGTAGTAAGATGCAGCAACTCGCCAAGGCTTCTTCGGCAGCACCTCCCAAACCCGCAACCTCTACCACCTAGAAGGACAAGGGCAGCAGGCGCGTGGGAACACCACCACCTCCAAGTTCCCCTCCAAGTCACACACCATCCTAACTTGGAAGTATATCGCCGATCCTGGGTCGCTGGGTCAAACTCCTAGAACTCCCTCCCTAACAGCACTGTGGGACTACTTTCACCACACGGACTGCAGCAGTTCAAGAAGGCGGGTCAGCACCACCTTCTCAAGGGCAATTGGAGATGGGCAATAAATGCTGGCCTTGCCAGCGATGCCCACATCACATGAACGAATAAAGAAAAATGTCAAAAATGGCAAAGCAGCCAGTTTTTTAAATATCTATAACCCTAAAAAAAATCTGTATCTTGTCATAGCAGCATTATAACACTAAATTAGTTCTTTTGTAATAGCTCCAAGGTAGTACAAAGATAGACTGCACTTGCGTTTTACCAATGAACTAGCTTTCCCTGAAACCCCAACAGGCAGATACCATGCGCATTAATCTACATTTCAGCCATTCAGAAAATGAAGTTCTACTGCCCTCAAGTGCCCGCTCTGTGCCACTCAGTTGGTTTGAGTCCTTCAAAATAATTCAGATAACACATAAATTTCTCAGTAATCTAGGCAGGCAAAACGAATTTCCAGGGAATGCCGTTATCTAGGCTTTGCAGATTTCTAGGAAAATGAATTACTGCTCGTGGGCTGACTCAGTACCAACCCAAGCTGCCTCTTGTTTAGTAAATTGATGTAGTTTACGGTGGAGTTTTTTTTTTCTGTTTGCTTAAGGCATTGTTTCGTTGTTGGTTATAAATTGGTGTCACACATCACAGTATATCAGGACACTTGCTTATTATCCAGTGGTGCTTCGGATAGTTACCAGAGGATAGTGTATGCAAATTGAAGGAAAACAGCTCAAATTTCATTAGGCTGGCTGCTACAGGCAAGAATTATTCATAAATTAATGATAACAGAAAAAACCTGACTTATACAGAAAGCATATATTTTTCAAGTCTAGATAGTCCAATACAACAACAACAACAACGTGTATTTATATACAGTAGTGCAGCGGTTCGTGTACATCGCCACTAAATAAGAGAGTTTGACTTCGACGAACTATTAACAAGTTGTTTGTTTACAGGAACAGACTAACTACATCAGGTAAGATGGCAGGTAAGATGGCTGACTGTAGGAGAACCGTGGTGTAGGCCTTGTCCCAGCGGGGACTCCACGAGGACTGAGTTCGCAGTCCTGTGGAGAGCGTGATGACGTCATCACGCTCTGCTGTGTCTTCCCACGCTTTGGGCGTCACGTGACTGCGTCGTGACGTCAGCATGTTAGCGTGCGCTTAGGCGGTCACATGACCTGCGCCATTGCGTCGGTGCCTCTTCCCGGTATGGAGGCTGGCCGTTGAGCCCGAGGTCGCGAGGCCGGGCTGTGCCGGTGCTTGCCGCGGGAGCGGAAGATCGCGTCGCTCCCGTTGGCTGGCCGATGCGGCCGAAGACGCGGTAGGCCGGGCTGTGCCGGCGGCCGTCATGGAAGGCCGAGTCGGGCCGGCGGCCGCCGCACGCACGTCACGTCGTACGTGATGTGACATCAACACGTTAGGGTGCATCTTAAAGGGGCAACGGCCCCAACAGGTAAGTTATACATACAGTAAGGTAAGTTAAAGGGAATTATGTATGTATCTTATCTAATCTATCTATCTATCTATCTATCTATCTATCTATCTATCTATCTATCTATCTATCTATCTATCTTCTGCTAATTAGCATTGATTGACTGACGTCAAGGTCGACCAATCCTGTGCCGTCATGATTGACCAATCCTAAAGTTCAGTCGCCTGATGGTTGGCCAATCGCTGCGCCTGTGGGCGGGACTAATGCTTTTCAACTCAGGCATCGGGCAGCTCAAAATCTGCTAATCCAGCTTCGAAAAAGTTAGTATCTCTTTTAAAAATAACATCACATTTACCAAAAACGTTTTATAAGTACTTTCACTTTCATCTTTCAAGGTTTTAAAAGGTAGAAATGTTGCCCGGCAGCAGATTCACAGAGTGACACAGAGACAGGCCCGAAAGCCTGGGACTCGATTAAAACCGCCCAGTCCAAAACAGCCCTGGCAACGCGGGGCCCCCCCAGCTAGTTATCTATATATATAAATCGGTCCTTCTGTCTGTCCTTCTGTCCTTCTGTCTGTCTGTCTGCACGTGTGCGTCTGGGCGGCTATGCGCTCGAAAGTTACAGGGCGTACCTACGCGTGCGTTACGTCGAAAGAAGGCTTACCTTTCCAAAACGGTTTTAAGCGTATTTACGTTTCGGCCGGGCTAAAATCGCGTCCGCGGTATCCGAAAAACCTTAACATTCCGCTCATTAGCATCTCATTATCCGCTCATTAGCGACAGAGTGACCTCGAGGTCGACCAATCGTACGGCGGCTTGCTGCCGCATGCGGCCGGGCCCTCCTACGGTCGAGTGACGGGACGATTGACCAATCCTACGCTTTGGTGACCTGACGGTCGACCAATCGGTGCGTGTGTGGGCGGGCCTTATCGTTCTGAACTGAGGTGAGTAGCCGCCATCTTGCTTCCATTCTTTTTCCTGCTTTCTGCGTCTTTCTTTTCAAATATACATTTCCAGCAAAATAAAATTCAATTTATTAAATTCTTTTAAAATAAATCACTCATTTGTAAATATTTTATCTAACCTGAACATTCTTTTTCCTACCTTTGCCCGTTTTTTTCTTAGGCCTGAAAGCCTGGGCCTTTCTTGCCCAGCCAGGCCCGAGCTAGGTAACTGGGCTGCTGCTAAGCTCCTCACCCCCCCACCCCCCCGCGCCCGGTGTCACGTTACCCGGGGCAACGGCGTCAGCCACGAGGGTCAGGGTGCGCGCGCAGCAGGAGCAGGTGAGACTCTGTTCCGCGCTCGGCTCGGGCGGGGGGGGCGGAGCTCTCGAGAGTGCGGATCTCGGCCTTGGTGAGCGGGAAGGGTTACCCCGGCAACGGGAGTGCGGGCCGGCTGGGGCTTGGAGAGCGGGGCTCTCGGGAGTGCGGGACGGGCTCGAAGAGCAGGGCTCTCGGGAGTGCGGGGCGGGCTCGAAGAGCGGGGCTCTCGGGAGTGCTGGGCGGGGCGGCTGCGGCTTCGAGAGCGGGGCTCTCGGGAGGGCGGGGCGGCGCGGCAGGGTTACCCCGGCAACGTGGCCGTGGCCATCTCTCAGCCTCAAGACCTCCCTTCCTCCCCCCCTCCCCCCCTGCCCTTCCCCTCCCTTCCCCCCTCCCCCTCCCTTCCCCTCCCCCTCCCTTCCCCCTCCCTCTCCCTTCCCCCCTCCCCCTCCCCTCCCTTCCCCCCTCCCCCTTCCCCCCCTCCCTTCCCCTCCCCCTCCCTTCCCCCTCCCTCTCCCTTCCCCCCTCCCCCTCCCCTCCCTTCCCCCTCCCCCTTCCCCCCCTCCCCCTTCCCCCCTCCCCCTCCCCCCTCTCTCCCTTCCCCTCCCCCTCTCTCCCCCTTCCCCTCCCCCTCCCCCTTCTTCCCCTCTCCCCTCCCCCCCTTCCTCCCCTCCCCCCTCTCCCCCTTCCCCCCTCTCCCCTCCCCCTTCCCCCCCTCTCGCCTCCCCCTTCCCCTTCCTCCCCCCCGCCCTCCCTCCCTTCCCCCCCTCATCCCCACCCTCCCTTCCCCCCTCCCCCCCGCCCTCCCTTCCCCCCCTCCCCCCCGCCCTCCCTTCCCCCCGCCCCCCCTCCCCCCGCCCTCCCTTCGCCCCTCCCTTCCCCCCCTCCCTTCCCCCCTCCCCTCCCTTCCCCCCCTCACCCTCCCTCCCTCCCCTCCCCCCTTCCCCCCTGCCCTCCCGCCCTCCCTTCCCCTTCCCCCCTGCCCTCCCTTCCCCCCCCGCCCTCCCTTCCCCCCCTTCCCCCCCGCCCTCCCTTCCCCCCCGCCCTCCCTTCCTGCCCCCCCGCCCTCCCTTCCCCCCCCGCCCTCGCTTCCCCCCTGCCCTCCCTTCCCCCCCGCCCTCCCTTCCCCCTCCCCTTCCCCCACCGCCCTCTCTTCCCCCTCCCCTACCCCCCCGCCCTCTCGTCCCCCTCCCCTTCCCCCCACCCGCCCTCCCTTCCCCCTCCCCTTCCCCCCCCCGCCCTCTCTTCCCCCCAGTCTCTCTCTCTCTTCCCCCCAGTCGCTCTCTCTCTACCCCCCAGTCGCTCTCTCTCTTCCCCCCCAGTCGGTCTCTCTCAAATTCAAATTCAAATTCAAATCGCTTTATTGGCATGACAAGTTACATCTTATGTTGCCAAAGCATCGGAAAACATTCATGTTTGTTCACAAAAATACAGATCTATCCATACAGTGTATAAACAGATATATCCCTGCGTGTATAAATATACTTTCATATAATTTATATATACTCTTATCTTATCTTTAGTGGTTGTCCCTCTGTTTATGGCAAGCTGTAACATAGTGTGCCGCTAGTGTTACGCAATTTCTCTCTTCCCCTAGTAGGTATGGGAGTTTTTGGTCGTCATTCAAATTTCTGAATTCTGGGCATATTTTTGTAAATTTTGGGTAGAAATTCTCCCTTATGCCCTGATATTTTCTACAAGCTGTGAGGAAGTGCATCTCTGTCTCCACCATTCCCTGACTGCAGTGAGAGCATATCCTGTCCTCTCTTGGTAGCCGGGTCTGCCTGTGTCTACCTTTTTCGATCGCCAGGCTATGTTCACTAAGTCTGTACATTGTCAAGATTTTTCTCAGTTTGCTGTCCTTTACCATGGTCAGGTAATCAGCTATGTTGTATTGTCTGTTTAGGGCCAAGTAGCAATTGAGTTTGCTTTGGGTTTTTGTTGTTTCTGCCCAATATGTCAGATATTTTTCCTTTTGCTTAGCGACGATTGTGTTGGGTCGAATTCTTTGTGTTACGCTGTCACTGTCCTGGGGCTGGTTATTGTTAGTAGTGTTAGTAGTTACTTCACTGAGTCCCAGGACTAGTTGACTGAGGGCATTCTTCTTTATGGTCATCTCTTGGCATTTCAGGGCGTCGTAGTGATAGCATTGGGGGTTGCTCATTTCTAGGTGTTTCCAAAATTTGGTGGCTCTTTTTTGGATAGTGATTATTAATGGATATTGGCCTAGTTCTGCCCTGCATGCATTGTTTACTGTTTTCCTTTGAGTCCGGAGGGTACTTTTACAGAATTCTGCATGTAGGATCTCAATTGGGTGTTTGTCCCATTTTGCAAATTCTTGTTGTGTTAGCGGTCCCCACACCTCACTGCCATAGAGTGCAATTGGTTCAATTACTGATTTGAAAATTTTGAGCCAAATGCTAATTGGGATTTCTATTTGGATAGATTTTTTAATGGCATAGAAAGCCCTTCTTGCTTTCTCTTTCAGTTCATTCACAGCCAGTTTGAAGTTTCCCGTAGAACTGATTTTTAAGCCCAAGTATGTGTAGTTAGTGGTTTGTTCAATTTTGGTTGTTCCTATTGTGAAATTTATTTTGGGTCCCTGATGTCTGGATCTTTGCTGGAACACAAGGACTTTGGTTTTTTGGGGATTTATTGTCAGGGCCCAAGTCTGGCAGTACGACTCCAGCAGATCCAGGTTCTGCTGTAGACCCTCCTTAGTTGGTGACAGCAGAACCAGGTCGTCTGCATAGAGGAGGAATTTAACCTTGGATTCATATAGGGTGAGGCCGGGTGCTGTAGATTGTTCAAGTAGTTTTGCCAATTCATTTATGTAAATATTAAAGAGTGTCGGTGAGATTGGCGAGCCCTGCGTCACCCCCCGCCCCTGTGGGAAGTATTTTGTTTGTTTGTCTCCAATTTTAACTGCACATTTGTTGTTTGTATACATTGATTTAATTACATCATATGTTTTTCCCCCTACCCCGCTTTCGATAAGTTTCAGGAATAAACCGTCATGCCAGATGGAGTCGAAAGCCTTCTGGAAATCTATAAAGCATGCGTAGATTTTGCTTTTGTTATGGTGAACGTGTTTGTCAATTAGGGTCTGTAGGGTGAAGATATGATCTGATGTTCTATAGTTTGGCAGGAATCCAATTTGGCTTTTATTCAAGACATTGTGCTCCTCAAGGAAGTTTATAAGTCTTTTGTTTATGATGCTACAGAATACCTTCCCCAGGTTACTGTTTACACAGATGCCTCGATAGTTATTTGGGTCGACTTTGTCCCCACTTTTGTATATGGGCGTTATGAGTCCTTTGTTCCAGATATCAGAGAAGTAACCGACACTCAGAACCAAGTTGAAGAGTTTTAGGATAGCCAGTTTCATTTTATCGTCTGTGTGTTTAATCATCTCGTTTAGTATGCTGTCTGTCCCGCAAGCTTTTCCTGGTCGCAGGTCCTTGAGTTTTTCAAAAAGTTCTTTTTCTGTTATTATGGAGTCTAGCGGGTTTTGGTTATCTTTTATGGCCATTTCAAGCTTTTCCAGTTTTTTGCATATTTGGTGTTGCTCTGGCCTTAGTGTTTTTTTCTGGTATAATTTTTCAAAGTGGTTTTCCCATGTGTCCCCATTTTGAATGGCCAATTCGTCGTGTTGTTTTTTGTGTAGTGTATTCTCTCTCTTCCAACAACAACATGCCCTCGAAAAAGCCTCGGCACCGCCGGGCACTTTAGCTAATCTATATATATAAATCGGTCGATCTGTCTGTCTGTCCTTCTGTCTGTCTGCACGTTCGCGTCTGGGCGGCTATGCGCTCGAAAGTTACAGGGCGTACCTACGCGTGCGTTACGTCGAAAGAAAGCTTACCTTTCCAAAATGGTTTTAAGCATATTTACGTTTCGGCCGGGCTAAAATCGCGCCCGCGGTATCCGATAAACCTTAACATTCCGCTCATTAGCATCTCATTATCCGCTCATTAGTGACAGAGTGACCTCGAGCTCGACCAATCGTATGCCGGGTTGCTGGCGTGTGCCGCTGGGCCAATCGGTGCGTGTGTGGGCGGGCCTTATCGTTCTGAACCGAGGTGAGTAGCCGCCATCTTGCTTCCATTCTTTTTCCTGCTTTCTGCGTCTTTCTTTTCAAATATACATTTCCAGCAAAATAAAATTGAATTTATTAAATTGTTTTAAAATAAATCACTCATTTGTAAATATTTTATCTAACCTGAAGATTCTTTTTCCTACCTTTCCCCGTTTTTTTCTTAGGCCTGAAAGCCTGGGCCATTCTTGCCCAGCCAGGCCCGAGCTAGGTAATTGGGCTGCTGCTAAGCTCCTCATGCGCCCGCCCCCCCCCGGTGTCACGTTACCCGGGGCAACAGCGTCAGCCACGAGGGTCAGGGTGCGCGCGCAGCAGGAGCAGGTGAGACTCTGTTCCACGCTCGGATCGGGTGGGGGGGGGCGGGGCTCTCGAGAGTGCAGATCTCGGCCTTGGTGAGCGGGAAGGGTTACCCCGGCAACGGGAGTGCGGGGCGGCTGGGGCTTGGAGAGCGGGGCTCTCGGGAGTGCGGGGCGGGCTCGGAGAGCGGGGCGGGGCGGGGCGGCTGGGGCTTCGAGAGCGGGGCTCTCGAGAGTGCGGGGCGGGGCGGCGCGGCAGGGTTACCCCGGCAACCGGGCGTGGCCGTCTCTCAGCCTCAAGCCCTCCCTTCCTCCCTCCCCCCTTCCCCTCCCTTCCCCCCGCCCCTCCCTGCCCCCCTCCCGCCCCCCGCCCCTCCCCCCCCCGCCCCCCCCGCCCTCTCCCCCCGCCCCCCTTCCCCCTCCCCCGCCCCCCCTCCCTTTCCCCCCCTCCCCCTGCCCTCTCTTCCCCCCCTCCCCCCCGCCCTCTCTTCCCCCCCTCCCCCCGCCCTCTCTTCCTCCCACCCGCGCTCTCTCTCTCTTCCCCCCAGTCGCTCTCTCTCTTTCCCCCCCAGTCGCTCTCTCTCTTCCCCCCCAGTCGCGCTCTCTCTCTCTCTCTCTCTCTCTCTCTCTCTCTCTCCCTCTCCCTCTCTCTCCCTCTCTCTCTCTCCCCTTCCCCCCCCCCCAGTTGCGCTCTCTCTCTCTCTTCCAACAACAACATGCCCTCAAAAAAGCCTCGGCACCGCCGGGCACTTCAGCTAGTTTTTATATATATATAAAGCAGTTCTTCTGTCTGTCATTCCGTCTGTCTGTCTGTCTGTATTGAATAAACTCGAAAGTTATAGAGCGTACCTACACGTATGTTACATCGAAAGAAAGCTTACGATTCCAGAACCGTCATAAGCATATTTACTTTTCGGTCAGACAATAATTGTTCGCAGCGTTATGCAAAAAACCTTCAAAATTAAACTCATTATCTGCTAATAGCATTGATTGACTGACGTCAAGGTCAACCAATCCTGTGCCATCACGATTGACCAATCCTACAGTTCAGTCGCCTGATGGTTGGCCAATTGCTGCGTCTGTGGGCGGGACTAATGCTTTTCAACTCAGGCATCGGGCAGCCATTGCTTCACTACTTCCAGCTCAAAATCTGCTAATCCAGCTTTGAAAAAGTTAGTATCTCTTTTAAAAATAACATAACATTTACCAAAAACGTTTTATAAGTACTTTCACTTTCATCTTTGAAGCTATTAAAAGGTAGAAATGTTGCCCGGCAGCAGATTCACAGAGTGACACAGAGACAGGTCCAAAAGCCTGGGACTCGATTTAAAATGTTGCCCGGCAGCAGATTTACACAGGGACAGACAGACAGGCCCCAAAGCCTGGGACTCGATTTAAACCGCCCGGCCCAAAACAGCCCTGGCAAACCGGGCCCCCCCCCCCCAGCTAGTATATATAAAGAAGTTGGTTTGTCTGTCTGTCTGTCCGCTATACACTCAAAAGTTATAGAGCGTACCTACACATATGTTATATCAAAAGAAAGGTTATGATCAGGGGAGTGTCATAGGCATATGTACTTTTTGGTCAGACAAAAATTGTTCAGACAGTATACAAAAAACGTTCAAAAATCCGCTCATTAGCGGTTGACCAATCCCACCGCTCATTAGCATTGAGTGACGTGATGGTTGACCAATCCTACAGTTCAGTGACCTGATGGTTGACCAATCGGTGCGTCACGGGGGGCCTTTCATTCTGTGTGTGGGCGGGCCTAATCCTGCAGCCTCCCGAAACGTCGCCGCCATTTTTTTCATACCGACAGCGACAGCACCAGCACAACAAACCCCCACATTGCGGCTCCGGCACAGTATCCCGCTCCCGGCCCGCCGGAGCAGGAGGTGAGTTCGCCTCACTCGGGCCGGGCCGGGCCTGACAACCGCTCGGCCCGAGACACAGAGCGGGGGAGCGGCAGCGGCCGGCCGTCAACCGCGCGGCCCTGTAAACTGCCATTCCACAAAAAAGCCTAGGCAATGCCGGGCCCCCCCAGCTAGTATCTTTATGTAAGGGACAACTGGTGGTACCACCACATAGGCCCCCCCAGAATTCGCTTTAACGAAAGTCCAAGGATGAGCTGGTCTGACGAGCTGGTGGTCTCGGCGGTCGTGCTGTCTCGACTTGGCGAGCGAGGTCCGAAGATGCTGCTTGTGAGCGGATCTGTACGCGCGTCGTGGCGAATAAAGTGTATTCGTCCGGCGAAGGACCGTGGAGACGTGCGAAACAGCAGGCCTTGTCAGAGTGACGGGCAGGTAGGGCAAACGCGGGCGATGACTCTGTTGGTGTTGGAACAAGTCCTTGCTACGACGAACTCTGCAGGAACGCCAAACGAACGTTCCAGAAGGACTTGACAGGCGAGGTGAGTGAACTCGCCGACAGGTGAGTGAAACCTTCAGGAGGCTGGAACACGCGGAACGGTGCGTGCCATAGTGCTACGATGTTAACACAACAGAGGGTGAAGAGTTACTGCGTTAACCAGTGATCGGTGAGGCTAGCAACTTTCACGTGGCTGATCGCGGCCGCAGGATGCCCGTTGGACCCGTCCTCGATGTGTGCAGCTTCAGTAGACGTTTGCATTTGTTAAAGGGAAAATTGGAGAAAGGGCGTCAACGGTCCAGGTTGTTGTTGCTTGCAGGAGGGGTAAACTCTGCCTGGAGGGCGGCAACACTTGTAACAGTTGTAGATTTAGGAGAAAACAGCCAGGAGGGCGGCACGCCTTTTGTTCACGCCGAATCGTGTAGTAGGTAACACAACCAGCAGGCTGAAGGGCTGGTGCGTCGGCGGCGGAGAAGGAGTCGTCGTTTTTCATGAGGGATGGGTCCTCGTGGTTCGCGAGGGATGGGTCCTCGTGTTTCACGGGGGTGAGTCCTCGTGGTATCCCCGCAGGGTGCACTCCGATTTTGTGGGCCCGAACATGCTGTACCCCGTGCTTGGAGAGATTTATACTTGCTGTCGCTGTGGACGTAGAGGCGGACGATCCATGTAGCGGTAGGAAAGACGAGTACGGGGACCATGAGCAAGTGCGTGGTCGGCGCCGCATCGATGTTCTCGTCGAACGGGGCTTCTATCGGTATAAAGCACGAAGGAGACTGTGGCTCCCTGGATTGCGGTAGCGACAGCAAAACGGCTGGTGCTTCCATGGCGTGCTTCTTTTGTGAAAATTGCTCACAAAAAAAAAAACGAACGGGGTCCGGTTGAGGTTTGTCCGTGTCAAACGGGATCTGCTCCAGGCTGCGCTTACCTTGCGAATACGTTTGCAAAGACGGGGTCGCCTTTGGCGGAGTGAGGCGGTTGCTGTTCCGTGGTTGTTCGTCGGTTGTGCGTTGGTCGTCTTGTGGGAAGACGAGGTTCAGGCGCGCGTTGGTACCGTAAAAATCATTCACGGATACGGGTTCACCAATTGTAGCGTTGGAATTGATGAGCTCCCGTACTCACGTCGTTGGGTCACCAATGTAGCGGTTCGTGTACATCGCCACTAAATAAGAGAGTTTGACTTCGACGAACTATTAACAAGTTGTTTATTTACAGGAACAGACTAATTACATCAGGTAAGATGGCAGGTAAGATGGCTGACTGTAGGAGCACCGTGGTGTAGGTCTTGTCCCAGCGGGGACTCCATGAGGACTGAGTTCGCAGTCCTGTGGAGAGCGTGATGACGTCATCACGCTCTGCTGTGTCTTCCCGCGCTTTGGGCGTCACGTGACCGTGTCGTGATGTTAGCATGTTAGCGTGCGCTTAGGCGGTCACATGACCTGCGCCGTTGCGTCGGTGCCTCTTCCCGGTATGGAGGCTGGCCGTTGAAGCCGAGGTCGCGAGGCCGGGCTGTGCCGGTGCTTGCCGCGGGAGCGGAAGATCGCGTCGCTCCCGTCGGCTGGTCGATGCGGCCGAAGACGCGGTAGGCCGGGCTGTGCCGGCGGCCGTCATGGAAGGCCGAGTCGGGCCAGCGGCCGCCGCACGCACGTCACGTCATACGTGACGTGACATCAACACGTTAGGGTGCATCTTAAAGGGGCAACGGCCCCAACAAGTAAGTTATACATACAGTAAGGTAAGTTAAAGGGAATTATGTAAATCTTTATGTAAGGGACAACCGGTGGTACCGCCACAGTAGCGCCTTTAACATAATAAAATGTCCCAAGGCGCTTCACAGGAGCATTATAAAACAAAATTTGACACTGAGCCACATAGGGAGATACTAGGGCAGATGAAAGAGGTAGGTTCTAAGGAGCGTCTTAAAGTAGGAAAGAGAGGTAGCGAGGCAGAGAGGTTTAGGGGGGGAATTCCAGAGCTTAGGGCCCAGGCAGCTGAAGGCACAGCCATCAATGGTTCAGTGATTAAAATCAGGGATGCTCAAGAGGCCAGAATTAGAAGAGCGCAGATATCTCGCGGGGGGGGGGGCGGCAGGGGGTTTTGGGGCTGGAGGAGATTACAGAGATAGGGAGGGGCGAGGCCATGGAGGGATTTGAAAGCAAGGATGAGAATTTTGAAATCGAGGCGTTGCTAAACCGGGAGCCAATGTAGGTCAGCGAGCACAGGGGTGATGGGTGAACGGGACTTGGTGCGAGTTAGGACACGGGCAACCGAGTTTTGGATGACCTCAAGTTTACGTAGGGTGGAACATGGGAGGCCAGCCAGAAGTGCGTTGGAATAGACAAGTCTAGAGGTAACAAAGGCATGGATGAGGGTTTCAGCAGCGGATGAGCTGAGGCAAGGGCAGAGTCGGGCGATGCTCCGGAGGTGGAAATAGGCGGTCTTAGTTATGGCCTGGATATATGGTCAGAAACTCGAGGTCAAATATGACACCAAGGTTGCGAACAGTGTGGTTCAGCCTCAGACAGATGCTAGGGAGAGGGATGGAGTCGGTGGCTGGGGAACGGAGTAGATAAAAATATAGGGCTGCCTATTACAAGCCAGACAACAGAAACTTAATGGGTTGAAAGCCACACTGCAATATTAGCAGTGGATGTGCAAACCTACTTACATAAAACCCCTTTGTCCATTATATTAATGAAGACAATAATTTAGTTATTTTAAATGAGCTAAAACTGTAATTAAATTAATGGACAGCGGAATTTCATATGTGTGTTAAAGTGTTGCTTAATAATATTGCGCAGCCAGTTTTCAACCTAAATGCCAGTTAATAATCCGTGTGTCAATAAACCATATTCCAATTTGTCGCCATGCCTATATAGAGGTGAAACTGTATGAGGGCAGAATTTACACTCGTTTCCAATTCCCAGTACTGGTTTATCACTGCAGTAAAGCAATTAAGCCAGTGGGTTAAAAGTGTCAAGTAAGCAAATTATTGGGTGGCAAATCCAATTAACTTTCATATAATGCTGTAACTTCCATACTGTTATGTAGTGTCCGCACCAGGGACCATTAGTCATATTTGAAACAGGACTTAATACCAGTGCTGGAAAAATTGATGCAGTGAAAGCCAATTTTTACTGTCAGTCAGATTGTGTGAATGAAACTGAGTGACCTGCATACCATGCCGACCCTTGGTGTGTTGACCATATGTCTAACAATTCCTGGTGACCCAATTGGGGTCAGCCAGTGGCTCAGTGGGTAGCACCTTCGCCTCTGAGTCAGAAGGCTGTGGGTTCACCAGTCCCACTAGGAGTGGGCCTTTGGCACAGCAGTAGCATCCCTGCCGCTGGGCCAGAAGGCGTAGGGTTTCGAACCCCGCTCCAGACAGTCCCAGCAAGTGAAGTCGGAGCTCCGGCTCTAAATTCTGGGTTGACATCCAGCGGGATACTTGCGTCCGTGGGTGTGGGTGGCCCCCCCCCCCCTCGTATGGGTTGTGGGAGCCCGTAAAACCCTCCCGCCATAGGACTAACCACCCTAATGGCTGGTACGAAGATGGTTACGGTCACGGAAGGAGCGTTAACGCGGCCAGAAATCCTTCCACCACTTCATACAGTTCCCCAAAGGGAACAGTGTGAAGACACGTACGACGACGACCAGTCCCACTCCAGGGATGTTGCGCACCAAAATCTAGGCTGACGCTGTAGGGAGTGCCACACTGGCGGAGGTGCCGCCTTTCGGGTGCGACGTTAAACCGAGGCCCCGTCTGCTCGCTCAGGTGGACGTAAAAGATCCCATGGCACTATTTCGAATAAGAGCAGGAGAGTTATCCCCAATGTCCTGGCCAATATTTATCCCTCAACCAACATCACTAAAACAGATTATCTGGTCATTATCACATTGCTGTTTGTGGGAGCTTGCTGTGCGCAAACTTTCTGCCGGGTTTCCTACATTACAACAGTGACTACACTCCAAAAAGTACTTCATTGGCTGTAAAGCGCTTTGGGACGTTTGGTGGTCGTGAAAGGCGCTATAGAAATGCAAGTCTTTCTTTCTTTTGATGATATATTATATTAACTAGTCAATCTCCCATGGCAGTGCACACGACAACTCAAGATCATATGTAGTCCTCACGTGTGTGAAAAAGTGCTTTCTGATTTCAATCCTGAATGGCCGAGCTCTAATTTTAAGATTGCGCCCTCTGTATCTATTCTATCGAATCCTTTTATCATTTTAAACACCTAAATTAAGTCACCGCTCAACCTTCTAAGCTCACGAGAATACTAGCCATGTTTATGCAACTTGTCCTCATAACTTAACCCATTAAGCCCTGCCATCATTCTGGTGAATATGCCAAGGCCAATCCCGTCTAGGTGGACATGTCTAGGCTGAAAATTCTGACATGGTGTGGGACTGTCATTTTGAGCGCTAACAGAAGAAGCAGAGTAAAAAATGAAGGTAGGGAGTGCCAGCAGTCACCAGCCTTCTACTGGGTTAGTGCAGTGGAGCTCTCACAGTAACATGAGTTAAGGCCCATTGTACTCCACGACTCACATTATGTGACCCTCGAAGCCTCACCTACAGGAGAAAAACTATTAGATTGTTGTGACTAGTTTTAATATATAATAGATGTTATTGTTAAATAGCAAACATAGTGTAATATATGTGGATAGAACAAATGAAGGACAGAGAGAGGAGGAGTTGCTAGTCCGTGTGCTTGTTTACGAGGCCAGAGTGAACTGAGCATGCTCATACTAAACCATGTGACAAACCATGTGATAATACATTACAGTTAGGGCAATTTAAGAAGTAGAGCTATTTGAAGCATAGAAGTTTCTTTGCATTGTTGGATAAAGAACTGAGGAATGCAAAACTGAGGTGTTACAGAGCCACCACTGGAATGAGGGTGTAATTTCAATGCAGCAAGTTTACATGCTGGTTTCCATTATCAATGTGGATATAGATTTTATGATGGTAAGAGTATAACAAAAATGTGACTGTAGGAAAGTAAGGTTTTGAAGACAGGAAGTGCGCAGAGATGCAAGATTTTTAACATATTAGTAGATGCATTATTCTGTATGCACATATGTAAAATAGACACGTGACATTTTTCTATCGAGGAAATAATTCAATTTTTGCAATTTTCACAGGCGGACATCCTTTATGCAAATATCATCTTTCTTGCAATTTTCTCCACCGATTTCCACCCTCCCTCCTGAAGACATTGACATCTTGCTGAGGTGCATTTCCACAGGCACTGGTCACCCTCTCTCACCTTGCCAAAGTGGCTTCAGTCATGAGTACAAGCAGGCTATACAACTGCAGGAGGCATCACCGCTAAGACCAATCTTGACCTTACCTGTCACTCACACATGCGCCGCTCCAGTAGGAGGTCACTGGATAGCGGTCAGGAGCCAAAACCCTGACCTCCCAAAGTCAGCTGAGACTAATTGTAATGGCCGTTAGCATTACCTCAGCTAAGGTCACCTAACTCAACACACGGCCAGAGATCCAACCTGGGAACTGGTAACTCAACTACTCACTAGGTAAACTTACTGAGCCATCAGGAGAGCCTCCGTGCAAATATTCTAGAAACAGCTACAGCAGCATGAGCAGTCACCATACGCAAAGGTCACATTGACCTATGACCTATGAGCCAAGTTTGAAAGGATAACTGGGGCAAAAAGAAACTGTTGGAGACATGAAATCTACCACTAGAAAAAAAATCAATGGTTTAAACAAAATTAAAAAGTAAGAAATGATTAAATGTCATTCTCTCCAGCACAATCTGCAGTAATTTGTTCAATTGGATAGGCGTTATGTACAAGTATTTAAATATATCTCACATAACGTCTGCCAGTGCAACGTAACGCGGTGCAAAAATATGTGCAAAAGATAAACAGAACTAATCAAACAGTAATATCCTCATGCTGCTGTTTAGCATAAATCTGCATAATGAAATAACTGTAAACAATGATTCCAAAAATTAAAACAAATTTGACCAGCAGGCTCTGGGATGACTCTTCTGTCCAAGGATGTTCCACAGGGTGGTATCCTGAAAGAGGGGAAGCAAAATCATCTCAGTCACAGGATGAGTGGCTACTGGGCCCAGAAATGTCATTTAAAAGTTTAAGCTGACTCAAGGCGCTCAGGAAGGTTAGTTCCTGCTGCAACTTTTTTTTTATTCATTCACGGATGTGGGCGTCACTGGCATTTATTGCCCATCCCTAATTGCCCTTGAGAAGGTGGTGGGCCACCATTTCAGAGGGCAGTTAAGAGTCAACCACATTCATGTAGGTCTGGAGTCACATATAGGCCAGACCAGGTTAGGGCAGCAGATTTCCTTCCCCAAAGGACATTAGTGAACCAGATGGGTTTTTATGATAATCCAGGAGTTTCACACTAGCCTTTTTTTTAAATTCCAGATTTATTTAATTAACAGAATTTAAATTCCCCAGCTGCCGTGGTGGGATTTGAACTCATGTCTCTCAGATCATTAATCCAGGTCCCATGGATTACTAGTCCAGTAACATAACCTCTATGCTACCATATCTCATGTAGAAGAGAATTGTTGGTTTCATACCAATGTGGTCAGCAGACATACGAGAAATCATCTCTCTGCCAACTGTGCCCGGCAACATTCCATGTTATGCAGGCAAACTATGTGGACATCTGGGTGTGCCCAGATTGTGCACTGGCATGGACATTGCCCATAGCTTGCTTCAGTCAGCATTGCCCTCCTTAGCCAGGCTTCAAGATGTTGGACAGGGTGGGGAGGGGGCAAAGGCTTTGTGTGGTTGATGTGTCTCATTCTGAAACCCTCCATTCAGGCCTGATGCAAGATCTGCCACAAGTGACGGATCTTCCCACAATTTCACGGCAGATTATGGATTCCTCTCTTTCCAATCTCCGTGATGCAATATCGCAAAAAAAAACAAAAGTCTCCACTCCTTGGGTGGATCCTGTTCGGTGGCAGAACATAACTGCTCCTCACTGGTGGATTGCTCGCCCTCCAGTGTTCCAGCAATATCCTCATAGTTGATTACAGCCACTCAAAGGCATGGAATGGGGCCAGGTGAAGACAACTGCTCCGCGGAAATAAAAAGGGTAAAATGTAAAATATTACTTGTAAGCACACATGCTCTGGAACACGAATGCTACTACCTACTCATTGTTGGCACAATTGCATCTTTAAATTTACATAACTATTTAATTAAAATTGGGTTCAGAGAAACTTGGTTGCCTCTATGTCCTTCTGGACTCCACTTTGCACCTTTACTGCCTACACTATATGGTGCCATATCTATTTACATTCGTTAGCATATGTAAAGTGAATTATTGAGGTAGTAGATCAAAATAATGAGAACTAGCTTCTAATTGGGTGCCAACTAACTATGCTGCTTATTGTTAAATGCAAATTCTTGTTTGGGCAGTATGTGAAGGTATTTACAGCCCTGCACAACTGTCTGCACCCGGTGCGGAGGGGAGTGGGCAGATTGGAAGACCTCTTCGTGGGACAGCTCCTGGGCCTGACCAAAGTGGCCATCAACTGGTCCAGGCAGCGAGCGGTCGAGGGGTGTCGTTCAGCCCGACTGCCCTGCCTCTCTTCCGCGGCCACGTTCGCACCTGGATGGCCCTGGAGATGGAGCACTCGGTGTCGGCTGGCACGCTCGAGGCCTTCCGCGACCGGTGGGCACCGCAGGGACTGGAGTGCATCATCACCCCGGCCAATCAAATATTAATTTAAGTTGTTAAGTTTCCTTTAATGTTTTCAGTTTAGTTACAATTTATTTGTTTAGGGTCCACAAAAAGAGTACACAACTGTCTACAGGGCCTTAACACTCCCAAATTAGAAAACCATTTTCTATAATTCTGTGGAAACTTGCAGCCACCTTTGGCCCCTTAGGCTGGGAGTGGATTATAATGGTGATTCTGTTGACATGACCAGGAAATCACACTATGAATACTACAGGATAGTCATGGCTGCATCTGAAGTGATAAGGTATTGATTTGGACAGTGGTGCTGTGAACTGCCTGTCACTTTAGTAACCACTGGATCAAAAGCTTGCTGGTGTGACAATGTGCTGAAATGCTGACATTTCTTTATTTGTGCTGATTATTGATTGGATGCTGTGTGCTGTCTGGCAGGTTGTAAGATGTTTCCAGAAATAAAGATAGTGGGAGAAGCAATTCAATGTACTGATACAAGATTAATTAAACCTTGCCCATTCACACAGGCAATATTATACACATATAGTTGAACACTTAGGCAATAGGAAATACTTATAATCATGCCATGCATGTACAAGAGATTGATACTGCAATATCATTCTGCAGATTAAGACAAAGTCAGGTGTAATAATTACAAATTCCCTGATGCTTTGTTTGCACATAAGCAAATCCCGGGGTATCTTTCTCCTGATGGGATTACAACTGAAGGGGCTAGCTCTTGCTGGGGTTTGGTTCATGCACTCCAGATGTCCTCTAGTATCTTGCTCAAATGGCCATTCCTCTAATATGAGCCTCAACAGTTAGTCAGCAGGCTATTCCTCCATAGGGTTCTCCCAGACAATCCTGAACCAGTTCTCGCTTGGCATCCACACTCATGAACTTTCCAGTAGGAGTTACTAGACAATGATGAGGAGTTGGAGCCCTGGTAGATTTTTTTCCCCCTCCTAAGTCCAAGCGATGCTAAAGTCCATTGTAGTATCCTTGCTGCTCCCCAGCCTGAGATCAGTCAGCTAACAAACACACAGACAAGGGATGGAACTACAGAAATGCGCTCCTTAACCAGTTTATTTCTGCTTAACTCGTGCACAATGAAACCAAATAGTTAGCCAAATCGCAGGGAGAAAGCGCAACCTTAAAATACTTACTGTGATCCCGCAACCCACATTCCATTCGGCAAAGTTCCCTACCCAAACAATTAATGAATACTTTGCGTCTGTTTTCACAAAGGAGAGAGGGGCGAAGCAGACATTGCTATCAGGGAGGAGGAGTGTGAAATATTAGATGAAATAAACACAGTGAGAGAGGAAGTATTAAGGGGTTTAGCAGCTTTAAAAGTGGGTAAATCCCCAGGCCCGGATGAAATGTATCCCAAGCTGTTAAGCGAAGCAAAAGAGGAAATAGCAGAGGCCCTGACCATCATTTTTCAATCCTCCCTGGCTTCAGGTGTGGTGCCGGAGGACTGGAGGACTGCTAATGTGGTACCCTTGTTTAAAAAGGGAGAAAAGGATAGACCAAGTAATTACAGGCCAGTCAGCCTAACCTCGGTGATGGGAAAATTATTGGAAAGAATTCTGAAGGACAGGATAAATCTTCATTTAGAAAGACACAGATTAATCAAGGCTAGTCAGCACGGATTTGTTAAGGGAAGGTCTTGTCTGACAAACTTGATTGGATTTTTTGTGGAAGTAACAAGGAGGGTAGATGAGGGTAGTGTATTTGGTGTAGTGTATATGGACTTTAGCAAGGCATTTGATAAGGTTCCACATGGCATACAGGTCACGAAGTTAAAAGCCCATGGGATCCAAGGCAATGTGTCAAGTTGGATTCAAAACTGGCTCGGAGACAGGAAGCAGAGGATATTGGCTGATGGGTGTTTTTGTGACTGGAACATAAGAACATAAGAACATAAGAAATAGGAGCAGGAGTAGGCCAATCGGCCCCTCGAGCCTGCTCCACCATTCAATAAGATCATGGCTGATCTGATCCTAACCGCCAATCTACTATCACAGAACCATCTCCTGAATCTAACAGAATTAGACACACGAAATAGGAGCAGGATCAGGCTACACGGCCCCTGGGCCCGCTCCGCTACCCACAGGGCCATGTCCGATCCGAACCTAGACTCATATCCAAATTCCTGCCCGCTCCCCGTAACCCTTAATTCCTTTTACTTCTAGGAAACTGTCTATTTCTGTTTTAAATTTATGTAATGATGTAGCTTCTACAGCTTTTTGGGGCAGCATATTCCATGGACCTACCACCCTCTGAGTGAAGTAGTTCCTCCTCATCTCAGTTTTGAAAGAGCAGCCTCTTATTCTAAGACTATGCCCCCTAGTTCTAGTTTCACCCATCATCGGGAACATCCTCCCCGCATCCACCCGATCCAACCCCTTCACAATCTTATATGTTTCAATAAGATCGCCTCTCATTCTTCTGAACTCCAATGAGTAGAGTCCCAATCTACTCAACCTCTCCTCATATGTCCATCCCTTCATCCCCGGGATTAACCGAGTGAACCTTCTTTGTACTGACTCGAGAGCAAGTATATCTTTTCTTAAGTATGGACACCAAAACTGTATGCAGTATTCCAGGTGTGGTCTCACCAATACCTTGTACAACTGAAGCAATACCTCCCTATTTTTATATTCTATCCCCCTAGCAATGAAAGCCAACATTCCATTGGCCTTCTTAATCACTTGCTGCACCTGCATACTAACCTTTTGAGTTTCGTGCACCAAGACCCCCAGATCCCTTTGTACTTCAGTACTTTCCAGTTTCTTGCCATTAAGATAATAACTTGCTCTACGATTTTTCCTGCCAAAGTGCATAACCTCACACTTTCCAGTATTGTATTCCATCTGCCAAATCTCTGCCCACTTACTTAGCCTGTCTATGTCCCCTTGCAGGTTTTTTATGTCCTCCTCACTCACTACTTTCCCTCCCATCTTAGTATCATCTGCAAACTTTGATATGTTACACTCGGTCCCCTCCTCCAAATCGTTAATATAGGTTGTAAAGAGTTGGGGACCCAGCACTGACCCCTGCGGAACACCACTAGTTACTGATTGCCAGTCTGAGAATGAACCATTTATCCCAACTCTCTGCCTTCTGTTAGATAGCCAATCCTCTATCCATGCCAGAATATTACCCCCAATCACGTGATTTTTTATCTTAAGCAGTAATCTTTTGTGTGGCACCTTGTCAAATGCCTTTTGGAAGTCTAAATACACTACGTCCACTGGTTCCCCTTTATCCACCCTATATGTTACTTCCTCAAAGAACTCCAGCAAATTTGTCAAACATGACTTCCCCTTCATAAAACCATGCTGACTTTGTCCTATTAAATTATGATTATCCAAATGTCCTGTTACTGTCTCCTTAATAATGGACTCCAAAATTTTACCTACCACAGATGTTAGGCTAACCGGTCTATAGTTTCCAGCCTTCTGTCTACTGCCCTTTTTAAATAAGGGTGTTACATTAGCAGTTTTCCAGTCTGCCGGGACCTTTGCTGAGTCCAGGGAGTTTTGGAAAATTATTACTAATGCATCCACAATCCCTACCGCCACTTCCCTCAAGACCCTAGGATGTAAGCCATCAGGTCCAGGTGATTTATCCGCCTTGAGTCACATTATTTTACCGAGTACCACTTCCTTAGTGATTTTGATTGTGTTTAGCTCCTCCTCCCCTATAGCCCCCTGTTTGTCCAGTGTTGGGATATTCTTAGTGTCCTCTACTGTAAAAACTGATACAAAATATTCATTCAGTGTTTTTGCCATCTCCATATTTCCCACCATTAATTTCCCGGTCTCATCCTCTAAGGGACCAACATTTACTTTAGCCACCCTTTTTCTTTTTATATAACTATAAAAACTCTTACTATCTGTTTTTATATTTTTTGCTAATTTACTTTCTTAATCTATCTTCCCTTTCTTAATCAATCTTGTTGTTATTTTTTGCTGTCTTTTAAAGTTTTCCCAATCCTCTATCCTCCCACTAGATTTGGCTACCTTATATGCCCTTGTTTTTAGTCGAATACTATCCTTAATTTCTTTACTTAGCCACGGATGGCTGTCTTTTCTTTTACACCCTTTTCTTCTCAGTGGAATATATATTTTTTGGAAGTTGTAAAATAACTCCTTAAATGTACACCACTGATCATGTATCGTCTTACCCTTTAATCTATTTTCCCAATCCACTCTACTCAATTCCGCTCTCATACCTTCATAGTCTCCTTTATTCAAGCTTAGCACGCTTGTTTGAGATCCAACCTTCTCACCCTCTAATTGAATATGGAATTCAACCATGTTATGGTCACTCATTCCAAGGGGATCCTTTACTAGGACATTTTTAATTAATCCTGTCTCATTACACAGGACCAGATCTAAGGTTGCTTGCCCCCTGGTCGGTTCAGTTACATACTGCTCAAGAAACCCATCCCTAATACACTCAATTAACTCATCCTCAAGGCAGCCCTGCCCAATTTGATTTGTCCAATTAATATGATAGTTAAAATCCCCCATAATTATAGATGTTCCCTTACTACAAGCCTCAACTATTTCCTGATTGATACTCCGTCCAACAGAGTTGCAACTGTTCAGAGGCCTATAGACTACGCCCACTAGTGTTTTTTTCCCCTTATTATTCCTTATCTCCACCCAAACTGTTTCATTATCCTGATCTTTTGACCCAATATCATTTCTCTGTATTACAGTGATTCCTTCCTTTATTAACATAGCCACCCCACCTCCCCTTCCTTCCTGCCTGTCCTTCCTGATCGTTAAATAACCTGGTATGTTTAATTCCCAGGCATTGTCACCCTGCAGCCATGTTTCTGTAATGGCCACAAGATCATACCCATATGTAGTTATTTGTGCCATTAACTCGTCTATTTTGTTACGAATGCTACGTGCATTCAGATAGAGAACTTTCAAATATGTTTTGTGACACTTAGTTCCTGCTTTTGCCCTTTTTATTACTTTACCTTTTACTCCATACCTTCTGCCCCTTCCTGACACACTCTGGTTTTTAATTTCCCCACTGCTACCTAAGTCTATGACCTTCTCTGTTGTCATTTTTATTATTTGCTCTCTAGGAAGGCTGTTTCCAGTGCGGTTCTGTAGGGCTCAGTACTAGGCCCCTTGCTTTTTGTGGTATATATCAATGATCTTGACTTGAATATAGGGGGTATGATTAAGAAGTTTGCAGATGATACTAAAATCGGCTGTATGGTTGATACTGAAGAAGGAAGCTGTAGACTGCAGGAAGATATCAATAAATTGGTCAGGTGGGCAGAACACTGGCAAATGGAATTCAATCCGGAGAAGTGTGAGGTAATGCATTTGGGGAGGGCTAACAAGGAAAGGGAATACACATTAAATGGTAGGACACTGAGCAGTGTAGAGGAACAAAGGGACCTTGGAGTGCATGTCCACAAATCCTTGAAGGTAGCAGGCCAAGTAGATAAGGTGGTTAAGAAGGCATACGGAATGCTTGCCTTTATTAGCCGTGGCATAGAATACAAGAGCAGGGGGGTTATGCTTCAACTGTATAAAACACTAGTTAGGCCTCAGCTAGAGTACTGCGTGCAGTTCTGGTCACCACATTACAGGAAAGATGTGACTGCACTAGAGAGGGTACAGAGGAGATTTACAAGGATGTTGCCGGGAGTAGAGAATCTTAGCTATGAGGAAAGACTGGATTGGCTGGGTCTGTTTTCCTTGGAACAGAGGAGGCTGAGGGGAGACCTTATTGAGGTGTATAAAATTATGAGGGGCATAGATAAAGTCAATAGAAAGGACCTATTTCCCTTAGCAGAGGGGTCAAAAACCAGGGGGCAGAGATTTAAAGTAACTGGTGGAAGCTTTAGAGGGATTTGAGGGGAAATTTCTTCACCCAGAGGGTTGTGGGGGTCTGGAACTCACTGCCTGAAAGGGTGGTAGAGGCAGGAACCCTAACCACTTTTAAAAAGTACTTGGATGTGCATTTGGGATGCTCTAACCTGCAGGGCTACGGACCAAGAACTGGGATGTGGGATTAGGCTGGATAGCTCTTTGTTGGCCGGCGCGGACACAATGGGCCGAAATGACCGCCTTCCGTGCTGTAACTTTTTATGATTCTATGATAAACTCTAATTGACCTGAATCTCTGTTTATTGGAATTTGTGGCCTTAATGATCCACCTTAGCAGAACGATACATTGTGCATTGCATCATTTAACACTCTGGTCCTTATAAAACAGTACATCATCCAATTTATCGTGTACAGCCAATTAAGTTTTTGTTTTGAAGTGTAGTTACCGTTGTTATGTAGGCAAATGTGGTGGCAATTTTGTGCACAGTAAGCTCCCACAGACAGCAATAAGATAAATGATCAGTTAATATGTTTTGGTGGTGTTGGTTGAAAGATAAATGTTTACCATGACACCAGAAGAACTCTCCTGCTCTTCTTTGAATAGTGCAATAGGATCTTTAGAGTCCACTTAAATAGACAGACAGAACCTCAATTTAACCATCCAAAGGACAGCACCCCCAACAATGTAGCACTCCCTCAGTGTTGCACTAAAATGTTGGCCTAGAGTGTGCCAAACATAACATATATAATGGCATTTAATAATAAAAATAATAATTCAACTTTATTGTCATTGTACAATGCACAAGTACATGAACAACAAAATGTGATCTTGCAAGCTCCCATGAGTCCAGTACAAATAACATTAACATTAAACGTAAATAGCACCGTCCTGGGAGAAGCAAAGCCGCTGCGTCTGTGCGCGCCGCCATTCCATTTCCACCATTCCTCCTGTCCGACAATCTTCAGCCCAACGCCCGGGCCTGCTCACCAGCCGCCCCTCCCGGGGCTCCTTCCGTGACCTTCTCACCAACCGCCCCTCCTCGGGGCTCCTTCCGTGACCTTCTGCACCTGGTCTTCCCTGATGGTCACCCCTCCAGGATACTAACCAGGCCTGGCTCTGCTTAGCTTCCAAGCCTTGCCAGTGACCCTGTCCCAGGAACAGGGCTTTAGATTATGACTTCAACAGTAATAGATTGCATTTGCTAATATTACAACAATTTGCAGAATAGATACATGGGAGGCAATTACAAGATTTTTTTGAGGAGGTCATTAGCATGGTGGATAGGGGATATGGATGTTGTCTATATGGACTTCCAGAAGGCATTTGATAAGGTTCTGCACGAGAGATTATTAACAAAAATGAGAGTGCACAGAATTGGAGATAACCTTGTGACATGGGTCAGTAACTGGGTGGGATGTAAGAGACAGGGAGAATAGGATCAAGGGAATGCTCCCTGATTGGCTTGATGTGACAAGTAGTGTTCCCCAGGGATCTGTACGGGGGCCTCAGCTATTCGCCTTATATTTTAATGACTTGGATGAGGGAACAGAGAGTTATATATCCAAATTTGCAGGTGACACTAAGTTAGGAGGCACAGTAAGTAGACTGGAGCAGGAAGTTACAAAGGGACATAGACAGACTAAGTGAGTGGGCAAAACTATGAAGGATGAAGTTCAATGCGGGAAAGTGTGAGGTCAGCCACTTTGGCTCTGAGAAAGACAAATCATAATAATTTCTTAATGGTGAGAGACTCAGAGCTATGGAGGAGCAAAAGAATTACATAGGATATACAGCACAGAAACAGGCCATTCGGCCCAACCAGCCCATGCTGGCGTTTATGCTCCACTTGGGCCTAAGGTGTCAATGTACACAAATCCCTAAACACTAGTGCACAGGTACAAAAGTCATCAAAAAGGCTAATGGAATATTGGATGAAATACAAAAAAGGCAGGAAGTTATGCTTCGGTTGTACAGAGCCTTGGTCAGACCCCGTTTGGAGTATTGCCTTCTGTTTTGGTCACTGAGCCTCCTTGGAAGGGGTACGGCACAGATTCATCAGAATGATACCAGGGCTTAAAGGGTTAAATTATGAGGACAGGTTGCATGGACTTGGATTATAGTCCCTTGAGTTTGGAAGGTTGAGGGGTGATCTAATCGAGGTACGTAAAATGAGCAAGAGGGCATCATTTTAAAGTTAGAGCCAGGCCATTTAGGGGAGAAAGCAGGAAGCATTTTTTCCCACAAAGGATAGTGGAAACCTGGAACTCGCTCACCCAAAGGCTGTGAATGCTGGATCAATTGAAACTTTCAAGACTGAGATCGGTAAAATTTTTGTTGGGTAAGGATATCAAAGGATATGAAACAAAGACGGGTATTGATGTTGAGGTACATTTAAGAGGATGCATTTAAGGGGAAGCTAGATAAGTACGTGAGGGAGAAAAGAATAGAAGGTTATGCTGATGTAGTTGAGATGACGTAGGGTGGGAGGAGGCTCGTGTGGAGCATAAACACTAGCATAGACCAGTTGGGCCGAATGGCCTGTTTCTGTGCTGTAAATTCTATGTCATTCTATGTTCAGATCAGCCACAATCTACCTGAATGACAGAACCGGTTTAAGGGGCTGAATGGCCTACTCCTGTTCCTATTCATACTTTTAATGATGTTTGTAGGGAGAAGAATCTAGAAGCTACGAATACCTTTTTAAGCTGTAGAAGCGAGATCAGCTGGCTGTCGGAATGCACTGTGATGAAACATGGCATCTGGTAACAGTTGTGCTTATAGAGGTTACAAATTATGAGAGTAATTGTCTTCTAATAGCACAAATTAAACATGCAAGTTAATAGAAAAATAACCCTGGGAATGTCCTTAAAAGGAAGAGTTCTGATAAGTGAATCTCACCATAGTAAGGTCATTCTGCCTCCCTGAGCAGGACCCTCAAAGGCTCCAAAAAATCATTGTAATTGTCATTTTCAGTGTTGATTTTATGAGACATTTCCCAGCATGTGTGGTGCAGAGTGTGTGCTACAGAGGTGTGACCATCTGTGAAATATATTCCCATTCTCCCAGTCCAGCCTTTCCTTGCGGCACTGCATAACTTATCATTAATTATTTCTCTTCATGCGTAATGTCCATCTGAAGTTAATATGCTGGGGATGCACAAGGCTTTCAAGCCACGGCAAAAAAAAAGCTTATTTTAAAATGTATTAACTTATTCAGTGTAATGGTCGTGGGGGGGGGGGAGGTGGAATGGTTTCAAAAAAGTTTCTCAAGCTCCCTCAATGGCTGCATTTCTAGAAAGAAAGAAAGAAAGACTTGCATTTATATCGCACCTTTCACGACCACCGGACATCCCAAAGTGCTTTACAGCCAGTGAAGTACTTTTTGAAGTGTAGTCACTGTTGTAATGTAGGAAACGCAGTAGCCAATTTACACACAGCAAGCTCCCACAAACAGCAATGTGATAATGACCAGATAATCTGTTTTAGTGATGTTGATTGAGGAATAAATGTTGGCCAGGACACCGGGGATAACTCCCCTGCTCTTCTTCAAAATAGTGACATGGTATCTTTTACATCCACCTGAGACAGGGCCTTGGCTTAATGTCTCACCCCAAAGACGGCACTTCCAACAGTGCGGCACTCCTTTGGTACTGCACTGGAACGCCCGCCTAGATTTGTTGTAGCTCAAGTCTCTGGCATGGTGACTTGAACCACACAACCTTCCGACCCTCAGGTGATGGTGCTACCAACTGAGCCACAGCTGACACCAGTGAGTAACTGACCCACACAGGCCAGAAGCTTCCAAATTTGATTCCTAGTCTGCACTGATCTCAGCCAGGGGTACAACAGAGATGCTACAAATGGCCTGAGCACTTAGGAGCTGGAGAAAAGTAAGAAACAAGGGGCTAGAAATTCACTTTGGCCCCGCCAACTGGCTAGCACCCAAAAGTTAGCGCTGCGCGCGGAGCCAGTTGCGCCCGTCAGAAATTCAGTTTTTGCGCCCCAAGTCGGAACCGGGCGCTATTCCAGGGTGTGCCCGCCCCCGCTTGGGGCACTGAAACTGAATTTCAGCGCTGTAGGTGCCGCAGCGCCATCCGCTGCGGAGCGGCAGGCTGCGGTACTGCAGGCCTCCTCCTCTTAAGGGGGAGGTGCCTGCAACTCGGAGATCGCCGCTCGCTAGTGCCGGCAAATGAGCCCGGCACCACGGAGAAGTGCCGGGCTCCCGGAAAGCAGCTGGCAATGCCGCGGGGGGGGGGTGGAGGAGGCCGGGGAAGGAGGTGCGGGCAGGCGGCCGCTGAAAAAGCGGCCGGCCGCACCTCCGCCTTCACTAGCGCCACTAAGGCTGCAGCACGGCCCAGTCTTCACATCGTTGTTTGCGGCCGCTGCGGAAGAGGCGGCCGCAACTAAATATGGGGGTCGGGCTGGTAGCGGGGCGGAACCGGGGCACTGCGCACACCGATGACGTCATCAGTGCCGGCGCAGCGCTACCGGCTACCGCCGCCATTACCGCAGCGCTGAATATCAGCGCAAACTCCTCTACTGGCGCAGAAGCCCTCTTTGGGCGGTAACTGGGCGCAAAGCCCACTGAATTTCTGGCCCAAGGTTCCTGCCCCTGATTTTTTTCTTATGACCCCTGCTGGAAACTGCTTGCCGGGTGAAAGCAGGATTAGACTCAAGCTGTGCTGCCCCCCACCCCAAGTCAATTTAGGTTCACATACAAATAATAAACCTGGATAAAGGTACCATAAGGTGCCAGTGGAGCAGTAGTCAGCAGGAGTCAACATCAAGAGAGAAGGGGAGAAAATCAGCAAAAGAAAATTAAAAGTTTTTTGTCATCTTATTTACCTTATAAAACTTTATCCACACTCACATCCAATGGGTATTGCATATGGGCAGAACAATTAGAGTTAATTGCACACTTAAGCAGAGAAAGGCTCCGTCTCCATTTGAAGTAGATGATATTGTGACTACTGTACTTGTTCCGTGTAGCTGAACACCAGACTTTACTGTCTGTGTGACAGCACCATCTGGGAAATCTTCACACTGTTAAACTATTCACTGTAAATCTACTGCATTTTTTTTCCCATTTGAAAACACACAAATAAAGAGAATAAAAATTTTGTTTAAATTTACAGCGAAAACAAAACTGTTAGGACAACGAATAGAATGTTTTTCACCCTTTTACGCTCCTCATTTCCTGAAGGTGCTGATTTTTGCTATGGTACGGTTCCACTGGTGATAGTGGTCTTCCAGGTGACCATTCTTCATGCCTGGACAGTGATGGTAAGATATTATACTATGGTGGGCATCACAGCTTCGCCTGAAACTGTCCTCACCAGATGTCCACACACATGTACATTCCAGCAGGAGTCACTTGAATAGCAATTTGAGTAGATTGGGCCTATAGTCTCTGGAGTTTAGGAGAATGAGAGGTGATCTCATTGAAACATATAAGATTCTGAGGGGGATGGACAGGGTAGATGCTGAGAGGATGTTTCCCCTGGCTGGAGAGTCTAGAACTAGGGGGCGTTGTCTCAGGATAAGGGGCCGGCCATTTAAGACTGAGGTGAGGAGGAAGGTCTTCACTCAGAGGGTTGTGAATCTTTGGAATTCTCTGCCCAAAGTGCTGTGGATGCTGAATCATTGAGTATATTCAAGGCTGAGATCGATAGATTTTTGGGCTCCAGAGGAATGAAGGGATATGGGGATAGGGCAGGAAAGTGGAGTTGAGGTCGAAGGTCAGCCATGATCTTATTCAATGGTGGAGCAGGCTCGAGGGGCCGTATGGCCGACTCTTGCTCCTAATTCTTATGTTCTTATAATTTGGAGCAGGAACCCTGGCTGATTTTCCCCCTGCCTAGCCCAGGGGCACTGAGGCTGATTGCAGCACTCCAACTGCTGCCCGAGCTGAGATCTACTGTCTCAGCACAGATGTGGACTGTTTGGTCTGTATAGTTTGGTACAACATCGGACATGGTTGAAACCTTAATCAGACTCACTGCAATTCATTTAAAACTAAGAAAAATTCAAACTAAACTAGCTGGTGTCCTGTGGCATTACTTGCTGTGAGTCAGAGGTTTCATAAGAACAGGGGTGTTATGCCAAGTAGCATTATCAGGATTAAAAACAGAAAATGCTGGAAATACTCAGCCGGTCAGGCAGCATCTGTGGAGAGAGAAACAGAATTAACATTTCAGGTCGATGACCCTTCGTCAGTATTATCAGGATCACTGATTTATCCGGATTGAGGGTGATCCTGGGATCTCGGAACAAGGGTCCAGGGTCTGGCATTATTAAGAACATAAGAACATAAGAAATAGGAGCAGGAGTAGGCCATTCAGCCCTTCGAGCCTGCTCCGCCATTCAATGAGATCATGGCTGATCTTCTGCCTCAACTCCATTCACCGGCCCTATCGCCATATCCCTTGATGCCCTTACTAGTCAGAAATCTATTGACTTCTGTTTTGAATATACCCAATGACTCTGGGGTAGAGAATTCCAAAGATTCACCACCCTCTGTGTGAAGAAATTTCTTCTCAACTCAGTCCTGAATGGCCTACCCTTTTTCCTGAGGCTGCAGATCCTGATTCTAGACTCCCCAGCCAAGGGAAACATTCTCCCAGCATCCACCCTATCAAGCCCTGTAATAATTTTGTATGCTTCAATGAGATCCCCTCTCATTCTTCTGAATTCAAGAGAATACAGGCCTAGTTTACTCAATCTCTTCTCATACGACAGTCCCGCCATCCCAGGAATCAATCTTGTGAACCTTCGTTGCACTCCCTCTATGGCAAGTATATCCTTCCTTAGGTAAGGAGACCATAATTGTACACAGTACTCCAGGTGTGGTCTCACCAAGGCCCTATATAATTGGAGTAAGACTTCTTTACTCCTGTACTCAAATCCTCTTGTAATGAAGGTCAGCATACCATTTGCCTTCCTAATGGCTTGCTGCACCTGCACATTCACTTTCAGTGACTCATGTACAAGGACACACAGGTCCCTTTGAGTATCTGCATTCCCCAATCTTTCACCATTTAGGAAATACTCTGCCTTTCTGTTTTTTCTACCAAAGTGGATAACTCCACATTTATCCACATGATATTCCATCTGCTATGTTCTCACCCACTCACTGAGCCTGTCGAGATCCCCTTGAAGCCTCTTCACATCCTCTTCACAACTGACACTGCCACCTAGCTTTGTATCATCAGCAAATTTGGAAATGTTACTTTTAGTCCCCTCATCCAAATCATTGATATAGATTGTGAATAGCTGGGGCCCAAGCACCAATCCTTGCGGTACCCCACTAGTCACTGCCTGCCATCCTGAAAAAGAACCGTTTATCCCTACTCTTTGTTTTCTGTCTGTTAACCAATTCTCAATCCATGCTAGTATATTACCCCCATTCCATGTGCCCTCATTTTGTTCACCAACCTCTTGCGTGGGACCTTATCAAAGGCCTGCTGAAAATCTAGATACACCACATCTACCGGTTCCCCTTTGTCTACTCCACTAGTTACATCCTCAAAGAACTGTCAAACAGGATTTCCCTTTCATAAATCCATGTTGACTCTGCCCAACCTTACTATTTGTTTCCAAGTGCTCAGTTATTGCATCCTTTATAATAGATTCCAGCATTTTCCCAACTACTGATGTGAGGCTAACAGGTCTGTAGTTCCTGTTTTCTCTCTCCCTCCTTTCTTAAATAGTGGGGTTACATTTGCTACCCTCCAATCGGCAGGAACCGTTCCAGAATCTATAGAATTTTGGAAGATGACAACCAATGCGTCCACTGTCCCAATGGCCAACTCTTTCAAAACCCTAGGATGTATGTCATCCGGTCCTTGAGATTTATCGACTTTTAGTCCCATTAATTTTGCTAGTACTGTTTTTTTACTAATAATAATTTCTTTAAGTTCCTCATTCTCGCCACACCCTTGGTTTTCTCGTATTTCTGGGAGGTTTTTTGTGTCTTCATCCGTGAAGACAGAAACAAAGTATTTATTTAATTTCTCTTCCATTTCCTCATTCCCCATTATAAATTCTCCCATCTCTGACTGTAAAGGACCTGCATTTACCTTCACCAGTCTTTTCCTTTTCACATACCTATAGAAGCTTTTACAATCCGTTTTTATATTTTTCGCTAGTTTATGCTCATATTCCATTTTCCCTTTCTTTATCAATTTCTTGGTCCGCCTTTGCTGATTTCTAAAAAGATCCCAATCCTCAGGCTGACTGCTTTTTCTGGCAACTTTATAAGCTTCCTCCTTTGACTTAATACTAGCTTTAATTTCTTTTGTTAGCCATGGTTGGACACCTTTTCCTTTTGGGTTTTTATGTCCGAGAGGAATATATGTTTGTTGCAAATTATGCATTGTTTCCTTGAATGTTAGCCATTGTATGTCCACCTTCATACTTTTTAGTGTAGTCTCCCAATCTACCATGGCCAACTTGTCCCTCATACCTTTGTAGTTTCCTCTGTTTAGATTGAAGACCTTAGTTTCAGATTGGACTACATCACTCTCAAACTTAATGTAAAATTCAATCATATTATGGTCACTTGTCCCTAAAGGCCCCTTTACCACAAGATTATTGATTAGCCCTTTCTCATTACACAATACCAGATTAAGAATAGCCTGTTCCCTGGTTGGTTCCTCCATATACTGATCCAGGAAACCATCTCGCATGCATTCCAAGAATTCGTCCTCCACACCATTAGTGATAATTTGATTTGCCCAGTCAATACAGGAAACTCTCGTTTAAACGGCACCTAAATATCCGGAATTCTCTATTAACCGGCAAAATTCTCACTCCGAAAACAACACTTCAATAACCGGCAATGTTGCCGAGTCCGACTCCGAGTCTCCTGCGGTGGCTGAGTTAGTCAGTGGGGGTAGTTCTCCAAACTGCCACTACTCGGCTTCTTGGCGCTGTCGGAAGTCGGAACACCTCAATAACAGGAGTCTGACTCTCCCGCGCTGCCGGTAGTCTCTTCTGATCCGCCATTTTACAGGGGTACTGTGTGTCTCCCACACTGCTGGTAGTCATTGCATTGCATTACCCTCAACTGGCAGTACTGTACTTAATCAAGCATCTTCCACCATCCATTTAACACAACGTTCTGTAGGTGAGTACCCAATTACTGTATACTGCACATTTCTTGACTTTTTTATTTTTCTTTGTTAAAAATAGCCTCGGTAGATAACCTTCTCCGTCATCGGAATTTTTGATCAACCGGCAACACGCCGTTGGTGCCGGATACCAAAGAGTTTCCTGTATGTAGATTAAAGTCCCCCATGATTACCATATTGCTCTTGTTACATGCACTTCTAATTTCTTGATTGATACTGTGCCCTACATTACCACTACTGTTTGGTGGCCTATACACAACTCCCACCAATGTTATCCACCCTTTGCTGTTTCTTAGCTCCACCCAAACTGATTCCAATTCTACATCACGATCTGCCGAGCCAAGATCTTTTATCTCTACCGTATCGATCTCATCCCTTATTAACAGTGCTACGTCACCTCCTTTTCCAGTTTTTTTTCTGTCCTTCCTAAATGTTGAGTACCCTGGAACATTCAGTTCCCAGCTTTGGTTACCCTGTAACCATGTCTCTGTAATGGCAATTACATCATATCCATTTACTTCTATTTGTGCCATTAATTCATCCACCTTGTTGCGAATGCTACGTGCATTCAACTTTGCCTGTTTAATATTTTTCTGCACTTTGACCCTCTTTATTATTGGCCTTTGTTTCTGCTCCCTACTAGTTTTGCTGACTACTTTTCTAACTTGCACTTCCCGCTTTGTTTCTCTCCGTTCTGGGCCCACACTTAGGTTCCCAGCCCCGACAGACTAGTTAAAATCCTTCCCAACAGCACTAGCAAACCCCCCTGCGGGGATATTGGTCCCGATTCTGCCGAGGTGTAACCCATCTAGCTTGTACAGGTCCCACCTTCCCCAGAATCGGTCCCAATGCCTCAGGAATTTAAATTGCTCCTTCCTACACCATCTCTCCAGCCATGCATTCATCTGGTCTATTCTCCTTTTTCTGCTCTCGCTAGTACGTGGCACTGGGAGTAATCCTGAGATTACTACCTTTGAGGTCCTGCTTTTTAATTTATTTCGTAGCTCCCTATATTCTGCTTGCAGGACCTCATTCTCTTTCTACCTATGTCGTTGGTACCGATATGGACCATGACCTCTGGCTGTTCACCCTCCCATTCAGAATGTCCTGCAGCCGCTCAGTGACATCCTTGACCCTGGCACCAGGGAGGCAACATACCATCCTGGAGTCACGTCTGCGGCCACAGAAACGTCTATCTGTTCCCCTTATGATAGAATCCCCTATCACTATTGCTCTCCCACTCTTTTTCCTCCCCTCCTGTGCAGCTGAGCCACTCGTAGTGCCACAGACTTGGCTCTTGCTGCATTCACCTGAGAAACCATCTCTCCCAGCAGTATCCAAAACGGAAAATCTGTTGGAGAGGGAGATGGACCCAGGGGACTCCTGCACTACCTTCCTAGTTCTTTTACTCTGTCTGGCGGTCACCCATTCCCTTTCTGCCTTTGCACTCTTTACCTGCGGTGTGACCACCTCGTTAAACATGCTATCCACGTAGATCTCATCCTCGTGGATGCTCCACAGTGACTCCAGCCGCAACTCCAGATCCGAAATGCGGATTTCGAGTAGCTACAGCTGGAGACACTTCCGGCACATGTGTTCGCCCTGGACACAGAAAGTGTCCCTGACTTCCCACATAGCACAGGAGGAGCACTCCACGCGGATATAGAGGGCCGTTTATTCTGCCTTGACAAGGAACCTGATTCACTTTTCTCATATAAGTCTATTTTGGGTTGAAATTCCAGTATGTGTTATCTTTAGCACACTGCCTGATACCATCAATGTCCTGCGTGCTTGGGCCTCAGTTATTCACAATCTGCATCAATGATTTGGATGAGGGGACCAAATGTAATATATCCAAGTTTGCTGATGATACAAAGCTGGGTGGGAATGTAAGATGTGAGGAGGGTGCAAGGAGGCTTCAAGGGGATATAGACAGGCTAAGTAAGTGGGCAAGAACATGTCAAATGGAATATAATGTGGAGAAATGTGAAGTTTGTTTGGAAAAATAGAAAAGCAGAGTATTTTTTAAATGGTGAGAGATTGGGAAATGTTGGTGTTCAGGGGGACCTGGGTGTACTTGTACACGAATCACTGAAAGTTAACATGCAAGCAATTAGGGAAGCAAATGGTATTTTGCAGACAACACAAAGTTGGGTGGGCGTGTGTGCTGTGAGGAGGATGCTGAGAAACTCCAGTATGATTTGGACAGGTTGGGTGATTGGGCAGAAGCATGACAGATGCAGTATAATGTGGATAAATGCGAGGTTATCCACTTTGGTGGCAAAAACAGGAAGGCAGATTATTATCTGAACGGCAATAGATTGGGAGAAGTGGAAGTGCAACGAGACCTGGGTGTCCTTGTGCACCAGTCGCTGAAGGTAAGCATGCAGGTGTAGCAGGCAGTTAAGAAGGCAAATGGTATGTTGGCCTTCGTAGCGAGAGGGTTCGAGTACAGGAACAAGGATGTCTTGCTGCAGTTGTACAGGGCCTTGGTAAGACCACATCTTGAGTATTGTGTGCAGTTTTGGTCGCCTTATCGGAGGAAGGATGTTCTTGCCATGGAGGGAGTGCAGCAAAGATTCACCAGACTGATACCTGGGATGGCAGGAATGACGTATGAGGAGAGATTGGGTCGATTGGGCTTATACTCGCTGGAGTTTAGAAGAATGAGAGGGGATCTCATTGAAACTTATAAAATTCTAACAGGACTAGACAGACTAGATGCAGGAAGGATGTTCTCAATGGCCAGGAAGTCCAGAACCAGGGGTCACAGTCTAAGGATAATGGGTAAGCCATTTAGGACAGAGATGAGGAGGAATTTCTTTACCCAGAGAGTGGTGAACCTGTGGAATTCTCTACCACAGAAGGCAGTGGAGGCCAATTCATTAAATATGTTCAAGAAGGAGTTAGATATATTTCTTAAGGCAAAAGGGATCAAGGGATATGGGGAGAAGGCAGGGACAGGGTACTGAATTTGGATGATCAGCCATGATCTCATTGAACGGCGGAGCAGGCTCGAGAGGCCAAATGGCCTACTCCTGCTCCTATCTTCTGTTTCTATGGTATGTTGGCCTTTATTACAAGAGAATTTGAGTATAAGACTGCACCTGGAGTATTGTGTACAGTTTTGGTCTCCTTACCTAAGGAAGGATATACTTGCCATAGAGGGAGTGCAATGAAGGTTCACCAGACTGGTTCCTGGGATGGGGGCATTGTTCTATGAGGAGAGATTGAGTACACTAGGCCTATATTCTCTAGAGTTAATAAGAATGAGAGGTGACAGGGCTTGACAGGGTAGATGCAGGGAGGACGTTTCCCCTGGCTGGGGAGTCTAGACCCAGGGGTCACAGTCTCAGAATAAGGGGTCAGCCATTTAGAACTGAGATGAGGAGAAATTTCTTCACTCAGAGGGTGGTGAATCTTTGGAATTCTCTACCCCAGAGGGCTGTGGAGGCTCAGTCATTGAGTATATTCAAGACAGAGCTAGATAGATTTTTGAATATTAAGGGAATCAAGGGTAATGGGGATAGCGCAGGAAAGTGGAGATGAGGTAGAAGATCAGCCATGATCTTATTGAATGGCGGAGCAGGCTCGAGGGGCCAAATGGCCGACTCCTGCTCCTATTTCTTATGTTCTTATCTACTAATTTAAAAAGTTGTTCATCTGTTTATTTGGATTAACAAAGTATAGCAATTTCAAACAAACACATTAACCAATGCATTAAAAATAGATCAAAAAGAAATTTCAACCCTTCTGTCTCTCCCTTGTTCCACTGCATTGTACGTTTGTAAAATAACAGACTGATTACTTGCCCTTTCCACCCTGCTCCATGTATTCAATTACACTTTGCCCATGCACACTATAAAATTCCAGCATTTAGAATGCACATAGGACCATTGAAACTTACTAAGTGCAATTTTTAAAGTTTGTTGAAATTAATCATCAGCAAATTATTTATCTTGCTGACATAAACTTCATTCACAGTCACTTCTTTTTCCATGTTCTGCCCAAGTTGACCACTTGCTAACACACATGGGAAGCAGAGCAGCACAGGACACAATCTACACAGATACCATCAATGTTACTTCTTGTTTGGGCAGGAATACATGTTATTCCAACAGAATGATAACCAATATCCTGATATATGATCCTTCTCTCACCTCTATCCACCAAACTCTCTCTTTGGTGAGACCACACCTGGAGTACTGTGTACAGTTTTGGTCTCCTTATCTAAGGAAGGATGTACTTGCCTTAGAGGTGGTGCAACAAAGGTTCACTAGATTGATTCTTGGGATGAGAGGGTTGTCCTATGAGGAGAGATTGTGCAGATTGGGCCTATACTCTCTGGAGTTTAGAAGAATGAGAGGTGATCTCATTGAAACATACAAAATTCTGAAGGGGATTGACAGGGTAGATGCTGAGAGATTGTTTCCCTTGGCTGGAGAGTCTAGAACTAGGGGGCATAGTCTCAGGATAAGGGGTCGGCCATTTAGGGCTGAGATGAGGAGAACTTTCTTCACTCAAAGGGTTATGAATCTTCGGAATTCTCTGCCCCAGAGGGCTGTGGATGCTCAGTCGATGAGTATATTCAAGGTTGAGATTGATAGTTTTTTGGACTCTTGGGGTATCAAGAGATATGGGGATCAGGCGGGAAAGTGGAGCTGAGGTCAAAGATCAGCCATGCTCGAGGGTCAGTGTGGCCTCCTCCTGCTCCTAATTCTTATGTTCTCATGTTCCTTTGTTTCCATTGCAACCTTTCATGGTTCTATTTTATCAATACTACTGTGGTCATTGCTTCTCTGAACTTTCTGCTCTTGCTTGTCCTAAGTTCCAAATACAGGAAACTTTCGATTAACCGGCCCCTAAGTAACTGGAACGCTCTATCCACCGGCAAAATTCAGGAGTCGGTTCAGGTAACTTTTTTTTACTTTTAGTTACTTTTTTTACTCCATTTGTTGCTGTGCAAGGGTGTAGCTGAAGCTGTTGCTAAGCTACAGAGACGCTTGCAACTTGTGCCCATTGTTTTGAAGCAGCAACGGGGTTTGTTGCTTTATACGGAGCTCTGAGCTCCGTATCTTTTACTATAGCGTTCAGTTATCCGGAATTGTTGATGAACCGGCACCACGTCGGTCCCGTCCGTGCCGGATACCAGAAAGTTTCCTGTATGCCGCTCCACATGTTCCTTCATCCTGCATCCTCAATGTGTTGAAATCAAAACTCATTGCACTGTTTCCTGTTCTAACTTACTCTTTTACTGGACCTCAAAGTTGTGGAACTCTTTAGTGCCCCCAACAGTCTGTAGGCTTTTAATACCCAAGCAAAGCATTACCTCTTCATAGCTGTTTAATTTACCTAGTCTTCTCTCCTACTTTTTTCAACTCTACTGCAGCGTCAAATTATAGTGAAGACTATGGGCTAGAAATTTGCATTGGGCAGAAAAGCAAAACAGGCAGTATCGCATCGTCCGCTCATTATACGCCCTGCCCGATATTCATTTCTATTGACTTCAATGGAACTGATATCGGGCAGGGCGTATAACAGGTGCAGGTTCCATACTGCCCGTTTTGCTCTACTGTCCAGGATGACTTTATACCGCTATGTTTCCTAAACAAGTCATGTCATAAAATATACCACCAATTCTCACTCTTTAATCACTTTAAAGTCTTGTGCAGAATTTCTGTATTGCAAAATAAAATGTTATAATTGCCATTCATTATTGAAAATATATCAAGATATCAATAATACACTAATGGAAATTTAAGATAAAATTAAATCAAAAGAAGGTAACTCTACAGGTAAGTACCATCAGCTACACAGCAGCGGAATAGCTTAGTTTCTTTTGTTAAAAATATTCTTATCAGCAGGGCTTTGCTGTGGAACCATGTATTCATCGCAAAGTGCAATGACATAAAGCAATGAGTATTTGCTCATGCCCAGTGGAGGCTGAAAAATCATGTATTTATCAGCCGTAAGTTACTTTCTCCTTTGGTTTTGACTGTTCCTTAAGTCAGACTTATCTTTCCCCTCACTAGATTAGCAATAACTTGACAAAGTAGCTTAGCATGTTGATGCACCAATGGATTTGCGCCTGTAATTCCATCAGGAAGAGGCACCGAGCAAAAGTTGGGCACTTCCACAGAGTCGCAGTGAAAAAATCGGAAAGCCAGTTACCCTCAGGTCATTGAGGCCTGACGGAATGTCATCAACCTGAAACGTTAACTCTGTTTCTCTCACCACAGATGCTGCCTGGCCTGCTGAGAAGTTCCGGCATTTTCTGTTTTTACCTCAGGTCATTGACTTCCTCATGGCTTGTCATAGAGCATCAATGGTATGAGAAGGGGACAACAAAAGGAAAAACAAGGATGGGAAAAGGAAACAGAATATAGCCAGCAGATAACCATGGGCAATCACATTGTTGTGGGCTGGAGTCGCATATAGGCCAGACTGAGTCACATATAGGCCAGACTGGTTAAGGTCAGCAGGATTCCTTTCCTAAAGGATATTGGTAGGTTTTTTATGACAATCTGACAACTTCATGATCATCTTTTTTTGGTTTTGGTAGTTATTAAACAATACAGACTACGTAGAATTAGAAAAAGGGCGAAGTCTCTTTAAATCTATGATGAGTTATTCATAAGATGTGACCTCTTCTGGGTGAATGTACAAAACTGCATAGTATATTAGACTCATACTGCTCACAGAATGGTATAGCCATCCGGTGTTGTGCTAGTACAGCATTTAAATGTGATTTACTTTCATTCCAAGAGTGCATTAAACTAAATTAAATATGAAGTGGCAGATATCTAATTGCATACAAATAAAGCACAAAGAACCTGAAGGCAATTAACTTTTGCTTATACTGTAATTGCAGCAATCAGTGCAAAGGAAAAAATAGAACATATGATCACCGAAGGATGCCTGGTCTTGGCAGGAGGAATAATTTATAAGGTTTACATGGGGCTTTTGTTTATTTCATTTTTTTTCCAATTATCAGCTTTTTTAAATTCCTCTCACTAATTCTGGACACTGCCAAGAATTAGACAGATCTTAGGTTTTAACATCTCTAAATTGTTATTGAGCAGTCAGTTTTTATTTGATTTGAAGAGAAGTTGATACAACAGAAGGATTATTAACTTATAAAATTGTTTTGTGACTGGTGTTATGTCCTGTGACAGTTAAAAAAAAAAAATTCTCAGGATGTGGGCATCACTGGCAAGGCCGACATTTTATTGCCCATCCCTAGATGCCCTGAAATAACGGTTTGTTACAACTGAGTGGTTTGTTAGGCCACTTCAGAGGGCAGTTTAGACTCAACCACATTGGTGTGGGCTGAAGTCAGATATAGGCCAGACTGGCTAAAGACAGTAGATTTCCTTTCCTAAAGGAGATTAGTGGGTTATTATGACAATTCAACAACTTCATGATCACTTTTTCCTTTTACTGATATCAGGTTTTTATTTCCACCAAATTCAAATTCTCAAACTACCATGGTGGGATCAGAACTCGTTATTCGAGATCTTGTAGGGTAGAAGTAAACTTCACATTCAGAAGGTTGTGGGTTCAAGTCCCACTCCAGAGACTTGAGCACAAAAATCTAGACTGACACTCCAGTGTAGTACTGAGGAGAGTGATGCACTGTCAGAAGTGCCATCTTTCGGATGAGACGTCTGCGCTCTCAGGTGGACGTAAAAGATCCCATGACACTATTTCAAAGAAGGGCAGGGGAGCTATCCCCGGTGTCCTGGCCAATATTTATCCCTCAATCAACATAACAAAAACAATTACCTAGTCATTATCACATTGCTGTTTGTGGGAGTTTGCTATGCGCAAGTTGGCTGCCGCGTTTCCTACATTACATTACAACAGCGACTGCACTTCAAAAAGTACTGTTAAGTGCTTTGGGATGTCTGGTGGTCGTGAAAGGTGCTATATAAATGCAAATCTTTCTTTCCAAGTTAAAAAAAATGCCATAAACAAGTGGTACTCATAGGACAACTGGAAATGGCTTGGGGGTTAACTTTCCCTTTATTGGCGGCGCTTGAGATACTTGTTTCCCCTATTTCTGGACCGGTCTACTATGGGACATTGAGAGCTGAGGCTCACTGTTCCCTCTCCTCTTGGTCCCACTGACAGAAAACAATTTTAGTAGGAAGCTAGGCTATTCCGGCATCCATATAGCAATTGACTCTCTTAAAATGATTGGGCCTTGACACCACTGAAATCAAGAGTTTGCAATAGGGTGAACAGTACGTGCAGAACCACATCCACCATTCTATGACAGCTGTTGGGAGTATTCATGAGCCTGGTCCTCAAGTTAGATTCCACTTGAGGTTATGGCCCTAAACTAAAGATTAGTAACATGGGTACAAATTAAATCAAGGCTACTGCTGGCTCCAGATCCAGAAGGCCAGCAACTTTTTGTTCAGATTCGCAAAGGTTTCAATAGGCAAGCATTTAGATTCATTGCCACACTTTTGTTTATTCATACATCAGTTTTCACAGCCTCAAACAGTAGGGAATGTCATGAATTATTCCTAAAACAGAAGTTCCATCTGCAGACTTGAATACTGAGCATTTAAGGAAATCCTTGCAGATATCAACACTAATATCTGCTCCGCAGTGTCAGCACTGGACTAACAGGGAGCTTGGTTCCAACGATTGTTGAATTTGCAGAGTTAGGGAAATACAAAGCTTCTAGTGCCAAGACTTTTGTTGTTCATTTTCTTCATAACCCACAGCTAATTATGCATTTACTCAGACTATAACCCCGACCCCTTATATCTATTTTTCCTTTTACTTTGTGGAAAATGGGAAATATTTCATATTTTCACGTGGTCACAACAAATTATAAATTCTATTCTAGTGAGAATATTTAATATCAATTTTTTCTTAAAAATCCAACTCACACCCCTGACTTGAAATCTCCTTTCCCCTTGTCAGAGATCAGTACTCTGTACAATTATGACAACAATGATCATCGCACCCCATGCACCACTGGCCTACCTATTCCCTCTCCTTTTGTCACCCATCTTCTTTCCCATGGACCAGATGAGAGACAGGCACTCGTGCTAGGGAGGTGGGGGGGCGGAATTCAAGTTAATGTGGATTGAGATATTGCACCAGTTGCGCCACAAAACTTGATGGAGCTGGAAGAGCAGGAAATGGATGAGAAATTGGCTATTCCCCAGCAGAGGTTGCGGAGATGGTTGCCCTTAGCAGTAGACACATGGGTCCTGCTAAAACAATTCATTTATATCTTGTGACACTTAGTCCTTCCAGTGAAAAATGCAGATTGTACAAGATGGGATGTAGGCTTCAATCTAGGTAAATCCAGTTGCAAAAAGCAGAAAAGACCAAACAAGTTACAAATTATCAGCTTTCTACAAAGTGTAGACACAATTTTCAAAAACATTTTCAGGACTTTCTCAAAAATCAGCCTGCAGAAATAGTTTACAGTGGATAAAAAGGCCAAAGGGGTGGAGGTGGAAAGAGACGTTGGAAGGTTGTGGCGGAGGACCCCAATACCATATCTCACTCCCCAGTCCTGAAACTGGCAGCTGTGATTAGTACAGCATATCTTACACCCAAAACCCAATTATGGCCGAGATTCATATCCTGCACCCCAGCTCGCACCATCGTTGAGAAATTAGCTGGAAAAATCCCAAATTAAAGCTACATTTAGATAGGAAATATGCTTTGTGTGATACCATATATAGCTCACTTCAAATCATTCTACATAAAACCAATTCAAATAAGACAACCAACAGCATGATGAAAGTGCAATATTGAACCTGTAACTCTTACCATACCATAGAATATTAAGGACTGGAAAAATTAATTTGGCCAACAGCTACTTTTATTTGACTATTTCTATGCATTATTCACAAGTGCAAACATCATGGCAAGCATTAAGTTTTATGATTTCAACCTCACAGATTTAACCAAGCACAAATCTGCAATATCCATTATGTCGTTCTCTGAAATTTGTCTCGGCATAGTGGGTACAACATGCTGAGTTTAAGATTGATTTACTATAGAATATTTGATTGTGGAAATTCCCCTCCATCTGGAACAGCATCGATAGCTATCCATTTTTCTTGGCAAAGCAATGTGCTTATTCTAGTATCTAGGTTATGCCTTATAAAAGTAGCCTTGCCGTCTCCAGTATTGATCTGTCAGCTAACTTTTATCCCCTTTCTTTTAGCTGACATTACATGCTAACTATCTTTCGGCAATGGACAGAAGAAAACCTCGAGTAACTCAAACAATTGGTTAGCTCTTTCTGTACTAAATGAGCCCTTCGACCTCTCAATTTTACATTGAGACAGCCCAACAACCTTTCTAACCATGATGCATCCCATTATTTGTCATCTCTAAGCCCATAAAAGTGCAACCATTTGCCATCAGCAAAAGCTCTCCTTAGGAAGCGCTTAGGCTTCACGTACCTGGCACATCAGTGCTATACTTAGGTAAAAGCTGTTATGTTCTCAAACTCCAACATCTAGGGGCCAACCCAAGGGAAGGGATACTTTAAATCCTGCAAGGTAGGAAATCTTTTTTTAAATTTAGATTTTTAAAAACTCAGTCAGAATCCAGTTTACTGTACATCAACGATCTCTATTTGCTTCTGAATAGTACTGGCATTTGTTTTTTTTAATGACATTGGGTAGAAAAACTTCCAAGTTTTGTTTAATATGTCACACGATCAGTCAAGATGAACTTGCATTCAGATGAACAGCTGGAATACTGTGTGCAGTTCTGGTCGCCACACTATAGGAAGGATGTGATTGCATTGGAGAGGGTGCAGAGGAGATTCACCAGGATGTTACCTGGGCTGGAGTGCTTCAGCTATGAAGAGAGACTGGACAGGCTGGGGTTATTTTCCTTAGAGCAGAGAAGGCTGAGGGGGGACCTGATTGAGGTGTACAAAATTATGAGGGGCATAGATAGAAAAGGAGCTTTTCCCTTTAGTAGGAGGGGTCAATAACCAGGGGGCATAGTTTCAAGGTAAGGGGCAGGAGGTTTAGAGGGGATTTGAGGAAAAACTTTTTCACCCAGTGGGTGGTTGGAATCTGGAACTCACTGCCTGAAGGGGTGGTAGAGGCAGGAACCCTCACAACTTTCAAGAAGTATTTAGATGAGCACTTGAAATGGCATAGCATACAAGGCTACGGACCAAGTGCTGGAAAATGGGATTGGAAAATCGGCTTGATGGCCGGCGCGGACACAATGGGCCGAAGAGCCTCTTTCTGTGCTGTATAATTCTATGACAGTAACTGCCGATACTACCTACATACAACAGGCAGACAAGTGAAATAGGTAGTGCACCCCAAATTTATTTACATCAATATTCCATATACACAACTTAAGTACAGTAGTATGTGATTCCTGAATAGTGCACTAGAAACTCATACAGAAAACAGTAGTTATAACATAGGCTCCATTGTGCGGAGAGATTCACGGCCCAGCAAAGCCATCTGGACAGGATGCTCGGTCTTCAACATTTAGAAGTCTGGGCGATCCTTCTTCAGCTTACTGTAGTCCATTTTCACAGAATAGAACTAATAAAAAAGTTTTAAAAAGTTAATCAAGAGGACATTTACACCAAAAATTCCACTTAAAAAGTGTGAAACTTTTCCAATAACTAAATAAATTCAATACTGGAGTTTGTTTAAAGGAGAGTTTTTCCAACTTAATTTTATTGCACACAAGCCTTTATGTTGCATGAAATACATATTTAAAGACTGGCTCTACCAGAGAAATGAAAATTAAAGTTGTTATTCCACAGTGGAACCATCAGTATGTACCAAAGTTGACAAAGTGAACAAGCAAATTTGGGGGAACTTTCAGCATCCATATTTAAAAACACTGCCCCCACATTCTATGTTTCTGCCACAAGCTGTATGAGCAGCACAAAGTTTTTGGAGTTAATTTCTATAAATTGTTCACGATACAGCATTCTATAGGCATCATGGGCAACTGGGTAAAAGAATTTTGCTCTTGAAAAAGAACATTTACAGCAAATTTTAATGTGATCAGGGTGGAGGGAAAGAACACTAATTGGCCTCAGCGTTCGTAGGCTAGAGGGGACAAGACAGTGCTCCTATCCAGTAATTCCCTGCTAGAAAGTGTACGCTTGGACAGGGTGCAATTCTATCACAATGCATCCCTGATCAAACAGCAAACCAACTCTTCTTTTCGCAAGCTTACATATGAAGGATGGCTACTTGGGCAAAGTATCAAAATGCTGTCAATATAGGAAGAGTAGGAGGCCATTTAGACCCTCAAGACTGTTCTGCCATTCAATGAGATTATAGCTGATCTGTGACCCAACTCTGTATACCCACCTTTGCCCCACATCCCTTAATACCTCTGGTTAACAAAAATCTATCAATCTCAGTTTTAAAATGAATTGATCTAGCATCTATTGATATTTGCAGAAGAGAGTTCCAAACTTCTACCATCCTTTGCGTGTAGAAGAGTTTCCTAACTTCACTCCTGAATAGCCTGGCTCTAACTTTTAGGCTATTCCCCTCATCCTAGACGCCCCAACATGTAGAAATAGTTTCTCTATCTTCCCGATCAGTTCCCTTTAATATCTTGAAAACTTTGATCAAATCACACCACAACCTTCTAGATGCCATGGAATGCAACCCTAGTTTGTGTAATCTCTCCTCATAATTTAATCCGAGAGTCCAGGTATCATTCTGGTAAATCTACACTGCGCTCTCCCCAAGACCAATATATCCTTCTTAAAGTGTGGTGCCCAGAACTGAACATAGTACTGCAAGTGTGGTCTAACTAGGGCTTTGTATAACTGCAGCCCCTTGTATTCTAGTCCTCTAGATATAAAGGCCAGCATCCCATTAGCCTTTGAAATTATTTTCTGTACCTGTGCATGACATTTTAACAATCTATGTACATGGATCCCCAAGTCTCTTTGGACCTCCACTGTTTCCAGATTTTCACCATTTAGAAAGTACTATGATCTATCCTTCTTAGACCCAAAGTGGATGGTCTCACACATGCCTACACTGAACTCCATTTGCCACATTTTTACCCATTCACTTAATCTATTAATATTTGTAATTTTATGGTCCTATCTACATTGCTTACAATGCTGCCTATCTTTGTATTTCTCAAGCCCCTGTGGAACTGTATATACTGTTACCATTAATCACTGCCTTCGGGAAATGGGGAGGGGGTGGGGCAGCGAACTTTATCCCAGTATGTTATTTCAATCATGTTTGTAAAGTGCTATATCGATATAATACAATGCACAAGATGTTCCCTGGGGATTATGCAGATTGATTCCATGTGGCTACTTGTCCAGTTTTATACTATGGCAACAGCTTGGTTTCAGTTTCTGTTTCAACCTCACTGGTTAACTTATTCCAAAATTTAATAGTGGTAGGTACAATCATGGATTTAGGATGAAAGACTAAATAACTGAAGCTCTCTTCCAGGTGATCAAATCAGCTCTTCCACTGTAATCATACATGGTGAACAAGAAAATTGTATGTTACCTTGTACTGGTCGGTGGGTGCCATGTTATTCCATGGCTCAGGGTTGTTCTTGCGATTCCAGCTATATGGGCAAAAGGGTGATTGTACAGTTAATAATCAAAGGAAAACATGCCACTTTAATTAAGGGTTCATAAAAGTACAGGAGACTTTGTTATATCCGGCACCGACGGGACCGAGCTGTTGCCGATCTATCAAAACTGCCGGACATACCAGCGTTAATGTTGAAGCATACGGAGGTTTTCATCTCCGTATCTGACAACAAACACTGTTGCTTAGCAACAGCTTCTAAACAGTCGGCCCGTACCATGGCAGCGTCTCTGTAGCTTAGCAACAGCTTCAGAGAGACTTTCCAGAGCCTGACTGTTGGGGGAAAAAAAAGCCACGAGAAGAAAAAAAAAACCTAACAAAACGGCTCCTGATTTCTGCCGGTAGATCGAGGTTTCCGGACATACAACCTCCGGATAAACCAAAGTTTCCTGTACTGCTTTCGCAAATTCCTGGTTAAAAAGTTGACCGTTAAGCCCAACATCTTGCCCTTCAATACTTCTGCTGGAAACAAAAATTTGATGAGAACGTATTCAAAGTGAACAACCCTTCCACCTATCCCTTCCTAAAGCAAGTGGTCAGAACAGATCTGGATTAACACCGTTGGCTATAAAACATTAAATTTAAAAAAATCTAAAACAATTTGTATCTCATTTCTAACCAATACATCCTCACCTTAATTTACAACTAAAAACTATTTATTTTCAGTGCTGCTTGGACCCCACACTGGAAATTTGGATGCCAGCAAGAGCTGTTAATGCACAAGTGACTCAGTGTAAAGTATATACTGTACCTGTAATTTTAGCTCATCACTAAAAAGACAAGTTAAGACATACAATTTAATGACAAACTTTGGTTACAGTAGTGTATTGTATTACATTTTAATTAAGACTCCTGTTGAGTCACATCTAATATGTCTAACTAGTTTCACCGTCACATGACAGCATTTAACAAGATAAATATACAGGTCAAGGGCAGGTTAAATAGATTTGTGCCCAACTATAAAACGTTAACAGCACAATTGTCACCTACCTAACTTCAGGGTTGCGGACAGCAAGCCGCATGAGATACATGCTTGCTCCAAGACTTCCAACTCCAATGAAGGCAAACAATGGAATTAACTATTAAGAAGAAAAACGGATTATAAACAGCAGCAAAACATTCTCAAATAGTACCAATATAAATGTCAGACAAAACGTTGGACTGTAAAATGAATTAATTCAAGTTAAAATGTTAAGACTCACTATAAAACTAGTCATGGTCAACAGCTAATCATTGACTGTGGCTTCTACCTGCAGCTAGCTTACTAACAGCAAGATTGCCAAATACATCCATCAAAAACAAAGCAGCTGAATAACCCTTATGCTTAACTAAACAAATGCTGAAGTATTTACACTATAGTAGGTGAATACATTTGAAATAACCTCCAAGTTGTCGTGACAAGGTCACTGAAAGCTGCCTCCATGGTAACATGCTTTAGTTTTATTTATTTATTTATTTTTTAAAAGTAAGTGTTGGTGTGCCAGGACAGGAAATGCTAAAATGTACTATTTTACAATTATGAATTCTCTATATTATGCCCATTTTAAGCAAAGCTTAGTGCATGTGTCAAATGTTGCTCGTTCCTACCTAATGAATAACAATTTGGACTTAATTAACTTGTTTCATGAAAGTTAAATAAGGGACGCAAAAATGTTAACATTCTGTACAAACATCCTTAATGTCTGAATAAGCAAATGCATGGCAAACCACACGAGAGGAAAAAGATCGTCTCTTAAACAGTTGGAAACAAAGTGACCTTGAGAATGCATTTAGCATTAAAGAGTCAAGCCCGTCACCATGGCATTGTCACACACACGACAAATTCTACAAGAGCCAAACGGTGCGATAGTCAGTTATGCCCCATTTGGGGGTGGTAGCCGAGTTAAGGCCGGACATTCAGCGGCCGGCGTGGAAGTATCGCACCAGCCGCTAAAATCGGCTTACCTCCCCGCACAGGAAGTGGAATGCCATTTCGGGCGCTCCACTTCCTGGTGGGGCGGTAACCGAGGCGATGTCGGGGCACGATCGGCAGCACCTCCGCGTTTTAACGCCCCTCCCCTTCAGTTAAAAGGGAGGGCCACTGCACACACTGCAGGGCCTCTGATGGCCCACACTAGGCCACCAGGGCGGAGTGGTGCCATGGCAGCAGCCCTGCGCCAAGATGCAGTGCCAGGCTGCACGATGGCAGACAGAACCACGCCACAGCACACCACGGAGGGCCGACCTGAAAGTCGCCCAAAAAAAGAAAATGGCGGCGCGGGTCGCGGCCGCACCTCCCCTTTAACTAGAGCGGAGGTCGGCCCTACTCACAACCTGCGAGGCTGGCGCTGGCACCGCCCACGGCAGCCTCGCGGGGCACTAAGGGGTCGTGATGCACGGCGATGACATAATCAACGGCGGCACAGTGGCAGGGGCGCGGTGCTATCGGGTAGGGTCGCAGCAGCGCTCCGCTGAATTTCTCAGGAGGCACCTTTTCCGCTCCCCTCCCCACCCAGGCGATAAGCCCTTGGCGCCCCGTTAACATGTCCCCCCCCTCCGGAGGCACTAACGGCAGGCAAAGGAGGAACCGAATTTCTTGGCCAACATTTCTCCTTCTCGAAAAGGAAAAATTGCCCCATTTAATACATTTTTGGTTTAATAATTCAATTGGTATAATCTGTATTGTAAAATTTAGACGCTTTGCAAAACTCTTGTCCAACGGAGCTTTTAGTTGGCCAAGAACAAACCGACACCATTGTTGAAGTCAGCACATTTACCATTAGTTAGTTAGAGGGCAGAAGTCAGTTGGGGAAAACGTGGTCAAATGACTGTCGGCGTCAATGTAGATAAACACTAGCGCACACAAATCTCAAGAGGCCAATAGGCATTCGAACCTCAATTCAATTACAACCTATCAAGATATCACCCACTTGATTTGTACAGAATAAAATGGAAGCTGTACTAATAGCAGTTAGAACTCATGCCAAAATAACTGATTGGAAACAGAGGCTGTCATCACTGCAGTCCTCATTCTGAACAGCATGCAGCGGTACCCAACCAACTGTGGTTTCTCCAGGATTGGGGATCTCCAAAATCCAAAGTTGCAGCCCCCATTGAAATAAATGGAGTCGCTTTAGGATACAGACAGCCCTTCTCCATCACTGAAAATAAAACTTAAATTTTCCCTGTTGGAGACCTGCCAGTTTAAGTTTTTTTTTAAACTGAGAGGAACTTAAAAACCAAATACCAAAACACCTTCCTTTCCTTCAAATCTATTGAAGAACTAGCATACAAAATAAGACATTATTAAGCTTAAAGTTATAAAAACAGGAAAAGGTTAATAGTAGCTGATGTCAGCAGATATGATCTGTCACTTCCTGTATTTTCAGAATAGCAAAGGTCTGACTGGGCAATTTGATCACCTGATCTGGTGAAATTGAACAAAAGACATGCATTTCTACAGTGCCTTCACAACCACCAGACGCCCCAAAGCGCTTTACAGCCAGCGAAATACTTTTGAAGTATAGTCACTGTTGTAATGTAGGAAACGCAGCAGCCAATTTGCGCACAGCAAGCTCCCACAAACAGCAATGAGATAATGACCAGATAATCTGTTTTTAGCAATATTGAGGGATTAAATATTGGCCAGTACAGCAGGGATAACGCCCTTGCTCTTCTTCAAAATAGTGCCATGGGATCTTTCACGTCCACCTGAGAGCAGACAGGGGGCTTCGGTTTAACATCTCATCTGAAAGACTGCACCTCTGACAGTGCGGCTCTCCCTCAGCACTGCACTGGGAGTGTCAGCCTAGATTTCTGTGCTCAAGTCCCTGGAGTGTGCCAGTGCTACCCAACTGAGCCACAGCTGACATGAAGAGGAGGGGAGGGAGTAGATTGATGCTTAAGCTGCAAGAATGAAGATCAACCTTTCAGGGCAACAGATATAAATTGTTAAATTATTTTATTTAAAAGCAAAAAAGGGGCAGCTTAAATTAATTCAAATTTTAAAAAAACACAAAATATTGGGGGGGGGGGGTCGAAGCTGGAAGGGATATGAAGGTTAATGCAGCGTATTGAAGCAGCCCCAGAGCCGGGAGGAAGAGACGGGGAGGGGAGGGGAGTCCGCTCGGCGCTGCCGCATGCGGAACGGGAAGGTCGGGCGGTGTGGAGCCGCGGCCGCCTCGCTCACCACGGGGAGTGAAGGGGGAAGAGAAGCCGCCACATTTAATACTATCGGTGGTGGTGAACCTCTTCCTCTCATCATCTCTCCTTATTGCCCGGCTCAGAGTACTCACACTCGGGTGGCTCTTGACCTGGCGGATTATCACTCCGAACATGGCGCCGCCGTCGTTCTCTCAATCGCTCTCCCGCCCGCCGGCAAAGTCACTTCGGGGGCCTGCCGATCGAGGAGGCCGCGCACATTCCCCAACACAAACACCCTTTCGCATTTTGCCTCGCACAGCAACACTCACATAAATTAAATCTTTAATAAATCGTAATGAACGACAATTGAATCAAAACTGTTGGGTTGGTTTTTTTTTTGCATTCTAATCGGGCAAGGGATTCCGGCACCTAAATGCTGGCAGAGAAAGCCCCCCTCTGCCATCGCTTGCCCACACAAGCCAGCTGTCACGTGACCTGAGCGTTTAGCACCTGCAACATTGTCAGCCAGAGTACTGTTGTATTGTACTTGAATGTTAATATATAAAAAAAGGACAACAGCTAATACCAAGCAAAAACGAAGAGTTACTAGATTGCCAATAGGACTGGCGTAAAATTGTTTTTCACTATGGGTACCTGTACTGTTAATATTGTTGATTTGTCTGTAAAATTTACCACTGCATTTGTACTGTTAATTAAAAGGTGGTTTTAAGGTTTTGTTTTATTGCGGCTAATGAATGTAATGGATTTATTATGTAATTGATGAGTTGTAACAAGTACTACCATATTTAAATAAATATGTTTGACTCAAAAAAAACATAGCCAGTGGGCACGTGTCAGCCTGCCAGTGGGGAGTTGGAGGCACAGGCTACATTTGCTCTACATATGGCTAACATGCAGCAATTACAGCCTTAAACTTCCTTACAGCTGCTTGCTTATTGCGTGGAGGGATTTTTTTTTTTAATGGCTTGCATTTATATAGCACCTTGCACCACATCAGGACGTCCCAAAGCGCTTTACAGCCAATAAAAAGAAAGACTTGCATTTATATAGCACCTTTCACGACCACCGGACGTCCCAAAGCGCTTCACAGCCAATTAAGTACTTTTTGGAATAAAAACAGAAAATGCTGGAAATACTCAGCATCTGTAGAGAGAGAAACCGAGTTAACGTTTCAGGTCGATGACCCTTCGTCAGAACTGGAAAAAGTTGGAGATGTAACAGATTTTTAAGCAAGTGTAGGGGCAGGGAAAGGGGGGAGGGGAGGAAAGAACAAAAGGGAAGGTCTGTGATAGGATGGAAGGTGGGAGAGATTAAGAGACAAAAGGGATGATGGTGCAAGGCAAAAGGAGATGGTAATGGGACAAGTAAAGAAACAAAAGATGGCTCTAGAAGTACTTTTTGGAGTGTGGTCACTTGTAATGTAGGAAATGCAGCAGCCAATTTTGCACACAGCAAGCTCCCACAAACAGCAAGGAGATAGAAACATAGAAGATAGGAGCAGGAGTAGGCCATTCGGCCCCTCGAGCCTGCTCCGCCATTCAATGAGATCATGGCTGATCATCCAAATTCAGTACCCTGTCCCTGCCTTCTCCCCATATCCCTTGATCCCTTTAGCCTTAAGAAATACATCGAACTACTTCTTGAATATATTTAATGAATTGGCCTCCACTGCCTTCTGTGGTAGAGAATTCCACAGGTTCACCACTCTCTGGGTGAAGAAATTCCTCCTCATCTCTGTCCTAAATGGCTTACCCCTTATCCTTAGACTGTGACCCCTGGTTCTGGACTCCCCCGCCATCGGGAACATCCTTCCTGCATCTAGTCTGTCTAGTCCTGTTAGAATTTTATAAGTTTCAATGAGATCCCCTCTCATTCTTCTAAACTCCAGCGAGTATAAGCCCAATCGACCCAATCTCTCCTCATACGTCATTCCTGCCATCCCAGGTATCAGTCTGGTGAATCTTCGCTGCACTCCCTCCATGGCAAGAACATCCTTCCTCAGATAAGGTGACCAAAACTGCACACAATACTCAAGGTGTGGTCTCACCAAGGCCATGTACAACTGCAGCAAGGCATCCTTGTTCCTGTACTAGAACCCTCTTGCTACGAAGGCCAACATACCATTTGCCTTCTTAACCACCTGCTGCACCTGCATGCTTACCTTCAGCGACTGGTGCACAAGGACACCCAGGTCTCGTTGCACTTCCCCTTCTCCCAATCTATTGCCGGTCAGATAATAATCTGCCTTCCTGTTTTTGCCACCAAAGTGGATAACCTCGCATTTATCCACCTTGTACTGCATCTGCCATGCTTCTGCCTAATCACCCAACCTGTCCAAATCATACTGGAGTTTCTCGGCATCCTCCTCACAGCACACACGCCCACCCAGCTTTGTGTCGTCTGCAAACTTGGAGATATTACATCTAGTTCCCTCGTCTAGATAATTTATATATATTGTGAATAGCTGGGGTCCTAGGACCGATCCCTGTGGTACCCCACTAGTCATTCGGAAAAAGACCCATTTATTCCAACTCTTTGCTTCCTGTCTGCCAACCAGTTCTCTATCCAAGTCAGTGCCTTGCCCCCAATCCCATGTGCCTTAACTTTACACGCTAATCTCTTATGCGGGACCTTATCGAAAGCCTTCTGAAAGTCCAAATACACCACATCCACTGGTTCTCCCTTATCTATTCTATATAAATAGATAAATACCAGATAATCTGTTTTTAGTGATGTTGATTGAGGAATAAATATTGGCCAGGACACTGGGGATAACTCCCCTGCTCTACTTCGAAATAGTGCCATGGTACCTTTTATATCCACTTGAGAGAGCAGATAGGGCCTCAATGATGTACTTTTGACGTGTAGTCACTGTTGTAATGTAGGAAACACAGCAGCCAATTTGCGCACAGCAAGCTCCCACAAGCAGCAACAGCACCAAATAATTAGTTTTTGTTTTAGTGATGATGATTGTGGGATAAATATTGGTCAGGACACTGCCCTACTCAGAAATAGTTGCATGGGATCTTTTACGTCAACCTGAGAGAGCAAACAAGGCCTCGGTTTAATGTCTCATCTGAAAGGTGGCACCTCCGACAGTACAGCACTCCTTCAGTACTGCACTGGAGTGTCAGCCTAGATTTTTATGTTCAAGTCTCTGGAGTGGGACTTGAACCCACAACCTTCTGACTCAGAGGCACGAGTGCTACCAACTGATCTATGGCTGACACGACTATGCTTAGTGAATCTTTTTAAAAGCAAATATATTTCCTAGTTTTGTTACTGTCGTTAGATGGAGGGCTGGGTGTGGTAAGCCAGAGTTTGTCACAGAGACAACAAACAGATACTTACACAGTACCGGGAGGTGTTTTGCATCCGCAGTATTTTGCTATTGTAGTACCTGGAGGTGTTTGCCTATTAAACATGTGACATCAAATAGTTTATGAGTTTGTTTTGTTTTAATGAGCAGCAGATTGCTGCATAAAGAAACTAATTGGTCCTCATTATAAAATCATATTGTGTGAATTATTACTGGTGAGATTTATGTGCAAGGTCTCAACTCAAAACAAACTTTACAAGTCTCTGTTAGCAAAACACTACAAAGTGGAAATTCTACAGCATCCAGTTAGTACCATGTGCACAGAGCCCCTTGAAAGGAACAGACGTCTACAACAACAACAACATAGCGCCTTTAATGTAGTAAAACGTCCCAAGGTACTTTACAGGATTGTTATCAAACAAAATTTGACACCGAGCCACATAAGGAGATAATTCGGACAGGTGACCAAAAGTTTGATCAAAGAGGTAGGTTTTAAGGAGTGTCTTAAAGGAGGAGAGAGAGGCGGGAGGTTTAGGGAGGGAATTCCAGAGCTTAGGGCCTGGGCAGCAAGAGGCCAGAACTGAAGGAGTGCAGAGATCTCGGAGGGTTGAACAGCTGGAGAAAGTTAGAGCTAGGGAGGGGCAAGGCCATGGAGGGATTTGAAAACAAGGATGAGCATTTTAAAATCGAGGAGCTGCCGGACCGGAAGCAACTGCAGGTCAGCGAGCACAGGGGAGATGGGTGAACGGGCCTTGGTGCGAGTTACGATACAGGCAGCAGAGTTTTGGATGAGCTCAAGTTCACAGAGGGTGGAAGGGGGAAGGCCAGCCAGGACAGCATTGGAATAATCAAGTCTAGAGGTAACAAAGGCATGGAGGAGGGTTTCAGCAGCCGATGAGCTGAGGCAGGGGCGGAGTCAGTTGATGAAACAAAAGTGGAAGTAGAAGTGAAAAAAGAAACTCAAAGGTCGCGAAATTTGGTAGGTTAGTGCCTCCCATTAGTGCCTGGCGGGGGCGTTAACAAAGCGCTATGGGGTTAGCACCCGGCCATGGCAAATCCAACGCCGCACACAACCTTCAGTGGTGAATTAGCGCTGGCACTAACTGTTGGCGCCTAGGCCTCTAGCGCCTCTCACATGGTGACATCAATGCGTGTGTAACGCTCCATTAACGGCCCCAATGCAAAATTGCCTTTTGCCTCCTGCTTTAGCGCATCGCGCCGACAACGCCTGTAAGAGGAGGCGTTGTACACTCGGAAGTGCGCTGCAGGAGCGCTAATTAAAGGGAATGCTTCCGTGTCAATTGAACATCGCCATAAAGGCACTTTCAGTGTTCGCACCGTTTAATACTTGCACCAGTCTGCTGCCTGCATAAAATCTTATACACCTTTTCCTCAAACATCTCCAAATGCTGCCCTTTCTGAAAGTGATGGGGGCGGCAAAGGCAGTTGCCCAGGTCGCGTTGAAAAACACCAGTGATGACTATGAGGTTATACAGCGTGATTGGCCCTTCCCTTTAAGAGATGGAAGCAGCCTGTGTGATTAACGAGCGCCGTGTGGACTGCGCACGACCTTCTTTATCGCTCTGCCGGTAGTGCCCTGCTCTCAGAGGTTAGTGCCCTAAGTTATGAGTGTAGCGCTTGATTTAGCCCTCCAATTCCATCTTAGAGCGCTAACAATGAATTTCACGGGAGTCGACAATGATTAGCGCCTGGCGCTAATTCTTCAACTTTTAACATTTTAGCGGCCCAAACGGGGCTATACCGAATTTCTCCCCCAAACTGTTTTACTCCCTTGCGTGTCTTCAATTTTCTCACTGCTTTTCTTTCCTTACCATTTCTTTCTGAAGTGGGTAACTCATACTGCAGTATGGTTCCATAGCTGCCATTTCCCATCCAGTACTTATCCCCAAGCAGCCACTCTTCATGTGTAACCTGAGTTTGCACTTTTAGCCAGGCCTCTTGATCCTGAGAATCCTTTCTGATTTCCTTTATACTTCCCCATTCTCCCTCTCTCCCTCCCCCACATCCTCCCAGGAGGAGGTACTGAGGCCAGTTTTGATTTTTCCATGTTGAGTGAGATCAACTAGTAACAATTGAGCTTGGTACCTTCCTGTATGGCTTAGTACCACACCAGGCGATGCATCCCTTGTCAAACTAACGTAGCATACTGGGTTAAACCACTGCCTTTTCATTCTTTGAAACCAACATTCAACCTACCACAGATAGATCAAAAGAAAGTCTTCTCTCCTGGTGGTTGTAAAGGCCCCAAGTGAAATAAGTTCAATTGAATTCCTAGTGGGTACAAGACCACGGTCCAAAGCTGTGCGCTATCTGGAATTTAGTTGGCAGCATCAGACAGGCTACATATGTAGCTGATGTGGGAAATGCAAATATCGCAATTATAAAGTAGGAAATGTTCTCATGTGGTTGAGGGTTAATGTACTTTTTTGTTATAATATATTGAACCTATGCTATACTTGACCCAGGAGCAATTGATACAACCATAGCAAAATATTTTATATATATAACCATTCCTTCATCTTGATGAGTACAATTCTGTTAAATCTAACTTTAAAATGACTCTGAGCCGGAGAGATTCGAGATGGAGACATCTCCTGCAGACGTGTTCGCTCGGGACAGTCTCGCCGTCCTGGAGACACCAGGAGCGGAGCATAAAGCAGCGGGGGAAACAGCGCTGACCTGATTGGAGACACAAGGTGCGGAGCATAAAACAGCAGGAGAAACAGCACCGACCTGACTGGAGACACCAGGAGCGGCAGAACCGTCAACGATTTCCCAAGAAAAACGAAGAGTGACATCACACGACAGCAGGTAGGTGATTGGTTGGTGTGTATTAAGGGTAATGGTTTAAACTAGGAGCAGGAAACTATAACTGTATTAAATTTATAGCTTAACTAATTAAACTATTTAACATAACTATAAATAATCATTGAATAAAGACTTTAACTAATTAAATAAATTAAATACGGCTAGTCTAAGATATGGCAGGGCAGGTTGTGTGTCTGGACTGCAGTCTGTGGGAGTTTGTAGACGGTGAGACTGTCCCGAGCAAACACGTCTGCAGGAGATGTCTCCGTCTCGAATCTCTCCCGCTCAGAGTCATTGAGCTGGAGTGCGAGTTAGAGACACTCCGACACATAAGGGAGGGGGAGGAATTTCTGGACAGTTTTATCCAGAATACAATCACACACCAGAGGAAAGCTCAGGGTCAGGAAGGGGAGGGTGTGACTGTTAGTGAGCCGGGTATTTACAAGAGGTTGAGAGGGAGGTCCCGCAGACACTGGTCCTGTCCAACAGGTATGATGTACTCACTACCTGTGAGGTCAAGGAGAAAGACTGCAGGGAGGACAGCCACAATGCAGACCAAGGCACTGTGGCTCAGAAGGCTGTCCAAAGGGGGGAAGAGCAGATTAGGAATGTGGTAGTGATAGGGGACTCTATAACTAGGGGATAGATAGCATCCTCTGCAGCCATGAACGAGAATCCCGAAGGGTGTGTTGCCTACCCAGTGCCAGGGTAAGGGATATCTCATGGCGGCTGTACAGGAACTTGGAAAGGGAGGGGGTAAATCCAGTTGTTGTGGTCCATGTTCAAACAAACGACATAGGTAGGAACAGGGAGGAGGTCCTGCTGAAAGAGTTTCAGGAGATAGGCTCTAAATTAAAAAGCAGGACCTCGAGGGTAATCATCTCTGGGTTTTTGCCTGAGCCACGTGCAAATTGGCATAGAAGCAGACAGATCAGGAGAATTAACACATGGCTGAAGGGCTGGTGTGGGAAAGAGGGGTTCTTTTTCATGGGACACTGGCACCAGTTCTGGGACAGGAAGGAGCTGTAGTATGGGACAGGCTCCACCTGAACCGGGAATGGACCCGTGTCCTAGTGGAAAGGTTAAATAGGGAGGTGGCAAAGGCTTTATACTAGTAAGAAGGCAGGAGGGAGCTACAAGAAATGTAAGCAGCCTGAATATAAACAAAACAGGAAAAGTGACCATAGGAAAGAATAAAGTAAGGGAGGACATTGACGGCAAGGGAGCAAATAATGTTATAGAACAGGAGTCTAAAAAGATGGTTAAACATAAAGTGAGAGGAAATCCTATTAAAAATGAGTTAATCTGTCTGTACAGTAATGCACAGTGTCCAAAATAAAACAGGGGAGCTGGAGGCAATCATGCGTTGGGAGGAACCAGACATAGTAGGGATTACTGAGCCATGGTTACAGAAAAATCAGGACTGGGAATTAGACATTGCAGGATATAACATATTTGGAAAAGATAGAGAGGGAAAAGGGGGAGGTGGAGTAGTTGTACTTATTAGGGATAACATAATGGCAGTAGAAAAAAGGGACGTAGATATCAGCAAGACAAAAATAAAATCCATATGGATAGAGATAAAAGACAATAAAGGATCAATCACACTAATAGGCATAGTCTACAGACCACCTAATAGTGGAAGGGAGGCAGAGGAAGAACTATACAGACAAATTAGTGAAATAAGTAAAAAACATAGAATAATAATGGAGGATTTCAACTACCCTGATATTAATTGGACTGAAGTGGTAGGTAAAGGGGATAAGGGAATGGAGTTCCTACAATGTCTACAGGACTCCTTTCTAACCCAATATGTAAAAAGCCCAACAAGGGAGGATTCACTATTGGATCTAGTTATGGGGAATGAGCCAGAGCAGATAAGAGAAGCAAAAGTAGGGGAACATATAGGCAAAAGTGAACATAATATAACACGCTTTAAGATGACAATAGAGAAGGACATAAGAATGACAAAAAACAAGTTAATAGATTGGAGAAAAGCTGATTTTGAGCAGTTGAGAAAACAACTTGGGAAGATAAAATGAGCAACAATATTGTCAAACAATGATGTAGAACGACAATGGGAAACTTTTAAAATGGTGTTCAACAGAGTGCAGGAAAAATATATTCCGCTAAAAAGAAAGAACAAACTAAACACTAATGAGACTCCATGGATGAATAAAGACATAAGGAAACAATTGAGGGTAAGGAAAGAGGCATACATTAAGTACATAGGCAGCAGAGGAGTGCATGATAAGAGAGAATACGAAGGGATTAGGAGAGAAGTCAAAAAAACAATTAGGAAGACAAAGAGGAGCTATGAAATTAAATTATCAAGGAACATAAAACAAAATAGTAAAATATTTTACAGGAACATCAATAAAAAAAGGAAAGTTGGGATGAGAATAGGGATGGAAAAGACAATACCACAGGTAATGATAGGGAGATGGCAGAAATAGTAAATCATTATTTCGCTTTGGTATTTACCAGGGAGATAGAACAGGTGGACATGACATTGGATGATTCAATTCAATTCAATTCAATTCAATTCAATTTTATTTGTCATATATGCAGCAGACGTGTGTACTGCACAATGAAATGTTGATTTTTACGAGTCGTCCCAACATTGGAATAAATATGGCATAACAATGATAAAAATACTAATAGAAATACTAATAGAAAGACAGTAATAATAAATAAAACAACAGTAATAAATAATAATAAATTAATCGTTCATGAGTCTTATGGCCTGGGGGTAGAAGTTGTTTTGATACCTGTTGGTACGAGACCATATGCTTCGGTATCTCTTACCGGACGGGAGCAGGGCGAAGAGGTTGTGGCTGGGGTGACTCGCATCTTTAATGATTCTCAGGGCCTTCCCCCGGCACCTCTCGGGGTAGATATCCTGCACAGCAGGTAGTTTAATTCCTATAGTGTGTTGTGCAGGATGATGAGATGAGTAATGAGATGAGTGCTTTTAAAATAAGAAAAACAGGATATATATTAAATAAACTAATTAAGCTTAAAGAGGATAAAACCCCTGGTTCGGATGGATTGCATCCACGCATTTTAAAAGAATCTAGGGAAGAGATAGCAGAGGCATTACTACACATATTTAATAATTCGTTAGAAAAAGGTGTAGTGCCAGAGGACTGGCGGATAGCTAACGTAATACCTATATTTAAGAAGGGGGATAGAACATGTCCAGGGAATTATAGACCAGTCAGCTTAACATCGGTGGTAGGAAAAATAATGGAATCCCTACTAAAGGAGAAAATAGAAGAACATCTAGAAATGAAAAGTATAATAATGAATTAGTCAGCATGGATTTCAAAAGGGAAAATCTTGCTTGACCAACCTTATTGAATTTTTGAAGAGGTAACAGAGAGAGTAGACAATGGTAATGCTGTAGATGTAATTTATCTGGATTTTCAAAAGGCCTTCGATAAGGTACCCCATAATAGACTGATGAACAAGGTCAGAGAATGTGGATCAGGGGACAAATAGCCGAATGGATAGCTAGCTGGCTTCAAGACAGAAAGCAGAGAGTGGGAGTAAAGGGTAGCTATTCACAGTGGCAGAAGGTAGGTAGTGGTGTTCCACAAGGATCAGTGCTGGGACCACTGCTGTTCACTATTTACATTAACGATTTAGACTTTGGAATCAGAAACACAATTTCTAATTTGCGGATTATACCAAATTGGGGGGGTAGTCAATATTGAGGAGGATTGCAACAAATTACAGGAGGACATTAATAAACTTGCAGAATGGGCAAATAATTGGCAAATAAAGTTCAACACAGACAAATGTGAGGTATTACATTTTGGTAGGAAGAATAGGGAGGTCACTTATCACTTGGAGGGTGCGAGTCTCGGTGGGGTAGAGGAACAAAGGGATCTCGGAGTACAAATACACAAATCACTAAAAGTTGCGCCACAGGTTAGCAAGGCCATTAAAAAAGCAAACCAAGCACTAGGGTTTATTTCTAGAGGGATAGAATTGAAAAGTAGGGAAGTTATGCTAAACCTGTATCGAACCTTGGTTAGACCACACTTAGAGTACTGTGTACAGTTCTGGTCACCATATTATAAAAAGGATATAGAGGCACTGGAGAGGGTGCAGAGAAGATTTACAAGGATGATACCAGAAATGCGAGGATATACCTATCAGGAAAGGATGAACAGGCTGGGTCTCTTTTCTCTTGAAAAAAGAAGACTGAGGGGTGACTGAATAGAGGTCTATAAAATTATGAAAGGTTTTGATAGCGTGGATACAGAGAGAATGTTTCCACTTGTGGGGAAGAGCATAACTAGAGGCCATCAATGTAAGATAGTCACCAAAAAATCCAATAGGGAATTCAGAAGAAACTTCTTTACCCAAAGAGTGGTGAGAATGTGGAACTCGCTATCACGGAGTGGTTGAAGCAAATAGTATAAATGCTATTTAAAAAGGAGGCTAGACAAGCATATGAGGGAAAAGGGAATAGAGGGTTATGCTGATATTTAGATGAGGAAAGACGGGAGGAGGCTCAAGTGGAGCATAAACACCGGCATGGACTGGTTGGGTCGAATGGCCTGTTTCTGTGCCGTATATCCTATGTAAAATGTATACATACCAAGTATTGTTCCCTCCTCTTGCCTGTCTGTTGCTTTCTTGCACAGACCTACGAAGTCAGCCATTTCCTCCCATTCTGTTCTTCTTGCCCGACTGCTGTTCCCCATTGTTGTCATCGATGACACAATATTGGACCACAAGTGGCAACATCTGATAAACTGGAACCATTTCTGCCTATCACAAAGAAACTTCAAATCAAACAAGTATAAAGCAACTATAGTAAAATGTGATTACAAACAAACCAACATCACAATTTTACAGTTACTTTGAGTGCAGTAAAGACAGCAGGACTTTGAATTACTCAGTTCAGAGGTCGGGGCTTACCTCCAGGCCCACGTCAGAGGAGTTAGCTGTTCTCTTGACCATCATAGCATTGCCAGCTCTTCTCAGGGTCTCTGGCAAAGTCGCAGCTTTCTTCCACATCACGGTAAGAAAAGTGACAATTCCATATTACAGGCCATGGATTCTCTCAAGGCCCGTTGCAGTAATCTCCCTTGTTGACTCAGCAAGTCCGTTCAGTGAATAGCTCAGCTGTACAAATCAGGAAGGTCCTAGCTTAATCCCCAGCCTGTGCTTAGTTAGCTTGGATTAGCTGTCACTTCCCGCCCCCCAACCCCCTCCCCAGCATGGTTGACTAGCCTGCCAACATTATTCACATATGAATAATGGGCACTTGGGAAAAATAACGGGGCGGGGCGGGGGAGGGCGGGGGCCATCCTGTCTCTGTTGAACTATGCTCCAGTAAGGAGTCAGTGGCATCAGGAGCGAGAAGGCGAAAATTGGTAGAATAAAAGACCCTTTGTAAAAGTGCCATGGGATCTTTTACGCCCACATGAGTGGGCAGCCCAAGGCCTCGGTGTAAGGTCTCATCCGAAAGACGGCACCTCTGACAATGCAGCACTCCCTCGGTACTGCACTGGAGTATCAGCCTAAACTTTTATACTCAAGTCTCTGGAGTGGAACTTGAACCCACAACCTTCTGACTCAGAGGCGAGGGTGCTACCCACTGAGCCACAGCTGACAAAATTAAATCAAACGTATATCTTGAACTAATTTTCTCCCCTCCCTTCCTATCCTGACGATGTCAATGGTTGGGATATAGTTCCCTGGACTTCAGTCACCCTCAGTGGAGAGTGAGTGTCAGGAGGCAATTGGGCTGCAGGAAGAATCACATCCCATCCACATCCTGTCCTCGGCTAATCTTCATTTCCAGTAATCGTCGCTGGATCCTGAACAATTTCCCCTCTCTAAACCAGGGAGCTGAGGCTAATTGTAACACACTTACAACTGCCCCGGCTAGGATCAACTAACCCAGCACAGGATTGAACATGGATCCTTCCTGATCTCTATAGTCCAAGCTACTCACTTGCTAAGCTATCAAAGGAGCCCGAATAAACAGTAAACCTGAACAACAAGAAAAACAGAAAATACTGATGATGTGTAGCAGGTCAATCAGCACTCAAAATTGCAAAATATTGAAAGAATTTAAGTTAATTCTGCTGAAGGGCTCTGTCAAAATGTTAACCTATCTTTCTCTTTCACATGCTGACCTAGTGTGCATTTCCATCATTTTCTGTTTTTTTTTACAGACCTTTTTACCTCTGATTATATCAACCAGGGTGCAGCAACACCAATGTGCTATGGACGGATGTGCAGTACATGCACTGCAATACAAAATATTTGAACATTGTTTATCTACACAGTGATTTTTCCAATGTTGATTTGACGGCTCCTAAATGAGAGCAAAAATAACAATCAAGATTGAGGATAAAATAATTAGAAATACTTCAAAAAAACCTGTTAGAAACATACAATACTAACAAATATACCTACAAACATTTAATAGGTTTTCGTAAAATGAATTTGATCAATTTTTGTGCTTTTTAGTGGATAGTTTGGATTAAGGTGATTAAACAAGAGCTCATTTGCTTTGCTCACTGTAGATGTAACATAGCACGTACTTATATAACAATCCCGTCAATTAAAGGGCTCTTTTGAAGCTTTGGCTGTCTTCATAACATTAATTTTCAATTGAGGCACAAGTAATATTTCTCTCAAAAGACACCCTGCTTTAGATAAATGTCATAATTTGAATCACAAAATTTATTCAGCACTGGAAGTACCATTTGGTGTCACACTGGTGGCATATCCTTCACCACTGGAGAAGCAATTTGGCATCATTAAAGTCTTCACGGGGGACTGGGCCATCGAATAGATACCACAGGTTACAGCAGGGATTCCTAATCAAATACAAATTAATAACATTGCACCTCATTTCTGACAAGAATTGCACAGCTTTAGGTACAGCCAGAACTCTCTTCAGAATAAAGGGTGAAAAAAAAATGCTATTCATGTGACAATCACCGCTGGTTTTGAACAAAAATACAAATTCCTCGCAAACGGCTTTGTGTTAATTTACTACCTTTTAATTTTTAAAGTATTTCATTTTTTTTCTCTCTTTCCACCCCCCCCCCCCCCCCCCACCCACCCTTCGGACAGTCTTCCTGTGTTATTCTCTGGATGAGAGGACACATACACAGCCCAAGGTGACTCTGTCGAGTTTGATCTCGCGCTCTATTAGGAAGTGTGTGGCTTTCGCATGGCACATTGCCATAACAGAGCAGCTGAGACTGGTAACTCCCCATGTGAATAATCTGGGATACAAATCTGTGTTCCCCTCATTCCATAACTTGCAGTGTTGGGGCTCTACTGCGCTGCCCCTCATATTAATTTCTGCAATAACTCCATTACTGTTAAACTTTTTACTGATGATACTTCACAGCAGTTAAAAATAAAAATGGTATTAAATGGTAAGTGCAACACTGTGATACTGAACTGTTCAGGACTAGGAAGGCCCTTGGTGCAATTAACGGTTTGTGTTTGTAGTGTATGTAACCGTTCCACCTTTAAGAGAACTATTTTAAGAGATGCACTACTTTATCTTGGCTGCTGTATACTGTAATACCGGTAGTGACCACACCGGTATATAAGTGCTGTGTAATGATTTATTGGGCAGTTCCGCCCTGACCTTCAACTAGTAAAGTCCTGTTAAAGTTTACTCTTGTGGTCTGTGTAGTAATTCTCACTATAACACACAGACTTAACAGTGTTACCTGACCTCAAAGAGTAATAATAGGAATGCTAAATTTGATGTCAGTGCCAGACAGGGAGAACAAAAAAAATAAACCACAGCTCCTGCTCGTAATCATTATCCAGTAACCTCTGCTGGCGAAGAATGCATGTAGATGCCAGGTGAGGTCAGGGTTAGGCGTGTCCTAACTCGCACCAAGTCCCGTTCGCCCATCACCCCCCTGTGCTCGCTGAACTACATTGACTCCCGGTTAAGCAGCGCCTCGATTTCAAAATTCTCATCCTTGTTTTCAAATCCCTCCATGGCCTCGCCCCTCCCTATCTCTGTAATCTCCTTCAGCCCCACAACCCCCACCCCCCGAGATATCTGTGTTCCTCTAATTCTGCCCTCTTGAGGATCCCTGATTATAATCGCTCAACCATTGATGGCCATGCCTTCTGTTGTCTGGGCCCTAAGCTCTGGAATTCCCTGCCTAAACCTCTCCGCCTCGCTACCTCTCTTTCCTCCTTTAAGGCGCTCCTTAAAACCTACCTCTTTGACCAAGCTTTTGGTCACCTGCCCCAATTTATCCTTATGTGGATCGGTTTCAAAGTTTTTGTCTTAAAATACTCCTGTGCAGCGCCTTGGGACGTTTTACTACGTTAAAGGTGCTATATAAATACAAGTTGTTGTTGTTGTTGAATCTGAGACCACTCCTCACCAAGCCAAAAATGTCAGACATTCCGAAGACAAGTGATTGGCATTTTTACTTTATCCTTAAAAGGAATTTACAATTGCAAGGGATATGCTAGAAGGTTACCTTGCCCTGGCTTGTAGAAACCGCAAGGGAAACTAGCTATGCCGTACCTGGGAAACTACCTTTTTTTTAATTCGTTTACGGGATGTACGCGTCGCTGGCAAGGCCAGCATTTATTGCTCATCCCTAATTGCCCTTGAGAAGGTGGTGGTGAGCCACCTTCTTGAACCACTGCAGTCCGTCTGGTGAAGGTACTCCCACAGTGCTGCTAGGGAGGGAGTTCCAGGATCTTGACCCAGCGACGATGAAGGATCAGCGATATACTTCTAAGTCAGGATGGTGTGTGACTTGGAGAGGAACTTGGAGGTGGTGGTGTTCCCATTCGCCTGCTGCCCTTGTTCTTCTAGGTGGAAGCGGTCACGGGTTTGGGAGGTGCTGCCGATGAAGCCTTGGCGAGTTGCTGCAGAGCATCTTGTAGATGGTACACACTGCAGCCACAGTGCGCCGGTGGTGGAGGGAGTGAATGTTTAAGGTGATGGATAGGGTGTCAATCAAGGGCGCTGCTTTGTCCTGGATGGTGTCGAGCTTCTTGTGTGCTGTTGGAGCTGCACTCATCCAGGCAAGTGGAGAGTGTTACATCACACTCCTGACTTGTGCCTTGTAGATGTTGGAAAGGTTTTGGGGAGTTAGGAGGTGAGACAGTTGCTGCAGAATACCTAGTCTCTGACCTGCTCTTGCTGCCACAGTATTTATGTGGCTGGTCCAGTTAAGTTTCTTGTCAATGGTGACCCCCACGATGTTGATGGTGGGGGATTCAGCAATGGTAATACCGTTGACTGTCAAGGGGAGGTGGTTAGACTCTCGCTTGTTGGAGATAGTCATTGCCTGGCACTTCTGTGGCGCGAATGTTACCTGCGACTTATCAGCCCAAGCCTGAATGTCGTCCAGGTCTTGTTGAATGCAGGCATGGACTGCTTCATTATCTGAGGAGTTGTGAATGGCGCTGAACATTGTGCAGTCATCAGCAAACAGCCCCATTTCTGACATTATGTTGGAGGGAAGGTCATTGATGAAGCAGCTGAAGATGGTTGGGCGTAGGACACTGCCCTGAGGAACCCCTGCAGCGATGTCCTGGGGCTGTGATGATTGACTTTCAACCACCACAACCATCTTCCTTTGTGGTAGGTATGACTCCAGCCAGTGGAGTGTTTTCCCCCCGATTCCCATTGACTTCAGTTTTACTAGGGCTCCTTGATGCCACACTCAGTCAAATGCTGCCTTGATGTCAAGGGCAGTCACTCTCATCTCACCTCTGGAATTCAGCTCCTTTGTCCATGTTTGGACCAAGGCTGTAATGAGTACCTCTGCCATACCTGGTAGTAGTGTGTCTACTACTGTACCTGGAGTGAGGGTTCTTCAGAAATACCTGTGCTTATTTGTTGTGGGTTCAAGTCCCACTCCAGGGGGCCAAAATCAAGGCCCTCGTCTGCACACTCAGGTGGATGTAAAAGATCCCATGGCCCTATTTTGAAGAGGAGCAGGGGAGTTATCCCTGGTGTCCTGGCCAGAAATTTATCGCTCAATCAACATCACTAAAACAGATTATCAGGTCATTATGACATTGCTGCTTGTGGGAGCTTGCTGTGTGCAAATTGGCTGCTGCATTACAACAGTGACTACACTTCAAAAAGTATTTTATTGGCTGTAAAGCACTTTGGGACGTCTGGTGCTTGTGAAAGGCGCTATATAAATGCAAGTCTTTCTTCCTTTCTTCTTCTTTTAATTGCCGCACTTGTAATTATTTCTGCATTTTCTCTCGCCCACCATTTTTTGGATTATTTTACACTCCACTCCAGCCTCATTTATTTTTTTTTATCACTCTTAAGTTTTTACATACTATGCACTATTCTCCAGCCAAAATGGGACAAGCAACCTGCTCCTGGGCATTGGCAGCCTTGAGACGCCTGCTTGAAGGGGCATGACAACAGCTGATGTTGGTCACCCTATAATTTCCTTCCAGCAGCCTCACCAAGTTTAGCCAAGAACTCACCATGTGGGGAGTCAAAACAGAAATCTGAATTCTGCCAATCCACTGAAAATACATTTGCACATCAACATCGACAGCTTAAACAAAAAATGTAGAGCAAGGGAACTTGAATGAGTCAATACCAAATAAATTTCATAAAGCACAAAGTTTGCCATTAAAGGTTTTCCTTTAAAACACAAAATTCTGTTTATGATTTAATTATTTGTGAAAGATGATATGTCTTTTTTTTTTAATGATCCGGTGTGGTATTATTGGCAAAGGAGAAATTAATGAACTTCATGCATAACTTGCATGAAATCAGCCTTAAAAAGGCAACGGAGGAAGTTGTTAGTCCGAAGGGAGATAATAGTCCCATCTGTTGAGTTTACAAGCCAATGTGCAAACAGATGGGAAACAAAGTGCATCTGTCTGAATGTGCTTTAATGTGCAAAGTTTGATCTTCTGAGAATTTCAGTGTCGGACTTAAAAGGGATCATTATATTAATTAAAATATTCTGTGGCTCTATGAAGTAAGGGTTTCTTCAGTGAGAAACATAGAATGCATAAAAAATCAACAAATTAATTAAACTATTCTTAGAATTGGAAAACAGGCTTCAAACGACTTCAGGATAGTTTTTAGCCTTATCTTTTAAAGCCTATTAAGTTTCTACTTTCAGAGTGCAACATTTACTGAGTGGCAGGGTAAAAAATGGTTTTAATTTCTGTATTAGGTTGAGAAGGAAGATGAAACAGAAAAGTTACACAAAATACTCATTCCAATAAAATGAAAACATTAATCTGGTGCAAATTTCAATAACTTTCTGCTCTGCATTGAATACACAAAGAAACGGAACTGATGGGTTTCCGCATGAATGCTTACTTGTTTTTGACGTACAGATTTTGATGACTCAAGCATAGTTAATGCAACCAAATGTTCAATCTACTGTACCTCTAAGTGGTACAACGTACAAAGCAAAATGAATTTTAAAGAAAATAAAAAACAAACTAAAATAAAACCAGAAATGATGGCAGTATCAGGTCCATCAACGTTCTTAAGTAGAAAAGTCATGTTAACGTTACATCTAGATCCTTCTACAGAACAAAAAAATTTACATTTCCTCTTGTTCCTTCTAAACCCCTCATAAATGTTTTAAAAAGTGATTTCTTATAAAATAAAAACATAAGAACATAAGAAATAGGAGCAGGAGTAGGCCAATCGGCCCCTCAAGCCTGCTCCGCCATTCAATAAGATCATGGCTGATCTGATCCTAACTGCCAATCTACTATCACAGAACCATCTCCTGAATCTAACAGAATTAGACACATGAAATAGGAGCAGGATCACGCTACACGGCCCCTGGGCCCGCTCCGCTACCCACGGGGCCATGACCGATCCGAACCTAGATTCATGTCCAAATTCCTGCCCGGTCCCCGTAACCCTTAATTCCCTTTACTTCTAGGAAACTGTCTATTTCTGTTTTAAATTTATGTAATGATGTAGCTTCTACAGCTTTTTGGGGCAGCATATTCCATGGACCTACCACCCTCTGAGTGAAGTAGTTCCTCCTCATCTCAGTTTTGAAAGAGCAGCCTCTTATTCTAAGACTATGCCCCCTAGTTCTAGTTTCACCCATCATCGGGAACATCCTCCCCGCATCCACCTGATCCAACCCCTTCACAATCTTATATGTTTCAATAAGATCGCCTCTCATTCTTCTGAACTCCAATGAGTAGAGTCCCAATCTACTCAACCTCTCCTCATATGTCCATCCCCTCATCCCCGGGATTAACCGAGTGAACCTTCTTTGTACTGACTCGAGAGCAAGTATGTCTTTTCTTAAGTATGGACACCAAAACTGTATGCAGTATTCCAGGTGCGGTCTCACCAATACCTTGTACAACTGAAGCAATACCTCCCTATTTTTATATTCTATCCCCCTAGCAATGAAAGCCAACATTCCATTGGCCTTCTTAATCACTTGCTGCACCTGCATACTAACCTTTTGAGTTTCGTGCACCAGGACCCCCAGATCCCTTTGTACTTCAGTACTTTCCAGTTTCTTGCCATTAAGATAATAACTTGCTCTACGATTTTTCCTGCCAAAGTGCATAACCTCACACTTTCCAGTATTGTATTCCATCTGCCAAATCTCTGCCCACTTACTTAGCCTGTCTATGTCCCCTTGCAGGTTTTTTATGTCCTCCTCACTCACTACTTTCCCTCCCATCTTAGTATCATCTGCAAACTTTGATATGTTACACTTGGTCCCCTCCTCCAAACCGTTAATATAGATTGTAAAGAGTTGGGGACCCAGCACTGACCCCTGCAGAACACCACTAGTTACTGATTGCCAGTCTGAGAATGAACCATTTATCCCAACTCTCTGCCTTCTGTTAGATAGCCAATCCTCTATCCATGCCAGAATATTACCCCCAATCCCGTGATTTTTTATCTTAAGCAATAATCTTTTGTGTGGCACCTTGTCAAATGCCTTTTGGAAGTCTAAATACACTACGTCCACTGGTTCCCCTTTATCCACCCTATACGTTACTTCCTCAAAGAACTCCAGCAAATTTGTCAAACATGACTTCCCCTTCATAAAACCATGCTGACTTTGTCCTATTAAATTATGATTATCCAAATGTCCTGTTACTGTCTCCTTAATAATGGACTCCAAAATTTTACCTACCACAGATGTTAGGCTAACCGGTCTATAGTTTCCAGCCTTCTGTCTACTGCCCTTTTTAAATAAGGGTGTTACATTAGCAGTTTTCCAGTCTGCCAGGACCTTTGCTGAGTCCAGGGAGTTTGGGAAAATTATTACTAATGCATCCACAATCCCTACCGCCACTTCCCTCAAGACCCTAGGATGTAAGCCATCAGGTCCAGGTGATTTATTCGCCTTGAGTCCCATTATTTTACCAAGTACCACTTCCTTAGTGATTTTGATCGTGTTTAGCTCCTCCCCCCCTTTAGCCCCCTGTTTGTCCAGTGTTGGGATATTCTTAGTGTCTTCTACTGTAAAGACTGATACAAAATATTCATTCAGTGTTTTTGCCATCTCCATATTTCCCACCATTAATTTCCCGGTCTCATCCTCTAAGGGACCAACATTTACTTTAGCCACCCTTTTTCTTTTTATATAACTATAAAAACTCTTACTATCTGTTTTTGTATTTTTTGCTAATTTACTTTCATAATCTATCTTCCCTTTCTTAATCAATCTTTTAGTTATTTTTTGCTGTCTTTTAAAGTTTTCCCAATCCTCTATCCTCCCACTAGATTTGGCTACCTTATATGCCCTTGTTTTTAGTCGAATACTATCCTTAATTTCTTTACTTAGCCACGGATGGCTGTCTTTTCTTTTACACCCTTTTCTTCTCAGTGGAATATATTTTTTTTGGAAGTTGTAAAATAACTCCTTAAATGTACACCACTGATCATGTATCGTCTTACCCTTTAATCTATTTTCCCAATCCACTCTACTCAATTCCGCTCTCATACCTTCATAGTCTCCTTTATTCAAGCTTAGCACGCTTGTTTGAGATCCAACCTTCTCACCCTCTAATTGAATATGGAATTCAACCATGTTATGGTCACTCATTCCAAGGGGATCCTTTACTAGGACATTTTTAATTAATCCTGTCTCGTTACACAGGACCAGATCTAAGGTTGCTTGCCCCCTGGTCGGTTCAATTACATACTGCTCAAGAAACCCATCCCTAATACACTCAATGAACTCATCCTCAAGGCAGCCCTGCCCAATTTGATTTGTCCAATTAATATGATAGTTAAAATCCCCCATAATTATAGATGTTCCCTTATTACAAGCCTCACCTATTTCCTGATTGATACTCCGTCCAACAGAGTTGCAACTGTTCGGAGGCCTATAGACTACGCCCACTAGTGTTTTTTTCCCCTTATTATTCCTTACCTCCACCCAAACTGTTTCATTATCCTGATCTTTTGACCCAATATCATTTCTCTGTATTACAGTGATTCCTTCCTTTATTAACATAGCCACCCCACCTCCCCTTCCTTCCTGCCTGTCCTTCCTGACCGTTAAATAACCTGGTATGTTTAATTCCCAGGCATTGTCACCCTGCAGCCATGTTTCTGTAATGGCCACAAGATCATAACAATATGTAGTTATTTGTGCCATTAACTCATCTATTTTGTTACGAATGCTACGTGCATTCAGATAGAGAACTTTCAAATATGTTTTGTGACACTTAGTTCGTGCTTTTGCCCTTTTTATTACTTTACTTTTTACTCCATACCTTCTGCCCCTTCCTGACACGCTCTGGTTTTTAATTTCCCCACTGCTACCTAAGTCTATGACCTTCACTGTTGTCATTTTTATTATTTGCTCTCTAGGAACCTCCCCCCCACTAGTTAGTTTAAAGCCCTCTCTACAGCCCTAGTTATATGATCCGCCAGGACTCTAGTCCCAGCACTGGCCAAGTGAAGCCCGTCCCAACGGAACAGCTCCCTCCTGCCCCAGTACTGGTGCCAGTGTCCCAGGAAGCAAAACCCATTTCTCCCACACCAGTCTTTGAGCCACGCATTTAACTCTCTAATTTTATTTGTCCTAGCCAAATTCGCTCGTGGGTCAGGTAATAATCCAGAGATTATTACCCTTGAGGTTCTGTTTTTTAATTTGACCCCTAGCTGCTCATACTCCTTTAACAGAACCGGCTTCCTAGTCCTATCTACGTCGTTTGTACCAACATGGACCACGACAACTGGATCCACCCCCTCCCACTGCAAGTTTCTTTCCAGCCCAGAGGAGATGTCCTTAACCCTGGCACCGGGTAGGCAACACAGCCTTCGGGACTCTCACTCTCGGCTGCAGAGAACTCTATCTATCCCCCTAATAATACTATCCCCTACCACTACAACATTTCTATTTACTCCCCCCTCTTGAATGGCCCCCCGTTCCACGGTGCTCATCCTCCCTGCAGTCCCTGCTCCTGTCCCCACAGGGAGTAAGAACCTCGAACCTGTTGGACAAGAGCAAGGGCTGCGGCTCCTCCAACACTACCTCCTGGATCCCCGTACCTGCCTCACTCGTAGTCACACCGTCCTGTCCCTGAGCATGGGCTACATCTGAATTAATTAACTTCATAAGTGTGACCACCTCCTGATACACAGAGTCCAGATACTTCTCCCCCTCCCTGATGTGTCGCAGTGTCTGAAGCTCAGACTCCAGCTCATCAACACAGAGCTGGAGTTCCTGTAGCAGCAGACACTTGTCACAGACGTAATCACCGTGAGCCTCAATGGGGTCCACCGGCTCCCACATCTCGCAACAGTAACACATCACCTGCTCCATTCTATATAATTAATTAAATTTTTTATTGTTAGTTATGGACACCCTCTGCCCGATTTTAGATGCTAGTATCCCCTTTAATTAATTGGATTTAAATTAAATCAATCCCTCTAATTACACCAGTTAAATGGTTTACCAACAGTCACTCTGCACCAGAAAGGCCTTATTAACTACAACCCACAGAGTTAAAGCTTGAAAAGAGCACCTAACACCCCACTTACCCTAACTCACAGCACTCTCTGCTGACTCGCACTCAGTGCTTGCTCGCACTAGCACTGGTCTTTTTATACTGTTTGTTTGTTTACAGCCAAATGAGTCACCCCTGCTGATTGGTTAGAAAACTGGTTTCCACTGCCTGCTGTGCCAATTTACTCCTACTGCAGTGTAACCTTGTTTTACTCTTCTTAAACCAACAGAATCCCAAATATTTAACTTTTCCCCTTTACTTAAACTGCTTAAGTAATCTTATCAAGAATGATTTAAAGAGAAATAACAATTAAAGAACTCTCACACTTACCCAAACTCACAGCACTCTCTGCTGACTCACTCTCAATACTTGATATTTGCACCCCAAAAACATTATGGTTCATCATTCTCAAAAATACATTCATTGCATTTATTAAAAATAAAATCCAATGAGATATGAAGTCTTAAGACTGTCACAATAAACCTCCACACTGTGAAGGAAGATTTAACGAGGTTGAGGGGGTTCTATGTTCCTAATAAAGGACAATGACAAAAGTGCAGTATGAGCATAAATGTTAGCAAATTATAAGGTCCCATTTCTATGAGCGCATGAAGTGATTTTTAATTTGCTTCATTTTGCTTCCTCTTGTTACACAGCAGCATTTCTGGGGAGTGTTTTGGTTCAGATCTAGTGCATAATCCACATACTCGGATTATGCCAATGAATGGCTTGCTATCGCAACCGCCTGCATTCTAGTAATCTGTTTAAGAATGGGTTTCTCTGGTAACAATTACCTGTGGTGTTAAATTAATCAAAGGATTCAACTAATAATGCTTTATACAGAACCTTTTTTTCATTATTTTGTACTTTTCTCTTGTTCACTGACATGGTAGTGAGAGGATGTCAGATGTGACAGGTTCGGGGTAGAGCTTTGCAAGCTTCATAGCTGGGATAACAGTATGCTGTGAGGTGACTGCTTGCTTAGTCACCCTACCGCATGCTAAGCATCTTTTCCTTTCAGTGAGCACTGTTTATTCAACTCTATCTTGGAAATCTTTCTCAGTCTGAGAAATTGCACATTTGCTCCCATAAACTCTGGACATGACAGATTGAATTGGCACAAAAGCAAAATACTGCAGATGCTGGAAATCTGAAATAAAACCAGAAAATGCTGGAAATACTCAGTAGGTCAGGCAGCATCTGTGGAGAGAGAAACAGAGTTAACGTTTCAGGTCGATGATAACGCTCTGACAAAAGGTCATCGACCTGAAACGTCAACTCCATTTCTCTCTCCACAGATGCTGCCTGACCTGCTGAATATTTTCAGCAGGGATTGATTTGGCTCTTGTTTGTTACCTCCTACCATGCCTGCGGTACAGTGATTCAATTATAAGGGTCCCCTTAAACCCAAAAATGCCAACTTTCCTCATTGTCACATCCTCTAGCAGAACCTCCAAGCTTACTTCAGTGAAGAGGTACTTCTTGGTACTCCTCCAGCCATCTTTAGTACCAGCAGTCAGCCTCCAGGAAAAAAAAATCCATTTCATTGTAAGTGCTGCAGCCCTTTAAGAACTACTGCACTCAGTATTCCATGCCTGACCCCTCCCACATGTGACAGTGCCCCCTGCGCACATTAAAAATGCACAGGGGGCACTACAGGAAACTTTGGTTTATCCGGAGGTTATGGGCTGGATTTTGCTACGGGGGCGGGTTGGGGTCGTGTTCCCCACATTTCGTGTTTGCCACACGAATCCTGAACGATGTGGGAAATTGATGCAATTTTGATTTTATAGCCCAATTGATTCCCCACGTGTGGGAACCCCTAGCCGGAGAGCTTTTCAGGTGGGAAGCTCGCCTCCGATGACATCATCACTGCTGCTTCATTTAAGGGCTTCCACAAGCCTTGCTCACTTCAGCAGACTGCCAAGCTTCTGGCCCTGGCAGCTGCTGCTACCATCATCAATCATGGCGACACATCGGAGTAAGGCATCCCCCAGATTTGACGAGGGAGCCCTCCAGGCATTGGTGGAGGGAGCGACAGAGAGCAGGGAGGTGCTCTTCCCCTCCTCGGGGAGGAAGAAGCCACCCCAGCAAACCAAGGCTGTGTGGCTGAGGGTGGCAGAGCAGGTGAATGCCAGCTCAAATACCAGCAGAACATGGATCCAGTGTCGGAAACGCTTCCATGACCTTCTGCGCACTGGAAAAGTGAGTATGATGTTCCCATCACTCTTAATCTGATCCCCATTGCCTTTCCTCACCAGCTCTCAGCTTTACCAATCTCTTCCTCCACATCCCACTTGACACTGACATCCATGCACCCTTTCCCACTCCCTCTCTCTCTATGGTCACATTCACCTAACTAATGGACTATGCAGCCCTCACACTCCCTATCACTGTCATGCTATGAAAACAACTTACATCACATAGGGAGGGCCCTTGGTCTTGCCATCTCACTCCATCTTTCTCTCCTTCTAAGCATCTATGCCATCGATTCTCTACACTCACTCCTTCATTCTCGCTCAAACTCCACTTGTCTCCCCCATTGCAGGAAAAGAGAGCTCACAACCGAAGTGAGCGAGCCAGGACAGGGGGAGGGGCAGCCTCCTTAGCCCAGCTGACCCCATGGGAGGAGGCGATCCTGGAGATCGTCGGCATCCAGGACGACACACAAGTGGGGGACGGAGAGACCGGTGCAGCAGAGCAAGCTGGTGACAGAAGAGTTTTCCAACTCTCTCAATTGCATTGCATGACTCGCTGATAATGACTTGGAAGCTCTAGCAGATGGACCTCTGATCATCTGCAATAAGCACTGTGCAGGTAACCCTGGCCTCTCATCTCTGACACTTTCCTTTACTCCCCACAGGACCATCGCAAGCTCCCGTCTCCAGGACGCAGGAGGAGGTTCAGCCTCAGCATCCAGACTCCTCAGAGGAAGCTGCAACCTCTGAGGGCGCAGCGTCAGCAGAAGGCAATGCACCCAGCACCAGCGCAGACACTCACACCTCGGTGGGACCTTCAGGACATAGAGTAGTGTTGTCACCTGGTGTATCACAGCTCACAAGTGAGCCTCAGCAGATGGTGAAGACAGGGACAGCAGTGGAGAGTCCTAGTCGGAGGGCGCAGCACTCTCCCAGCTCGGCTCAGCTGCATGTCGACCCTCTGCCTTTGGGTCCATCCACAGTATCAGCGGTGATGGCACTCCAGGAAAATATGCAGGAGTCTCTGGCAGGTTTTGTCTCCAGGGTTGCTGCGAGTGTGGAGCGAATGGAAGAGTCCGTCGCTAACATGAGCAGAGCCTTTGTGGAGTCATTGGCACATCAACGCATTACCACGGAAAGGATGGCAACCTCCGTGGAAAGGCTGGCTACGGCCATGGAGGAGATAAGTCGCGCAAGTGTTGAAAACATGGTGAGTGTTCAGACTAGACTGACATCTCTGGAGGAGCGATGGGCAGCTATTGAACAGAGAAACCAGACCTTCATGGCAGTCCCTCTGAGAAGGACTGCCAGTCCCGACACGGGTCCCCATGGCTCCCCTGATGTGCAGCAAGGTGCTCTCTCGCCACTTGCAAGCGCTGAGGGGGACCTGACCCATGAGAGGGATGATGGTGGCAGAGAACAAGGAGGTGGGGGCTCCTCTCCAAGCGCTCAAACTTCCATGCCACTGACAAGTCCTCGGTCAGAGCCCCACCTGAGTCAGCACCCAAGTGAGATCGGCGTCTCAACCCCTGCACAGCCGCAGGAGCAGCAGACTGTTGCGCAGCCCTTACAGGCTCGCAACCCCAGAGGACGCCCGCCAAAGGTGTCCAGACAGGAGCAGCAAGGAAGTGAGCAAGGGGCCTCCACATCTGCTGATGCCACTGGGGAACCACTACGTAGGAGCACACGTAAGAGAAAGAAACTGCACAAATAGTCACAAGGGTAGTCACTTGGGTGGAATTTAATGTGTTATGGTTGAAAGCCATCAGAATAATGGTAATAAATCATCTGTTGGCTACTGCTGTAGTTGTGGCGTGTGTCATTTCGCGAATGGGACTTTCACTTTGAGGTCAGTATGGTGGTCACATCGCTAGAAGTCAGCTGCTTCCTGGCTATTGTCAGTGCTCAGGTAAAAGGATGCGAGGCAATAGTCCCTCATGGGCGAGGCTCAGCAAATCTGCCCAATATGAGCGCGTTCCTTGCATGCCGGCCACCAATGTTCTCGCGCACTGCTGCCGCTGGTTGATGAGCCTCTGCAAGACGTTCGTCTTCGCTCTCCTCCTCCCCCTCCTCCTCCTCATCTGAGGAGGATATGTCAGGAGCCACTTGGTCCTCGGCCATCTGCAAGCCACGACTCTGTGCCATGTTGTGAAGCACACAGCAAACCACAACGATTCTGGAGACCCTGGCTGCTGAGTATTGCAGGGCTCCACCTGATCTATCCAGGCATCTGAAGCGCATCTTCAGCAGACCAATGGTCTGCTCGATCATGGCTCTGGTGGAAAGGTGGCTGGAGTTGTAGTTCTCCTCAGCTGCGTTGGCTGGCCTCCTCAGCGGCGTCAATAGCCACGTCCTCAAGGGATAGCCCTTGTCTCCAAGTAGCCATCCGTTAAGTTGGTGTGGCGGACTGAATAGCGGAGGCACAGTAGACTGGTGCAGTATGAAGGAGTCATGGCAACTGCCAGGGTACTTGGCGCAAACATGCAAAATTTCCTTCTTGTGGTCACACACCAGCTGAACATTGAGGGAGTGGAAGCCCTTGCGGTTGACAAAAATACCAGGATTGCGATGGGGAGCCTTAAGGGCCACATGTGTGCAATCAACGATGCCCTGCACCCTTGGAAAGCCTGCAAGATTAGCAACTCCAACCGCTCTCGCCATGACACTTGCTCGATCCTTGGTGAAATGGATGTGATTGCGCGTGATGGCAAAGAGGGCATCGGTTACCCGCTTGATGCAGGTGTGTGCGGCTGCCTGGGAGATGCCGCTGATGTCTGCCGCTGATCCCTGGAATGAGCCTGAGGCAAAAAAGTTGAGTGCGATGGTGACTTTGACGGCCACTGATAAGGGGTGTCCAGCTGCTCCTCTGGGCTCCAGGTCTTGCTGCAGCATTGCGCAGATGTCAGCCACTATCTCTCGCGAAAGTCGGAGCCGCCTTTGGCACTGCTGCTCAGACATGTTGAGGTAGCTGACCCTGCGTCTGTAGACCCTGTTTGGGGGGTATCTCCTGCGCCGACGGCCTTCCATGCGCTGGCCCCTTCTGGCCTGTGCATCCTCAGGTGGGGCAGCAGCAGCTTGGTGCAACTGTTGTTGCTGCTGCTGTTGGGCGGCCTCATGTAATATCCAGAAGGGCAGGACAAAAATGGCTCCCATGCTTCTGGTAGATGCCTCAGTTGAGGAAGCGCTCAGTGAAGGTGGCGAGAGGGGTTTCCCAGGAGGTCACACTGGAGATGGTTGTCAGGCTGCAAACTTCCAGAGCTGTGGGTATGCCTTCTGAAAGATCCCCCAGACCTGAGAGAGCAAAGTTATGCCACCTGCAATTAAAGCCTGTTCAAATCTGCCATTTAATGGTTGAGCTGCAGCTGCTACTCCGCAAGCCAGTTGTGCTCCCGCCAGGTTTCAGATGTGTGTTTCCCACCAGGCGTGTTTCACGTGGGAAAACGATTAAACTTGCAACTGGTTAGGAAATTGGGATTATAGAGCCAATTGAGGGCTTGTTAAGGGCCTTAAGGGCCTATCCCGCCTCCTGGAGGCGGGACGGAGTCGGGACCAGCAGACACGAATTTAGGAAAATTGCGTGGAGGCGGGATGGAGGCGGGCTTGGGCCCGCACGCCAGATTTGTGATTTTTATCCCCCACACGCCTCCAATCCCGCCTCCCCGGCCCTAGCAAAATCCAGCCCTATATGTCTGGAATACTCAATCTAACGGCAAAAATTAGGAGCCGTTTTCTGTAAGTTTTTTTAGTTCTCGTTGCTTTTTTTTCCCCAGTCAGGCACTGCAAGGTCTGTAGCTATAACAACAGCTTCAGCTAGAGATGCTTGCAGCTGCAGCCGACTGTTTAGAAGCTGTTGCTAAGCAACGGTGTTTGTTGTCAGATACGGAGATGAAAACCTCCGTATGCTTCAACATTAACTTTGTATGTCCAGCAGTTTTGATAGATCAGCAACAGCTCGGTCCCGTCGGTGCCGGATATCACAAAGTTTCCTGTATCTCAATTATTTAAATGACCTGGCCCTGCTGAATGTGGTTGGGTTGCCATGCCACTAGTGTGAGCGCATCCAGGAGCACAGTGAGCACAGGATGTTTTCCCCATGCTCCCTGGTCAGTGAATTAGCCTGTTGCTTATTCTTTTTAAAACAGGATTGAATTTTCCCTTAAAAATCAGAGCAAAAAGTCAAAACCCTAGACAAGTTAATGTGGAAATGAAACAAAATGGAAACATAGAATATGAAATTTCATTAAGAAGTAGTGCTTCCCATCTGTGCTGCATCCCAGCTGAACAGCTGAGCAACAATCTGCTGCCACACCCCAATGCCAATCTTACTCACCAATAACCTGCTCACTGATGCCCAGTTTGGGTTCCACCAGGACCACTCGGCTCCCGACCTCATTACAGCCTTGGTCCAAACATGGACAAAGGAGCTGAATTCCAGAGGTGAGGTGAGAGTAACTACCCTTGACATCAAGGCAGCATCAACATCATGGGGGTCACCATTGACAAGAAACTTAACTGGACCAGCCACATAAATACTGTGGCAATAAGAGCAGGTCGCAGGCTAGGTATTCTGCAGCGAGTGTCTCACCTCCTGACTCCCCAAAGCCTTTCCAGCATCTACAAGGCACAAGTAAGGAGTGTAATAGAATACTCTTCACTTGCCTGGATGAGTGCAGCTCCAACAACACTCAAGAAGCTCGACACCATCCAGGACAAAGCAGCCCACTTGATTGGCACCACATCCATCACCTTAAACATTCACTCCCTCCACCACCAGCATACCGTAGCTGCAGTGTGTACCATCTACAAGATGCACTGCAGCAACTCGCCAAGGCTTCTTCGGCAGCACCTCCCAAACCCGCGACTTCTTCCACCTAGAAGGACAAGGGCAGCAGCCTCATGGGAACACCACCACCTCAAGTTCCCCTCCAAGTCACACACCATCCTGACTTGGAAGTATATCGCTGTTCCTTCATTGTCACTGGGTCAAAATCCTGGAACTCCCTCCCTAACAGCACTGTGGGAGTACCTTCACCACATGGACTGCAGCGGTTCAAGAAGGCAGTTCACCACCACCTTCTCAAGGGCAATTAGGGATGAGCAATAAATGCTGGCCTTGCCAGCGACGCCCACATCCCAGGAATGAATTTTTTAAAAATCTAAGATTCTAGGGCAGTGTTGTCCAATAGAAATTGCCACAAGTGTAACTACAGTAATACCGTTTTAGTCAATTGCACTAATTTTTGTAGAAAATGCCTTACACACACTCACACAACACAGGTAAATGTACTTCACATGTGTATATTTATTTAACAAACATCTACCACCATTCAGTAGCCAAGGCAGTAAAGCGCTCATAACAATCAAAAAACACTCGCACGCTCTGCTTTTCGTCTTACCACTTTACGAACAAGCGCACAAACAGGTTAAAGTACACATGCATGCGCTGTGCGAATATGAGTATTCAGATCACTACCCAACGATAGTGTCTATTATTCATCTTTTTATTTGATAATCAGAAATGCAATTAGCCACATCTGGAGTCCCCATTATTCACATGTGGACAACACTGTTCTAGGAGATGAGTAAGTTGACTGCATGTTCTGACTGTGATTGCATCTCTAACTCAGCCCAAATTGAGTTTGGAGGCTCCCCCTATGGGAATACAACTGATGTGCTACCTTCTGACAGCATATTAACATATTGCAATAGAAGGGCAACTGAAGCAAATCCTAGTGGGGAACCTAATGCATAATTGACAGTGGAAGAGGTTAAGGAAGTGAGAGTGTATTGGTGCCCCACTGCTAAAAGACTATGGCAAAATTCAGTTGCATTGTATTTTACTTTCATACATTGACTGAAACTTCATTGGATTCACAGAACTCAGCGCAGAACTGCTATCTTCACTGACAGCACCAGAAAATTAAAATTCAAAGGTGTTTCTTGCAGAAGGCTAGAATGTTGCGAGTTACACAGAAGGGGTCTATTTTGGACTATTTTGAATTCCTGCCAAATTAGGTCCAATGAAATACTCTCCTTAAATTTAATCCTTGTAATTATTTATAGGTGTGATAAATGGATAGATGCAGGTGAAGTTTAAGCATCCCAAATGAGAAGTCTCTTCAAGACCGTACAGCTTTTTCCAATTAGGCTTGAATGGTTATTATTGTATGTGCTCCTGATTGTTCTGAACTGACTACACATCACTTCTTTGACATCTCCCCTAACCCATCTGTGCATTGGTTTCCTCTTGACAGCTTCCATTTAAGTTCTCATCACCACCACTAATGGAAACTGTCGCTTTTAATAAATTGGGGGAGGGGCAATGTCATTAGGTATTTGTTGAACAAAAGCCGTTGTCTTTACATTGCTGTGTTAGGTAGTTTATTGATGCAGGGTTGGAGGCTGCCAACCTACCGTTGGCAGTCATCGGTTGGATTAACTTGCCAAAATCAATTCATCCTCAACTAAAGTAAGGTACAAGACAATGGGAATAACAAGGTGAGAGAAAAGGAGAAGGTAGCTGTGGTGTATGTAACCTGTTCCACCTTAAGAGAACTTAAGCCTGTTCCACCTTAAGAGATGTACTACTTTCTCTGGCTGCTGTATACGTAATACCGGTGGTGACCACCGGTATATAAGCACTGTGTAGTAATATTGTATTTTAGTATAGTCCTGACCTCCAACCAGTAAAGACCTGTTGAACTTTAATCTTGTAGTCTGTGTTAGTAATTACAACTAGAACACACAGACTTAACAGTGGCGACGAGTCCGATTCTTACCCTGCGGCAGTTTATATCCACGGCGGCTTCGTCCACAGAACGGACGTCGAAGAGAGGCTTCCACCCTCATCACCCTGCTGGAAGACACGGCGCGTGGCAGACATCGAGAAACCAGAGTGCAGAAGACATCCTGAACTCGAAGCCTCCATCAGCGGCTGTCAGCTATCTTCTTTCTTCCTCGGTGGTGGGTAAGCCGGGCAGCGACGCGACCAGAAAGTCGGCCGCGTTGGCTGTACAGACGGGGAGGGAAGACGGAGGAATAAGGGCGGTGAGATCGATCGCGACCGGAGATAAGGGCCGGGCCGCATTCAGGCCGAAAGGCGCAGCGCGGGGACATCGATCGCGGCTGGTGATAAGGGCCGGGCCGCATTCGGGCTAAAAAGGCGCAGCGTCTGGGGCAACTGAAGGCGCGAGAGCCACGGTGAAGCGGAGACAGCGTCGGGGGACGGGTGAAGACCGCCAAGCGTGGGAAAACTGCCATTTTGTAGGCGGAGGACGAAGACAAGAGCGGGAAGCCGCCATCTTGGATAAAAATTAAAATTAATTAAATTGCAACGATGCCTAAACATGGGAACATTAATACCTTTGATAGCGACATCGAAGATTGGGCCATGTATGTAGAACGCATACAAAATTATTGTAAAGCAAATAAAATTCCAGATGAAGAGAAAGCACTAACATTATTAAACTTAATGGGTGCGAAGACATACGGGCAATTGAAACACCTTTTATCACCAGATGAACCGGCGGATAAGACGTTCGAGGAGATTGTTACTGTCCTGAAAAACCATCTAAACCCCACGCCGCTGATGCTAGCGGAACGATTTAAATTTTACAGCTGAAGGATGAAAGCAATGCTAAATATTTAATGGAATTGCATAAGCTAGCAAAGTACTGTCAGTTTGGAACGAGACTGACAGAGGCGCTACGAGATAAATTTGTGTGTGGTTTATTAAAAGAAGATACACAAAAGCGACTGCTCGAGGAGAATGAGCTGACGCTTGAGAAAGCGGTCACTATGGCAGCAGCACACGAAGCCGCAGCGAGAGGCACGGCAGTAATGCAGCTACGGTCACCGGAACTCAGTACAAATAAATTGGGTTTGAGTACTGTAAAATGTTATCGTTGTGGAAAGACAACGCACGATCAGAACCAGTGTTGGTTTAAAAACCAAGAATGCAGAACGTGTGGCAGGCTTGGCCACATAGCTAAAGTATGCCGGTCAGGAAAGAAGACCAGCAACAAAAAGTCACCGCAAGGAAAATACATAAAGGTACACAAGGTGACAAAGAACAGTTTGACCGAACAGAAGTCAGATTCAGACGCTAGCAGTAATGAACTGGGTAGCTTAAGAGTACACAACGTTGGTAAGGATGCAGATCTCCAGACAATTTGGGTCACCCTTCAGATAGCAGGAGTCCAAGTAAAGATGGAATTGGACACTGGATCGGCATTGATGGTCATGAATAAGAAAGATTACAAAACGTTATTCCAACATATTCCCTTGCGGGATACGGAGATTATATTGAAAACATACACGGGGCAAAGAGTGTACCCCATCGGAAAGATAGAGGTAAAAGTGGTCCACAAGGGCAAAGAAAGCCAAGTAATGGACTTATATGTGCTACCTGAAGGAGGTCCACCACTACTGGGACGGGAGTGGATTAGGAAAATGAATATGGACTGGCACTCCTTGAAGGCACTAACGGTAGATTCCGGGGAAACAGATGTCAAACCTAAACGATTGTCCAGAATATTGGATGATGCTAAAGAGGTGTTCCAGCAGGGACTGGGAACACTGAGAGGAATTACGGCAAACATCAAGATTGATGAACATGCACAACCAAAATTTTTTAAAGCCAGACCGGTACCCTATGCAATACGACCTACTGTAGAAGCGGAACTGGAAGCGCTAGAACGTTCAGGTGTACTGTCTAAGGTAGATTGGAGTGAGTGGGCTACGCCCATTGTTCCCGTTATGAAACGTCCTTCGAGCAACAAGCCAGGAGAACCAGGGAAGGTTCGCATCTGTGGAGATTTCAAAATCATCGTTAATCCGGTGCTTCACACGGTGCAGTATCCGCTTCCGCGGATTGAGGATATTTTTGCTTCGTTGTCTGGCGGGAAACACTTCACCAAGATAGACCCGGCGCAGGCGTACTTGCAGATGGAGGTTGAAGAAGAGTCACGCCAATACCTCACGATAAACACGCATCGAGGTTTGTACCGGTACAATAGGCTGGTTTTTGGAGTGGCATCGGCTCCAGCAATTTGGCAGAGGGCCATGGAGCAGGTATTCCAGGGAATTCCAGGCACACAATGTTACCTGGACGATATTCTGATTACAGGTGATGGTGATGAAGAACACCTCGCAAACTTGGAACTGGTGCTCAACAGACTGAAAGAGTATGGACTTAGAGTTAATCGGCAGAAATGTGAGTTCTTCCAGAAGCGGATCTCGTACTGTGGTCATGTCATTGACCGGGAGGGGCTTCATAAGTCTCCTGACAAGATAGAGGCAGTTGTAAAGGCTCCCGCTCCGGATAATGTCTCTCAGTTGAGGTCGTTTCTAGGATTGATTAACTATTACCATAAATTTCTACCAAATCTATCCACGGTACTGCACCCGCTAAACACTCTTTTACAGAAGGGGGTACCATGGGAATGGAGCGAAAACTGTAAGAAGGCATTTCGCAAAAGCAAAGAATTGATCACCTCAGAGGAAGTGTTGGCTCACTTCAACCCGACACTGCCTATTCGGTTGGCTTGTGATGCTTCTCCATATGGTATTGGGGCAGTACTCTCACACAAGTTGCCAAATGGCACGGAAAGGCCAGTTGCGTTTGCATCCAGATCATTGACCTCCGCTGAGCGCAACTATGCGCAGATCGATAGGGAGGCTCTCAGCCTTGTATGGGGAGTGAAGAAGTTTAATCATTACCTGCAGGGCCAAAAATTCACACTTCTGACAGACCATCAGCCGTTGGTATCCATTTTTAACCCTAAGAAGGGTGTTTCAGTGATGACAGCACAGCGTCTCCAGAGATGGTCCCTTTTCCTAGGGGCACATCAATATCAAATAGAATTCAAAGGTACGAAGCAGCATGGCAATGCTGATGGGCTGTCGCGCCTGCCACTACCTGAAGAAGAAGAAACGACGAAAGTTGACCCTGTTGAGTTATTTCATTCGACCATCATCGAGTGTTTACCAGTCACCAATGCAAGTATTGAAAGAGAAACCAGGAACGACCCGACACTGTCCAGAGTCTACGAGGTGACAGTGAAAGGATGGCCAACACGTGGTGATCCTCTGTTACCGGCATTCTCGGCAAGGCGAGACCAGCTGTCCGTCTGCCATGGTACTTTGATGTACGGGACAAGAGTGATTATTCCTCCCAAGTTAAGGGAAAGAGTTCTAAAAGAACTGCATGAAGGTCATCTGGGGGGAGTTAAGATGAAAAGTCTTGCTAGGGCTTATGTATGGTGGTCGGGTATTGACCAACAGATAGAGGAGTTGACGAAAAGCTGCGCTGGGTGCCAAAAGGTGCAAAATGCACCTCCGATCGCACCACTACACCCATGGGAATGGCCTTCAGCCCCATGGCAATGCGTACATATTGACTTTGCTGGTCCATTCATGGACTCCACGTTCCTAATTGCGGTGGACGCACATTGCAAATGGCCAGAAGTGATCAAGATGAATACCACTACTTCAGAAAAGACAATTGCGGTGTTAAGAACAATATTCGCAAGGAACGGATTGCCAGAACAGATCTGTTCGGACAACGGACCACAGTTCGTGTCGGAAGAATTCCAAAAATTCTTAAAGAAGAATGGGGTGAAACATTATACCTCTGCCCCATATCATCCGGCGACAAACGGGTTGGCCGAGAGATTTGTCCAAACATTCAAAAAGGCAATAAAGGCCATGAACGATGATCAGATTCCGCTACAGCACAAGGTGGGCAATTTCCTAATGGCATATCGAAACGCCGCTCATGCAGTGACTAACCAAAGTCCTGCCATGATGTTTTATAACAGGAGGTTGCGATCCAGGTTGGACTTGTTAAAACCAAATGTGCGGAGGGAAGTGGAAAACAAACAGTTCCGGCATATTAATAACAAGACCACTCGAAGTTTCGACGTAGGACAACCAGTGTTGGCAAGGGGCTATGGAAACGAAAAATGGCAGTCCGGAACAATTCGGGCCAGACAAGGACCTCTAATGTACACAGTAGATATTGGTAACAATGTGATAAGGCGTCATGCGGATCAACTGGTAGAATCGAGAGCAAGGGTCGAACCCATGGTTGCGACAGAGACAACTGTGGAAGACGTTAATGAACCTGAAGCATCTACCTCGGCAGGGAATGTACCTGAGGATGATAACACCCAATGCATGGGAGACCAACTAGAGGAGTTACCTCAGCAACAGGAATCAGAGACCACTGAAAGGCGTTATCCAAACCGAATCAGAAGGCCTCCTGAGAGACTGAACCTTTGAACTGTTTATACCTGAAGTTATATATGTTATTATGTTATGTTAAATGGGGATATGACTGTTAAGCTAAAAAGGGAGGATTGTGGTGTATGTAACCTGTTCCACCTTAAGAGAACTTAAGCCTGTTCCACCTTAAGAGATGTACTACTTTCTCTGGCTGCTGTATACGTAATACCGGTGGTGACCACCGGTATATAAGCACTGTGTAGTAATATTGTATTTTAGTATAGTCCTGACCTCCAACCAGTAAAGACCTGTTGAACTTTAATCTTGTAGTCTGTGTTAGTAATTACAACTAGAACACACAGACTTAACAGTAGCTGCCTTCATAGATATCGCAATCTTCTCTTAATATTCACCAGAGAAAAATATTTTCTCCCTTGCCCCGCCAACTTCTTTTATTATTTACCTCAATAATACAGTTGCAGTTGTACTTACCCATAACCTCTTTGCCTCATCTATATATATAAACCGGTACGTCTCTCTATCTGTCTCTCTGTCTGTCTCTCTGTCTTTCTGTCTGTCCGGCTATACAATCAAAAGTTATAGAGCGTACCTACACGTATGTTATATCGAAAGAAAGCTTATCATTAGGGGACTCTCGTAGGCATATTTACTTTTTCGTCAGACAAAAATTGTTTGGACAGTATACAAAAAACCTTCAAAAATCCTCAAAAATCCACTCATTAGCAGTTGACCAATCCTACCTCTCATTAGCGTTGAGTGACGTGCTGCTTGACCAATCCTACAGTTCACTCACCTGATGGTTGACCAATCAGTGCATCATGGGCGGGTCCTAATCCTCCAGTCTCCCTAAACTTCGCCGCCATTTTTTCCATCCCCACAGGGACAGCAGCAGCAAAAGAAACCCCCACATTGCGGCTCCCAATCCTGCTCTCGCCCCGCCGGAGCGGCAGGTAAGTTGGGCTCACTCGGGCCGTGCCTCGCAACCGCTCGGCCCGACACACACAGCGGTTGGGGTGCGGCAGCGGCCGCCCATCAGCCGCGCGATCCGTGGGGGAGCTCAGCTCGGGTCTGTCTCGGCCCTGAAGCGCTAGGCCCCGCACGGCTGGTATCACAACGGCACCGGGCCTCAGGCGTTAGGCAGGGAGAGGGGAGGGAGGGGGAGGGGAGGGAGGGAGAGGACAGCACAGGGAGAGGGGGAGAGGGAGAGGGAGAGGGGACAGACAGGGGCAGGGAGACCGCGCGGCCCAAAATTGCCCTGGCAACGCCGGGCACCCCCAGCTAGTAACTCATATAATAGGTTGTGACGTAAGAAAACTACTAGGCACTTGGTCTAAGCGTTAAACAAAGCTTTAATCAACTGTTTTACAACATGGAGGTCTAGATGTGTCCTTCACTAGTTCCTGTTAAGAATGTCCTGCACAAGCTGGGCCCGTGCCCGAGTATTTATACTCTCCCTGGACAGTGCCACCCGCAGGCTGCTCAGTATTATTTCATAAGTCTTTCTTTCATGAATGACTGATTCATGTCAGGTTGTAAATAAACAGTAGAGCAGTAGCAGCAAGTTTATACACTGGGATTGCCACGGACACAGCATATTCGCAGGAGTTTCTGACACTGGACCATTGAGGTGAAAGATTATTGCAGTTCAATAATCCAGCAATAAATCAGATCTATGGTTAACCAAATATGAATTTTACTTTCCCTCCTCCCCCCCAGTCTAATGTTTTGTTCATACACAGGTTATCCAATCCTAATACTGGAGCTGTAAAAATGCTAGAACTGTTTCCCTGATGTGCTCAACAAGTATGTGACCAAATTCAGTCCCTGGTCTGTGCTGAATTAAATCATCTCAGTACGGATTCTACAAGTGCCCACTCCTGATTGCTATCCCAACAATCACGTTGGAAAGTATGCGCTTGAGAACAGTGGTTCAAGATAGGATCAGGCTCAGCTGTAATTCCCAGCCTTCCCCCATCCGGCAACAATACAAAATAGCCTGCAGACACTTGCTTGCATGTAAAGAGTGGCACTACTGTAAAGTACCAGTGCCAATGCCCCGTAAAGTGAGTTAGCACATTCAGCAGAGTATGAGAGGAAAAGTGGACATAAGTTTTTAAAAATTGCCAGTAACTGTAAGCATAATTCATTGGCGCAGTGTGTTGGACACACACATTGACAAAGGAGAGAAGGATAATTTTTTTTAAACTTATTCATTCACAGGATGTGGGCAAGGCCAGCATTTATTGCCCATCCCTAATTGCCCTTGAGAAGGTGGTGGTGAGCCGCCTTCTTGAACCGCTGCAGTCCTTGTGGTGAAGGTACTCCCACAGTGCTGTTAGGGAGGGAGTTCCAGGATTTTGACCCAGTGACGATGAAGGATCGGCAATATATTTCCAAGTCCAATTTCCAAGTGTGTGACTTGAAGGGGAAGTTGGAGGTGGTGATCTTCCCATGCACCTGCTGCCCTTGTCCTTCTAGGTGGTAGAGGTCGTGGGTTTGGGAGGTGCTGTCGAAGAAGCCTTGGTGAGTTGTTGCAGTGCATCTTGTAGATGGTACACACTGCAGCCATGGTGCGCCAGTGGTGGAGGGAGTAAATGTTTAAGGTGGTGGATGTGATGTCAATCAAGCGGGCTGCTTTGTCCTGGATGGTGTCGAGCTTCTTGAATGTTGTTGGAGCTGCACTCATCCAGGCAAGTGGAGAGTATTCCATCACACTCCTGACTTGTGCCTTGTAGATGGTGGAAAGGCTTAGGGGAGTCAGAAGGTGAGCAACTCGCTGCAGAATACCCAGCTTCTCTCTTGCTCTTGTAGCCACAGTATTTATGTGGCTGGTCCAGTTAAGTTTCTGGTCAATGGTAACCCCCAGGATGTTGATGGTGGGGGATTTGGTGATGGTAATGCTGTTGAATGTCAAGGGGAGGTGGTTAGACTCTCTCTTGTTGGAGATAGTCATTGCCTGGCACTTGCGTGGTGCGAATGTTACTTGCCACTTATCAGCACAAGCCTGGATGTTGTCCAGGTCTTGCTGCATGCGGGCATGGACTGCTTCATTATCTGAAAAATTGGAATGGAACTGAACACTGTGCACTCATCAGTGAACATCCACACTTCTGACTTTAAGATGGAGGGAAGGTCATTGATGAAGCAGCTGAAGATGGTTGGGCCTAGGACACTGCCCTGAGGAACTCCTGCAGTGCTGTCATGGGGCTAAGATGATTGGCCTTCAACAACCACAACCATCTTCTTTTGTGCTAGGTATGACTCCTGCCAATGGAGAGTTTTCCCCTGATTCCCATTGAATTCAATTTTACTAGGGCTCCTTGATGCCGCACTCAGTCAAATGCTGCCTTGATGACAAGGGCAGTCACTCTCATCTCGCATCTGGAAATCAGCTCTTTTGTCCATGTTTGGACCAAGGCTGTAATGAGGTCTGGAGCAAAGTGGTCCTGGCGGAACCCAAACTGAGCATCAGTGAGCAGGTTATTGGTAAGTAAGTGCTGCTTGATAGCACTGTCAACAACACCTTCCACCACTTTGATAATGATTGAGAGTAGGCTGATGGGGCAGTAATTGGCCAGATTGGATTTGTCCTGCTTTTTGTGATCAGGACATACCTGGGCAATTTTCCACTTTGTCGGGTAGATGCTAGTAGTTGTACTGGAACAGGTTGGCTAGAGGCATGGCTCGTTCTGGAACACAACTCTTCAGCACGACAGCCGGGATGTTGTCGGGGCCCATAGCCTTTGCTGTATCCAGTGCACTCAACCATTTCTTGATATCATGTGGAGTGAATCGAATAGGCTGAGGACTGGCTCCTGTGATGGTAGGGACCTTAGGAGGAGGCCGAGGAGGATCATCCACTTGGCACTTCTGGCTGAAGATGGTTGCAAGCGCTTCAGCCTTGTCTTTTGCAGTCACGTGGGCTCCACCATCACTGAGGATGGGGGATGTTCAAGGCACCTCATCCTCACGTTAGTTGTTTAATTATCAACCACCATTCACGACTGGATGTGGCAGGACTGCAGAACTTTGATCTGATCCATTGGTTGAGGGATTGCTTGGCTCTGTCTATAGCATGCTGCTTCCGCTGTTTAACATGCATGTAATCCCATGTTGTAGCTTCATCAGGTTGGTACCTCATTATCAGGTATGACTAGTGCGGCTCCTCTACACTCCTCGTGGAGGCAGGGTTGGTCGACTGGCTTGATGGTAATGGTAGCGTGAGGGATATGCTGGGGCCTAAGGTTACAGATTGTGATGGAATACAATTCTGCTGCTGTAGATGGCCCACAGCACCTCGTGGATGCCCAGATTTGAACTGCTGCCTGTTGCTCGTGTCCTAACTTGTACCAAGTCCCGTTCACCCATCACCACTGTGCTCGCTGACCTACATTGGCTCCCGGTTAAGCAATGCCCCGATCTTAAAATTCTCATCCTTGTTTTCAAATCCTCCATGGCCTCGCCCTTTCCTATCTCTGTAATCCCGTCCAGCCCCACAGCCCTCCGAGATATCTGCACTCCTCCAATTCTGGCCTCTTGAGCATCCCTGATTTTAATCGCTCCACTATTGGTGGCCGTGTCTTCAGCTGCCTAGGCCCTAAGCTCTGGAATTCCCTCCCTAAACCACCCCGCCTCTCTACCTCTCTTTCCTCCTTTAAAACGCTCCTTAAAACCTACCCTCTTTGATCTGCTCTAATATCTCCTTATGTGACTCGATGTCAAATTTTGTTTTATAATGCTCCTCTGAAGCGCCTTGGGATGTTTTACTACGTTAAAGGCACTATACAAGTACAAGTTGTTGTTTTTACTAGATCTGTTCTGAATCTATCCCATTCAGCACGGTGGTAGTGCCACACAACACAATGGAGGGTGTCCTCAGTGTGAAGACGGGACATCGTCTCCACAAGGACAGTGCAGTGGTCACTCCTACCAATACTGCCATTGACAAATGCATCTGCAACAGATAGATTGGTGAGGACGAGGTCAAGTATGTTTTTGCGTCGCTTTGGTTCTCTCACCACCTGCTGCAGGCCCAGCCTGGCAGCTATGTCCTTCAGGACTCAACCAGCTTGGTGAGTAGTGGTGCTACCGAGCCACTCTTGGTGATGGACATTGAAGTCCCCCACCCAGAGTACATTCTGTACCCTTGCTACCCTCAGTGCTTCTTCTAAGTAGTGTTCAACATGGAGGAGTACTGATTCATCAGCTGAGGGAGGGCGGTAGGTGGTAATCCACCACCACCTTAAACATTCACTCCCTCCACCACCGGCGTACAAGATGCACTGCAGCAACTCGCCAAGGCTTCTTCGGCAGCACCTCCCAAACCCGTAACCTCTTCCACCTAGAAGGACAAAGGCAGCAGGCGCATGGGAACACCACCATCTACAAGTTCCCCTCCAAGTCACACACCATCCTGACTTGGAAATATATCGCCGATCCTTCATCGTCGCTGGGTCAAAATCCTGGAACTCCCTCCCTAGCAGCATTGTGGGAGTACCTTCACCACACGGACTGCAGCGGTTGAAGAAGGCAGCTCACCACCACCTTCTCGAGGGCAATTAGAGATGGGCAATAAATACTGGCCTTGCCAGCGACGCCCACATCCCATAAACAAATTTTTAAACAATCAGCAGGCGATTTCCTTGCCCATGTTTGGCCTGATGCCATGAGACTTCTTGGGGTCTGGAGTCAATGCTGAGGACTCCCAGGGCCACTTCCTCCCGACTGTATACCACTGTGCCACCACCTCTGGTGGGTCTGTCCTGCCGGTGGAACAGGACATACACAGGGATGGTGATGGAGGTGTCTGGGACATTGGCTGATACTCTGATTCGGCGCGTATGACAATGTCAGGCTTTGGCTTGACTAGTCTTTGGGACAGCTCTACCCAATTTTGGCACAAGTCCCCAGATGTTAGTGAGGAGGACTTTGCAGGGTCGACAGGGCTGGGTGTGCCTTTGCCATATCCGAATCCAATGCCGAGGTTGATGCCGGGCGGTCCATCCGGTTTTCTCTTATTGTAATTTTTTGTAGCAGCTTGATACAACTGAGTGACTTGCCAGGCCATTTCAGAGGGCAGTTAAGAGTCAACCACATTGCTGTGGGTCTGGAGTCACAGATAGGCCAGACCGGGTAAGGACGGCAGATTTCCTTCCCTAAAGGTCATTAGTGAACCAGATGGGTTTTTAATGACAATGCGATAGCTTCATGGTCACCGTTACTGATACGAGCTTTTATTTAATTAACTGAACTCAAATCCACAAACTGCAATGGTGGTATTTGAACACACATTTATTATTATTATTAACCCAGGCCTCTGGATTACTAGTTCAGTAATAAAACCACTATGCTACCAGTCCCAGTACTTGACAGATGAATCACTCTATGAAGATCTAGGGCACCTATTGACTGCCTGTTACAGCACGGTAACAGGCCCTCTGATTACCTGTACCTCCTGCCCACAGGAGAGCGGTGTGTCATAAGAACATAAGAATTAGGAGCGGGAGTAGGCCACATGGTGTCGTACATGAAGAAAGTCTAAAGGGGGAGAAAATACAAAAAATGGGTTTAAGAAACTGTAGACTAATTATTTCAATTGTGCCGGAACAAATAAAAAGACTTGCATTTATATAGCGCCTTTCACGACCACCGGATGTCACAAAGTGCTTTACAGCCAATGAAGTACTTTTGAAATGGAGTCACTGCTGTAATGTGGGAAACGTGACAGCCAATTTGCGCACAGCAAGCTCCCACAAACAGCACTGTGAAAATGACCAGATAATCTGTTTTTGTTTTGTTGGTCGAGGGAGAAATATTGGCCATGACACTGGGGATAAGACCCCTACCCTTCTTCAAAATAGTGCCATGTGATCTTTTACGCCCACCTGAGAGAGCAGACGGGGCCTCGGTTTAACATCTCATCCGAAAGACGGCACCTCTGACAGTGCAGCACTCCCTCAGCACTGCACTGGAGTGTCAGCCTAGCTTTATGTGTTCAAGTCCCTGAAGGTTCTGACTCAAGAGGCGAGTGTGCTACCCACTGAGCCACAGCTGACGCCAAGAAAGCGAAGGCTTCATCAGAGTACACATTGTATTCGGGGGTTATATTCAGCACTAAACCTTTAAACGCGCATAGAATTTAGACATAGTTGGTTAGTTATATTCTTCTAATTAATTTGATTCAGGCTATTTAGTATATTTGATTTGCACTGCTAGTTAGTTTCAGCACAAAACCTGGACTTGTGCCAGCCACATTATAATCAACTGAAAAACAGGTCTTTTCAACAATTGCACATGTGCAATCTTGCTGCTGCTTTCCTGTTTGATGTGTTGCTGCCAATGTTGCGAAATCCACCTCACTATGTAACAGAGAGAATTCTGCAATGTAACATGAGTGGAGATGAGGGGACAAAAAAAATCAGCATGTACCATTCTCAAACATCTCCTAGCACAACACTTCGTGGGTCTGCCCCTGGGCCTGGCCAAAGGCACCATCCACAGGGGAAGGTTGATCAACTGCTTCCCTCTCTTCTGCAGTCTTGCGTGCCCTTTGTGGGCCTGAAGAGGGATCAGCACCTCCCAAACCCGTGATCTCTACTACAGGTAGACTATCCTTTATCCGAAAACCTCGGGACCAGCCGTGTTTCGGTTTTCGGAAAATTTCAGATTTCGGAAGGTATTTTATAAGACTGGGAAATTTGTCGGGGGTGGGTCGACGGGGGTCGGCGTCGGCGGGAGTCGGGGTCGGCGGGGGGGTCGGCGGGGGTCCGCGGGGGGGTCGGCGGGAGTCGGGGTCGGCGGGGGTCCGCGAGGGGGTTGGCGGGGGTCCGCGGGGGTGTCGGCGGGGGTCGGGGTCGGCGGGGGGGTCCGCGGGGGGTCGTCGGCGGGGGTCGGGGTCGTGCGCCACTCTGGTCATGTCGTGCTCACAACTTACGCTGAACGAAAAAACCTTCGGTTTTTAGAGGGTTTCGGTTTTCGGAAGTTCGGATAAAAGGTAGTCTACCTGTACCTAGAAGGACAAGGGATGCAGGCACATGAGAACACCACCACCTCCAAGTTCCCCTCCAAGTCACACACACCATCCTGACTCGGAAATATACGGCCGTTCCTTCACCATCGCTGGATCAAAATCCTGGAACTCCCTCCCTACATTCTATGTATATCTATGTAAGTTCAGTACATTGTAGGCTAGACGATATGGTTCGGAGTCAATTGCATAAGCCTCAGTCCTACTTACTGGAGGGATCAGCTCAGCGTCCAGTAAATGCAAGTCTAAATAATGTGCAATAAAAAAATGTTTCAGGCAATGAGCGGTCAAATCAAAAGTATTTTCAGGGAATTCATTTCAGAATGAACATTTCAAAAATAGCACTTAATTTTGAACCACAGATTTCTTTTGAAAGGTTACTGCCCTAATAATCTAACTTGAACAAGAAATATTTAATAGAAAATTGCACAAATGATGAACATTTGTTCACTATTCCCCTTCCTCTGTCAGTTTTTAGTGCTGCAATACAAGTATGGAGCAGCACATTAGGCAGATTAATTGACATTCAAAGGACTTTGAATGAAATATATCAAAACTGAAGTCTTCTAAAATCGACTAGGCAAGAAATGATAAGGTCACTCAATGCTGCAGAATACTAAGTAGCTACAGTGGCAATCCTAGCTGGCTGAATGCATTCATGATTACATACAGTAAGAACACCTTTTCAGTTCATAGCAACTCCATGTTAAATAAAAATAAAAATTGGTGGATTAAAATTTTTCCATCCAATTATATACTCTCCTTTCCTGATGCCACTGCCTTTTTTGCTAGTGTACAGTTCCAGGGGCACTAGCGACCTTCTGGCACCCAAGGCCAACTTTTATGTAGAAGCGCAGTGATTGTCCGCAACGGTTTCAACTAGCCCACTGGGCCAAACTTCCTCTAAGGTTCCCCCCTGCCCGAGCCTTGTACTCGCACCTTTCTCCAGTTTCTCTCGGATCTCCCCTCATGCCCTCTCCGAGCTCATCTTGTCCGTGAGAATCACTTCCTGTTCCCTTGATCCTATTCCCACCCAACTTCCTTTTCTGGCTCCCATGTTAGCCAACATTGTTAACGGTTCTCTCTCCTCAGGTACTGTCCCCCTCTCCTTCAAATCTGCCGTCATCAACCCTCTCCTCAAAAAAACAACCCTTCAACCCTCCGTCCTTGCAAACTACCACCCCATCTCCAACCTCCCTTTCCTCTCCAAAGTCCTTGAATGTGGTGTCGCCTCCCAAATCCACGCCCACCTTTCCTGGAACTCCATGTTTGAATCCCTCCAATCAGGTTTCCGCCCCTGCCACAGTACAGAAATAGCTCTTATCAAAGTCACAAATGACATCCTATGACTGTGACAAAGGTAAACTATCCCTCCTCATCCTTCTCAACCTGTCTGCAGCCTTTGACAAGGTTGACCACATCATCCTCCTCCAATGCCTCTCCACCGTCATCCAGCTGGATGCGACTGCACTGGCCTGGTTCCATTCTTATCTATCTAATCATAGCAAGAGAATCACCTGCAATGGCTTCTCTTTCCGCTCCCGCATCATTACTTCTGGTGTCCCCCAAGGATCTATCCTTGGCCCCCTCCTATTTCTCATCTATATGCTGCCCCTTGACGACATCATCCGAAAACACAGCGTCAGTTTCCACATGTATGCTGATGACATCCAACTCTACCTCACCACCACTTCTCTTCACCCCTCCACTGTTTCTAAATTGTCAGACTGCTTGTCCGACATCCAGTACTGGATGAGCAGAAATTTCCTCCAACTAAATATTGGGAAGACCGAAGCCATTGTCTTCGGTCCCCGCCACAAACTCCGTTCCCTAGCCACCGACTTCATCCCTCTCCCTAGCATCTGTCTGAGGCTAAACCACATTGTTCGCAACCTTGGTGTCATATTTGACCCTGAAATGAGCTTCCAACCACATATCTGCGCCATCACCAAGAACGCCTATTTCCACCTCCATAACATCGCCCGACTCCACCACGCCTCAGCTCATTTGCCGCTGAAACCCCCATTCGTGCCTTTGTTACCTCGACTTTACTATTCCAACGCTCTCCTGCCTGCCTCCCACGTTCTACCCTACGTAACCTTGAGGTCATCCAAATCTCTGCTGCCCATGTCCTAACTCACACCAAGTCCCATTCACCCATCACCCCCATGCTCGCTGACCTAAACTGGCTCCCGGTTAAGCAACGCCTCGATTTTAAAATTCTCATCTTTGTTTTCAAATCCCTCCCTATCTCTGTAATCTCCTCCAGCACCACTGCCCCCGCCACCCCCCCCGGATATCTGCGCTCCTGATTCTGGCCTCTTGAGCATCCCTGATTTTAATCACTCAACCATTGGTGGTCGCGCCTTCAGCTGCCGAGGGCCTAAGCTCTGGAATTCCCTCCCTAAACCTCTCTGCCTCTCTTTCCTCCTTTAAGACACTCCTTAAAACCTTTGACCAAGCTTTTGGGCACCTGCCCTAATTTCTCCTTATGCGGCTCAGTGTCAAATTTTGTTTTATGACACTCCTTTGAAGCGCCATGGGATGTTTTACTATGTTAAGGGCGCTATATAAATACAAGTTGTTGTTGTTGAATACATCACACCTGAGCCCAATTTTGTGCTTAACAAAAATGCACATACATGTTCCAGGAGGCACTGGTAATGACCATGGTTGGTTTTGCATCCTCCTAACCCAGGGACACTGAGACCAATTGTAGCACTCCAAACGCTGCCCTGGCTAAGGACAGTGCCAGCTCTCTGACAGAGCTACCCAATTAGTCTCACTCTCGTGATCTTTCCCCATAGCCGTGAAAAATATTCCCTTTTCATATATCCAATTCCCTTTTGAAAGTCAGTATTCAACTTACTTCCACCACCCTTTCAGGCAGTACATTCCACAATTCCATAACTCACTGCGAAAAAAATTCTCATCTCCCCCTTGTCTCTTTTGCCAATGATCTTAAACCTGTGTCCTTTGGTTATCGACCCTCCTGCCAGTGGAAGGTTTCTCCCCATCTATTCTCATCAAAACCGTTTGTGTCCTTTGGTTATCGACCCTCCTGCCAGTGGAAGGTTTCTCCCCATCTACTCTCATCAAAACCGTTCAAAATTTTGAACACCTTTATTAAATCTCCCCTTAACCTTCTCTGCTCAAAGGAGCACAATCTCAGATTCTCTAGTCTCTCAACATGACTGAAGTCCCTCATCCCTGGTATCATTCTGGTAAATCTCCTCTGCACCCTCTCCAAGGCCTTGACATCCTTCCTAAAGTATGGTGCCCAGAATTTGACACAATACTCCAGCTGAGGCCTAACTAGTGATTTGTAAACGTTTAGCATAATTTCCTTCCTTTTGTACTTTCTGCCTCTATTTATAAACCCAAGGATCCCATCTGCTTTCTTTAAAAGCCTTAACTTGCCCTGCCACCTTCAAAGTTGTGTGTATGTCATTTATCTCAGGTGTTGTTTGTGGGATTTTGCTGTGTGCAAATTGGTAATCACAATTGTCCACAAAACACTAGCTACAATTATAAAGTAATTTATTGTCTTGGCACATTCTGAGGATGTGAAAGATGGCATATAAAAGTTCCCTTTGGTATTATGTTTGGGACTGAATAGCTGAGGTTACATAAAAGGCACGATGGCTAACAAGTTAATATAAGCAGATATTTACACAATTCGTATTAAATGGGATACTATGGTGCAAATTAAAATAGTGGTGCTTTCACATTGTGTCCATGAAGCACAACTTATCAATACAGATTGAAATAATGTATTTGGGAACTGGTTAGTGCTCGAAGAAAATCTCTCTAAAAGAGCAAAGGCCTCTTTCAAGTTATAGGTGGCGTGTGCATTTGACCTTATTCCTAACTTAGTTTGGTTTTGGGCTAAAGTCAGAAGCTGAAATTATTTTTTGTCTGGGTTGTGAGGTTTCGATTACTCACATCCTAATTATATAGCAGACACTATAACTCGGCAATTTTTATACAGTCTTGAATTCGAGTATAGGACTTGGTTAAGTAGTTTTCAGTTTTCACTAGTAAATGCAGGTACTCTGATTCTCAAGGACCTAGATCCTTTGAATTCCAGATGGCTTAAGAGCCAGATGTTGCACATGTACAAGTTGACAGCAGAGAATTAGACAGAAACAGTACATTGCAATGAGATTAGACAGTAATGATTATCACACTAAATATTATTGTGACAGGCTGTATAATCACCAGCATGGTTCATTAGAATTTGATGAGCTACTGATTTGCACAATGGTATTGGGACCATGGATCCTTTGTGACAAAGTATTGAGTGACGTCCTTGTGCAACAGACTAAAGGACATTCTGGACTACAGAAGCCAGTTATCTAAAGCAATTTTTATTTGTTGGACTTTGAGACCCAAAAACATGAAATGCCATTGCATTTTGATTTTAATATTGTGTATTATTCACTCCCACCACAGGAAACAAAAAAAACATTAATGGGATCAAATACAGCTAATGTCACATTAAAACATAAAAGATCAATGCAGCCTTACCCCCAGCCACACTCACATCCTTAACATTTAAACCAAAAGTGCTATAAAGTTGTTTCTATCATTTTTTCAGTGTTCATTTTCTATCATTTTTTCACTGTTCATAACAGTTAAATATACAGCACTGCTCTCCTCTGTAGTGTATGTGCCTTTAAGAGCCCCCTGTGTACTGTAATGCCGGTAATGGCCACTCGGGCTATATAAGCCTGTATATTGTGTTGTATCAGTTAGTTCACCTCCAGACTTTGTTCAGTAAACACCTGTGAAACCAACTCCTGCCTTCAGTGTCTCTATTAACACACGGATACAACAGTGGTGATGAATTGGAAACGGACTTACCTGCAATTCTGCAGCACCTCAAGGACATCGATTCCTCAGACGTCCAAAGTCGAAGAAAAGCAAGAAAAAAAAACTGTGGTTTCACCAGCTAGCCGAACTGGTGGCAGGTACTGTAATAATCCTTCCTGGGCGGGCTGGGGCTCCATCGGCTGGCTCTGCGGCGAGGCCAAGCAGCGAAGGCGGAGGCAAGCAGAAACAGACGGGGGGGAGCACTCGGGAGACGGCCGGCGCTGCAAAGCAGGTCGGCGTTCGGACCTAGCAGAGGGGGGGGAAGTCCCAGAGAGTCCGGCGGGAACGAGTCTCCACCTGTAAATAAAAAATAAAAAATAAAAAAAAACGCGGAAAACAGCGTTGTCAGCAGCAGCAGTGGCGGGAAAGCGCGGGAAGCGCCATATCTTTTCTGCAGGAAAGAAAGAAAAGCACGGGAAGTGCCATTTTTTTTCCAGGATGCCTAAGGCTGGCAATATTGATGCTTTTGATAACGATATAGAGGATTGGACCACATATGTGGAAAGAGTGGAGGTATATTGCACAGCAAATGGAATAGAAAATGATAAAAAGGCGTCAGTACTTCTAAATCTAATGGGCGCAAAGACATACGGGCTGTTACAAAACTTAATCACTCCAGCCAAACCAAAGGACAAGAATTTTAAGGAAATTGTTGATACCCTACAGGAGCACTTAAACCCAACACCGCTGCTGATAGCGGAACGATTCAAATTCTTCAAGAGGAATCAGCACAAGAATGAAAGTAACGCTGATTACCTCACCGAATTAAGAAAGCTATCAAAGCACTGCCAATTCGGGGCAGGACTGGCAGATTCTCTTCGAGACAAATTCGTCTGCGGTCTCCTAAGTGAAGGAACATAGAAAAGGCTGCTTTCTGAGAAAGATTTGACACTGGACAAGGCTTTCAGTATGGCTGTATCATACGAAGCAGCCGCAAGAGGAGCTGCAGAGATACAGCAAAAGACACAGGACTTCGGCACCCATGAAATGACACAGGGTTTCGAGAGATGTTATCGCTGCGGCAGATCCACCCATGACCAGAGGGACTGCTGGTTCAAGGACAAAGCATGCAAGCAATGCGGAAAGATTGGACACATTGCACGGGTATGCCGATCTGGACAAAAAAAATCCACGGACAGAAAAAAAAAATCAATAAAGAAAAGTACAGAAAGGTACAAATGATGACAGACAGTAGCTCCGAAGACCAGAAGAGCGATAGCGACTCTGGAAACAAGAGACTAAGCTGTCTCAAATTACATAATGTAATTGCCAAAGAAGATTACCAGACCATTTGGGTTACCCTCACGATAGCAGGGTCCCCAGTTAAAATGGAGCTAGATACAGGATCAGCTCTGACCGTCATAAATCGACGGGATTACGAGCGGCTATTTCCGCATATACCTTTAAAAGACACATCCATTATCTTGAAAACATATATGGGGCAGAAAGTATACCCCAAAGGAAAAATAAGGGTGCCTGTTGTATACAACGGCAAGGAAATACAGAAGTTGTATTTATACGTTCTACAAGATGGTGGTCCACCGCTGTTGGAACGTGAATGGATCAGGAAGATACGTTTAGTCTGGCACTCCATTCAGGCACTGACGGTGACCAGTAAGAAAAAAAATGATGATGACGTCATACCTGAACGATTAAAAGACATCTTGGTCAACGCCAAGGAAGTGTTTCAAGAGAAACTAGGAACCTTGAAAGGCATCACTGCCTCAATAAAAGTGGAAGATGCGGCAATTCCCAAGTTTTTTAAGGCAAGGCCAGTGCCATACGCAATTCGTCCAGCAGTCGAGGCAGAGCTGGAGAATTTGGAAAAGGCAGGCGTATTATCCAAGATAGATTGGAGCGAGTGGGCAACACCCATCGTCCCGGTCATGAAGAAAACGTTGAATAATAATAAATCTGAAGAACAGAGAAAAATTCACATCTGTGGAGACTTCAAGGTGACTGTAAACCCGGTCCTTCACACGGTACAGTATCCTCTTCCGAGGATAGAAGATATTTTCGCCTCACTATCCGGAGGGAAACGTTTCACCAAAATTGACTTGGCACAGGCATATCTACAGATGGAGGTTGAAGAGGCCTCTAGAAAGTATCTCACGATAAATACACACAAAGGCCTGTAGCAGTACAATCGACTGGTTTTCGGAGTAGCATCAGCTCCAGCTATCTGGCAAAGAGCTATGGAGCAAGTCCTCCAAGGGATTCCGGGGACTCAATGATACCTAGACGACATCCTTGTAACAGGAGAAAACGACAACGAGCACCTTGCCAATTTGGAGCAGGTGCTCACTAGGCTGAGAGAACGGGGCCTACGAGCAAATTGCCCCAGTGCGAATTTTTCCAGAAACAAATATCATATTGTGGCCACATAATTAATAAGGAAGGGTTGCATAAGTCACCTGAAAAAATTGAAGCGGTCATAAAAGCCCCAGCACCTGAAAATGTTTCACAATTAAGGTCGTTCCTGGGATTGATAAATTACTATCATAAATTTTTACCGAACTTATCAACTCTTCTGCACCCTCTTAATGAACTGCTACAAACAGGAGTAATTTGGAAATGGAGCGAAGACTGTAAACGTGCCTTCCATAAATACAGACTTAATCACGTCCAAGGAAGTTTTGGCTCATTACAACCCATCACTGCCAATCAGACTGGCGTGCGATGCATCCCCTTACGGCGTAGGAGCGGTATTATCACATAGATTCCCTGATGGCTCAGAACGGCCGATAGCTTTTGCGTCACGCTCATTGAACTCAGCTGAGCGTAACTATGCCCAAATCGACAGGGAAGCACTCAGCCTGGTATGGGGAGTGAAGAAATTCAACCATTACCTACACGGACAAAAATTTACCTTGTTGACTTACCATCAACCCCTCATCTCCATATTCAACCCTAAAAAGGGTGTTCCCATTATGACAGCGCAAAGGCTACAGAGGTGGTCCCTTTTTCTAGGGGCACACCAATATGACATAGAATACAAAGGATCAAAACAGCATGGGAATGCTGACGGTTTATCGCGCCTACCGTTGCCAACGGTAGAAAAGGCACCTACAGTAGACCCAGTGGAGATGTTCCACTCTACCATAGTCGAATGTCTACCAGTAACAAATTCTGCCATTGAAAGGGAAACGAGAAATGACCCGACTCTCTCACGAGTCTACGATTTAAGAGTGAAGGGATGGCCAGCACATGGCGAACCACTGTTGCCAGCATTCTCGCAAAGAGAACAGCTGTCAGTGTGCCGAGGAACCTTGATGTGTGGATCCAGAGTGGTGATTCCACCCAAACTCCAGGATAAAGTGCTAAAGGAGCTTCACGAGGGGCATCTGGGTGGAGTGAAAATGAAGAACCTAGCCAGGGCGTTTGTATGGTGGCCAGGTATCGATGGAGACATCGAAGAAATGACCAAGAGCTGCCTAGGATGCCAGAAGGTCCAAAACGCTCCACCACAAGCCCCTCTACATCCATGGGAGTGGCCCTCATCTCCATGGCAAAGGGTACACATCGACTTTGCTGGTCCATTTATGGACTCAATGTTCTTAATCGCGGTTGATGCACACTCCAAGTGGCCGGAGGTAATAAAGATGTCCTCCACCACCACGGAAAAAACCATCACAGTATTAAGGACCATATTTGCCAGGAATGGGCTGCCTGAACAGATCTGTTCTGATAATGGGCCGCAATTTGTGTCCGAAGAATTCAGGAAGTTCTTAAAAAACAATGGGGTTAAGCACTACACATCCGCCCCATACCATCCCGCCACCAATGGATTGGCTGAAAGGTTTGTCCAGACCTTCAAGAAGACCATAAAGGCCATGGGTAATGAAGACATAAAACTTCAGCATAAGGGGGATAACTTCTTGTTTGCATACAGGAAGACAACACATATGGTTACAATCCAAACTCCCGCCATGATGTTCTTCAATAGAAGCCTAAGACGCCGGCTGGATTTGATCAAGCCAAACATCAGAAGGGACGTGGAGAACCGGCAATTTCAAGGCATGAATGAAAGGTCAACTAAAACCTTCCAGATAGGTCAACAAGTTTTGGCCCGGGACTACCGTACCGAGAAATGGCAGCCTGGAACTATTTGCACACGACTAGGACCGCTGATGTATACCGTGGACATTGGAGAAAGCATAATAAGGCGCCATGCTGACCAGATCATAGAGTCATCCGAAAAGGGACAACCTACACAACTCTATACGCCTAATGATGAAGTAGAGATACCCATAGTATCTACCTCCAATCCGGTGATACTGGAACCAGATGAACCCGACACTGGCATTCAAGCCGGATCAGCCTTGCCAAAAGAACCTACTACACCACCGAGGCGTTATCCGGACCGAGTCAGGAAGCCTCCAGAGAGACTGACTTATAATTGATTCACTGCAGCAATGTGTAATTATTGTTCTTGTAACATGTAATTAATGGTTACTTAAAATATTATGTACTGGTTGGCTAAAAGGGGAGGAATTGTAGTGCATGTGCCTTTAAGAGCCCCCTGTGTACTGTAATGCCGGTAATGGCCACTCGGGCTATATAAGCCTGTATATTGTGTTGTATCAGTTAGTTCGCCTCCAGACTTTGTTCAGTAAACACCTGTGAAACCAACTCCTGCCTTCAGTGTCTCTATTAACACATGGATACAACATCCTCCTTCAGTAGGGAACTGGGGATTGCTGATGCAATTCCTGGCATAAGGCAAACGATGCTGCTGGGAACAGAATCCGCACCTCGTGCTCAGGTGTTCCTTCTGCCTAAGCCTATAGCACTGCCCGAAATTAGAAAATGCACGTGAACCCAGACCAGCTGTTTCTACTGTGCCTTTCATGAATGGTGCTCAGTTTATTTATCTGTGGCTCCAGGAAGAGGGACGTGAGCACACGCTGCAGGAGAAATGCCTCTACATCAGGCAAAGTGGCTTCTATTTCCTACCCACGCTAAACTGCACCCATAATCAGACGTAGCCCACTTACTAATTATCACAAAGATCCTGCTTCAAAAGGTTGGTCACCTCTGGACAACCCACCGTCACTAGATCACACTTCTACAGATGGCATTCAACAACTTCCCCTAAAATGATCTCTGCCATCTTATTCCATACACCACTTACCAAGTGAGAAAGCAACCAGATGATCGTCTATGGATGTAGACAAGACTTCCCTTCCCCTTCAACCTCACAAATAAAGCCAACCCAATGGAAATCAAAACATACCACACAGGTATTTATAGGTTTAACCTGCATCTTACTGCATTATAAAACCGCATCATTTTCTACCCTTTAACTCAGTAACTGGACTGTACTCTATTTACATGTAATTCTAACATAGAAACAGGCCATTGGCTCAACCAATCCACACTGGTGATCATCCTCATGAGCAGTAGTCCTAATCCCATGTGCCCACTGTTCCCAAATCCCTTTCTTTCAACTACCTATTCTTAAATGTTGGCATGGTCTCTGTTTCAATTACTAACTCGTGGTGCATTCCACAACCTCAAAACCATGCGTAAAAAGTTTCTCCTGCTCCCTGTCCTAAATCTCTTCCATTTAATCTCCTATCTATATCCCCTTTTTCTGGATCCCATGACCACTGAAAATGGTCCGTTTCTATCTACTATCCCATCCCGTCATAATTTTAAACGCCTTTATCAAATCAATACTTAATCTCCTCTGTTCTAATGAGGGCTATTTTGGTGTCTAGGTAATTATTTATCTTCACTGATACACGCAGTAATACCGATGACTACAAAAATGTACAAAGTATATTACGATAAAGACACTGTATAAAGCTTTTATTTTGAAAATAGATGTCGATTTGTTCTTGGAAAACTTCCACAACTGGTAAAAGTCATACTGTGAACGCTGTGGGGCAATGGGCAAAGAACAGATGGCTCAGTGACATGGCTGTCCAGAATAAAAACATAATGAAGTCAGACTGTGGTGGGTTAGTTTTGTAATGTGTAATGTGCCTTTTCTTCTTCCCTCCCAAACAGTTCATTTTCACACAGACAAAAGTAACTATGGTCAGTGGCAAATAGGAATTGATGTCTACACTCAAATCAGAGGGCAGAAGGGCGATTAAATAACTTAAACAGCATGGTGGGAAAATGTACATCAAGTTAAAAATAATCTCGACAGTTAATGCTTTTTATACGAATGAGTTCTTAATTGTTGTTGCCCTTTATTTCATCTTGGGCGTTAATTGTTTCAACTTCAAAAAAAGTAAGCTATTTGGGGGTTGGGTTGAAGTAAACACCTTTGAGGTGTTTCAAACTAGGAAATGTAGACTATCAATTAATGCAACTTTAAGCTATGATTATATAATCATATCAGCATACACACTACAGAACCACTGATCTTTTGTATGGAACTACGTACAATGTCATTTTAAAACCTGAGAACAGCAGGCTTCTGGAATTTTTAATAAGACAATTAAAAATACAGATCCAAATTATAAAAAAAACTGTTAAGTAAGCAAAACGCTCGAGAAGGGACTGCACACATATACAATAAAATTAATGAGAACAATTTCATCTTTTAGAAATTCAGTATTTTCACATAACAATCCATGCCAAATTTCAAGAACCATAATCAGTTCTAGAACTCTAGTGATAGTACTTACAAGTCAAGTCTGATACAAGGCATTACTTAAGACAAGTCCATGATAATAAGTTAAGTATTGCACAAAGTGTGGGTGTAAAACCTTGAAGTACTCACATGGACACAAAAACATTTTGGGAAAAAAAATCTTTTTTTAAAAATAAAACATTCCCAACATTTAAACCACGTAACAGCCAGAGCAAAGAATTTAAAATCAGTGAATCCAAGTTTGGCCAGCGTTATTGGTGATGAAAATCTTCTGACTAAATAATCACTTCAGTGTTTAGCGATCATTTTTTGGGCACCTTTCCATATTTGGCATCTAAACCAAGTCCTGAAGAGAGAGAAAAGGAAAATAAAAACATGCATGTCACAAAAGATGAAAAGGAAATGTTCTTGCTATTGCCTGTATGCATTGTTGGTTTAATAAAAAAGGCATTTCAAACCAGATTCTCCTAATCTCAAATCAATCTGCCAGTCAAATAAAAGAGATTACTATTTTTACACAAGTATTCAGAGGATTAAAGGAGCAAGAGGTTACAGGAATTTCCAAAACGGACAAGTACAGAGTCATTCATATACAGGGCATGTGGCTAAAGATTTAGGAGTGTGATTAAGCACCATTCATGTTACATAAATAAAAACACATGTTTTGAGATAAAACAGTATTACAACTACGACACCAGAACAAGTGAATGCCTCAATCGTTGGGGACTTCCATAAAATACAGATGGTATGAATAAGACTGGAACACTTAAAACATCTTTAAGATATTCACACCTATTAAAAGGTCACTTTCCTGTGGGGACCATTGCCATACAGGGCTCAGCAGAGTAATGACCCAGTCTGTGGGTTGGTATTACCACCTAATTGCCAATGAGCCAAACATCTGAATTACTGCACTCGGAGGCCTGCCCTAATTAAATTGGTGCTATAAATTATTTTTTAATGCAGGCTTTTGCCATGAAAAGTTTACATCACTTACCTAGGAATACCAAGACAGTGCCTACCCACTGCAAGGCACTAATCGGATTTCCAAAAATAAGCACAGAACCAAGGATAGTAAAGAACTTTCTGGTTGTAGTAATAATTGAACAGGTCAAAGGTCCAAAGTAAACAACAGTCATAAAGATGAAACTCTAGAGGAAAAAACATAAAAACCGGTCATTTCTATTTTGCCCATAGCATCCATCTATTCCACATACAATAGCTTCTTTGGAGCAAATATTAGATTTTTTTTTTTATTCGTTCATGGGATGTGGGCATCGCTGGCAAGGCCAGCATTTATTGCCCATCCCTAATTGCCCTCAAGAAGGTGGTGGTGAGCCGCCACCTTCAACCGTTGCAGTCCGTGTGGTGAAGGTACTCCCATAGTGCTGTTAGGGAGGGAGTTCCTGGATTCTGACCCAGCGACGATGAAGGATCGGCAATATACTTCCAAGTCAGGATGGTGTGTGGCTTGGAGGGGAACTTGGAGGTGGTGGTGTTCCCATGCGCCTGCTGCCCTTGTCGTTCTAGGTGGAAGAGGTCGCAGGTTTGGGAGGTGCTGTCGAAGAAGCCTTGGCGAGTTGCTGCAGTGCATCTTGTAGATGGTACACACTGCAGCCACGGCATGCCGGTGGTGAAGGGAGTGAATGTTTAAGGAGGTGGATGGGGTGCCAATCAAGCGGGCTGCTTTGTACTGGATGGTGTCGAGCTTCTTAAGTGTTGTTGGAGCTGCACTCATCCAGGCAAGTGGAGAGTATTCCATCACACTCCTTACTTGTGCCTTGTAGATGGTGGAAGGGCTTTGGGGAGTCAGGAGGTGAGACACTCGCTGCAGAATACCTAACCTCTGACCTGCTCTTGTTGCCACAGTATTTATGTGGCTGGTCCAGTTAAGTTTCTGGTCACTGGTGACCCCCCCCCCCCCAGGATGTTGACGGTGGGGGATTCGGCGATGGTAATGACGTTGAATGTCAAGGGGGCAGTGGTTAGACACTCGCTTGTTGGAGATAGGCATTGCCTGGCACTTGTGTGGCACAAATGTTACCCGCCATTTATCAGCCCAAGCCTGAATGATGTCCAGGTCTTGTTGCATGTGGGCATGGACTGCTTCATTATCTGAGGAGTTGTGAATGGCACTGAACACTGTGCGGTCATCAGCCAACATCCCCATTTCTGACCTTATGTTGGAGGGAAGGTCATTGATGAAGCAGCTGAAGATGGTTGGACCTATGACAGTGCCCTGAGGAACTCCTGCAGTGATGTCCTGGGGCTGTGATGATTAGTTAATTATTTAACGGTCCACCACCATTCACGACTGGATGTGGCAGGACTGCAGAGCTTTGATCTGATCTATTGATTGTGGGATTGCTTAGCCCTGTCTATAGCATGCTGCTTCCGTTGTTTAGCATGCGTGTAGTCATGTGTTGCAGCTTCCCCAGGTTGGCACCTCATTTTTAGGTACACCTGGTGCTGTTCCTGGCATCCTCTTCTACACTCCTTATTGAACCAGGGTTGGTCCCCTAGCTTGATGGTAATGGTAGGGTGAGGGATATGCTGAGCCATGAGATTACAGATTGTGGTGGAATACAATTCTGCTGCTGCTGATGGCCCACAGCGCCTCATGGATGCCCAGAATTGAGCTGCTAGATCTGTTCTGAACCTATCCCATTTAGCATGGTGGGTATGTCACACAAAATGATGGAGGGTGTCCTCAGTGTGAAGACAGGACTTCGTCTCCACAATGACTGTTCGGCGGTCACTGCTATCAATGCTGTAATGGACAAATGCATCTGTGACAGGTAAATTGGTGAGGACGAGATCAAGTAGGTTTTTCCTCTCGTGTTCATTCTCTCAGCACCTGTCGCAGGCCCAGACTGGCAGCTATGTCCTTCAGCCTGCTCGGTCAGTAGTGGTGCTACTGAGCCACTCGGTGATGGACATTGAAATCCCCCACCCAGAGTACATTCTGTGCCCTTGCTACTCAGTGCTACTTCTAAGTGAATCCTGAGATTCTTATCGAAGATTTTCAAACGAGTCTTTCCACCTGCAGCTCATTTTCTACTTCATGTAAATATGACATTTTTCCCTGGGTTTCTCAGATATAAGCATTATTGCACTGAAGTACAGTTCTAATGATGCCGAGAGCCTTCTGGTACCAAGACAAAAGTATTGCCAGACTATTCAACTGTAGCACCCATCACAACCAAGTCTGATATTATGTAGAGTCTGGAAAAAGCCAGCTTGATTTGTTTTTTTTAAAAATCATATACTTTATACTCTTATATCTAACTTCATTCCAGGCCCATATATATGTAGAATGGACAACACTCTGAATTGATTGATTTTTCCCCCACCTTACTTGGGAAATGCTGCAATGCAATTGCCATACCCGCCCCAGCTCCCCCGCCCTTCCACCCATTACCATTCTCAGATGTTAACTCAGCACAGACCAGAGATCAACTGCAGACCTTGTATGCACAACTCAGTACGACTATGCACTCACATTCACTGAGCCATTAGGACAAACATTTTAACATGATTTTGATCATTCCGGATTTGAAGCTTTGGTACTGGCTTCCAAATCGTACCTCATTCCCAAGTTCTGAATCCACAGCTATGGGTATGGAATACATACATAGAGCAAGATGATGGATTGTTAAAGATCACAAACCCAAGCAATACTGTAAATCTGTTTAAACAGATAAACTGAAGTCGAATTATCACTTAGCGTCCGAATGTTCAGCACATTATAGCTTATAATTCCCAAAATAGATCCAAAAATATAAACAGCAATAGAAGACTGGTTACCCCTTCCTAAACGTTTGTATTACAGCAGACCTACTTTAATATAAGTGCTGGGTTTCTACCACTTCATTTCCCACTTGCAGCAAGAGGGATTTTAATCGCTCAACCATTGGGGGCCGTGCCTTCAGCTGCCAAGGCCCTAAACTCTGGAATTCCCTCCCAAAACCTCGCTGCCTCTCTTTCCTCCTTTAAGACGCTCCTTAAAACCTACCTCTTTGACCAAGCATTTGGTCATCTGCCCCAATTTCTCCTTATGTGGCTCGGTGTCAAATTTTGTTTCGCAACACTCCTGTGAAGCGCCTTGGGACATTTTACTACGTTAAAGGCGCTATATAAATACAAGTTGTTGTTGTTGGGATTAAGCAAAAAAGCTTGCAGTTTACACTATTAAATAAGCGTTTACTTGAAATTTAGCTCAAATTGAATGTTGGGAGCCCTTGATGTTCCACAGTAATGCAAATGATACTGACCTGGCCTAGGGCACTAGTTAAACTGAACAGAAGTATCTTGTATAGAATACTGGGGTGGCGCTCAGTGAAATTCAGAAAGTCCCATAATTCTCCAGTAAACAAGACACCTAAAAGAAAAGCAGGAAATGTTAATGGAATGAGAGCTCATTTGAAATTTCAAGTAGAGCATGAAAAGTGAAAGGTTAAACAATACTGCATGAACAGCTTAGATAAGCAATCTACACATAATGTACCCAAATACATTTTTCATAGCAAGGAAGGGAAATTAGAATGCATGGGGCCCCTGGTGCACAAATCGAAGTGAATAGAAAGCTCCATTTAATTTCTTTTGGACAAATTCACTCGATGAAAATTCACAGCAGCAATAAATAACATGCATACGTAGGTTTTCAAAGACTGATTTTTTTTTAAATTTTTTTTTTTAATGAATAACCCTCCAAGTTGCTTCACATTTTTAACTCTTAATCAGAAACAATTCTTCAGAAAGAATGCTGCATCAAAGTAGTAAGAATTTTTTGTACTAAATAATGTAAAAAAAAATCTTCCAAGAAGTAACATTGCATCTGAAGCAGTAAACGTGTAGTTATGTGCAGAGTCTGGCCCCTTTCTCTCCAGCTCTGTGATCTGAACTTCCAATACCCCACATCAATCTGCATGTTTGAAACTCCTTTCCTGTTTTCTTTATATGCTGAGCTGCCGCCTTCACTTCATGCTAAATAAAATTTGATTATTTTCTACTTCTTTTATATTTACAAAAAACAAATATCCAAGTGCAAGGTGGCAAAGCGCCAAAATATAGCATAGTTTGAACAGAAAACAACATTAATGCCATTCAAGATAAAACAGATTTAGTGAAGGAAAGCATTTTTCCACATAATTTGTGTGATAACACACAAGCTTTGTGCCAGAAATGCCAGACTGCCTTTCATGGATCAAGATACCAGTAAAATCTAGCACTAACCTTTTCATGTAATTAGCTATCGAAGACCATGGCATTGGAGTAATCACCCCACAGCAAAACGGTCAGATATTAGGAGGAAGAAAAACTATTCTACAGGGCTGGGAACAGACCAAATATATTGGCATCAATTCTGACAAAATGGCATGCTCCAAGGGGATCGTACTGACAGATGCCACTGGACTTCAAGTGGGAAATAAGACATTTTCTGCGAACTTATGTTGTTCTAGTGGAGAGTATTCCATTCAGGAGTGTGATGGAATACTCTCCACTTGCCTGGATGAGTGCAGCTCCAACAACACTCAAGAAGCTCGACACCATTCAGGATAAAGCAGCCCGCTTAATTGGCACTCCATCCACCACCTTCAACATTCACTCCCTCCACCACCGGCGCACTGTGGCTGCAGTGTGTACCATCTACAAGATGCACTGCAGCAACTCGCCAAAGCTCCTTCAACAGCACCTTCCAAACCCGCGACCTCTACCACTTAGAAGGACAAGGGCAGCAGACGCATGGGAACATCACCACCTCCAAGTTCCCCTCCAAGCCACACACCATCCTGACTTGGACCTGTATCGCCGTTCCTTCACTGTCGCTGGGCCAAAATCCTGGAACTCCCTTCCTAACAGCATTGTGGGTGTACCTACACCATATGGACTGCAGCGGTTCAAGAAGGCGGCTCACCACCATCTTCTCAAGGGCAATTAGGGATGGGCACTAAATGCAGGCCTAGCCAGCCAGCGACGCCCACATCGCATCAATGAATTAAAAAAAACTCATTTGCTTACAAACATGATCTATCCTCAGTCCTGATTAAATGTATTCGCCAGCATATTTTGATGCATTTTAGAATGACAACAATAAAGAGCAACATTGAGTGCCAAGTGTTTTGAGGTTAATGATTCGAGAGAAGTAGGCCCAAGTCCAGCTATCAAAGGCTATGCAATGCCACCGCGCCCCCCCCCCCCCCCCCACCGCTGCCATTTGCCACATTTATTAGGTGAAATGTAAAACACTTCCATGCCAAATTATGTATGGCTGCTGCTCCAGGAGTTGACCACAGATGTATGCATGGTTAAAGAAGTGTTCAGCATGGCGTAATTGCTTTCAAAACTACTAGGGTCTATGACAGCAAAAGCCTAGAGAGAGATGGGACTGTGCTACAGAGCAATGCCAGGCTGCTTACATAGAACAATATCTCCACTGGTGTTGTACAGACTCTAGATTCCGATTTCCACATGTCACAAATACTACAAAGCTTTACCTTAAGCACCACTAATCCGTGTACTGGACAGACACAGAGGGACACAGAGCACATTTCATGACCTCAGGGCAGCCCAAAGCACTTTAAAACCAATGAAGTACTGGTCACAATTGTAATGTAGGAAACGCAGCAGCCAATTTGTGCAGTCCAAGATCCCACAAATAGCAATGAGATAAATGACCAGATCATCCGTTTTAGTGATGTTGGTCGGGAGATAAATATTGGTCAGGACTCTGGGGACGACTCCCCTGCTCTTGTTCAAGAAAGTGCCATGGGATCTTTTACGTCCACCAGACACGGCCTCGGTTTAACGTCTCATCCGAAAAACGGCACCTCCGATAGTGCAGCGCACTCAGTATTGCACTGGAGTGCCAGCCTAGACTTCATGCTCAAGTCCCTGGAGTGGAACCTAAACACACGACCTTCTGACTCAGAGGCGAGAGTGCTAACAACTGAGCCGCAGCTGACACATTAGTGCTGTGTATTAGGCCTTTTAAGAATCGGTCAAGTGCACTACCTGCCTAGGCGGCACTCTAGCCGGGTTCAAATTTCAAGCTATATTACAAAACTATCAGAATTCAGATGTTCTTACTTGAGCACCCTCTTGTGGATTAGAGGAGCATACATATTCGTTAACATAATTTTCAAAACTTTGAACTAAAGATACAACCTATTCAAACTCTGCTGCCAAGTACAATTAATTTCTCAGGATGCAAAACATTTTGCTGGGAATACAATAAATACAATTTATAAACAAAATTATACAGGTTCTGTTAACCTGTCAATTACTACTGTGAATTACTACACAATGCATGCTGCGATTTATAAAATGTATACAGGGTACCATTTTCCATCTCCCCACCCAAAATTTACATTTCTAAAACTTATTGATAAGCGAAGCATTTAATCTTGAATTTAATTATAGCAGCAGGCCATTACACTCCAACTTTCAGTTTTCCAATGTACATCGACATGAAATAAGTGTGTCATTTGGTAGTTAAGTCCTAATCTCGCTTCGGAGTGCACTGAAGCCAGGAGGTGCACGACCATCTCTAGGAGCAGGTCTCTCACCACTTGATACATCATGCCGAGTGCAGTATAACCCCAGCCCAATGCAAAACTACAATTTTAAATGTCAAATAGTACTTACTTTCTACTCTTTTTAATGCTGCAAGTGCTGCTCTAGCCTGCTCTCTCAACATTACAAAATTAGCCGCCAAGGAAGCAGAGCCGTGCACATGCATCCAAGCTCAAAACACAGCAATCCTCACGCAAGGCCAGTAGCTGTAGTGCAACGGCAACCTACATCATGAAATAGGTGTTACAGCTTTCTATTACAAGCTTAATAAATCATATGCTTAAGGATGCTTCACCAATCTTGGGTAAATCACCTAACAGAAGAGATGAAGTGGTGGTACTGGATGTAAGCATATTTTTTTTATTTTTTTATTATTATTATTTTATTTTTTTTATTTAAAAAGAGTGCTTGTCTATTCTCCTGCTTTCTCCCTAGTATCCAGCAACAGTAGAACACTGCTGCCAACAGGAGAGAAAGTGATACAGCATGCGAGACAGTATGCACAATGCTGGCGGGAGGAAATCACATGGCTCACAAGAAGCCTTTAAAAGGACAGCATCCCATTCCTGCCTTGTGGGGTCGGTCTATTTTATACGTGGAGGGTGAACAACAAATGAAATGACTCTCAAAGGCATTGCTGCAGTGGAGATCCTGGCAGATGTTGAGAGACACAAAATCATCTGAAGTTAATGTGAAGGGAAGAAAAATCGTATGGGGTTTATATTTAAGCTGTTAACACCTGCCAGCCCATAGGTACAGAAACTAATGCAACCAAAGGACAGGATTATTTGAAAAAGGTTACCATTTATCATTCTGCAAATCCAGCTGAATGCATAGCAGAAATCCACAATCAAGAGTTTAACTTTCACTTTACTACTGTGCATTCAGCCAGGACAGTTACTTGTGTTTGGGGGCGGGGACGTATAGGGATCCTTTGAAGGCTGAAAGAGGATGAAACAGTTTTCTCAGAACAGCATCAGTTCAGTAACTTGTTCAAGAGACTGCAAGCGATACAAAATAAAATTGAAGGAGTATTACCCAAGGTATTAACTGGGAGGTCCAGCTGAGGTAACTGCCTATCCCATCCCACACACTCTCCATCTATTGCATTTTCTATTTTGTATGTAGCTTCAAGTTACTGAAAGATACTTCTCACTTCATGAAACTTAAAAAAATACCAAGATATGTTTATAGCATTTTTACCTATTCCCAGGAATAAACTGGACCAAACATTTATATTCAGCATCATCTGGTTTGAACCAGTCTGGAAATGAGCTCTCATATGATCTTGCGCTACTCCAGTCAGTCCATCCAAGGTCAAGGAGACTAACTGTAAAAGAAAATGGAATCAAAGTTTGTCATGTATACAAGTACAAAGTGATAGCCGTAGGGTAGGTAACAATGATCAGCAGTGCAATTCCTCAATAGTGGGACATTCTAATGGGAAAGAGTAGACATCACACTAGGTCTACGAATGGCTTTCCCAGGAGTTGATTTGCTAGAATCATCAGTAGAATACCTCTTACTGGAACTGCTGAATGGACAGAAATGTCAGCCTTTGGTCTCATAAAAACATTTCAGGCAATTGAGTTAAACATAACAGTTAATACAAAGACTGCGATAACTTAAATTAAGTTGGCAAATCAAAATTGAAAAAGCAGAAATCAAGAAAGCACGGTACTCAAATGTGTGACAAGAAACTCCCTGGACTCAGCAAAGGTCCCGGCAGACTGGAAAACTGCTAATGTAACACCCTTATTTAAAAAGGGCAGTAGACAGAAGGCTGGAAACTACAGACCGGTTAGCCTAACATCTGTGGTAGGTAAAATATTGGAGTCCATTATTAAGGAGACAGTAACAGGACATTTGGATAATCATAATTTAATAGGACAAAGTCAGCATGGTTTTATGAAGGGGAAGTCATGTTTGACAAATTTGCTGGAGTTCTTTGAGGAAGTAACATATAGGGTGGATAAAGGGGAACCAGTGGACGTAGTGTATTTAGACTTCCAAAAGGCATTTGACAAGGTGCCACACAAAAGACTATTGCTTAAGATAAAAAATCACAGGATTGGGGGTAATATTCTGGCATGGATAGAGGATTGGCTATCTAACAGAAGGCAGAGAGTTGGGATAAATGGTTCATTCTCAGACTGGCATCAGTAACTAGTGGTGTTCCGCAGGGGTCAGTGCTGGGTCCCCAACTCTTTACAATCTATATTAACGATTTGGAGGAGGGGACCGAGTGTAACATATCAAAGTTTGCAGATGATACTAAGATGGGAGGGAAAGTAGTGAGTGAGGAGGACATAAAAAACCTGCAAGGGGACATAGACAGGCTAAGTAAGTGGGCAGAGATTTGGCAGATGGAATACAATACTGGAAAGTGTGAGGTTATGCACTTTGGCAGGAAAAATCGTAGAGCAAGTTATTATCTTAATGGCAAGAAACTGGAAAGTACTGAAGTACAAAGGGATCTGGGGGTCCTGGTGCACGAAACTCAAAAGGTTAGCATGCAGGTGCAGCAAGTGATTAAGAAGGCTAATGGAATGTTGGCTTTCATTGCTAGGGGGATAGAATATAAAAATAGGGAGGTATTGCTTCAGTTGTACAAGGTATTGGTGTGACCGCACCTGGAATACTGCATACAGTTTTGGTGTCCATACTTAAGAAAAGATATACTTGCGCTCGAGTCAGTACAAAGAAGGTTCACTCGGTTAATCCCGGGGATGAGGGGATGGACATATGAGGAGAGGTTGAGTAGATTGGGACTCTACTCATTGGAGTTCAGAAGAATGAGAGGCGATCTTATTGAAACATATAAGATTGTGAAGGGGTTGGGTCGGGTGGATGCAGGGAGGATGTTCCCGATGATGGGTGAAACTAGAACTGGGGGGCATAGTCTTAGAATAAGGGGCTGCTCTTTCAAAACTGAGATGAGGAGGAACTACTTCACTCAGAGGGTGGTAGGTCCATGGAATATGCTGCCCCAAAAAGCTGTAGAAGCTACATCATTACATAAATTTAAAACAGAAATAGACAGTTTCCTAGAAGTAAAGGGAATTAAGGGTTACGGGGACCCGGCAGGAATTTGGACATGAGTCTAGGTTCGGATCGGTCATGGCCCTGTGGGTAGCGGAGCGGGCCCAGGGGCCGTGTAGCCTGATCCTGCTCCTATTTCGTGTGTCTAATTCTGTTAGATTCAGGAGATGGTTCTGTGATAGTAGATTGGCGGTTAGGATTAGATCAGCCATGATCTTATTGAATGGCGGAGCAGGCTCGAGGGGCCGATTGGCCTACTCCTGCTCCTATTTCTTATGTTCTTATGGGGTCTGTGATCTGTAGCAGATTGTGACATGGTCTCCCTTTCAGTGGGCTATCATCTATTGTATGAAAATGGCCCATTCAACACGTCATGAAGAAAACGTCTAGGACATCAGACAAAGCAAAGACTTTGAGCCATGACAACATCCAGGCTGTAGTGCTGAAGACCTGTGCACACCTGAGCCATGCTGTTCCAATGTAGCTAGGACACTGGCATCCACCCGACAAATGTGGAAAACTTCCCAGGTATGTCCTATGTACAACAAAAAAAGGACAAATCTAACCTGGCCAATCACTCCCCTATCAGCCTCCTCTCAATCATGAGCAAAATGAGAGTCATCAATAATGCCATCAAGCAGCACCTACTCACTAACACTCATTTCCGGTTCTGCCAAATCCACTAAACTCATCATAGCTTTGATCTAGACATGGATCCAAGACCAGAGAAGAGGTGAAAATAGCTGCTCTTAACCTCACGCAGCATTCAACCAAGTATGGCATAAAGCAGCTCCAACAAATCGGAGATCAACGTGGGTCAAAGGGAAAATTCTCCAGTGGCTGGAGTCACATCGAACACAAGAAAATGGTCTTATTCATAGGAGGTCAGCTGCCGGAGTTCCTCAGAACAGCATTCTCAGCCCAACCATTTTCAATTGTTTCACTTTCCCTCAGTCCTAATGTTAGGGATGGGGCTGTTCACTGATGATTGGAAATGTCCACCTCCATTTATAACTCCTCTTGTACATCTGCCTGCTAAATTCAGACAGAGAATCATACCTGGGACTTTCTCTTCTATATGATATAGTGCTACACCACGTAGTGGCTTTATCCACTGAGCCCCTGGGTAATCTGCAAATTCGGTTTTTGTACTATATGCCTTAATTCAGAGTGCTTTTGAAGAAATCTGATACTAAAGCGAGCATCCTTTGAAGCCGCTCATCTTGGAATGGTTTCTCCAAAGTCTTCGGGCCCACTATGTCACTCATCTTTTATAGTACAAGAGGACAGACACCTATTTGTAGGCCTATGTTGCTCTTTACCTTTCGAATCACATCCCTAATACAGAAATGCCTTCTCTCAACCAAGCACTTGCCTCTTCCCTCTTTAACAGTATGGCATAGAACCCCTGCCCCCATTTTTCATGCTGTATGATTTTGCCATTCCCATTTGCAACATTTTATCTTTCCTGCCTCTTACAAAAGCACAATATATTCCTTCAATTCCTTCCTCCCCTCCCCCCTCTGTCTCTGCACCTGCTTAATATCTGTTACATCTCCAGCTTTTTCCAGTTCTGATGAAGGGTCCCAGACCTGAAATGTTAACTCGGTTTCTCTCTCCACGGATGCTGCCTGGCCTGCTGAGTGTTTCCAGCGTTTTCTGTTGTTATAGCATAGAACTTGCCTTTTTAAAAAGTTACAGGTATGAATCTACACCTTATAATTAGAAAGTACCAGACTGGTACCCAACACATTGCACCAGTCGAACAACACAGCGTCACAATCCTCTTGCAACATCTCTGGAAGTCAAGCAGTTTCATTGTTGCTTGCTTCAAAGGAGTCGCCCATATACTTATGCCTGGAATTTCCACTGTGGCTATCTGATGGGAGATCACTGCAATCCCCAGAGAAAAGGCTAGAAATGGCTACTTCTCTGGGTGTTCCACCGAAGCTACAGGAGATCAGGAGAACTGTGCAGATATTCAGGGCCTCAGTGTTTAATGTATAACTAACCTATAATTAATTTAGTTATTTTTAATTGAGTGTCTATTATTCATTTAGGCTCCAGCCGTCACAAAGTACACTCATTCAGCAGAGCCCTTTGTACATTTGAGCACGTGACTGCCCATCTTTGCACTCTGGGCTTTTGTTTTGCTTTTTAAAGTTTTAAAACTGGTTTTGAACCAGTGAAACTACAGCTTTTGAAAGTTGCTCCTACCTCCAGAGTGGACAGTGGAAGTCAGGAGAAGGAAGGGATCAGAAATGCTTTAACATTTGCTTTCTTAAAAAAATAAGTGTATAGAAAAAAAAAATCAGGTAAAAAAACTATGAAATGACAGTTTGACAAAAGGAGAGAGAATGGGAAGAGGAGAAAATAGGAAAAAAAACCAGGCAAATGGATTTAAAGTGTTAGTAACTTTTATTAAAAATTAAATTGTATTTTAAACACTTCAGTAATTTTGAGTTATCCTTACAGAACTGTTTATCTCACCGTCACAAAGCACAAACTGAAAACTTACAAGACTGGCTGGCCCAAGAGACAGGCATTTCCCTGGTTCTGCGAAGTCCAAAGGTTAATGCATAATGAAAACAAGTATTTGACATAATAAATATACTGGAAGCCATATATTTACCAATAGTATTTCCCCAAATCCAAAAATGTGGTCATCTGCACCATCAGTTCCTTTTTTGGGTTTGTACATAAATAACGCCACTCCCAGAACTATAAGTAGCACACAAAGATACTTGGCCAACGGGTACTTCTTCCTTCCAATAATGACTCCTAAAAACATCACTGCAATACAAATCAAAATAACCAATTACATAAACTTGTAGTGCAAGTCACAAAGTTTAAAAAAGGAACATCTACACTGGAGTAACTGCAATAAGTAATGCAACATTATAATCAGGGAGTCAAAAGTCAGCACCTTAATGAGGTTTTACCCCTAAATAACGTGTCGTATTCAATAAACACGCAGATGGCATCTAGTGGGAGAACAGTCACAGATTCTCTTTTTAGGGTATTACTGAAATGTCCATTGGACATATGGCAAGATTGAACACTGCCGAATATTTCAAGTTATTGGGCCAGATATTCCGATCCCTACGAGTGGGTACGCGCTGTGTACACATCCGTAGGGACATCGGAAATGCCAGTTTCAGGCAAGCACAGCGCATGCACTGAAAACCAGCATTTCCGATTTGTCAAGAATCCTCTTGAAAGATCGGACGCCTGCCCTGGAGAAGGGCCTCTGCGGGCAGAGAGTTCCGCTTTCTGGTGAACCTCCGCCCGCTGAAAACCCTTAGAAATCTTACGCCTGGTAAAAACAGGAGTAAGGCCTGCTATTACCAGCATAAGATTTGAAAAAAAGTTTCACTCTTTTCAAAATACTTTTTTAAAAAAGTTTATTTTTAACCCCGTAATAAACTTTAATTATTTTTTTCAAAAAATTAAATTTTTGTTTAAAGTATTTAATTTATTGTAATTTCAACTAATTTTAAAAATTAGATTTAAAAAAAATGTATTTAATGTTTTTGTGTTAAGTGTTTTTGGGGTGATCTCCATTCATATATTTGACAGGTCTATCTGCCAAGTGTATGAAGGGAGATTCCCTTCTTTGATTGGCTCCCCATGGCCCACGTGATCCCAGGGACGCTTGCGAACTACCTGCGCCTCTGGGATTCGTGGGCCCTGCGCACTTGGAGTTGGAGAGGCCCAGCATTGGAACTATACACACCTCGGGAGCCCTCAGGTAAATGCGTAGATTTTTTCCAGATCGGAGGCCTCAGCACACGGGAAGCCTCCGATCGGAAAATACGGCCCAGTATGTTTATTAACACATTACTTTCAGATTATGCTAAACTGAGGAGCCATTGGCATGGTCAGTGGATGTAAATGATTCTGTAGCATTATTTCAAGAATACAGGATTCTCCTGTGTGCTGGACAACATTCCTTCCATGACCAGCCCAAATAGACTAACTGGTCATTCATCTCATTTTGTCGTTTATGTGATAGAAATTGGCTGCTGCATGTACCCACATGATGAGTGACTGCACTTCAAAAAGTGATTTGTAGAATGTGAAGTGTTTTGGGACATCCTGACAGTAAAACACAGGGAAGACCAAAGCCTTGGTCTTCAGCCCACACCATAAACCCTGGCCACCAACATCCCCTTCCATGGCCACTCTCTTAGACTCAGCCAGAATGATTGTGTTGAGCCTCTGACTTCATGTCCTCCCTGTCACAAAGACTGCCTACGTCCACCTCCGTAACATTGCCCATCTGCCGCTGAAACCCTCATTCATGCCTTTGTCACCTCCAGATGCAATTACTCCAATGATCTCCTGACCAGCCTCCCATTCTCCAACCTCCGTAATCCCCCAAAGCCAGGAATTTTAAAAATTCTCATCCCTGTGTTTAAATCCCTCCATGGTCTCATCTCTTCCCATCGCTGAAACGTCCTCCAGCCCTGCAACACTCCCTTCCCTGGACCTCCGTCCCTCTGAATCTCGCCTCTTATGCGTCTGCCCCTCCTTTTGCACCACCATTAGCAACCATGCCTTCCTTGGCCCCATGGTATTCCTTCTCTAAACCCCTCTGCATCCCACTCCTTCTTTAAGTCCCTCCCTAAAACCCACCTCTCAACCAAGCTTTTAGTTCAGTGTTCATTTTCCTTATACCTCGGTGAAGTGGCATATACATGCAAGTTGTTGTTGAGATGCAATAAGATGCTATACCAATTTAAGTTCTTGCCTTCTATTTCTTTTTAACCTACCTGGAATAGGTTTACATGATTTTCCTAGAACCTGAAATGGAAGGAATACCCATTAGTTGGTAATAGAAGTTGAATACATGGCTGCCAGTGGAGTGCTATATTGTTTTTAATGAATTAAACAGACTTTACTCATGAATCCCCATCACAATTGTTTCTTTACTGCACATTTAGAGGGGACTATCAACGTACAGAACACTCTCCGTCTATGTAATACATTAAAAAAGCCGGTGGAAGATGCTCAACCAAGGGAAAATTATTAATGGCTGAAGAAAAAGCAGCAGTGAGGAGATTTTCCTTTTCTTAGTACAGTATTACATAGATCAAAATGAGGAAGGGGAAGGGAGAAAAAAAAAAAGTACTTTCAACACACAATTACTCTTACTGCTTATCCACTCTACTCCTTCAAGGTTATTTGCTCAACAAGACACAGTATAATCAGACCTGGTGACCCCATTTTATCTGCACACTATCTCATGAAGTGGTTCAGTAACACCCACAAAGGGTTTGCATTGGAACAGGATATTGTATATTTAATTTTGAGACATAGAAGTTCTGCTTCTAAAAAAAACCTTACTCTCGTTACTTAGAATTGAATTAGTAAAATATCTGTGTGGGAACCAAATGGTAACTTATCCCATTAAACACACATGCACATGTGTGTTTGGAATGCATAATACTTGGACAGCAATTTATTACAATAATAATCAGAATGAACAAATATTTGCACATGATTAGGACATTACAGCAATACCTTGGAGGTCATGTATTTTTAAAACCAGTTTTCTAGACCTATCAAGTATATTCCACTACACTGTAAATTCACATACTGGTTTATGGGTTATGCTTAAAATATATTTTTCTCTCAAGCACATGCCAGATACTCATATCTTTTAAGCACTCAGATTTCTTCAACACTTTTAAATATAAGTGGCTTCTGTCATAGAACATCTGGAAAAATGTTATTCAGGGATATCCAAATATTCAATAGATTGGGGTGATGGGCAGAGGAGAGATTTGAATGAATTCAACACCATTTCTTTAAATAAAGTCATAACAATTACAAGGGTTGGTTAAAGTTACACATGAATTATTTATTGCAAAATAATGTTTTAGAGCAAAATGACACTATAATAAACGTGCACACACAAATTTCAAATAACTCCTCCTGTTTCTATGGTCCTACGACTGGGGGGTTCCTATGATTGTAGGCTGTTTCTGGTGGGGTTCCGCAGGGCTCAGTACTAGGTCCCTTGCTTTTTGTGGTACAAGTCAATGATTTAGACTTCAATGTAGGGGGCATGATTAAGAAGTTTGCAGATGATACAAAAGTTGGCCATGTGGTTGATAGTGAGGAAGAAAGCTGTTGACTGCAGGGAGATTTCAATGGACTGGTCAGGTAGGCAGAAAAATAGCAAATGGATTACAATCCAGAGAAGTGAGGTAATGCATTTGGGGAGGGCTAACAAGGCAAGTGAATACACCATAAATGGTAGGATACTGAGAGGTGTAGAGGAAAAGAGCGACCTTTAAGTGCATGTCCACAGATCCCTGAAGGTAGCAGGATAGGTAGATAATGTGGTTAAGAAGGCATACGGGATACTTTCCTTTGTTGGCCGAGGCATAGAATATAAGAGCAGGGAGTTTTTGCTTGAACTGTATAAAACGCTAGTTAGGCCACAGCTAGTGTACCCTCCCTAGTGCAATCACATTACAGGAAATTGTGATCGCACCAGGGAGGGGACAGAGGAAATTTACGAGGATGTGGCCAGGACTGCAGACTTTTAGCTATTAGGAAAGATTGGATAGGCTGGAGTTGTTTTCTTTGGAGCAGAGGAGGCTGAGGGGAGACTTAATGGAGGTGGATAAAATTATGAGGGGCCGAGATAGAGTGGATAGGAAGGACCGATTTCCCTTAGCAGAGAGATCAATAACCAGGGGGCAGGGAGTTGGCGAAAACCTCTCTCACCCAGAGGGTGGTGGGGTCTGGAACTCACTGCCTGAAAGGGTGGTAGAGGCAGAAACCCTCATTACATTTAAAAAGTACTTGGATATGCACTTGAAGTGCTGTAACCTACAAGGCTACGGACCAAGAGCTGGAAAGGGGGATTAGGCTGGAGAGCTCTTTGTCAGCCGGCACAGACACGATGGGCCGAATGGCCTTCCGTGCTGTAAATTTCGATGATTCTACCTATCTTTTAAAAAAGAATAAATCTGCGGGAAAACAATGATTATTTCAGCAATGCCTTCTCAGGTAGAAATAGACTTGAACATTAAAAAAAGTATTCTCTTCGAAAAAGAGTATGTAACATCCAATACAAACCTGTGTTGGATAGTTGACATACTGGAGTGCAGAATTACTGGAGACCATGGCTCCTAGATAAGACATCGAACAAACTGCATAGAGCCAGTGTGGCGTTTGTTCAGGTGAAGGCTTTTCAAAGAATTGTATAACTGGAACAAGACATATGTAAAATATCTTAGCTGATGCAATTCAGACATTAGGGCAAACAAGTTTGTCTTTCTGAATACCAGATTCCACTACTAAAATACTGCGCAAACAGCATTATTTAGATATATAAATAAACATATACATGGCTAGAGATAGACAGACTTGACAGTCAAGAACAACCTGTCCCCATTCACACTATCCAAATGCACCATTTCAATTATTTTTATTTTCGTTAAAAAAAACTTCTAATATAAAGACATGTTTAAATTATGCCAGTAAATTGTCCATTGCTAACTGATTGTCGGGTGTCCCAATAACTACATGTGTGCAGTCTATGACATCCTGAACTCGTAGGAAGCTAGCTACTGCAGCAAATCCCACAGCCCTTTCATTTTGACTATTGGGAAACCGGTGTAGTCATTGGCCCTAGCAAAGAGGGCATTAGTGAAATGTTTTATGTATTTATGGACTGCAGGCTAACTGATGCAGCATAGAAAGAGCCCGCAGCAACGGCAGTGACTTTCACTGCTATAGGCAAAGCATGGCCGTCAGGCCCAGGTCTTACTGCAAAAGACTTCACATGTAATAGCCTGTCTGGAGAGGTACAGTCTCCTCATGCACTGCTCAGACAATTTCAGGAAGTGACTATGGGCTGGGTAGGGCTTTCAAGCACCCTTGTAGTTGATCAGCCTGCTGTTACTCCTCTTCATGTAACCAAACTAAGTGCCAGGAACAACACCCACCGAAAGACCGATACTTATTGTGTCTGGATGCAGAATGAATGTAGAAAAAGCGATCTCCAAGGCAAACTACTGTGCGGAAATCCACAAAACGCAATAGCAAACAGATGCCAATGATCCAGCTGCTTGCAGGCGAGTGTCTTTTAAATGCTACTTCCAATTGCCATTTCAAAAAGACTTGCATTTATATAGCGCTTTTCACGAACTCAGGACGTTCCAAAGTGCTTTACAGCAAATAAAGTACTTTTGAAGTGTAGTCACTGTTGTAATCCAGGAAACACGGCAGCCAAATTGCTGTTTGTGGGAGCTTGCCGTGCGCAATGTGATAATGACTGGATAATCTGTTTTAGTGATGTTGATTGAGGGATAAGTATTGGCCAAGACACTGGGGATAACTCCCCTGCTCTTCTTCGAAATAGTGTCCTGGGTTCTTTTACATCCACCCGAGAGAGCAGTCAGGGCCTCAGTTTACCGTCTCATCCGAAAGACGGCACCTCCAACAGTGCAGCGCTCCCTCAGCACTGCACTGGAGTGTCAGCCTAGATTTTTGTGCTCAAGTTTCTGGATTAAGACTTCAACCCACAACCTTCCGACTCAGAGGCAAGACTGCTACCAACTGAGCCATGGCTTGGCAGAACTTCCATTTTTACGTGTTAATCACTTAAGACTAAATAAAGCATCTCAAGACTTATATATGGACTAATTTACCTTTACAGCATGGATTAAAATTGCAGAGGACATCACAGGACTCCGATTCGAATATATTAATGAGGCTCCCGCCTGCTTTAGACGGGCAGCACGGCCGCCTAAGAAATCCCCGGAGTCAAGATAGCTGCAGGCGGGAAGCAAGCAGGAACGGGGGCGGCAAGTCCTCCGTTGCAATTTGAACTCAGCTGCTGCTCTGTTTCCACCGGGCTGAAGGAGTTAAAGTTGCCCCTCTTGATTCCGAACACAGACTTATCAGGAACTATACAAATACTCCTCACAGCCTGTAAACTAATCAGCATTACAGCAACGGACACAGACTAATCCACCCTATGAACATCTCTTATGAACATCCGTCTATGAGCTTGCTGTGTATTTCCAGCCAATTTTGGTTCTTACTCCCCTAGCGTTATTAATTACTCCTGTCAGAGTTCCTTAGCTGACTGCTAAATTTCCACTCCTCCTGACCATTAGTACATTCTCGTACTTAAACAAAGATACAATTTTCATGATTTTTTTTCCCCTCTACAAGAAACATTTAAATTAGGATCTCGCTTTATCCCAGCTGCTCCAACCATCCAATTCAGATGCAACGATAAATATGACTGTCTCCGACATGTGTCACTGCTCAGGACGACCCAAGGAAGGGTTAGATTCCGGGCAAATTGGAAAGAGCAGTAGTTTTCTCAGCGCAGGTGGATTCGAAATGATAGCTATGGTGCAATGCAATACTTTTTCACAAAAAAATTTATAATTATCAATTTTCAGAATCTCAGTAATAGCAGTTTCCCAGATATTGCCAATGAAGGCATATCACTGCTTCAAACCTTGCCGTCACAAGATGTCTTAGCCAGAGAACTTTCTGAATGAAGTTTTTAATCTGGTTAGTCAGACTCATTCTTAAATATAATGCACGTTGATCTGGCTATATGAAAGCCAGACTAACTACCATTGTGGGTGGCTCATTGCATGACAGTATGAACAATTGTAAAGTGTTAAAGTTCTCTAACAGTGATGCACTTCTAGAACATTTTCTTAAATTTAAATTGATCCTGGTGGTCACCATGCAATATCCTGCTTTGTACAGATGAGTTCCTGTTATACTATGCAGAAATATCCCTTGCCAGTCTCTGATCCTATCTAAAGTTAAAGTTCCAATTCCTTTCTCATCCCTCATAACAAGCTGAAGTACATCACAAATTCTCCACTAGAGCAAATCTGGAAATTAGAAGTATTAGCATAGTTCTAGTATATTAAAAAAAAGCGCTTTAACATACACCAGTTACTTACTTAGTTTGGCAAAGATAGCATTAATAATACACTGGACGAACACAAGCGATTTTGCATAGATGAAGGATTCTTGCTGCTCTCCATATTTGCCTCTTGTTCTGTAACAGAACAGACATATGTCATGAGTGCTCAAGGTGAACAAGAGCCACAATGATTGGTTTTAGCAAAAACCAATGATCAATTCTAGCAATCAGTTAGATATCAAGTACAGGAAACTTTGTGCTATCCGGCACCGATGGGACCGAGCTGTTGCCGTCCCATCAAAAGTGCTGGACAAACCAGCGCTAATGTTGAAACATACGGAGATTTTGAGCTCCGTATCTGGCAACAAACCCTGCAACAGCTTCTAAACAGTCGGCCGTACCTTGCAAGCGTCTCTGTAGCTTAGCAACAGCTTCAGCGAGACCTTGCAGAGCCTGACTGGTGAAAAAAAAGCAACGAAAAGAAAAAAAACCTAACGAAACAGCCCCTGATTTTTGCCGGTGGCTCGAGCATTCCGGACAGTTAACCTCCGGATAAACCAAAGTTTCCTGTATGTAAAGAAAACTACATGCCGTGTACAGAACAGACTGTGAACACGGGCTCAAATCCATTGATCCAAACAGTACAGCACCAACACTCCAATACAAAGCAAATGGAGTTTACATTCTTTGTACTTCACATAAACCAAGCATTCGGAAAAAAATTCAGAATTGTTCCTAAAGACACTGGACTAAGCATTCCTTTGTGTTTAGTAAGCTCAGAAACAATGCTACTGGGATCCTGTTCTAACACAATATGGTCATAAACCTCAATCTCTTCAGGTGCAGCTGCACAACAGCTACAGTTTTAAGACATAATGATATGAAGCGGACAAAGCTAAGCTGGCTCCACAGAAAACAGAGCTCTAATCCTAACACGGACATCAATTTTGATGATGTCAGAACTGCAGTTATTAAAAGAGATTCCTGTAATTTAACAATACTGTACTATATTCTATTACTCACCTGATGAAGAGAGCCTTGTAGTACCAAAAGCTAGTGTCCACATCTTGTGATCTAACATCATCAGCATTACCATCCATTGCTGCCCCAAGTTCAGCAGGTAAAGATTGCGACACTACCGCCATTGGAGGAGAGTCCTACTCCCCCTACCCACCACCAAAGGAGAATGTAAACAACTGTTGCCAGTGTGCCTTCCCATTTCTTCTGTCAGAAAGGCAGAGAGGTTAAGAGAGCGAATTCCAGAGCTTAGGGCCCAGACGGCAGGAGGCTGGAGATGGGGCAGTAATTTGCAAGGACAGAGGGGTCACGGGTGGGTTTTTTGAGGAGGTGGCTGTAGATGGCCGAGTTGAAAGGGAGTGGAATAGTACCAGGAGAGGGAACAGTTTACAATATCAGCTAGCATGTGGGCCAGGAAGAGAAGTTGGGTGGCAATAGGATTTTTAGAGCAGGAGGTGGGTCTCATGGACAAGATGAGCTTGGAGAAGAAATGAGGGGAGATAGGAGAAAAACCAGAAAAAGTTGCAAGTTCAGGGCTAGGGCAGGGGGGAACCCATCACAGAATCATACAGCACAGAAGGTGACCATTCTGCCTGTGCCAGCTTTTTGGGCTATCCGATTAGTCTCACTACCCCACTCTTTCCCCGTAGCCCTGCAAATGTTTCCTTTTCAAGTATATATCCAATTCCCTTTTGAAAGATTCTTTGCAAAATAGAATCGATCAAGCTGCGCTTACCAATACATTCAATTTAATAAACAAAATTAAATGCACATTACCAGATAATGAGACTTTTTTTTCAACTGGGTCACTTTTCCAAAGCTGAACATTCATTGAAAATATAGCTATGTGTGTTTTGTTTCCACAATAATTATACATTTTGGGAGAAGTGATAAAAAGGTAAAAATTCTTTTGATAACAGAATTACAGTTTCTTTTTAAAAATGAAACAACCCTACATCCTTAAATTGGTTTTCAATGCATCTTTAAAAGGACCCATTTCTCAACAGCTCTGCAATTAGAGTAACCAAAACTGCCACGTGTCTACACTGCGCGTTGCATCATATAATCATATTTGTATTATTGCATGTGATTATAAAGTTTTAAAAAGAGGCCGATCAAACCAACAAGCCGAAACGGACAGGCTTTCTCTCAGTGGGCCATCTTGCAGAGGGGAGAGGGGCAGGGGAAGAGGAAATGCACCCAGCTCCGCGGGTTTAAAGAGGCTTCATTGCACTCTTCCCGGCCAGGTGCACCTCACCTGCTGCAAAGCTGGCGGGCCCAAGGAGGCCGCCATTTGGACTCAGGACAAACTTCTCTCTCTCTCTCTCGAGGTGGGGAGGTTAAAGTCTCCAGCACTTACATGGTCTCCTGCAAAATCCCGTAATAAAAATAACAGACGAAGACTCCCAGGAAGCAGATGAGCAGCCGCAGGCGTTCGCTCTCGATTCGCTCCATGTAGGACTTGGCGGCGCGCCGCTCGATCACCCCGGGCGCGCGCTGGTTACCGGGCAGCGGCGGCGGCTCCGCGGCAACACCCTGAGCAGGCCCCATCAGCCCCCGCCGCCAGGACCCCGCGCCGCCCAGGCCTCCAAACCCGCCGCCTGAAAACCCATCGGCAAGCCACAAACAGGACTCGCACAGCCCGTGATTATTTTCTTCCGCTAATGAAGAGTCAACATTTAAAAAAAAAAATAGTTTCTCATAGCGTATTTATCAATGGGAGGGATTAAAACCGGCGCTGTGGAAGAGCTTGAGCGAAGGGGTCCTGCGCTGGCGGTTGAGCTCTGGGGGGGGCGGGCATGTGTTTTGGTGTCAGGGCGCATGCGTTTGCAGGCGGGGCCAATGGCGGCGCGTGTGTGTGGAGGCGGGGCCAATGGCGGCGCGTGCACGTGGAGGCGGGGCCAATGGCGGCGCGTGCATGTGGAGGCGGGGCCAATGGCGGCGCGTGCGTGTGGAGGCGGGGCCAATGGCGGCGCGTGCGTGTGGAGGCGGGACCAATGGCGGCGCGCGTGTGTGTGGAGGTGGGGCCAATGGCGGCGCGTTCATGTGGAGGCGGGGCCAATGGCGGCGCGTGTATGTGTGGAGGCGGGGCCAATGGCGGCGCGTGTGTGTGGAGGCGGGGCAAACGGGCGCGTGCGCGAGGAGGCGGGGCCAACTGCCGGACTGCAGCCAGTGTGAAGCGAGGGAGTGAGGCGGCGAGATGTGCTTCTTGAAGTGGGCTGGCTTTTTTTTTTGTTATTTAGCTATTTGCAATCCTCCCCATATTCCGAGGTTCCTACTGTGAAATAAATTTCACAGTAGGAACAACCAAAATTGAACAAACCACTCACTACACATACTTGGGCTTAAAAATCAGTTCTACGGGAAACTTCAAACTGGCTGTGAATGAACTGAAAGAGAAAGCAAGAAGGGCTTTCTATGCCATCAAAAAATCAATCCAAATAGAAATCCCAATTAGCATTTGGCTCAAAATTTTCAAATCAGTAATTGAACCAATTGCACTCTATGGCAGTGAGGTATGGGGACCGCTAACACAACAAGAATTTGCAAAATGGGACAAACACCCAATTGAGATCCTACATGCAGAATTCTGTAAAAGTATCCTCCGGACTCAAAGGAAAACAGTAAACAATGCATGCAGAGCGGAACTAGGCCAATATCCATTAATAATCACTATCCAAAAAAGAGCCACCAAATTTTGGAATCACCTACAAATGAGCAACCCCCAATGCTATCACTACGACGCCCTGAAATGCCAAGAGCTGACCATAAAGAAAAATACCCTCAGTCAACTAGTCCTGGGACTCAGTGAAGTAACTACTAACAATACTAACAATAACCAGTCCCAGGACAGTGACAGGGTAACACAAAGAATTCGACCCAACACAATCGTCGCTAAGCAAAAGGAAAAATATCTGACATATTGGGCAGAAACAACAAAAACCCAAAGCAAACTCAATTGCTACTTGGCAATACAACATAGCTGATTACCTGACCATGGTAAAGGATAACAAACTGAGAAGAACCTTGACAAGGTACAGACTTAGCGACCATAGCCTAGCAATCGAAAAAGGCAGACACAGGCAAACCAGGCTGCCAAGAGAAGACAGGATATGCTCTCACTGCAGTCTGGGAGTAGTTGAGACAGAGATGCACTTCCTCACAGCCTGTGGAAAATATCAGGACATCAGGGAGAATTTCTACCAAAAATTCTCCCAAATATGCTCTGAATTCAGAAACCTGAATGACAACCAAAAACTCCCTTTCCTACTGGGGGAGGAGAGAAGCTGTGTAACACTGGCGGCACACTATGTTACAGCTTGCCATGAACAGAGGGACAACCAGTAAACTAAGACAAGAATATATACAAACAAGGCGAATGTATATTTATAAACTGTATGAATAGAACCGCGTTTATGTGTTCAACCATAAATGTATTTTGATGCTTTGGCAACATAAGATGTACCTTATCATGCCAATAAAGCGATTTGAATTGTGAATTGTGAATTGTGATGTTTCCTTCCGCCATGGCTTCTGCCACTGCTTCATAACTTTCAATTAGAAGGAAAACGAAGAAAGAAGCTTGCATTTATTTATAGTGCCTCTCCAGCGCACCGTGGCTGCAGTGTGCACCATCTACAAGATGCACTGCAGCAACTCCCAAACCCGCGACCTCTCCCGCCTAGAAGGACAAGGGCAGCAGGTGCATGGGAACACCACCACCTCCAAGTTCCCCTCCAAGTCACACACACCATCCTGACTTGGAAGTATATCGCCGATCCTTCATCGTCACTGGGTCAAAATCCTGGAACTCCCTCCCTAACAGCACTGTGGGAGTACCTTCACCACACGGACTGCAGCGGTTCAAGAAGACGGCTCACCAGCACCTTCTCAAAGGGCAATTGGAGATGGGCAATAAATGCTGGCCTTGCCAGCGACGCCCACATCCCAGGAACAAATAAAAAAGCCTCAGGATGCCCCGTAGCGCTTCACAGGCAATGAACTACTTTTGACGTACAGTCACTTTGTAAAGTATGGGAAGGATTTCAAGTACTCTGGACATAACACCACTTTGGGAGCACCATCACCACAAGGACTGCAGCCGTTCAAAAAGGCAGCTCCCCATCTTCTCAGGACAACTAAGGATGAACAATAAATACAGCCTTGCCGACATCCTGTGAAAGAAAAAAAGACTTGCATTTACTGTATATAGCTCCATTTGTGACCTCAGTAGACATCCCAAAGAGCTTTACAGCCAATGAAGTACTTTTGAATTATAGTCACTGCTATAATGTGGCAGCCAATTTGTGCACAGCAAGCTCCCAGAAACAGCAACATGCTAATGACCAGATAATCTTTTTTTAAGAGATGTTGATTGAGGGATAAAGATTCTCCACTGAGATATCTTCTCTGCTTTCCTCCCTCAGCCTCTGCACCGAGCGACTTCTCATCCTCGGTGATTTCAACCTCCATGTCAACTGTTGCTCTCTCTCCTGAGTTCATTGCCCTCCCTTCCTCCCTAAATATCTCCCTCCATATAAACTCTCCTAATCGTAAACATGGCCATCCTCTCGATCTTGGCATCTGACGAGGCCTCACTGCTCCCATCGTAACTATCACTGGTAAGGCATTCTCTGATAATTTCCTTGTATCGCTCTTCTACCCAACCCCACTTTGTTTCTGTGTCCAACACTGGAAAAAACTCTCCCTGAAGTCACTTACCACTGCACTTTCAAATTCCCAATTATCTAGCCTTTGGCCTACAATTCATCATGACATTTCTGCAGCTACCAATTTGCTAAATCACACCCACCCCACCACCTTTGATGTCCATGTCCCCATTATAACCATTACTCTCTCTCGACCTAGTCCCCACCCCCCTCGTATACCCCTTATCTCCGCTCCCTTAAGTCCAAGGGACGCAGATTTGAACATCTTTGGCGAATAACTGGTTTACCCATCCATCGCCAGGTCTGGCTGGACCACATAAAGCATTATCGGGTCCTACTCTCCACCGCTAAAACTGCTTACTATTCAAAGATCATCCAGGAATGCAAAGATAACACGTGGCTTCTCTACATCACAAACCATCTTAAATCACCCTTCCCTGCCTCCTCCACCCTCGTGTCCAACAGCAAGTGCAAGGAGCTCACGGACTTTATTGTCACAAAGATCGAGACCATCCGATCAGATCCCTCTGCCGCTTCCCTCCCCCTAGTCCACTGGGCCAAACTTCCTCTAAGGTTACCCCTGCCCTAGCCCTGAACTCATATCTTTCTCCGATCTCCCCTCGTGACCTCTCCTCGCTTATCTTGTCCATGAGACCTACTTCCTGCTCCCTCGACCCTATTCCCACTAAACTGCCGACCACCCAACTTCCTTTTCTGCCTCCCATGTTAGCTGATATTGTTCACGGTTCTCCTCGGTATTGGCCCCCTCTCCTTCAAATCTGCCGTCATCACCCCTCTCTTCAAAAAAACAACCCTTGACCCCCCTCCATTCTTGCAAACTACCGCCCAATCTCCAACCTCCCTTCTCAAGTTCTTGAACATGTTGCCGCCTCCCAAATCTGTGCCCATCTTTCCCAAAACTCCATGTTTGAATCCCTCCAATCAGGTTTCTGCACCTGCCACAGTACTGAAACGGCTCTTTCAAAGTCACAAATGACATCCTATTGGACTGTGAAAAAGGTAAACTATCCCTCCTCATTCTTCTTGACATGTCTGCAGCCTTTGACACGATTGACCACACTATACTCCCAACGTCTCTCCACCATCATCCAGCTGGGCGGGACTGCGCTCGCCTGGTTCCATTCTTATCTATCCAGTCATAGCCAGAGAATCACTTGCAATAGTTTCTCTTCCCGCTCCTGCACCATTACCTTTGATGTTCACCCAAGGATCTATCCCTAGCCCCCTCCTGTTTCTCATCTACATGCTGCCCCTCACCGACATCATCCGAAAACACTGTGTCAATTTCCACATGTACGCTGACGACACCCAGCTCTTCATCACGACCACCTTTCTCGACCTCTCCACTCTCTCTAAAATGTCAGATTGCTTGTCCGATATCCAGCACTCGATGAGCAGAAATTTCTTCCAACTAAATATTGGGAAGAGTGAAGCTATTGTCTTTGGTCCTTGCCACCGACTCCATCCCTCTCCCTGGCAACTGTCTGAGACTGAACCAGACTGTTTGTAACCTTGGTGTCATATTTGACCCCGAGATGAGCTTCTGACCACATATCCACGTCATCACTAAGACTGTCTATTTCCACCTCTAACATCACCCAACACCTCCCTTGCCTCAGCTCATCTGCTGCTGAAACCCTGATCCATGCCATTGTTACCTCTAGACTTGACAATTCCAATGCACTCCTGGCCAGCCTCCCACATTGTACCCTCTGTAAACGTGTCGCGTCGTGGTTCTGTTACTGGACTGATGATTCGGAGATATGAGTTCAAATCATGGCAACGAGAGAATTTAAATTTAGTAAATAAATCTAGAATAAAAAGCTAGTATCAGTATTGGTGTTTATGAAACTACCAGATTGTCGTAAAAACCTATCTGGTTCATTATATATCCTTTAGAGAAGGAAACCTGCTGTCTTTACCTGGCCTGGCTCCAGACCCACAGCAATGTGGTTGACTCTTAACTGCCCTCTGAAATGGCCGAGCAAGCCACTCAAGTTTTATCAAACAAATATGAAAAATAATAATAATAAAACCGGATGGACCACCCGGCATCGACCTAGGAAACAGATTCAGACACGACAATGGCACACCCAGCCCCGGCGACCCTACAAGGTCCGCCTGACTAACATCTGGGGACTTGTGCCAAAATTGGAAGAGCTGTCCCACAGACTAGTCAAACAATATCCTTATATAGTCATATACACACAAACTCATACCCTTCAGCCAACATCCTAGACTCTTCCATCATCATCCCTGGGTATGTCCTGTCCCACCAGCAGGACAGACCCACCAGAGCTGGCGGCACAGTGGTATACAGTAGGGAGGGAGTGGCCCTGGGAATCCCCAACATTGACTCCGGACCCCATGAAGTCTCATGGCTTTAGGTCAAGCATGGGCAAGGAAACCGCCTGCTGATTACCACCTACCGCCCTCCCTCAGCTGATGAATCACTGCTCCTCCATGTTAAACACCACTTGGAAGAAGCACTGAGGGTAGCAAGGGCATAGAATGTACTCTGGGTGGGGGTCTTCAATGTCCATCACCAAGAGTGGCTCGGTAGCACCACTACTGACCGAGCTGGCCGAGTCCTGAAGGACATAGCTGCCAGACTGGGCCTGGTTGGTGAGAGAATCAACACAAGGGAAAAACCTACTTGACCTCGTCCTCACCAACCTACCTGTTGCAGGTGCATCTGTCATAATAGTATTGGTAGGAGTGACCACCACACAGTCCTTGTGGAGACTTAAGTCCCATCTTCACACTGAGGACACCCTCCATCATGTTGTGTGGCACTACCACCGTGCTAAATGGGATAGATTCAGAACTGGGTATCCATGAGGGGTTGTGGGCTATCAGCAGCAGCAGAATTGTATTCCACCACAATCTGTAACCTCATGGCCTGACATATTCCTCACTCTACCATTACCATCAAGCCAGGGGGACAACACTGGTTCAATGAGGAGTGTAGAAGAGCATGCTTGGAGCAGCACCAGGCATACCTAAAAATAAGGTGTCAACCTGGTGAAGCTGCAACACAGGACTACATCCGTGCTAAGTAGCAGAAGCAGCATGCTATAGACAGAGCTAAATGATCCCACAAACAACGGATCAGATCAAAGCTCTGCAGTCCTGCCACCTCCAGTTGTGAATGGTGGTGGACAATTATATAGTATTATTACATAGGATATACAGCACAGAAACAGGCCATTCAGCCCAACCAGTCCATGCCGGTCCACTCGAGCCTCCACCTGTCTTTCCTCATCTAACTTTATCAGCATAACCCTCTAGTCCCTTCTCCCTCATCTGCTTATCTAACCTCCCCTTAAATGCATCTATACTATTCGCTTCAACTACTCCCTGTGGTAACAAGTTCCACATTCTCACCACTCTCTGGGTAAAGAAGTTTTTTCTGAATTCCCTGTTAAACAACTAACGGGAGAAGGAGGCTCCATGAACATCCCCATCCTCAATGATGGCGCAGCACAGCATGCGAGTGCAAAAGACAAGGCTGAAGCGTTTGCAACCAACTTCACCCAGAAGTGCCAAGTAGATGATCCATCTCGGCCTCCACCTGAAGTCCCCACCATCACAGAAGCCAGACTTCAGCCAATTCGATTCACTCCGCGTGATATCAAGAAACGGTTGAGCGCACTGGATACAGCAAAGGCTATGGGCCCCAACAACATCCCGGATGTAGTGCTGAAGACTTGTCCTCCAGATTTAACCGCACCTCTAGCCAAGCTGTTCCAGTACAGCTACAACACTGGCATCTACCTGACAAAGTGGAAAAATTGCCCAAGTATGTCCTGTCCACAAAAAGCAGGACAAATCCAATCCGGCCAATTACTGCCCTATCAGCCTACTCTCAATCATTAGCAAAGTAATGGAAGGTGTGGTCAACAGTGCTATCAAGTGACACTTACTCACCAATAACCTGCTCACTGATGCTCAGTTTGGGTTCCACCAACACCACTCGGCTCCAGACCTTATTACAGCCTTGGTCCAAACATGGACAAAAGAGCTGAATTCCAGAGGTGAAGTGAGAGTGACTGCCCTTAACATCAAGGCAGCATTTGACTGAGTGTGGCATCAAGGAGCCCTAGTAAAATTGAAGTCAATGGGAATCAGGGAGAATACTCTTAACTGGCTGGAGTTATACCTAGCACAAAGGAAAATGGTTGTGGTTGTTGGAGGCCAATCATCTCAGCCCCCAGACATCGCAGCAGGAGTTCCTCAGGGCAGTGTCCTAGGCCCAACCATCTTCAGCTGCTTCATCAATGACTTTCCCTCCATCATAAGTTCAGAAGTGGGGATGTTCGCTGATGATTGCACAGTGTTCGGTGCCATTCGCAACTCCTCAGATAATGAAGCAGTCTGTGCCCGCATGTAGCAAGACCTGGACAACATTCAGGCTTGGGCTGATAAGTGGCAAGTATCATTTGCATCACACAAGTGCCAGGCAATGACCATCTCGAACAAGAGAAAGTCTAACCACCTCCCCTTGATATTCAATGACATTACCATTGTCAAACCCCATACCATCAACATGCTGGGGGTCACCATTGACCAGAAACTTAACTGGACCAGCCACATAAATACTGTGGCTACAAGAGCAGGTCAAAGGTTGGGTATTCTGCAGCGTGTGACTCACCTCCTGACCAATGTTCTCCCTAATTTTTTGGGGGGCGCACAGCTTAGCGGGAACGTTGCTCCTGACTCCCCAAAACCTTTCCACCATCTACAAGGCACAAGTCAGGAGTGTGATGGAATACCCTCCACTTGCCTGGATGAGTGCAGTTCCAATAACATTCAAGAATCTCAACACCATGCAGGACAAAGCAGCCCGCTTGATTGGCACCCCATCGACCACCTTAAACATTCACTCCCTCCACCACCGGCGCAATGTGGCTGCAGTGTGTACCATCTACAAGATGCACTGCAGCTACTCGTCAAGGCTTCTTTGACAGCACCTCCCAAACCCACGACCTCTACCACCTAGAAAGACAAGGGCAACAAGCGCATGGGAACACCACCACCTCCAAGTTCCCCTCTAAATCACACATCATCTTGACTTGGAAATATATCACTGTTCCTTCATCATTACTGGGTCAAAACAACAACAACAACTTGTATTGATATGGCGCCTTTAACCCAGTAAAACGTCCTAAGGTGCTTCACAGGAGCGCTATAAAACAAAATTTGACACCGAGCCACATAAGGAGATATTAGGGCAGAAGAGGTAGGTTTTAAGGAGCATCTTAATGGAAGAAAGAGAGGTGGAGAGGTTTAGGGAGGGAATTCTAGAGCTTAGGGCCTAGGCAGCTGAAGGCACAGCCACCAATGGTTGAGCGATTAAAATCAGGGATGCTTAAGAGGCCAGAATTAGAGGAGCGCAGATATCTCGGGGGGGGGGGGTAGTGGTGTTGGAGGAGATTATAGAGGGATCTGAAAACAAGGATGAAAATTTTAAAATCAAGATGTTGCTTAACCAGAAGCCAATGTAGGTCAGCGAGCCCAGGTGATGGGTGAACAGGACTTGGTGCAAGTTAGGACATGGGCAGCTGAGTTTTGAATGACCTCAAGTTTACGTAGGGTAAAACATGGGAGGCCAGCCAGGAGTGCGTTGGAATAGTCAAGTCTAGAGGTAACAAAGGCATGGATCAGGGTTTCAGCAGCAGATGAGCTGAGGCAAGGGCGGAGATGGGCGATGTTACGGAGGTGGAAATAGACAGTCTTAGTTATGGCAAGAAGAAGAAGAGGATGTGTGGTCAGAAGCTCATTTCCGGGTCAGATATGACACCAAGGTTGCGAATAGTCTGGTTTAGCCTCAGACAGATGCTAGGGAGAGGGATGGAGTCGGTGGCTAGGGAATGGAGTTTGTGGTGGGGACCGAAGACAATGGCTTCGGTCTTCCCAATATTTAATTGGAGGAAATTCCTGCTCATCCAGAACTGGATGTCAGATAAGCAGTCTGACAATTTAGAAACGGTGGAGGGGTCGCGAGAAGTGGTGGTGAGGTAGAGCTGGGTGTCATCAGCGTACATGTGGAAACTGACTCTGTGTTTTCAGATGATGTCGCCAAGGGACAGCATGTAGATGAGAAATAGGAGGGGACCAAAGACAGATCCTCGGGGGACACCAGAGGTAACAATGCAGGAGAGGGAAGAGAAGCCATTGCAGGTGATTCTCTGGCTATGATTAGATAGATAAGAATAGAACCAGGCGAGTGCAGTCCCACCCAGCTGGATGACGGCGGAGAGACGTTGGAGGAGGATGGAGTGGTCAACCATGTCAAGGGCTGCAGACAGGTCTCGAAGAATGAGGAGGGATAGTTTATCTTTGGCACAGTCACATAGGATGTCATTTGTGACTTTGATAAGAGCCGTTTTGGTACTGTGGCGGGGCGGAAACCTGATTGGAGGGATTCAAACATGGAGTTCCGGGAAAGATGGGCACGGATTTGGGAGGCGACAACACGTTCAAGGACTTTGGAGAGGTTGGAGATGGGGCGGTAGTTTGCAAGGACAGAGGGGTCAAGGGTTGTTTTTTGAGGAGAGGGGTGATGACGGCAGATTTGAAGGAGAGGGGGACAGTACCTGAGGAGAAAGAACTGTTAACAATGTCAGCTAACATATGAGCCAGAAAAGGAAGTTGGGTGGTCAGCAGTTTAGTGGGAATAGGGTCGAGGGAACAGGAAGTAGGTTTCATGGACACAATGAGCGTGGAGAGGTCATGAGGGGAGATCGGCGAGAAACTGGAGAAAGATGTGAGTTCAGGGCTAGGGCGGGGAGAACCTTAGAGGAAGTTTGGCCTGGTGGGCTAGGGGAAGGAAGGGAAGTGGCAGAGGCAGCTTATCTGGCTCGGTGTCAAACTTTGTTTGGTAACGTTCCTGTGAAGCCCCTTGGGACATTTTACTATGTTAAAGGCACTATATAAATTCAAGTTGTTTTTGTTGTTTATGTAAATATTGGCCAGGAAATATTGGTGGGAGAGAACCGTAACAGCATGAACATGGATTATACCAAAGGCCACAAGGAGACAAATTCTGTTACGGAGCAAGTATTGCATTCACTGATACAAATCATTTTTTTAAAATTTGAAACTGCCAGGTTCTCCTACCAAAGCTGGCCTCCCTTTCCCCAGTAGCCGGAGCTCCACAATCAGGCGAATAACTGAACAGCTCTCGTTCATCTCAAAAATAAGTAGAATTTTAGAAGTTACAGCACAGAAAGAAGCCACTCAGCCCATGCTGCTACTGCTCGTTGTTCAACTCGTTCTATCTACTCTAATCCCAATTCCCTGTATCCTTTTAGATTTTTCCTTTTTCAAATATCTATCCGATGTTATAGTCCCAACCTTAAACTTGGTGGTAATTCATTCCACCTGCTAATGACCTACTTTTCCCTTTCACTATACTCATTCTTAGCCCCTCTTTTGCTTCACTAGTATCTTTATTGGCCCTGAAATTGCGGAGTCTGCGATGGCTTTGAAATGCATGCGCTAACTCCGGAACTTGCGACCTGTCAAGGTACGCCTTGACAGATCATCCGAACTGCCTGAAAAATGAGTATTGCTGGCGCAGAGTTGGGCTATTTGCCCCGTGAATGGTCAGCAACTGCCCACACAAGTCTTACGGTTGATGCAAGCAGGCATAGGGCCTGCTTGCATCAGTGTAAAGGGATATCTAAGGCTTAAATAAAACATTTAAAAATCCAAAATTATGCACATGTGTGAAATTATCAAAAAATTAAATTTTTATTGAGTTTGGTGGAATGAAGGAAATTATGATTAAAATTAAAATTCTGTTAATTGTATAATTTTTACATTGGGGATTCCACTGCATATCATTAGGGGATTCCCTTTGTAAATGATTGCAATGGAATCTTCCTCTCTCATTGGAGGACCGGGCCTACATGATCCCAGGTATGCTTCTGAACCGCCTGGCGTACTGGGATCCGTGGGCCATTACACTACCCCCATCCGGCTCAAAGGCCCGAGACCGCAACTCTTCACAGCCTGGGCGCCAGCAGGTAATTTCGTAAATGTTTCACGGGTCGGAGGCGTACTCTGGAGGTACGCCTCTGAGCGCAACTTCTAGGCCATTGGGATTTTTAAAAATCTGTGTACACGCATTGTTGTCTTCCATGCTTTTCTATTGATGCTTGACTTTGCTTTGGCTAGAGGCCTGGGAGGAGGGGAGCCGAGCATGGCGGCCAGAGGCCGGACCGGAAACGGGAGAAGCAGGCCCAGGCCGTCGGACCATGGAGCCGGCGACGGTGAGATAGAGGCCGTGGCGACCGGAGGATGTGTTCGGCGAGTCGGGCGGAGGCAGCGCAGCGCATCGGGACGCAGCAGCAGCCACGACGACTCGCAGTCCGACTGGGAGGAGGGGAGCCGGGAATGGTGGCCAGAGGGTGAGCGGGAGAAACAGGCCACCACACGTGGAGCCGAGCCGGCAACAGTGAGGAGGAGGCCGCGGGGACGAGGAGGACGGAGCGGCTGAGGGACATCGTGCTCCCACTGCCACTGGATGCCAAAGAATTGACTTTCTGAACACGGCGCTGTAAAAATAGCTGACGTGTCCCTACGGGGAGTAAGCATTCCATTGTACTAGTACATATGGCAAATAAAATTGAATTGAATTGAGGACGCCTGCTGCAACTCACTCAGAGGGAATGGTTGCAATATAATAATCTTCTCCAGTGGTGGCGCTGTAGCAGTTCCTTCAACTCTCAATCTGGTGCCCGAATCTGCTCTCTTCAGGAATCCCCTGCAAACAGTTCCAGTTTACAGATATTTTCAGTACTTCCTGTAAAGTCTGTGGGTTGTGCAGTTAATACATACACAGACTTCAGAAGTAACAAACAAAACAGGTCTTTGCTATTCGAAGGTCCGGGCGAATCTGCCCCAGCAATCCTGCTACAACACTTATATACTGGTGTGGTCACTATCAGTATTACAGTATACAGAAGCCAAACAAATAGTGCCACACCTAAAGTAGTTCCCTTAAAGGTGAACGGTTACATTCAATAGTTCCCTTAAAGATAGACGGGTACATACACTACACTTCCCAGTATATTTTTTTTTTGCAAACAACAAAAAAAGTTGTTTGCCTTCTGTCTGTACCTCTGTGCAGCATTATTTTCTTTTTTGAAGTGCTCCTGACCCCTTGGGACCTCGCTGCACTCGATAAATAAATAGCAGCAAGTTAGTACTCCCCACCGGCCGAGTCTGCTTCAAAAATCTGTTAAGAGGTTCATTGCTCCGAGTTCTGCAGCTCTGTGGAGTGTCTGATTTTTTTTGTTCCTGCGTCAAAGTCCTCGTGAGCCCTTGGTGCCCCTGATGTTTAGAGGGAATAGATCAATAGCCCTCCTTTGAAACTTGTCTCGGTCTGCACCTTTCTGGAAAGTTTATTTTACCCTGCTTGGGTTTTATGTTGCTGATGACATCTTAAATCGTGAAATAAATTAATAATTGCATCCGTACTCATGGGTCCTCGATATTTGCATTAAAAAATTAAACAGATTTTACCTCCTCCAAAGCAACCAAACGATTCATTACTGCCAGTTCCACCGCCCAATAACTTGACCACAGACCCATTCTAGTTCCATCTGTGGAGGATCTTTCATCCTGCACCTCGCTCGCAACCCCAACCCAAACAGAGGAGAGGGCCGCGGTTTTCTTTTCAGTGAAGTTTCTTACACTGTCGGCGGCCAGGAAATTCCTCGGATCTGCTCCCGGTTCGCTGGCGTTACTTCGGCAGAAGTGCGGTGGAAACCCCGCCAGTGAAGTGGGAGCAGATCCGGGGAATTTCCCGTTCGGTGAGTTCTAATGATCTATTTGGACTTCATCTTAAAACCCGAAAAGTGTAAGGGAGCAGAATTAAAACAGCTGGAGTGACAAAACTGCGAACGTATTTTGGATTCCTAGCTATATCTACAGGAACAATAATTATACAAAAATACTGTTTTTTAGAAAGAGACATGAATCTCAAAAGTGTGTGGGGGGCGGGGGGGCTCAGCCAAAATGGTTCGCAAACATCTAGCTTATTCAGTCAAACATCACTGTGCTGATGTGGCTAGTATCTTACTGGCAGCATTTTAACATTAGTTCTTAATGCCCATGAGGAAGAGAGGTTAGAAATCAGGGGTGTCCAAAATGTATGGTTTTGCGGATAAAACTGTGACATGAGTAATGCTGTATTAACATGATTGTATTAGAACTAGAGACAGACAGTCTCTCAGACTAGTGTTAGAATAATTAGATAAATGCGTAGAATCTGCCTGTGTTTTGGTTCCCTGCGGATGTTATAGCATTCTGCAGTGTGACGGTCATAAATAATGGCCCAGAAATTCGGGTCGGGGGCTTCCCGTGGGTGTAAGCTCCCGACCTGCACTTACCTTGCGCGCTGGCAGTTGAGCTGTAGGGCCCCGTGGAATTCCGATCCGGGGCCTGGTCCAGCTGCCGGCGCGCAGTGCTTGCGTATCCCAGGGGCGCTGTTAGTTCGAAGCATCCCCTGGGATCACGTGGGCCATGGGCAGCCAATCGGAGGAGGGAAAAGCCCATTCATAAGTCTTGACAGGAAGTGCTGTCAAGACTTATAAATACTACGGCCCCAAAATAGCAGTAAACCTACAAATAATTTTTTTTTTAAATCACGCTTTTTAAATAAACTATAAATTACATTAAATAACTATTTTAAACAATAATTTAAATTTTTGAAAAAAATAATTTTATATTCTAACGGGGCTAAAAATAAACTTACCTTGCTTTAAAGTATTTAAAAATAATAAACCTGTGGAAAAAATGTTTTAATTTTAATTAATTGACCACTTACCTTGTAAAAAGCAGGCCTTACGCCTGCTTTTTAAATTTCTAAATCCTGCAGACTTACCCTCACGGAAAAACCCGTAAAAAAAACGTAAGTTCAAAGCGCACGCGCAGCCTCTCCCGCGCACGCGTTTGACCTCTGAACCCCTGCTTTCAGAGGAACGGAAGTGCCGGTTTCCCGCGCATGTGCAGTGCATGCAGGAAACCGGCACTTCCATCGGGCCCACGGGTAAGTACCCCGTGCGTACTCACACGTTGGGACCCGAATTTCTGGGCCAATCTTGTTTTCAAGTTAGGATTTCAACCTTGTTTATGTTTCTCTAATTGGACTAACTAAGGCTCAATGCCTACGTTTCTTTTATTATTACTAATAACTATGATTATAATACTAAGGTAGGAATTGGTGTTAGCTTAACAAAACTGCTTGTAAGGATAATTAAAAGTTAATTAGGAAAAGACATAGAATGAAAGGAATTTGAGGAGGTTAAGGTATCCATCTTAGGATGGGCCGTTTGCTAGATGAAAGCAAGATAACGACTGGCTGAAGTGCGACAGCTCTGGCTCAGGCCTTATACTTGCTATGCCAGGGAGGATAGAGACATTAAAAGGGGATGAGGTCAGGCCTTGTACTTGCTGTGCCAAGGTGGATAGAGACAAGAGAGATAAGACACAAATTCCAAAGGAAGAACCTTCAGAAAGATTAAACAATAAGACAAATTGGATGAGGTAATGAGACCCCCTTTTGGGGAGGGCTTTCACCCAAGAATCAAGACAAAGGACTCCATTTTAATTCCCGAGGCGGGTTGGAGTCGGGTTGCGTGGTGGGCGAGTTCGGGAGCCGCTTCTGGTGGGAACAGCTGCAGAGTTGCGATTTTTATTAAAGTACCTTGTTAATTTCATGGAGGTGTGCTGGCCGGTCCAATGAGTGGGATCGGGTCGGCTGGCCGCCTCTGATGATGTCACAATAGCAGCTGCTTTTAAAGCTGCCTTCCAGCCTGAGCCTCTCCATTGTGGTTTCCTGCACTTCTTTTCAAAGCTATGACTTCTTCCAGAGGCAAGGCAGCTCCTCGGTTTAATGATGAGTTCCTCCAAGTTCTTGTGGATGCTGTCAGAGGGCACAGGGAGATTCTCTTCCCTCCTGATGGCCGGAGGAAGCCTCCTCAGCAGACCAAGGCAGCCTGGCTGCGCATTGCTCAGGAGGTGAGCGCAAGGTGCATTTATGCATGCTCATGGATCCAGTGCCGCAAAAGGTTTAATGATCTTGTGAGAACATCAAAAATAAGTCTCCCATCTCACTGGCCTTCACACTGCTTCCCTTCTCTTCTCATCACCTGCACTCTGCTTTGTAAGCCTCCGCCTTCACATCCCACCTTACCCTTACTTCCCTTGCACCCTTTCCTATCTTCTCTGTCTCTGCACTGAATCACTTCTGCATCCTGCCCATGCACCCCTTAGACTCGCTCTCACTGTCATGCAGTGACAACAACTAACAATGCACAGGGAGCTACCTTCCTCTTGACACCTTACCCCACTTCCGTCTCACTCAAAGCTTCTATGGTAGGGAGTAATCACACTCACTCCATCACTGTGGCTGAAACACCGCTTGTGTCCCTCCATCTCCTCAGAAGAACCTGAAGCCTCTGAGGGACCAGTGTCACCAGGACTCAGCGCACCCAGCACCAGCACAGCAACGCACACCTCGGTGGGGCCCTCGCGAGTTAGAGTAGTGTTGCCACCTGGTCTATCACAGCGCACAAGTGACCATCAGCAGATGGTGGAGACTGCGACAGCAGTGGAGAGTCCTCGGCCGAGGTCGCAGGACTCTCCTAGCTTTGCTGAGCTGCATGGAAATGCTGTGCCTCTGGGGCCATCCAGAAAAAGAGCGGTTCGTGAAATACAGGAACAAGTGCAGGTGTCTCTGGAAGGGTTTGCCTCCAGGGTTAGTGCGAGTGTGGAGAGAATGGAGGAGTCCATCTCTAACATCAGCACTGCCGTAGTGGAGGCAATGGCGCATGAACGCACTGTAGGTGGTTTGCTTTGGTGGTTCGAATCACCTCTCCTACTTAGTTCTAGATGACAGGAATTACGGTGAACAGGATTGGAACACAGACAAGCTTTTCGGACTCAACCGTACGGTGTTTAATAAGGTTAACACACACACCCGCCTCCAGTAAGTAACAGGCTGTTAACTGCCTCAACTACCTGTCCCACCGGTTGGAGATGGGTCAGTTTGGGAGCGGCTAAACAGACACACAGGAAAATCGGGATGGAGGCGGGTTGGGTGTCTGAAGCTATTTTTCCCAACAGACCCGCCTCCTCAGGGCTATTAAAATCGAGCCCAAAGAACCTGATGCCCCATTGGGTGATGAGGTTTATAGGGAACCTCAATAAGTTAAATGGTCTTGTCAATAACTTGGCCTCAGGCCCACCCCTAAAAAGAGAATAAAAGTAACACCCTGAGTGCTTGTGCACACAGACGGTGGAGGGGAGAGCCAGACAGAAGTTGGCCTGGTCGAACGCTCTTTTGAGAGTGATCCCATGCTCAACATCGAAGGCCCAGAGAGAGAGAGAGAGAGAGGCCGGAAGCTAGTGAACTGTTCACGCACGCCAGCCGTCTGCCCGATCGGGTCTGGTACCAGCTGCTTGTCACAGTCGTATGTTTTTGCTGTATTACTAGCATGTTATATTTCGCCTTAAACTCTGATTAAACACAATATACCCACCAGTCGATCCTGATTATTTGAAAGACTAGAGATAAGCTATTTGTTGGCCAAATCTCTACAGAGACTCCAGAGGCCAGTGTTTGTCCTTTCCTCGACATCTTACAGCAGCCACTGCCACTCACTCCAATACTGATATGTGCCAGCACAGGTACATCCACTCCAGAGAATTTAACGCAAATTTGCTTCTGTTTTGCTCCCGTGACCTATGGACGTGGGAGACTACATCAACTCACTTGCCCACCTTCACCCTCAGCTTCAAAGAGGAATTTCTCCATTACAGCACCTCCTTGAACAGCCCTTTAAGAGCTGCTAACTCATGAGATATTCTATCCTGTGACCCCAGTGTGCTTTCCATGTATCAGCCAATCTGCTTAAGTAACATATGGAAATTATTAAAAGGAGCTGCCCGTGCAAAATTACAGTCAGCGCTACATACAACTTGCAAGAAATGCATAACAGTTCTGCGAGAGGTTCACATAATATTTCAGATTTCTAGCGTCCGCAATATTTTGCTTTTGTCATATAATATGCCCCCGCCTGTGAAGTATTTGAGAAGATAAGGTGTTCTATAAATCCAAATTCTCTCTGTTTCTTGTCTAAAGCAATCCAGTCATGTGAAAACTGGTTCATCTACCTAAAAATTTGCTTCACTGGTGGATTTAATGTTCATAAAGAAAGACTTGCATTTCTATAGCGCCTTTCACAACCACCAGACATTCCAAAGTGCTTTACAGCCAATGAAGTACTTTTTGGAGTCTAGCCACTGTTGTAATGGGGAAAACGTGGCAGCCAATTTGCACACAGCAAGTTCCCACAAACAGCAATGTGATAATGACCAGATAATCTGTTTTAGTGATGTTGATAGAAGGATAGATATTGGCCAGGACACCAGGGATAACTCCCCTAACTCTTCTTTGAAATAGTGCCATGGGATCTTTTACATCCACCTGAGAGAGCAGACACAGCCTCAGTTGAGCATCTCATCTGAAAGACGGCACCTCCGACAGTGCAGCACTCCCTCAGTACTGCACTGGAGTGTTAGCCTAGATTTATGTGCTGAAGTCCCTGGAGTGGGACTTGAACCCACAACCTTCTGACTCAGAGGCGAGTGTGCTACCCACTGAGCCACAGCTGACACTACCAGTACCACTGGCCCACCCCAAATTTATAAAAGATGTGCATTGAAAATGTAAGTCTGGGCACCAAACAGGAACTAATGTGTAGGCGGTGACCAATGTTCCCTCGAATTTCTTTTTAGGCTGCGCGGCCCCTTGAAGGAGCCATGCGACACATTCCAAAAGTCGCGCATGCGCGGTTTTTGCATTTAAAAGCCGGTGAGCCGGCTGCGCGGGAGTTCCAGAGCACTGCGCAGCTTAAAGGGAACATTGGTGGTGACTGCTCACTGCCTGGCACCAATGTGGCATTGGGACCACCCATCAACAGGAGGACAAGCCCCGTTAGTAATTGATTCAGAAAATTAATCTAAAAGAAAAGAACATGAAAGGTTGTAATAAAAACAGAAAATGCTGGACATGCACAGCAGGTCAATCAGCACGATGGATTAATATTTTGGCCGTAGCCTTTCACCAGAATCCAACGAGGCTCGTCTCGTGGCAAAGCCAGCATTTAATATCTGCATTCGACTTGGTGGCATTGTTGACATTGTGAACTTGCTGAGCAGGGTACCATGGGTGTGCACCAGTGATGTCTATTGTGAAGCACAATACGTTGCTGCATCAACACAGTGCATCTGACCTCGCATTGAAACGGGCCTCGGTTTAACGTCTCAGCCGAAACACGCCACCCCCGACTGTGCAGCACTCCCTCAGCACCACACTGCAGTGTCAGCCTAGATTTTTGTGCTCAAGTCCCTGGAGTGGGACTATGAACCCACAACCTTCTGACTCAAAGGTGAGGATTGCTGCCAACTGAGCCACGACTGACACATGCAGGTTAACATGGGGCAAAGTCACAAAACTGGTGAAAAATTGACCAAAGCTCACATTACTGCCCAAAACTCAATGTTCTGCCTGGTCAAACTTAGGTGGTGAGCTTCCCAACACATTTACATTTTTCATTCTTTCCACTAAAAAATAAATTTACAATAAAGCTATCTTGTAATATCAAACTTTTACACTAAAACAATTAGAGGCTGCATTTTCTATTTGGCAAAGTATACTACTTGAATTGACAGTCCTTGTGCACCAGTCGCTGAAGGCAAGCAGGCAGGTGTAGCAGGCGGTTAAGAAGGCAAATGGTATGTTGGCCTTCATAGCGAGAAAATTCGAGTACAGGAGCAAGGATGTCTTGCTGCAGTTGTACAGGGCCTTGGTGAGACCACACCTTGAGTATTGTGTACAGTTTTGGCCGCCTTATCTGAGGAAAGATGTTCTTGCCATGGAGGGAGTGCAGCGAAGATTCACCAGGCTGATACCTGGGATGGCAGGAATGACGTATGAGGAGAGATTGGGTCGATTGGGCTTATACTCGCTGGAGTTTAGAAGAATGAGAGGGGATCTCATTGAAACTTATAAAATTCTAACAGGACTAGACAGACTAGATGCAGGAAGGATGTTCCCGATGGCGGGGGAGTCCAGAATCAGGGGTCACAGTCTAAAGATAAGGGGTAAGCCATTTAGGACAGAGATGAGGAGGAATTTCTTCACCCAGCGAGTGGTGAACCTGTGGAATTCTTTACCACAGAAGGCAGTTGAGGCCAATTCATTAAATATATTCAAGAAGGAGTTAGATATATTTCTTAAGGCTAAAGGGATCAAGGGATATGGGGAGAAAGCAGGGACAGGGAACTGAATTTGGATGATCAGCCATGATCTCATTAAATGGCGGAGTAGGCTCGAGGGGCCGAATGGCCTACTCCTGCTCCTATCTTCTATGTTTCTGAAACATTTTCCCAGTGGCACCAAATGGATTTTGTAATCAGAGAGGAATGGTAAATTTACTGCCCTCCTCACACTATTTAAGTTTTTTGCTAAAACAATGCTACTACAAAGAGAATAGAGGTGGAATTTCCAAGAGTACAATTTTTAGACATGATTGTCCATAGCCAAAGGCAGAGCAGGATGTTGACGATGACCCTGGAAATATCTCCGCAGGAAGGGTAGCACGCTGGACTGTCATATCCAAGCCCTTCAATGAGCTGTCGGAGCCACCCAATTCACCACGCCACATCTTGACGAGTTGTAAGATGGCCCACGACAACCTTTACACAACAACTAGGGTATAGGCACTAAATGCAGCCTTGCCTGTGTCACCTACATCCTGAGAACAAATTTTTTTTTTTTAATGATTCATATGTTATGAGAGGTTGGACCTAAAAGAACAAACTTTCATTTATATAGCGCCTTTCACAACCACCGGACGTCCCAAAGTGCTTTACAGCCAATGAAGTACTTTTTGGAGGTGGAGTCACTGTTGTAATGTAGGAAACGTGGCAGCCAATTTGTGCACAGCAAGCTCCCACAAACAGCAATGTGATGATGACCAGATGACCTGCTTTTTTTTTAGTGATGTTGATTGAGGGATAAATATTGGCCAAGACACTAAGATCTCATAATTACAGCAAATACTTCCAAAAATCATTGATATTTATAGGAGGGAAGGAGTTGCTTTCCTGGTTTTAAATCATCATTTTACTTGTGAAATTTTACACAATCAGATTAAATGCACTAATTTTAACAAACGCATAAGACGCCAAAAATATCTACTGCTAAACAATCAATGATTTCTCGAAAGCGGTGAGCTACGATAAGCATCATATGAATGATATCTCACAGCTTCTCTGTCTGTATTTACTGTTACTCATTAGATAAGTCATTAAAATCTAAGTAAGAAAACAGATTTAAATATTAATTTTAAGCACGACCTGTTTTTTGCTGCAGAATTGTGGAATGTCCCCAGTGGCATTACTGTACTGTGATCGGCTTTGTTCTCTCACTGCCCTCCGTGCCCTACTGCTAGATAATCTGCATGAAACAGAAAAAATATCGAATGGAGATTGTGTTCTTACAGGAGATGTCATGAAGGCTCTTGAGAGACTCTCAGCGGGACCCAAAACGGGCTCACCTGGAATATATGTTATTCGATCAATTTTAATCCATGCTGTAAAGGTAAATTAGTCCCTATGAAAGTCTAAAGGTGCTTTATTTAGTGATTAAGTCTTCCACCGTGAACTCTGAAACAACACAATGATCATTTAGACTGAGAATCAGCTTCAAAGTCAGTTATTTGGAACAATTTAAAATGGGCTTTCCTGATCTACTGCATTGATAGAAAGATTTAAAATTCAAATGAAACTGAGGTGCATCCTTAACATTAGACCGTTTGATTTTGAAATACCCTATCAGGAATCTAGAGACAAAAATGTAGCCTCTCAATTGGACGTTTTAGATTTGAAATGTCCAATTAGATCAATTTTGGTTCAACATCGTTAGTCTGCTGCTGATGTAGTGCTGCCACCTAGAGGATAAAGAAAGAAAGACTTGCATTTCTATCACACCTTTCACGACCACCAGACGTCCCAAAGCGCTTTACAGCCAACGAAGTGTACTGTAGGAAACATGGCAGTAAATTTTGCACACAGCAAGCTCCCACAAACAGCTATGTGGTAATGACCAGATAATCTATATTTGTTATGTTGTTTGAGGGATAAATGTTGGCCAGGACACCAGGGATAACTTCCCTGCTCCTCTTCAAAATAGCACCATGGGATCTTTTACATCCACCTGAGAGAGTGGAAGGGGCCTCGATTTAACGTCTTATTTGAAAGATGGCACCTCCGACAGTGCGGCACTCCCTCAGAACTGTACTGGAGTGTCAGCCTAGCTTTATGTGCTCAAGTCTCTGGAGTGGGACTTGAACCCACAACCTCCTGATTTGGAGGTGAGGGTGCTATCCACTGAGCCACAGCTGACACTTAATGAACCAAGTAGCAGGTGCGAATCACTAAAAATGAAATGATAATTTCAGTAACTTTGCATTGGGATTCTCTTCTGTTCCTTCCCGAAGTTGCCATTTATTCTTTTAATTTGATTACAAAGCAGTACCAATCGTATTTGCTGCAGGTTGTTTAGATAAACCAGGTACAGGTGCCAGGCCATGGATGCTGCCTGGCCTGCTGAGTGTTTCCAGCATTTTCTGTTGTTATTTCAGATTTGCAGCATCCGCAGTATTTTGCTATCGTATTGTGTGAGCTTGAAGGTCCTGTTTATCAGTCTTTCCCATCCTAACATGGTGGTCAACCATTATTGCTTCCCACTGGCCACAAATCACATGGGCAGTGAGCCAATGATGGGTAGCAGGATATGCCTCGTGGGCCGTGAGCTAGCAGCGGGTAGGAGCAAATACCCTCTGCCGTAGAGCTGGCAATGTGTAGCAGGGGATGTCTGACTGGCAGTGAGCCGGCGGAATATCGGAACGGACACTCTGCCAGCAGTGAGCTTGGTGGTGTGTAGAACAGGTGCCTTGTGTCCAGTGAGCTGGTTGAGTGTACATGACAGGCTATGCTGTGAGCAGTGAGCTGGTGATGTATAGCAGAGGATGCCCAATGAGCAGTGTGCGGCACAGTACATTTGGCCATGATCGCAGCTATTCGTTTGCTCCAGGGAGGAGTCAGTTCCAACTATAAAAACACAACTGTGTAGCTGTTGCAGCAAGATAACGATTAACTCAACCAGTGGGTGTGCTCCAACATGCAACACGACTGATCTCACTCACTGAAAAAACTGTATTGGCGATCTTGTCCTGCAAACAAACCAACAAATCCTGGTAATGAATATTCACAGTACAGCCATGCACAGAATAGTTTAGTTATAAATATGTGCAAGTAACAAATACATATTTCTACTCTTTCAAAAATCTATTCTTTTGCTTTCTGGAGTTTGTTCTTGCCTTCAAATGTCTCCATAGCCTCCCCCTCACCCACCACCACCCCAATCTCCAACCGTACCCCTCTGCTCCTCCAGTACTGACTCCATGCTCCCGTCGGAGGCTGCACTTTTAGTCACTACATGCCCTGCTCTCTGGAACTCCCTCCCTAAATACCCCACTCAAGCTCTTAAAACAAGCCTCCCTAAAAACCCTCCTCTTTAACCGTAGCTTTACTCCCCCCAACCTATTCCCCCCGCTCGGTGTCTGTTCCGTTCTTCACCCTGTAAAGCATTCTCGAGCACCTTTCAGTACACGAGGAGTGCTATCAAAATGTAAGTCGTTAATGTGAAGATGCAGTTCTGCTCCAGTAACACATCCTACCTGTATCAATAGGCTGTGCCTCTCTGTTTTAACTTTCATTCCTGGACAACAACATTTCTTCCATCTTTTCAAAATCAGCTAAGTTCAGAGTTTCAGAAATCACATTGGAATAGATCTGCCAATTGACATTGATTGGGAGTGAAAGTTAATTTGGTTTAAAAAATGTAACTTATTTTGGTATATGTTACTTTAAAACTAAACACGCGCCCAATGGGTTTGCAATGTGCTTCATTCTTGCCGATCATCGCTGGCATTCCAAACGTCTCCCTGATCTCGACAACTCTCCCACCAAAAGCAACAATCGGCTGACATTCCCGTATTCATAAAAAAATAGGAGGAAAGTAAATTTTTCACCAGTATCAGTGAACTGCTCACACAAAATCGCAAGACAACATGGTTTTTGAATGTGTGATTTGTAAGAATGCAGTCTTGTTACTGGCAATGAAAAATGAGCAGCCATTTACAAGACACTTGCTATAATGATCCCTCGATGCTTGTCAAGCAGATAATGAGCCACACTGCATGGCAGAAGGTGTGGTAATCCAGCCATGGTGTGCACAGCTTTTTGGAGAAAACCTTTGCATGTTGTATCTCCCTCACATCAAAGAAGGCAATAGATAACAGTCATTGCTGTCTCTGTCACTTGGCAGATCTCGCAAAAGCCCCAGATGATGGTACTCGGGAAGAATACTAAAGTAAGTGATGAATATTACTGTAACATAGGAGCAGAGAAGATAGGTGCACATAAGGGAAAGTAGAACTCATAAAAAGGCCAAATGAATGCAAAGATAGAACAAGTAAGGTGTTAGACATAAAAAAGCAGTTTTTAAAAAATTCATTCATGGGATGTGGGCGTCGCTGGCAAGGCCAGCATTTATTGCCCATCCCTAGTTGCCCTTGAGAAGGTGATGGTGAGCTGCCTTCTTGAACCGCTGCAGTCCGTGTGGTGAAGGTACTCCCACAGTGCCGTTAGGGAGGGAGTTCCAGGATTTTGACCCAGTGACGATGAAGGATCGGCGATATATTTCCAAGTCAGGATGGTGTGTAACTTGGAGGGGAACTTGGAGGTGATGGTGTTCCCATGCGCCTGCTGTCCTTGTCCTTCTAGGTGGAAGAGGTCGCGGGTTTGGGAGGTGCTGCCGAAGAAGCCTTGGTGAGTTGCTGCAGGGCATCTTGTCGATGGTACACACTGCAGCCACGGTACGCCGGTGGTGGAGGGAGTGAATGTTTAAGGTGGTCGATGGGGTGCCAATCAAGCGGGCTGCTTTGTCCTGGATTATACAAATTATAATTATATATGCCATGATGGGAGAGAGAATATACTGCAGGAAGGAATTTTTAAAGAGCCAAATCACCATATATCATTCCCACAGATTGTATGTTGAAAAGCAAAACTGGAGCTTACTAGAATAGTATCCATTCTATTACTAGACTCGAACAGAATGGATGCTCAGACCTTATAGAACTCAGTCTATATGAGGAAGCGGTGGCTGATATTGACCAAGCTTTTGGTCACCTGTCCTAATATCTAATGTGGCTCAGTGTCAAATTTTGTATGACACGCTCCTGTGAAACGCATTGGGACTTTTTTTTACATTAAAGGTGCTATATAAATGCAAGTTGTTGTTGATTTATTAAGTGTGCCTATATACTCATGTAGAATATGTTCTCTTTACAGAGCAAGGGGAACCCAGTGGACCATCAGTCAACGAGCACCACACACCTGAGAAACAACTGTGCCCACCCCACTTGAAGGAGGCATCAGCATAAAACACTATGGGAACATGAAACATGAAGGGTATATTATGGTATAAATCATTGTTCTGGCTGTAAGCTTTAGCTCTCACAGGAGATGTGAACCCTGTGAATGAACTGGGTACATGACATTTGAAAGGTCTACCAATGGATAAACTTAACGTTTTCATCTAACAGTCTTGTCATTTATCAGACTCCATGAGAAATATATTTTTTTTATTCATTTATGGGATCAGGGCGTCGCTGGCAATGCCAGCATTTATTGCCCAACCCTAGTTGCCCTTGAGAAGGCGGTGGTAAGCCGCCTTCTTGAACCGCTGCAGTCCGTGTGGCGATGGTACTCCCACAGTGCTGTTAGGTAGGGAGTTCCAGGATTTTGACCCAGCGACGATGATGGATCAGCGATATACTTCTAAGTCAGGATGGTGTGTGACTTGGAGGGGAACTGGGAGGTGGTGGTGTTCCCATGCGCCTGCTGCCCTTGTCCTTCTAGGTGGAAGAGGTCGCGGGTTTGGGAGGTGCTGCCGAAGAAGCCTTGGCGAGTTGCTGTGGTGCATCTTGTAGATGGTACACACTGCAGCCATGGTACACCGATGGTGGAGGGAGTGAATGTTTAAGGTGATGGATGGGGTGCCAATCAAGCGGGCTGCTTTGTCCTGGATGGTGTCGAGCTAGTTGAGTGTTGTTGGAGCTGCACTCATCCAGGCAAGTGGAGAGTATTCCATCACACTCCTTACTTGTGCCTTGTAGATGGTGGAAAGGCTTTGGGGAGTCAGGAGGTGAGACACTCGCCACAGAATACCTAGCCTCTGACCTGCTCTTGTTGCCACAGTATTTATGTGGCTGGTCCAGTTAAGTTTCTGGTTAATGGTGACCCCCCAGGTTGTTGATCGTGGGGGATTCGGCGATGGTAATGCCATTGAATGTCAAGGGGAGGTGGTTAGACTCTCACTTGTTGGAGATAGTCATTGCCTGGCACTTCTATGGCGCGAATGTTACCTGCCACTTATCAGCCCAAGCCTGAACGTCGTCCAGGCATGGACTGCTTCATTATCTGTGGAGTTGCGAATGGCGCTGAACACTGTGCAGTCATCAGCGAACATCCCCATTTCTGACCTTATGTTGGAGGGAAGCAGCTGAAGACGGTTGGGCCGAGGACACTGCCCTGAGGAACTCCTGCAGCGATGTCCTGGGGCTGTGATGATTGACCTTCAACCACCACAACCATCTTCCTTTGTGCTAGGTATGACTCCAGCCAGTGGAGCATTTGCCCCCTGATTCCCATTGACTTCAGTTTTACTAGGGCTCCTTGATGCCACACTCGGTCAAATGCTGCCTTGATGTCAAGGGCAGTCACTCTCACCTCACCTCTGGAATTCAGCTCCTTTGTCCATGTTTGGACCAAGGCTGTTATTAGGTCGGGAACTGGGTGGTCTTGGCAGAACCCAAACTGGGCATCAGTGAGCAGGTTATTGGTGAGTATGTGCCACTTGATAGCACTGTCAATGACACTTTCCATCATTTTGCTGATGATTGAGAGTAGACTGATGGGGCGGTAATTGGCCGGGTTGGATTTGTCCTGAATTTTGTGGACAGGACATACCTGGGCAGTTTTCCACATTGTCGGGTAGATGCCAGTGTTGTAGCTGTTGGAGCACAAGCAACAAAATATGTTCTGAAAGGATATATTAACAACATCTGGACCAATTCTCATCTTATTAATTTAAAAAATATTGTACTGATTCAGTAGCTCACTGTATCATTTAGCTTTTGCGTATAATTTAACCACTACATTAATATCCGACTAAATTCTTTTAGCCTTTACGCATTCACCTAATGCCCTGTGATTGTTTGTCTTTCAGAAAGGATATGGCAGCGTGGTGAAATCCCACTGATTCTCAATATACTGTAACCAAAGGCTAATTGTTAAAGCTGGGTTCACGAGCCAATTCACCACACATATAATGACATATGGTTCAAATGAGAGGAGATTTAACCTGCTTGTGGAAACTGCCTTTTACCATAAACATGACCAGATCTACTGGGAAAAAGGCTGAATCGTAACAATTCCCCCTCTGACACTGCTGGGCAATGATTCAGGTCCACTGGGGTTAATCGTAGGTAAACGGGCCTTCTTAATCACCTCTCGCCCATAAGCTGGATATGCAGCCATCCACTATCGCTACTCATTGTACCAGGGGAATATTTAGTATTCGGTATCGTGGACAGTAGTAGGGTTTACAATATGCAAACACAGCAACAACACACATGACATTTGTACACCACAGGCACCGCACAGCTTAATAAAATGGATTCTCTTTTAAGAGGGCAAATTCAGCAAGGCTGCACTCCCAGAGCAGAGACTCGCTGGTCAGGAGAGCAAGTCGGAAATCAGTCTATAACACGGTGGGCGCGATCTTGCCAGCCCTGGGGAGGCAGTTTTGGAGGCGGGACTGCTGGGAAAATGGCAGAATCTGGGGGCGGGTGCACATCCTGCCCTTGCCCCGCCTCCGTGCCATCTTCCCGGGAGGCGGGTAGTCGACCCGCGCCAGGTCCCGTCTCCTGGAGGTGCGAAGGGGATTACAGCCACTTAACTGCCTGTTAACAGGTAGTTAACAGGTAGATAAGAGGATTATCCCCATTTTACCCACACAAGTGTGGGCTTCCCGAAGGCTGCGAACCCCGCCAGGGTCACCGAGGCGAATAGTGGGTCTGCGGGGGTCGGAGGGGTGCAAAAGTGCGCTGTGAAGGTAAGTGATGGGTGCAAGTGTGGAGAGGTGAGCATGTGAAGTAAGTGGAAAATGTTAGAAAAAGTTTACTTACCTTTGTTTCTTCCTGCAGGCTTCAAGAGTTGGGGATGCGGAGAGTCTCGCACCTCCGCGGCAGAGATGACAGATGGCTGCTGCATTCTCCAACGCAACAACCATCTAATTTCTGCTAATGAAAGAGGTTTGATGAGTCTTGAATTCAAGAACTCATCAAACTACAGAGAATGTCACTGTTTGACAGCTTCACAGAGCTGTCAAACGATGACAATTCATCTGTCAAAAATTTTTGACAGATGAAACGTCATACGCTGACGTTCTCTGTAGCCGGCTTTCCCTTAATTGGCCTGCTGAGCCCGCTGGGCAATCAAGGGAAAATAGCATGGGTTGGCCAGAAGTTGATGGAGGCGGGACTAAAACCCGACAAGTGGGAGTCCCGCCTCCAAAAGCTCCCCATTGGCAAAATCCAGCCCGATAACTCCATCTCTAAGGATACACACCTGAAGAGTACTCACCCACAACGCTATAACCCCTGCCTTTTCTCTTTACAGATGCTGACTGACCTACTGTGTGTTTCTACCATTTTCTGTTTTCATTTCAGATTTGCATTTTTTTTACCATTTTATTTGACTCTTCTCTTTTGGTTAGACCCAATTAGCTGTAACTTAACTGTAATTAAATAGAACTTTAAATAAAACTTATCAAATCAAATTAAAATTTGATTGGCCGGGGTGATGATGCACTCCAGTCCCCGCGGCGCCCACCGGTCTCGGAAGGCCTCAAGCGTGCCGGCGGACACCGCGTGCTCCATCCCCAGGGCCACCTGGGCGCGAACATAGCCACGGAAGAGAGGCAGGCAATCGGGCCGGATGACCCCCTCGACCGCCCGCTGCCCGGACCTATTAATGGCCACTTTGGCCAGGCCCAGGAGCAGTTATTTGACTCTTCTGATGTCCCTGGCGGAATAAAAGCTAAATGCAGTGCTAATTTTGGCTTCCACTGGTAGTGCTTTGCAATGGTTAACTGCCTCTGTAGGTCATCATGAGCCAAGTGGCACACCAAGATCGCAGCCTCCATGAAACGTCTCCACCAGGTAATGAATCTGCTATAATACACTTGATGCCTGGGCTGTGCACCTTCTATGACTTCTATGCTCCCAGCCCACTCTCTCCTCCTTCTCCCTCCTGATGCTGCATAACATGCCTGCCTATTGCTGCTACATCCATGCTCTGGGATAAGAAACTCCTCTGCATTACTCAATTCTCTGATTTTTAAAAATTCATTCTGGGATGTGGGTGCCGTTGGCAAAGCCAGCATTTATTGCCCATCCCGAATTGCCCTTGAGAAGGTGGTAGTGAGCCGCCTTCTTGAACCGCTGCAGTCCGTGCGGTGAAGGTGCTCCCACAGTGCTGTTAGGGAGGGAGTTCCAGGATTTTGACCCAATGATGATGAAGGAACAGCGATATATTTCTAAGTCAGGATGGTGTGTGACTCGGAGGGGATCTTGCAGGTGTTGGTGTTCCCATGCGCCTGCTGTCCTTGTCCTTCTAGGTGGTAGAGGTCATGGGTTTGGGAGATGCTGCCGAAGAAGCCTTGGCGAGTTGCTGCAGTGCATCTTGTAGATGGTACACACTGCAGCCACGGTGCGCCAGTGGTGGAGGGAGTGAATGTTTAAGGTGGTGGATGGGGCGCCAATTAAGCGGGCTGCTTTGTCCTGGATGGTGTCGAGCTTCTTGAGTGTTGTTGGAGCTGCACTCATCCAGGCAAGTGGCGAGTATTCCAACGCACCCCTTACTTGTGCCTTGTAGATGGTGGAAAGGCTTTGGGGAGTCAGGAGGTGAGACATTCACCACAGAATACCCAGCCTCTGACCTGCTCTTGTTGCCACAGTATTTCTGTGGCTGGTCCAGTTAAGTTTCTGGTCATTGTTGTTATTGAACCCTTTGTGTTGTAATTCTGCAGCTGTGGACTCTTCTGGTGTAACCAAAAAAACTGTAACTTAACAAAAACACATTAAAGGAAACTTAACTTAAATTAAAATTCTATTCGCAGGGGTGATGATGCACTCCAGTCCCTGCGGTGCTCACCGGTTATGGAAGGTCTGCAGCTGTGGAATGTTGCACAAATTTGTCATTAATGACCGTAAATAAGTCCAATTGGCCTTTTTAAATCCTTACTCAAATATGGATTAATTCCCCAATGGTGCGTTGCTCACCTCTACTTTTTGATAAGGTTGACAAACATAACCGGCCCCAATTTTTCTTAATGTTCTGGTCTGAAGGAAAAGACCCCACACACTCAGTACTACCCAGACCTAATTGGTATGAGTCTTAAATGTCATGAACACTTAGCTATACATTGTTGTGTGAACACTCCTTCGACTGTGTGTGTGTGTGAACATTGAGTTGGGCATCGTTGAGTGGATGTGATGTCTCTGTATACACCTGGTTCCTAAATCCCTTCCGTGTCTTTCCATTCTGCATGGAGGGGTTTCCTGCACGGGCTGCTCTTGCACACCTGCCACTTTGTCATCCTCGTCTGCCGTCCAGACACGCCTTGGTGCACCATCCTGCCGTCCGGAGGAGGCGGGGGTCCCCAATGGAGGGCTCTCTATGTGGGAGTCCTCCCTTTATCTATTGGGGACTTGGCCTGGAGGGTGTTGCATGGAGCAGTCCCGTACAATAAGATTTTAAACAAGTTCACGGACTCCCAGGCCGCTTGCTATTTTTGCGGCCTAGAGGAGTCCATGTTTTATATTTACTTGGAGTGTGAGAGGCTGCAACCCCTGTTCCATTTTTTGAAGGGGCTGCTCCTCGATTTTTGGCTGCACTTCAGTCCCACGCTCCTGATCTACGGCCACGCGGTGCGGAGGGGAGAGGGCGGGTCGGAAGACCTCCTCATAGGACTGCTCCTGGGCCTGGCCCAAGTGCTCATTAATAGGTCCAGGCAGCGGGCAGTCGAGGGGGTCATTCGGCCCGATTGCCTGCCTCTCTTCCGCGGCTATGTTCGCGCCCGGGTGGCCCTGGCGATGGAGCACGTGGTGTCCGCCGGCACACTCGAGGCCTTCCGAGACAGGTGGGCACCGCGGGGACTGGAGTGCATCGTCACCGGCCGGGGTGATTTTAATTTAATTTGATAAGTTTTAAATATTAATCTAGGGTTTTTAAGCTTTTTTACAGTCCACTTGTTCGGTCGCGAGTGCGGGAGTCTCCGCTCGGCGATGCAGAGAGCTCTGTGGATGGAGAAGAATGTCAACCAGAGTCTGCCGGATCTGCACAAACCCTCCACTGGGAGCGCCGACCCTCATCTGTGTGAATTCCTGGAGACCCACTATCTGGATGAACAAGTGAAGACACCTAGAAGCTTGGAGATCACATCACCAATTTGTAGAGACTGGGACCCCTGCCTTGTAGGCATGAGGGCTTGTGACTGTACAAAGAGCTGAGACTTGAGCTCTGTAATGTCATTCACTGTAAAATGTTCACATTTTAAAAGAAAAAAAAAATGACCCTTAATAAGTCCAATTGGCCTTTTTAAATCCTTACTCAAATATGGATTAATTCCCCAATGGTGCGTTGCTCACCTCTACTTTTTGATAAGGTTGACAAACATAACCGGCCCCAATTTTTCTTAATGTTCTGGTCTGAAGGAAAAGACCCCACACACTCAGTACTACCCAGACCTAATTGGTATGAGTCTTAAATGTCATGAACACTTAGCTATACATTGTTGTGTGAACATTCCTTCAACTGTGTGTGCATGTGAACATTGAGTTGGGCATCGTTGAGTGGATGTGATGTCTCTGTATACACCTGGTTCCTAAATCCCTTCCGTGTCTTTCCATTCTGCATGGAGAGGTTTCCTGTATGGGCTGCTCTTGCACACCTGCCGCTTTGTCATCCTCGTCTGCCGTCCAGACACGCCTTGGCGCAACATCCTGCCATCTGGAGGAGGCGGGGATCCCCAATGGAGGGCTCTCTACGTGGGAGTCCTCCCTTTATCTATTGGGGACTTGGCCTGGAGGGTTTTGCACGGAGCAGTCTCATGCAATAAAGTTTTGAACAAGTTCACAGACTCCCAGGCCGCCTGCCTTTTCTGCGGCCTGGAGGAGTCTGTTTTTCATGTGTGTATATAGAATGTGAGAGTTTGCAGCCCCTCTTCCATTATTTGAAGATTTTTGGGGGCACTTCTGTCCCACGCTCCTGATCTTTGCTCACCTGGTGCGGAGGGGAGTGGGAAGATCGGGGGACCTCCTCGTAGGACTGCTCCTGGACCTGGCCAAAGTGGCCATCAACTGGTCAGGGCAGCGGGCGGTCGAGGGGGGTTGTTCGGCCCGACTGCCCGCCTCTCTTCCGCGGCCACGTTCGCGCCCGGGTGGCCCTGGAGATGGAGCGCGCGGTGTCCGCTGGCATGCTTGAGGCCTTCCGCGACCGGCGGGCACCGCAGGGACTGGAGTGCACCATCACCCCCGGCAACCAAATTTTAATTTAACTTGTTAAGTTTCATTTAAGGTTTTTTTTTTAAGTTACAGTTTATTTGTTTATGGTCCACACAAAAGAGTACACCAACAAAAAAAGACTACACCTGGTTCCTGTTAACTGAATAAACTTTCACCAAGTACTTTCTCAAGTATAATGAGAAACACGAACAAATTATCCTCCAGCTGGTTTGAATTTTTTAAATTGAACAGTGATGTAAGTAAATTGTCTAAAGGGCCTTGGGGTGGATCCAGGCGGCCTGGCTGGTTACACAAAGCTGCAGATGGGCTGGGCGCTTCTTTTGATAAGGCTATTTGAAATGTAGCGTAAAACTTGCTGTCCTTAATCTCATATTTGCAGCTCCTTATCCTGGTAAGCATTAGGCTGAAGGTGGCATGTTTAAATGATGCAAAAATTTCTGATGGGAATGAGTGACAGAGTAGCGGCTAGCAAACAAGAACAATCTGGTGTGACAAGTTTGGAAAAACAAAAATTACATTTCCTCTCTTTGAATTGATTCTCTTCATCAGCTTTATTTTTTAATCATTCACTCCAGCTATTTGTGTGTCTCTGCCTGTTTCTCCTCGTACTTACTGTTTGCCTCTGTCTTTCTCTCTCTCACTTTTGCCGGTATGCATAAAATGCACAGACAATCCTGCAGCTTCGATGTTGGAGGTTGTGTGTTGTTACCGACAATTGGGCTGATGCTCCTGGGTGCTGTGCAGATTGAGTGCACACAAATTCGGTGAGCTCGGTCGTTAATTGGGATACAATTAATCAGGTAACAGCCTCGATTTGTCTCCTCTAGCTACATCCCTGTAATACAACTAGAACTTGGAAAGTACTTCAAGAAACCGTTACACAACATGAGCTAAGGAGCCCCCTGTAATTTTAGTGAGGGACTGTTTCTGCACCATTGGGTCAACATGTAAACTTTAAGCATGTGTAGTTGTTTTAATGTCACTGTTTGACCTTTTGATACAACAACTTGTCTTTATATCGTGCCTTTAACGTAGTGAAAAGTCCCAAGGCACTTCACGGGAGCGTTGAAACAAAATTTTCACTGAGCCACATAAGGAGATATTAGGGCAGGTGACCAAAAACTTGGCCAAAGAAGTCGGTTTTAATGAGCATCTTAAAGGAGGAAAGAGAGGTGGAGAGATTTAGGGAGGGAATTCCAGAGCTTGGGGCCTAGGCAGCTGAAGCCATGGCCACCAATGGTGGACAGATTAAAATCAGGGATGCTCAAGAGGCCAGAATTAGAGGAGCACAGATATCTCGGGGTGGGGGTTGTGGGGCTGGAGGAGATTACAGAGATAGGGAGGGGCGAGGCCATGGAGGGATTTGAAAACAAGGATGAGAATTTTAAAATCGAGGCGCTGCTTAACCGGGAGCCAATGTAGGTCAGCGGGCACAGGGGAGATGGGCGAACGGGAACTGGAAAAGTTACTGTACAAGTCAGTGGAATCAAAGCCATTTCACCTCCCCTGTATAAGGAAGATGTGAATACTTCATTGTCTAGCTGCTATGTCCAAATGGTTGCCTTTCTTCATGTTGCCATTGAGGCATAAGCTAACACTACCTCGTTTGGTCATCCGCACCATTTCTGATGAAACAAGCACCACCTTCTACTGCTCTTTCACATATGGTAACTTTGCCGAAAGGCAAGTAAGGTATCAATTACCCAGAAAGTTGAGTCGGAAGAGTGAGGGGCTCTCGGCTCCATTCATTTTTAACTACAAAAAGACTCCTGCTTGAGCTAACCCTAGAATTGAACAAGGACAGTGTTATGGTTCCTTTGTTGTGATTTAAAACTAGTTTGAAACCTTGCTAACTAATGCCTCGATACCATAAGGGCGTAGAAATAAGTGGAAAAACTGGACCTGTTTTTAAAAAAAAGACTAGGTGCCTGATTTACAATTGAGATATTTTTGATCAGCTTGCTTAAAAACCAGACAATCTGGTCCAAAACCAGAATAGCGGAGACACCATGGGGAAGGCTATTATTGGGGGCACTATTAGGACAAAGGTCAGATCCTAATCTAATTTAGAAACATTCCACAGCATAGAACTCACCGAGCTAGTTCAATGCACCTTGCAGCAATAGTCCACATGTTTGTCTTTCATCTTTAGGTGTGCGTGAAAGAAATTACACCTGCATTTCACACTGTTGAATTGCACAATCTGTTCCAATTTTCAAAAGTGGCTCCCAAAGAGTAGCACAGTGCAAAGGGAGCCAGTCTGTGGTGTTGCAGATGTGCACTGCTGGCCAGAATTCTCCCTACTCTGATGACCATATTTTCCTCCTTTTAAAAATAATGGTTAAAGTTCACCCCTTTCTGCTTATATCGTCAGTGCTTCTAAATGGCAGGTGCGTCTGGGTTGCAATTGCATCTGCTGAGCTTGATACTTTTGCCCAGCAGAAACTGGCCAATAAGCACCAACCTGCATTGCTGGTCATTTTCACACTTCTCCAACTGTTAATGAGCTGTTTAATTGTCAATTCTTTTCTGAACAACCCATAAATACAGCTCTGCCAGGAGGAAATTGGAATGTTCAAGCAATGGCTGCGTGCACTGTTCAAAAACCCTGGATTTCTAACCGTGATCTCAGCATCCTCCTTAATGGGATTAAATCAGGATGATGTTTTCAGTACCAACAACAACTTGTATTTATATAGCGCCTTTAACGTAGTGAAACATCCCACGGCGCTGCACAGGAGTATTTTAAGACAAAGAATTTGACAGCGATCCACACAAGGATAAATTTGGGCAGGTGACCAAAAGCTTGTTCAAAGAGGTAGGTTTTAAGGAGCGTTTTAAAGAAGGAAAGAGAGGTAACGAGGCAGAGAGCTTTAGGCAGGGAATTCCAGAGATTAGGGCCTAGGCAACAGAAGGCACGGCCACCAATGGTTGAGCGATTATAATCAGGAATGCTCAAGAGGGCAGAATTAGAGGAGCGCAGATATCTCGGGAGGTTGTGGGGCTGTAGGAGATTACAGAGATAGGAAGGGGCTTGAAAACAAGGATGAGAATTTTGAAATCGAGGCGCTGCTTAACCGGGAGCCAATGTAGGTCAGCGAGCACAGGGGTGATGGACGAACGGGACTTGGTGTGAGTTAGGACACGAGCAGCCGAGTTTTGGATGACCTCGAGTTTACGTAGGGTGAAATGCGGGAGGCCAGCCAGGAGTGCATTGGAATAGTCAAGTCTACAGGTAACAAAGGCATGGATGAGGGTTTCAGCAGCAGATGAGCTGAGGCAAGGGCGGAGACGGGTGATGTTAGGCGGTCTTTGTTATGCTGCGGATATGTGGTCGGAAGCTAATTTCAGGGTCAAATACGACACCAAGGTTGCGAACAGTGTGGCTCAGCCTCAGACAGATGTTAGGGAGAGTGATGGAGTCAGTGGCTAGGGAACAGAGTTTGTGGCCGGGACCGGAAACAATGGCTTCGGTCTTCCCAATATTTAATTGGAGAAAATGTTTGCTCATCCAGAACTATATGTCGGACAGAGGGTGGCCCACACAAATAGATTAAGTTCAAGCTCCCTGGATGTGGATTGCTGAGTGCATCATCCCAGAGAGTCCTGGAAGGAAGTTAGGAAGAGGTACCATGACTTAAGGATGGCCACCAATGTAATGCAGGAATGGAAATGCTGCAGCCTTTACTATGTACTATATGTATATATTTAAATGTGGCAACTTGTATTTCAGATTTTGTCATTGAAAGCCATGCTTCATCTTGTATAAGCAGGTGTGTTTCTTGAGGTGGGAAGGATGGGCACACTAGCTGGTATGTACCAAGCTGATTCCATCTTTTCTTGATTTCCATAACACTTAACATGCACTGATCTAAACTCTCTCACTGAGAACAAAGGTTTTGTAGCTCATTACGTTCAAATGTAATAGTGAATTGGAGAATTATGCTCGGCACCCCTATACATACCCTCTGCTCTTTTCAAGATGATGATACAGGAACTAATAGCCCATACCGACACCAAAACTGCCCTTAACCTCTTTCGGATGAGACGTTAAACCGAGGCCCCGTCTGCCCTCTCAGGTGGACGTAAAAGATCCCATGGCACTATTTCGAAGAAGAGCAGGGGGGTTATTCCCCAGTGTCCAGGGCCAATATTTATCCCTCAATCAACATCACTAAAACAGAATGTCTGGGTCATTATCACATTGCTGTTTGTGGGAGCTTGCTGTGTGCAAATTGGCTGCCCTGTTTTCTATATTACAACAGTGACTACACTTCCAAAAAAAAAAAGTACTTCATTGGCTGTAAAACACTTTGCGACATCCAGTGGTCGCGAAAGGCGCTATATAAATGCAAGTCTTTCTTTCCTGCACAACAACACCCTACATCACCATGTATTTTTGCACTAAGTGCCAGCCCAGACACTGGAATTTCAGGCTTCACAGAGAGTGAGAGGCAGGTGGAACCACTAGATGTTGCCCAACAATGAAGGGGAAGGAGCAGAAGATTGGGGGGGTTGATCAGGGGCCAGCAGATGTACGGTGAGGAGCCGTCAGGCTTGCTTCCCATGCAATCCTTGGACTTGAGCACTTGTTCCAAAATATGTTGGTGTTTAGATTGTGTGCTCAAATCTCTGGAGTGGGAGTCGAATCCACAACCTTGGACGCAGAGGTTTGAAGGGAAGCTTCCTATTACCGTCGTCATATTCTGAAAACGATATCCCCCAGTAAACTTCATGCTAACGTTGCATCTTGCAGCCTAGGGGCTAACCACAATATTAAGTTAACTTTTGAAATTACCTCAAAGCCTGCAAAGGTGTTCAGCACGGTGATCCAAGCCCGTGCGAATTGGAGCCTTCAGCTCCAGACCATCAGCGTGCCTTATCTGCAACTTCTGAATCTAAAGCTAAATATCAAACAATGTCACGAATGAAACGATCTGCTTTCCTTTCTACTTGACGGGCACCTTGATGTTAATGCTTGATCATACACAGCTTAAAAAAGACCCTCAGAAAGCAAAGCAAGATTTAAAAAAAATAAAGTTCAGGATTAAGATCATCAGATTTTAGGTTACAGTCCAAAAGGTATGTCATGTGAGAGAGGCAGGTTGGTCGCTGACCTACAGGAGGTTGTCGAGCTATGTGTTTATAATGTCCTTTATTTTACTAGGATTGTCAGCTGGCTGGAGGAATTCCGAGATGTCCTTGTGGGATATCCTGCCCCAGGTGTGAAGTTCTACCAGAGTGCATGCTTGTCTCTGAGGTTTGGATGTACTTCCCTGCAACCAATTGTTTCATCATCTGGTGAATGGCTGCCAGATTGTGACTGTGGATGAATTATCAGTGGCAACATGGAAAGATAACTTTCGTTAAGTGACTTTGGACTATCCACGAACTGGAGATATTTTTACAGCAAGTCTTTCAAGAAGTAAACACTAATTTACTTCATGTACAGCAAATGATTAGGGACAAAGAACATTACGCATTGGATTTGCAGACATTTACTGCCAAAAATAGAAGAAATTATGAAAGTTGCTATGATTATTCTTACTTATTAATAAACACTTACCAGAATCTGAAGAGTCTGCCCAGTTTTTGCCCAGAATATTATGCAAACTGGTGGCCTTTTTTCTGCTGGTGAGCCTTTTAGTTTGAGGGGGACTGAGGAACAGCAGCATGTCATAGAAACATAGAAGATAGGATCAGGAGTAGGCCATTCGGCCCCTCGAGCCTGCTCCGCCATTCAATGAGATCATGGCTGATCATCCAAATTCAGTACCCTGTCCCTGCCTTCTCCCCATATCCCTTGATCCCTTTAGCCTTAAGAAATATATCCAACTCCTTCTTGAATATATTTAATGAATTGGCCTCAACTGCCTTCTGTGGTAGAGAATTCCACAGGTTCACCACTCTCTGGGTGAAGAAATTCCTCCTCATCTCTGTCCTAAATGGCTTACCCCTTATTTTTAGACTGTGACCCCTGGTTCTGGACTCCCCCACCATCGGGAACATCCTTCCTGCATCTAGTCTGTCCAGTCCTGTTAGAATTTTATGGGCTAGATTTTCAGTTGCTTGCGCCAGCAGTTAGCGCCTTAAGAGAAGTGATTTTCGGGCGCTATTCGTGTAGCGCCCGGGCGCAGCGCAGTTTGCGCCCCGCCCCAAATTAAGTTGGCCGTTAGCGCCGGTGCAAAGTTTAGCGGCCGCCCGGATGCGCGCGCAGAAAATGACGTCACATCCTCGTGCAACGCCCTTTGGCCGCCCCGATTCCAAACTTCAGTCGGACCGCCCCATTGTGCGGCTGGCGTCCAGAGCGTTTGTAAAATGGAACGCAACACACCCTGGGGAGCGCAAATTAAAGGGCACTCCTCCTGCACTATAAACGGCAGTCTGCATGTGTTGTGTGGAAGGATCCAGTGTGTTGTTGTGAACGGTGTATTTATGTTTCCGGCCACCACCACCACCACCTCCTCCTCCTCCTCCTCCTCCTCCTCCTCATCCTCATCCTCATCATCCTCCTAAAAAAACACATGCACCCTTCCCCTTTAAGAGCTCACTGGCACCAGAGTGTCTGCCGTGCGCTGCGCCCGAGCTCGGGCGCTGCGCTCTGCACCGCCGGCTTAGCGCCTAAAGATAGTAGTGGAACGCCTCTTTTAGCGCTCCACCAACCTCTTAGGGCGAAGCCACTGAATTTCCGGCAACGGGGCGCTACTTTGGGGCGAGCGCTAACTTCGGGCGGGCGCTAAGGTTAGCGCCCCAAAACTGTCTATACTGAAAATCTAGCCCTATAAGTTTCAATGAGATCCCCTCTCATTTTTCTAAACTCCAGCGAATATAAGCCCAATCAACCCAATCTCTCCTCATACGTCATTCCTGCCATCCCAGGTATCAGTCACCAGCGTTAGTCATTTTTTAAAATCGTTCTAATTTTGTTTAATACAGTACATTTACAATGTTGGTTCTTATTTTCTGAAGTTCTCTACATTATCTTTTTTGTTCATTTGTTTTGGGGATGTGGGCAGCACTGAAATGGCAGCATTGAGTGCCCATTGCTAGTTTACCTGAGGGCGTTGAGACAACCACGTGTTGTGAGACTGGGGTCACCGCTAGGGCAGACTAGGTAGAGGAGGCAAGATTTCCTTCCCTTAGTGAACCAGTTGGGTTTTTAACCACATTTTTCCTGGTACTAACCCATATATAACCAGATTTATAGAATTCAATTTCAGTACTGCGCCTGAAATTTTATTTATGTGATTGACCGATACAACCATTTTTCTTTTGTGCAAAAATATACATCTTTACCCAATATATCCTTTGCCTAGAATGTAAATTTCTGTGTCTCTAAGCTGTGCTCAAAGGATGTTTATTGCTCTTAGTAGGTAGATTTTTGGAATATAAGGGAATTAAGGGATATGGAGATCAGGCGGGAAAGTGGAGTTGAGGTCAAAGATCAGCCATGATCTTATTGAATGGCGGAGCAGGCTCGAGGGGTCGTATGGCCTACTCCTGCTCCTAATTCTTATGTTCTTAGTAGCTATTTTATGTCTTACTGTCCAAGTATGATATGTGACAGTCATTTGCATAGGTCAAGTGGTTCTTTTCTCATTGTTTTCTTTCCCAATTTTCCCCCTTTTTCTATCACCCTCTCTTGATGTACTAACCTTTGCTGGAGTATGGTTCCACAGGGAGAAACAGGCCTCTAGTACTATTGAATTTACTTCTGCCACCCTTTCGCAGTGCATTCCAGATCATAATAACTCGTTGCTTTATTGCCAGCAGCTATTTGATTGTGGAAGGTAAATAAAATTGTATCCAATCCTGTTCTCAGCCGGCGCACACCCACTTTCCAGCAGGGGTTATGGAGCAGCAATGAGGATCGGAACCCTGGCTGATTTTTTTTTGCCCTCTCTGGCATAGGGGCGCTGAGGCCAATTATATCGCCCAAAGCTGCTCCAGCTGATATAGGCCAACTCAGCAGGGAACTTTGGACCTTCTGGTACCTATGGCTTAGCGCTCCAACAAGTGGTGGTTTTCTTGGCTAGAGCGTTGAGAAGCTCTCTGTTCTGGTTATTGAAGCGAGAATGTTGAATAGTTCCAACAACATGCTCATTGGGAAGCTTAATTTACAGCTGGTAGTGGGTTAAGAAGCACAAAATTGGAAAATATTTGGGTAGATTTTTAACTTGCCGTGTGGGCCTAAAACTGGCTTTGCGGATTGGTCGCCAATTATAGCGACTACCCAATGTTCCTTCCCTTTCCGTTCGATGGTGGTAGGTTGAAAATCTACCCAAATATCTTCCGACTAGTGCTTTTTAAGCTATTCCTAAGTTCATCAGTTGTACCACATTCCATCCCTAAACTGTACCAAAAGAGTATTTGCTTTACCTCTGAGGTGTGCTGTCCTCACCTGCAAACTACACCTCCAGGGCATACACTGGGGATACTTGGTATCTATTAACACCCTTAATAGAATATTTAGTGTAAGGACATTCAGGATTCATGATTATCAACACTATGCACATGTGGGCGCTTGGACCTGGATTCTTCTCCCATCGGCGGGTTTGCAGCAGAATATTCCTAATCCATGCCAAGAATTACTTAGTGAATCAGAAGGGTTGTTGTTGGGTAAAACACTAATGAGACTGAGGACCTGGGAGTGGAAGAAAGGGAGAGAGCCACTTCTCTATGGATGGAGGAGAGACGACCACTCTCAGCTGAGTAGCCAAGAGACCCAGATATCAGGGACCAGTCTTCAAAAGAACAATGATTAGGGAGCATAGATGTCCTGTGGAGGCAGTGGAGACAACGTCCAGACATACAATTGAGATGATGGCTAAGTGGGAGGAGTACACTTCCTGCATCTGCAATCCATTGCAGGAAGCATCTCATTACCTGCAGAACACCCTGGAGATAGTCCCAGCCTGGGAGATGGCTGTTGACATATTTCCCCAATCGCCATGGGGTTTTGCATAGCCCTTTGAGGCACTGACATTCACAGAAGTCTAAGTAAGACCTTATTGGCATCTAGACACTGGTGACTATGTGTAGGGAAGAGGTACTTTGGGTCAGATTTTGCTGGAGTGGGGTATCTCACGGCGTGCCCCATTAGTTAGACTTGTTCGTGCATGTTTAGGTTTTAACAATTTTTGCCCACATTTTTTGCTGGAAGTGCGAGCTGATAACGGCACAGTGAGGGCAACAGGGCATCTGGGACCTTGGTGAACAACGGGACAAACAGCGCAACTCCTTAACCAATGAGATTTAAGGATTGCGATATAAATAGAGGAAGGACTGAGAAGGACGGTGAATTAGAGTGGGTGCATTCAATGTCAAATCAGGTACAGAAAGAGAAATAAAGAGAGGGAAAGAAAGATTGGATTAAGAGAGAGACAAAAAAGAGACAATGCAAAAGTAAAGAAAAAAAAAGTAAAAATAAAAGTTTGACATTTTTAGAATCTCCAAAAACAATTCACAACTTGAAGGAATGAGACTCCACACTTAAAATGGTTTACTTTCTGGCCAAGAGAAGTTGATTGGCAGTCATTAACTATTATCACACCATTAAAAAGGTACTTACATTATTAATTACTAGACTTAACTTTCTGTGACAAGTTTAATGGGCAGTTAATGTGCAAATGCAACAACTTCATGAAAATCACCAGGAGGTTAAGCACGAGATGCCGTTTTTGCGAGGCTAACAGTGGAGCATGTAAATCGGCCAGCAACGTGTGGCGATTAGCAATTCACGGGGTATCTCTTCCGCGCCATCAGTTGCTGGTCGATTTGCACATAAATAACGGTGAGCGTCATTCACACGCTGTTATTTTTCCAGCCCATTCTATAATGCCTGACTATAAGAGCCTCTAATTTGGCTTGTTGCATGTCCTCATCCTCCTCCTCCTTGAAGAATAAAGGTATTCCCTTTGGGAAATCCATGTCTAGAGTGCTAACTAGTTCTTTGAGCAGAGCTGAGTAAAAGTACGAGTAAAAGACGTGACTCAACCCCCCAAGGTACTTTAAAGAACACCGTGCAGGAAAAGAAACGCCAACCTTCAGTACGAGCACACAAAATGGCCTCCTGCAAGCTGTATCCGCCTCAGAGATACCTGCTGCAGCCTCTACTGCCACAATGATCGCGGCATTAATTATCTGGAGCAAGAATGGAAGGGAATGGGTCAGACAGACAGTAACAACTTCTGCTGGATCATAAAGGACTCCGGCAGTTTTTTTGGGAGGAGATTGCAGCTGCAGATTTTTGGGGGGCATATTTGATGTGGTAACTTCAGAATCCATTCTGCTCGCTTTATTGCCTCAAATTCACCCAAAAATAAATGGTAACTCACAAGAGAATCCCTTTTGGTAGCAGAACACTCAGTACCAGGACATGGTGCATCTGAACACTTGGTGTAAAACTGCTGCTGGGCTGCATTATTATCATCTCAGTTCTTTTAATGTAACAGTGCTATATCCCTCGATCCCATTCTTTAGATGCTGTTGCACTCTATCCTGGTATCCCCAGCCCTTGCATGTTAAAGTGCTTCATCCTGCTGTCCACCGTTCTTATATATTATAGATCTGCATCCATATATTCCAGTCCTTATATGCTGTACTGCTCTATCTCAATATTCCCAGTTCTTGCACATTGTAGTACTCTGTCCTGGTATTCCCAGTCTTTGTATATTACACCTCCAAGTTCCCCTCCAAGTTACACACCATCCTGACTTATAGTATATCGCCGTTCCTTCATCGTCGCTGGGTCAAAATCCTGGAACTCCCTCCCGAACAGCACTGTGGGAGTACCTTCGCCACACGGACTGCAGCAGTTCAAGAAGGCGGCTCACCACCACCTTCTCAAGGGCAACTAGGGATGGGCAATAAATGCTGGCCTTGCCAGCGATGCCCACATCTCATAAAAACGAATTTAAAAAAAGTACTCTGTCCTGGTATTCCCAGTCCTTGTACATAGCAGAACTAAACACACTGAGATATAAATAGAACATTTGGCGATGTCCTATGTTGGCCAATGCAATGAGTAAATGTTCCCTTTAACAGGGGTGCTGCTGTTGTATTTTTCAGGGAAGAATGGGGATTCCCACTGCTATCATGAGTCGAGAGTTTGTTTGTTTGTAAATCGCTTTTTAAGTGCTGGCCCGCTTGCATCATGCAATGACATTGCAGCCAGATCGAGAGAGGTGCTGAGCAGGGGTGGGGAGCAGTTGACGACAGAAAAGCCCACAGTCCTGAAATGTTTCACACAGATAATGGTGTTTCTAGGTTACTGCCGGGGGTCAGGCCCATAATCTACCCCAGTCAGTATGAGGGGGGCACTTGGGACGCGATGAGAATTTGAGATTGTGGATATCACAGTGACTCAGATATTTGGTGCAGAATGCCTACGAGGTAGTTTTCTGCTGTCCCAGGCTACTTGCTGAAGGGTGTCACACACACCACACCAAAGGCGCTGGGCTCGAAACAGCTACAGGTTCCACAACTGACAGACCTCATTGCCGCTGCAGTGTAACCTTGGAGAACTGAAGGTGCCGTTGGATACCTAGAGGGCTACATTTTTTTCCAAAAGGTAAGCATTAATTCGACCAGGCTGAATAGATCATTTTCAATCTTTCAGGCTTGTTGAATAATGAAAATGAAGTGTGTCACAGATCTGATCATGTTTTCTTCTAAAGGCAATGTAAAGTGTCAACCCAAATTCCTGTCATTCCTTTCATTTTCATCGGGAATGCAGGACGCTGCTTAAAGCAGCAGAAATTCCAAGGGTAGGAACAGATTGCAAATTAGCCCCGCTACTTCTGCTGGGAGGAGGTAAATGCAGCCCTTCCTGTTGACTTGGAATTCAGAGCATCGGACACTTTCCTCTGTGGTCTTGTCGTTTCAGAGTCAAAACCCATCTTGCCCGTGTTTTGAACATAGTGTAGAGCCTGAAACAATTCTGTAACAAGCAGTAAATGAGTCACCCAGCCGCTGTCTTGGAAAGCACCACAAAACCAAATGGCATTGGTCTGTGTACTCAATAATTCTGTACCTCTGTGTATTGGATAATTCTATGTACTGGATTACTCTGTACTGTACAACTTTGCCTACTTGGATGAATATGTGTGCTGGATGGTTTTGTGTACTACTTTTCCATGCTCCCTCTCAGCCCACTGCTCCCTTGTGGGGTTTGAGTTATGGCTTCGAGCTGTGCAACTTGCTCAGGTCCAGGTCAGTTGCTTGTGCAGGTCCCATACCTGTTTCTTCTGGAGTCACTAATTATTTTGACTTGTCTCAATTAACTCTGCATGAGGACACATAGACGCAACAATGACTGGTATGATGGAAGATTTAACCCTTTATCGTTCTCAATAGAAAACCCAACGACTGGCTAATGATTCATTAGAGCAATGTAATCAATAAGTTAATAAATAATAATTCGCGTTGAGCATTCTGATTCGGGCTATGTCCCCATAATATCAGTATGGGGATCTGCCACTGCAAATGGTTGAAGACGCTTTCGGTTCGTTCTCCTAGTGTCTGAGTGTTAATGATCCTTTACTTGGGAAACTTTCTTGGCGATTCTTTTCCAACTCCTCACCAGCACAATCTCTCTGTCATTCAGATCAGTACCGTGGATATCTTTGGTCTTCACACAATAAGTTACTTTATAGAGTAGAGATTCCAATTGGGAAAACGGTACAATTAAGACATGCTATATTCCCGTGTGCTATTTTTTGCAGACGTTAACATGTTCCAAATGAATGGTAAATATATTTTGAAATTTAAAATCAGAATAGTGGCAACAAGAATATAACGCAAGTGTGCTGAGTGTTCATACATGAAACTCAGAATTGGTACCATTATATGTCCTGGTATGCCCTGGTAAGAATGTACAAAGACAGAACACCCGCCTGGATTAAATGGTCTCTGCCAATAGCTGATCCCTCCCCGCCCGATTAAATGAACAAGTACTAACTGGATTTTAATAAATACGTGACCTAATAAAAAAAGAAAGAATTGCATTTATTTAGCACCTTTCACAACCTCAGGATGTCTCAAAGCGCTTTACAGCAAATGAAGTACTTTTTTGAAGTGTAGTTCACTGTTGTAATGTAGGAAATGCAGCGACCAATTTGCGCTCAGCAAGCTCCCACAAACAGCAATGTGATAATGACCAGATAATCTGTTTTTAAGTGATGGTTGAGGGATAAGTGGTGACCAGGACACTGGGCTTACTGATTATCCAGCAAATAAGTAAATTATTATTGCCTGCATTTAAAATCTTTCAGACTACTGAGTTTTAATCAACCATTGAATCGGTTATGTTTATATAAGAAGTAATTGGGACTTAGCAAAAATACAATTAGTGACTTAATACATAACTAGAAATTGGAGTTTAATGATAAATGAATATTAAAATAATGTTGAATTTGAAAGCATAGTCATTTTGATAAATACTTCACTGGCTATAAGAAACAAATAATCACTTGAATTTTTTTGACTAAAATGATCATGAAAGCTGCTGGATTGTCAGGGTCTCCCACACCCCAGGACAAATAAATTAAACTAATTTCATTGTTATCCTTGAAATCTTGTGTCACTTGCTTCATGTCTTCAGCCTCATGTTAAGGGGAAACATAAATTGCTAAATTGCCCCTTAATCTGTGATTACTAGAGGTTATTATTAAAAGGAGATACCTGTATACTTAGTGGCTCCTGTCAAATACTTTTATTGCCATGCTGTATGATTTGGAGTTGCTGGTCAGGGAGAGCCTGGAAGCACATGCTTTTTATAGAACTCCCTCTGATGTGGTATCAGGAACAGGTAGGGCTGCCCACAAGTGATGTCACAGGAGCACATCTTTGTGAGGTCACCTTCTCTGTAAAAGTGCCTGCTCCGAGGCTGTTTCTTCAAAGCGTAAAGCACATAATCAGAAGCAATACTACAGTATGGACCCCCCACTCCCCTCAGGACTTCACTCATGCCTTTCGATCCTCTGTGTGACTCTTGCATGCCTGTACATATCCTGATACTACTTCCACTGTACTAGGATGTCTGGTACTTGGAAATGAACCCCCCACCACCACCCCAAGTTTATACATTTGATAGCTTTGTAGACAATCTGTATTAATAAAAGGCATTTTGACCCATCCTGTATAAAGGAATACGTAGAACACAATCCTGCACACAGAGCTGCCTGGTACTGGTGAGACCACATTTGGAATGTTGTGAGCGGTTTTTGGGTAGTCTACTTCAAAGGGACATAGATAAGTTGAAAAGCTTATCCCTTCCACAGACCCTCTATAAGTTATGGACTCAAACTATTGCATCGCCTTCAAAAAGGTTCTGCAAAATATCTCCTTGCTTCTCAAGGTAGACCACATAAAACTCCAGAATATCCATCCACCCTTCCATCCTACATTATTAAACCCTGGCCAGCTGCCTTCCTGAACTTTAAACCACCATGTTCCCAGCAGTTTAGAAATCATTATATTCCACACACCATTCAACCATCTCTATCTATACTTTTCCTTATAATGTTTCTGTCACATTCCTAAGCAGGTATTTTATGAAATAAAAAACAAAAATGCGTGGGAATACTCAGCAGGTCTGACAGCATCTGTGGCAAGAGAGAGAAAGACAGAGTTAACGTTTCAGGTCGATGACCTTTCGTCAGAATGTAATTCTGAAACTCTTTTTAAAAGGTATTGTTCAACACAGTGTTAACTGCTTTTGCTGGAAATCGAGTCCACATATTCTGGGGGGGTGGGGGTGGAGTGGGGTGGTGGTGGAATAAATCCTTGCTTGAGGCTCGGCGGCCAGGGCAGCACGGTGGCATAGTGGTTAGCACTGTTGCCTCACAGCCTCTGGCCTCGGGTGACTGTCTGTGTGGAGTTTGCACATTCTCCCCGTGTTTGCGTGGGTTTCCTCCGGGTGCTCCGGTTTCCTCCCACAGTCCAAAGATGTGCGGGTTAGGTTGATTGGCTATGATAAAATTGACCCTTAGTGTTAGGGGGATTAAATACGTGGGGTTACGGGGATAGGGTGGGATATGTGTTGGTGTACGGGTTACGGGGATCGGGTGGGATGTGTCGGTGCAGGCTCGATGGGCCGAAATGGCCTCTATCTGCACTGTGGGGTTTCTGTGATTCTGTGATTCTGTGATATTAGATCCATGTCTTCTAGTGGCTTTCAATCTGCTTCCCTTGTGTATTGTCTCAGTATTTAAAAACCTGGGTCACGTCTCTTAATCTCGTTTCCCTAATGAAAGCACAGCTAATTTTGGAGTTTTATGTTCTGGTATCTCCCTTGCCGTTCTTCTCAAAATCCTTTTGAAGTAGACTACCCAAAAACCGCTCACATTCCAAATGTGGTCTCCTCAGTACCAGGCAGCTCCGTGTGCGGGATTGTGTTCTAAGTATCCCTTTATACAGGATGGCTCGGTGTTCCAGGCAGTAACGTTACCGGGTAGCAAGGAAAGTAATGTGGGTTATGCAGCTAATCCACATTGGAACAGAAACATGAAACACAGACACCGAATGAATGGGTGTCCATTCACAATGGTGGAAAGGGAGGACCTGTGTGTGATGCCTGAAATTATCCGGTCAACGTAAAGTGTTTACCAACAAAGTGAATTCAGCGGCGGAATGTGTCTTTGACAGCCCCTGATTCTAAAGCATGTTGGTTTAACCCCGTGTAACCGATTGCCCTGAGGAATCAAAGGAGAGCAACGAGAATTACTCCAGCACTTAGTTAGGAAGAGAGAGACTTAGAAAATGTTATGTGTTTTCAGTGAAGGAACGATGATTGACTGGGAACTTAATGTAGGTATTTAACATTCTGAAAGGCATGGATAATATATATGCAAGCAGCTGATTTGATTCAAACTGTGAGCACCTTAGGGGCAATACAAAATGAACAAGGCTTTAAGAGGGGCGAGAGATTGTAAGAATTTTGTTTTCTCACACAATAGTGGATATTTCCAGTTAGATTTCTATCAAAACCAATTAATACTGTGCTGATTAATTACTCCAACAAGAACTGGAACAATATGTAGATGAGAATGGGATGGAGATTTAACGCATCATCAGATACTCCACGGATTGCTGAATTCTGCACTGCTGGGGCCACCTGTAGAACGCAACTGGGCCGGATTGAAGAATTTACATTGTAACGCCAAATTAAAATCCTGGACATTTTGCTCAACTACTTTTGAAGGTCGAGGAGAAAAGTTAGAGAGTATTATCTTCTTGGAAGTTTAACTTTGTTTTTTTCATCTCTCTCTCTGGAAACTAAATAAATTGGTTAGAGTCCATGACAGTGGAAATTACAGTCCAGAAGTTACTGGTTGCGATATTAACTGAGCATGTTCATATTGTATACTTTTTATATATACTTTGTATAATATTTCAGCAGATGCATTAACACAGTTAAAATAAACAAAGGTCATTTTACACAGCGGCCTGGAACGCGCTGCCTGACAAGGCGGTGGAAGCAGATTCAACAGTAACTTTCAAAAGGGAATTGGATAAACACTTGAAGGGAAAAAATAGAGCTGGGGGGAATGGGACTAATCGGATAGCTCTACCAAAGAGCTGGCACAGGCACGATGGGCCGAATGGCCTCCTTCTGTGCTGTACCATTCTATGATTCTATAATGTCTGATTTAAAATAACAGCCAGAGGAATGTCATGTAAATGCATTATGTGTCTGACCACTAATATTGCCAATGGTCATTTCTAGGCTTATGTGTGGTTTGTTGGAAGAGGCCGTCTCAATGAGCCAGTGGCTTTTTTGGTCCCATAATTTGTGCTCTTCTGATTTGAATTCCTGTTTCTCACTTCAGTTCCCTACTCATGGGCCTTTCTCAATAAAAAAAAAACCCTATAGGTTTATATTGAATAATAAGAACAATTTAAACTAAATGTGTTGAAGTGCTGTTGTATGTGGCTCAGCGATGTTTGAGGGAGGTCTGAACAGCAAGAACCCATCCCTCAAACCTGGTGCCACACTGCCCTCCAGTGGCCATGCTTTGCTACAAACACAAAAATACTGAAGCATTTAAGTTCTGAAAACCCTGCACTGTCACTGGAAATCTGTTAACATTGGAGAAGTGTTAGGATTGACAGATATGATCATAAGATTGTCATAGCTTGCAAACCAATCAGTGCTCTATCCATTATCTGCAATTTTGGTTGGGGTGGGGCTCTGCGGGAATTATGAATCCTTTAATTTTAATGCATAATTAAAATGTTTAAAATCTACCCGATGGAGCTGTGTTTATTGTTGAGCGTGGCACATGTCACAATAGGCTACGTTTTTCTAGCAATTTTTTCTTTTTTTTCTTCCTTCCTGTCCTGAAGGCAATGGCGCGTGCTGCAATACAGGTCCGTGGCATTGCCAGCAACCCTGGGGCCTTTACACAAGAAGCCATTGTGTCAGCTTAGGTGATATGTGTTGGCAGGCTATTTGGCCTGGGATCTTCCTTGTCTCTGTGGCTCAAAGCCACATCTCACGGTGCATTTATCTGTAGAGAGAGCCACCACAGCTCACAATCTTTAAATCCAAATTAGTCACTTCTAACTAAGTAGCGGTGGGCCAGTCTGCCATAACTACAAGTGACTTGTACAATAGAGTAAATGCAGTCGAATGAAATCTAGGCATTGTGGGCATTTCACCCTTTTAAGTTTCCTGAGGGTGTTTGATGCCAATTGAATTTAATGTTTGCAGTGTTGTATTGCTAACCTGACAACTATGGTTAAAATGCAATTCTTGGGCAGAAGGTTTCTGAAAAGGCAACATGCTGACTTTTTATTGGAGAAATGATAATGATCCTCATCGGTCAATTCAAGCAGTTTTCCAAATTTGGACACTCAGTATAAAGGCACACAGTATGAGGGCGCTTGAACGAGGAGCATGCTCTTTCAGGACATTCACCGTCAAGGCATTCTGTATTAGGACAAATGACCCTGGGATACTCTCCACCAGAACACTTGGTATAAAGACACATGGTATTGAAACATGGCATCAAGACACACACTCAGGCACAGCACCGTAGGACACCGTACATAAGTACAGAATATCAGGATATTCAGCATTAGGGTCCAGTATATTAGGGCACTTGATATTGGGACACTGTGTACCAACATTGGAAACACTTGGCGCATGTGGCACGGGTACACTAAGCATCAGGATAATATATCAGAGCACTCGATGTGAGGGCATTTGATAGTGGGACACCCCATATCTATACACTGTAAGAAAGAAAGACTTGCATTTATATAGCGCCTTTCACGACTACCGGACATCCCAAAGTGCTTTACAGCCAATGAAGTACTTTTTGAAGTGTAGTCACTGTTGTAATGTAGGAAACGCGGCAGCCAATTTGCACACAGCAAGCTCCCACAAACAGCAATGTGATAATGACTAGATAATCTGTTTTTAGTGATGCTGATTGAGGGATAAATATTAGCCAGGACACCGGGGATGAACTCCCCTGCTCCTCTTCAAAATAGTGCCATGGGATCTTTTACATCCACCTGAGAAAACAGACGGGGCCTCGGTTTAATGTCTCATCCAAAAGACGGCACCTCCGACAGTGCAGCATTCCACTGGAAAGTCAGCCTAGATTATGTGGTCAAAGTCTGTGGAGTGGGACTTGAACCCACAACCTTCAGACTCAGAGATAAGGGTGCTACCCACTGAGCCACAGCTGACACTGTACTCCAGAGTCCTGTCCTATATACTATTATCTGGAAAATCTGAAACAAGGTACCTGATACAGGACACACCACCTCAGAACACTGGTTATCAAGACACTTGCAACAATGCACCCTAGACCAGGGCAATCTGTATCAGGGCAGTTGGTGATGGAACATTCAGTGTAAAGACCCTGGCCTAGAAATTGAGTGGGCTTTGCGCCCATTTTGCGGCGCTAGAGGTCATTGCGCTGGACTTACAGCCGGTTCAGAAATTCCCTGGGGCCCTACCATCGGCGGTAGACCGGTTGCGCTGCGCCGGCACCGATGACGTCATCGGTGTGCGCAGCGTCCCGGTTGCCGTGGTGATGGGCCCCAGCGCCGAAATTGAGTTGCGGCCGCCTCGCCCGTGGCAGCCGCAACTAAGACTCTGGCAACCGAGTCTTACAGGAGTTTGCGCCAGCGCATTAAGGTCGCGCGGCGGCCGGCCGCTTTCCCGCCGGCCGCCAGCCCGCACCTCCCTCCCCGGACTCCTCCACCCCCCCCCGCGGAACAGATGCTTCTGGGCTGCGAGCCCGGCACTTCCCCGAGGTGCCAGGCTCATTTTTGTGAAGATTTTACCGGCCAGCGGGCGGGTGCAGGCAGCTCCTCCTTAACTGAAGGAGGAGGCCTGCACTTCCCGAGCCTGCCGCACCGCATCGGGCGCCGCAGCGCCGGAATAGCGCCGCAATGCGGCAGGTAGCGCCCATTTTCAGGCGCAAACACCCTTCAGTAGCGCCGGCAGCTGTTTGGGCGCGGCGCTACTGAATTTTTGGCGCGCGCAGGGGGACTTAGCGCCGGCGCTAACTTTCCGGCGCTAAAGCCCTGGCGCGGCGCCAACTGAATTTCTAGGCCCCTGCCTCAGGAAACTAATTATCAGCAATCAGTATTAGAAGAATTCAGATAAAGACACTTGCTTTCAGAATGTCTAATCACCATTAAGAATATGCTCCAGGAAACCTGCTATCAGGATACTGCACGGCAAGAAACTCCGTCTCAGGACACTTTGTTAAAAATGGGGTGAGCATAGCTGGAGTGACTGCTTTGTGATGAAGTCTAGCTCAAGTGAATGTAGCTGAGGTGACGAGATAGTTAACTCTATTTTGGCAGACTCCACAGAGATGACTCTACCTGATTTGATACTTGCTAAGATGACTTTATGAGGGGTGGCTCCAGTTAGGTGTACTCTAGCTGCAACGAGTCAAACGGGGTTGCCTGGAGTTAGGGCGGCTCTAATTGAGTTGATTCTTTCGGAGGCATTGCAGCAAGTCATCAAGGCTTCTTCGACAGCACCTCCCAAACCCATGACATGCACTACCTAGAAGGACAAAGACAGCAGGGTTACGGTAGCATAGTGGTTATGTTGCTGGAATAGTAATCGAGAAGTCTGGCCTAATGATCCGGAGACATGAGTTCATAATCCCACCATGGCAGCTGGGGAATTTAACTTCAGTTAATTAAATAAATCTGGAATAAAAAGTTAGTATCAGTAATAGTGACCATAAAACTATCGGATTGTTGTAAAAACCCATCTGGTTCACTAATGTCCTTTAGGGAAGGAAATCTGCTGTCCTTTCCTGGTCTGGCTGATATGTGACTCCAGACCCACAGCAATGTGGTTGACTCTTAACTGCCCTCTACTGTCCAAGAAGGCGGCTCACCACCTTGAGGGCAATTAGGGGTGGGCAATAAATGCTGGCCTTGCCAGCGACGCCCACATCCCAGGAATGAATTTTTTAAAAAGGTACACGGGAACACCGTCACTTCCAAGTTCCCCGGTAATGTCACGCACTATCCTGAATTTGGCATATATCGCTGTTGCTTCATCATCACTGGGTGAAGATCCTGGAACTGCCTATCGAACAGCACTGTGGGATAACCTTCAGCACACAGACTGCCGAGGCTCAAGAAGAACGGCCACCGCCACCTTCTCAATGCCGACCTTGCCAGTGATCCCCGCATACCGAGAATGAATATCAAAAAAAAGGTGTATCTACTTGGAATGATTCTGATTGGGGCATATCCATAAGGGTTGACTGTAGCTGGGTTGACTCTAAGTGGATGAACTCTAGCTTACTTGGTCTATCTTGGATCACTCCAATTAGGACAACACTAACTGGTTGGGTAACTGTGCCTGAGGTGGCCCTAACTGGAACGGGTGTAGTTATGTAAACCTCAGCTGGGTTAATTCGAACTAAGATCACTTCAAGCTTTGGTGGGTTGACATTAGATGGGCTGGTTATAATTGGAATAATTTTGGGGCGGATGACTCCAGCTGGGTTATTCTAGCTTGCAGGCTTTACAACCTACTTTTACAACCTTTCTCCCTGCGGTGAAATGATGATAAGGGAAACACATAAATCTGTTTGCTAGATTCTGATGTCAGTGGTCAAGTCCACATTGGTTACAGGTTGCTCCATTTCTGCTTGTCTGTGTAGTGTTGGGGAAAGTCAATTGTTGGAGGTTTGATGTTTGGACTGCCTTTGCTCGGATACAGACACATTACAGCAAATCTCTGCTCAGTTAATTATACCAATTGATGTAGCAGAAGTTTTGGAATTCCCTCCACCTTTCTACCTCTCCTCCTCGAAGACACTCCTTAAAACCTACTTCTGTGACCACCTGTCCTGATATCTCCTTCTGTGGCTTGGTGTCAAATTTTGTTTGACAACGCTCCTGTGAAGCACTTTGGGACGTTTTACTGTGGTAGGGGTGTTATATAAATGCAAGTTGTTGTTGTTGTAGTCTGAGTATTTTAATTTTTGATTTAATTTAATTTAATACATTTTTGTATTTTTAGGACATGCTGTCACCGAACACCGTCTGAGAGGAGAAGGATAACAGTAATAAGCTGAGATAGTGTTTAGGAAGTGAGAGACATGACAAACAGAGGCTCCTACGATCTCCAAAGGGTAAGTGATAATAGGAGTAATCTGTGTAATACGAGGCACATTCAAGATACTAACAGGGCCACAAATTCAAATAATGATGAATGGCTCACTGACAATAGGAATACGCTGCATTTGAAAGGAGAAAGGAGATGTCAACATGTCTTTGAAGAGATCTCCGAGACGTTCTTCCATGTATTTCGGATCCTTTTCGGGAGTAATGCCCAAGGCAGTATTCTGGGGAGCAAGCCTATAGTCCAGGGTACTGACTGCTTGTCGGGTGATGTAGACATCAAGAATTTGATTCCTTGTGGTTGTAACAGCGACCTCCCAGTTTGATGGCAATAGTCTGCTTTTGCCTGAGGAGCAAATTTAAACACCTTGGAGTGATAAAATGTTCTGGTTCCTGAGAGAGGGGAGAATGATGTATGAGGAGAGATTGGGTCGATTGGGCTTATATTCGCTAGAGTTTAGAAGAATGAGAGGGGATCTCATTGAAACTTATAAAATTCTAACAGGACTAGACAGACTAGATGCAGGAAGGATGTTCCCGATGGCGGGGGAGTCCAGAACCAGGGGTCACAGTCTAAGGATAAGGGGTAAGCCATTTAGGACAGAGATGAGGAGAAATTTCTTCACCCAGAGAGTGGTGAACCTGTGGAATTCTCTACCACAGAAGATTGTTGAAGCCAACTTATTAAATATATTCAAGAAGGAGTTAGATATATTTCTTAAGGCTAAAGGGATCAAGGGATATGGGGAGAAGGCAGGGACAGGGTACTGAATTTGGATGATCAGCCATGATCTCATTAAATGGCGGAGCGGGCTTGAGGGGCTGAATGGCCTACTCCTGCTCCTATCTTCTATGTTTCTATGTTTCTATGTAAAAAGATACAAAGGGAGCAAGTGCAAGCACTTAGTGTCACAATTTATGGAAGAGAATCGTACCACAGGTCACAGCTCATGTGAGGACACCGTGTCAAAAGAAGAGCAGGTGTCAGTAAAATATGGTACGTATAAGCACTACAGTTGTGAGCACGATGGGAACATAGGCTCAAGTGGGAACATAGTGCGCTGCAAGCACAGCTATGGCGGAGGCATAAGTGTGAGAATGATGTGGCACAGTTTGAATGTGAGCATGGTGTGGCACAAGAGACATTTGTCATATCTACTGAGGTTAGGTTTAGCCCAATGGAACAGTCCCAGCAGCCCAACTGAAAATAGGATCCATTCTTTTGTGTACTGATGTTTCATGTACCAATGTGTATTTACCCTGTATTTATCCATTTTTAATCCGACTGCCTTTAGTTGGCCCATCACTTAATTTGACCAGATCCCTTTGAATAGCGTCAGTCGCCCTTATACTATTCAGCTGGCCACATGGCTTGTTATCAGTAGCAAATATAACAGCAGATATTTATTACCTTAATAACTTCAGTTACGTGGATAGACTGGAGAAGCTGAGGCTGTTCTCCTTGGAGCAGAGAAGTTTGAGAGGAGATTTGAGAGAGGTGTTCAAAATCATGAGGGATCTAGACCGAGTAGATAGAGAGAAACTGTTCCCATTGGCAGAAGGGTTGAGAACCAGAGGACACAGATTTAAGGTGATTGGCAAAAGAACCAAAGGCGACATGAGGAAAAACTTTTTTACGCAGCGAGTGGTTAGGATCTGTAATGCACTGCCTGAGAGGGTGGTGGAGGCAGTCTCAATCGTGGCTTTCAAAAGGGAAAGTACCTGAAGGAAAAAAACTTGCAGGGTTACGGGGAAAGGGTGGGGGAGCGGGACTAGCTGAAGTGCTCTTGCAGAGAGCCGGCACGGGCTTGATGGGCCAAATGGCCTCCTTCTGTGCTGTAACCATTCTTTGATTCTATTTAGAAATAGTGTAAATATGGGGGGGGGGGGTGCCGTGGGCAGCAAGAACAGACCTCTGAGAGACAATAAGATATGGACCCTATGATCCTCACTGATATTTAGGGGGGAAAATTCGGTTGCTTTGCACCTCCCTAAGAGGGCGCTAACAGAGCGCAAAGCAATTAGCCCCTGGGCGCGGCAATGTTTGCGGCGCTCATGAAATTGATCAGACACTTTGCGGCGGCGCTAATCATTACCGCCACGATCTCTTGTGCCTGCAGATCATGACGTCAGTCGAGCATGCAATGCCCCGGTTGTGCCCCAGACTGGATATTGAGTGGCGCCCCCTGCCTTAACGCCTGCCGCTACCAACGACAGTTTGAGGGGAGCATTTTGCAGTCGGGAAGGGACTGGGGGAGCGCTATTTAAAGGCGACCGCTTCCTGCCTTTTTTTGTCGGCGACATTTTTGCACCACGCATTCTGAGAGAGAGACAGAGAGAGAGAGAGACTTCTGGAGAGATTCAACGCTGTGTTGAGGAGTTTTGGGTACTAAGCAGCACTTTGCACGTGCATTTTGATTTGACCTTCCTTGCATCGATTTAGAAGAGACTATGGGGGCTGCACTCTGAGCTCTTTCCCTGGGCCTCTCCGTTGTTCTTTCCAGCCGAGATTCAAGGCTGCAATGAGCAGGATGTGGATGGAGAACAAGATCGACCCAATCCCCTTTAAGAACTGGCCGGCGCCAGTGTGTCTGTGTTCCATTGCTGACTGACATCACATGAGCTTTGCCAGTGCTCTGAGGTAGCGCCTCGCTCCTCAGCGTTAGCGCCTTAAGAGAGGTGTGTAGCACCTGATTTAGCACTCCAATCACCACCAGGGGAGTTAGAAGTCAAGTTTGCAGTCGGAGGCGATAATTAGCGGCAGGCGCTAAACTTTGCGTCTGGCCGATAATTGCGCCCCAAATGGGGCGATACCGAATTTCTCCCCCTTACACTGTCTGACACGCAAGAATATCTGCAGTATAGTGTTCAGCATCATGTAGTGTACGTACTCGAGCATAGCTACTGTACAATACTCAAAAACACTGACTGTTTGACTCATCAATATAGACTGTACAATTCTTCCAGTACCGAGAAGCAGGTTTTATAAGCAGTGACAGCCCATTGATGCTATGTTTAAGTTGGCATACCCAAGTATGTAGAAGACAGACAGAACAGACACCTCACACAAACTGCAGCGACGTACATCATTCACTAGACTAGCATGAAGGTGGCACTCAGAATATTTGGTCTCTTTTAATGTTTTGAGTGTTGGAATTTGGAGGATTGTAGGAAATCATCTTTTTTTTTCATCTTTAACTAAAATCGCATTACCATGCTGATAATTTGGCAAAATCCAACCTCATGCGATGGCATAGAATTGGCATCCAGTTTGGAAATTTCGACTGAACACTGCAGGATCAGTTTCAAGTTGTGGAAAGTTACCTCCAAAGCTGATCAGCCTGAGCAAGGATTATAAAATAATTAACCCGATTGATAATTGTCCGAAAAAAAGCAGGCTAATCTCAATTTGCTTTCAAGATTATTGAACTGAAGCTACAATGATAGAAAAGTGACCCTGGTCAGAGGCTGTGTCAATGCCAGTCTGCAACACCCAAACAAGAATACCAAAATGGCTCAGAATATCTGCGGCTCAAGTGAGGAAACACATGTATTAGTTTGGGGGGGGGGGGGCAACTTCTTCACATTCCAATTCTCAAATCCTAATGTCTCTCCACCTGTGCCCCCCCTCTGTACAGTAAAAGATGTTCATTGTTCTGCTTAAGGCCAAACAGGACCCTTATTCTCCCAGAGCCATTAAAGGGTACTTCAATGAGGAAGAGGCAGATGACTTGAACAGAACTTTGGAAGTGGCGAGTTTTGAGGACGTTGACTTTGACTCTGCAGATGCTAGATGGAGTGATGATAGCGATTTTGATTGTGAGTAGACTCAATGTAGTCTAATGTTCTCAAAGTAAGTTCAACTAGTGACCACATTGCAGATAACGGCTAGTTAACATTTAACACAAGAATACCATTTTACAATCCATTGTAACAGGAAAAGAAAAATCTGCTTTAATATTGAAGTTAGCAAATAACACACTGTGTAGCAAGGAAGGGGGCAATCGTCCAAGTGTTGGTAAAACCTCGCCCCATTAAGAGAAAAATTTAAGATGTTTTGGGCAAAAAAATGTTTCTTAACGGAAGTGCTTGCCCATGTCCAGTAATTTAGTCAATTGTTATGAGGCAGATGCAGCCAAATGAAAAATCAGATAAATTATCATCCGCTGCAACTTGGATGAACTTTCAAAATTTTAAACCATTTCACTTTTAGAGCTTAACGGAGTTAGCAACTTCAGGGCTGAGGGTTCAGCGAGTTCCGACTCCACAACAATCGCAAGGGGGTTGGAGTATAAGAGTAAGGAAGTTTTGCTGCAATTATAGAGGGCTTTGGTGAGACCACAGCTGGAGTACTGTGTACAGTTTTTGGTCTCCTTGTTTAAGGAAAGATATACTTGCCTTAGAGGGAGTGCAACAAAGGTTCACTAGATTGGTTCCTGGGATGAGAGGGTTGTCCCATGAGGAAAGATTGAGTAGATTGGGCCGATACTCTCTGGAGTTTAGAAGAATGAGAGGTGATCTCATTGAAACATATAAACTTCTTAAAGGGCTTGACAGGGAAGATACTGAGAGGCTGTTTCCCCTGGCTGGAGAGTCTAGCACTGGGGGGCATAATCTCAGTATAAGGGGTCGGCCATTTAGGACTGAGAGGAGGAGAAATTTCTTCACTCCGAGGGTGGCGAATCTTTGGAATTCTCTTCCCCAGAGGGCTGTGGAGGCTCAGTCATTGAGTATATTCAAGACAGAGATCGATAGATTGTTGGACACGAAGGGAATCAAGGGCTATGGAGATAGGGCGGGAAAGTGGAGTTGAGGTCGAAGGTCAGCCAAGATCTTATTGAATGATGAGCAGGCTCGAGGGGCCGAATGGCCGACTCCTGCTCCTATTTCTTATATTCGTAACTGAGGGTTCAGCAAGCTCAGACTCCAGGATTGAGGGTACAGCATATTTAGGAGAGTTAGTAATATTAAACTGCAGGATGGAGGAGTGAGTAATATTAAACTCCAGGATCAGTAAGATCAGGCTTAAGGAATGGATTGCCGTCTTTTTTATCACATTTTACGTCAGAGCTAATTGTATTTTTACAATTGTTTCCCCCATTCACCTAAGTCTGTAAATTATTCTCAATGAGTCAATTAAAATGGGTTGCTCAGAGTATACAGCATTATTTAGGGTAATAGAGCAAATACTAGTATTGAGCAAAACAATTTCATAGAGTCAAAATACATTCTTGTTAATGTTCCTTTTAAAAAATCTCTCACAGACCTTCACGAGTCATTCTCTCACAGCCCCCAAGTACTCTCCACTGATAGTCAGGAAAAGAAGACAGCACCTGGGGCTCAGGTAAAGTGTTCTGTTGCTGTGTGTACCACAGTGTGTTCCTGATCAGTGAGTAACCTATCTGCCACGACGTTGCTTTCACTTATCATCAATATACCCTGGCGACTGTATGCCGGACTCACCTGGAACAAAAATTCAAAATTGCTTTTGGTACATGGAATGTAACTGATGCATCGGTTTTTTCAAAATTTAACGTGTTGTATGATTCAGCAAAAAAAAACAGAACTAAGCTCCTGCCTAGCTCAGACTGAGGTTGGAAAGTGACTGAATGGCACTGGTGTGGTGTGTGCTGCCAATTTAGAGAGAGCAATGCATCTGTTCACATACCACAATTACCTCCATACTTCATTGAGGCCAGTATCAAGCAATAGATGAAAGCATTTAGCTCTCAAGTTTTTCCATTCTTCTGCAATTGTACCTCACTATAACCCCAAGCGTTGCCTTACATTTAACATATTTTATTATATAACTGGTTAGGAACAAGATTAAAGGTTCTAGGCTGAGCTGATCAAATATTCCATCAGGTATGATGTGCTGGATGAAGGGAAAAGAAAAGCAATCTGTGGAGGAAAGGGTTTAATTACAGAGATGCACAGAAAGATCGATCGATTAGTCTGGAGTTTCACTTGATTAACATTGGGGAGTACTTACGCAGAATTTTATCTGAAGGAGATAAATTAGTGAGGTAGAGTCCGCGATAGGATAGAAAGATTGTACGTGGCCTGTGGAAAGAGTAGGCCTGATGGGCAAATAGCCTTTTTTTATTCTATACTTTCTTATATTCTTATTCCAATGTCCAGAAGTTTGTCTTGTTCATTTAAGGGCCCATTCCTTTTAAATTACTTTTTGTTTATCTGTTTGTTTGTTTTTTTGCAATGTCTGAGGTAGCTGATTTGAAATTGTTGTGTCTCATGTATTAAAATATAGTCGCCGACATTAAAGTGCATTTGCAAATAATTCATTTTTTAAAGCGAGGTTGTAAATTTTCTGAGGTCACCAGACCAGGACTAGCTCCTTCCCCTTCATAGAAGCCTGGGAGGCTGATATAATATCGGCAAAACTCACTAAACGTCAGTGTCAACATTGATGTAATACAAGCACCGGAGAAAGGTTGGGTGACCTGCGGCAGGGCATAAAGAGGACAATATGGGGTACGGTCAAACCAGACAGAGCCAATTGTGTAACCATTACTTGTGGCACTGATGGCGCCACGGTTATCTTTGCATTCTTGACAGAGTTGCAGCGATAAGCATTTACTGAGCCTATATTTCATGGTGACATGAGAACCTGCAAAAACCTATGAGACTGGTAAGATGAACTTAATGAACTTTGGTGTTGGTTTGCAATAACTTATAAGTAACCCATCAAAAGCTGGATCAGTAGGTTACAATAAGGATATAGCAATGCACAAGGAGTATATTAATATATTGTAGTAAGAATGTTATATCAGTATATTATAATTGGAGAGGTTAAAATGAGGCATATATCAGTGTGCTTTCTCAAAGTGCATTGGGTGATGCATTACAGTGAGAGACATCGACGGGAATAAGATGTATACACAGTACGTAGAGAGAGGGTGGGGTATATCTGTGTGCAGCAGTAAAGTATGTAGAACTATTTCTGTCAGCAGCAAGTGGTAGAGTAAGGGGTGAGAGGTGTATCAGTGTGTTTAAGTGGGGGTGGGCATTCTGTGTTAGTGTTACAATAAGTAACTCGATGGATTATGATGGTTTTCAAACTTTGCTGTGTGAGGGACCCCCCAAAAAATATTTAAAAGACTGCCAGGGATCCCTGCCATTCCCAGGTACTCCCTGTCCTAACTTCCCAAAGATAGTAAATGAAAAACAGTGCCGATATTACATAGAATGATATAGAATATACAGCACAGAAACAGGCCATTCGGCCCAACTAGTTTGTGCTGGTGTTTACACTCCCCACGACTCTCCTCCCATTCCACCTGCTGCATCTCAGCCTTTCAGCCTATCTTTCTATTCTCTTTTCTCTCATGTACTCGTCCAGTTTCCTTTTGAAAGCATCTATGCTATTTGCCTCAACTGCTTCCTGTGGTAGTGAGGTCCACATTCTAACCACTCTCTGAGTAAAGATATTTATCCTTATTTCCCTGTTGGATTTATTAGTAAGTATCTTGTATTTATGGCCTCTGGTTTTGGATTCTTCCACTAGTGGAAACATTCTCTCCACATCTATCCTGTCCAACCCATTCATAATTTTAAAGACCGCTATCAGGTCACCTCTAAGTCTTCTCTTTTCTAAAGAAAAAAGCCACAACCTGTTCAATCTTTCCCGATAGCTGTAATCTCTCACTTCTGGTGCCATCCTTGTAAACCTTTTTGCACTTTCTCCAGTACTTCTATATCCTTTTTATAGTATGGACACCAGAACTGTGCACAGTACTCTAAGTACGGCCTGACCAGGGTCCTATACAAGTTTAACATAACGTTGTGGCGGAGGCCACAAGGGGACAATAACACAATGTGTACCCAATGCTGTTATATGTACCTAAAACAATTCACTTTGTATAGCAATGCTGTGGTATGTACTTGCTGGGTTGGGTTTTTGGTGCAGGGCCCCTTTAAGAGTGTCGGGCCCTTGAAGAGTGTCGGGTTACATGATGAGTCATAGCTCCTGCTTGTAGCCCTACACGGGGCTGAGGTTTGGCAGTCCATGTGAAGATGTGATAAAAGCAGGACACATTTTGTCCTTTACCAAAAGAAATTCTCAGCCTGTTGATTTCTGTCGATCCCAACATTGGTGACCCCGCTGCTCCTTTGGACGATTCCAAAGGCCTCTTCTGAAATGGCGACGAACGCCGTTTCCATCAAACTACCCGAGTTTTGGGAACAACAGGCTGCCGCTTGGTTCGCCCAGGCCGAAGCTCAATTTGCAATCCGGAACATCACCGTGGACGACACGAGGTACTACTACGTCGTCTCCGCTCTCGGCAGCTCCACCGCGGCCAGAGTCGTGAACCTGCTCGAAAACCCCCTGGAGCACAGCAAATACGGCACCTTCTATGGACTTTCGGCCTCACCGAAGCCGAACACGCTCGCCGGCTCCTCTCCCTGCCCGGGCTTGGCGACTCCAAGCCCTCGGAGCTGATGGACCACATGTTGGCCCTCCTGGGCACACACACGCCGCGTTTCCTCTTCAAGGAACTGTTCCTCCAGCAGCTACCAGGTCAGGTACGGTCGGCGCTAGCCAACTCTTCTATTACCGATTTCCGCGACTTGGCCAAGGAGGCCGACCAATTTTTTCCGCCGGGCAACAGTACTGCGCGGCCACGCGGAGCCCTACCCCCACTGATACAGCCCAACGGTGGCAACCCTCAGGCCTCTGCTTCTACCATGCGCAGTTCGGCCCCAATGCCCGGAGGTGCCGGCACCCATGCAGTTTTCCCGCGTCGAAGCAAACTAAAGACCACTCGTCGGTTGCTATGGCTGTCGGCCGTTCAGGCAGCTTGTTGTTTGTTACTGACTCCGACTCCGGGCGCCGTTTCCTTTGCGACACGGGCGCCCAGGTGAGCATCCTGCCCGCGTCATCCATAGACATCCAAGGGGGGAACCACGGCCCCGTCCTCGAAGCCGCCAACGGCAGTTCCATCCGCACCTTCGGGACACGGAACGTGGCGCTTTGTTTGGGCGGGCAACGGTTCACCTGGGACTTTGTCACAGCAAAAGTGTCCACCCCCCTCCTCGGCGCTGACTTCCTCTGCGCCAATGGCCTTTTGGTGGACGTTAAGAACCGACATCTCATCAACGCTGAAACCTTCAGCTCGCTCCCGTGTTCTCTCAGTAGGTCCAGCACGATGCTGTTGTCCAGCGCACTCGCGGCCTCCGACGAGTTTTCCCGTCTCCTCACCCAGTTCCCGGACCTTACGAGACCCACGTTCTCGTCCGCCGCCACCAAACACGGGGTAGAACACCACATTCGAACGGGCACGGGAAGCCGCGTCGAACGGTGTAAAAACGGCTTGGCTCTGACGCGGGAGTGCGGAGATATGGCCATTCAAATTACCTCATCAAAAGCCTTTTGAAAGTATTATAATTCAGCAACAGAAATGCCAGACAAGTAAATCAACAAATACAGAAAAATACAGAAATATGACAATGGACAGAGAGAAATCTGATTATCTCGCAGACCCCATAAGGTATAGGGTCCCAAGTTTGAAATTCTGTAACTTGTAGTGAGTGGTATATTATTGGGTTACTGTGTTACAGTGTGGTCTATACTGTTGTGCTATAATGGGAGAAGGATATATATTCGTGTGTTTACAGTGAGGTATATATCAGTGTCTACTTTGAGGGGCAAGGTGTATGTCAGTGGGTTACAAGGGGCTGTGGGTTAATATGTCTGTTTTTGTCTAAGACATTAATCATTAAGAAATGAAAACATGTGGTGAAACCATGGGAGTTGAGCGGTGTTCACCTGCTCTCAATGTCTTTGACTGTTGACTTCTTGGCAGTTGAGTTTTGATGTATGTAACTGATTGACGGCTTTTATTGTGGAAACGGGTAATTACTCACTTTTCTCTGCTCTTTCCTTTCGCCCTTCAGCTATCCGAAGGTGAAGGAAGTCCGAAGCCTCATACCAGGATCAAATCCAGCCCACCAGGAAAGGGAGCTGCTGCCCTTGAGTAAGCGACGCCTCGGAGCTTCTTTATCTGTGTTTGATGGAGAGCTGTTGACTCACGCCAGCATGGGACTTTCTTATACCTGGCTTTGACCCCACCCCCTCCCGCTCATTTTTCTCCGCTTATCCTTCTTGCCTAAGGTGGTGACCCTAAATGGGTTATGGTCCACTGGGTCCAGCAGTTCTCCAATACTTTATCCATTCAGTCCATGATGCTAAACACCCTAGGCCCCCATCTAGCTGGTGATATTACAGTCCCTAGACCCTGTCTCAGTCAAATTAGCTACTTGCATCCACATCAGTTATGCCCCTCAGGATTTTAAAAATCTGAATGCTGTCTCCCGTCAATCTTCTGAGCCTGTGAAATTCCCCACCCACGTTCAGCCCATTAGTTTACAATTGCCAGACCACATAAAATAAAAATTCTCTTTTTTATCAAGCTCAGGTTCAAACCTGATAGAGGTTTCTAAAATACTTCTCCTTCTTCTTCTTAGGCAGTCCCTCGGAACCGAGGATGACTTGCTTCCACACTAGAAATGAGTTCTCAGGTGACTGATGAGTCCAATGCAGGACCTACAGTCTCTGTCACAGGTGGGGCAGACGGTGGTGGAAGGGGCGGGTGGGTGGGGTGCTTGGGTTGATGTGCGCTCCTTGTGCTGCCTGTGCTTGGCTTCTGCTTGCTCCCGGCGAAGAGACTCGAGGTGTTCGGCGCCTTCCTGGATGCCTCTCCTCCACTTTGTGCGGTCTTGGGTCAGGGATTCCCAGGTGTCGGTGGGGATGTTGCACTTTTTCAAGGAGGCTTTGAGGGTGTCCTTGAAGCGTTTCCTCTGCCCACCTGGGGCTCTCTTGCCATGTCAGAGCTCCGAGTAGAGCGCTTGCTTTGGGAGTCTCGTATCGGGCATGCGGATGATGTGGCTCGTCCATCGGAGCTGATCGAGCGTGGTCAAAGCTTCGATGCTGGGGATCTAAAATAATGAAAAAGCTAGATAGCGTGCCTATTAGATTATTCCAGTTTGACACATTGGGGAGCACCAGGGGACAGGTGTTTAAACTACGCCAGAGCAGGAATAGACTGGATGTTAGGCAGTTCTTCTTATCCCAGAGAGCAGTGAACCTCTGGAATGCGTGGCCGCCTGGTGCGGACTCCCTGCATTGCCTTCAAGAGGGAACTGGGCCGGTTCTTGACTGAGGCAGAGATCACATGGTATAGAAGGTAAGCGGCTTTACAGAGCACCATCCTTCAGCCAACACGCACATGTTTACATTTCTCATCCATCAACATTCGGTGTTTACATTCAATGTACCGTCCTTCAACCGGCTCGTACTTCAACACCCTCTCGCAAAGATTGCAATGGTGTGTGATGGGAGGTTTACAGTATGGCAATACTACAAACATCCCAAGGCCCTGCTTCAACCTTCAACACTGGCTGTTGCTGAGTGAAATCTGTATCTCTCTCTCTCTCATGATGCCAACCACTTTTTTTCCCATATTGAATGAACTAAACATGAACACCTTTCGGAAGCTGAATTAACCGAGTTCCATATGCCAACAGAAAACTCTTTCAAAGGGCCGGCATGGGCATGATGGGCTGAATGACCTCCTTCTGTGCTGTATCATTCTCTGATTATTCCATAACACATGGTCCATGCGATCTCCTGGACTGGTTTTGATCGGCTGACGGGGCCGGCGAGAAATCTTCCAAAGTATTTTTTCCCTTGTTGGCCCTGGTTTTTTCTCTGGTTTTTTTTGCCTCTCCCAGTAGATTATATGGCTCCGGGGAGGTAGGAAGCGTTTAAACATGATGCTCCCGTCTATATGAGTGTGGGGCAGGCTTGATGGACCAGCTGGTCTTTTCCTGCCCGTCATTTTCGTCTGTTCCTGTGTTCAGGAGTGCTGGATACATGCAGATGTGGCTTGGATTGAACCCATTGCTCTGTAGTATAAAGGCCAGTATCTAACCTGTTGCACATGTCTGCATTTTCTTTAATATAAATCTAGCATTTCAACATGTTGTTTTTGACTTATGGATACAATTTCAGGAAATCCAAAGTTTGGAAGAGGAAGAGGCCCAAATAACATAGTCAAAAAATATCCAGTCATTCATTCCTAATGAAGACTTGTAAAAAGTTCTGCATGGGTGAAATTCCCACCAGTCCATCGGTACCGTTGACTGCCCATCATTACCACTACACCCTGAGCTGGATTCTAATGCTGTTATTGTCCTTTATTTTGTAGCAAAGACATAAAGCTTCCCAAAATCCAGCCAGCTCCCCGAAAAACCTCCGCAGAAGATGAAGCTGGGGAAGTGGGTAAGTGACATCATACCTCATTACCTCTAACGTTGTCAACTCGTCAGACATTTCAAATAAACTGGCTATTAAAACACCAAAAACACAACTTTCCACATTCATGGCAAGACATGCTTTTTCAAATAGAAATGTTTAGTAATGTCAGCTGCAGGTTTGTAAGCGAGAGTTGGTAATGTAACAGCCCATGTAACAGTGGGTTAGCAATATAATACAGTGTTAAAGTTAGTAACATAGTACAGTGTGTAAGCAGGTTTCTGAAATATATCTAGGTCCTTAATAACAGCTTACATAAGAATGGGTTAGTAATATACTGCATTGTGTAACTGTGGATTGGTAATAATGCCCTGTGTAATTGAAGGTTAGTTAAATACTGACACTACATAAGAAATAGGAGCAGGTGCAGACCATTCGGCCCCTCGAGCCTGCTCCGCCATTCAATAAGATCATGGCTGATCTTCTACCTCATCTCCACTTTCCTGCACTATCCCCATATCCCTTAATTCCCTTAAAATTCAAAAGTCTATCAATCTCTGTCTTAAATATACCCAATGACTGAGCTTCCACAGCCCTCTGTGGCAGAGAATTCCAAAGATTCACCACCCTCTGCAGATGCCTATTTTGATTGCACGTGTCAGTTATTAAGATTTGGTATAACAACACACATATATTAAATAAATCTCAGTACATGCCTTTAACTGAAAAAAGCTGTACATAATTGCATTACATACACATGTAACTGGGTAATGCTGTATATAATGTCTGTACCTGTAATTAGGAAATGTTATATAATGGCCTCAAGTGCACCTCCCTTGTGTAGACTGATCCAAAACTGGTAACACTTAGCTTGCTGATACTTGGGGACTTGGCTAAGGTACCAGAGAGAACTTTAGCAACAGTGAGCGCTGTCAGGAGACGAGGGGGGAAAAATTGGAAAAGGATTGACATCATGCTGATGCTCTGCAGTGTATTTTACATCAACTATCAATGTCTGTTGATAGTGGGCTGCGTGACTATCACACTGTACGCTAGATAATCAGAAAGGACCAACGTATGCCTAAGTGCTTAGTACAGGGCACTATTCCTCTAGTTTAATTCATTGTCTGAATAAACTTGCCATGTTGGTGCCTTCAAAATCTCACAAAATGGCTTTTGATTTCATATTGCCATCTGTGGCAATTTGATGGTACATGGTCTAGTGTAAATGGGATGTCACCAGTCTCAACTCCTGGCCTCTTTACTGTAAACAAATTACAATGGAAAGACTGAACTCCTTCAGTTTATGGTGACTACACTCACATTCCCGATACACTTCTCCAGTCTCTCTACATAACTGAAGTCCCTCATCCCTGGTAGTGTTGTAGTAAGTCTCTTCTGCACCCTCTCCAAGGCCTCACTTTTTGTCTTCAGTCAAAATGACACTAGGAAAACAGCAATGTAGATTGAAACGATCTCTTAGCTGTACAAGAAAGAGCTACAGGAGCCACTTTGGCTACTTCAGGTAAGGCCATTTCTTCAATGAGCCCTGACAAATGTTGTGTCTACATTACTACAGACTACAAGAATAGAATGGCTGATGTTGTATAAATATGTTGAGGAAATACATTGGGGGATCTGTTTGGCACATTATTTATTTTGCGGGTAAACTTATGTAAGATGTGAATGTGTACTGGTGGGTTTTCCTAAAATACAATATCCAATGGGTCCTGAACCTGCTTTCTGTTCATGCCTTGAGTACAAGTGAGTTGGTGGGCTTACCATGAATAAGGTTAATATGATACGGATGGTATGGTGTGAGCGAAACAATGTCGCCACAGTATAACTGAAGATATGGATTCCGTGCTGTGGTATGGTTCTACGGGCTTGGGACACCCTTTGATATTTGCCCAAGTGACCACTGTTCATGTGTGAGGCTTAACAGTGCCCACGATGCCCATGTTAAGGGAATCATGGATTCCCCACTTATTCCAGGGTGATGACAAGTTAGATGGTTGGCTCCTTGGAGGCATGTATCACCTGCTCAAAATGTGGGTGATGACTTCAGTATGGAATCCCTGGATGCCCCCAGCAAACAGCATGTAATGACACACATTGAACCCCAGCTCCTCCAGTCTCTCTACATAACTGAAGTCCCTCATCCCTGGTAGTGTTGTAGTAAGTCTCTTCTGCACCCTCTCCAAGGCCTTGGCATCCTTCCCAAAGTGCGGAGCCCAGGATTGAACAAAATCTTCCAGCTGAGGCCTAACCGGTGTTTTGTTTCCTTACAAGGCTCTGTGCCACTGTCAAGACCTCACACACAGTCGTGTTCAAACAATGGTTCCAATGTTTGGATACGCAAGGCAGGCTCTACAACATGCCCTGGAGAGAACTGGTAGTAGACTAGTGATGTGCTGCATGCTGCACAACATAGCTATCAAAAGAGCCTTACACATGTTCTTGGAACATGAGCAGCCACAAGGTGCAGAAAGGAGGAGAAGGAAGAGGAGCAGCCAGGGATTGATGATGAGTATTACCAGAAGTACAACAGCCACTGTAGGGGGCAGCACAGGCTCACCAGGCTCTGGTGAATCAATTCTTTCCTTGAGGCTGCCTTTATATTTCATTAAGACTCATTTTTTTATATAAAGAATCATTCATCAATAGTGTTGTTTACATGACATCCAAAGGTAACCAACACAGTAAATTTTACATGGCTCTGTGCCACTGTCAAGACTTCACACGGTCAGCCCATATTAGAAAACCGCAGGTCCTCTCCTGCAATTTTACATCCATTGAAATCAATTACGCGAAAATCTCAGTCAGCACATCTACAATTTTCCAATATGCCCTGAGTGCCAATGGCATGAGGTCTCACAAAATTCATCTCAATGGCTGGAAACTTTAAGATGATTTGATGTTTCTCTATTGAAGATTATAGCAAGATGCAGTGTGCGTTTAACATGATGTGTTGCTGTGCCTACCACTTGTATATGCACACTAATACACAAAGGCATTTCTATACCACTACTCCTGTGAGGTCTACTATTGGAAGGACTGTGTGTGGAGGCTTGCTGTGATGTCTGCTGTGACACCAATGTGTCAGATCCAGCTGGTGAGAACATAAGAACATAAGAAATAGGAGCAGGAATAGGCCACTTGGCCCCTCGAGCCTGCTCTGCCATTCAATAAGATCGTAGCTGATCTTGGGCTCAAAGCCACTTCCCTGCCCACTCCCCATAACCCTTCACTTCCTTATCTTGCAAAAATCTGTCTATCTCCACCTTAAATGTATTTAATGACCCAGCCTCCACAGCTCTCTGGGGCAGAGAATTCCACAGATTTACAACCCTCTGAGAGAAGAAATTCCTCCTCATCTCAGTTCTACAAGGGCGACCCTTTATTCTGAAACTGTGCCCCTGCATTCTAGATTTCCCCACAAGGGGAAATATCCTCTCTGCATCTACCTTGTCGTGCCCCCTCAGTATCTTATATGTTTCAATAAGATCACCACTCATTCTTCTAAACTCCAATGAGTATAGGCCCAGCCTGCTCAACCTTTCCTCATAAGTCAACCCCCTCATCTCTGGAATTGTGGTAAACCACTGTTTGTATTCCTGTTTGTCCTGTTTGTATTCCACTGTGTACATGCCTGGACATGCCTCGGCTGACTCCTCCCACAGGTCCTAGTATAAAGGTGACTGCTCCCCAGCCCTTAGTATCCTGGACCGGTCGACCACTCGAGGCAGACCTCCATTCTGTTGTTAATAAAAGCCTTTAGTTACTCTTCTAACTCTCAGTCTTTTATGAGTAATTGATAGCGCATCAGGAATTAACCTAGTGAATTGTCTCTGAACTGCCTCCAATGCAAGTATATCCTTCCTTAAATAAGGAGACCAAAACTGTACGCAGTACTCCAGGTGTGGTCTCACCAATGCCCTGTACAGTTGTAGCAGGACTTCCCTGCTTTTATACTCCAACCCCATTGAAATAAAGGCCAACATTCCATTTGCCTTTTTGATTACTTGCTGTACCTGCATGCTAACTTTTTGTGTTTCATGCACAAGGACCCCCTCTGAACTGTAGCATTTTGTAATCTCTCTTCATTTAAATAATAATTTGCTTTTTTATTTTTCCTGCCAAAGCGTATAACCTCGCATTTTCCCACATTATACTCCATCTGCCAAATGTTTGCCCACTCACTTAGCCTGTCTATATCCCTTTGCAGGTTCTTTGAGTCCTCTGCACAACTTGCTTTCCCACCCATCTTTGTATCATCCGCAAACTTGGCTACATTACACTCGGTCCTTTCATCCAAGTCATTAATGTAGATTGTAAATAGTTGAGGCCCCAGCACCAATCCCTGTGGCACCCCACTAGTTACCGTTTGCCCACTGGAATATGGCCCATTTATCTCGACTATCTGCTTTCTGTTGGTTAGCCAATTCTCTATCCATGCTAATATATTACCCCCAATTCCGTGAGCTCTTATCTTATGCAGTAACCTTTTATGTGGCACCTTATCGAATGCCTTCTGGAAATCCAAATACACCACATCCACTGGTTCACCTTTGTCCACCCTGCTCGTTACCTCCTCAAAGAACTCCAGCAAATTTGTTAAACATGATTTCCCTTTCATAATAACATGCTGACTCTGCTTGACTGCATTATGATTTTCCAAATGCCCTGCTACTGCTTCCTTAATGAAGGACTCCAGCATTTTCCCAACGACAGATATTAGGCTAACTGGTCTATAGTTTCCTGCTTTCTGTCTCCCTCCTTTCTTAAATAGGGGTGTTACATTTGCGGTTTTCCAATCCACTGGGACCTCTCCACCATGTGAGTAAAACAGAACGATCAAGGGCTTATATTTAATGATTTCGTATCAATCCACTTTATATGGTGTTTTGAACAATCCAATAATTAAGCTGTTTAGCAAGCAACTCAGGCAAAATCCCACTGATTCACAGAATCACAGAATCACAGAAACCCCACAGTGCAGATAGAGGCCATTTCGGCCCATCGAGCCTGCACCGACACATATCCCACCCGATCCCCGTAACCCCTACACCAACACATATCCCACCCTATCCCCGTAACCCCACGTATTTAATCCCCCTAACACTAAGGGTCAATTTATCATAGCCAATCATCCTAACCCGCACATCTTTGGACTTTCTTGATTGATTGACTTTCTTTAACTAGTTTCTGCCATTGGCATTGTTTTATGGAAACATGGAACCTATTTACAGGAAACACTTAGGGGGGCAGATTGCCTCTGTGCAGGTATGTGCAGCAAAATCATGAATGTGTTTATAATGAACACGTTTACGATTTCACTACACATGGCGCACAGAAGAAATCTTCCCCCTTTTTCCCTGCCTGTTTGTCTGAAAAGCTGCCGGTGATAATGGGCAGAAGCAGCAACGCGGAGCAAGCAAAGGCAGAGGTGCAAAATGAGCTGTGGTGATGGAGTAGGACACAGAGCTGACTGTGACAATGGCTTAGGAGGAGGGCGCAGAACTGGCAGTAACAATGCAGCAGCAGCAACCTCGCAGTGAAGACAGCACAGGGGCATAAGCTGGCTGTGATGGTGGAGCAGAATCAGTTTGAATAGGATGGTTTGCTCTCCCGAGACAGACTGGATACCAAGGGTGTCACCTCCCAGGATTGCCCAAGATACCAAGTATACTTCTCCTGGGCAGTCAGGATAGAAAATTCATTAATATCTGAACTGACACAGTCATGAAGAGTGAAGTTGCAGAGAGAGACGGACCTCAGTTTTGGATTGTGAGTGTCTTTGTCCTCAGACTGGATCATTTCAATTGCAAATGGATTTCTCCTGATTCAGTCTGGATTATGAACTTGTTTGTCCCAGGACAGTTCTGATAGTGAGATTATTTCTCATGCAGGACAGTCTTGATAGTGGTCATCTCTCTGTGTGAATGGTAAGAGGTGTGCACTACTCAACTTGCGTAACGTATCTTAAATGTGGCTGTAATCTATGTAATTTGTACTTATTTAGTGTATACTATGTTTAATTTGACTGTGAGTTACTTTACATTAAAATATATTCAAGAAGGAGTTAGATATATTTCTTAAGACTAAAGGGATCAAGGGATATGGGGAGAAAGCAGGGACAGGGTACTGAATTTGGATGATCAGCCATGATCTCAGTAAATGGTGGAACAGGCTTGAGGGGCTGAATGGCCTACTCCTGCTCCTATCTTCTATGTTTCTCTGTTTAGCTAAAGAGAACAGACCAGATTTGGTAGATACATTTTTTTTATTTTACTTTTAAGCAAAATATCTGCCACAAAACAATTTAAATGAAACAGAAAACATCCATTGAGTTATTAACCAAAATACCCTAATCTAGTTATGGACTGCAACACGACACTCAGTAAGTTGCCTCCCTATAAAGAGTTTATTCTCCATATTGGACTGCTTCGTGTGGAGCAATTACAGTTGCTGCACACACAGTGTTGGTCTATTCCATACAGTTTTTCTCACATTCAGTAACTTTCTAATCCAAATACGGACGCCAGCAATCCTGGGACACTTGGCCACTCACTGTAGAGAGACCAGTCAATAATGGTGAGCTCCATTAAGATACACTGCATTCAGTAATGCTCTATGGGGAGACTCCACTCAGTAACATTTAACGACAGACCAGCCTAGAAATTGCCATCAGCGATTTCAGCTGACAAGAACTTACATGTTCTTATGAAATGCCATTGCCCGTTATTTTGGGAGATGTAAGGAATTAGCACACACACACGCTAGCGGGGTTGGGGTTATTGTCTCTGGCCAGACAGAAGCCTCTGAGCTGCTCCAGGGACCCCCGTGCGGTTTCGAAGCGCTCCCCTATTCCTGGTTCTGACCGCCGGACTTATTCGGTAGCGATGTAGACAGAAAACGTGACTCGTGGTTTGGGTGCAAAACAGACCAGCATTTATTGAAACAAAAAGAAAGAAACAACTTAAAATAATCGACACAGCACACCTGTGCCTGGTACAGCACTTTTACTTAACGCAGTACACTTAGTGTCCACTGAAGCACCTCTCTGCTTAGTGCAACACCCTTTTTAATAGCACTTTTAATATAGAAACACCTTGCTCACTACAGCACCTTTGCTTAGTGGCTTTTACTTAAAAACAGCACTTTAATACAGCTACTCTCAGTGTTCACTACAGCCTTAACTGCTAGTGTAACACTGTTACTTAAATAGGGGAGGAGAGAACGGACACAATGAGGGAAAATCGACTAAAAGCACAGTTCTAACAAAGTACCCACTTAATTCCCACCCCTATACCTATTCTAAGTTGCTTTGTAATGGGCCAGAAAAATATATGCTCACCAATGAAAAACACCTGCTCCGTGCCCTGCGATCTTTGATCTTCACTGCCCCGAAGTAAAAACACCCCAGTATTTTAAAAGTAAACTGCTGGTGTTCCACTCCTTTAGGCAGGCACCCACATTGTAGAGGGCACGGAGGCGAGGCCACAGAGTGAGAGAGGTTTCTGAGAAGCTATCTTTTATACCCCATTTGGGGCCGAAACCTTTCCGCCCAGATCCAGGTTCATCTGGGCTGAACAAAAGGGATCCAAACTGCCCCCATTGTCTGTAATGGGTTTGGATGAATTACCCATTTGTTTAAACTGGGGTTTTTTTCAGTTTAAATGTGTCCTCATTGTCTGTGATGGGCTTTGAATAAAGCTGTAGTTTAAATGTGTCCTCATTGTCTGTGATGGGCTTTGAATAAAGTTTCAGTTTAAATGTGTCCTCATTGTCTGTGATGGGCTTTCAATAAAGCTGCCGTGGTTTGAAAAAAAGCATGTCTATTTCCTTAATCGCTTGAGTAAACAAAAGTCATTGTCCTTGTGGTCAGACTGAAACCGCAGTAATCCTTTGGGTAAACATTGTAGCAGTTTCTGTAAACACATCGATTGTCTGCTGCAGGGAGGGGAACTCCCTGAACTACCGTTGATTGGCAGTTTGACTGCTCCATTGAACCTTTTTCACAGACACAGCAGGCTGCCATTTCAATTCCTTTTTTTGTCTTCTGCCACGTGGTCTGGCAGCCATTTTGATCCCTGGATTTTTAAAGGTATATTACCCAGGTATTCTTTAATCAACATTCAATCTTCGGAACTGTAGGAAATTTTGAAATTATTGTGAAATCCCTACAGTCCCCCATCGGATACTAAAACTTGCTTGTAGTATCCTGTCCAAAAGTGAGCAATAATTTCTGACCCCCCACAAACAACCTTCCCTTATACTTATCTAAATCTATCTTTGATCCCCCGACACCTCCATCTCCCCTGCCCAGAGAGAATCGCAGTACGGTAGGCATCTATCGACAGAAAACCAAAGTTAATTAAATAATCAATACACGGAGGGGGTCCAATGCCCCTGCACCACTTATATTCACAATAACTCAAGCATGGAGGGGGTCCGACGCCCCTGCACCGCTTGTAACATAATTTTACAACATCTTTAATGGGATTGTCACCCAGCCAACATATCTGCTTAAAAATACACATGGAAGACAACGAGCTTCCCCTTTTTTTTATTACATTGCAATTGCCTGGCACTTTATTGAATGGCACTATTCTTCAGCCATAAATGTATTTTAAATTTTCACAATGCAAACACAACAATTCCTAGGCATATGCAATTTATTCCCTTAACTCCAAACAAGCAGTAAAATTAAATTCTTAATCTTAATGGGATTATCAGTAACAGTTTAAATGTTGTGGGCATCCGCTTCCTGCAGACCCCTTTCTTCGCGGGCTGGGAGTGCTCCTTCCTTGAGCACTCCTCAACATGCTGGTCCTCTGTGCCTTCCAGAACTCTGAAAAAAAAACATCTCGCCAGGTCCCCTGGCTCGGGGGGGTGTAATCAGGTCTCGTGACCTCGATCCACAATTTAATTCTGGGACGGTACCACACTTAAAACTTATACACTAATATTAATTGCAATATAAAAACAAAATGAATACATTCTACCTTAATACACGTTCTACCTTAATACATTATACACACATTACTTGCACAGTACTATATACAAGCGCCGCCCATCAACCGGGCGGCCAGCCTAACCCTGGTTGGGCTGCCACAGGCTGCTTCCTGTGGCATGGCTGGACTGATTCCAGCTTCTAGTCCCTCGCAGCTTATGGCTGCTGGTTGGGGACCTCTGCATTTCGGCTTCTCCCTGACTTGGGAGGCCGCCCTACTCCACTGGAAAGTGGGTAACCATACTTTCTTGGGCTGGGGTACCCGAAGAGATCTCCTAGGGAGTATCGCTGGTGGGGCTACCCTGGCGAGCAGGCCCTTAGCTCGGGTCACATTCCCTGCTGGCTGGGGACCTCCTCCTTCGGGTTCCTCCCTTCCCAAACCTGGGCTGGGGACAGGAAATCCCTTGCCACCAGCTGCCGGTGGCTGAGAGCCTTCCCCTTCAGGTCTAAAACCTGGTTCAGGCTCCTCCCCAGTGTCCCACAAGAGAGGGGGAATCGCTCAGGCCAAGTGCTGGGGAGCTTCTACAATCCCAGCTGCCTGTTCCCCTGCCCCCTGCCTAAACAACCCGCATTGTTTGATATAACTGGCTGCCTGCCAGTAATCCTGTTCAAAATCATGAATAGCTCTTCCCCTAACACAAGCCACAGCGCCTGCCTGTGCAGCCTGTGAACTTGTACCTGCTGTGGGCTGGGGATTTCTATTCTCAGGTTCACTCCCAGCTGCCTGTTTCCCTGTGGGTCCCATTAAGCTAGATGGGACCCCATTAGACCGGGATGAATTGGTTAGGTCTTCTAAGTGGACCACCGTGCTGGAGGCTCCAGTGTCCACTGAATATCTCCCCTGCACCATCTCCACCCCCATCTCAACATAGGGCCTGCTCCCCTCAGCATTTTCGCGGGGACACTGGTCAACAGGCTGCGCTGGCTCTAGTCATAGTGGGGCGGCAGAGAGGGCCGAGGGAACGGTGGCTGCTATTTTTCCCTGGTTGGTCAGAAGAGACCGCACTGCCTCCAGTAGTGACTCGACTGAGGCGGGGGAAATTCCTGTCTCTACCCTTTGGACTGGGGCTGTGGTAATCTTTCCCTTGCTATCCTTCCAGGGATTCTTACAGTCTTTTCTCCAGTGACCATCTTTCCCACACCCACAGCAATTTAACCTAGCCTGGGAGGGATGGTTCCCCTCCTGGTGCCACTCTTTCTTACTCTGGCTCCCAGGTTTAACCTCATGGACTTTTCCCTTGGGTTGGGGCGTCTCGATACCCCTCCTGTTTCTCGGAGCTGTGGGTGGTGGTCGTGGGACCTCTGATTCCCTGACCAACCTTCCCTGGGTGTTGCCTGTGGGGCGGTTTTACTTGGGCTGCCAGTAAAATCCGACTGACCTGCCTTCGGGCTGATCAGACATATCATCCCCTTTGCTCTTTTTAAAGCCATACTCAGGCTTTCTATCTCTGCCCTACAGGGGCCATGATCTGCTTCCTCAAACCTTTGCTCACAGGCCAGCTTATATGCTGCCTTTACTTCCCTAAACTTTTCCTCCTGCTCTTTTATTTCTTGTATGAGGCGAGCGTTCTCCTCCCGCACCCTCATCTCATTGCTCTTGGCCTCTGCAACTAGGCACTTCAGGTGCTCTGACTCGTGCCTCGTGTGGCTTTTGCCCTCACTAAACTGAACTACCAGGCGCTCTACCTTGGCCTGGTATTCCTCAACCTCCTTTCCCTTATCCCAACTCTCTGCCCTGGCTTCCCTAAGCCTGCGGGTGACTTCCCCAAGCCTGCGGCAACCCAACCACAAACAAACCAGAGGGATAAAAAGAAACCCAATAACTGCTGCTCTCTCCAGACTCAAGCCACTGCCTGCCACATCGCACACCGTTGCCGACGGTCCTGCCGCGGTCGCCATTTTGTAAGGAATTAGCACACACACATGCTAGCGAGGTTGGGGTTATTGTCTCTGGCCAGTCAGAAGCCTCTGAGCTGCTCCTGGGACTCCCGTGCAGTTTCAAAGCGCTCCCCATTCCTGGTTCTGCCCGCCGGACTTACTCGGTAGCGATGTAGACAGAAAACGTGACTCATGGTTTGGGTGCAAAACAGACCAGCATTTATTGAAACAAAAAGAAAGAAACAACTTAAAATAATCGACACAGCACACCTGTGCCTGGTACAGCACTTTTGCGTAACGCAGTACACTTAGTGTCCACTAGAGCGCTCTTTGCTCAGTGCAGCACTCCTTTATTTAAATACAGCACTTTTAAATACAGCTACTTAGTGTCCACTGAAGCACCTCTCTGCTTAGTGCAACACCCTTTTTAATAGCACTTTTAATATAAAAACACCTTGCTCACTACAGCACCTTTGCTTAGTGGCTTTTACTTAAAAACAGCACTTTAATACAGAACCCGTAGTGTCCACTGAAGCACTTCGCTGCTTAGTGCAACACCCTTTTTAATAGCCCTTTCAATATAGAAACACCTTGCTCACTACAGCACCTTTGCTTAGTGGCTTGTACTTAAAAACAGCACTTTAATACAGCTACTCTCAGTGTTCACCACAGCCTTAACTGCTCGTGCAACACTGTTACTTAAATAGGGGAGGAGAGAATGGACACAACGAGGGAAAATCAACTAAAAGCACAGTTCTAACAAAGTTCCCACTTAATTCCCACCCCTATACCTATTCTATGTTGCCTTGTAATGGGCCAGAAAAATATATGCTCACCAATGAAAAATGCCTGCTCCATGCCCTGCGATCTTTGATCTTCACTACCCCGAAGTAAAAACACCCCAGTATTTTAAAAGTAAACTGCTGGTGTTCCACTCCTTTAGGCAGGCTCCCACATTGTAGAGGGCACGGAGGCGAGGCCACAGAGAGAGAGAGGCTTCTGAGAAGCTATCTTTTATACCCCATTTGGGGCCGAAACCTTTCCGCCCAGATCCAGGTTCATCTGGGCTGAACAAAAGGGATCCAAACTGCCCCCATTGTCTGTAATGGGTTTGGATGAATTACCCATTTGTTTAAACTGGGGTTTTTTTCAGTTTAAATGTGTCCTCATTGTCTGTGATGGGCTTTGAATAAAGCTGTAGTTTAAATGTGTCCTCATTGTCTGTGATGGGCTTTGAATAAAGTTTCAGTTTAAATGTGTCCTCATTGTCTGTGATGGGCTTTGAATAAAGCTGCCGTGGTTTGAAAAAAAGCATGTCTATTTCCTTGATTGCTTGAGTAAACAAAAGTAATTGTCCTCGTGGTCAGACTGAAACCGCAGTAATCCTTTGGGTAAACATTGTAGCAGTTTCTGTAAACACATCGATTGTCTGCTGCAGGGAGGGGAACTCCCTGAACTGCCATTGATTGGCAGTTTGACTGCTCCATTGAACCTTTTTCACAGACACAGCAGGCTGCCTTTTCAAGTCCTTTTTTTGTCTTCTGCCACGCAGTCTGGCGGCCATTTTGATTCCTGGATTTTTAAAGGTATATTACCCAGGTATTCTTTAATCAACATTCAATCTTCGGAACTGTAGGAAATGTCGAAATTATTGCGAAATCCCTACAGAGAGGCATTAAAATAAAGGGCTAACACCTGCATTAAAATAGTGGACAAAGGAACGGCAGGCGAATGAGTCAATCTCTCATCTGCTAATATCGGTTACAATTATTTCTAGCTGCGGAGTCTCTGCTCAATAATATTCTGGTTAATGTGGGGAGGGATGATGATTAATAAGGAAAAGGAGCAGAGAATTTAAGGGAAACAATCCAAGAAGATAACTAAAATGAGAGAAAAAAGAGGAAAAGCAGCAAAAGTACTTAAGATATATCCAGTACTTAGCATTTGCTTATTTGGTTGTTTAGTCAGTTAATTAACTATAAGGAACGGCAATAAACTGGAAAAACAAACACATTACAGAATGGATTGTTTGAGATTGAGGAGAATGTGGGATGTTCACAAAACCATACACAGGAGAGGACAGAATTAGGGCAGAGGTCAGGAATTTGAATTCCAAATACAACCTATGGGAATATTTCAATCAGATAATTACTGGACTGGAAACAGAATGGTAAATGGAATACAACAACAACAACTTGTATTTATATAGCGCCTCTGACATAGTAAAACACCCCAAGGCGCTGCACAGATGTGTTTTAAGACAAAAAAAATTGACACCAAGCCACATAAGGATAAATTAGGGCAGGTGACCAAAAGCTTGGTCAAAGAGGTAGGTTTTAAGGAGCGTCTTAAAGGAGGAAAGAGAGGTAGCGAGGCGGGGAGGTTTAGGCAGGGAATTCCAGAGCTTAGGGCCTAGGCAACAGAAGGCACGGCCACCAAAGGTTGAGTGATTATAATCAGGGATGCTCAAGAGGGCAGAATTAGAGGAGCGCAGATATCCCGGGGTTGGGGGCGGGCGTTGTGGGGCTGGAGGAGATTACAGAGATAGGGAGGGGCAAGGCCATGGAGGGATTTGAAAACAAGGATGAGAATTCTGAATACCTAAACATGTTAAGAATAGAAGAATTATAGGAACAGGAACAAATCATTGGGCCCACCAAACCCATTCATTTTAATAAATGCTGTTTAGCAGAAGTGAAGCCTCTCTGTAATTTACACTGATTATACACAAGTTTAATTCTTACTAATGTTTTAACCTGACTGATGGTGTGCAGAGCTACCTGGCACCATGTGGACTACCTGGAAGAGTGGTGTGTGGTATAGTGGAATGGCTCATGACCTGGGAGAAACCTCTTTTGGTACTGGGCCCATGATATGGGGGGACGCTATGGTTTGAGAGCTGACTAATAAAACCGGGGAAAAAATGGAAATTAAAAATTGTAAAAACATTTTGCCAATTTTTTTAAATTGTTCTCCTGATATTAATTCTGTTTGTCAATAGGTCCTAGAGAGCATCCAGTTCAATCTGACAAATATCACAACGGGCAAGGAAAAGCCAATCCCGACACGGTACAGTTTTATGGAAAAATTAAGCAATGTAAAGTCTCCTCATAATTGCTGTAACAGTTGACCTTAAATGGGAAATATAACTACTTTAGGATTGGGGTGGGTGGGGATTTTAATTATTATGCAAATTAATGTCAGGCAGTTTTGTCTATTCAGCAAACTTCCTGTCACTGCCTGACCTTTAAAGGAAACAGTCTACAGCCCAGTCAGAATTTGATTTTTTTGTTTCAGCATCTATACCATTCTTGCTGAAGATGTTCTCCTGTTCTCCCAGTGCAGGAATTCCATTATCTCCCAATTAGCAAGGTTCCTCTGATTCTCCATTAATTGTTCCCTTTTTCACCAGCAATCATAGTTAAGAACATAGGAACAGGAGTAGGCCATTCAGCCCCTCGAGCCTGCTCTGCCATTCAATTAGGAAGGCAAATGGCATGTTGGCCTTTATTGCCAGGGGTTGGAGTACCAGAGTAAGAAAGACTTGCTACAATTGTACAGGACCTTGGTGAGACCAAACCTGGAGTACTGTGCACAGTTTTGGTCTTCTTATCTGAGAAAGGACATACATGCCTTAGAGGTGGTGCAACTAAGGTTCACTAGATTGATCCCTGGGATGATAGGATTGTCCTATGAGGAGAGATTGAGTAGATTGGGCCTGTACTCTCTGGAGCTTAGAAGAATGAGAGGTGATCTAATTGAAACATATAAGATTCTGAGGGGGATTGACAGGATAGATGCTGAGAAGTTGTTTCCCCTGTCTGAATAGTCTAGAACTAGGGGGCATAGTCTCAGAATAAGGGGTCAGCCATTTAAGACTGAGATGAGGAGGAATTTCTTTGCTCAGAGGGTTGTAAATCTTTGGAATTCTCTGCCCCAAAGGGCTGTGGATGCTGAGTCATTGAATATATTCAAGGCTGAGATAGATAGATTTATGGACTTTAGGGGAATCGGGTGATATGGGGATCGGGCAGTAAAGTGGAGATGAGGTCGAAGATCAGCCATGATCTTATTGAATGGCGGAGCAGGCTCGAGGGGCCGTACGACCTACTCCTGCTCCTAATTTTTATGTTCTTAAAATCATAAAATACATCCATGTAGCACAGCATTTCAAGCACAGACTAGAGCATCTCTTGGAGATTTTAAAATAACAGAGATTTGGAATATTTTCAATAAAATTATGAGAACCATCCCAAAAGGGATGAGAGTTCGTCTACCCATAAGTGTCTGTGTGCATTCATAGGATCAATGTGACTTCAGAAAAAAAAACACCTGGGGGGAAACATTGGGTTGCTTTGCACCTCCTGTTAGCGCCCTAAGAGGCCACAAAGCAACTAGCGCCTGGGTGCGGCACCGCCCACGCCTCCCGCGAAATTCAGTGGGAGGTTAGCGGCGGCACTAACCGGTAGTGCCCTGAGGCGCTACGCCACCTGCGATGACGTCATCGCCGTGCACAGCGGCCTGGCCGCGACCCTCGGGAGTGCCCCTGACTTACCACTGGACGCTATGTCCGACGGGGTCAGGGGGGCCTACCTGCGGCCGGGGAGGTGCAATTTAAAGGCGAGGTGCGGGGTGGCCATTTTTGTTACTGGCCGCCTGCCAGCACCTGCCTGCGCTCCTGTCCCCGGCCTCCTGAACCCCCCCCCCCCCGCCACCACCTGCAGAGTGCCGGCTGTGCTCCAAGAGCCCGGCACTTCTCTTGAGTGCCGGGCTCTTTTGCCGGCACTCCCAATTCCCGGGGGCCCAGCTGGGCCCCAGGTCGTGCTGCGCAAGGCCCCTCCCCTTTAAGAAGGGGAGGAAGGCCTGCAATACCGTGGCACGTAGCGCCGGGATATTGACTCGCAGCGCCCCAAGAGGGATGCGGGGCGCTTCCAGTACCACCCCGCTTCCCTCTTGGAGCGCAACCACTCAATTTCCGGCGCGGGTCGCTACTTTTTCCAGGGCGCTACTCAATTTTTAGCCCCTGGAGTTGATGATGTTAGCCATTGTACAGTCACTTCAACCCTTCTTGCTGGGTCTGGCCTCAGGTATTTGTTGAACTGAATGAGCTGAGAATGGACGAAGAGAAACGTTATTACTGGAAGGAAGTTGGACGATGGTTAAAGTATGAAGAGGATCTGGACAAGGAGACAAAGCGCTGGAGTAAACCACATGTCCCTTCTCTCACCTTCAGGAGTCTCCTGGAACTCAGAAGGGCCATCAGCAATGGTGAGTATAGTGCCTATTTTTCAATCCTTCAGAAATTTGGAAGATCGGGGATTGTACTTGTTAGATCCGTGTGTTAATGGAGACACGGAATGCAGGAGTTGATTTAACAAGTGTTTACTGAACAAAGTCTGGAGGTGAACTAACAACACAAGACGCTACACAGGCTTATATACCCGAGTGGTCACTACTGGTACTACAGTATACAGGGGCTTCAAAAACATAGTTCCTCTTAAAGGTACATACACTACAGTACTGCCAATGTAATCCCCGAGTCCAATAATAATATTGCAAAACTGATGTATTCCTGATGCAGTTACCAGAGTTGTTTACAAAAGCCAATTAAAAACTGATTTTTTTCCTCTATCAGGTACCATCTTACTTGACCTGGAGGATGACACATTGCCTGGCATTAGTGTTCAGGTAGTCGAACAGATGGCAGCCGATGATCAGATCAGGGCAGAAAATAGAGCCAGTGTGTTGAATACCTTGCTCCAGAAACACAGGTAAAATGACCGTGTGCCCTGTCATCTCTTCAGATACAGGATAAGGTTCCTGCAGGTTCATTATAAGGAAGTTGCTGGAGAATCCAGTATCGTGAAAGCTGAAAAAAATTACTGCAATGGCGAAAAGATCCGTTTTAAGCTCTCCTATCTATTAGGTAACATGTCTGACTGACTAAGTAGACACGTTTATTAAAACTGAAGAACTGTATTGTTTGCGAGCTGGATCTCCTCGCTTCTTTATAAAGATATCAGCATGCTTCATCTATTATATTTGAGTTATTTGCAAGAAACGTTAGGAAAGAAGTTTTGTTATTGGGCGTATATTATCTGCTAATATTTCCTCCATTTTGTGTGCCTTTTTGTCCTCTCCAAACCATGGGTCCCTTGAAGCCAACAGAATTAGCCAGCGGCCCACCCACTGACCTTTGTTGGTGACACTTCTGAATAGGATAATGGCAGGTGCATGCGATTAGCCTGTTGGTAATTTTCTCCATGATTCCCCACACCCTTGGACCAGTGTTTGGCTCCATTCAGTTCCTCCCCACAGCAGCATAGCTGAGAACTTTAACTCATTGGGGTGTGTAATTAAACCTCTGTTCTCCCACTCTATAGTGCTGTCTTGATGCTCCAGCATGCTGCCCCAGCACACGTTTTGGAAATGCGGTTTCATAATGGGCCCTGTTAACACCTTGGCGATTTCCCCTACTCCCGCCCCCCCCCCCCACCACCCCGACCACCGCTTACCGGTAACTCCCCCTCCCCCTCTGGTAACTCCCCCCTCCCTCCAGTAAAACTGCCACCCCACCATGAGCTGGTTAATTAAATGGCCAAAACTACATGGAGGTAGGAAGATCTGACACTCCACTGAATGGTCCCATCCAACTTCTGATTGTGTGCCATTCAGACACCAGAAAAAAATAAACATTGAAATAAAATTTTATACATTTATTGTTTTTCTTTCTGAATTAACTTTTTATTGATCTTATTACAATTACATCCATTAAAAACAATTATAACAGTTATATCTTCTTTGCACAATGTAGATTACTCTTGTAGCATCTTCTGGTATTTCTGGCTATATATCTCCAATATATCACTGGTAAATGCTCGTTGGTACATATCTGGTACACATTTCCCATTATGTCTCCATTATAAATTTGTTAAATTTCAATGGAACATGTATGGGACAATGTGACCCACCTCACATACTATAGAACTACAAGGTGAAAAGAAAAGAATATCAGAATCAAGGAATGAACACAAGCCATCCTTATTGGAGTGAAGTTATAAAGACAGGTGTTCTTGAAAAAGGAAGATTATAAAGGAATATAAGCAGGGAGAAAGACAGTTTATAATATATTAGAAATGTTTAACATAATAATGGGTGTGGTGTTCATGTGGAAGGTGGAAGTAGATTAGAAGTGTCATTTGTACCTTTCACTGTTTAAGTGTAAAGCAGGTGGACTGTCTACATTGCGCCCCATCCTGGGGAGAGAGTGAAATGGAGTAGCAGGGGCTATGCTCCCAAAACATGGAGCAAATCAGTGTACAGGATCTGGAGGTTCTTACCAGGGGCGAGTGGAATTCTCCATCTGAAAGCATGGCAAATAGCAAACAATGGGAAACAGCTTTTGCAAATATAAATGTGACTGCCAGTTGTTCTGGGGGTTTCCTGTTCAACGTCATACATCAATGTAAATGAAATGATTTGAATTTTTTATCGTCACAGCTATCAGTTTGATGAAGACGATGGAACTCAGCACTTAGCGGGTGACCTAGATGCTGAAATACAGCTCCACTCCTTTATCAAAGAGGCAAGTCAACATTTCATCAGGTGCTTTGAAATGTTCACAACTCCCCTATGGAGTTCATTCCAAAGGACCTTAACAATAAACAGGAACAGAAAATGTTATTATGCTAATTGAAATGATGGATTCTATTTTGGTGTCACAGCCATTAGTCAATAACATTCAGAGCTATTTATCAATGGGAGAATGAATGGACCAATGGGTTCATCATTGAAGTATGGGTCAAAACTCAATCAAAACTCAGAGATAAAGGCACAGCCTCAACCTAGGTCCCAGTGGTATGGCACAATTGGGAAAGTTGGTGGGGCAGTGTAGAGAAAGCAATAACTTACTGCTAACGCATTTTATACTTGAGATGGAAATGGAACCGACCTCTGCCCTCTGGCCCCGATTCTCCTCCGGCCCCTGACCACCGCTGCCCCCCACCCCGATCCCCTTCCAGCCACATCCCCCAATGCTCCTTTGGCCCCTGACCAACCCCCAGATCATCCACCAGCCCCGATTCACCCTCCCCCCCCCGATGCCCGATCTTCCTTTGACCAAGCTTCATGCCCCCCCCCTGATGCTCCTCCGCTCTCCCCCCACCCCCAACCCCAACCCCCACCCCGCACCCGGCTTTGATCATCCTCTGGCCCCCGACCATCCCCCCACCCTGATGCTCCTCTGGCCCCCGATTGTCCTGTCCCAATCGTCCTCCAGCCCCCAACCACCTCCCCGATCCCTCCCTCCCTCCTCTCTGCGGCCTAGTGCCGCAGGCCTACCTGCCCGCAGCCAACCAGCCTCTCCATCTGGCTGGCTGCGGGTGGGGAACAGAGCTTTGAAATGTTAATCAGGGATATTGTGACTAAATAGTTTGTAAATTTTGTTTCCATTAACATATATATTATGGAAGGTGATCTAACTGATCACTGTGCTGAGGTACACTGTCTTATACGAGTTTTGCAGAACTAATGTACATTACTGAACATGAGTACTGTGATCGTGCAGCTATTATATGTAGCCTACACAATCATAATGCTGATGTACACTATTGTACAGGATCTGTGTGGTAATGATGTTGATGTATGCTATTGGGTGTGACAGTCACAGTGTTGGTGTACACAACCATACAAGGATCCATTTATGATCACATTGGTGGGAGTAGTTTATAGGCCCCCTAACAGTAGTTGTAGTGTCGGGCACAGTATAAATCAAGAAATTAGAGGTGCACATAACAAACATAATACAGTAATCATGGGGACTTTAATCTTCATATAGACTGGGCAAATCAAATTTGCAGTAATAGTGCAGAGGACAAGTTCATGGAATGCATTCAAGATAGTTTTCTAGATCAGTATGTCAATGAACCAACTAGGGAACAAGCTATTTTAGATCTAGAATTGTGCAATGAGACAGGGTTAATTAACAACCTTGTATTAAAGGAGTCTCTGGGGAAGAGTGACCATAATATGATAGTCTTTTATATTGATTTTGAGAGTGATTTAGTTAAGTCTGAAACTAGGGTCTTAAATCTGTATAAAGCAAACTATGTAGATGTGAGAAGTGAATTGGCTAAGGTAGATTGGGAAACTAGATTAAAAAATATGATGGTAGATAAGCAATGGCAAAAATTTTAATAAATAAATCTTAATTCAGAATGAATATACATTCCCTTAAGGAATAAAAACCCCACGGGAAAAGTGGACCAACCGTGGCTAACAAGACAAGTTAAAGATAGTATTAGGTTAAAGGAAGAGGCTTATAATGTTGCCAAAATGAGTAGTAAGCCTGAGGACGGGAAGGATTTTAGAATTCAGCAAAAGATGACCAAGAAATTGGTAAGGAGAGAGAAAATAGAATATGAGAGTAAACTAGCAAGAGATATAAAACAGATGGTAAAAGCTTCTATAGGTATGTAAAAAGAAAGAGATTAGTGAAAGTAAATGTATGTCCCTTACAGGAAGAAACAGGAGAAATTATAATGGGGAGGAAATGGCAGAGATACTAAACAAATACTTTGTATCTGTCTTCACAGAAGAAGACACAAAAAACATTCCTGAAATAGTGGGGAACCAAGGGTCTAGTGCGAATGAGGAGCTTAAAGAAATTAGTATTAGTAAAGAACTAGTACTGGAGAAATTAATGGGACTAAAAGCCAATAAATCCCCTAGACCTGATGGCCTACATCCTAGAGTCTTAAAAGAAGTAACTACAGAGACAGTGGATGCATTGGTTTTGCTCTTCCAGAATTTGCTAGATTCTAGAATGGTCCTAGTGGATGTAATGTATTTGGATTTTCAAAAGGCATTCGATAAGGTGCCACACAAGAGGTTATTACACAAAATTAGGGCTCATGGGAATGGGGGTAATATATTAGTTTGGATTGAGGATTGGTTAGAAAACAGAGAGTAGGAATAAACGGGCCATTTTCGGGTTGGCAGGCTGTAACTAGTGAGGTACCGTAAGCATCAGTGCTTGGGCCTTATCTATTTACAATCAATATCAATGACTTAGATGAGGGGACCGAGTGTAATATATCCGGGTTTGCTGACAATACAAAGCTAGGTGGGAAAGTGAGTTGTGAGGAGGACGCAAAGAGGCTGCAAAGACAGGTTAAGTGATTGGGCAAGAACATAGCAGATGGGATGTAATGTGGAGAAATGTGAAGTTATCCACTTTGGTAGGAAAAATAGAAAAGCAGAATATTTTTTAAATGGTGAGAGATTGGGAAATGTTGGTATTCAGAGGGACCTGGGTGTCCTTGTACACGGATCACTGAAAGTTAACATGGAGGTGCAGCAAACAATTAGGAAAACAAATGACATGTTAGCCTTTATTTCGAAATGTTTGGAGTATAAGAGTAAAGAAGTCTTACTGCAATTATACAGGGTTTGGTGAGACCACACCTGGAGTATTGTGCACAGTTTTGGTCTCCTTACCCAAGGAAGGATATACTTGCCATGGAGGGAGTGAAACGAAGGTTCACTAGACTGATTCCTGGGATGGGGGGATTGTCCTATGAGGAGAGATTGAGTAGACTAGGCCTATATTCCTTAGAGTTTAGATGAATGAGAGATGATCTAATTGAAATGCATAAAATTCTTAAGGGGCTTGGCAGGGTACATGTTGGGAGGATGTTTCCCCTGACTGGAGAGTATGGAACTAGGGGTCACAGTCTCTGTCAGCCATTTAGGACTAAGATGAGGAGAAATTTCTTCCTGCAAGGGTGGTGAATCTTTGGAATTCTCCACCCCAGAGGATTGTGGATGTTCAATCTTTGAGTATATTCAAGACACAGAGCGATAGATTTTTGGATATTAAGGGAATCAAGGGATATGGGGATAGTGCAGGAAGTTGGATTTGAGGTAGAAGATCAGCCATGATCTTATTGAATGGCGGAGCAGGTGCAAAGGACCAAATGGCCTACTCCTGCTCCTATTTCTTATGTTCTTATGAGAATTTCTCTCCAGATTTTTTTTTAAGGGGCTTGGGTTTCTTTTTGCCAGAAAGTTGGAAAAAGGTTTGCCTATAAGTAAATTGTGATGCTTTATGATTGTGACACAGGGACAGCACCGGAAGAAGCATCACTCAGAAATAATGGATAAAATCCCAGAAAACACAGAAGCCACCATAGTTCTTGTTGGTAAGTGTGGTGTTTCCTTGCAGTGTGTTCTAATGCAGGTAGCAACAAAGAAAATTGTTTGAATTAGAATCACAAAGCCTCGGTGTTGACTGTCACCTTCCATCTTTCTGAGAGCGGGGTGGGGGGAGGGGGGGAGGGTTGACAAATTGTGCCATCACACACCAACCATAAGTAGAAATGTTTTGATAAAAAGGTAGCAACCTGTGAGAGTGATCTGCATAGGCAGTGTGCGGGTCAGTCTCATGCTATACCATGGAGTTTGAGGTGGGTGCATCGGGAGTGCATTGTCAGTTATTTGTTACCCAATTTCTACCAAATCTATTTCTGCCATCTCCTTTCCTGCCCTTCTGTCCCCTATTTTGATGGCCACCCTTGCACCCCTTGGCCAATGTGATAGGCCTATCTCTGCAAACCATTCTCTGGAACTGGAGCTCATAATCTAGGCCGACACCCCAGTGAAATATTGAGTGAGCGCTGGATTGTCGGAGAAGCCATCCCTTGGAAGAGAGGTTAAGCCAAGGCCCCATCTGCTGGCACTATTCAAAGGAAAGCAGAGAGTTTTCCCCGTGTCTTGGCCAATATCCAGCACTTCACTAAAACCACCAAAACAAATTAACTTGTCATTCATCTCATTGCTATTTGTGTGATGTTGCTGGCGCAGACTGGCTGCTGCATTTGATAACATAAATGTAAGTATTTTTCTCTTTTATTCATCTCCTGTTTACAGCCACGTTTCTGCAATGTCATTATGTTTGCCAATTGTGCATGCCCCTGATCCCAGTACCTTATTTTTAATACTCAGTCTGTTACATTGAAAGTCTTTAATCTTGCACTCCAACTCTTTATACTTGGGCTTTTGTTACTGTTAAACATTTCTCTTAACTCTGAACCACCATTATTTCCTCCAGTCTTACTGTCACCAATATCATTTATGTTCACCAAACTGATTTAAAGTGATTCAAGTTTTATGTTTTGGATCTTCACCATAGATCGCTATCTGTCAATGCTCATTTTCTCCATGCCCCAAACACCACTGGATTCAACCTACAAGAAATTGCAGGAAGCTGTTTTAAATGGAATTACTTGCAACAAAAAGATATGCCATCAAGCTACGGTGGCCCAGTAGTATGGGTGAATGCGCTGACCAATGTTGAGGCTTGATCCTCTGACCTAGCTTGTTGCCAAGATTTAGTTTAGATATGAATTGAAATGTATGTGAATGAGGTACCGAAAATACTCGAAGAACACTCAATGCTTTCCTTTTGACAGGTTGTGTGGAGTCTCTGCATTGTCCAGCTATGGCCTTTGTGCGGCTGAAGAAGGCTGTTCAGCTGGAGTCAATCCTAGAAATTTCCATCCCTATCCGATTTATTTTTGTGCTCCTGGGACCCAGCACTTCGGGCATGGACTACCATGAAATTGGACGTTCAATTTCAACTTTAATGTCAGACAGGGTATGAAAACTTTCTGAATCTTTGAGACTTCTAGCACATACAATTCACACCTTATTGTTACAAGCTCATGGAAACCAACAAAGCACTTCTTAGCAAGACTGAGGCTCAATTACTGGCCATGATGGAGCTTCCATCAGAATCAGAGAGCTTGTTGCACTGAGAAGTTTGTAATATCAGGGTTTGTAATATTGAATCCACATGCTTACCTGGGTGAAGGGTGACCCTGCCGCAAATGAACATTTCTTTTCCTAGATAACAACAGAAAATGCTGGAAAAACTCAGCAGGCCAGGCAACATCCATGGAGAGAAATTAGAGTCGACGTTTCGGGTCTAACCCTTTTTCAAACTGGAAAGGAAATAAAATAGATCAAAGGCAGGGCTGCGATAGAACAAAAGAAGTAAAAGAAGTAAAAGAGACATTAAGAGGTACCTGTATTCAAAACCAGACGAGATGGTAATAGGACAGTGGAGACAAATGATGGCAAGATTAGGTGTGAAGTGTACTGGCAGGATGGGAGACAGCTGCCGTGTGGGAGAGAGAACAAAAAAGGAAAGGGGGGAAGAGAAGATCCAAAACAAAGGGGTGGGGAAAAAATATAAGTAAAAATGTAATAGGGGCCGAGGTTATGATCTGAAATTGTTGAACTCGATATTGAGTCCGGAAGGCTGCAAAGTGCCTAATCGGAAGATGAGGTGCTGTTCCTCGAGTTTACATTGAGCTTCCGTGGAACAATGCAAGAGGCCAAGGACGGTGAGGTCCGAGTGGGAATGGAGCGGTGAATTAAAATGACAGGCGACCGGAAGCTCGGGGTCACCCTTACGGACTGAACGGAGGTGTTCCACAAAGCGGTCACCCAATCTGCGTTTGGTCTCCCCAATGTAGAGGAGACCGCATCATGAGCAGCGAATACAGTATACTAGATTGCAAGAAGTACAAGTAAATCGCTGTTTCACCTGGAAGGGGTGTTTGGGGCCCTGGACAGTGGGAAGGGGGGAGGTATAGGGGCAGGTTTTACATCTCCTGCGCTTGTCAGCTTATCCTAGGTCAGCTTAGCAGGGACCAAGGCAGAGTGAGCAACCGTTCTATTCATTCGCAGCTTTAACCGTCTTACAGAGCCAGGTATTAAATTGTTTTGTATTAATTACAGTAATAGAAGATCTGCACAGTCAGGATGACATCTTGCTTTCTGCTGCATGTGGTAGATGATAAACAAGGTTAGCAGACTATAGTGCCGCAAGCCAAGCATGGCTACACTGCAGCGTGCTACTAATTTGCCATCGGCTGGAATAGCTTTCGCTGAATCATTCCGTTAGGTCTGCACCTCCTATCAATGGAATTTTCTTAAAGAATCGTATGGTTCATTTTCCTTTTGATTTACCTTGCCACTGACATTCACGTTGGACAAGATTCACTCCGAGTGAGTTTAGAAATGTCTACAGCAATATATCTCCTGCTGCAGATCTAAAGTAAATCTGGAATACTGGCCCAATATGTAGGGATTCAGGTTGTATCTGGATTCAGTCAGTTTCAACCATTGACAGTGATTAATTGATTTGTAATAGCAAAATACTGCGGATGCTGGAAATCTGAAGTAACAACAGAAAATGCTGGAAATACTCAGCAGGCCAGGCAGCATCCATGGAGAGAGAAACAGAGTTAACGTTTCAGGTCTGGGACCCTTCATTAGAACTGGAAAAAGCTGGAGATGTAACAGATATTAAGCAGGTGCAGAGACAGAGGGGGGGTGGTTAGGAGGGGAGGAAGGAATAGAAAGAACACCCTGTGCTTTTGTAAGAGGCAGGAAAGATAAAATGTTGCAAATGGGAATGGCAAAAAATCATACTGCATGAAAAATGGGGGCAGGGATAATTATCTGAAATTGTTAAACTCAATGTTGAGTCCGGCAGGCTGCAAAGTGCCCAATCGAAAGATGAGGTGCTGTTCCTCGAGATTACGTTGAGCTTCATTGCAGCAATGCAATAGCCCAAGGACAGAGAGATCAGAGTGGGAGTGAAGCGGTGAATTAAAGTGACAGGCGACCGGAAGCTCAGGGTCACCCTTACGGACTGAACGGAGGTGTTCCACAAAGCGGTCACCCAATCTGCGTTTGGTCTCCCCAATGTAGAGGAGACCGCATCGTGAGCAGCGAATACAGTATATTAAATTGCAAGAAGTACACGTAAATCGCTGTTTCACCTGGAAGGGGTGTTTGGGGCCCTGGACAGTGGGAAGGGAGGAGGTAAAAGGGCATGTGTTGCATCTCCTGCGCTTGCACGGGAAGGTGCCAGGTGAAGGAGAAGGGCTGTTGGGGGTGATTGAGGAGTGGACCAGGGTGTCGCGGAGGGAGCGGTCCCCTCGGAATGCTGAAAGGGGAGGTGAGGGGAAGATGTGTTTGGTGGTGGGATCACGTTGGAGGTGGCGGAAATGGCGGAGGATGATCCGTTGAATGTGGAGGCTGGTGGGGTGAAAGGTGAGGACAAGGGGAACTCTATCGTGGTTCCGGGAGGGAGGGGCAGGGGTGAGGGCAGAAGTGCGGGAAATAGAATGGACACGGTCAAGGGCCGTGTCAACCACGGTAGAGGGGAATCCTCGGTTGAGGAAAAAGGAAGACATGTCGGAAGCACTAGTATGGAAGGTGGCATCGTCAGAACAGACGCAGCGGAGACGGAGAAACTGGGAGAATGGAATAGAGTCCTTACAGGAAGCGGGGTGGGAGGAAGTGTAATCCAGGTAGCTGTGCAACGTCAGGTGTGACGTACCCAAACGGCACACTGAATAACATCTGCTTAATGTATCGACGTTCCAATTAAAAGTCAGTCCTCAGCATTTCTGTGGTCATGTTCTTAATATCATCAAACACATGTGGAGCTAGTTCATTGCAATCACCATCACTGGAAAACCTTTGCGAGAGGGGTAAAGGTTTCCACATACACTTTAACCATTGGCGGATAATTATATTGCGACAGTCTTGTGAATCCCTGCTGGCTCCGGGAAATTGTCAAATATGTTTAAAGCCATTTCATAGTATACTGAAGACACAAATAGTGCAGTGCATGGCAAAATTATAGTATCCAAGTTCAACTATCAGCAGTGTCTCCCAATGGAAATTAATAGTGAGAACCCTTTGTTACTTGGTTACCACTAGGTATAAACTCCTCTATTAAACAGTCTAGAAATACTAATAAATCCTTAGAATTGAAATGGGGAAAAATATGTTGGTTGCTTTTTCACCTCCCGTTAGTGCCCCTGAGGCGGCACCGCTGATTCCTCCTGCGAAATTCAGCGGAAGGTTAGCGCCGGCGGTAGCCGGTAGTGCCCCGCGGCGCTGCACCGCCGGTGATGACATAATTGCCGTGCACAGCACCCCGCTCGCGACCCGGCCGCAAACTTCGGTTGCGCCCCCTGACCTATCGCCGGACGATATGTCCGACAGGGTCAGGGCGGCGCTTTTGCAGCCGCGGCGGCGCTACTTAAAGGGCAGGTGTCGGGCGGACATTTTTTGGGGGGCTGACTGCCATCACCTGCCCCCTTCCCCTTTTTTATTTGGGGTGCCATCCGTGATCGCTCAGCCCAGCACTCCTCTTGAGTGCCAGGCTGTTTTCCCAGCACCCCGCTCCCCGGTGATCCAGCGGGGCCCCTGTGCGCGCAGCACTAGGCCCCTCCCCTTTAATCAGGGGAGGGAGGCCGCTAGGTGCCGACGTGCGTGGTGCTGTTGCACGTAGCGCCACGATATTCAGTTGTAGCGACCCAGGAAGGAGGGGGAGCATTTCCAGTAGCGCCCTGCCTCCTGCTTGGGGCACTAACACTGAATTTATGGCGCGGGGGCGCGAACTTTTTCGGGGCACTAAAAGTAGCGCCCCGGCAAAGTTAGTGGGGCACCACTGAATTTCTCCTCCAAAGAGTCTACAGTTCCAGTGCCGAGTAGGATCTCTCAGCTGTTCATTGTTAAGGGTGCCTGGAGACAGATATTTCCTTGGTGGTGCAAAATCTTCATGAGGTGCTTTAATGACTTTCTGGATCAATTCTCATGTTTCTCCAGACATTTCACAATGTGGCATATGAAGCAGAGGACCGCGGTGATTTGCTGAACGGTATCAGTGAGTTCCTAGACTGCAGTATTGTCATTCCCCCATTGGAGGTTCAGAATGAGGAACTGCTAAGATCTCTGGTGCCCTTTCAACGTGAGCTGTTGTTGAAGAGGCAGAAGCAGCAGGAAGAAAAGTTGGCCAAAGAACACGAACATTCCCAGACAGGTAAGCCAGAGTCTCTTTACATTCATGCACTAAGCTAATAAGAGCAGGCTGGCAGAAAAGGGAGTTTTGGTCTCTGCCCCGACACATAACCGACATATCCTACAAATTCCAGGAACACAGTCCCAGTCAAATACCCCACAACCACACTTAAAAATCCCCGGAGCACCAAAGAAAACATAGAACCTTGCTGCACAGAGGGAGGCCGTTCAGCCCATCATGCCTGTGCCGGCTCTTTGAAAGAGCTATCCAATTTAGTCCCACACCCTGCTCTTTTCCCATAGCCCTGAAATGTTTTCCTTTTCAAGTATGTATCCAAGACCCTTTTGAAAGTTACTATTGAATCTGCTTCCACCGCCCTTTCAGGCAGCGCATTCCACAACTCGCTGTGTAAAAAAACATTCTCCTCATCTCACCTCTGGTTCTTTTGCCAATTATCTTAAATTTGGGTCCTCTGGTTACTGACCCTCTTGCCAGTGGAAACAGTTTCTCCTTATTTACTCTATCAAAACCTTCATGATTTTGAACACCTTTATTAAAGCTCCCCTTAACCTTCTCTACTCTAAGGGGAAGTGTCCCAGCTTCTCTAGTCTCTCCACATAACTAAAGCCTCTCAGATAGACAGATTTTTGCAAGATAAGGGAGTGAAGGGTTATGGGGAGCGGGCAGGGAAGTTGCTTTGAGCCCAAGATCAGCCATGATCTTATTGAATGGCTGAGCAGGCTCAAGGGGTCAAGTGGCCTATTCCTGCTCCTATTTCTTATGTCTTATGTCTCATCCTTGGTATAGTACACCTGTGGAATTCTCTACCATAAAAGGCAGTTGAGGCCAATTCATTAAATATATTCAAGAAGGAGTTAGATATATTTCTTAAGGCTAAAGGGATCAAGGGATATGGGGAGAAAGCAGGGACAGGGTACTGAATTTGGATGATCAGCCATGATCTCATTAAATGGTGGAGCAGGCTCAAGGGGCCGAATGGCCTACTCCTGCTCCTATCTTCTATGTTTCTATGTTATGTACTATAAATGCATTTTCCAAAGATCCCTAAACCACAACCCATGCCATGTACCGTACATGTATAAGCCAAAATTGACTGGTCTGCAAGGTGTCTCACTATTAGGAACCCCTTCTGAAATCAAAAAGTTGCAAAGAATTCTTCTTAACATCCATTTTTTTTCTCCTCTCCATTTCTGTAGATTTGTTTGAATGTTGCTTAAACAGCGAGTGCTCAGAATATCAACAAGGCGATTGGCTGGAAAGAATTATAGGTCCAGACAGCGTAGATTAAGATCAGCACAGATAAATGGTGTATTTTACAGTGGCCAGATGCAAAAATGGAATCTGGAGGCAGTACTTACATTTTGGACAAATTTAGCATTGTTTTTGCATTTTGCGTTGTGAGTCACGGGTGAAAATATCCCGTCCGAGTAAATCAGAAATAAACTGGTAATTGAGAGGCTGGACATCCTCACTGGTATCTGGTTATATTGTGATGCACAAGGCATCGCAGTTGTGTGGGAAAGGCTGGATGGACCAGTGGGCCTTTTCCTGTCTGTCATTGTTCGTATGTTCCATATGATTGTATAACGTTGCAGCACAAATTCCAGTTTTAAATCTGGCTGAGATTGCGACCAATGTTCGCTCAGTTTGGATAGCACTGCTTTAGCAAGCAGCTTCACCACGCTGACTACAGACAGGCTTACTAGAGATGTATTGATTACTTTGGCAGCGGATATTGTGAGCAAGACTGTGGCAATTAATTTCTATATTACCAGCTGCTTCCAGACACCTTTAGGATTTATACAGTAATCCAAAATGAACACAGGCGGTCACAGCAGCTTTGTGCCAGAGGGTTTCTCGGTAGAAAACTTTCTTGAAGCTGTGCTTCAGCAACTGGAGACACGGCCACGGTTTTATGCTGTTGTACGGGTGGTGTAGATGAACGGCAGTAAGAGTTGGCACAGACAGTACAAGGGAGTTTGATCAACAGTCATTGGGGATAGCAGACAATGTGGGACAACAGTCAGCGCAGATACCACACAGCATGAACATCAGGCGGTATGGATACTGGGCAGCATGGACAGTGAACTGTGTAAATAGTGCGTAGTAAGTGGTAGTAGAGAATGTAGAAGAAGTATGAGATTATATGGATTGTGCTCAACCTGAGATGGGCAGAAAGCTGTCAGTTACAAGGAGGTGTAGATAACAGGATGGTGCGGTTAGCAGTCAGTGCCAGTTGCTGCGGATAGCGAGATAGTGGGCATGGCAGTCAGTATTGGAGAGTGTGTGTAGCAGGTAGTGTGAGGTACTACTGAGGAGTGAACTATGAGACAATGTTGAAAACAAAATGTTGCGGGTAGTAGACAGCATGAGGTGATGTAGACAGATTTAATTGTGAGGTAGTGTGGGTAAGGATTAGAATCATATTTAATCTAATCCAGGAGAGCAAGGGCAGTTACTGAAGAAACATAGGAACATAAGAATATGGAGTAGACCATTCAGTCCCTCAAGCCTGTTCCGCCATTCAATGAGATCATGGCTGATCTATGATCTAACTCCATATACACGCCTTTGGCCCATATCCCTTAATACATTTAGTTAACAAAAATCTATTAATCTCCGATTTAAAATTAACAATTGATCCAGCATCAGTTGCCGTTTGCGGAAGAGAGTTCCAAACTTCTACCACCCTTTGTGTGCAGAAGTGTTTCCTAATTTCACTCCTGAAAGGTCTGGCTCTAAATTTAGACTTTGCCCTCCGAGTCCTTGAATCCCCAACCAGCAGAAATAGTTTCTCTCTATCTACCTTATCTGTTCCCCTTAATATCCTGAAAACTTCGATCAGATCACCCCTTAACCTTCTAAATTCTAGGGAATACAACCCTAATTTGTGTAATCTCTCCTTGTAACGTAACCCTTGAAGTCCGGGTATCATTCTGGTAAACCTTCGCTGCACTCTCTCCAAGGCCAGTATATCCTTCCTAAGGTGTGGTGCCCAGAACTGCTCACAGTACTCCAGGTGTGGTCTAACCAGAGTTTTGTACAGCTGCAGCATAACTTCTACCCCCTTGTACTCTAGTCCTCTAGATATAAAGGCCAGCATTCCATTAGCCTTTTTGATTATTTTCTGCACCTGTTCATGACATGTTAATGATCTATGTACCTGAACCCCCAAATCTCTTTGAACATCCACTGTTTTTAGCTTTTCACCATTTAGAAAGTACCCTGTTCTATACTTTTTAGGTCCAAAGTGGATGACCTCACATTTGCTTACATTGAAATCCATTTGCCACAGTTTTGCCCATTCACTTAATCTGGTGATATCCCTTTGTAATTTTATGCTTTCAATTTAATGCCGCCTATCTTTGTGCCATCGGCAAATTTGGATATATGATCTTTCTATGCCATCATCTAAGTCGTTAATAAATATTGTGAATAGTTGAGGCCCCAACACAGATCCCTGTGGGACACCACTAGTCACATCCTGCCAGTTTGAGTGCCTACCCATTATCCCTACTGCCTGTCACCTGCCACCCAGCTTCTACCTTAGATAACAGTCTCTTATGTGGGACTTTATCCCACATAGACCCCAAGAGCTCATGAAAATGGTCTTGGGAAGTGGGTTGATTTAGATATTGGGTCCAACTCTACTGATGTCAATGTGTCTATCATTCCAGCTACAAGAAAACCAGCACCTGCTGACAAGGATGATCCTCTGAGAAGAACCGGGAAACCATTTGGAGGTTTCATCCGGGATATCAAGCGTCGCTATCCCAAATATCTGAGTGACATCAAGGATGCCCTGAATACTCAGTGTCTGGCTGCAATTATTTTCATTTATTTTGCTGCCTTGTCTCCTGCCATCACCTTTGGAGGCCTCCTTGGTATGAAGTTATCATGAGAATTACTTTTCATCCCTTCAGGAATTCAAAAAACAAATATATATAATCATGGAAGCAAATGAATTTTTGTGAATGCGCTTTACTTAAAGCATCTGGTGGTGATGTATTCAACCGATAACTCCCTTAATGATGTTGGATTGAGTAACTATGCATATCACCCCCAAATAACTGTGTGATTGTAGAATGTGGCCTAGGATGAAACAGAGCAGAGAAGCCTAACGTTTCAGCCAACTGAGCTTCAAAAGTGTTAACAGGAAAAGAAGTCTCCTAAAGCAAAGTGGCCTAGCATATCAAAGTAGAATGCAATGTGAAGTATCACGAAAAATCTCCAAGTAGTAACGTATGGACTGTCTCAGCGCAGAATGACACAGGCGACCTCTAAGCAGGATAACTCTGATCTCAAATGGAACTCCAACATCTCCTCGTGCTTCTAAGAACTCGATTGCATCTTTTTTCCCCTCAACAAGTCCTAACTTTCTACAAAGTCCAAGTGTGTCAAGGACTTGAATACTGCTCCTATATCTGTGGAGCTTCCTCTAATACCCCTCTCTCATTCCTGGACCCGAAGAGGCTTGTACGATAAGCTATCCATTTCTTTACCTTTAGCCTCTATCCTCTCTGGCTCCATTACAAGCTTGGCATCACCTGCTTCTTGATTTACCTTGTCTTCCTGCAACATTTTTTTCCCCATGTTGCTGGTTCCCTGCACTGTGGACTTGGCCCATTACCTTGCTTTCTCAATCTAAAAAACATAGATCACAAACTACCATCGACTAAAGTGGCACATAGAGCCCAACTATATCCACCCAGAGTCACAGACTCTCATAAAATAGTGTATGCTCTTAGTTTTGTTACATGAACTAGGTGTTATTGGAGTTCACTAATTATATATTCCAGTTGATTGAAATATGATGAGGGATGCTAAGATTAGACTTACCACCTTAAATGTGAATGGGATCTACCTTATAAAAAGAGCAAGAATTGTTTCGCAAACTCTGAGTAGGAGGGGTGAAACTAGGTATTGCACCTAGATGGCATTTGATTCAGCTGTGCATAATATTGATGTCAAACGCTTGTTCCTTGCTCAGTTCCTGGGTGATTCTAACTGTATTTTCCAGCCACTCAGTGTTACTATGCCTAACTGCTGTCATTTTTGTTTCCAGAGGAGAAGACGGAGGGTGACATGGGCGTTTCTGAGCTGATTGTTTCTACGGCAATTCAAGGAATCATCTTCTGCCTAATCGGTGCTCAGCCCCTCCTCATATTGGGTTTCTCAGGTCCTCTATTAGTGTTTGAAGAAGCTTATTTTAGAGTAAGTCTTAAGTCTTCTTTTTGTTGTGACATTAGGCCCCAGTTTTCAAAAGAGTTGAGAAAGGGTCACAGCTATGTTGAACCCAGAATACCGTTCCACCTTATCGTGCAGTGTCTGCTGCCCAATCTTGCACATTAATTAACTATTTATAAACCGATTTGATTGGATAATGTTGATAAAAAAAAGTACTTTAACAGCTTAAACAGTATTGGAAATGTAGATGGACAAAAAAAAACATTCTCTTTGGCACTGCTAGCAGGATATCCTGTGCACAGGTCCCACTGTCTATTTGGTGGGGCCTGGGTCACAATCCAGGGATGTATACTTTGGAAACTCCAACTGCTAACATTGAGCTCTGCGCCTCATTATTGCTTACACTGCTGCACACCGTGGACATGTAAACACTTCCAGCTCCTGAAAGGGTGCAATGGATACCAGCTACCTGTCGTATAATGTTAAACAAAAGCAAAATACTGCGGATGCTGGAAATCTGAAATAAAAACAGAAGATGCTGGAAATGCTCAGCAGGTCAGGCAGCATCTGTGGAGAGAGAAACAGAGTTAATGGTTTAGGTCGATGACCTTTCGTCAGAACTGGAAAAAGCTGGAGATGGAACAGGTTTTTAAGCAAGTGTAGGGGCAGGGAAAGGGGTGAGGGGAGGAAAGAACAAAAAGGAAGGTCTGTGATAGGATGGAAGGCAGGAGAGATTAAGAGACATTGGCCTAGAAATTGGGTTGAGGCGCCAAACTGGCGCCAAGTTCGCCTGAGCGCAGGATTTAGCGCAGCGTTCGAGTCTTCAGCGATCATCCGATATTCAGTTTCATTGCCCCTAGAGGGAGACGGGGTGAGGCTCAAGGCGCTCTGCGTCCCTCTTAGGGTGCTGAAACTGAATATCGCAGCGCAACGTGCCGCAGTGCCACACGCTGCGGCACGGCACACTGCGGTACTGCAGGCCTTCCTCCCATTGTTAAGGGGGAGGGGCCTGCAACAGCGCGATCCCCGCTCGTGAATGCCGGCAAAAGAGCCCAGCACCGAGGAGAAGTGCCGGGCTCTCGGGAAACAGCCGGCAATGCCGCGGGGGGTGGGGGGGGGGGTCAGGAGGCCGGGGACGGAGGTGCTGGCAGGCGGCCGCCGAAAAAGGCGGCCACCCTGCACCTTCACCTTAACTTGCGCCGCTGCCGGCACAGTAAGGCCCCGTGAACCGGGCGCGGGTAGCGAATGGCGCAACTGCGGTGTTCGCAACCAAATATCGTGAACGGGGCGCGAATGGGGCACTGCGCACACCGATGACGTCATCGGTGGCGGCGCAGCGCAAAAGGCTAACGCCACCATTATCGCCCCAACTCAATATCGCGGGAGGCGCAGCCAGTGGCGCTACAGCCACTGCCTGCCTCTTTAGGCGCTAATAAGTGGCACTACTCACCCAATTTCTCCCCCATTACGAGAGATTAAGAGATGGTGCAAGGCAATAGGAGATGGTAATGGGACAAGTTAAGAAACAAAAGATGGCTCTAGATGAAGTGTAAATGACACTGGCAGAATGAAAGACAGCTGCCATGTGGGAGAGAGAAAAAAAAATAGGAAAAAAAGGATAGAGGCCGAGGTTATGGTCTGAAATTGTTGAACTCTATGTTGAGTCCAGAAGGCTGTAAAGTGCCTAATCGAAAGATGAGGTGCTGTTCCTCGAGCTTACGTTGAGCTTCATTGGAACAGTGCAAGAGGCCGAGGACGGAGAGGTCAGAGTGGGAGAGGAGTGGAGAATTAAAGTGACAGGCGACCGGAAGCTCGGGGCCACCCTTACGGACTGAACGGTCAGATAATGTTGCTATATTCACATCAAGCCACAGCTGTGCAGAGTGAGCACTTAAATATCAAGCCCTCGCCACATGGGCAAATATGTACAACATCGAGTCTCAGCCAGGTGGTGTGCACACCTATACATTAACTGTTAAAGTGAGCGAATGTTACTATCACGTTACTTAGACAGCGTCTGTGTTACACTGAATGACGCTTAATCACAAAGTGCCTGTATTGAACAGTAAATGTGTTACTCTGAAATCGTCACTCTACATCCTTCTCTTCCAGTTCTGTAAAAGCATTGAGATGAATTACCTGACTGGCCGGGTTTGGATCGGATTCTGGTTGATTATCATCGTCATCCTTCTCGTTGCCTTTGAAGGCAGCTTCTTGGTTCGGTTCATTTCCCGATTCACGCAGGAAATTTTCTCCATCTTAATCTCCCTCATTTTCATCTTTGAAACCTTCTTCAAACTGATCAAGGTGTGTACAAACAAACTCAACCATGTGAGACAGAGGCTAACTGAGTCAATGAGCCTGGCACTAACAGACGAGTCGGAGAGGGACAGTAACAAAGGGGGAGCCCGAGGGGGGGAACATAACAGAGAATGAGCTTGCGAGCAACATTAACAGAGTGTGTGAGAAAGACATTGACAGAGTGTGTGTTGGAGTGATATGAGAGGGACGCTAATGGAAAGCATGGGAGAAACTCTAACAGAGAGTGCATGTACTGGGATTGCTGATCCTGCTGGAGTCTGAACATCACCAATCCTGTTGTCGCAGATATGAGACTGTATAACCAGATGGAAAGGCCAGCCATTGACAGGTTAGATATATTTCTGAATGCTGTTGCTGTTGATATCAATAGAACCAGCAACTTATGTGGCACCTTTAACATAGTGAAACATCCCAAGGTGTTTTACAGAGAGGAAACTGAAGAATGAGCAGGAGGTTGGGAGGAGGCTGGGGTGATGAACCTACTCAGCAATGATTTATGATACTTTGAGGATCTGAAATCATAACTGGCTTGTGATCCTTGTATAGCGTTAGCAGTAAGGAGCTAAAGATGAGACAATTTAATAATGGATTGAGGATAGCCTGAGCAAATAAGAATGAAGATATGGCAATAATCGAAGAACACTGAGTAATTTAATCTTTGTTTTCATTTTTTAAAAACGGTTAATAATGTTCTATGAAATATTTAGGGGTGATTTTAATCTGGCCCAATCTGGCAGAGACTGGGCTAGCGGGCAGTTCTAATCGCCCATGTTGACTCACCCAGTGACATCCCCCACCAATCCCACAGGCTACGATTTTAACCTACTCTTCTGAGTAGGTAAGAAGGACACCCGCTGGAAACCGGTGGGGTCCTGCTTTAAATCTGCAGATCATCAAGGCCCGACTGTTACTTTAATTTTGGCTTTCCCGCCAGGCCAACCTAGTGGGATGCGGAGCCAGGGCCAGTAGAGGCGCTAAAAGGTACGTTATTTTAATTTATTTTACTTTCCTTGTGGGGCCAGCTAGCGCTTCCCGCTGGTTTTGGGCATGCAGATGAGGCCCGGGTGGTAAAATCTCCCGGGACTCGCGTTGCCAAGGTCAGGACGGTTTGCCACCCTCGTCGGCCCCCACTCACCCAATTCCCGCCCCAAGTTAAAATCGTGACCTAGTTTCTAATTCACACAACACCAAGTTATAGTCCAACAGTTTTATTTGAAATCACATGCTTTCGGAGCGCTGCTCCTTTGTCAGGTGAAGTGGAGAGATGCATAAAGACACAGCTTATATAGTCAGAGAATAATGTCAGATGATTACAGGTAATCTTTCTAACTGCCATTTATCATACCTCGGCAGAGAGATAATCACAGCGATCAAAGGTGTGAATGGTGTCCAAACAGGTTAGTCAGGAAAACATTACATCAAAGAACAATGAGGTGGGGTCACAAGGGGTCAAATGTTGCAGATGCTGGGGTCTGTATGAAAAACAAAAAACAGACAAAAAAACTTTTTTTTTTTGGTCTGTTTTTTGTTTTTCATACAGACCCCATCATCTGCAACATTTGACCCCTTGTGACCCCACCTCATTGTTCTTTGATGTAATGTTTTCCTGACTAACCTGTTTGGACACCATTCACACCTTTGATCGCTGTGATTATCTCTCTGCCGAGGTGTGATAAATGGCAGTTAGAAAGATTACCTGTAATCATCTGGCATTATTCTCTGACTATATAAGCTGTGTCTTTATGCATCTCTCCACTTCACCTGACGAAGGAGCAGCGCTCCGAAAGCATGTGATTTCAAATAAAACTGTTGGACTATAACCTGGTGTTGTGTGACTTCTTACATTTGTCCACCCCAGTCCAACTCCAGCATCTCCACACCATAGTTTCTAATTGCCAAACCATTCAGATTAGTTCACCAAGCCTGTACAGAACACTTTTCATCTTTTGGATTGGCCACTGTAAGCATCGCCGAAGAAGTTCGATAATAGAGCTGCTTGGTCCATCTTTTCTTTTTCACATACGTACCCCGCAGTCTTGTTCTACACAGAATGCGATTGCGTTGGTGTGCAGGCCGTGAGAGGATTACAGCATATTCCAAGTAATGCTTGGTTTAGATTGTCTCTGTTGGCGTCAGCAAGGGCACGCAGTTGAAGAAATTAGGGGTAAGTTGCAACAATCGTCAGCATTCTCCCTTCTGATTGACTCGCCCATCCTCTTCTCCGGTGGTTGGTGGGAAAAATGATTGAAAAGATGACATATGTTCCATTCAGAAAAGAAAAGATACATTTAATGGAAGGAAGTTTTTTTTCCACTCATTGCTGCTTTCTTTTAAACAGATTTTTAAGACACACCCCTTGCTTGGGACTTACAACGCAACTGTGACTGGCACAAGTGTAAATGAGAAGCAAGCACAGCCCAACACCGCTCTGCTGTCCCTTGTGCTAATGTTTGGAACCTTCTTGATTGCCTTTTTCTTAAGAAAATTGAAAACCAGTCGCTTCCTTCCAGGATCCGTGAGTAATGCTATTAATAATTAACCTTTTGCAATTTGAACAAACTTTACATTTCTCAGGGAAATGTTTATAGTCAACTCCATTTATCCGGTCAAGGTTTGTTACTGAACAATACGGTAAACTAAATAAACTGTGTCTGCCCAAATGAAACATGGTAACATGCATACAAAGTTCATTACTATCACCAGACAAACCAACAAATCTTTTATACATGTTAATACCTTTGGTACCTCACAATGCAAGCAGGTTTCTCCAGGCTTCCTGACCTGACCCAACCCATATCTCCAGGCCACATCACCCAACCCAACTCTTCAGGCCTCCCGTATAAACCCAATTCTCCAAACCCGTCTGATCCCAGCTGATCTCTCAGGTCTCCCTGGCCCATCTCAACCTGACTAGACTCTCTAAATCTTCCTGGTCTAGTCAACTTTCCAGGCCTCCCCTATTCAGTCTGTCTCTCCGAGCCTCCCTGACGCAGCTCAAATTCATTCTTCGGGCTCCTGTAATTCATCGATTGAATTAGACAACATGCATTTGATTAGTGTCACCATATGGTATATGTAGTCTGTCAGTCCCGATTTGTACAACATCCATGCTGGATAAATGAAAAATGCATGCCTATGTTTACTATAGTTTCAGTAAGGATTGGTAATAATGGATTGTTATGAATGCTTTGTATCCTCTCAGTCATGGGTTTGACTCACATGACTAACTATTGGATATACCACGTGCTCCAGTGGCAGTTGCTGAGGACTTTGTTACATGGTAACTCTACCTCCCAATGACAGAATTAAGATGTCTCATTCTGTAACCACTGCCCCCCACCCCCAACCACACCCTCTGTGACAGTCCATAAAGAACTCTGCCACTCATTGAGCACCCCGCCCCCCATAACAATACATAGAGAAAACTCTCACTGAGAAATCTCCCATCTGCACCCGAAGGCAGTGCTATTGCTCCACTTAGATAACTACATGCTTAACTGGGCATTTTATCATTTGTTGTGAACCTTATGGTGAAAGCTGCCCCTTTCTCCTCCTTTTAGATCCGGCGTGTGATTGGTGACTTTGGTGTTCCCATTGCCATCCTTATCATGGTGCTGATAGATTTCTTCATTAAAGACACCTACACACAGGTTAGTAGGTTCACTGATTACCATCTGGTCAATAATGACTCTCTTCCTTGGAGGGGAGGGAAGCAAGATTTCTCTAGAGGCAGGTTGGCTCCCAGATGGCGTGTCTGGCAGTCGGAGATTGAAACTGAGCTTGGCTCTGTGACAGACTCGGTGATCTGATTCTAGATGGCTGGAAGGTCCGCAACACTCCAGGATGTTATTGATGATTGATCAGATATCCTGGCTTATTGATGGGACTGTGAAGGGTAGGTCGGTTACAGGCTGTTGGTGTTCCTTCCACTAGACTCAAGATACCTTCAAAAAATAATGCCCTAAAGATAGAATTATCCTAGCTGAACTAGCAGCTGGAAGGTTACCAGTGCTGTAAGTTGCATGGTCTTGGCCAGGTACACTCCAGCAATACCCCTGTGCACACCTGGGGAAATCCTAAGCTTTGGTTCTTGCCCAAATTGTCTGACATTAGATAGGTGTGTTATATCTCTATAGGGTGAGAGTCTGCACATCATATGAGGCAAAGAAAAGCTATACTTAGGTGAATTTGTCAGTAATTTGGTTCAGAGCCTCTTAAACATGGTGTTGCTTTTTGCACAGGTCAGGCACCCAGCTGACCAAAAACAAAATGTAGTCAATAATGTTGGGTATTATGTGTCTATTTTACACAAAGCTATTTAATCTCAATCTAATTCTTTTCATTGTAGAAACTCTTTGTTCCTGACGGTCTTCAAGTGACGAGCCCCAGTAAGAGAGGCTGGTTTATCCACCCTCTTAAAGGCTTCCCCTATTGGATGATGGCTGCCTCAATTGTTCCAGCCATCCTGGTTTTTATCCTGGTCTTCATGGAATCTCAAATCACAACGTAAGTGCTTTGAAGACAATATCTGAGGCCTGAGGTGCTGGTAAAGCAGTATTCATGTTGAATGATCTATTGCTTAAAACACAGCTCTAAAGTTCTTTGAGGAACCTTCTAGGGCTGAAACCCAGGCTGAGAATTATCCAGTATATATACTTTTCTTTCAAATGTCTTTGTACTGTGAGGGTTGTTTCCTGAGACCTGAAGATTGGCTATCCTCCTCACTATCTACAGAGGTACAGGAAACTCTCCGATTTACCGGCACCTAAATAACTGGAAATCTCTGTTAACCGGCAAAATTCAGGAGTAGGTTCAGGTAAGTTTTTCTTCATATTAGTGGCCGTTCCTGGATCTGTGGCTGTGTAATCGGGGTTCCTGCACTTGTTGCTAAGCAACAGGGACGCTTGGTCTGTGGCCGGGCTTCTTGCACCTGTTGCTAAGCAACAGGGAAGCCTGGATTTGTTGCTGTGTACGGAGCTCTCGTACCTTTTAACTATAACTCTCTGTAATCCGGACTTTTTGATAAACCGGCACCACGCCGGTCCCGTCGGTGCCGGATAAAAAAGAGTTTCCTGTACACAAGTCAGAATTACAAAGGTATTATTTATTGGGCACTACTAGTTTATTAATTGGTAATTTAAATCAAAGTTTGTAACCAATGAAAAATCTGGTATTATCTATCAATTCCCCCCACTTCTGTCGCACATCCGATTTACATTCCTGCCTTTGTCACCTCCAGACTCAACTATTCCAATACTCTCCTGGCCAGTCTCCCATCCTCTATCCTCCGTAAACTTCAGCTCATCCAAAACTCTTCTGCTCTTACTCCATCCTCCAACAATTCCCACTCACTCATCACCCCTTTGCTGACCTTCATCGACTCCCAGGTCCCTAATGCCTCAACTTTAAAATTCTTATCCTTGTTTGTAAATTCCTCCATGGCCTTGTACCTTCCTATTGTTGTAAGCTCTTAGAGCCTTACAACCAACCACCCCAGAACTCTCCGTTCCTTGACTCTGTACTTTTGTGCATTCTCCCCCTCTCTTCACCTTGCCATTGGCAGCTAAGTCTTCAACTTTGCATCACGCTCTGGAATTCTCTCCCTAAACCCCTCCACCTCTTTACCTTCCTCTCCTCCTCAAAGGACCTCTCTAAACCTGACTCTTTGACCAAGCTTTTGATCACCCTTCCTACTATCTCCTTTATCTCAGGGTCCATTTTTGTCCCATCACATAGACCTCTGGTAAGTATCTTGGGATGTTTATCTATGTTAAAGTCACTATATAAATGAAACAAAGGAGTGAATAATGACCCCAAATTGCTGTTAATAAAAGTGCAACTGTTATTAGCCTAACCTGTTCTTTGTTTCTTTCAGGCTTATTGTCAGTAAGGCAGACCGGAAGATGGTGAAAGGCTCTGGATTCCACATGGACTTGCTGCTGATTGTGGTAATGGGTGGAATCAGTGCCCTTTTTGGCGTGCCTTGGCTCAGTGCCACCACTGTGAGGACCGTCACCCATTGCAATGCCCTGACTGTGATGAGCAAATCTGTTGCACCAGGCGACAAGCCCCAGATTCAAGAAGTAAAGGAGCAGAGAATAACTGGACTAGCGGTCGCTATTCTAGTGGGTGAGTAAGGACGGAATAGTCAGTGTACAGTGTAGGGCTGCATACTTGATACTTTGGTAAAGGATATACTTTAGGTAAAGGATATTTAGTACAGTAAGCCTGTCGCTCAGGCGCATTCTTCAGTAAGTTGTATCCCAGATTGACAATCACTTAGAAGCACTCTCAGACATATATGCCCTGGGAGGTCAGTCAGTGGCTCCTTGGTAATAATTTGATTAATGTATGATGAATAACACAACAGTATATGGTTAATAACCATTGGAATACTTACGTTACATTTGTTGTACGTTTTTAAATTTATTTTCCCAAATGCGTTCCTGATGAGGTTTGCCATTTGTTTGTGACCCTGCGCATCTCAGAATGGGATAGAATCCAAGTCTCTCCTTGGCCTTCTCTCCCTCCCTGTCCCTCTCAATCTCACCCACTGCTGCTCCATAATTAACTGACATCTTTGTGGTGATGCAAAGTTTTTTTTCAGGATGATATTATGCTTGTTTCAGCTTGCATTGAATGCTTCGACATTTTTAATTAATAACAT